>NC_053390.1:29471845-30790776 GCF_905171765.1 Bufo bufo | reverse complement strand
CATACACACAAATAATGTCTGGCTGGAAGACGGATGCTTTCATGTGCACACAGCAGAGGTCCAATGAAGGCAGCATTATGGAACCATCAAAGCCTTGGGCAGGAGCAATGGAAACCAATACAAGCTGGATCAGACCAGGGAGTCTAGAATATTATTCAGCCACATGCCCCCTATACACAGTGCAGCCACATGCCTCCATATACAGTGCAACCCATATGGCCCCTATATACAGTGCAGCCACAATGCCCCCTATATACAGTGCAGCCACATGCCTCCCATATACAATTCAGCCATGTGCCCCCTATATACAGTGCAGCCATATTCCCCCTATATACCGTGCAGCCAATGGCCCCTATATACAGTGCAGCCCACATGCCCCCCTATATACCGTGCAGGCCCATATGGCCCCTATATACAGTGCAGCCACATGCCCTTATATACAGTGCAGCCATATGCCTCCATATACAGTGCAGCCATGTCCCCCTATATACAGTGCAGCCATATTCCCCCCCTATATACCCGTGCAGCCATATGGGCCCCTATATACAGTGCAGCCACATGCCCCCTATATACAGTGCAGCCACATGCCCCCTATATACAGTGCAGCCACATGCCCCCTATATACAGTGCAGCCACATGCCTCCATATACAGTTCAGTCATGTGCCCCCTATATACAGTGCAGCCATATTCCCCCTATATACCGTGCAGCCATATGGCCCCTATATACAGTGCAGCCACATGCCCCTTATATACAGTGCAGCCACATGCCCCCTATATACAGTGCAGCCACATGCCCCCTATATACAGTGCAGCCACATGCCCCCTATATACAGTGCAGCCACATGCCTCCATATACAGTGCAGCCATGTGCCCCCTATATACAGTGCAGCCATATTCCCCCTATATACCGTGCAGCCATATGACCCCTATATACAGTGCAGCCATATGCCCCCTATATACAGTGCAGCCACATGCCCCTTATATACAGTGCAGCCACATGCCCCTTATATACAGTGCAGCCACATGCCCCCTATATACAGTGCAGCCACATGCCCCCTATATACAGTGCAGCCACATGCCTCCATATACAGTGCAGCCACATGCCCCCTATATACAGTGCAGCCACATGCCCCCTATATACAGTGCAGCCACATGCCCCCTATATACAGTGCAGCCACATGCCCCCTATATACAGTGCAGCCACATGTCCCCTATATACAGTGCAGCCACATGCCCCCTATATACAGTGCAGCCACATGCCCCCTATATACAGTACAGATACATACCACTTGTATATAGTGCAGCCATATGGCCCCTATATACAGTGCATCCACATGCCCCCTATATACAGTGCAGCCATATGGTCCCTATATACAGTGCAGCCATATGGCCCCTATATACAGTGCATCCACATGCCCCCTATATACAGTGCAGCCATATGCCCCCTATATACAGTGTAGCCATATGGCCCCTATATACAGTGCAGCCATATGGCCCCTATATACAGTGCAGCCATATGCCCCCTATATACAGTGCAGCCACATGCCCCTTGTATATAGTACAGTCACATATGTAGTGTCCCACTACGTAAAGATGGGCACTACTAACGGTTATGTTGCTCCCACTTCCTGTGGGAGAATGGTGTTTTGTATTGCATTGTGATGCCATGTTAATTCCTGTGTACCAGGCCTGTTAGGGGTGTATTTCTCCTCCCTCAGCTGTAGAGGGAGCTAGGGGAACCCCCTAGTATATATAGTTAGGTCCAGACAGGAAGGAGTTAGTGCAGTATATTCCAGGAGGTTAGTGAGTACAGTCTAGCCTGCCTGAGGTTCCTGAGCAAAAGAAGCTCAGAAGTTGCACCAGGAGAAGAGTCTGCCTCCTGAGAAACTAGTTCCTATAGAAGTACAGTGCGGAGCCAAGTTTATTCCAGCCAAACAGAGAGCTAAAGGGCAGAAGGATATATTTAAAACAAGGAGACATATACCTGAGGAAGTTTTCCCTAACCAAGGATAAAGCCAGCAATAGGGCATACGGGCCTTGGAGAAAGACAGACAGGATTCTGAGGAAAAGTGCAGCCTGATCTGTAAGTGTTTAACCCTCTGAGTATCTTGCAAAGATACTCAGAGGGTTAAACATGCCTCCATATACAGCCACATGCCTCCATATACAGTGCAGATATATACTCCTATATACAGTGCAGATACATACTCCTATATACAGTACAGATACATACACCCCCTCCTCCATTTAGTATATACCGTCCTTGTCCGGGCTCCAGTCTCTGTCTTCTACATCTCCTGTTGATAAGTGCTGGCCGTATATAATTGCTTTCTTATGGGTATGATGAGGGGGCGGCACTTGGGATGATGAGGGTATTCCTCCTCGGCGGATCTCATTGCACACGTCACGTGATCAGGTTATCATTGATTTATCTGCAGCTTTTGGAGCCAAATCAGGCATGGATCCGAAAAAAGAGAAAAAGTATAAAGGTCAGGTACTGCTTCAGAACTGCAAGTGTGAATATACCTGTATAACCCCATCCTCCCCGGAGTGGTCCCTTCCCCTGCCTGTCCCTGAACCCCATTATGTCTTGGCGGAGCATTGTGCAGCGCTCCGTTCAGGCGCCGGGGGTCATTACAGGATACGACCGCTTCCATCGGGCCTGCTTTGGTGGTCATGGAGCTCGGCTCCGAAGCCTTCAGTAGTCGTTTATGAGCCGGGGTCTGATTGATGTTGAGACGTGGAGGTTCTTGAGCTCGCCGTTGCCGCCGCTGAAGGTCTCCGATGGTGTGATAAACCGCGCGGGAGGCTGGCATCTGCCGGCGATTAATAACGATGATGACTGGTGTCACTACAGGAGACGTCCGCCTGGCGGGTGATGTATTGGCCGCACGTGAAGGGGAGATCGCCGTCCTTCCGCGGTAACACAAGGCGTTTTATCGTCACTTATCGCAGCCCCGGGCAGGACGCTTTATCATTGACTCTTCCCGCGATCCCTCACCTGCCGGAGCGACAGCCGGGGTCGGCACAGGCACATTCCTCCGCGGCTCGTCCATCACCTCCTGTCAGCTTCTTTCTGCGGGATCCATTAGCGTTTGGTGGCCCTTATCTGATCGCGCCGCTCCGTCGCTGCCTTCTTCTTCTTCTTCTTCATCTTTTGTGTTTTTACATTTTTTCCAGTTGAGAAATTTGACTGGAGAGAGAATCGTTACTGATTACATAGGTGTCTATAGGGGAAGAAGCCCCGCCCACTGTCCGTTATACGGATATTACGCGTTACCTGCTCTGTTCACACCGGCATCAGACAGCAATCAGTGCCCCCCCCCCCCGCTGATGTATGAGGGGTCTGTCACCGCATGCTGCTCCATCTGCGTATCTATCAGAAGGTAGAGGGGACAGAGCAATGTTCTGCAGGTCCGTGGTGTAATAATCTGCAGAGGGAGCTGTGTGGGTCTGTAGAGGCCATACTTGCTGTCACCCAGCTTTCCCAGAGTCCTAAATGGCAGGTCTGTGTAGTGAGGCAGTCACCCGTTGGCGAGGACGTATCATTTCCTTCGCTCCGCCGCGCTCAGGTTGCCGCCATCGGTCCGCGGATTGTTCTCCGGGTATAAACTTCTTTCTCCTTTCTCTTCTCTCTGCAGATTTTCTCGGCTGCGGAGCGGCAGAAGTGTTTCCCCCGGAGCTGCGTGCGGTTCATGAGCTGACAGGCGGCACTGAGGAACGCTCACATGGTAAGTGGTGGGGGGGCCGCAGGGTCTTCTGCTCTGTGCTCACCGGAGGCCGTACAGGTGTCCATGTCCAACTACATGTAATGTCTAATGCCAAAGTCATCACTCCCATCATCCCTGACCCCAGGAGCTCACAATCTACTCCCCTTCTCACACACAATGTATCACTCCCATCATCCCTGACCCCAGGAGCTCACAATCTACTCCACTTCTCTTACACAATGTATCACTCCCATCATCCCTGACCCCAGGAGCTCACTCTCCCCCCTTCTCACACACAATGGGGCACATTTCCTAATGGACTTGCGACACTTTTCGACGTGAAAAGTGTTGTACATCCCCCTTTCTGTCGGTTTTGCGCCTTGTACGCCAGTTGGGCGTGTCAGGGGTGAGGCGGGGGCGTGTCAGGGGTGAAGCAGGGGGTGTCGGGTGTGAGGTGGGGGCGTGTTGGGGGTGAGGCGGGGGCGTGGCGGGGCATGTCAGGGTGAGGTGGGGGCGTGTCGGGGTGAGGTGGGGGCGTGTCGGGGTGAGGTGGGGGCGTGTCAGGGGTGAGGTGGGGGCGTTTCAGCGGTGAAGCGGGGGGTGTCGGGTGTGAGGTGGGGGCGTGTCGGGGGTGAGGCAGGGGCGTGTCATGGGTGAGGCGGGGGTGAAGTGGTGGCGTTACGGGGGTGAGGCGGGGGCGTGTCGGGGGTGTGTCAGGGGTGAGGCGGGGGCGTGTCAGGGTGAGGCGGGGGCGTGTCAGGGGTGAGGCGAGGGCGTGTCAGGGGTGAGGTGGGGGCGTGTCGGGGTGAGGCGGGGGCGTGTCGGGGGAGAGGCGGGCGCGTGTTGGGGGTGAGGCGGGGGCGTGTCAGGGGTGAGGTGGGGGCGTGTCGGGGTGAGGCGGGGGCCTGTCGGGGGAGAGGCGGGCGCGTGTTGGGGGTGAGGCGGGGGCGTGTCAGGGGTGAGGCGGGGGCCTGTCGGGGGAGAGGCGGGCGCGTGTTGGGGGTGAGGCGGGGGCGTGTCAGGGGTGAGGTGGGGGCGTGTCGGGGGAGAGGCGGGCGCGTGTTGGGGGTGAGGCGGGGGTGTGTCGGGGGCTCAGACTCCAGCCCCAGCAAATTTACTTCCATTGACACAGTTTTACTGCGGGTGCACAGACCGCACAGAGGTGCGCGCCTTGTCATAGATTAGCCGTCTCTAGCGGCAGCGCAGAGGGGGGAACCAAGACCGGCGTAAAAATGTGCCCCAATGTATGACTGGTTCTCCCGTACACCTTATGGGGGTCCAGGTACTGACGCGGCATCAGGAACCTCGTGCCTCAGCTCTGGGGTGAGACCCCGGAGATGTCGCGCACACTCAGCTCTGCTGCGCGGCGGCTGCTCCCAGTTTACTGCATTCTCTCAGCCTCACACCAGCTCAATAAAAGCCGTGTGTCTGCCCCGCGCTAATTCTCCCTCCCAGTATAAAGTGTTTTATGAGACCTGGACGGGGAGCGGCGGGCAGACTGCTCGGACTGCTGCCTCCAGTGCGCCCTTAACCCCTTCACTGCCAGCCTCCCCTGGTCCTCCATCTGGGCAGGAGTCTGGTAACCACCGAACTGATGGCACCCGGAGACTCGTGATGGTCAGATTTGGGATTTTATGCATCTTTCTCGTATACTTTGTGTTTTATTTTTTACTATTTTTCACGATCTCTGCTTGCTGTCAGTGAACATGTTTACATCCAGAGGTTGAAACCCCGTACAAAACAGTTTGTTACATTTGTATCCAGTGCAGGTGACCTTCTGTGGTGTAAACATCCTGGACTGCAGACGGATACATTGTACCCGGGCACTGATACATTGTACCCGGGCACTGATACATTGTACCCGGGCACTGATACATTGTAACCAACACTGATACATTGTACCCGGGCACTGATACATTGTACACGGCGCTGATACATTGTACCCGGGCACCAATACATTGTAACTTGCACTGATACATTGTGCCCGGCGCTGATACATTGTACCCGGGCACTGATACATTGTACCCGGCACCAATACATTGTACCCGGCACTGATACATTGTACCCGGCGCTGATACATTGTAAACGACGCTGATACATTGTACCCGGCGCAGATACATTGTAACCGACACTGATACATTGTGCCCGGCGCTGATACATTGTAACTTGCACTGATACATTGTACCCGGGCACTGATACATTGTACCCGGCACTGATACATTGTAACCGACACTGATACATTGTACCCGGGCACTGATACATTGTACCCGGGCACCAATACATTGCAACTGGCACTGATACATTGTACCCGGCACTGTTACATTGTACCCGGCACTGATACATTGTACCCGGCGCTGATACATTGTACCCGGCACTGATACATTGTACCCGGCGCTGATACATTGTAAACGACGCTGATACATTGTACCCGGCGCTGATACATTGTACCCGGCACTGATACATTGTGCCCGGCGCTGATACATTGTAAACGACGCTGATACATTGTACCCGGCGCTGATACATTGTACCCGGCGCTGATACATTGTGCCCGGCGCTGATACATTGTACCCGGCACTGATACATTGTACCCGGCGCTGATACATTGTAACCGACACTGATACATTGTACCCGGCGCTGATACATTGTACCCGGCACTGATAAATTGTGCCCGGCGCTGATACATTGTACCCGGCACTGATACATTGTGCCCGGCGCTGATACATTGTACCCGGCACTGATACATTGTACCCGACACTGATACATTGTAACTGGCACTGATACATTGTACCCGGCACTGATACATTGTACCCGGGCACTGATACATTGTACCCGGCGCTGATACATTGTACCCGGCACTGATACATTGTGCCCGGCGCTGATACATTGTACCCGGCACTGATACATTGTGCCCGGCACTGATACATTGTACCCGGCGCTGATACATTGTACCCGGGCACTGATACATTGTAAACGACGCTGATACATTGTACCCGGCACTGATACATTGTACCCGGCACTGATACATTGTACCTGGCGCTGATACATTGTACCCGGCTCTGATACATTGTACCCGGCACTGATACATTGTACCCGGCACTGATACATTGTGCCCGGCGCTGATACATTGTACCCGGCACTGATACATTGTACCCGGGCACTGATACATTGTACCCGGCGCTGATACATTGTACCCGGGCACTGATACATTGTAAACGACGCTGATACATTGTACCCTGCACTGATACATTGTACCCGGCACTGATACATTGTACCCGGCACTGATACATTGTGCCCGGCGCTGATACATTGTGCCCGGCGCTGATACATTGTACCCGACACTGATACATTGTAACTGGCACTGATACATTGTACCCGGCACTGATACATTGTACCCGGCGCTGATACATTGTACCCGACACTGATACATTGTGCCCGGCGCTGATACATTGTACCCGGCACTGATACATTGTGCCCGGCACTGATACATTGTACCCGGCGCTGATACATTGTACCCGGGCACTGAAACATTGTAAACGACGCTGATACATTGTACCCGGCACTGATACATTGTACCCGGCACTGATACATTGTACCTGGCGCTGATACATTGTACCCGGCTCTGATACATTGTACCCGGCACTGATACATTGTACCCGGGCACTGATACATTGTAAACGACGCTGATACATTGTACCCAGCACTGATACATTGTACCCGGCACTGATACATTGTACCCGGCGCTGATACATTGTACCCGGCTCTGATACATTGTAACCGGCGCTGATACATTGTAAACGACGCTGATACATTGTACCCGGCTCTGATACATTGTACCCAGCACTGATACATTGTACCCGGCACTGATACATTGTACCCAGGACTGTTACATTGTACCCGGCACTGATACATTGTACCCGGCACTGATACATTGTACCCGGCGCTGATACATTGTGCCCGGCGCTGATACATTGTAAACGACGCTGATACATTGTACCCGGCGCTGATACATTGTACCCGGCACTGATACATTGTGCCCGGCGCTGATACATTGTACCCGGCACTGATACATTGTACCCGGCGCTGATACATTGTAACCGACACTGATACATTGTACCCGGCGCTGATACATTGTACCCGGCACTGATACATTGTGCCCGGCGCTGATACATTGTACCCGGCACTGATACATTGTGCCCGGCGCTGATACATTGTAAACGACGCTGATACATTGTACCCGGCGCTGATACATTGTACCCGGCACTGATACATTGTGCCCGGCGCTGATACATTGTACCCGGCACTGATTCATTGTACCCGGCGCTGATACATTGTAACCGACACTGATACATTGTACCCGGCGCTGATACATTGTACCCGGCACTGATACATTGTGCCCGGCGCTGATACATTGTACCCGGCACTGATACATTGTGCCCGGCGCTGATACATTGTACCTGGCACTAAAACATTGTAACTGGCACTGATACATTGTACCCGGCACTGATACATTGTACCCGGGCACTGATACATTGTACCCGGCGCTGATACATTGTACCCGGCACTGATACATTGTGCCCGGCGCTGATACATTGTACCCGGCACTGATACATTGTACCCGGCACCGATACATTGTACCCGGCACTGATACATTGTGCCGACACTGATACATTGTACCCGGCGCTGATACATTGTAACCGACACTGATACATTGTACCCGGGCACTGATACATTGTACCCGGCGCTGATAGATTGTAACCGACACTGATACATTGTACCCGGCGCTGATACATTGTACCCGGCGCTGATACATTGTACCCGGGCACTGATACATTGTACCCGGCGCTGATACATTGTACCCGGCGCTGATACATTGTACCCGAGCACTGATACATTGTACCCGGCACTGATACATTGTACCCGGCACTATAACATTGTAACTGCCTCAGGACAGGGGGGGGTATTGGCCTCACAGAGGATGGTCTGGACTGGTTACAGCGAAACAAAACCTCAGCTGTGAGAGCAGGACGTGACTTTCCAACAGCGAAGTAAATGATAAAGTTATAAAACAGTTCGGCCTCATGCAGAAGAACGTTGGATATTTTGCAGTCCACAAAACGCGGATACCGGAGAGGCCGCCCCTAATACCACAGCCCGATCCTTGTTCCTAATGCTCATGCACAAGAACGTATTTTTTCCCGTGTTCGTTCTGTTTATTTTTTGCAGCCCGTATGCGGAACCGTTCACTTCAGTAGGACCACAAAAAAAACGGAAATGACTCCGTCTGCATTCTGTGTCCGTATGTCTGTATCTCCGTTCCGCAAAAATATAGGACGTGTCCTATTATTGTCCACATTATGGACAAAGATAGGGCTGTTCTATTATAGGTGTCAAAATGCACACGACCAGTATCCGCAATTTGCGGACTGCAAAACCTCCAACGGTATTGTGCATGAGCCCTAATGGAGCATGTTCCATTTTTTGGCGGAGCGGCCCTGTAGACATACATACAGGGAATGCACATGGAGCAATTTCCGTTTTTTATGCGGCCCCAATGAAGTAAATTGTGATGCATACAGGCCGCAAAAAAAAAAGAACAGACACGGAAAAAAAACCTTTGTGTGCATGAGCCCTTATTGATTTGTACCTGAACTGGCCCTTTAAGAAGATTGATGTGTGGGTCTGCTGCTTCTGCTTTGTGGCTGCTGAGCAGAGGAGCTGACACTCTACATGTGGCCAGGATTCCGCCAGGAGGTTTGTGTTTCATTATCACGTTCAGACTCCCGCGTGTTTCCAGTAAAGTATGTGACCCCGAGCGCTGTGACTAAGCGATACCTCTCCCCCTGCGCTCTGATCTCGCCACCGACTGCCTGACTGCTCCCGGACAAGGGGGCCCCATCAAAAGGACGCAGGAGCTCGCCATATGCCTCGTATTACCCACCGCCATAGACCCCATCACCCGAGGCACAGAGTGAACTGAACCTCAGTGGCGGCAGGAGAGGGGGGTCTGTCCATCATAATATAAAATAATCAGAGAATAATGACCCCCAGCACTATCAGCCCCTCATATCAGATAATAATGACCCCCAGGACTATCAGCCCATCATATCAGATAATAATGACCCCCAGCACTATCAGCCCCTCATATCAGAGAATAATGACCCCCAGCACTATCAGCCCCTCATATCAGAGAATAATGACCCCCAGCACTATCAGCCCCTCATATCAGATAATAATGACCCCCAGCACTATCGGCCCCTCATATCAGATAATAATGACCCCAGAACTATCAGCCCCTCATATCAGATAATAATGACCCCCAGCACTATCAGCCCCTCATATCAGATAATAATGACCCCCAGCACTATCAGCCCCTCATATCAGATTATAATGACCCCCAGCACTATCAGCCCCTCATATCAGAGAATAATGACCCTCAGCACTATCAGCCCCTCATATCAGATTATAATGACCCCCAGCACTATCAGCCCCTAATATCAGATAATAATGACCCCCAGAACTATCAGCCCCTCATATCAAATAATAATGACCCCCAGCACTATCAGCCCCTCATATCAGATAATAATGACCCCCAGCACTATCAGCCCTTCATATCAGAGAATAATGACCCCCAGCACTATCAGCCCCTCATATCAGAGTATAATGACCCCCAGCACTATCAGCCCCTCATATCAGAGAATAATGACCCCCAGCATATCAGATAATAATGACCCCCAGCACTATCAGCCCCTCATATCAGAGAATAATGACCCCCAGCACTATCAGCCCCTCATATCAGATAATAATGACCCCCAGCACTATCAGCCCCTCATATCAGATAATAATGACCCCCAGCACTATCAGGCCCTCATATCAGAGAATAATGACCCCCAGAACTATCAGCCCCTCATATCAGATAAAAATGACCCCCAGCACTATCAGCCCCTCATATCAGAGTATAATGACCCCCAGAACTATCAGCCCCTCATATCAGAGAATAATGACCCCCAGCAGTATCAGCCCCTCATATCAGAGAATAATGACCCCCAGCATTATCAGCCCCTCATATCAGATAATAATGACCCCCAACACTATCAGCCCTTCATATCATATAATGACCCCCAGCACTATCAGCCCCTCATATCAGAGAATAATGACCCCCAGCACTATCAGCTTCTCATATCAGATAATAATGACCCCAGCACTATCAGCCCCTCATATCAGAGAATAATGACCCCCAGCACTATCAGCCCCTTATATCAGAGAATAATGACCCCCAGCACTATCAGCTTCTCATATCAGATAATAATGACCCCAGCACTATCAGCCCCTCATATCAGAGAATAATGACCCCCAGCACTATCAGCCCCTCATATCAGAGAATAATGACCCCCAGCAGTATCAGCCCCTCATATCAGAGAATAATGACCCCCAGCATTATCAGCCCCTCATATCAGATAATAATGACCCCCAACACTATCAGCCCTTCATATCATATAATGACCCCCAGCACTATCAGCCCCTCATATCAGAGAATAATGACCCCCAGCACTATCAGCTTCTCATATCAGATAATAATGACCCCAGCACTATCAGCCCCTCATATCAGAGAATAATGACCCCCAGCACTATCAGCCCCTTATATCAGAGAATAATGACCCCCAGCACTATCAGCTTCTCATATCAGATAATAATGACCCCCAGCACTATCAGCCCCTCATATCAGAGAATAATGACCCTCAGCACTATCAGCCCCTCATATCAGATAATAATGACCCCCAGCACTATCAGCCCCTCATATCAGATAATAATGACCCCAGAACTATCAGCCCCTCATATCAGATAATAATGACCCCCAGCACTATCAGCCCCTCATATCAGATAATAATGACCCCCAGCACTATCAGCCCCTCATATCAGAGAATAATGACCCTCAGCACTATCAGCCCCTCATATCAGATTATAATGACCCCCAGCACTATCAGCCCCTCATATCAGATAATAATGACCCCCAGAACTATCAGCCCCTCATATCAAATAATAATGACCCCCAGCACTATCAGCCCCTCATATCAGATAATAATGACCCCCAGCACTATCAGCCCTTCATATCAGAGAATAATGACCCCCAGCACTATCAGCCCCTCATATCAGAGTATAATGACCCCCAGCACTATCAGCCCCTCATATCAGAGAATAATGACCCCCAGCATATCAGATAATAATGATCCCCAGCACTATCAGCCCCTCATATCAGATTATAATGACCCTCAGAACTATCAGCCCCTCATATCAGAGAATAATGACCCCCAGCACTATCAGCCCCTCATATCAGATAATAATCAGCCCCAGCACTATCAGCCCCTCATATCAGATAATAATGACCCCCAGCACTATCAGGCCCTCATATCAGAGAATAATGACCCCCAGAACTATCAGCCCCTCATATCAGATAAAAATGACCCCCAGCACTATCAGCCCCTCATATCAGAGTATAATGACCCCCAGAACTATCAGCCCCTCATATCAGAGAATAATGACCCCCAGCAGTATCAGCCCCTCATATCAGAGAATAATGACCCCCAGCATTATCAGCCCCTCATATCAGATAATAATGACCCCCAAAACTATCAGCCCTTCATATCATATAATGACCCCCAGCACTATCAGCCCCTCATATCAGAGAATAATGACCCCCAGCACTATCAGCTTCTCATATCAGATAATAATGACCCCAGCACTATCAGCCCCTCATATCAGAGAATAATGACCCCCAGCACTATCAGCCCCTTATATCAGATAATAATGACCCCAGCACTATCAGCCCCTCATATCAGATAATAATGACCCCCAGCACTATCAGCCCCTTATATCAGATAATAATGACCCCCAGCACTATCAGCCCCTCATATCAGATAATAATGACCCCCAGCACTATCAGCCCCTCATATCATAGTATAATGACCCCCAGAACTATCAGCCCCTCATATCAGAGAATAATGACCCCCAGCACTATCAGCTTCTCATATCAGATAATAATGACCCCCAGTACTTTCAGCCCCTCATATCAGAGAATAATGACCCCCAGCACTATCAGCCCCTCATATCAGAGAATAATGACCCCCAGCATTATCAGCCCCTCATATCAGATAATAATGACCGCAGCACTATCAACCCCTCATATCAGATAATAATGACCCCCAGCACTATCAGCCCCTAATATCAGAGAATAATGACCCCCAGCACTATCAGCCCCTCATATCAGATAATAATGACCCCCAGCACTATCAGCCGCTCATATCAGATAATAATGACCCCCAGCACTATCAGCCCCTCATATCAGAGAATAATGACCCCCAGCATTATCAGCCCCTCATATCAGATAATAATGACCCCCAACACTATCAGCCCTTCATATCATATAATGACCCCCAGCACTATCAGCCCCTCATATCAGAGAATAATGACCCCCAGCACTATCAGCTTCTCATATCAGATAATAATGACCCCAGCACTATCAGCCCCTCATATCAGAGAATAATGACCCCCAGCACTATCAGCTTCTCATATCAGATAATAATGACCCCAGCACTATCAGCCCCTCATATCAGAGAATAATGACCCCCAGCATTATCAGCCTCTCATATCAGATAATAATGACCCCAGCATTATCAGCCCCTCATATCAGATTATAATGACCCCCAGCATTATCAGCCCCTCATATCAGATAATAATGACTGCAGCACTATCAACCCCTCATATCAGATAATAATGACCCCCAGCACTATCAGCCCCTCATATCAGATAATAATGACCCCCAGCACTATCAGCCCCTCATATCAGATAATAATGACCCCCAGCACTATCAGCCCCTCATATCAGAGAATAATGACCCCCCAGCACTATCAGCCCCTCATATCAGATAATAATGACCCCCAGCACTATCAGCCCCTCATATCAGATAATAATGACCCCCAGCACTATCAGCCCCTCATATCAAAGTATAATGACCCCTAGCACTATCAGCCCCTTATATCAGATAATAATGACCCCCAGCACTATCAGCCCCTCATATCAGAGAATAATGACCCCCAGCACTATCAGCCCCTCATATCAGATAATAATGACCCCCAGCACTATCAGCCCCTCATATCAGATAATAATGACCCCCAGCACTATCAGCCCCTCATATCAGATTATAATGACCCCCAGCACTATCAGCCCCTCATATCAGAGAATAATGACCCCCAGCACTATCAGCCCCTCAATCAGATAATAATGACCCCCAGCACTATCAGCTTCTCATATCAGATAATAATGACCCCAGCACTATCAGCCCCTCATATCAGATTATAATGACCCCCAGCACTATCAGCCCCTCATATCAGATAATAATGACCCCCAGCACTATCAGCCCCTCATATCAGAGTATAATGACCCCCAGAACTATCAGCCCCTCATATCAGATAATAATGACCCCCAGCACTATCAGCCCCTCATATCAGAGAATAATGACCCCCAGCACTATCAGCCCCTCATATCAGAGAATAATTACCCCCAGCATTATCAGCCCCTCATATCAGATAATAATGACCGCAGCACTATCAACCCCTCATATCAGATAATAATGACCCCCAGCACTATCAGCCCCTCATATCAGATAATAATGATCCCCAGCACTATCAGCCCCTCATATCAGAGAATAATGACCCCCAGCACTATCAGCCCCTCATATCAGAGAATAATGACCCCCAGCACTATCAGCCCCTCATATCAGAGAATAATGACCCCCAGCATTATCAGCCCCTCATATCAGATAATAATGACCGCAGCACTATCAACCCCTCATATCAGATAATAATGACCCCCAGCACTATCAGCCCCTCATATCAGATAATAATGACCCCCAGCACTATCAGCCCCTCATATCAGATAATAATGACCCCCAGCACTATCAGCCCCTCATATCAGAGAATAATGACCCCCAGCACTATCAGCCCCTCATATCAGATAATAATGACCCCCAGCACTATCAGCCCCTCATATCAGATAATAATGACCCCCAGCACTATCAGCCCCTCATATCAGATAATAATGACCCCCAGCACTTTCAGCCCCTCATATCAGAGTATAATGACCCCTAGCACTATCAGCCCCTTATATCAGATAATAATGACCCCCAGCACTATCAGCCCCTCATATCAGAGAATAATGACCCCCAGCACTATCAGCCCCTCATATCAGATAATAATGACCCCCAGCACTATCAGCCCCTCATATCAGATAATAATGACCCCCAGCACTATCAGCCCCTCATATCAGAGTATAATGACCCCTAGCACTATCAGCCCCTTATATCAGATAATAATGACCCCCAGCACTATCAGCCCCTCATATCAGAGAATAATTACCCCCAGCACTATCAGCCCCTCATATCAGAGTATAATGACCCCCAGCACTATCAGCCCCTCATATCAGAGTATAATGACCCCCAGCACTATCAGCCCCTCATATTAGATTATAATGACCCCCAGCACTATCAGCCCCTCATATCAGATAATAATGACCCCCAGCACTATCAGCCCCTCATATCAGAGTATAATGACCCCCCAGAACTATCAGCCCCTCGTACAGATTATAATGACCCCCAGCACTATCAGCCCCTCATATCAAAGTATAATGACCCCCAGCACTATCAGCCCCTCATATCAGAGTATAATGACCCCCAGTACTTTCAGCCCCTCATATCAGATAATAATGACCCCCAGCACTATCAGCCCCTCATATCAGATAATAATGACCCCCAGCACTATCAGCCCCTCATATCAGATAATAATGACCCCCAGCACTATCAGCCCCTCATATCAGATAATAATGACCCCCAGCACTATCAGCCCCTCATATCAGAGAATAATGACCCCCAGCACTATCAGCCCCTCATATCAGAGAATAATGACCCCCAGCATTATCAGCCCCTCATATCAGAGAATAATGACCCCCAGCATTATCAGCCCCTCATATCAGATAATAATGACCGCAGCACTATCAACCCCTCATATCAGATAATAATGACCCCCAGCACTATCAGCCCCTCATATCAGATAATAATGACCCCCAGCACTATCAGCCCCTCATATCAGAAAATAATGACCCCCAGCACTATCAGCCCCCCATATCAGAGAATAATTACCCCCAGCACTATCAGCCCCTCATATCAGAGTATAATGACCCCCAGCACTATCAGCCCCTCATATCAGATAATAATGACCCCCAGCACTATCAGCCCCTCATATCAGATAATAATGACCCCCAGCACTATCAGCCCCTCATATCAGATAATAATGACCCCCAGCACTATCAGCCCCTCATATCAGAGTATAATGACCCCTAGCACTATCAGCCCCTTATATCAGATAATAATGACCCCCAGCACTATCAGCCCCTCATATCAGAGAATAATGACCCCCAGCACTATCAGCCCCTCATATCAGATAATAATGACCCCCAGCACTATCAGCCCCTCATATCAGATAATAATGACCCCCAGAACTATCAGCCCCTCATATCAGAGTATAATGACCCCCAGCACTATCAGCCCCTTATATCAGATAATAATGACCCCCAGCACTATCAGCCCCTCATATCAGATAATAATGACCCCCAGAACTATCAGCCCCTCATATCAGAGTATAATGACCCCCAGCACTATCAGCCCCTTATATCAGATAATAATGACCCCCAGCACTATCAGCCCCTCATATCAGAGAATAATGACCCCCAGCACTATCAGCCCCTCATATCAGAGTATAATGACCCCCAGCACTATCAGCCCCTCATATCAGAGTATAATGACCCCCAGCACTATCAGCCCCTCATATCAGATTATAATGACCCCCAGCACTATCAGCCCCTCATATCAGATAATAATGACCCCCAGCACTATCAGCCCCTCATATCAGAGTATAATGACCCCCAGAACTATCAGCCCCTCGTACAGATTATAATGACCCCCAGCACTATCAGCCCCTCATATCAAAGTATAATGACCCCCAGCACTATCAGCCCCTCATATCAAAGTATAATGACCCCCAGCACTATCAGCCCCTCATATCAGAGTATAATGACCCCCAGTACTTTCAGCCCCTCATATCAGATAATAATGACCCCAGCACTATCAGCCCCTCGTACAGATAATAATGACCCCCAGCACTATCAGCCCCTCATATCAGATAATGACCTCCAGCACTATCAGCCCCTCATATCAGATAATATTGACTCCCAGAACTATCAGCCCTTCATATCAGATAATAATGACCCCCAGCACTATCAGCCCCTCATATCAAAGTATAATGACCCCCAGCACTATCAGCCCCTCATATCAGAGAATAATGACCCCCAGCACTATCACCCCTTCATATCAGATAATATTGACCCCCAGAACTATCAGCCCCTCATATCAGAGTATAATGACCCCCAGCACTAACGGCCCCTCATATCAGATAATAATGACCCCCAGCACTATCAGCACCTCATATCATATAATGACCCCCAGCACTATCAGCCTCTCATATCAGATAATAATGACCCCCAGCACTATCAGCCCCTCATATCAAAGTATAATGACCCCCAGTGCTATCAGCCCCTCATATCAGAGAATAATGACCCCCAGCACTATCAGCCCCTCATATCACATAATATTGACCCCCAGCATTATCAGCCCCTCATATCACATAATAATAACCCCCAGCACTATCAGCCCCTCATATCAGATAATAATGACCCCAGCACTATCAGCCCCTCGTACAGATTATAATGACCCCCAGCACTATCAGCCCCTCATATCAAAGTATAATGACCCCCAGCATTATCAGCCCCTCATATCAGATAATAATGACCCCCAGCACTATCAGCCCCTCATATCAGATAATAATGACCCCAGCACTATCAGCCCCTCATACAGATTATAATGACCCCCAGCACTATCAGCTTCTCATATCAGATAATGACCCCCAGTACTTTCAGCCCCTCATATCAGATAATAATGACCCCAGCACTATCAACCCCTCGTACAGATAATAATGACCCCCAGCACTATCAGCCCCTCATATCAGATAATGACCCCCAGTACTTTCAGCCCCTCATATCAGATAATGACCCCCCAGCACTATCAGCCCCTCATATCAGATAATGACCCCCAGTACTATCAGCCCCTAATATCAGATAATGACCCCCAGCACTATCAGCCCCTCATATCAGATAATAATGACCCCCAGCACTATCAGCACCTCATATCATATAATGACCCCCAGCACTATCAGCCTCTCATATCAGATAATAATGACCCCCAGCACTATCAGCCCCTCATATCAGAGAATAATGACCCCCAGCACTATCAGCCCCTCATATCAGATAATAATGACCCCAGCACTATCAGCCCCTCATATCAGAGAATAATGACCCCCAGCACTATCAGCTTCTCATATCAGATAATAATGACCCCAGCACTATCAGCCCCTCATATCAGAGAATAATGACCCCCAGCATTATCAGCCTCTCATATCAGATAATAATGACCCCAGCATTATCAGCCCCTCATATCAGATTATAATGACCCCCAGCATTATCAGCCCCTCATATCAGATAATAATGACCGCAGCACTATCAACCCCTCATATCAGATAATAATGACCCCCAGCACTATCAGCCCCTCATATCAGATAATAATGGCCCCCAGCACTATCAGCCCCTCATATCAGATAATAATGACCCCCAGCACTATCAGCCCCTCATATCAGAGAATAATGACCCCCCAGCACTATCAGCCCCTCATATCAGATAATAATGACCCCCAGCAGTATCAGCCCCTCATATCAGATAATAATGACCCCCAGCACTATCAGCCCCTCATATCAAAGTATAATGACCCCTAGCACTATCAGCCCCTTATATCAGATAATAATGACCCCCAGCACTATCAGCCCCTCATATCAGAGAATAATGACCCCCAGCACTATCAGCCCCTCATATCAGATAATAATGACCCCCAGCACTATCAGCCCCTCATATCAGATAATAATGACCCCCAGCACTATCAGCCCCTCATATCAGATTATAATGACCCCCAGCACTATCAGCCCCTCATATCAGAGAATAATGACCCCCAGCACTATCAGCCCCTCAATCAGATAATAATGACCCCCAGCACTATCAGCTTCTCATATCAGATAATAATGACCCCAGCACTATCAGCCCCTCATATCAGATTATAATGACCCCCAGCACTATCAGCCCCTCATATCAGATAATAATGACCCCCAGCACTATCAGCCCCTCATATCAGAGTATAATGACCCCCAGAACTATCAGCCCCTCATATCAGATAATAATGACCCCCAGCACTATCAGCCCCTCATATCAGAGAATAATGACCCCCAGCACTATCAGCCCCTCATATCAGAGAATAATTACCCCCAGCATTATCAGCCCCTCATATCAGATAATAATGACCGCAGCACTATCAACCCCTCATATCAGATAATAATGACCCCCAGCACTATCAGCCCCTCATATCAGATAATAATGACCCCCAGCACTATCAGCCCCTCATATCAGAGAATAATGACCCCCAGCACTATCAGCCCCTCATATCAGAGAATAATGACCCCCAGCACTATCAGCCCCTCATATCAGAGAATAATGACCCCCAGCATTATCAGCCCCTCATATCAGATAATAATGACCGCAGCACTATCAACCCCTCATATCAGATAATAATGACCCCCAGCAGTATCAGCCCCTCATATCAGATAATAATGACCCCCAGCACTATCAGCCCCTCATATCAGATAATAATGACCCCCAGCACTATCAGCCCCTCATATCAGAGAATAATGACCCCCAGCACTATCAGCCCCTCATATCAGATAATAATGACCCCCAGCACTATCAGCCCCTCATATCAGATAATAATGACCCCCAGCACTATCAGCCCCTCATATCAGATAATAATGACCCCCAGCACTTTCAGCCCCTCATATCAGAGTATAATGACCCCTAGCACTATCAGCCCCTTATATCAGATAATAATGACCCCCAGCACTATCAGCCCCTCATATCAGAGAATAATGACCCCCAGCACTATCAGCCCCTCATATCAGATAATAATGACCCCCAGCACTATCAGCCCCTCATATCAGATAATAATGACCCCCAGCACTATCAGCCCCTCATATCAGAGTATAATGACCCCTAGCACTATCAGCCCCTTATATCAGATAATAATGACCCCCAGCACTATCAGCCCCTCATATCAGAGAATAATTACCCCCAGCACTATCAGCCCCTCATATCAGAGTATAATGACCCCCAGCACTATCAGCCCCTCATATCAGAGTATAATGACCCCCAGCACTATCAGCCCCTCATATTAGATTATAATGACCCCCAGCACTATCAGCCCCTCATATCAGATAATAATGACCCCCAGCACTATCAGCCCCTCATATCAGAGTATAATGACCCCCCAGAACTATCAGCCCCTCGTACAGATTATAATGACCCCCAGCACTATCAGCCCCTCATATCAAAGTATAATGACCCCCAGCACTATCAGCCCCTCATATCAGAGTATAATGACCCCCAGTACTTTCAGCCCCTCATATCAGATAATAATGACCCCCAGCACTATCAACCCCTCATATCAGATAATAATGACCCCCAGCACTATCAGCCCCTCATATCAGATAATAATGACCCCCAGCACTATCAGCCCCTCATATCAGATAATAATGATCCCCAGCACTATCAGCCCCTCATATCAGAGAATAATGACCCCCAGCACTATCAGCCCCTCATATCAGAGAATAATGACCCCCAGCATTATCAGCCCCTCATATCAGAGAATAATGACCCCCAGCATTATCAGCCCCTCATATCAGATAATAATGACCGCAGCACTATCAACCCCTCATATCAGATAATAATGACCCCCAGCACTATCAGCCCCTCATATCAGATAATAATGACCCCCAGCACTATCAGCCCCTCATATCAGATAATAATGACCCCCAGCACTATCAGCACCTCATATCATATAATGACCCCCAGCACTATCAGCCTCTCATATCAGATAATAATGACCCCCAGCACTATCAGCCCCTCATATCAGAGAATAATGACCCCCAGCACTATCAGCCCCTCATATCAGATAATAATGACCCCAGCACTATCAGCCCCTCATATCAGAGAATAATGACCCCCAGCACTATCAGCTTCTCATATCAGATAATAATGACCCCAGCACTATCAGCCCCTCATATCAGAGAATAATGACCCCCAGCATTATCAGCCTCTCATATCAGATAATAATGACCCCAGCATTATCAGCCCCTCATATCAGATTATAATGACCCCCAGCATTATCAGCCCCTCATATCAGATAATAATGACCGCAGCACTATCAACCCCTCATATCAGATAATAATGACCCCCAGCACTATCAGCCCCTCATATCAGATAATAATGACCCCCAGCACTATCAGCCCCTCATATCAGATAATAATGACCCCCAGCACTATCAGCCCCTCATATCAGAGAATAATGACCCCCCAGCACTATCAGCCCCTCATATCAGATAATAATGACCCCCAGCAGTATCAGCCCCTCATATCAGATAATAATGACCCCCAGCACTATCAGCCCCTCATATCAAAGTATAATGACCCCTAGCACTATCAGCCCCTTATATCAGATAATAATGACCCCCAGCACTATCAGCCCCTCATATCAGAGAATAATGACCCCCAGCACTATCAGCCCCTCATATCAGATAATAATGACCCCCAGCACTATCAGCCCCTCATATCAGATAATAATGACCCCCAGCACTATCAGCCCCTCATATCAGATTATAATGACCCCCAGCACTATCAGCCCCTCATATCAGAGAATAATGACCCCCAGCACTATCAGCCCCTCAATCAGATAATAATGACCCCCAGCACTATCAGCTTCTCATATCAGATAATAATGACCCCAGCACTATCAGCCCCTCATATCAGATTATAATGACCCCCAGCACTATCAGCCCCTCATATCAGATAATAATGACCCCCAGCACTATCAGCCCCTCATATCAGAGTATAATGACCCCCAGAACTATCAGCCCCTCATATCAGATAATAATGACCCCCAGCACTATCAGCCCCTCATATCAGAGAATAATGACCCCCAGCACTATCAGCCCCTCATATCAGAGAATAATTACCCCCAGCATTATCAGCCCCTCATATCAGATAATAATGACCGCAGCACTATCAACCCCTCATATCAGATAATAATGACCCCCAGCACTATCAGCCCCTCATATCAGATAATAATGACCCCCAGCACTATCAGCCCCTCATATCAGAGAATAATGACCCCCAGCACTATCAGCCCCTCATATCAGAGAATAATGACCCCCAGCACTATCAGCCCCTCATATCAGAGAATAATGACCCCCAGCATTATCAGCCCCTCATATCAGATAATAATGACCGCAGCACTATCAACCCCTCATATCAGATAATAATGACCCCCAGCACTATCAGCCCCTCATATCAGATAATAATGACCCCCAGCACTATCAGCCCCTCATATCAGATAATAATGACCCTCAGCACTATCAGCCCCTCATATCAGAGAATAATGACCCCCAGCACTATCAGCCCCTCATATCAGATAATAATGACCCCCAGCACTATCAGCCCCTCATATCAGATAATAATGACCCCCAGCACTATCAGCCCCTCATATCAGATAATAATGACCCCCAGCACTTTCAGCCCCTCATATCAGAGTATAATGACCCCTAGCACTATCAGCCCCTTATATCAGATAATAATGACCCCCAGCACTATCAGCCCCTCATATCAGAGAATAATGACCCCCAGCACTATCAGCCCCTCATATCAGATAATAATGACCCCCAGCACTATCAGCCCCTCATATCAGATAATAATGACCCCCAGCACTATCAGCCCCTCATATCAGAGTATAATGACCCCTAGCACTATCAGCCCCTTATATCAGATAATAATGACCCCCAGCACTATCAACCCCTCATATCAGAGAATAATTACCCCCAGCACTATCAGCCCCTCATATCAGAGTATAATGACCCCCAGCACTATCAGCCCCTCATATCAGAGTATAATGACCCCCAGCACTATCAGCCCCTCATATTAGATTATAATGACCCCCAGCACTATCAGCCCCTCATATCAGATAATAATGACCCCCAGCACTATCAGCCCCTCATATCAGAGTATAATGACCCCCCAGAACTATCAGCCCCTCGTACAGATTATAATGACCCCCAGCACTATCAGCCCCTCATATCAAAGTATAATGACCCCCAGCACTATCAGCCCCTCATATCAGAGTATAATGACCCCCAGTACTTTCAGCCCCTCATATCAGATAATAATGACCCCCAGCACTATCAACCCCTCATATCAGATAATAATGACCCCCAGCACTATCAGCCCCTCATATCAGATAATAATGACCCCCAGCACTATCAGCCCCTCATATCAGATAATAATGACCCCCAGCACTATCAGCCCCTCATATCAGAGAATAATGACCCCCAGCACTATCAGCCCCTCATATCAGAGAATAATGACCCCCAGCATTATCAGCCCCTCATATCAGAGAATAATGACCCCCAGCATTATCAGCCCCTCATATCAGATAATAATGACCGCAGCACTATCAACCCCTCATATCAGATAATAATGACCCCCAGCACTATCAGCCCCTCATATCAGATAATAATGACCCCCAGCACTATCAGCCCCTCATATCAGAAAATAATGACCCCCAGCACTATCAGCCCCCCATATCAGAGAATAATTACCCCCAGCACTATCAGCCCCTCATATCAGAGTATAATGACCCCCAGCACTATCAGCCCCTCATATCAGATAATAATGACCCCCAGCACTATCAGCCCCTCATATCAGATAATAATGACCCCCAGCACTATCAGCCCCTCATATCAGATAATAATGACCCCCAGCACTATCAGCCCCTCATATCAGAGTATAATGACCCCTAGCACTATCAGCCCCTTATATCAGATAATAATGACCCCCAGCACTATCAGCCCCTCATATCAGAGAATAATGACCCCCAGCACTATCAGCCCCTCATATCAGATAATAATGACCCCCAGCACTATCAGCCCCTCATATCAGATAATAATGACCCCCAGAACTATCAGCCCCTCATATCAGAGTATAATGACCCCCAGCACTATCAGCCCCTTATATCAGATAATAATGACCCCCAGCACTATCAGCCCCTCATATCAGAGAATAATGACCCCCAGCACTATCAGCCCCTCATATCAGAGTATAATGACCCCCAGCACTATCAGCCCCTCATATCAGAGTATAATGACCCCCAGCACTATCAGCCCCTCATATCAGAGTATAATGACCCCCAGCACTATCAGCCCCTCATATCAGATTATAATGACCCCCAGCACTATCAGCCCCTCATATCAGATAATAATGACCCCCAGCACTATCAGCCCCTCATATCAGAGTATAATGACCCCCAGAACTATCAGCCCCTCGTACAGATTATAATGACCCCCAGCACTATCAGCCCCTCATATCAAAGTATAATGACCCCCAGCACTATCAGCCCCTCATATCAAAGTATAATGACCCCCAGCACTATCAGCCCCTCATATCAGAGTATAATGACCCCCAGTACTTTCAGCCCCTCATATCAGATAATAATGACCCCAGCACTATCAGCCCCTCGTACAGATAATAATGACCCCCAGCACTATCAGCCCCTCATATCAGATAAGGACCTCCAGCACTATCAGCCCCTCATATCAGATAATATTGACTCCCAGAACTATCAGCCCTTCATATCAGATAATAATGACCCCCAGCACTATCAGCCCCTCATATCAAAGTATAATGACCCCCAGCACTATCAGCCCCTCATATCAGAGAATAATGACCCCCAGCACTATCACCCCTTCATATCAGATAATATTGACCCCCAGAACTATCAGCCCCTCATATCAGAGTATAATGACCCCCAGCACTAACGGCCCCTCATATCAGATAATAATGACCCCCAGCACTATCAGCACCTCATATCATATAATGACCCCCAGCACTATCAGCCTCTCATATCAGATAATAATGACCCCCAGCACTATCAGCCCCTCATATCAAAGTATAATGACCCCCAGCACTATCAGCCCCTCATATCACATAATATTGACCACCAGCATTATCAGCCCCTCATATCACATAATAATAACCCCCAGCACTATCAGCCCCTCATATCAGATAATAATGACCCCAGCACTATCAGCCCCTCGTACAGATTATAATGACCCCCAGCACTATCAGCCCCTCATATCAAAGTATAATGACCCCCAGCATTATCAGCCCCTCATATCAGATAATAATGACCCCCAGCACTATCAGCCCCTCATATCAGATAATAATGACCCCAGCACTATCAGCCCCTCATACAGATTATAATGACCCCCAGCACTATCAGCTTCTCATATCAGATAATGACCCCCAGTACTTTCAGCCCCTCATATCAGATAATAATGACCCCAGCACTATCAACCCCTCGTACAGATAATAATGACCCCCAGCACTATCAGCCCCTCATATCAGATAATGACCCCCAGTACTTTCAGCCCCTCATATCAGATAATGACCCCCCAGCACTATCAGCCCCTCATATCAGATAATGACCCCCAGTACTATCAGCCCCTAATATCAGATAATGACCCCCAGCACTATCAGCCCCTCATATCAGATAATAATGACCCCCAGCACTATCAGCACCTCATATCATATAATGACCCCCAGCACTATCAGCCTCTCATATCAGATAATAATGACCCCCAGCACTATCAGCCCCTCATATCAAAGTATAATGACCCCCAGTGCTATCAGCCCCTTATATCAGAGAATAATGACCCCCAGCACTATCAGCCCCTCATATCACATAATATTGACCCCCAGCATTATCAGCCCCTCATATCACATAATAATAACCCCCAGCACTATCAGCCCCTCATATCAGATAATAATGACCCCAGCACTATCAGCCCCTCGTACAGATTATAATGACCCCCAGCACTATCAGCCCCTCATATCAGAGTATAATGACCCCCAGCATTATCAGCCCCTCATATCAGATAATAATGACCCCCAGCACTATCAGCCCCTCATATCAGATAATAATGACCCCAGCACTATCAGCCCCTCATACAGATTATAATGATCCCCAGCACTATCAGCTTCTCATATCAGATAATGACCCCCAGTACTTTCAGCCCCTCATATCAGATAATAATGACCCCAGCACTATCAACCCCTCGTACAGATAATAATGACCCCCAGCACTATCAGCCCCTCATATCAGATAATGACCCCCAGTACTTTCAGCCCCTCATATTAGATAATGACCCCCCAGCACTATCAGCCCCTCATATCAGATAATGACCCCCAGTACTATCAGCCCCTAATATCAGATAATGACCCCCAGCACTATCAGCCCCTCATATCAGATTATAATGACCCCCAGCACTATCAGCCCCTCATATCAGATAATAATGAACCCCCCAGCACTATCAGCCCCTCATATCAGAGTATAATGACCCCCAGCACTATCAGTCCCTCATATCAAAGTATAATGACCCCCAGCACTATCAGTCCCTCATATCATATAATGATTCCCAGCACTATCAGCTTCTTATATCACTTAATAATGACCCCCAGCACTATCAGTCTCTCATATCAGTTAATAATGACCCCCAGCACTATCAGCCCCTAATATCAGATTATAATGACCACCAGCACTATCAGCCTCTCATATCAGATCATAATGACCCCCAGCACTATCAGCCCCTCATATCAGATAATAATGACCCCCAGCACTACCAGCCCCTTGGTCTTTATTAAAAATATTGAGCCGTTCTGTCACAAACTGTTTTACTAACTGTGTGTATCCTACTTTCACTTTCTCTTTGTAACCCTTCTCTCTAAATTGCTAAGAGCTCATAAACACTTATTTAAGCCACAATCTAATCAGTATGATAAGTACTGAGCTATAATGAGTGTTTCTAATGTCAGAGAGCAGAGATAAGGAGCCTGTTAGCTCCCTGCCTGACGGAACAGAGTGAAAATTCAGATCCTGCTACTAGAGAATCTCAAGGCTGTACAGAGAAAGGAGCTCAACATTTTTAATAAAGACCAATTAAAAACTGATTTTAGCTCAACATGAGTACAATGTAATAGTTAAAAAAAAATGCCCCAAAGGTGTACATAGCCTTAAATATAGACCACATCGAAAAGTGTCACGTCTCCTAAATGCCGCAATTGGTGTGTCATGTGACATTTTTACACTAAAAACAAGACGTATCTAGTTTGATAAACGTCCCCAAATTTTATTGGAAAGTTGCAGACATTTTCATTCTACATTAATGAAACTTTTTTAGCATGAGCCATAACTTTCCAAGGATGGGGGGGGGGTTAATGTGCTCCCCAAAAAATAGCGTAGAGGGTTCAGGGTATGGTTTTCCTCAGGACCTTGTTGCTATAAAGGTGTATACATTGTGTCTGTATATATTTATTATTTATTTGGATACATTGTATCTGTTTATGAAACCTGAAAACACAAGATACAAAGATTTAAAGGGCCAGTAACCCTCACATATCTGGATATAATTGTCCTAGAGATCATGGGGGTGTAGGTCGGGGGATCTCCGCACTTCCTGTCACTTGAAGAACACCAGTTTGATATGGCTGATAACAGGGAGCAATGGCTTGTTTTCATCTTCATCACGGATCGGCTGATAACGGGGACAGTAGTTGGTATTCATAGCTCCACAGAATGTGGATGTGATACATCATCCTACTCCAGTCACTGCCGGAGCTGCGTCCACAATCCCACCATCCTGTTAGCTCTCAGGCGGCAGGGCCTCACATCTCCCTGTGTATGCGCAGGTCACCCCCTGCAGTGTTGCATTGTAGAAGATGTAGTGTTCTCCTCCTAGTTGGGAGACCCCTGACCAACTATGTGGTGTTGGGGGGACTCTAGGTCATATCCGAGCGGTGAACCGGCCGCCTTCTGTATCTTTTCGGTCTCTTTCCCTTGGCTCGTCCTCCCCCGCACTCTCCATTCTTGGAACGATATGTCCTCGGCAGTGTCCCTAATCCCAGGGATTACCAGTGTAATGGCATTGCGGATGTGCAGGATTCCCTGCGCACACTGAGCTCTGCTGTGTCAGGTGTTAACGGTGCGGCAGTGCATCACATTAGTAGGGGATTTGTGTTGGGGCCAGAGGCTCCGGGGTCCGTCTTGTTAATGTCTTTGCTTATTGACTGGATCCATCAGTCGGGTCTCCTCCACCTGAGACGTCTCCGCAGATTCGCAGGGGCCTCCTTCTTCTTCCATCCGATTCCGCCTCCGATTCCACTGCCACATACTGTAGACCTGCCGAGCCTCCTGTGCCCTCAGCTCACTGCATCATCCAGGCCAGACTGGTTGCTATGGACTCTCTGCCTGACAACAAGACTGATACATTGTATCCATAGTAACGTATTCCCTGATAAACAGAAGATTCTGTAAATTGTATAAAACTTTCTGACTTCAGCGGGAATTGTTAATGCAGTGCGGCACCAATGGGGTTAATGAAAGAAAAAGGTACAGTCACCCCCTCCTTTGGATTTGTAACCCTTGGACCCCCTCTTCCCTTTCTTTTCCCTTCGCAACAGTCACAGCAAACTTTTGGGGACACAATTAGAAGACCCGAATAGGGGCCCTATCTTGCTTTGGGGTCCCTTTGCTCCTATGTGCACCCCATGTCCAGTCCATGTTCACACAGCTGTGGGTTTGTAACTGTGTATCAGTGCAGTTAATAAGCCCAGAGCCCAGGACTGCTCATCTCTCTGACACATTGTAACAATCCCTTGGGATGTAAACAAGAATGTTTCTGTTCACTGACAGGAGGTAGAGATCTTGATGATGAGAAAGAGAGACACAATATATTAGAAAGTTGTAATATTTCGAGGGGTCCCTTGTCCTGTGGATAAATCACCGGGCACCGGCGCCTCAGATAGCACCTGCAGGCTTCATGGCAGTGAGAGGGTTAATTCCGCTATGCCTTGGCGCTGTCATCCTTGCCCGGCTGCTTGGCTCGGCCTTCAGCAGCTCATGATTCACATCTGATCACTTAAGGTCAGTAAATTGCCATGAGATGGATGCGGCTGGCAGCGCTGCCCACGCTCGGATGGGCCCTGTCATTCGCCGGGGGTCCGGATGTTGCACTCAACACAAATGTAAATGTTTGCTGATTTCTTAATAAGCCCGGAGGAATCGGGGGCGTTTAACCTCATCGCCACCGCGCCAACATCAGAATCGCCTGCAATATGGCGCCATTGTCTGTGCCAGCTTGTAACAGATGTGTCTGCAGGTTTCACTCCTCCTCTGCCAAACTGTCTGTCCCTGTCTGCCCACACACTCAGCCTGATCACTATGCCATCAAGAGTCTGGCACCACCAGGTTCACCTTCCCCAGACTCACCGCTCCCCTCCACCACACTCACCGCTCCCCCACACTCACTGCTCCCCTCACCTGCACTCACTACTCACCTCTCACAGGCTCACCCCTTCCCCCACCCAGACTCACCACTCCCCTCCCCCAGCCTCACCACTCCCCTCCCCCAGACTCACCACTCCGCCCCCCAGGACTCACCGCACCCCTCCCCCAGACTCACCACTAGCCTCCCCCACTCACCACTCCCTCACACTCACCACTCCCCTGCACTCACTGCTCACCTCTCCCAGACTCACCCCTTCCCCACCCAGACTCACTGCTCGCTCCCCCAGACTCACCACTCCACCCCCCCAGGACTCACTGCTCCGCTACCCCACACTCACTGCTCCCCTTACCTGCACTCATTGCTCACCTCTCACAGACTCACCCCTTCCCCCACCCAGACTCACTGCATCCTCCCTCAGATTTCACCACTCCCCTCCCCCAGACTCACCACTCGCCCCCCTCACACTCACCGCTCCCTCACACTCACCACTCCCCTGCACTCACTGCTCACCTACCCCAGACTTACCCCTTCCCCGCAGGATCACCGCTCCCCTCCCCCAGGCTCACCACTCCCCTCCCCCACACTCACCGCTCCCCTCCCACACACTCGCCGCTCCCCTCCCCCAGAGTCACCACTTTCCTCCCCTAGAATCACTGCATTCTTCCCCAAAATCCCTACTCCCCTCCTCCACACTCAGTTCTCCATCCCCTGCATTCACTGTTCCCCTACCCCAGACTCACTGCTCCCCTCCCCTGCTGCTCCCCATCCCCACACTCACTGCTCCCCATCCCCACACTCACTGCTCCCCATCCCCACACTCACTGCTCCCCTCCCCTCACTCACTGCTCCCCTCCACTCACTGCTCCCCTCCCCTTCTGCTCCCCATCCCCACACTCACTGCTCCCCATCCCCACACTCACTGCTCCCCTCCCCTCACTCACTGCTCCCCTGCTGCTCCCCATCCCCACACTCACTGCTCCTCTCCCTCGCACTTACTGCTCCCCATCCCCACACTCACTGCTCCCCTCCCCTGCTGCTCCCCCCCCTGCTGCTCCCCATCCCCACACTCACTGCTCCCCACACTCACTGCTCCCCTCCCCTCACTCACTGCTCCCCATCCCCACACTCACTGCTCCCCATCCCCACACTCACTGCTCCCCATCCCCACACTCACTGCTCCCCTCCCCTCACTCACTGCTCCCCTCCCCTGCTGCTCCCCATCCCCACACTCACTGCTCCTCTCCCTCGCACTTACTGCTCCCCATCCCCACACTCACTGCTCCCCTCCCCTGCTGCTCCCCTCCCCTGCTGCTCCCCATCCCCACACTTACTGCTCCTCTCCCTCGCACTTACTGCTCCTCTCCCTCGCACTTACTGCTCCCCATCCCCACACTCACTGCTCCCCATCCCCACACTCACTGCTCCCCTCCCCTGCTGCTCCCCATCCCCAGACTCACTGCTCCTCTCCCTCGCACTCACTGCTCCCCTTTTTTTCGATATAGGGGCTGTTATGTAACTCCTGCTCCTCCACCCCATCTCTATTACTTAAAGGGAACCTGTCACCTGGATTTTGTGCATAGAGCTGAGGACATGGGCTGCTAGATCGCCGCTAGCTCATCCGCAATACCCAGTCCCCATAGCTCTGTGTGCTTTTATTGTGGATAAAACCCGATTTGATACATATGGAAATTACCCTGAGATGAGTCCTGTCCCTGAGATGAGCTATGGGGACTGGGTATTGCAGATGTGCTAGCGACCATCTAGGAACCCATGTCCTCAGCTCTATACACACAATCCCGATGACAGGTTCCCTTTAAGTCAGTCATCACTGTAGTTCTAGCATTATATTCATCAACCAGGGTGAACAGAGTAGCTCTATACAGCTGGAATACATAGGGGAGAAGGGTGTAATCAGGTTTGTGCCCCCCTATTAATACCCCCATCCGTCGCCTCTGCCCCAAGTCTCATCATCCTGTACGAAGCATCTGCATTGTGCAGGTTCAGGTTCATGTTCTGCTGGGGATCTTGGAAGGAGAATAACTCTCAGCCTCCATATCCTGCCACTGCCCATAGACTGCACAGATCACAGGATGAGCCGCAGGAGGGAGAGTGAGGGTTAATGAAAAATCTGGAAGCCGAACCCTCCATCGCCGCCAGCATCTTCTCCAGGGGGATCTGCTACACACAAGGCGCCCCAAGGGTTGACGGGATCATCATACATAACCACCCCATGTCCTAGGTTAATCATCCCAAATATAGGACATGTAGCCATCTCTAGCCAAGATCTATACTGTACAGTCATGTGAAAAGTAAGTGCCCCCGTGTGTGGACATATCAGTATCCATAGCTTCAGTCTGTTCTCCATGGACAGTGTTTGGGGGGCTCTTACTCGCAGGGATGTTTGCCCTGAGATATTTAAGGAATCTTTATTTCTTTCTTCTGCTGTTTCTTGGTGGAATTACCTGGATGTTGAGGGTTATTGTCATGTTACAAGGGCCACGTTCTTCCAGTAGATGGTCTCATTTCGATCACCTCTGGTGACGGTCTATGATGGTGAGCTGCCCAGAACCAAACCACCACCATCCTTTACACTACAGGCATCATCTTCTTCTGGTGAAATGCAGTCAGTGGTTCTCACACAACTACTGGTCCTGGGGTTCCATAACTCTATATCCACCACCACCACCCTGCTTTCAGGTATCAGGTCTTCTGTTTCTGCGGTAACATTAACTCTACCTGTGCTGCTTCTTTTCAGAGGACATTGTTCCCCCTTTGTCTCCTTCTGCCCCCATGTAAGTGTTATGTGTGCTCCTCTCACCCCTGCACTAAGACCTCAATAGTGGTGAGAGTTTCTTGTATGCCCTGGGATGAAGTTCTGGCTCCTTAGAGACCTCTTCTTGCATCTACTGTTCTGTGGCTGATCTTCCTGGACAGTGGTGGTCTCCTCCTGGCACTCCCATGTAGATGTCATGTGTGCTTCTCCTGCACTGTGACCTCAGTAGCGGTGAGAGCATCCTGTAGGTCCTGGGCTGAAGTTCTGGCTTCTTTGAGATGTCTTCAGCATCTTGTGTTCTCCAGTTGATCTTCCTAGACAGTGGTGATCTCCTCCTGGAACCCCCATGTAGATGTAATGTGTGGTCTTGCACTGTGTAGTGGTGAAAGGTTCCTGTAGGTACTGGGATTAAATCCTGTCTTAGAGACATCTTCCTTCATCTTGTGTTCTCTGTCTGATCTTGCTGGACAGTGGTGGTCATCTTATAGCCCCCCCTCCCCCTAATCCCACAACCACCACCACCACCATGTAGATGTCACATGTGCCCCTCTCTCTAATGGTCGTCTCCTGCAGTGTGACCTCAGTAGTGTGAGAGCATCCTGTAGGTCCTGTGTGAAGTTCTGACTTGTTTGAGATGTCTCCAGCATCTTGCGTTCTCCAGTGGATCTTCCTGGACAATAGCCCTCCCTCCCCATGTAGATGTCAGGTGTGACATTCTCTGTAATGGTCGCCTCCTTCACTGTGACCTCAGTAGTGTGAGAGCATCCTGTAGGTCCTGGGTGAAGTTCTGACTTGTTTGAGATATCTCCAGCATCTTGCGTTCTCCAGTGGATCTTCCTGGACAATAGCCCTCCCTCCCCATGTAGATGTCAGGTGTGACATTCTCTGTAATGGTCGCCTCCTTCACTGTGACCTCAGTAGTGGTGAGAACATCCTATAGGTCCCTGGATGAAGTTCAGGCTTTTCTAAAGACATCTTATGTTCTCTGGCTGATCTATCTGGACAGCCATGGTCTTCTCGTGGCCACTCATTTAGATGTCATGTATGCCTGTCACAGGCTCGGTGACTCCACACATCTTCCCAACACAGAGACAAGTTCCATGTGTTGTTATATTGAGGTCAATGTGTATGTAGTACAGTATTCAGTGAGCTCCAGAGCGCCACCTAGTGGTGGCTTATGACAGTGGGAATGTGTTCAAAGCCAGACGTTCACTTGAAGCCCAGACCTCAGAAATCTGATCTTCACTTATAGAACTGTTTTGTCTGGATTCGTGTCATAGAAATATTGTAACAAAGGAGACACAAAGTTACTATTCAGTGAGGTTATAAGAAGGGGCGGGGCAGTGACTACCTGATGGCTCTATGCCATGATGCATTGTGGGAGGAGTAAAGCTATAAATGTTTGGCGCAGGTGATTATCTGAAGGTTCTGGGGATACTGAGGGGTGCGGTCTACGTGGCCACGGCACTGCGGGGGTTAACGGCGGGCTGAGATCCTGCACAGCGCTTATTGACATTCCTCTCCCACCTCGCAGAGCTCTTATTAAAACCTCAGAAAGTCTTATTTTGGAATCCGCTGGAGAATGCTACAACCGTCTGCATCCATTAGCCTAATATCGGGTGAGCGCGGCCAGACGTCTGTTTAAGCCAAAGCGCCGTTAACCCCATCCAGTCTGGAATGTGGAAAACACGCTATACCTTAGTAAGCGGTGTAATCCCTCGTATTTCAGTCTCCAGTCTGTAGTGTGCCCATGGGCAGAAGCGGGCACTGACGGCGCAGGGTCACCGCGGTTCATTTATAATGCCGCCGTCTTTTAGGGTTCGTATTAAAGATGCGGCCCCCGGACCCCCACCCTGCAGGGCCCAACGTGGATTATCATGTGTCTGTGTTCAGTCCAGCCAGTAAGGACACTGAGACACCTGACTGGGTCATGTGACCAAAATGGCGCCCTCTTAAGTCACCCTCTTTCCCCAGAAAACCACGCCCGCGGCCTCGGCAGACGACACGTCTTATTGGCCAACCTGCTCCATAAATATGTCTTAAATGAGATGCGCAAAATGACTTTAGAAGTAGGGAGCAGCTCTGTTGGTCCGCAGCACGCCCCCGCGTACACGACGCACTACGCTGCTCCGACACAGGGGTTTACAAGGCGTCCGTACACATTAGAGACGATTTCAGCCGAAGCGATAGTTCCTTGAAGGATCATGTTAGGTGACTCATGACAGACCGCCATCGCCTGGAAAGAAGTCGGACGTTCTCGAAATATTCTTCTGATAGACGAAAAGATCCAAAGGAAGACGTTTTGTCTGTCGCCCGCTGTCACTGAACACGTGGCCTGTTGAACCAGATGTGACGCCCAACATGGACTACAATGTGTATGACCGCGAATGAGTTACGTCTATGGAATGTAGTCGCCTCTACACAGGGAAATATCGGGAATATACACTCACCTAAAGAATTATTAGGAACACCTGTTCTATTTCTCATTAATGCAATTATCTAGTCAACCAATCACATGGCAGTTGCTTCAATGCATTTAGGGGGGTGGTCCTGGTCAAGTCTCCTGAACTCCAAACTGAATGTCAGAATGGGAAAGAAAGGTGATTTAAGCCATTTTGAGCGTGGCATGGTTGTTGGTGCCAGACGGGCCGGTCTGAGTATTTCACAATCTGCTCAGTTACTGGGATTTTCACGCACAACCATTTCTAGGGTTTACAAAGAATGGTGTGAAAAGGGAAAAACATCCAGTATGCGGCAGTCCTGTGGGCAAAAATGCCTTGTGGATGCTAGAGGTCAGAGGAGAATGGGCCGACTGATTCAAGCTGATAGAAGAGCAACGTTGACTGAAATAACCACTCGTTACAACCGAGGTATGCAGCAAAGCATTTGTGAAACCACAACACGCACAACCTTGAGGCGGATGGGCTACAACAGCAGAAGACCCCACCGCGTACCACTCATCTCCACTACAAATAGGAAAAAGAGGCTACAATTTGCACGAGCTCACCAAAATTGGACTGTTGAAGACTGGAAAAATGTTGCCTGGTCTGATGAGTCTCGATTTCTGTTGAGACATTCAAATGGTAGAGTCCGAATTTGGCGTAAACAGAATGAGAACATGTATCCATCCTCTGATGGCTACTTCCAGCAGGATAATGCACCATGTCACAAAGCTCGAATCATTTCAAATTGGTTTCTTGAACATGACAATGAGTTCACTGTACTAAAATGGCCCCACAGTCACCAGATCTCAACCCAATAGAGCATCTTTGGGATGTGGTGGAACGGGAGCTTCGTGCCCTGGATGTGCATCCCTCAAATCTCCATCAACTGCAAGATGCTATCCTATCAATATGGGCCAACATTTCTAAAGAATGCTATCAGCACCTTGTGGAATCAATGCCACGTAGAATTAAGGCAGTTCTGAAGGCAAAAGGGGGTCCAACACCGTATTAGTATGGAGTTCCTAATAATTCTTTAGGTGAGTGTACATTAGCCCTCAGTGATTGTCCTGATCTTCAACCCATGGTCCCATATAATTTATCAGTCCTGTATATTGTATGGGTGCAGTATAATATACCAGTGCTATATAATGCATCAGTCTTATATATTATATCGGTGCAGTATAATATACCAGTGCTATGTAATGTATCAGTCATATATGGGTGCAGTATAATATACCAGTGCTATATAATGCATCAGTCCTGTATATTGTATAGGTGCAGTATAATATACCAGTGCTATATAATATATCAGTCATATATGGGTGCAGTATAATATACCAGTGCTATATAATATATCAGTCATATATGGGTGCAGTATAATATACCAGTGCTATATAATGCATCAGTCCTGTATATTGTATAGGTGCAGTATAATATACCAGTGCTATATAATATATCAGTCATATATGGGTGCAGTATAATATACCAGTGCTATATAATATATCAGTCATATATGGGTGCAGTATAATATACCAGTGCTATATAATGTATCAGTCATATATGGGTGCAGTATAATATACCAGTGCTATATAATATATCAGTCATATATGGGTGCAGTATAATATACCAGTGCCATATAATGTATTAGTCATTTACGGTATCCGTGCTCGTCCACCTTTCCCGCCACTGGAGATTTCATGTCAGTGTGACCTTTTACAGCGCGACACTTTAATTTCTTCCCCTCGGACGCAGTTGTTGCCGTCTCCTCTGTAAATGTTACGTCGCCGCTCGCCTCTGCAGATGCAGAATGTGATGTATTTAAAGGGCAGTCTCTCTGAGCATTAATATAATGAAGGCTACAGATCGATCGTCTCTTACCGGGGGCGCTCACAGGAGCCCACCCCATTACCCAAACCATGCCTCACCAGCTGTAAGGAAGGTTGTCACCCAGCTTTCCAGGAAACAGATCGAATGACAGATAGAATGACAAATAGAAGGGCATATATCTCCACCTCTGGAATATAGCGCCACCGCCTTGACACGGTTTTGGGTTATTGGTGGTCGTGGGGACTTGGCGGTGGAATATTTCCCACATGTCCTCGGTATTCCTTCTCCGCTCACACATCGGATCATCTGTCTCCGTTCTGCAGACCCGGGGCGAGAGGGTGGGGGCACTGGTAAATGAAGTGCGAGGAACACGAGCGGTGACGGTTTTGACTCTCGGCGTCTGAGGAATGTGCAGAGCGGGCTGAGCCGTGACAAGAGCGGCAGGCGCTCCCCTGTGGTCGCTGCTCCCCTGGAATGTCTGCTACCTGGTGACACCTGACGCGCTGTCAGCGGAGAATAGACCCATTATGGAAGTTGTGTCAATCTGATGGCTTCTCGGTGACCGGGGAGACACTAAGTTCTGCTCCGCCGCGCAGAATTCGGGGATCAGCTTATTGCAATCCTACTTGAAAAATGCTTCAAAAATGAATTGCAAAACTGTTTCAAAGATAAAAAAAAACAAACCATAAAAACAAAATCAAAATCACATAAAAATGCATAAAAAATGCATTGGAAAAACCGCATCAGAAATAAATAAACTCCTCACGTGTCCTGAACGCCAGGCTGATACATTGCAGGAAAAAGATTTGCATTGCTGCTACTAACACCGGATACAATTGTAACAAACCCTCAACTGTGAAAATCTGGGTCTGTGGAGGATCTCTTCCTCTGGATATAAGCTCCTCTCTTTCTTGCAGCTACCAGAGATACTGAAAATACTGATAATTTAAAGCACAAAGTTTATTAGAGTTGCAGAAGGTTTCATTAACCAGTGATTAAAGGAAGTATCATCCTCATCACTGCCTGCAGCATCTGTGAGAAACAGTAGTCAGGGAGGCGGGGGATGCAGCTGCAGCCTCAGTGTATGTTGGAGTAACAGTAGAAGGGAGGAGGGGGATGCAGCTGCAGCCTCAGTGTATGTTGGAGTAACAGTAGTCAGGGAGGCGGGGGATGCAGCTGCAGCCTCAGTGTATGTTGGAGTAACAGTAGTCAGGGAGGCGGGGGATGCAGCTGCAGCCTCAGTGTATGTTGGAGTAACAGTAGTCAGGGAGGCGGGGGATGCAGCTGCAGCCTCAGTGTATGTTGGAGTAACAGTAGTCAGGGAGGCGGGGGATGCAGCTGCAACCTCAGTGTATGTTGGAGTAACAGTAGTCAGGGAGGCGGGGGATGCAGCTGCAGCCTCAGTGTATGTTGGAGTAACAGTAGTCAGGGAGGCGGGGGATGCAGCTGCAGCCTCAGTGTATGTTGGAGAAACAGTAGTCAGGGAGGAGGGGGATGCAGCTGCAGTCTCTGTGTATGTTCACAATACAGAAGGGATAACAGTAGTCAGGGAGGAGGGGGATGCAGATGCAGCTTTTGTGAATTTTCAGAATTTAGGAGGAGTAACAGTAGTCAGGGAGGAGGGGGATGCAGCTGCAGTCTCTATGTTCACAATACAGGAGGAGTAACAGTAGTCAGGGAGGAGGGGGATGCAGCTGCAGTCTCTATGTTCACAATACAGGAGGAGTAACAGTAGTCAGGGAGGAGGGGGATGCAGATGCAGTCTCAGTGTATGTTCACAATACAGGAGGAGTAACAGTAGTCAGGGAGGAGGGGGATGCAGCTGCAGTCTCTATGTTCACAATACAGGAGGAGTAACAGTAGTCAGGGAGGAGGGGGATGCAGCTGCAGTCTCTGTTTCTTCTGTGACAGGGGAGATAGAGCTGCATGGAGGAGACAGCACATATCTGACATCACATAAGGAAGACTCTAACCACTAGGCACAGAGAGAATGATGGAGTTGGGGGTGAGACCCCAGATTTCCAGGCTGCACCCACTTCCGGCCCCTCTTAGTATGAATCACATCTGCAGTTTGCTAAGGAGAGATTGAATTCTTAGATTTTCATTATAACAGGTTTTTTTTTTAGCAGGAGTAAGAGAATAGGGGCCCCTTAGTGGCAATGAAAGTGGGGCCCCTCCTGTTGCTGATTCACACTCCCTTCCCAGGGTAGAGGGACCAGTGTTTGGTCGGCCCCCTGCCTGTGGGCAGTACCAGGTGAGCCACTCGTGTGATAAGCGGGTATGGGGCCCCTGGGGACCTGCAGAGTCCAACTTGCTCTTGAGGATTCAGGTCCAATGATCATTAGGGGTTCATTAATTGCTTGACTTCACTAAGTTCTGTTTGGGGACCATTCAATAGTCCCTGCTATGGGGGAGCACCACTGGACATGCTGACGGTCTCCACTGGAAGGATTCAGTTTAATCCTCCCTTTGTGATCTGACAAAGAGGTGGTGACTGAACAGGGGCAATGGCTGCTTTCAGATGCCTGGTCACAGGGTTTGGTGCCAGCCCCTGGTACCCTGTGATCACCTCTGGGCAGTCAGCAGGGAGGATCCCATGACACCGGGCTGTGGTTGCCACTGTACGTGGACGGCGTGGGCGCTCATCTGCAGTAATCTCATGGATGCTGCATAACTTGGCAAATCTGCCCTTCAGGAGTCTGGGAAAGCCGGGTGGCAGCCATTGTAGGAGATGTTGTCCCCTGTCCTGCCTGGCGCTCTGTAAAGAGGGTGGGTGGACAGTATAGATGGGCGGCAGCGAGGATCAGTTGGCATCCGGTCATGGTATCCAGACGTATTTTTATTAAAAATAACCACAAAATAATAAAGTGTCCGTAAGATGCAGCAAAAGTAATTTCTGCATCTTCCCACAAGGCCATGGCCTGTTCATCCTGAGCCTCCTGTTTCATGAATAAAACGCTAGAAATGTCAGTGTAGACCGACACGCAATCAGTAAAGCAGGAGAAAAGGAGCAAGGGACAAGTTACTGTTCACACTTTGTATTCGTGTCCTCGGGGTCTGCAGGAAGTTGAGTGCGTCATGGCGGGCATTGGTGGTGGTCACTCCTGTACGGAGACTGGGTCAGCTGTGGTATTAACACATTCACCGCTGGATCCAAGAGCCCTGAGGTCAGAGGTCGCACATTCACATTTAGAGCCTTCGTCGGAGCAGATACTTATCATGGTGAGGCCGGGGGGTCAGACTCTGTGTCTCCCCTGCATTTCCTTGGACATGGGACAGTGCAGGGAGGACGGAGATCTCGTAGTATAATCACTGCTGTCTGGGCATGCTGGGAGTTGTAGTTTCACCACAGCTGGAGACCACCACTAGATAAGGCATCTCTATGGGGTGTTGTGCTTCTGAGATCCGCCCTATGGGGTGCTGTAGTATGGTGCAGGCTCTGTGACATGACACGCTCCTATTATCTCCTCTCTTCCTGCCTCGCCAGCAGCTGTCCAGCCCATACCATTAGCCCGATCCCCCTCCCCGCCGCCGCCACCGCACAGATGCCGTGTGGTCCCCAGCAGCATGTGCGCTCCGGACGACTCCACCTAACCCTCCACTTTGTGTCCCCCCCAAACAGATGGCAAATCCGGTGACCTCAGCCTGCTGCCTGGTCCTCGCTGCCTCCGTGATGGTCTGCGCTCAGAGACACGCTGACGGTAAGTGCCGCCATTTACTATTACGCATGACCTCTATGTCGCCATCATGTTCTGTGGCGCTGTACAGCGGAGGACAGGAAGTCAGCGGTGTACGAATAGATACATCGTAACAACATGCAATATACATTGTATCACCCAGCACCCATCATACACTGTATCACCCAGCACCCATCATACACTGTATCACCCAGCACCCATCATACATTGTATCACCCAGCACCCATCATACACTGTATCACCCAGCACCCATCATACACTGTATCACCCAGCACCCATCATACATTGTATCACCCAGCACCCATCATACATTGTATCACCCAGCACCCATCATACATTGTATCACCCAGCACCCATCATACATTGTATCACCCAGCACTCAGAATACACTGTATCACCCAGCACCCATCATACACTGTATCACCCAGCACCCATCATACACTGTATCACCCGGCACCCATCATACATTGTATCACCCGGCACCCATCATACATTGTATCACCCAGCACCCATCATACATTGTATCACCCAGCACCCATCATACATTGTATCACCCAGCACCCAGAATACATTGTATCACCCAGCACCCATCATACATTGTATCACCCAGCACCCAGAATACATTGTATCACCCGGCACCCATCATACATTGTATCACCCAGCACCCATCATACATTGTATCACCCAGCACCCATCATACATTGTATCACCCAGCACTCAGAATACACTGTATCACCCAGCACCCATCATACATTGTATCACCCAGCACTCAGAATACACTGTATCACCCAGCACCCATCATACATTGTATCACCCAGCACCCATCATACATTGTATCACCCAGCACCCATCATACACTGTATCCCCCAGCACCCATCATACACTGTATCCCCCAGCACCCATCATACATTGTATCACCCGGCACCCATCATACACTGTATCACCCAGCACCCATCATACATTGTATCACCGGGCACCCATCATACATTGTATCACCCAGCACCCATCATACATTGTATCACCCAGCACCCATCATACATTGTATCACCCAGCAGACAGCATACACTATCACCCAGCACCCATCATATATTGTATCACCGGGCACCCATCATACATTGTATCACCCAGCACCCAGAATACATTGTATCACCCGGCACCCATCATACATTGTATCACCCAGCACCCATCATACATTGTATCACCCAGCACCCATCATACATTGTATCACCCGGCACCCATCATACATTGTATCACCCAGCACCCAGAATACATTGTATCACCCGGCACCCATCATACATTGTATCACCCAGCACCCATCATACATTGTATCACCCAGCACCCATCATACATTGTATCACCCAGCACCCAGCATACCTTGTATCACCCAGCACCCATCATACCTTGTATCACCCAGCACCCAGAATACATTGTATCACCCAGCACCCATCATAGATTGTATCACCCAGCACCCATCATACATTGTATCACCCAGCACCCAGCATACATTGTATCCCCCAGCACCCATCATACACTGTATCACCCAGCACCCAGCATACATTGTATCACCCAGCACCCATCATACACTGTATCACCCAGCACACAGAATACATTGTATCACCCAGCACCCATCATACACTGTATCACCCAGCACCCAGCATACATTGTATCACCCAGCACCCAGCATACCTTGTATCACCCAGCACCCAGCATACCTTGTATCACCCAGCACCCATCATACACTGTATCACCCAGCACCCAGAATACATTGTATCACCCAGCACCCATCATAGATTGTATCGCCCAGCACCCGGTATACATTGTATCACCCAGCACCCAGAATACATTGTATCACCCAGCACCCATCATAGATTGTATCACCCAGCACCCAGAATACATTGTATCACCCAGCACCCATCATACACTGTATCACCCAGCACCCAGCATACATTGTATCACCCAGCACCCAGCATACCTTGTATCACCCAGCACCCATCATACCTTGTATCACCCAGCACCCAGAATACATTGTATCACCCAGCACCCATCATAGATTGTATCGCCCAGCACCCGGTATACATTGTATCACCCAGCACCCATCATACATTGTATCACCCAGCCCCCGGCATACATTGTATCCCCCAGCACCCATCATACACTGTATCACCCAGCACCCGGTATACATTGTATCACCCAGCACCCATCATACATTGTATCACCCAGCACCCATCATACATTGTATCACCCAGCACCCATCATACATTGTATCACCCAGCACCTGGCATACATTGTATCCCCCAGCACCCATCATACATTGTATCACCCGGCACCCATCATACACTGTATCACCCAGCACCCATCATACACTGTATCACCCAGCACCCATCATACATTGTATCACCCAGCACCCATCATACATTGTATCACCCAGCACCCATCATACATTGTATCACCCAGCACCCATCATACATTGTATCACCCAGCAGACAGCATACACTATCACCCAGCACCCATCAGACATTGTATCACCGGGCACCCATCATACATTGTATCACCCAGCACCCATCATACACTGTATCACCCAGCACCCATCATACATTGTATCACCCGGCACCCATCATACATTGCATCACCCAGCACCCATCATACATTGTATCACCCAGCACCCATCATACATTGTATCACCCAGCACCCATCATACACTGTATCACCCAGCACCCATCATACACTGTATCACCCAGCACCCAGAATACATTGTATCACCCAGCACCCGGTATACACTGTATCCCCCAGCACCCATCATACATTGTATCACCCAGCACCCAGCATACATTGTATCCCCCAGCACCCATCATACACTGTATCACCCAGCACCCAGCATACATTGTATCACCCAGCACCCATCATACATTGTATCACCCAGCACCCAGAATACATTGTATCACCCAGCACCCATCATACACTGTATCACCCAGCACCCAGCATACATTGTATCACCCAGCACCCAGCATACCTTGTATCACCCAGCACCCATCATACATTGTATCACCCAGCACCCAGCATACCTTGTATCACCCAGCACCCATCATACCTTGTATCACCCAGCACCCAGAATACATTGTATCACCCAGCACCCAGAATACATTGTATCACCCAGCACCCATCATACACTGTATCACCCAGCACCCAGCATACATTGTATCACCCAGCACCCAGCATACCTTGTATCACCCAGCACCCATCATACCTTGTATCACCCAGCACCCAGAATACATTGTATCACCCAGCACCCATCATAGATTGTATCGCCCAGCACCCGGTATACATTGTATCACCCAGCACCCGGTATACATTGTATCACCCAGCACCCATCATACATTGTATCACCCAGCACCCGGTATACAATATATCACACCCAGCACCCATCATACATTGTATCCCCCAGCACCCATCATACATTGCAGCACCCGGCATACCTTGTATCACCCAGCACCCATCATACCTTGTATCACCCAGCACCCAGAATACATTGTATCACCCAGCACCCATCATAGATTGTATCGCCCAGCACCCGGTATACATTGTATCACCCAGCACCCGGTATACATTGTATCACCCAGCACCCATCATACATTGTATCACCCAGCACCCGGTATACAATATATCACACCCAGCACCCATCATACATTGTATCCCCCAGCACCCATCATACATTGCAGCACCCGGCATACATTGTATCACCCAGCGCCAGTATCACCCAGCACCCGGCATACAATATATCACACCCAGCACCCATCATACATTGCATCACCCAGCACCCGGCATACACTGTATCACCCAGCACCCAGAATACACTGTATCACCCAGCACCCGGTATACATTGTATCACCCAGCACCCATCATACATTGTATCACCCAGCACCTGGCATACATTGTATCCCCCAGCACCCATCATACACTGTATCACCCAGCACCCATCATACATTGTATCACCAGGCACCCATCATACATTGTATCACCTAGCACCCATCATACATTGTATCACCCAGCACCCGGTATACACTGTATCACCCAGCACCCATCATACATTGTATCACCTAGCACCCGGTATACAATATATCACACCTAGCACCCATCATACATTGTATCCCCCAGCACCCATCATACATTGCAGCACCCGGCATACATTGTATCACACCCAGCACCCGGCATACATTGTATCACCCAGCGCCAGCATCACCCAGCACCCGGCATACAATATATCACACCCAGCACCAGTCTGAATCATTGAAGCCCAGGACATGTGATCCCCGTGATGACCTCAGCAGTGACCTCGTCATCGGGGGGACACGCCAAGCCTGATGTCACAGCGTGTTACCTCACATTCATGGCACCGTCTGTTCCTCCCTGGTATCAGCCAGCAGAACAGGTGAAGATGTTATAGCACATTGTGAATGCAGCTCTGGATGTGACTGGAGTATGAAATATAATGTAACACCTGGATTATGAAGGAAGCTCTGGATGTGACTGGAGTGTAATTCATGATGTAACAGCTGCATTGTGAATGCAGCACTGGTTGTGAATGAAGTAGAAGACACATTGTTACAGCTGAATGGTGAATGCAGCACAGGATGTGATTAGAGTAAATATAGCCTGAATGTGTCTAAAGTATAAGAAGTGGTATAACAGCATGATTTTGAATGCAGCTTGGAATGTGGTTGGAGTATAAAAGATGATGTGGCAGCTGGATTGTGAATGATGTAACTGTGGTTTTGTGACGGCAGCTGTGGATGTGTTTGGAGTATATATTAGGATGTAACAACAGAATTTTAAATGCAGCTTTGGATGTGATTATAGTATAAGACATTTCTGGATGTGACTGTGAGAAGTGATGCAACAGTTGGACTGTAAATGCAGCTCTGGATGTGACTGGAGACATGATGTAACTCCATGCAGCAGCATGCCTTTTCATCATTGCTGGATGGACTGTATCTCGTAGGACAAAAGGGAAGACAAATGAGATGAGTTGTTGGGAGTTGTTGTCCTGCCATTCATTGTGCACAGATAATACAGTCAGCAGGAGATGGATTGTTGGGAGTTGTAGTCCTGCCATTCATTGTGCACAGATAATGCAGTCAGCAGGAGATGGATTGTTGGGAGTTGTAGTCCTGCCATTCATTGTGCACAGATAATGCAGTCAGCAGGAGATGGATTGCCGCTCAGGCCGATCGATACTTGGACAGGAAACGTGGCAGACAGGGAAGCCGGAGCTGGCAGCCGTCCCCTCACATGGTGCTGCGCCGTCTGCCTGTAATGCGATTGTCGCCCCGGCCTTTAATATAAATCACTTCCCCCCAGCGCAGGGCCGGCTCCCCGCGCTAAGCGCTCCCACAAGGCTCTTTGTGTGGACGTCGCAGGCAGATCAGGATGGACAATGACCCTGTGATCGCAGGAAACCACCAGCAGCAAACTGATACATTGTGATGTCACTGGGGGTCATCTGCTGTCCATCAGATCACAAGGATACAATGTAACAGTCTCCTCATTTCCTGCACCACTCATGAAACCTAGAAGACCCCATAGATCGCTGCCCCCCCCCCCCCCCCATGACCTCTGATTATCCTGGTCCCATGTAGTGATAATGACAGGGTTAATCATTTATCTGGAAAGTCTGTGTAGCAGCGAGCCCCGCCCACTTACACTGTAATGGACAACTGGACACGCCCCCAACCTACAGCATTAAAATTATAGGTAGTGCATGTAACCCCCATCATAACACTCCAAAATAAACCTTAGCTAATTGAGACCCCAACCTAATACAGACCCCCTAAACTGATACAGACCACAGACTAGACCCCCTAAACTGATACAGACAGCAGACCAGATGCACTAAACTGACACAGACCCCAGAACAGACCCCCTAAACTAATACAGACCCCCTAAAACTGATACAGACCACAGACTAGACCCCCTAAACTGATACAGACCCCCTAAACTAATACAGACCCCCTAAACTAATTCAGACCCCCTAAACTGATACAGACCACAGACTAGACCCCCTAAACTGATAGACCCCAGACCAGATCCCCTAAACTAATACAGACCCCCTAAACTAATTCAGACCCCCTAAACTGATACAGACAGCAGACCAGATGCACTAAACTGACACAGACCCCAGAACAGACCCCCTAAACTAATAGACCCCTAAAACTGATACAGATCACAGACTAGACCCCCTAAACTTATACAGACCCCCTAAACTAATACAGACCCCCTAAACTAATTCAGACCCCCTAAACTGATACAGACCACAGACTAGACCCCCTAAACTGATACGGACAGCAGACCAGATGCACTAAACTGACACAGACCCCAGAACAGACCCCCTAAACTAATACAGACCCCCTAAAACTGATACAGACCACAGACTAGACCCCCTAAACTGATACAGACCCCCTAAACTAATAAAGACCCCCTAAACTAATACAGACCCCCTAAACTGATAGAACCCAGACCAGACCCCCTAAACTAATACTGACCCCCTAAACTAATTCAGACCCCCTAACCCCCTAAACTTACACAGACCCCAGAACAGACCCCCTAAACTAATACAGACCCCCTAAACTGATACAGATCACAGACTAGACCCCCTAAACTGATACAGACCCCCTAAACTAATTCAGACCCCCTAAACTGATACAGACCACAGACTAGACCCCCTAAACTGATACAGACAGCAGACCAGATGCACTAAACTGACACAGACCCCAGAACAGACCCCCTAAACTAATTCAGACCCCCTAAACTGATACAGACCACAGACTAGACCCCCTAAACTGATACAGACAGCAGACCAGATGCACTAAACTGACACAGACCCCAGAACAGACCCCCTAAACTAATACAGACCCCCTAAACTGATACAGATCACAGACTAGACCCCCTAAACTGATACAGACCCCCTAAACTAATTCAGACCCCCTAAACTAATACAGACCACAGACTAGACCCCCTAAACTGATACAGACCCCCTAAACTAATTCAGACCTCCTAAACTAATTCAGACCCCCTAAACTAATACAGACCACAGACTAGACCCCCTAAACTAATACAGACAGCAGACCAGACACACTAAACAAACACAGACCCCAGAACAGACCCCCTAAACTAATTCAGACCCCCTAAACTGATACAGACCACAGACTAGACCCCCTAAACTGATACAAACCACAGACCAGACCCCCTAAACTAATACAGACAGCAGACCTGACCCCCTAAACTGACACAGACCCCAGACCAGACCCCCTAAACTAATACAGACCCCCTAAACTAATTCAGACCTCCTAAACTGATACAGACCACAGACTAGACCCCCTAAACTGATACAAACCACAGACTAGACCCCCTAAACTGATACAGACAGCAGACCAGACCCCCTAAACTCATACATTTCCTGGACCAGACACCTTAAACTGATACTGACCCCAGACCAGACAACCATTAACTGTCACAGACCCAAGACTAGACCCCAGACCAGAAACCCTAGACAAATACAGTCCTTCACTCTAGCACATACCCCAGACCAGACCCCCTATACTGATGCAGACCCCAGACCAAGCCCCTTAGCTGGTACAGACTCCAGACCAGACCTCCTGAACTAATACAGACCCCAGGCCACACACCCTAAACTGATACAGACTCCAGACCAAGCCCCTCAACTAATACAGACCCTAGACTACACCACCTAAACTAATACAGACCCCAGACCAAAAGCCTGCCATACAGAATAAAAAACTCCCCAAACTGTTAAGACCTCAGACAAAAACAGATCACAGACCCTCTAAAGCAGACCCCATAAATACCGCTATCAGAGCAGAACTCCTGAAATGATACAGACCCCAAATTAGAGCCACTACATACAGACCCCCTAAACACAGACAATAAAGAACCCTAAGACAAATACAAACCCTTAAACTAATTCAGATCATGGTCAAGACCCCTAAACTAATAAAGAGCCCAGATCAGAACCCCCTATGACTAGACCCCAGAAAACTAATGCAGACCCCAGACGACATCCACTGAGCCGATACAGACTCCAGACCAGAACCCTGACATGCAGAACCCAAACCAGAACCCCCAAATAACTAAAGACCTCAATTTAGACTCATTAGACATATAAAGTCTGCAGACCCTCTAAACTAAAACAGACCAGACACATAAAGTAATACAGACTCCAGACCAGACTCCACTGTATACAGACTCCAGATCAGACCCCCTGTATACAGAGCTCATACCAGACCTCTATATACAGACCCCAGCCAAGACCCGCTGTATACAGACCCCAGACCAGACTCCACTGTATACAGACCTCATACCAGACCTCTGTATGCAGACCCCAGACCAGACTCCACTATATACAGACCTCAGACCAGACCCCTGTATACAGACCTCAGACCAGACCTCTGTATACAGACCCCAGACCAGACTCCACTGTATACAGACCTCATACCAGACCTCTGTATACAGACCCCAGACCGGACCTCTGTATAAAGACCCCACTGTACACAGACCCCATACCAGACCTCTGTATACAGACCCCAGACCAGACTCCACTGTATACAGACCTCATACCAGACCTCTGTATACAGACCCCAGACCGGACCTCTGTATAAAGACCCCACTGTACACAGACCCCATACCAGACCTCTGTATACAGACCCCAGACCAGACTCCACTGTATACAGACCTCAGACCGGACCTCTGTATACAGACCCCAGCCAAGACCCGCTCTATACAGACCTCAGACCAGACCCCACTATATACAGACCTCAGACCAGACCCCTGTATACAGACCTCAGATCAGACCTCTGTATACAGACCCCAGATCAGACCCCCTGTATACAGACCCCACTGTATACAGACCATAGAACAGACCCAACTATATACAGACCTCATACCAGACCCCATTGTATACAGACTTCAGAGCAGACCCCACTATATACAGACCCCACTTTATACATACCCCAGGCAGGACCCCACTGTATACAAAAATCAGAATAAACCCCACTGTATACAGACCCCATACCAGACCTCTGTATACACACCTTAGTGAAGACCCCCTGTATACAGACCTTAGACCAGACCCCTATATACAGACCCCAGACCAAACCCCACTGTATACATATTCCAGACCAGACCCCCTACACAAACTCAAATCCCAGACCCCCTAAGCTAATACATATCTCAGCGAGAAGTGCTGGAACAGGGGAGGACAGTATTTGATAAAGATGTGGGACATGGGAAACTTGTCTGCGCATTTGGGAGCCCATGATGTCATCTCCTTTTGTGTGCCTATAGCTGATCAGTCTCCGGTTCCAGGAATAGAATGCTAGAATTATAGTGATGACTGACCCATACACAGACTGAGCAGACAAGAAAGAGGACACAGTGAATGTGTCGCTATCAATCAATATAGAGTGTGAGTGTAAGTAACCCTGTGTATGGTAAGTAGTAGAGGGGGTGTATCTCTCATCCAGAAGGCTCAGGTGCGCAAGGTAAAAAGAATCCAAAAAACTGTGTTGTTTCAGCAAAACATAGTAAAGCATGGTTTGCTGAGCATTTTATTTAATGGTGTTTTATCTGCAAATTAAATTTTTTAACGGTCCGTCCCTTCAAAAAATATTGTTACCGGGCCAGCGCTGTGCTTGCTGGTGTAATTAGGTTGTGGGCATTCCAGGATGACGTGCCATACATTTAGCTTGGTTACAACCTACAAGGGTTTCAACTTTCAACCTATGTTGGTAGCGCCTGCGCAGTCAGACAGCCTTGGGCACTGACTGCTCACAGCGCCCCTGAGAGCCGGACTCCATGTGAAACCCACGTACATTGTAGGTTTTAACCAGGCTAGAATCATTTGCCAAATGTATGGCACGTCATCTGGGAAGTTCCCGCAACCTAATTACACCGGGAAGCGCAGGGAGCGCAGTGTTGGTGCGGTAGAAATATTTACAGCATTATCCCTGTTAAAATTCTTAAGAAAGGGGGTCAGAGGGTCATTAGAAATAAAAAATAAAAATTGCGGCTAACCCCATATTAATTTATTTCATAGGCTGGATTTTAATGGAATGGCATGTAGTTTGGAAGTGGGACCTGTCATTCCCCCCACACTCCAGTACAAGGTATTCTCCTAGCCTGAGGCTACTGTTGGGATACATACGTGGCTGAAATGCTCTGTCAGTGTCAGCGCCTGGAAGCTGCATGACCTACCGGCTGTGTGAGCCGGATCCCCCCGTTTGAGTTGGAGTACCTAGGGGAAGTAACTGCTGTATATAGTTACAGCCCAGACGGGCAAGGACTCTCTTTTGCCGTGGAATCATACAAGCAATTATATAACGGAAGCCCTGTCTTATGTTGGGTGCAGAAGACACTGAGTTGGAATCCCATATAATCTGTCATGGCCGACCCTACCCCACATGAACCAGTGAGAAGAGTATGGACCATTCAGGGATTATGGAGAAAAAAGGTGCCAACCATTACTGGAGACCGCAAAAATCTTCCGATCTACAGTTCTATACTTCAAGGAGCGGATGGGGGTAGGGGGGCTGATTTATATAAAATGATAGTAGGTGATCTTACGGTATTACTCACCCCACACGGGGCGGCTGCTGGCCGAGACCTGCACATAATCGGCAGCAGACGACATAGCTGTCTGTTTCCATGTTGTAATGATGACATTGGGAAGGTTTTCAGGGACGCGCTGGATCTGAAGAGAATGCACACGTCTCCCGTCAGCAGAATTTCGTGCCTCTGCCTCATCCCCGGGGAACCTGCTGCCTCCAAAAGTTTAAAGAAAGGAAGCAAAATCCATAATTAAAGCAAAAACTTGTTTATTTGACTTCAGCGGTTAAAATAAGAGGAGAGGAAAAGAAGAGGCGATGCCTGGTGTCCAGGTGTGAGAGTAGTTATATTCTTGTACATAGGAGGCAGTATTATAGTAGTTATATTCCTGTACATAGGAGCAGTATTATAGTAGTTATATTCTTGTACATAGGAGCAGTATTATAGTAGTTATATTCTTGTACATAGGAGCAGTATTATAGTAGTTATATTCTTGTATATAGGAGGCAGTATTATAGTAGTTATATTCTTGTACATAGGAGCAGTATTATAGTAGTATATTCTTGTACATAGGAGGCAGTATTATAGTAGTTATATTCCTGTACATAGGAGCAGTATTATAGTAGTTATATTCTTGTACATAGGAGCAGTATTATAGTAGTTATATTCTTGTACATAGGAGGCAGTATTATAGTAGTTATATTCTTGTACATAGGAGGCAGTATTATAGTAGTTATATTCTTATACATAGGAGCAGTATTATAGTAGTTATATTCTTGTACATAGGAGCAGTATTATAGTAGTTATATTCTTGTACATAGGAGGCAGTATTATAGTAGTTATATTCTTGTACATAGGAGGCAGTATTATAGTAGTTATATTCTTGTACATAGGAGCAGTATTATAGTAGTTATATTCTTGTACATAGGAGCAGTATTATAGTAGTTATATTCTTGTACATAGGAGGCAGTATTATAGTAGTTATATTCTTGTACATAGGAGCAGTATTATAGTAGTTATATTCTTGTACATAGGAGCAGTATTATAGTAGTTATATTCTTGTACATAGGAGGCAGTATTATAGTAGTTATATTCTTGTACATAGGAGCAGTATTATAGTAGTTATATTCTTGTACATAGGAGCAGTATTATAGTAGTTATATTCTTGTACATAGGAGCAGAATTATAGTAGTTATATTCTTGTATATAGGAGCAGTATTATAGTAGTTATATTCTTGTACATAGGAGCAGTATTATAGTAGTTATATTCCTGTACATAGGAGCAGTATTATAGTAGTTATATTTTTGTACATAGGAGCAGTATTATAGTAGTTATATTCCTGTACATAGGAGGAAGTATTATAGTAGTTATATTCTTGTAGATAGGAGCAGTATTATAGTAGTTATATTCTTGTACATAGGAGCAGTATTATAGTAGTTATATTCTTGTACATAGAAGGCAGTATTATAGTAGTCATATTCCTGTACATAGGAGGCAGCATTATAGTAGTTATATTCTTGTACATAGGAGCAGTATTATAGCAGTTATATTCTTGTACATAGGAGGCAGTATTATAGTAGTTATATTCTTGTACATAGGAGCAGTATTATAGTAGTTATATTCTTGTACATAGGAGCAGTATTATAGTAGTTATATTCTTGTACATAGGAGCGGTATTATAGTAGTTATATTCTTGTACATAGGAGCAGTAGTATAGTAGTTATATTCCTGTACATAGGAGCAGTATTATAGTAGTTATATTCTTGTACATAGGAGGCAGTATTATAGCTGTTTAATTTTTGCATACGGGAGGCAGTATTTTAGTAGTTATTGATTTTGTACGTGTATAAGGCCTTGTTCACACGACCGTATGGTTTTTTCAGTGTTTTGCTGGTCGTTTTTCCATGATCCGTTTTTCCGTTTTTTGTTTCAGTAGTGTTTCCGGTACCATTCCGTTTTTCCGTATGGCATATACAGTATACAGTAATTACATTGAAAGAATTGGGCTGGGAATAACATTTTTTAATAGATGGTTCTGCAAAAGCGGAACAGATACAGAAGACATACGGAGTACATTCCGTATGTGTTCCGTTTTTTTTTTTGCGGACCCATTGACTTGAATGGAGCCACGGAACGTGATTTGCAGGCAATTATAGGACATGTTCTATCTTTGAACGGAAACGGAATGCAGACGGAGTACATTCCTTTTTTTTTTGCGGAACCATTGAAATGAATGGTTCCGTATACGGCCCTTATACGGAACGCAAAAAACGTTCGTGTGAAGGAGCCCTAAGTCAGACATGTTCAGATGTTTGTCAGTTCCCTTCCCCTTCTTCTCCTTTTAGTTAATAGACGATAAGCAGGAGAAATCTAATTATAAATTGTTCGTTCTTCCTGAGATATAAGTTGCAGTATATAACAGGATTGTTCCGTCTCACGGATCGCTGTTTGTCTATGGTGGAAATGACTTTTCTACTAGGACGTGGAGACGTATTGACTTTTCTCCGCTTCTGAACTTGCAGTGCGATTACCCGCAGGTCATGTAATTTTCGCTACATCCCTCTATAAATATCACTGCTGTTTTGTATCCGTCTATTATGTGTTACCATTAATCTTTCAGTGATTGGGCCTCTCAGTCGGTGAGGTACATTGTATTCTATGGCTGCAGCAGGGAGTAAAGTGCGCCCCCTACAGCAAGAACATGTAGTGCAATGTAAGAACCAACACATTTAGCAAGTGGCATCGTAAGGGGCAGGAGAACCACGTCGCAGGTGTTGTGCGCTTTATGCCTTTTTACATCTCATATACGAAAAAAATAAGTCAAAGTAATGCCGTGAACAATTTGCGTGGTTGCGCCAAATGCAAATAAATTAACGCCAATGTAAGCGAGCAGTATTGTGTTGCTTTGCAGTAAAGCGTCTTGTACGCTGCCTGTAGCTCCGAGCATGCAATGCTTTGTTGCGTTCCATTCATTATGGTGCAAATTCACAAGCGCGATTGGATGATGCAACCGATTTCTCTACTTATTGCCTGATGTGGTCAAAAATGTTCGCCAAGAGCAATAATAGACACCAGGTGCCATCAAAAGTGATGGAACGAAACTCCGTCCTCCACCGTGGCGATCTGTGTGACACGTTCTCCCGCCGCCACCGTCTAGATGTCGCTACTTGTGAAGGCAAATAGAATTTGCATGAAAATTGCGCCAAATCATTGTGAGAAGAGTGACCCTGGCGCCGTATTTATTCATGATATGATCGGCATTGAACGCCCTGGAGTCGCCATCCGTCGCAGCTTGACGGGGCGAGACTCGGCAGTTCCCAGTCCATCGCTTTGTTGCGCGGCGCTCGTCCTGGCTGAAATGGCGGTGAACTTGAAAGCGTCTGATGAATGGCCTGTGTGTAGGAAGGGATTAGCCTGCCCTGGCATAAAGCAGGCAGGGGGGGGGGTGTGTGCCAGGACCCCTCATTCACGGACCGCGTCCCCTCAGCCTATTTGTCGAGGCATTGTGCACTTGGCGGTGAGCGGCGGCCGGGTGACACAATCCTTCCCGTCAGCGCACACAGCGCGCACTCTCATGTGTTACATTCCAGCCTCGGCTTTGAAGGGGATTTTCTCCTTTCATGATCCTTTGATAATGGAGGTTGTCAGAGGCCTTTTCATGTTGTCAGTGATGGAGCCTCGATTCTTGTCTCTCAGTTTAACTCTTTAAACGCCGAGGAAGCCCGGGAAATGTTTTGTTCTTTTATGTAAAATTATTTCACTGAATTATTATTATTGTTAGGCCTCTCGCACACGACCGTATGGCTTTTTCAGTGTTTTGCGGTCCGTTTTTCACGGATCCGTTGTTCCATTTTTGTTTCCATTGTGTTTCCGTTTCTGTTCCGTTTTTCCGTATGCCTAAGGCCTCATGCACACGACCGTTGTTTTATTCCGTGTCAGTTGTTCCGTTTTTCGTGATTTTCGGCGGACCCATTGACTTTCATTGGGTCCGTGGAAAACTCGGCTAATGCACCGTTTGTCATCCACATCCGTGATCCGTGGTTCCAGTCCGTCAAAAAAATATAACCTGTCCTATTTTTTTCACGGAAAACGGTTCGCGGACCTATTAAAGTCACTGGGACCGTGAAAAAACGCGGAGGCACGATTGTCATCCGCGTCCGCGTCCGTTTTTTTCCTATCATTTGCATGGCAAACTTGACTTAGATTTTTTTTTACTTTCCTTCATGTCTGGTGATCCTCCAAAAATAAAGTAAGACACACGGAAACAAAAACGGAAGCGGATCACGGAACAACGGAACCCCATTTTGCGGAACGGAACACAACAACGGTCGTGTGCATGAGGCCATATAAAGTAATTACATAGAAAAAATTGGGCTCGGCATAACATTTTCAATAGACGGTTCCGCAAAAACGGAACGGATACAGAAGACCTACGGATGCATTTCCGTATGTGTTCTGTTTTTTTTTTTTTTGCGGACACATTGACTTGAGAAGAGCGACGGAACGTGATTTTCTGGCAATAATAGGACATGTTCTATCTTTCAACGGAACATAAAAACGGAAATACGGAAACAGAATGCATGCGGAGTACATTCAGTTTTTTTTGGCGGAACCATTGAAATGAATGGTTCCGTATACGGAACGCAAAAAACGGCCCATAGACGGGAAAAAAAACTGTTTAATTCTGCTCATCTGGATGCAGTTGTTTTTCTTTTTTTTTCTTGTCGTTTTTTTCTTGCCATTGCTTATATATATATATATATTTGTATACTGTATAGCTGCTTTTTTAGTTTTTCTTTTTTTTGTGCCGGACAAGTTGTATTACATTACATTTTTTTAAATTAACATTAAGTAATTTTATTTATTTTTTGATGGGGGGAGGGGGTTAATGCAAGAAAAACACAATTTTGCCCCTTTTTTTTTGCTTTAAAAAAAAATAAATATATATATATATATTTCCTTGGGTGGTTATAAATATGGGTATCCCAAATAAGTCTAGTTTTTTAGGTTTTAGTACTTTTATGTAACAAAACGATCTGTAACTTTTTAATCGTAGTTGAATGTAGTTGAGGGCTTGTTTTTAGAAGGACAAGTTGCAGTTTTTTAATTTTTATAATTTTTTTTTTTTGGGGGGGCAATGTAAAAAAAAAAAAAACAGCAACTTTTACATTTTTTCTAACTGTTTAGCGGATGATAGTTTACTCTATGTACGGGGTTGTGATGATATATTTTTTCGGTCTCTTCTATAATGCATAGGACGTCATACTGCGGCTTCTCCCCGCTCATGGCTGGTATAAAAAAGTGGGCGTGGTGCTCTCCGGACAGCCCTGCAAAAGGCGACACGTCGCTATAAGGGGTTAAAGAGGTCCTGTCATCTGGGCAATTCTGTTACATTCACCCACTTAGGACTCCCTGTATGAGGCAGACGGTAGAGGCGCTAAGGGCGGGTTCACACTGTGCTTTTTTTCCGCCATAAATACATGACAGATTTTTCTGAAGTGTGATTCTGCTGTGTGAACGAGCCCTTAGAATCCGCAGCTCAGATGGATCCGCCCTGTCCACTTATGGATGGAGAGTCGATTGAATGGGCACATGTCATATTGCATTTCTCCTGTAGTGGTCACTGCAGAGCAGATGAGTGAACAACAACCCCCAACAACAACCAATAACAACAACCCCCAACAACAACAAGCAAAAATGACCTCCAACAACAACAACCTATAGTAATGACCCCCAAGAACAACCAATAACAAACCCAACAATGGCCCCCAACAACAACAATCACAACAACAATAAACAAAAATGACCCCAACAACAACAATCACAACAACAACAAACATAAATGACCCTCAACAACAACCTCTGCCAACGACCTCCAACAATAACAACCTACAGTAATGACCCCCAAAAAACACCAATAACAAACCCAACAATGGCCCCCAACAACAACCCCCAATAACAACAACAAACAAAAATGACCCCCAACAACAACCTCTGCCAACGACCTCCAACAATAACAACCTACAGTAATGACCCCAAGAACAACCAATAACAATGAACCCAACAACAACCTCCAACAATACCAACGGTCCTCAACAACAACCAACAATCAAAAATGACCCCCGGCCCCAACAATAACTACCAATAACAACAGACCCAAAAACAACCTACAATGACTCCCAGTAACAAATCCAAACCACAACCAACTATAACGACCCCCAACAACAACCCTTAGCAAAAACAAACCACATGAGCCACCACAACAGTGACCTCCAACAACAACACATCTCAACATCCCCCCCCCTTCCCCAACTACAACCCCAACAGCTCTTTTGGGGGGACTCATTAAGGGTGCCGTGTGATGCAGTAACCCCTTTAAGAGATGAGGAGAACAGCATAGCCGTGAGGTGTACCGCATTGTCCGGTATTGTGGGCCCCTGGGGAGAACCTGGACAGCTTGTTACAATGTATCAGACTCTGAATGTATTCAAAGTCATTTTACGTTACGGAGATCTTGAGAAGGTTGATGTTTCGATACACAAGGTGTACAGACTGGAACATCCCTTTAAGTTGAGAGGAAGTGCAGTGGGTATGTGGCGGGTCGTGGTTAATAGAGTCCTTGAGATCAGACCAAGAAGCAGGGATATTATGGACGTTCTTGGGGTCACCCCGAGGTGATGGGAGGAGGGTGGGTGGCATCGGTGAGGGGCGCAGGCCTCTCAGGTAATTACTTCAGGCCTGGAGTCCACTTGTTTATTTCATTTCCTGGCCCTCGGCAGCTCGGAGCAGCACACAGGAGCCCGTTGTGAGGGATCAGGGCCCGGGGGGCTGCGGTTTTACGGGGCCCCCACAAATCACCTCTTGTCTGGAGGTCTCTGAGTAGCTGTGGGCAGGGGGTGGTGACCACACACCCCAGGGGACAACGTGTGTCAATCTGCTCCACTGCGGTCATGGGCGTCCAGCTGCCTCCATTGTAAGCGCTCGCCCCACGTGATCACCCCGCTCACGTTTCCCGCAGTTACCTGGTAATAAAGCTGCAAGCATTGAGTATCCTCCAGTCACATCCAGAGCTGCACTCAAAAAAGCTTTGGGTGTGACTTGATTCTAAGAGACGATGTAACAACAGATTTATAAGTGCTGCTTTAGATGTGACTGGGGTATCAGACATTGTGTACTAGCAGAAGTTTGAATGCAGCTCTGGATGTGACGGGTTATCGGACATGATGTACTAGCAGAGTTGTGAATGCAGGGATTTTGGACATGACGTACCAGCGGCATTTTGAATGCAGCTCTGGATGTGACTGGAATATCGGACATGATGTACTAGCAGAGTTGTGAATGCAGCTCTGGATGTGACTGGGATTTTGGACATGACGTACCAGCGGCATTTTGAATGCAGCTCTGGATGTGACTGGAATATCGGACATGATGTACTAGCAGAGTTGTGAATGCAGCTCTGGATGTGACTGGGATTTTGGACATGACGTACCAGCAGCATTTTGAATGCAGCTCTGGATGTGACTGGAATATCGGACATGATGTACTAGCAGAGTTGTGAATGCAGCTCTGGATGTGACTGGGATTTTGGACATGACGTACCAGCAGCATTTTGAATGCAGCTCTGGATGTGACTGGGTTATCGGACATGATGTACTAGCAGAATTATGAATGCAGCTCTGGGTGTGACTGGTATATCGGACATGGCATACTAGCAGAATTGTGAATGCAGCTCTGGATGTGACTGGGTTATCGGACATGATGTACTAGCAGAGTTGTGAATGCAGCTCTAGATGTGACTGGGATTTTGGACATGACGTACTAGCAGAATTGTGAATGCAGCTCTGGATGTGACTGGGTTATCGGACATGATGTACTAGCAGAGTTGTGAATGCAGCTCTAGATGTGACTGGGATTTTGGACATGACGTGCTAGTAGAATTGTGAATGCAGCTCTGGATGTGACTGGAATTTTGGACATGATGTACTAGCAGAATTGTGAATGCAGCTCTGGATGTGACTGGTGTTTTGGACATGATGTACTAGCAGAATTGTGAATGCAGCTCTTGATGTGACTGGAGTATAACACATCATGTGGCTCAGGTCATATTAATGTAACCAGTACAACCAGTTCATGCAGATATGACCAGTGCAATGATGTATACATGCTATAATGTAACAGTGAGAGAAAGCAGTGAGAGCCTTGACCATAGGAGCTTACAATCTAAAGTGATGCGAGACAAGAGAGGGAGTTAATAACGCTGCGACCTGGCAGGATTATGTAACTTCATACATGATGGAGACTGTGCAGCTTGAATAATAGAGGAAGTGTAACTTTACATTTTTCTGACAGCAAGCAGAGATCTTGATAATGCAAAAAAAATTTAATCTCTATTAAAAATTTATAAGAACTTTTCCCAATATAATTACTGTGTACGTGACACCGGCCCTTTAATAGATCAGCTGGTATGTAATAACTCATGTACCCCACCACCAGGGGGCGACCATGTTGCTTTTCCCTCATTAACCCTTAGAACTTTGTACCTGATACACTGTATCTTCTCATCCGTCCTCATTTCTTTTATTTACAGCAGAAGCAAAGCCCAGAAGTCGCCCATTTATCTCTGAATCCGGTTCATTAGATCGTAGCCAGAGCCAGCGAGCAGGACGCAGCCCGCAGAGAGGTAAGTGACCGCCGGGTGTGTGCACGGTCATGTGCAGAACACTGGTATAACCTGGGCATCTCCTATATAATTATATAGGTACAGCTGGTATAAGTTATACATCTTCTTGTATATAGTGATATGGAGCATGCTGGTATAACCTGGGCATCTCCTGTATATAATTATATATGTACAGCTGGTATAAGTTATACATCTTCTTGTATATAGTGATATGGACCATGCTGGTATAACCTGGGCATCTCCTGTATATAATTATATATATACAGCTGGTATAAGTTATACATCTACTTGTATATAATGATATGGAGCATGCTGCTATAACCTGGGCATCTCCTGTATATAATTATATATGTACAGCTGGTATAAGTTATACATCTTCCTGTATATAGTGATATGGAGCATGCTGGTATAACCTGGGTTTCTCCTGTATATAATTATATATGTACAGCTGGTATAAGTTATACATCTTCTTGTATATAGTGATATGGAGCATGCTGGTATAACCTGGGTTTCTCCTGTATATAATTATATATGTACAGCTGGTATAAGTTATACATCTTCTTGTATATAGTGATTTGGAGCATGCTGGTATAACCTGGGCATCTCCTGTATATAATTATATATGTACAGCTGGTATAAGTTATACATCTTCCTGTATATAGTGATATGGACCATGCTGGTATAACCTGGGCATCTCCTGTATATAATTATATATGTACAGCTGGTATAAGTTATACATCTTCTTATATATAGTGATATGGACCATGCTGGTATAACCTGGGCATCTCCTGTATATAATTATATATGTACAGCTGGTATAAGTTATACATCTTCTTGTATGTAGTGATATGGACCATGCTGGTATAACCTGGGCATCTCCTGTATATAATTATATATGTACAGCTGGTATAAGTTATACATCTTCTTGTATATAGTGATATGGAGCATGCTGATATAACCTGGGTATCTCCTGTATATAATTATATATGTACAGCTGGTATAAGTTATATATCTTCTTGTATATAGTGATATGGAGCATGCTGGTATAACCTGGGTATCTCCTGTATATAATTATATATGTACAGCTGGTATAAGTTATACATCTTCTTGTATATAGTGATATGGACCATGCTGGTATAACCTGGGCATCTCCTGTATATAATTATATATGTACAGCTGGTATAAGTTATACATCTTCTTGTATATAGTGATATGGAGCATGCTGGTATAACCCGGGCATCTCCTGTATATAATTATATATGTACAGCTGGTATAAGTTATACATCTTCCTGTATATAGTGATATGGAGCATGCTGGTATAACCTGGGTATCCCCTGTATATAATTATATATGTACAGCCGGTATAAGTTATACATCTTCTTGTATATAGTGATATGGACCATGCTGGTATAACCTGGGCATCTCCTGTATATAATTATATATGTACAGCTGGTATAAGTTATACATCTTCTTGTATATAGTGATATGGAGCGTGCTGGTATAACCTGGGCATCTCCTGTATATAATTATATATGTACAGCCGGTATAAGTTATACATCTTCTTGTATATAGTGATATGGAGCATGCTGGTATAACCTGGGCATCTCCTGTATATAATTATATATGTACAGCCGGTATAAGTTATACATCTTCTTGTATACAGTGATATGGACCATGCTGGTATAACCTGGGCATCTCCTGTATATAATTATATATGTACAGCCGGTATAAGTTATACATCTTCTTGTATATAGTGATATGGACCATGCTGGTATAACCTGGGCATCTCCTGTATATAATTATATATGTACAGCTGGTATAAGTTATACATCTTCTTGTATATAGTGATATGGAGCATGCTGGTATAACCTGGGCATCTCCTGTATATAATTATATATGTACAGCCGGTATAAGTTATACATCTTCTTGTATACAGTGATATGGACCATGCTGGTATAACCTGGGCATCTCCTGTATATAATTATATATGTACAGCTGGTATAAGTTATACATCTTCTTGTATATAGTGATATGGAGCATGCTGGTATAACCTGGGCATCTCCTGTATATAATTATATATATACAGCTGGTATAAGCTATACATCTTCCTGTATATAGTGATATGGACCATGCTGGTATAACCTGGGCATCTCCTGTATATAATTATATATGTACAGCTGGTATAAGTTATACATCTTCTTGTATACAGTGATAAGGACCATGAGTTTCTTTCTGACATTCTGCTGCTCGTCAGTGGAGAAGACCGCTGCTGTTACAAGCTGTGCTCTCCTCCACAGTATAGGGATGAATGATCGCCAATGCTGTGGCTCGCCCCCATACTGTCTAGTTGTTTGCCGGTGGCAGTTTGTGATTGGACGGTATGATCTGCTGTCGGAAAACGGAATCTGGACTGCCCGGGGAGCGAGCAGGTAATTGGCGGTTGTATTACACAGGCAGAACATCGCTAACGAGCTTCATTCCTACAAACGCTTGATACCGATGATCTGTCCGACAATCGGCCGATGTAATACCGCCTTTAGAGGTCATCATGGAAATGTCCCTTCAATGCCGTCCTGTCTTGGAGACAGTAATTTGTCTCTGAGGTCGGTGTCTATGGGGAAGTAAGGTTTTCATCATCTCCCTCCAGACAGACAATGTCTCGTCTTGGAGGAATAGACCTCATGGAGGATGTCCTCCTCTGCAGTGTCCTACAAGAAATGTCCTCCTTAGAAGCGACTTGAAGGAAGTAATGTCTCATTGGAGGAAGCATTGTCCTGGCGGTTGTGTCTCCTTATAGGTGACTATCTGGCGGAAACGTTTCTCCATGCCTTTTATAGGGGAAGTCAGAAGTTACGGTCTCTTGTGTTACATTTAGAAGTAATGTCTCCTCCTCAGCAGTATTTTTGGAGGAAGTAATGTCTCCCTGCAGTCATCTGAGGAGAGCGTCCTATGAATAGCTCTGGTCTCAAGCGTTCCTATGGAATATTTGTTTTCATCCATGTAAGCACTGTCCTAGGTCTGGTTAGTGTCGGTCTCGTCTCATTTCACAGTTATTGGCTACAATGTAACCATTATCATATTTCACCTAAATACACAGTTATTGTAACTCCCTCCTAACATAACAGAGCGCGCCTCGGCCCGAGCTGGAGAAATTCCATCTTTCTGGGTAAAACACGCAACGTACGAGTCTTACCCGGGTCTTACGTTACACACATGGACATTCATCCAGGTCACAGCCGCCGGGTTTAACTCCTGGGCCTCCAGCCTGCGGACATGAGGAACCGTCTGCGGCTTAAGGAGTAAGGATGGGAAGGACCTGCTGTTTGGTTTGGCCCAGGACTCGTTGTTACAAGGTCTCTCTTGCCAGTTCCATACAAAGTGTGCCAAACCTAATAAAGGTCACCACCCGTCCTACACATCCAGCAAGAGGAGGGCTTCTGTGGAGAACAAACCGCCTTTTCTACAGCACGATGTATCCACACAGCGGCTACCGGGCCCCGGAGTGTCACTATACCGCCCTGTCATCAATCATCTCTACTGCAACCAAAAGTCCTCCTGAATCATCGTACAACAGCCTATGTACATAGGGGCAGTATTATAGTAGTTATATTTCTGTACATAGCTGCAGTATTATAGTAGTTATATTTCTGTACATAGGAGCAGTATTATAGTAGTTATATTCTTGTACATAGGAGGCAGTATTATAGTAGTTATATTCTTGTACATAGGAGCAGTATTATAGTAGTTATATTCTTGTACATAGGAGGCAGTATTATAGTAGTTATATTCTTGTACATAGGAGCAGTATTATAGTAGTTATATTCTTGTACATAGGAGGCAGTATTATAGTAGTTATATTCCTGTACCTAGCAGGCAGTATTATAGTAGTTATATTCTTGTACATAGGAGAAGTATTATAGTAGTTATATTCTTGTACATAGGAGCAGTATTATAGTAGTTATATTCTTGTACATAGGAGCAGTATTATAGTAGTTATATTCTTGTATATAGGAGCAGTATTATAGTAGTTATATTCTTGTACATAGGAGGCAGTATTATAGTAGTTATATTTCTGTACATAGGAGCAGTATTATAGTAGTTCTATTCTTGTACATAGGAGCAGTATTATAGTAGTTCTATTCTTATACATAGGAGGCAGTATTATAGTAGTTATATTCCTGTACATAGAGGCAGTATTATAGTAGTTATATTCTTGTACATAGGAGCAGTATTATAGTAGTTATATTCTTGTACATAGGAGCAGTATTATAGTAGTTATATTCTTGTACATAGGAGCAGTATTATAGTAGTTATATTTCTGTACATAGGAGCAGTATTATAGTAGTTCTATTCTTGTACATAGGAGCAGTATTATAGTAGTTCTATTCTTATACATAGGAGGCAGTATTATAGTAGTTATGTTCTTGTACATAGGAGCAGTATTATAGTAGTTATATTCTTGTACATAGGAGCAATATTATAGTAGTTATATTCTTGTACATAGGAGGTAGTATTATAGTAGTTATATTCTTGTACATAGGAGCAGTATTATAGTAGTTATATTCTTGTACATAGGAGGCAGTGTTATAGTAGTTATATTCTTGTACATAGGGGCAGTATTATAGTAGTTATATTTCTGTACATAGGAGCAGTATTATAGTAGTTATATTTCTGTACATAGGAGGCAGTATTATAGTAGTTGTATTCTTGTAAATAGGAGACAGTATTATAGTAGTTCTATTCTTGTACATAGGAGCAGTATTATAGTAGTTCTATTCTTATACATAGGAGGCAGTATTATAGTAGTTATATTCTTGTACATAGGAGCAATATTATAGTAGTTATATTCTTGTACATAGGAGGTAGTATTATAGTAGTTATATTCTTGTACATAGGAGCAGTATTATAGTAGTTATATTCTTGTACATAGGAGGCAGTGTTATAGTAGTTATATTCTTGTACATAGGGGCAGTATTATAGTAGTTATATTTCTGTACATAGGAGCAGTATTATAGTTGTTCTATTCTTGTACATAGGAGCAGTATTATAGTAGTTCTATTCTTGTACATAGGAGCAGTATTATAGTAGTTATATTCTTGTACATAGGAGCAGTATTATAGTAGTTATATTCTTGTACATAGGAGGCAGTATTATAGTAGTTATATTCTTGTACATAGGAGGCAGTATTATAGTAGTTATATTCTTGTACATAGGAGGCAGTATTATAGTAGTTATATTCTTGTACATAGGAGCAGTATTATAGTAGTTATATTCTTGTACATAGGAGCAGTATTATAGTAGTTATATTCTTGTACATAGAAGCAGTATTATAGTAGTTATATTCTTGTACATAGGAGCAGTATTATAGTAGTTATATTCTTGTACATAGGAGCAGTATTATAGTAGTTATATTCTTGTACATAGGAGCAGTATTATAGTAGTTATATTCTTGTACATAGGAGGCAGTATTATAGTAGTTATATTCTTGTACATAGGGGCAGTATTATAGTAGTTATATTCTTGTACATAGGAGCAGTATTATAGTAGTTATATTCTTGTACATAGGATGCAGTATTATAGTAGTTATATTCTTGTACATAGGAGCAGTATTATAGTAGTTATATTCTTGTACATAGGAGGCAGTATTATAGTAGTTATATTCTTGTACATAGGAGGCAGTATTATAGTAGCTATATTCTTGTACATAGGAGCGGTATTATAGTAGTTATATTCTTGTACATAGGAGGCAGTATTATAGTAGTTATATTCTTGTACATAGGAGGCAGTATTATAGTAGTTATATTCCTGTACATAGGAGCAGTATTATAGTAGTTATATTCTTGTACATAGGAGACAGTATTATAGTAGTTATATTCTTGTACATAGGAGCAGTATTATAGTAGTTATATTCTTGTACATAGGAGGCAGTATTATAGTAGTTATATTCTTGTACATAGGAGCAGTATTATAGTAGTTATATTCTTGTACATAGGAGCAGTATTATAGTAGTTATATTCTTGTACATAGGAGCAGTATTATAGTAGTTATATTCTTGTACATAGGAGCAGTATTATAGTAGTTATATTCTTGTACATAGGAGCAGTATTATAGTAGTTATATTCTTGTACATAGGATGCAGTATTATAGTAGTTATATTCTTGTACATAGGAGACAGTATTATAGTAGTTATATTCTTGTACATAGGAGGCAGTATTATAGTAGTTATATTCTTGTACATAGGAGCAGTATTATAGTAGTTATATTCTTGTACATAGGAGCAGTATTATAGTAGTTATATTCTTGTACAGAGGAGCAGTATTATAGTAGTTATATTCTTGTACATAGGAGCAGTATTATAGTAGTTATATTCTTGTACATAAGAGCAGTATTATAGTAGTTACATTCTTGTACATGGGGCAGTATTATAGTAGTATATTCTTGTACATAGGAGGCAGTATTATAGTAGTTATATTCTTGTACATAGGAGCAGTATTATAGTAGTTATATTCTTGTACATAGGAGGCAGTATTATAGTAGTTATATTCTTGTACATAGGAGACAGTATTATAGTAGTTATATTCTTGTACATAGGAGGCAGTATTATAGTAGTTATATTCTTGTACATAGGAGCAGTATTATAGTAGTTATATTCTTGTACATAGGAGCAGTATTATAGTAGTTATATTCTTGTACAGAGGAGCAGTATTATAGTAGTTATATTCTTGTACATAGGAGCAGTATTATAGTAGTTATATTCTTGTACATAGGAGCAGTATTATAGTAGTTACATTCTTGTACATGGGGCAGTATTATAGTAGTATATTCTTGTACATAGGAGGCAGTATTATAGTAGTTATATTCTTGTACATAGGAGCAGTATTATAGTAGTTATATTCTTGTACATAGGAGCAGTGTTATAGTAGTTATATTCTTGTACATAGGAGCAGTATTATAGTAGTTATATTCTTGTACATAGGAGGCAGTATTATAGTAGTTATATTCTTGTACATAGGAGAAGTATTATAGTAGTTATATTCTTGTACATAGGAGGCAGTATTATAGTAGTTATATTCTTGTACATAGGAGGCAGTATTATAGTAGTTATATTCTTGTACATAGGAGGCAGTATTATAGTAGTTATATTCTTGTACATAGGAGCAGTTTTATAGTAGTTATATTCCTGTACATAGGAGCAGTATTATAGTAGTTATATTCTTGTACATAGGAGCAGTATTATAGTAGTTATATTCTTGTACATAGGAGCAGTATTATAGTAGTTATATTCTTGTACATAGGAGGCAGTATTATAGTAGTTATATTCTTGTACATAGAAGGCAGTATTATAGTAGTTATATTCTTGTACATAGGAGCAGTATTATAGTAGTTATATTCTTGTACATAGGAGCAGTGTTATAGTAGTTATATTCTTGTACTTTGGAGGCAGTATTATAGTAGTTATATTCTTGTACATAGGAGCAGTATTATAGTAGTTATATTCTTGTACATAGGAGGCAGTATTATAATAGTTATATTCTTGTACATAGAAGGCAGTATTATAGCAGTTATATATTTTTGTACATAGGAGCAGTATTATAGTAGTTATATTCTTGCACATAGGAGCAGTATTATAGTAGTTATATTCTTGTACATAGGAGCAGTATCATAGTAGTTATATTCTTGTACATAGGAGCAGTATTATAGTAGTTATATTCTTGTACATAGGAGGCAGTATTATAGTAGTTATATTCTTGTACATAGGAGCAGTATTATAGTAGTTATATTCTTGTACATAGGAGGCAGTATTATAGTAGTTATATTCTTGTACATAGGAGGCAGTATTATAGTAGTTATATTCTTGTACATAGGAGCAGTATTATAGTAGTTATATTCTTGTACATAGGAGCAGTATTATAGTAGTTATATTCTTGTACATAGGAGCAGTATTATAGTAGTTATATTCCTGTACATAGGAGCAGTATTATAGTAGTTATATTCTTGTACATAGGAGGCAGTATTATAGTAGTTATATTCCTGTACATAGGAGGCAGTATTATAGTAGTTATATTCTTGTACATAGGAGCAGTATTATAGTAGTTATATTCCTGTACATAGGAGCAGTATTATAGTAGTTATATTCCTGTACATAGGAGGCAGTATTATAGTAGTTATATTCTTGTACATAGGAGCAGTATTATAGCAGTTATATTCTTGTACATAGGAGGCAGTATTATAGTATTTATATTCTTGTACATAGGAGCAGTATTATAGTAGTTATATTCTTGTACATAGGAGGCAGTATTATAGTAGTTATATTCTTGTACATAGGAGCAGTATTATAGTATACACCCCCAATCGTGTCCTGTACTTTTATTTTTTATCTTGGACAGGAGATCCCTATTTATGCCTTTATATGTTACTTATGTACTGAGCATTCGTGTGTCTCTTCCTTACTCTGTTTTATGCGGTGCAGACGCTCAGAGGATGGTTGAGGTGACGTCAGGTCTATATTTAAGTCATTTGTTAGCATCATTGCTGGTACATTATACAGAAGGCTGTGAATAATTCATCGTATTATGCAGTAACATTGACTGTGCATTTACTAATACATGGCTGCTGAACGCACAATCAATCTCATTAAAAAATAAAGACTTTACATTAACCGTAGTGCTGCCTCGTCTGAGCTCCTGAGTACATGTTATAGGGTCATGTTTAGAAGACTTGTATGGATTACATATGTGTACTCACTTTCTTCTCAGGATTCCACTTTTATTCCCTTATGCTATTTTTTCATCATCTTATCCTCCAGAAATTCTCAGGATCATGCCAGAAGGGTGGGATTGTACAGAGATGAACCGCAGAGGACCCTGCTCTCAGTTTTATTGGAATGTGTTTATCGGGTGACATCGTCAGCCCCACACCAGGGTGACATCGGCAGTCCCACTCCAGAGTGACATCGGCAGTCCCACACCAGGGTGACATCGGCAGTCCCACTCCAGGGTGACATTGGTAGTCCCACACCAGGGTGACATTGGCAGTCCCACTCCAGGGTGACATTGGTAGTCCCACACCAGGGTGACATCGGTAGTCCCACACCAGGGTGACATCGGCAGTCCCACACCAGGGTGACATTGGTAGTCCCACACCAGGGTGACATCATCAGTCCCACACCAGGGTGACATCATCAGTCCCACACCAGGGTGACATCATCAGTCCCACACCAGGGTGACATCATCAGTCCCACACCAGGGTGACATCATCAGTCCCACACCAGGGTGACATCGGTGGTCCTGGGGCTCAGTCGATCCTAATGGGTGATTTTTGGATGAGGGTAGAGATCTATAAGGGGTGGGGGCATACATAGGATTATATGGCTGGTGGGGGCATACATAGGATTATATGGCTGGTGGGGGCATACATAGGATTATATGGCTGATGGGGGGCATACATAGGATTATATGGCTGGTGGGGGGCATACATAGGATTATATGACTGGTGGGGGGCATACCTAGGATTATATGACTTGTGGGGGCATACATAGGATTATATGGCTGGTGGGGGCATACATAGGATTATATGACTGGTGGGGGGCATACATAGGATTATATGGCTGGTGGGGGCATACATAGGATTATATGGCTGGTGGGGGGCATACATAGGATTATATGACTGGTCGGGGCATACATAGGATTATATGACTGGTGGGGGGTATGCATAGGATTATATGACTGGTGGGGGGCATACATAGGATTATATGGCTGGTGGGGGCATACATAGGATTATATGGCTGGTGGGGGGCATACATAGGATTATATGACTGGTGGGGGGCATACATAGGATTATATGACTGGTGGGGGCATACATAGGATTATAAAACTGGTGGGGGGCATACATAGGATTATATGGCTGGTGGGGGGCATACACAGGATTATATGGCTGGTGGGGGGCATACATAGGATTATATGGCTGGTGGGGGGCATACATAGGATTATATGACTGGTGGGGGCATACATAGGATTATATGACTGGTGGGGGGCATACATAGGATTATATGGCTGGTGGGGGTCATACATAGGATTATATGGCTGGTGGGGGGCATACATAGGATTATATGGCTGGTGGGGGTCATACATAGGATTATATGGCTGGTGGGGGGCATACATAGGGTTATATGACTGGTGGGGGCATACATAGGATTATATGACTGGTGGGGGGCATACATAGGATTATATGGCTGGTGGGGGAATACATAGGATTATATGACTGGTGGGGGCATACATAGGATTATATGACTGGTTAGACATGGACATTGATGGTCTGGACCTTGGTGAGGCACTGGTGGAGGGTGGTCCTGGCTGGTGGAGGGTCCAGAGCATCTATCTCCAGTGCAGGGTTAGTATTGTCCATTGTTACAGGCAGCACATGAGTGGCTTTACCCGTTAGCGTCTGTGGCCCTGCACTCTGTTACCATCCTGACATGTTTACTCTGTATTCTAGACCAGGGGTCTCCAAACTTTTCAACAGGAGGGCCACATTGAAGATTTTACAAGTATTCGGGGGCCGGAAAAAAAAATCAGTTATGTATTAAATTAAATGTATATATTTTACATGGATCGTTTTTGTAATCAGCATGATATGACTGAGAACAAAAGAGAAAAAACTTTAGCAAAACAACGCAAAGACACCCGTGTCCCTATCAGCGGTGTCCCCATCAGCACAAAAATGTCCCCATCAGCACAGCAATGTCCCCATCAGCACAGCAATGTCCCCATCAGCACAGCAATGTCCCCATCAGCACAGCAATGTCCCCATCAGCACAGCAATGTCCCCATCAGCACAGCAATGTCAGCATCAGCACAGCAATGTCAGCATCAGCACAGCAATGTCCCCATCAGCACAGCAATGTCAGCATTAGCACAGCAATGTCAGCATTAGCACAGCAATGTCCCCATCAGCACAGCAATGTCAGCATCAGCACAGCAATGTCCCCATCAGCACAGCAATGTCAGCATCAGCACAGCAATGTCCCCATCAGCACAGCAATGTCCCCATCAGCACAGCAATGTCAGCATCAGCACAACAATGTCCCCATCAGCACAGCAATGTCCCCATCAGCACAGCAATGTCAGCATCAGCACAGCAATGTCCCCATCAGCACAACAATGTCCCCATCAGCACAACAATGTCCCCATCAGCACAACAATGTCCCCATCAGCACAGCAATGTCAGCATCAGCACAGCAATGTCCCCATCAGCACAACAATGTCAGCATCAGCACAGCAATGTCAGCATCAGCACAACAATGTCCCCATCAGCACAACAATGTCCCCATCAGCACAACAATGTCCCCATCAGCACAGCAATGTCAGCATCAGCACAGCAATGTCAGCATCAGCACAACAATGTCCCCATCAGCACAGCAATGTCAGCATCAGCACAACAATGTCCCCATCAGCACAGCAATGTCAGCATCAGCACAGCAATGTCCCCATCAGCACAGCAATGTCCCCATCAGCACAGCAATGTCCCCATCAGCACAGCAATGTCCCCATCAGCACAGCAATGTCCCCATCAGCACAGCAATGTCAGCATCAGCACAACAATGTCCCCATCAGCACAGCAATGTCAGCATCAGCACAGCAATGTCCCCATCAGCACAGCAATGTCCCCATCAGCACAGCAATGTCAGCATCAGCACAACAATGTCCCCATCAGCACAGCAATGTCCCCATCAGCACAGCAATGTCCCCATCAGCACAGCAATGTCCCCATCAGCACAGCAATGTCAGCATCAGCACAGCAATGTCCCCATCAGCACAGCAATGTCAGCATCAGCACAACAATGTCCCCATCAGCACAGCAATGTCCCCATCAGCACAGCAATGTCCCCATCAGCACAGCAATGTCCCCATCAGCACAGCAATGTCAGCATCAGCACAACAATGTCCCCATCAGCACAGCAATGTCAGCATCAGCACAACAATGTCCCCATCAGCACAGCAATGTCCCCATCAGCACAGCAATGTCCCCATCAGCACAGCAATGTCAGCATCAGCACAGCAATGTCCCCATCAGCACAGCAATGTCCCCATCAGCACAGCAATGTCCCCATCAGCACAGCAATGTCCCCATCAGCACAGCAATGTCAGCATCAGCACAACAATGTCCCCATCAGCACAGCATTGTCCCCATCAGCACAGCAATGTCCCCATCAGCACAGCAATGTCAGCATCAGCACAACAATGTCCCCATCAGCACAGCAATGTCCCCATCAGCACAACAATGTCCCCATCAGCACAGCAATGTCAGCATCAGCACAACAATGTCAGCATCAGCACAACAATGTCCCCATCAGCACAGCAATGTCCCCATCAGCACAGCAATGTCAGCATCAGCACAGCAATGTCCCCATCAGCACAGCAATGTCCCCATCAGCACAGCAATGTCCCCATCAGCACAGCAATGTCCCCATCAGCACAGCAATGTCAGCATCAGCACAACAATGTCCCCATCAGCACAGCATTGTCCCCATCAGCACAGCAATGTCCCCATCAGCACAGCAATGTCAGCATCAGCACAACAATGTCCCCATCAGCACAGCAATGTCCCCATCAGCACAACAATGTCCCCATCAGCACAGCAATGTCAGCATCAGCACAGCAATGTCAGCATCAGCACAACAATGTCCCCATCAGCACAGCAATGTCCCCATCAGCACAGCAATGTCAGCATCAGCACAACAATGTCCCCATCAGCACAGCAATGTCCCCATCAGCACAGCAATGTCAGCATCAGCACAGCAATGTCAGCATCAGCACAACAATGTCCCCATCAGCACAACAATGTCCCCATCAGCACAACAATGTCCCCATCAGCACAGCAATGTCAGCATCAGCACAACAATGTCAGCATCAGCACAACAATGTCCCCATCAGCACAACAATGTCCCCATCAGCACAACAATGTCCCCATCAGCACAGCAATGTCAGCATCAGCACAACAATGTCAGCATCAGCACAGCAATGTCCCCATCAGCACAGCAATGTCCCCATCAGCACAACAATGTCAGCATCAGCACAGCAATGTCAGCATCAGCACAGCAATGTCCCCATCAGCACAGCAATGTCCCCATCAGCACAGCAATGTCCCCATGAGCACAGCAATGTCCCCATCAGCACAGCAATGTCCCCATCAGCACAGCAATGTCAGCATCAGCACAACATTGTCCCCATCAGCACAGCAATGTCCCCATCAGCACAGCAATGTCCCCATCAGCACAGCAATGTCCCCATCAGCACAGCAATGTCAGCATCAGCACAGCAATGTCAGCATCAGCACAACAATGTCAGCATCAGCACAGCAATGTCAGCATCAGCACAACAATGTCCCCATCAGCACAGCAATGTCCCCATCAGCACAGCAATGTCAGCATCAGCACAACAATGTCCCCATCAGCACAGCATTGTCCCCATCAGCACAGCAATGTCCCCATCAGCACAGCAATGTCAGCATCAGCACAGCAATGTCCCCATCAGCACAGCAATGTCCCCATCAGCACAGCAATGTCCCCATCAGCACAGCAATGTCCCCATCAGCACAGCAATGTCCCCATCAGCACAACAATGTCCCCATCAGCACAGCAATGTCCCCATCAGCACAGCAATGTCCCCATCAGCACAGCAATGTCAGCATCAGCACAACAATGTCCCCATCAGCACAGCAATGTCCCCATCAGCACAGCAATGTCCCCATCAGCACAACAATGTCCCCATCAGCACAGCAATGTCCCCATCAGCACAGCAATGTCCCCATCAGCACAGCAATGTCCCCATCAGCACAGCAATGTCAGCATCAGCACAACAATGTCCCCATCAGCACAGCAATGTCCCCATCAGCACAGCAATGTCCCCATCAGCACAGCAATGTCCCCATCAGCACAGCAATGTCAGCATCAGCACAGCAATGTCCCCATCAGCACAGCAATGTCCCCATCAGCACAGCAATGTCCCCATCAGCACAGCAATGTCCCCATCAGCACAGCAATGTCCCCATCAGCACAGCAATGTCCCCATCAGCACAGCAATGTCCCCATCAGCACAGCAATGTCCCCATCAGCACAGCAATGTCAGCATCAGCACAGCAATGTCAGCATCAGCACAGCAATGTCCCCATCAGCCGTGTCACCCTTAAGCACAGCAATGTCCCCATCAACGATGTCCCCATCAGAACAGCAATGTCCCCATCAGCGGAGTCCCCATTAGCAGCTGATAGGGGCCACCACTGATGGGGACACTGCTGTTGGGGACGCGGCTGATGGGGACACCATTGATGGGGACACCCGTGTCCCTATCAGCGGTGTCCCCATCAGAACAGCAATGGCCAAATCAGAACAGCAATGTCCCCATCAGAAAAGCAATATTCCCATAAAAAAAAAAATATTCCCATCAAAAAAACAATATTCCCATCAGAAAAACAATATTCCCATCATGGGGACACCCACTGATGGGGACGCTGCTGTTGGGGACATTGCTGTGCTGATGGGGACACCACTGATGGGGACGCTGCTGTTGGGGACATTGCTGTGCTGATGGGGACACCACTGATGGGGACACCATTGATGGGGACACCCGTGTCCCTATCAGCGTTGTCCCCATCAGCACAGCAATGTCCCCATCAGCGGTGTCCCCATCAGCACAGCAATGTCCCCATCAGCGGTGTCCCCATCAGCACAGCAATGTCCCCATCAGAACAGCAATGTCAGCATCAGCACAGCAATGTCCCCATTAATGATGTCCCCATCAGAACAGCAATGTCCCCATCAGCGGAGTCCCCATTAGCAGCTGATGGGGACACCACTGATGGGGACACTGCCTTTGGGGACGCGGTTGATGGGGACACCCGTGTCCCTATCAGTGGTGTCCCCATCAGAACAGCAATGTCCCCATCAGAATGGGGACGCTGATGGGGACATTGCTGTACTGATGGGGACACCATTGATGGGGACACCTTTGTCCCCATCAGCAGTGTGCCAATCAGCGGTGTCCTCAGCAATGTCCCCATCAGCAGTGTCCACCGCAACATCCCCATCAGCACAGCAATGTCCCTGTCAGCGGTGTCCCCAGCAGCATGTGTCCCCATCACCGCTGATGGGGACACCTCTGATGGGGACATTGCTGTGCTGATGGGGACATCGATTATGGTGTTACCGCTGATGGGGACATTGCTATCCTGATGGGGACACCATTGATGTGGACACCCATGTCCCCATCAGCAGTGTGCCAAACAGCGGTGTCCCCAGCAATGTCCCCATCAGAACAGAATTGTCCCCATCAGCAGTGTGCCCATCATCGCTGATGGGGACACCTCTGATGGGGACATTGCTGTGCTGATGGGGACACCATTGATGGGGACACCCGTGTCCTCATCAACGGTGTCCCCATCAGAACAGCAATGTCCCCATCAGCACAGCAAAGTCCCCATCAGCAGTGTCCCCAGCAGCACAGCAATATCCCCATCAGTATGTGTCCTCAGCAGCTTGTGTCCCCATCAGCGCAGCACAGCAATGTCAGCGTTCCCCATTGTGTCCCCATCAGCGTTGTGCAACACTTGCCTCCGCTGTAGCCGGCTTCTGCTCCTCTTCTTTTTTTTTTCTTCTTGGACTCCTGAGTCCCGACTCCCGCCCGCTGCTACACACGTGGATTTGTTATTTCAAACAGCGGGCGGGAAGAGGGGAGGTGCCGCACCTGTGACGTCACTGGTTGCCGGGACATCGGCGGTCCCAGCAGCTAATCAAAAAGCACAGCGTGACAGCATGGGCGGTTGTGCGGCTTTCGTTCCTGCAACCTGTCAGCTGCGGGCGGGCGCGGAATCGAACACACAACACAAGCGTGACAGCATGGGCGGTTGTGCGGATTTGGTTCCTGCAACCTGCCAGCTGCGGGCGGGCCGGATCGAACGCACAAGCGGGCCGGTTCTGGCCCGCGGGCCGGGGTTTGGAGACCCCTGTTCTAGACTACTGATTTACACTGCCATGACATCATGTGACCTCAAACACCAGATGCACCAAAGCCTATCTGCCAGTCATATAACCCTATGCCTCCAATAATCCAAGGCAATGGCTTGGAAATAAAGTCAACCTTGAAACGATAAAGCTGCTGTCCGGTCACTGGTGAGGCAGTATTACTGATACAGCTGCTGTCAGGTGACTGGTGAGGCGGTATTACTGATACAGCTGCTGTCAGGTGACTGGTGAGGCAGTATTACTGATAAAGCTGCTGTCAGGTGACTGGTGAGGCAGTATTACTGATACAGCTGCTGTCCGGTCACTGGTGAGGCAGTATTACTGATACAGCTGCTGTCAGGTGACTGGTGAGGCAGTATTACTGATAAAGCTGCTGTCAGGTGACTGGTGAGGCAGTATTACTGATAAAGCTGCTGTCAGGTGACTGGTGAGGCAGTATTACTGATAAAGCTGCTGTCAGGTGACTGGTGAGGCAGTATTACTGATACAGCTGCTGTCAGGTGACTGGTGAGGCAGTATTACTGATACAGCTGCTGTCAGGTGACTAGTGAGGCGGTATTACTGATAATGCTGCTGTCAAGTGACTGGTGAGGCGGTATTACTGATAATACTGCTGTCAGGTGACTAGTGAGGTGGTATTACTGATAATACTGCTGTCAGGTGACTGGTGAGGCAGTATTACTGATAAAGCTGCTGTCAGGTGACTGGTGAGGCAGTATTACTGATAAAGCTGCTGTCAGGTGACTGGTGAGGCAGTATTACTGATACAGCTGCTGTCAGGTGACTGGTGAGGCGGTATTACTGATACAGCTGCTGTCAGGTGACTGGTGAGGCAGTATTACTGATAAAGCTGCTGTCAGGTGACTGGTGAGGCAGTATTACTGATACAGCTGCTGTCCGGTCACTGGTGAGGCAGTATTACTGATACAGCTGCTGTCAGGTGACTGGTGAGGCAGTATTACTGATAAAGCTGCTGTCAGGTGACTGGTGAGGCAGTATTACTGATAAAGCTGCTGTCAGGTGACTGGTGAGGCAGTATTACTGATAAAGCTGCTGTCAGGTGACTGGTGAGGCAGTATTACTGATACAGCTGCTGTCAGGTGACTGGTGAGGCAGTATTACTGATACAGCTGCTGTCAGGTGACTAGTGAGGCGGTATTACTGATAATGCTGCTGTCAAGTGACTGGTGAGGCGGTATTACTGATAATACTGCTGTCAGGTGACTAGTGAGGTGGTATTACTGATAATACTGCTGTCAGGTGACTGGTGAGGCAGTATTACTGATAAAGCTGCTGTCAGGTGACTGGTGAGGCAGTATTACTGATAAAGCTGCTGTCAGGTGACTGGTGAGGCAGTATTACTGATACATCTGCTGTCCGGTCACTGGTGAGGCAGTATTACTGATACAACTGCTGTCAGGTGACTGGTGAGGCAGTATTACTGATACAGCTGCTGTCAGGTGACTGGTGAGGCAGTATTACTGATAATGCTGCTGTCAGGTGACTGGTGAGGCGATATTACTGATAATACTGCTGTCAGGTGACTGGTGAGGCAGTATTACTGATAATCCTGCTGTCAGGTGACTGGTGAGGCGGTATTACTGATACCTCTGCTGTCAGGTGACTGGTGAGGCAGTATTACTGATAAAGCTGCTGTCAGGTGACTGGTGAGGCGGTATTACTGATAATGCTGCTGTCAGGTGACTAGTGAGGCGGTATTACTGATAATACTGCTGTCAGGTGACTGGTGAGGCGATATTACTGATAATACTGCTGTCAGGTGACTGGTGAGGCGGTATTACTGATAATGCTGCTGTCAGGTGACTGGTGAGGCGATATTACTGATAATACTGCTGTCAGGTGACTGGTGAGGCAGTATTACTGATAATCCTGCTGTCAGGTGACTGGTGAGGCGGTATTACTGATACCTCTGCTGTCAGGTGATTGGTGAGGCAGTATTACTGATAAAGCTGCTGTCAGGTGACTAGTGAAGCAGTATTACTGATAATGCTGCTGTCAGGTGACTGGTGAGGCAGTATTACTGATACAGCTGCTGTCAGGTGACTGGTGAGGCAGTATTACTGATAATGCTGCTGTCAGGTGACTGGTGAGGCAGTATTACTGATACAGCTGCTGTCAGGTGACTGGTGAGGCAGTATTACTGATAATGCTGCTGTCAGGTGACTGGTGAGGCAGTATTACTGATAAAACTGCTGTCAGGTGACTGGTGAGGCGGTATTACTGATAAAGCTGCTGTCAGGTGACTAGTGAAGCAGTATTACTGATAATGCTGCTGTCAGGTGACTGGTGAGGCGGTATTACTGATAATCCTGCTGTCAGGTGACTGGTGAGGCAGTATTACTGATAATACTGCTGTCAGGTGACTGGTGAGGCGGTATTACTGATAATGCTGCTGTCAGGTGACTGGTGAGGCAGTATTCCTGATACCTCTGCTGTCAGGTGACTGGTGAGGCGGTATTACTGATAATCCTGCTGTCAGGTGACTGGTGAGGCAGTATTACTGATACATCTGCTGTCAGGTGACTGGTGAGGCGGTATTACTGATAATACTGCTGTCAGGTGACTGGTGAGGCAGTATTACGGAAGTGAGGATGACGCCAATACTTGGTGACTCTACATAACAGAGATGCCATGTGTATTTGTCTCCATATCTGGCGCTTGGCACCGCAGGCCGCTCCCATTATTTCAGTGTTTACATTTTTAGTCAGCAGCGTCGGCCGGTTTCTTTAATGAATATGAGCAGCCGAGAACAATCAGAGTCTGTCAGCCCATATGTGTCAGCGGCGCGGCAGACTGACTGCTTGTAGCTGCGAGGAGTAAATGAGGATAAAACTGACTTTTATCACAGACGAGTGTTTTCAGATTTATAGAAAAACACGGAACATAAATAAACAGCAGACACAGCCGAGAGGCCAACGCCGCCACCACCGCTGCGCCACGAGCAGATGCTGAAAAGTTGAAAGAAAGTGGTTTCCCAAAGGGGTAAAGCAATCTCTGAACTCAACCTTCTCTTCGCAAATATTCCGCACATTACTTGGCATCGGGCAGCCCTGGAGGATCCTGGGAGACGGCTTCAAATTCTTTACGTCTTCTTTCCTCTTGTCCACCAGGCAATCTGTCGGGAACCGAGGAAACATGCGCAGATTTATCATGGGTATAGCACAGAGAAAATCATAAGATATAAATGTGGACATGGACCATGCTTGGGTTATCGCCCCTTCATGCGCAATCCTATAACTTTAGTTCCACCAGAGATTTTCAGCCAGGCATCATGTTATCTCACGGCTCAGGGGTTTGTTCTAGAAAAGAGGATTCATGAAGCCAGCTTTGCATATTTCTGAAGGTTCTCATTCATCCAGGTCATCAGTAGTAATAAGTCAAAGCAACTGGTCTTGTATTTTCTCTTGAAGACGTTTCGCTAAGTGGTTCTCAATTAAAATGACTTGTACAAGGAATTTGTAACATTAAATACTGGCGACTCATGGAGGTAAGGTGGGGATTCAATTTGCATAACTGAAGCTATTAGTTTTGATTAAACTGCCTCAGGAGAGGTGTTAGAACAGCACTGTAAGTGCACAGGCAATTTAATCCCACCTAATAGTTTCAGTCAGGCAAATGCAATCACCATTTTACCTCCACAAGGTCCTTGACATCATGTTGGTCATGATAAACAGATTATTCTGACTGAAGCATGAGTCACCAGTTTTTAATGCCCCAAATTCCTTTTATAAGTCATTCTAATTGAGAAAGCCAGATTACTACTGATAGCCCTAGAGGCTGCTATGGGGCCTGTGGAAGATGGGGGCACAGCATTCCATTATGGCCACTGTGAACCTGTGCAGGAGTCCTCTTCACACATGTAATAACATTAATATGGGCCTACTTGGCGTGATGGATCAAGATCAGAATAGGGACAATGGGGAACCTGCTACTCGGTAAAGTGTAGAGCGGACCAAGCAAACCCTCCTCGTCCACCTATCTTGGAGCCCTGAATAAGAGATTTTTTTTATGCTCCTGAGTTTTGATCACTTGAAGAAGTTACAGGCCTGAAGCTGCACTACTGAGAGTCTGATGTCCCCTCCTGCAGTGTTGTTATTGAGACCATGTGTGGATCCAGATCACATCACATCATTATCTACATCCTGCCTAACCTGAATAATGTCAGTGATGTGGGTCATCACGGCACCTGGTACAAGATTCCGAAGGGAACATGCAGTGATAAGAATAAATCAGAATAATGACACTGGTATGCAGTGGTATTGTGTGTCCTCCGCCTGGTGTCTTCTGCCCTATATGCTTGGTCCAGTATCGTGTACCCTGTAGCCATTTATCTTGTGTCCTCTGCACCTTGTCTTCTGCCCAGTGTCCTGCACCGTGTCCTCCGTCTTCTGATCTCTGCCATGTCCCATTTGTCTTCTGTCCTGTATCGTCTGTCCTCTGCCATTGGTCCTTTTCTGCCTAGTGTCCTATGTCATTTGCCTGGGGTCCTTAGTCTTTTGTCCCATCCTGTGTCTTTTCCCCTGTCTCCTGTCCTTTGCCCCCTGCCAGTGCAGTCTGTGCTTTGCCCTCTGCCTATTATTCTCTGCCTTGTTTTTCCTGTTCTTTGACCCTTGTCCAGTATCCTCTGCACTGTGTTATCTTTCCTCTGCCAATTTTCTCTGCCCTCTGCCCTGTGCTGTTTGCTCTCTCCCGTGCATCTGTCCTTCACCCTGTACAATTTGTCCTCTACCTTGTGCCTACTGTCCTTTGCCCTGTGCCATCTGTCCTTTGCCGTGCTGTTTGCTCTCTCCTGTGCGTCTGTCCTCTGCCTTGTACCATTTGTCCTCTCCTGTGTCGTTGACCTGTGCTGTATGCTGTCTCTTTTGCTGTATGTCCTCTGCTCTGTCCCATCTGCCATTTGCCCTCTGCCCTGTTTTGCTTGCTGTCTCCTGTGCTCTTGTCCTCTGCCCTGTACCATTTGTCCGCTCCTGTGCTGGATGTCCTTTGCTCTGTGCCATTTGTTCTCTGCCCTGTGCCGTCTGTCCTTTGCCCTTGCCGTCTGTTCTCTACCCTGTGTCGTCTGAACTTTGCCCTGTGCAGTCTGTCCTTTGCCCTCTGCCCTGTATCATCTGTCCTATGCCGTTTGTCCTCTGCTCTCTCCTGTTCCATCTGTCCTCTTCCCTGTTCCGTTTGCTCTCCTTTGCCATCTGTCCTCTGCCCTGTACCATCTGTCCTTTGACCTCTGCCCTGTGCTGTTTGCCTTCTCCTGTGCCATCTGTCTTTTTCCCTCTGCCATCTCTCCTCTGCCTTGTGCCATTTGGCCTCTGCTGTTTGCTCTCTTGTGTCATCTGTCCTCTGCCCTGTGCAATCTGTTCTTTGCCCAATGCCCTGCGCTGTTTGCTCTCTTATGTGCCTTCTGTCCTTTGCCCTCTGCCATCTGATCTCTGCCCTGTGCCGTCTGTCCTTTGCCATCTGTCCTCTGCCCTGTGATGTTTGCTCTATACTGTGCCGTCTGTCCTCTACTCTGCGCCATCTGTCCTTTGTCCTCTGCCCTGTTCTGTTTGCTCGCTCCTGTGTCGTCAGTCCTTTTCCCTGTGTCATCTGTCCTCTACCCTGTGTCTTCTCTTTTCTGCTTTGTGCCGTTTGCCCTCTGCTCTATGCCATCTGTCCACTGCCCTGTGCCATTAGCTCTCTTGTGCCATCTTTCCTCTGCCCTGTGCCCTCTGTTCTTTGCCCAATGCCCTGTGCTGTTTGCTCTGTTCCGTGCCATCTGTCCTCTGCTCTTTGCTGTCTCCTGTGCTGTTTTCTCTCTTCTGTGCCACCTGTCCTTTGCTGTCTGTCCCCTGCCCTGTGCCTTCTGTCTTTTGCCCTCTACTGTCTGATCTCTGCCCTGTGCCATCTGTCCTTTGCTATTTGCTCTCTCCTATGCCGTCTGTCCTCTGCCCTGTGCTGTTTGCTCTCTACTGTTCCGCCTCTCCTCTACTCTGTGCCAACTGTCCTTTGGCCTCTGCCCTGTGCTGTTTGCTCTCTCCTGTGCCATTTGTGCATTGCCCTGGGCCATCTGTCATCTGCCTTGTTCCATCTGTCCTTTGCTCTCTGCTGTCTGTCCTCTGTCTTGTGCTGTCTGTCTTCAGCCATGTGCCGTCTGTCCTCTGCCCTGTGCTGTATGTAGGCCTTGTGGTCACCGCTCCTGCAGTCCTTGCTGCCCCTCCACTGACAGTGACCCCCCCCTTACCTTATTTCTTGCCTCTATATTAGGGTGATGATGGCGCTGGCATCGCGCTGGTTAATCCTGGGCAGGACAGTCTGCATTTGCCTGGCGAGGAGACTCCTGTTATCCGGGAACCCGCCATAAATTAGCAAATGCCTCATTCCGGGAGCGGCACTGCGATGACTTAATGAAAACAGTCTCTTAAACAATCTGTCTTCGTTTTACAGGGAGCAGATCAGGCTCCTGGGGGCCATTAGTAGCCGATAGAAGTTAAGTGAAATCTACTGTAAGTGAGGAATAATCTCCACAAGGAAAGCTGGGCACAGCTGTACGCTACAGGAGAGTCCTGTGCCCTTTCAGGATGCCCTACATCAAAGCAGGCGCCGCTGATCTCCTATACAGGTGAAACTCGAAAAATTTGAATATTGTGCAAAGTTCAGTTATTTCAATAATGCAACTTAAAAGGTGAAACTAACATATGAGATAAACTCATTACAGGCAAAGCGAGATATTTCAGGCCTTTATTTGTTATAATTCGGATGATTATGGCTTACAGCTTATGAAACCCCAAAGTCTCAATTTTGAGGTCCCCTTTGCTCAGGGGGTGTGGATTAATTAGCTGACTAGAGTGTGACACTTTGAGCCTAGAATATTGAACCTTTTCACAAAATTCTAATTTTAAGCTGCATTAATGCAATTCCTTTTAATTTGCATTACTGAAATAAATGGACTTTTGCACGATATTCTAATTTTTCTAGTTTCACCTGTATATACACAACTGATCTCCTGTATATACACTGCTTACCTCCTGTATCAACACCGCCAATCTATTGTATGTACACCGCCGACCTTCTGTACGTACACCGCTCATCTCCTGTACATACACAACTGATCTCCCGTACGTACACGACTTATCTCTAGGACATATACCGCTCATCTCCTGTACGTACACCGCTCATCTCCTGTACATACACAACTGATCTCCCGTACGTACACGACTTATCTCTAGGACATATACCGCTCATCTCCTGTACGTACACCGCTCATCTCCTGTACATACACAACTGATCTCCCGTACGTACACGACTTATCTCTAGGACATATACCGCTCATCTCCTGTACGTACACCGCTCATCTCCTGTACATACACAACTGATCTCCCGTACGTACACGACTTATCTCTAGGACATATACCGCTCATCTCCTGTATGAACACTGCCGATCTTCTGTACGTACACCGTTGATCTTCTGTATGTACACATACTATTTGGAATATTGGTCTTCTCACATCCATCTGTTTGGCCCCTCAGACACCAGGGTCCAGGTGTTACTGCTACCTCTGCACCCCCATACACTGCTGATCTCTTATAGTGCTTCCATCGGTATGTCTCTTCCGTCTAGATCAGGTTTGGCAGGTTCTGCTGTTACTTGTAGTACTTCCAGGACATTCCCTGTCATTCCTCGGCCACCTTCCTTCCCCCGTCTTTTCTCTCCGTGGTGTGTGGCGGCTCGTGGACTCATTTGTGTTTTACAACCTTTTTTTATGGCGCTAGTAACGGCCTGAGTGATGTCCCCCATTGAAAACCAAAGTAGCTGTGAAAAATCTGCGGCGCATAAAACTCCACTCCATTAACTCCAGGCTGCAGCCATGGACAATGAAGAGGAGATGAGGGGCAGGCGGAGGAACCGGGGGGAGCACAGAGCGCTTAGCAGAAGAAATGTGAGATACAGATTATATACCAAGTGTTAGTGTGTCCTATACCCCGAGTGTCAGGGTGTCCTGCACCCCGAGTGTCAGGGTGTCCTGCACCCCGAGTGTCAGGGTGTCCTGCACCCCCGAGTGTCAGGGTGTCCTGCACCCCCGAGTGTCAGGGTGTCCTGGACCCCGAGTGTCAGGGTGTCCTGGACCCCGAGTGTCAGGGTGTCCTGCACCCCCGAGTGTCAGGGTTTCCTGCACCCCGAGTGTCAGGGTGTCCTGCACCCCCGAGTGTCAGGGTGTCCTGCACCCCGAGTGTCAGGTGTCCTGCACCCCGAGTGTCAGGGTGTCCTGCACCCCCGAGTGTCAGGGTGTCCTGCACCCCCGAGTGTCAGGGTGTCCTGGACCCCGAGTGTCAGGGTGTCCTGGACCCCGAGTGTCAGGGTGTCCTGCACCCCCGAGTGTCAGGGTGTCCTGCACCCCGAGTGTCAGGGTGTCCTGCACCCCCGAGTGTCAGGGTGTCCTGGACCCCGAGTGTCAGGGAGTCCTGCACCCCGAGTGTCAGGGTGTCCTGGACCCCGAGTGTCAGGGAGTCCTGGACCCCGAGTGTCAGGGAGTCCTGCACCCCGAGTGTCAGGGTGTCCTGGACCCCGAGTGTCAGGGAGTCCTGCACCCCGAGTGTCAGGGTGTCCTGGACCCCGAGTGTCAGGGAGTCCTGGACCCCGAGTGTCAGGGAGTCCTGCACCCCGAGTGTCAGGGTGTCCTGCACCCCGAGTGTCAGGGTGTCCTGCACCCCGAGTGTCAGGGTGTCCTATATCCTGAGTGTCAGGGTGTCTCATACACTGAATGTCAGGGTATCCTGTATCCCCCAGTGTCAGGGTGTCCTGCACCCCGAGTGTCAGGGTGTCCTGCACCCCGAGTGTCAGGGTGTCCTATATCCTGAGTGTCAGGGTGTCTCATACACTGAATGTCAGGGTATCCTGTATCCCCCAGTGTCAGGGTGTCCTGTATCCCCAGTGTCAGGGTGTCCCATACACCGAATGTCAGGGGGTCTTGTACCCCGAGTGTCAATGTACCCCAGGAGTCAGTGTCAGTGCAGATATTCCTGAGTGTACCCCGTATCTTTTGAATACTATGATATGGCGGCAGTCCAGATTCTCAGGATTCCTTAGGAAGTCCGTATTTTTAGGGATTTGGCTCCACGACCTTCAGTAAAAAGACGTAACTTTTCCTGAGACATTTATGTGACTTACAATTAAAAAAATGCCCCCTCCCCAGTGAGGGAGCGTGGACCCCCAGAGTCAGGAATCGATGTGATTCCAGTCTGAGCTGTGGCTTCCTGTCAGTCAGCCACCGAACTGCTGATGTTGGCTAAATATTATCTGGGCCCTGCACCCACCCTTAACCCCTTCTTGTCTGGAGATGGTCCCGAAGGTCACATTGTATCAGTTTCCCTCTTTTCAGAGACGTTTTCCACCGGTGACAGGTTTATGTTATTGCAAAAAAAATGTCTCTTTCCATAAAGATAATTCTGACAATTGCTTCCTGAGACATAATAGGACATAAAGGCTGCGCCAGACGCTTTGCTTTAGGGCAATGGCGCTTTTTTTTCGTAGCTGTTAGAAGCTTCTTCGCTTTTATGAAATCTAATAATCGAGTTTTATTCTTTGTGCCACGGGGGGAATCGTGTCTTGGGAGTAAATACAAGTCATATGGGCTGAAGTTACCTCCGACTGGAGACAAAGCTGAAGGACGAGGCCGCTGACTCGTGTCCCGCTAAGAAAGCGCCGCCGACATCTATGACCACTTTAACCCTTTGTGATCTGAAAGCTCCTCTCTCAGTCAATGCTCATGAGGACATCTGACATTTATTGCTTCCTCTTCTACAACTTGCATATATAGTGTGAATTCAATAAATTACATAGGGACTCTGTAGGCCCATTCAGGGTAAAAGTCAGGGTTTGGGCTTCTGTAGTCACTCCATTGAATTGGTACAAGAACCTTTATGGAGGTCAGGAGATTAGATAATGAATATAGTCTCCTCATGGTTTATCCTCCAGTTCCAGTGTAGCACAAGTGGCCATTGTAATAGACAACAATGGTCCAAATCCCCCCTCCCAATATGATGTAAATGGTGCAATCATGCGACACCCAACCCACTAGAAAGAGGAATGGAGCCAACATGGTTTCGGCCCTGTTTTCTCCCGCAGCCTGTAAGGTCCCCTTGTAATATTTTCATCTCAGAGCCGCGAAGTGTTTTATTTACACACCTCATGAACAGATTTGGGTGGTCTGAAGTGGGGAAGGGGATCTCAGCCGCGACTGGAGTTACCACCAGGTTGGGTTGTGCCAGAAGGTCCTACTCAAGTTCTTCCTGAGTTACACTAGACCCTCCAACAAGGACACTTCCTTGACTCAAAAGTTGTTGAAGATCCTATTAGGGATATTGCTACCTTCTGCCAGAGAACTATACTCAAAAGAATATGGCTACATGCCAGTTGATGTACTCTCGGAGCTGAGGAATGGTACTGGAGAATTGGGGTGTCCCAAAAAATGGTGAGTATGAGCCATGATGGGGAAGGTGAATCAGTGTTTTATTTACATACCTCATGAACAGACTGGGGTCGTCTGAAGTGGAGTTCCCACCATGTTTGGTTGTGCCAGAAGGTCCTACTCAAGGTCTGCCATAGTTCGCTGTGGTGTCACACTCTACCACGTGGTCTTCCCCAATGTCTACTTGCATATTGCCTGGGTTACACTAGACCAGGCATGGCCAGCCTGCGGCTCTCCAGCTGTTGTAAAACTACAACTCCCACCATGCCCTGCTGTAGGCTGATAGCTGTAGACTGTCCGGGCATTATGGTAGTTGTAGTTTTGCAACAGCTGGAGAGCCTCAGGTTGGCCTTCCCTGCACTAGACCTTCCAACAAAGTCATCATCCTTGACCCAAAACTCATAGTAGGTCCAATCAGGGACATTGCTGACTTTCTAAACAGAAGTACACCCAGTGGTAAATGGTCACATGCTAGTCGATCTACTCTCCGAACCAAGGAACGATACTAAAAATTGAAGTGTCCAAACAAATGTCTTCATCCTCTATCCAGAAATGTTGAATTGTGACAGAGGTGATGGACAGGTGCTGGTAGAGTCCTTCAGCACAAGTATCTTTGGTTTCTTCATCCTGTTATATCTGAAAGATATTGGTTATCCAGTGTGGCTGACCCATAAAGCCACAGATTCCATATCCTGAACCGGTAAGGACTAACACGACTGGAACAGCTCTTTCAGTTTTGTATCTCGGTAGACACGGATATAGCAAACACGTATGATACATAGTGTATTACTGCGTTGTGTCACCTTAACAGTTGCTACATCTACATATCCCGTGCTTAAGGTTTATAGGTTAAATTGAGTGTCACCTTGCATGTCGCATTTTGCATTTCTTTGACATTCTTCTGCATCTCTATTACCGGTTTATATTGTTGCGTCTGCCGCTCTGCATGCTGGAGGATATCACAATGATATTTTGCAACAGTTCATCGGCGTTCCTTCACGGCCCGGGTAAGTTCCTCAATGTTTCCCTATAATACTGTTCTCCGCCTCCCCTGGGACAGGTGTCTTCTGAGGACTGCAGCCACATATCTCCAGCTGTTCTCTCAATAAGCTTGGTGACAATGTGACGAGCCCCAGCGGGATTCTCAACCGGCACCACAGCAGATGAGCTGAGCTTTTCCGTCTTCACATCTTGACATAAAACATGGGGTTTGTCACAGGAACCAGGGCTGTGTTCTCACTTATTGATTGGTTCAGACAGACAGGAGCTGGCAGGGTTTGAAATGGGCAACGTCAGGCCCGAACTAATTACCCTTCCATCAGGCGGTATGCAGAAGCCGTCTGCGTGGTGGACGAGGAACGGTCAGCAAATATTCAATGACTTAACCCACTCCACTTCGAAAAGGGATATGTTTCATCGTAAAACCAGAAACAAGGACCATTCATCCCTTGGTTGGTTTCCTTGGTTGAATATCATGGAGGTAGCTATGGTTTGTGTGGGCCCTGTGACTAGCTCCACATGTTTGGTATGGACCTTTTCAGGGCTCCATCTCTCCACAGCCGCCACAATAACCAGGTAGAAAGGAACCAGCCCAATGATCACTTCACGGCTTTAGAGACCACAGAAATGTTGAAGGACCTGGTCTTGGCTGCTGACTGGACAGCGCTGAAGAGATCTTATGAAACGTCTTGCATCTAGCCCTCATCGTCTAGTATTCGATGTAAGGAAATCTTTTTTTATGTTACCATGATCAGAGATGAGTTCTTGTTATGCCAGTTTCTCGAGCTGGTGTAATCTCACATCTTGACAAGCGACCTGACAGCGGGGACGGCCAGAGTGTTGTTCTGCGGGATGATGCTGAGATTGGAGCCGTCACATTCAGACAGATGAATTATGTAGAGCTGGATGTAATCATACAGCATCTGACAGGGTGGTGGGAGCTGTCCCTGCTCCAGCACGTTTACAGGGCCACTTGCAAATGAGAAAAAGATGTCTTCCGGGGTTCAGGGCTAGGATTGAGTATCTGAATGTAATAACAGCTTTGATATTTTCTCAGATGATGGCAAATGAAGCTTCATTACAAGAGCCTTCATCCAATGTGTAGTAAAAAGTCCCAAAGTGCTGGAGTTATAAATCTGGGTCAAAACATTTCCAAATGTCCCTGTCACTCCCAGTGTATAAAACCTAGCGCAGTCACTTCCGCATCCTAGCAATTATAGATCATCAGATGATTCAGGATTCAGTTTGAGATTAGGCCACATGTTGGACTGGGGAATCTGGACAATTAAGGTACGTCCACACGTTTTGGATTTGCATATTGCACATCCGACACTTACTAGATCCAGGATCCACGTGCCTTGTGCGGTGCCAAGGATCTGTTAGACCAATTCAAGGAGGCAACTCTGTGTCGTGATGGTCCACCAGCTTCTGGTGCAGAATCTGAGGGGAGTAAGTAGCAGCGCGGTCAAAAATCCTTACAGAAATTTTCCATATAATGTAAATGGTCTTGCGAAAACCTAGTCACATGTATGGGATGTGGATTGTCATCGGATTTAGTGCATATTTCCAATTATGTATCAAAACATGTAAATCTGCTTCAGATTCTTCATCACACTTGACGTAAAAAGTAGTGCGCCTTCCGGCAAAACCAACAGACAGCCAGACACCATGGCAAAACCCACCGGACCCTGTTATAAGTCTGTGAAGTCAATTGGGGCGTATTGATCATGAGGTTGTGAACAGAGCCCCATCTGGTTCCTCGAAGATCCCTATTTTTTGAGTTTTCCTTTTCCGTGCAGCAACTCCGAATGCAGCTCTTGGAGTTGGTCAATGGGAAGGGGATGGGTTATTCAGTTTCCTTCGTATTGAAGGGTCTGTCTGAACCTCTCTACCAGGTTCCTTGTTTCTAGATTCTCCCTCCCCTTGTGCCATATAATATCCTGAAGATGAATGAGTTCTTGTGTTAGCTCCTCCTGCTTCTTAGGAAGTAACAAGTATGGAGTACATGCATTGAAATGGTGGTCGTCCAGACAGGACATCGAGTGGATTCTAGGCGGCCTGAGCTAACGCAGGAAGAGAACCGGCCACTGATTTGTAGTACCGGTTCAGCGCTGCGCATGTACTTGACTGAATAGACTGTTGAGAACCAATTGTGTGCGCAGTATCACCCCGAGGAGAGCAGCAGCGATGAGTGTAAGAGAATTTACACAGGCTGGGCACTTTGAAGAGTCCAGGCAATGGACACGGGAAATTTATGGATGCTTTACGGTGCTTGCCGTAGATTCTGGGTCATCGACTTGAAATATATAGAGAGAAGTTCCACTCAACCTTTTGTAGAATAAAAGTGAAAACTGACCAGTCCCAATGCAGTAATGAGAAGTGGCTCCTAAGCCCGGCCTGGCATCTGATGCTGGGTGGGCACCAATTAGAGTCCATTTGGCTGCTACCTTATTATCTGTGACTTAAATATCGGCCCTATGAACAACAAGATCATCCTAAAGCCACATACCTCCCAGCTGGTCCAACTTTCATGGGATTGTTTCGTAAAGCAAACCTTATGGGGACGTTTCTGAGAGGTTTTATGGACGTTCTTGGGTGGATCCAAGATTGGGCATAAAATAGTCCAAGAATAGGGAGTCAAATGTTGGAAGATTAAAGTATGCATGACCCCAAAGGTAAGTTCATGGAAAGCAGCCTATCCTCTCGGGGCCAATATACTACTAGAGGGGTAGGATCTTCATACATGATGCTGCCTTGCTTGGATTTGAACCCATTGCCACCATGTTGTGGAACAAACTGTGCTAATTCCTTTGCAGTAGCCTTGCAAGTGTCTGTTGTACTACTACTCCTATTATGTCCTGGCTGACTTGGCTGCAGATGGAGATGTTGATTTTGCCGCCAGCGACGTTGCTTTCTTTATCTTCACTCTTCTTATCTCGCCTCTAATAAAAATTCCCTCTCGTTCCTCTAAGGATCCGCTTCCTCTGATCTCATCTACTGTTCCCTGGAGGAGGCGCCGCTGCTCTCCAGACAAGGAAGACAATTAGCGTGACACTTTAATTAAGAGATGAGCAGATGTGCGAGGCTCTCACCGGCAACCTGCAGTGCATAGCGTACAGGATTTCTCCATACTGCGCAGTAATAGTAGCTGGGAAATAATCATTAAACATTATTTGATATAACAAAGTTACAAAGTACATTAATAAAAGAAAAAAGCATAAAAAATAAAAAACTGTTAATAATAGCAGTAAGTCTCCAGATGGAGGATAAATACCGCCACTTCTGTTTTTCATCATCCTAGGTCTTACCTTTCTATTCCTGCAGTTACATCCCAGGCTTCAGGTGGATCTATTGCCTTTGAAACCCAAGTAGGAGGAGAAGTTAGCTACTTCCTGCCTCTCTGAGGTCACCACTGATTCAATCAGGCTTGCATCTGCACAGTGACAGAAATGGGAGGGGCGGTGTCCGGCTGTCTGGTCAGGGCCTTCTTTGTGACTCTATGATAGAAAAAGAACATCCATGGCACTCAATATGGCTGATGACAGTAGATGTCAGACTGCTACTTCCTGTTCCAGAAACTTTCTCCAGGAAACAAACTGTGATGTCCTTTTTTAGAGATTGCCTGGACGCTGGTTCCTGGCCAGGTGACAGTGGGTTTGCAGGCAGCAGGCTTGCAGACAGGAATGCAGAGCTGCACAGCAAGAAAGTGTCGCTAAGTTGGACGTGAGGATAATGAAAGAGGAGCGACAGGAGTTGAGGAGATCAGTTCTTGGAGACCGATTTAAGTTGCCTAATGTGAAGAGCAGAGATTGAGGTGTCCTTAGATTTCACACTTTACCTTCTCAATAAGATGTATGGAATTTACAGGTCAAATAGCCAGGTTGCAGTCCTCAGGATAGTCCTAGTCCTCAGTAGATGACCAGGGAGCTGGTAGTTGGCTGTGTCCCAGACTTACAGTCAAAATGGATTAGGCTCAATAATGAGTGCGAAATATAAAGTCCAAAATCGGTAGACGAAGACAAGGTCAAGAAGCAAGTCTAGAGAAATACAAAAAATATACAGAAATGCAAATTGAAGACCTTCAGGAGGTACATTTCCAGGGCGGAGAACCAAGCAGTGGAATAATGGGGCAGTTATGATATATATATACAATCATGGAGGCTGACATCACATGCTGCTCAGTTCCCAATTATGCCTCAATGTGCCTCTCACCTGGTTGGAGGACCACTGTGGTGACTTATAGTGGTCTACAGCGCTTACTATCTATGGTGGCAGTGAAGTGAGTGGGAATCTATGATAGCAGTGGAATGAGTGGAGATCTATGATAGCAGTGGAATGAGTGGAGATCTATGGTGGTGGGGGAGTGAATGGAGATCTATGGTGGTGGCTGAGTGTGTGGAGATCTGTGGTGGCAGTGGAGATCTATGGTGGCATTTGAGTGAGCGGAGATCTATGATAGCAGTGGAATGAGTGGAGATCTATGGTGGTGGTGGAGTGAATGGAGAGCCTTGGTTGTGGAGTGAGTAGAGATCTATGGTGGTGGTGGAGTGAGTGGGGATCTATGGTGGTGGTGGAGTGAGTGGAGATCTATGGTGGCAGTGGAGTCAGTGGAAATCTATAGTGGCAGTGGAGTGAGAAGAGATCTATGGTGGCAGTGGAGGGAGAAGAGATCTATGGTGGCAGTGGAGTGAGTAAAAATTGTGGGATTTTACTAGTTTATGACGTAAAGTCATGATTTTATGAAAGACACGGAGGCGAGTATTGCATCATCTCTCTTTACTGACAACCACAGCAGCAAAGAAAAAGTTAAACCAAATTAACATATTGCCATAGCAACCGTCCCTCCCACCGTAGTCCCCAATATAATGTCCACTAGTCCGTAGCACATCCTCTTTCTTGGCAATGCCACTCCTACCGGACCGGACCTCAGAAATTCCAACCGAACTGCAACAAACCGGAACCATCCGAACGGGAAACACTCAGAAACCGGAGAGCAGGAGAGCCATCATCCGGAACCTCTGTCAAGAGGGGAACTCCTCGAAACTGCAACTGCAGAACTGTAACAGGAAACCGCCAGTCCACTGGAACCAGCGAGAACCACCTCAGGAAAGTCAACCTGCGAAAAGAATGAAAATGCATGAAAGGAAAATGTTCCATCCGCCTGACACGTGCAAGCACGAAGAACCATCAAAATTCCACAATAATACAGATCATCATGAGTAAAGAACATCACATTCCAGCAAGCAATAACCCAAGGGAGGGGAATTAAAGGGCGGGCAATACTCGCCTCCGTGTCTTTCATAAAATCATGACTTTACGTCATAAACTAGTAAAATCCCACAATTTTATTTCAAGACACGGAGGCTCATATTGCAAGTTTAAAGCTGTAACACAACCGAAGAGAAGGCATGTAGAGAAGGGCGAAAGTAGAATTCTTTAAAAGTCGAAGCCCGCGACCAATCCGCAATCCTCATGATATCCTCCAAACGAGCTCCAGAGACCAGCATGGAAGTGGAGGCAGCACTCCTAGTAGAGTGGGCCGTGAACACAGAGGTGTCCACACCCGCTAAAGACATACTCCACTTAACCCAACGCGCCAGAGTAGGAGTGGAAACCGGGGCAAACGGACGGCGATAAGAGAGAAATAGCTGCAGGCTTCCAGGAGGTCTAAGCGTGGAAGTCCTAGCCTCATACTCCTGGAGACAAGCAACCGGGCACAGGTTCGGGATATCAGGAAAACTGGGGTAAGAGACAGAACGAATATGCGTTTTGGTTCGGCGGGAGATATTGAAAGTAACTCCCTCCGGAGAAAAAGATCGTGCATCAAAATCCAAAGCCCTGACGTCCGAAACTCTCTTGCAAGAGATTAGGCAAAAGAGGGTAACCAACTTGGCCGAAAGCTGGCGCAGAGAAAGCTGAGAATTAGATGGCCATGTAGAGAAAAGGTCCAAAACCAAGGAAACGTCCCAGGTAGAGGAAAAACGCGGACGAGGAGGCCGAGACATCCGAGATCCCTTGAGGAGGCGGCATACTAGGGGATGTTGACCCGCAGGACGTCCGTCGAACCCCTGGTGAAAGGATGAAATGGCCGATCGGAAGAGATTGAGAGTACGATACGCCTTACCCTCCTCAAATAAGGACGTCAAAAATTCTAGGATGTCCGAGACAGGTGCTGAAAAGGGATCCAGACTCCGAGCCACGCACCAACCAGTCCATGATCCCCAGGCTGCTCTATAGGCCCTTCTGGTGCCCGGAGCCCACGACTGATCCAGGAGTCTTCGAGCTGCGTCCGAAAGATCCTCGCCCTGGCTGGGGTGCCCGATATTCTGCAGGCCAGCAAACGGAGAGATCCCCCCACCAGGAGCGGGTGTCGCGCGCCTCCGGAGTCTAGAAGAAGTTCTGGGAAGTCCGGAAGAAGAAACGGTGGTAGGATGAGTAGATCCAGCAGGTGGGGAAACCACGACTGGGAAGTCCAAAACGGGACAATCAGCACCAATTCCGCCTGTTGACGCCGCACCTGAGCCAAAACCCGAGGCAGCATCGCGAACGGTGGGAATGCATAGAGGAGTGATCCGCGCCAGTCTTGTAGGAATGCGTCCACCGCCTCTGCGTCTGGATCCGGTCGCCAACTGAAAAAACGCGGTAACTGAGCATTCAACCGAGAGGCAAACAGGTCGATATAGAATGGACCCCAGATGGACGAGATGTCGGAGAACACCGTCCCATCTAACTTCCAATCGCTGTAATCCTTGAGGTGTCGAGAGTTCCAGTCCGCCTGAATGTTCTGTAGACCAGGTAGATATTCCGCCACCACCGTAATCTCCTGATTGAGACAGAAAGACCAAAACTCCTTGGCCAAATGAGACAACATGCTGGAACGGGTACCTCCCATGAAGTTTACATAACGGACAGCAGACACATTGTCCATGCGAAGGCGAATGCAGGCACTGGCGATGTCCTTGGCAAAGCTGCGGATGGCAAACGAGCCGGCCAACAGTTCCAGGGCGTTGATATGGAGCGAAGCTTCCTCCCGAGACCAACGTCCTCCTGTAGAGACTCCGTCGCAGTGGGCCCCCCACCCTAGCAGACTGGCGTCCGAGTCTATGGTGAGGTCCGGACGCGGTCCGCAAATGGCTTTCCCATTCCAAGCCTGAAGGTTCGAGATCCACCACTCCAACTCGTCCCGAGTCTCCGAATCCAGCGAGATCGTATCCCCGTAAGAGGCGCCGGTCTGAAGGTGCGCATGCTTCAGGCGTTGAAGAGCTCGGTAGTGGAGGGGGGCCGGAAAAACTGCTTGAATCGAGGAGGAGAGAAGCCCTATGATCCGAGCTAAATGGCGGAGAGTAATCCGAGGGGTCACCAGCGTCTTGCGCAGCTCCTTGCGGATGGACCGGATCTTCGACAGCGGAAGGCTGAGAGTCTCCGAGACGGAATCCACCGAGAAGCCGAGGAATTCCACAATCCTGGAGGGTGTCAAAGACGACTTCTCGTGGTTGATGAGGAAACCCAGTCGAGACAGAAGGTCCATCGCAACCTGTAATTGCGAGAGAAGGACGGAAGGGTCTTGCGCCAGAAGAAGTAAGTCGTCTAGGTAAATAATCAACCGGATCCCGCGACCGCGGAGCCAAGCCACCACCGGACGCATGAGCTTGGTGAAGCACCAAGGGGCCGACGACAGACCGAAGGGCAGGCAAGAGAAACGCCATACCTGTCCCCTCCACAGAAAACGGAGAAGGTCCCTGGAGGGGACAGCAACCGGAACGGTGAGGTAAGCGTCTTTCAAATCCAGTTTCACCATCCAATCGCCTGACAGAAGAAGATCTCTGAGGAGGTGAATACCCTCCATCTTGAAGTGCCTGTAGCGCACAAATCTGTTTAGGGGCTTGAGATTTATTACGGGGCGCATCTGTCCCCCTTTCTTCCGCACGAGGAAGATGCTGCTGAGCAGGCCCTCTGAAGGGGACGTGACCAATTCGATGGCCCTTTTGTGAAAAAGATCTGTCAATTCTTTGTCTATGGCCTGAGATGCGGGACCTGCGGATGGGATGGGAGGAGGAAAAGGAATATGAACCGGAGACTGCACTAGTTCTATTTGAAATCCCCGAATAGTGGATAGCACCCAACTGTCTGACGTAATTGTCTCCCAGGCCTGGGAAAAATGTTGGAGTCTGCCCCCTACATAAATTGGAGAAAAAGGAGGACGATGAACACTTACCGAGGGGACGACGAAATCCGGAACCACCTCTGAAGGGTCTGCGGCTGGGAGCACCACGGGATGGGAAGAAACCCTGCGATTGCCTGGTGTCCTGGGATGAGTATCGCTGAGAGAAGGATCTTTGACCGTAGGAGCCTCTGCCCGAACCCCGGGCGTGGAATGACGAACGGCCGGCAGAACGGCCCCTGTAATTGCCGGCCCTAGCGGAAAAACGGCCCTGGAACACTCTCCTCATGGATGATTGTGCCTTATCCAGGGCGGTGAAGGCACCCACGAACTTGCCCATGTCCTTAATGAAGGACTCTCCAAAGAGCAGTCCCTGTGCCTCTCCTCCGGCCTCAGTGAGAGCTAAATTGACCAGTTTTGGTTCAATCTTGAACAAAATAGCTTTCCGTCGTTCTATTGACAGGGAAGTATTCACATTTCCTGCTATACATATGGCCCTTTGGACCCAACCTCGGAGATGCTCCGGATCAACGGGTGTATCTGTCTCTCTGGCGATTTCCGCCAACTCAAAGATCTTTGTCAACGGGCCGAAAAGGTCCAGGAGCTTGTCCTGGGTCGCCTTAAGGGCCGACTCCAGCCCCCTTCTAGGGTTCCACCCAGACTTTGCCAAAAACTGGACCATTTTGGGGTCCACGGATGGGGTGTCACAGACCTTATTAGCAACAATGGGTCTAGGGCATTCGGCTTTGAGCTTGTTGCGAGCCTCCTTGGTCAGAGGGCAACGAACACGCGCTGCTAGGTATTGAGCAACGTGATCAAGCGGGAGCCATTCTGCGGATCTGGGGTGGTGGAGACTGTCGGGATCGAAAAGGGGGTCCCCTAGGGGATCCGTCAAAACCCCAGAAGGTCCCTGGAAGACATCAGCAGACGAAACGCCAGGAGGCGCCGGGGTAGGTGCCGGAGTAGGATCGGCAGGGGCAGAATCAGACAGACCTTCATCGGGGTAGTCAAGATCCTCACATCTAACCTCCTCGTCAGAGTCGATCTCAGAGTCGATCTCTAAATCAGTCTGTGCTCTAGCGCACTTCCATTTCCTCGCCCGTTCTGCCTGGCGGGATGAGGCTCTTTTGCGCGAGGTCGCGCTCTCTGGGGTGGCATTAGACTCACCAATCAACTGTGTTCTGGAGGCGTGAGGTACTGTTAAATCGGGCTGTGCCGTGTCACTGGAGACACCAGGGTGAGTAGAGAGGGCATCTGATATAGACTTGGTGAGGGAGTGAGTGACAGAGCCCATAGCGGCCCTAATGGCCTCAGACACAGAGCGCTGGAAAGCCTCCGCTGAGAAAACGGATCCACCAGGCGCAGGCATAGGAGAGGGGGTAGAATCCCTGCCTGTCTCCATAGATTGTGATGGAGTATGGCCCGTGGGTTGAGACATAGCCACGTTTGTGTAATAATGCCCCACTGAGTAAATAGTAATCAGGGGCAGTACAGGGCAATCAATGCCAACGGTTCTGAAATTATCTAAAGGTCTACACCTATTATGGCAAGCTAACCTGTGGAGAGAAAAAGCGATTGCTCACAGTGGGTAGTTACCCAGCGGTGAGCCGGAGCAGGGAGACACAGGCGCAACGGAGAAGGCGCAGGAAACGGAAGGAGCCGGCGGCGCTAGAGGGAAAGAGCAGGGGAAAGCATGCAAGAAAAAAAGCCACCCCAAAATGGCCGCCGAAATCCCGCGGCCGGCCGAAATCACGCGAGATGACGGGATCAGCGCAGCCGGACGGCGGGAAGATGGGGAGAGAGTCGGGAGGCCGCAACTGCGAGCGCGCCCACAGTCTCCGCCAAGTAAGTGAGGGGGAAGAAAGAAGAAGGGGGACCAATAAGTTAACTCCTGCAGAAATCCCCCCGTCTCCCCGTCCCCAGCAGGGGAAGGGGGAGCAAGTCACCCCCAAGGGAAGCCTATCAGGGGAAAGAAAAAACAGGGAAAGAAAAAGGCAACCAATAAGATAAAACCACTAAGGCAGTGGTGAACAGGGAAAAAAAAAAACACACAATCCTAATAAGGGGTTAATAAGCAATTTCGCACAGATAACACCATCAGATATGAGCTGCTAAACAAGAGGTACTTATCTTCTGTGGCAGCAGCAAAGAAAGAGGATGTGCTACGGACTAGTGGACATTATATTGGGGACTACGGTGGGAGGGACGGTTGCTATGGCAATATGTTAATTTGGTTTAACTTTTTCTTTGCTGCTGTGGTTGTCAGTAAAGAGAGATGATGCAATATGAGCCTCCGTGTCTTGAAATAAAATCTATGATAGCATTGGAGTGAGTGCAGATCTATGGTGGTGGTTGAGTGTGTGGAGCTCTATAATGGCGGTGGAGTTAGTGGAGATCTATGGTGGTGATGGAGTGAGTGGAGATCTACGGTGGTGGTGGAATGAGTGGAGATCTATGGTGGTGTTAGAGTGTGTGGAGATCTATGGTGGTGGTAGAGTGTGTGGAGATCTATCGGTGATGGAGAGACACTGCACAGAAACACTTTCACTTTCCATGACTGTAGCTCCTGTGCAGTGTGCTCCATCATAACAGCCACCATCATTTGTTGGGTTTGGTCCAAAGGTCATGGACCCAGTTGCCAGTGGGTACACAATGGGGCCTAGTGGTGGTCCACTATCTGCATTTGTCATCTTGCTAAACATGATGATGTCACTTTTGCCACTCTGTGTCTGTTTGTCTTATATACATGTGACGTTACATTTCTGGTTTCAGATGCATTGGGTCCACCTCCCCCATCGTCTCCCTGACACCCCTGTACCAGGCAGGTGGCATCCTGTAATCTCATTAGACTGTTCTGCGCTGCGTTACATAGAATAAATCACTTGTAACCCACTGATCTCTCATTAACCCTATTACAGATGAATATGCCTGACACCGCTCTGGCCTCCCAAGAAATTAATTACCGTACACTCCCCACATGGAATAATTATAACTGAGATTGTCTCCCAACGCCATCGCTGCTCCGCACTCACTGACACCGTCTCACATCTGCTGCGTATTATCCCCAGTCAGTGATGTCATCTGCTCTCATTTCACTATTGTAATAAGTTATTGTGTGTTTTAAGTGCGCCGCGGAGAAAACAAACCGGACAAATGGCGAGGACAGAATATCCCAAACAGAAAAATCCTGTTCTAGAAAATAAAAGAATATAAATGCAACAATAATATTGAAATATACCACAAATATGGGGCCGTGTGCTGTAGAGACAAAAGAGACAAGATGGCACGTGGGACTATTGTACTGCTACGTATTTTACATAGGAGCAGTATTATAGTAGATATATTCTTGTACATAGGAGCAGTATTATAGTAGTTATATTCCTGTACATAGGGGGCAGTATTATAGTAGTTATAGTCTTGTACATAGGAGCAGTATTATAGTAGTTATATTCTTGTACATAGGAGCAGTATTATAGTAGATATATTCTTGTACATAGGAGCAGTATTATAGTAGTTATATTCTTGTACATAGGAGGCAGTATTATAGTAGTTATATTCTTGTACATAGGAGGCAGTATTATAGTAGTTATATTCCTGTACATAGGAGCAGTATTATAGTAGTTATATTCTTGTACATAGGAGCAGTATTATAGTAGTTATATTCTTGTACATAGGAGCAGTATTATAGTAGTTATATTCTTGTACATAGGAGCAGTATTATAGTAGTTATATTCTTGTACATAGGAGCAGTATTATAGTAGTTATATTCTTGTACATCGGAGCAGTATTATAGTAGTTATATTCTTGTACATAGAAGGCAGTATTATAGTAGTTATATTCTTGTACATGGGAGCAGTATTATAGTAGTTATATTCCTGTACATAGGAGCAGTATTATAGTAGTTATATTCTTGTACATAGGAGCAGTATTATAGTAGTTATATTCTTGTACATAGGAGCAGTATTATAGTAGTTATATTCTTGTACATAGGAGGCAGTATTATAGTAGTTATATTCCTGTACATAGGAGGCAGTATTATAGTAGTTATATTCTTGTACATAGGAGCAGTATTATAGTAGTTATATTCTTGTACATAGGAGCAGTATTATAGTAGTTATATTCTTGTACATAGGAGGCAGTATTATAGTAGTTATATTCCTGTACATAGGAGGCAGTATTATAGTAGTTATATTCTTGTACATAGGAGCAGTATTATAGTAGTTATATTCTTGTACATAGGAGGCAGTATTATAGTAGTTATATTCTTGTACATAGGAGCAGTATTATAGTAGTTATATTCTTGTACATAGGAACAGTATTATAGTAGTTATATTCTTGTATATAGGAGGCAGTATTATAGTAGTTATATTCTTGCACATAGGAGCAGTATTATAGTAGTTATATTCTTGTACATAGGGGCAGTATTATAGTAGTTATATTCTTGTACATAGGAGCAGTATTATAGTAGTTATATTCTTGTACATAGGGGCAGTATTATAGTAGTTATATTCTTGTACATAGGAGGCAGTATTATAGTAGTAATATTCTTGTACATAGGAGCAGTATTATAGTAGTTATATTCTTGTACATAGGAGGCAGTATTATAGTAGTTATATTCCTGTACATAGGAGCAGTATTATAGCAGTTATATTCTTGTACATAGGAGGCAGTATTATAGTAGTTATATTCTTGTACATAGGAGGTAGTATTATAGTAGTTATATTCTTGTACATAGGAGCAGTATTATAGTAGTTATATTCTTGTAAATAGGAGCAGTATTATAGTAGTTATATTCTTGTAAATAGGAGCAGTATTATAGTAGTTATATTCTTGTAAATAGGAGTAGTATTATAGTAGTTATATTCCTGTACATAGGAGCAGTATTATAGTAGTTATATTCTTGTACATAGGAGCAGTATTATAGTAGTTATATTCTTGTACATAGGAGCAGTATTATAGTAGTTATAGTCTTGTACATAGGAGCAGTATTATAGTAGTTATATTCTTGTACATAGGAGCAGTATTATAGTAGTTATAGTCTTGTACATAGGAGCAGTATTATAGTAGTTATATTCTTGTACATAGGAGCAGTATTATAGTAGTTATATTCTTGTACATAGGAGCAGTATTATAGTAGTTATATTCTTGTACATAGGAGCAGTATTATAGTAGTTATATTCTTGTACATAGGAGCAGTATTATAGCAGTTATATTCTTGTACATAGGAGCAGTATTATAGTAGTTATATTCTTGTACATAGGGGCAGTATTATAGTAGTTATATTCTTGTACATAGGAGGCAGTATTATAGTAGTTATATTCTTGTAAATAGGAGCAGTATTATAGTAGTTATATTCTTGTAAATAGGAGCAGTATTATAGTAGTTATATTCTTGTAAATAGGAGTAGTATTATAGTAGTTATATTCTTGCGCACATAGGAGCAGTATTATAGTAGTTATATTCTTGTACATAGGAGGCAGTATTATAGCAGTTATATTCTTGTACATAGGAGCAGTATTATAGTAGTTATATTCTTGTACATATGAGCAGTAATATAGTGGTTATATTCTTGTACATATCAGCAGTATTATAGTGATTATATTCTTGTACATAGGAGCAGTATTATAGTAGTTATATTCTTGTACATATCAGCAGTATTATAGTAGTTATATTCTTGTACATAGGAGCAGTATTATAGTAGTTATATTCTTGTACATAGGAGGCAGTATTATAGTAGTCATATTCTTGCACATAGGAGCAGTATTATAGTGGTTATATTCTTGTACATATGAGGCAGTATTATAGTAGTTATATTCTTGTACATAGGAGCAGTCTTATAGTAGTTATATTCTTGTACATAGCAGCAGTATTATAGTAGTTATATTCTTGTACATAGGAGGCAGTATTATAGTAGTTATATTCTTGTACATAGGAGGCAGTATTATAGTAGTTATATTCTTGTACATAGGAGCAGTATTATAGTAGTTATATTCTTGTACATAGGAGCAGTATTATAGTAGTTATATTCTTGTACATAGGAGCAGTATTATAGTAGTTATATTCTTGTACATAGGAGGCAGTATTATAGTAGTTATATTCTTGTACATATCAGCAGTATTATAGTAGTTATATTCTTGTACATAGGAGCAGTATTATAGCAGTTATATTCTTGTACATAGGAGGCAGTATTATAGTAGTTATATTCTTGTACATAGGAGGCAGTATTATAGTAGTTATATTCTTGTACATATCAGCAGTATTATAGTAGTTATATACTTGTACATAGGAGGCAGTATTATAGTAGTTATATTCTTGTACATAGGAGGCAGTATTATAGTAGTTATATTCTTGTACATAGGAGCAGTATTATAGTAGTTATATTCTTGTACATAGGAGGCAGTATTATAGTAGTTATAGTCTTGTACATAGGAGCAGTATTATAGTAGTTATATTTCTGTACATAGGAGCAGTATTATAGTAGTTATATTCTTGTACATAGGAGGCAGTATTATAGTAGTTATATTCCTGTATATAGGAGCAGTATTATAGTAGTTATATTCTTGTACATAGGAGGCAGTATTATAGTAGTTATAGTCTTGTACATAGGAGCAGTATTATAGTAGTTATATTCTTGTACATAGGAGGCAGTATTATAGTAGTTATATTCTTGTACATAGGAGCAGTATTATAGTAGTTATATTCTTGTACATAGCAGCAGTATTATAGTAGTTATATTCTTGTACATAGGAGCAGTATTATAGTAGTTATATTCTTGTACATAGGAGCAGTATTATAGTAGTTATATTCTTGTACATAGGAGCAGTATTATAGTAGTTATATTCTTGTACATAGGAGCAGTATTATAGTAGTTATATTCTTGTACATAGGAGCAGTATTATAGTAGTTATATTCTTGTACATAGGAGGCAGTATTATAGTAGTTATATTCTTGTACATAGGAGCAGTATTATAGTAGTTATATTCTTATACATAGGATCAGTATTATAGTAGTTGTATTCTTGTACATAGGAGCAGTATTATAGTAGTTATATTCTTGTACATAGGAGCAGTATTGTAGCAGTAATATTCTTGTACATAGGAGCAGTATTATAGTAGTTATATTCTTGTACATAGGAGCAGTATTATAGTAGTTATATTCTTGTACATAGGAGCAGTATTATAGTAGTTATATTCTTGTACATAGGAGCAGTATTATAGTAGTTATATTCTTGTACATAGGAGGCAGTATTATAGTAGTTAAATTCTTGTACATAGGAGCAGTATTATAGTAGTTATATTCTTGTACATAGGAGCAGTATTATAGTAGTTATATTCTTGTACATAGGAGCGGTATTATAGTAGTTATATTCTTGTACATAGGAGCAGTATTATAGTAGTTATATTCTTGTACATAGGAGCAGTATTATAGTACTGGAGTACAAACACCATTTGCGGCTAAATTTAGGCACAATGGCGTCTTAAAAAGTTGCAGTCCTTTGGTTTACGGCTCTGTGGCGCCAGTTTCGGATACTGGAATGAGCCTTCATGTCTCCTCAGATACACTCTGGGTCTGATAACCAGCTGTTTGTATGTAGATCGGGGACGTGATTTGGTATTCTCAGTTATTACTAAACATCTTCCAGCAATAACGCAGATTAATAAATTGCTTGTCACCATTTGTTGCATGAGAACAATGTGATCTATTAATCGTCAAGAACATTTTATAATTAACTCAGAAAGAAATGAGAGAACGCTGGAATTAATTGCTGCTCTGAATACGTCGTTATACGGGGGTCGTATTCTCCCATATCAGACATCAGCCGCACTTCATTTTTTTATTTTAATTTAAAGAAATGTATGAATTTCCCTGAGTTCTGGCTGTTACTTCCTAAAGATATTTAATATATTTCCCCAAATGTCAGATATCTGCTAAGCACAAGTGGTTCAGAGCAGGACAGTCTGCACCCTGGTAGGGAGGGGGAGGGGTTGAGAGACATGATAGGATTAGATACACCGCTCAGCAGACAGTACCACACAGGATAGGATTAGATACACAGCTCAGCAGACAGTATCACACAGGATAGGATTAGATACACCGCTCAGCAGACAGTATCACACAGGATAGGATTAGATACACAGCTCAGCAGACAGTATCACACAGGATAAGATTAGATACACAGCTCAGCAGGCAGTATCACACAGGATAGGATTAGATACACAGCTCAGCAGACAGTATCACACATGATAGGATTAGATACACAGCTCAGCAGGCAGTATCACACATGATAGGATTAGATACACAGTTCAGCAGACAGTATCACACAGTATAGGATTAGATACACAGCTCAGCAGACAGTATCACACAGGATAGGATTAGATACACCGCTCAGCAGACAGTATCACACAGGATAGGATTAGATACACAGCTCAGCAGGCAGTATCACACAGGATAAGATTAGATACACAGCTCAGCCGACTGTATCACACAGGATAGGATTAGATACACAGCTCAGCAGACAGTACCACACAGGATAGGATTAGATACACAGCTCAGCAGACAGTATCACACAGGATAGGATTAGATACACAGCTCAGCAGACAGTACCACACAGGATAGGATTAGATACACAGCTCAGCAGACAGTATCACACAGGATAGGATTAGATATATAGCTCAGTAGACAGTATCACACAGGATAGAATTAGATACACAGCTCAGCAGACAGTATCACACAGGATAGGATTAGATACACAGCTCAGCAGACAGTATCACACAGGATAGGATTAGATACACAGCTCAGCAGACAGTATCACACAGGATAGGATTAGATACACAGCTCAGCAGACAGTATCACACAGGATAGGATTAGATACACAGCTCAGCAGACAGTATCACACAGGATAGGATTAGATACACAGCTCAGCAGACAGTATCACACAGGATAGGATTAGATACACAGCTCAGCAGACAGTATCACACAGGATAGGATTAGATACACAGCTCAGCAGGCAGTATCACACAGGATAGGATTAGATACACAGCTCAGTATACAGTATCACACAGGATAGGATTAGATACACAGCTCAGCAGAAAGTATCGCACAGGACAGGATTAGATACACAGCTTAGCAGACAGTATCATACAGGATAGGATTAGATACACAGCTCAGTATACAGTATCACACAGGATAGGATTAGATACACAGCTCAGCAGAAAGTATCGCACAGGACAGGATTAGATACACAGCTCAGCAGACAGTATCACACAGGATAGGATTAGATACAGAGCTCAGCAGACAGTATCACACAGGATAGGATTAGATACACAGCTCAGCAGACAGTATCACACAGGATAAGATTAGATACACAGCTCAGCAGACTGTATCACACAGGATAGGATTAGATACACATCTCAGCAGACAGTACCACACAGGATAGGATTAGATACACAGCTCAGCAGGCAGTATCACACAGGATAGGATTAGATACACAGCTCAGCAGGTAGTATCACACAGGATAGGATTAGATACACAGCTCAGCAGACAGTATCACACAGGATAGGATTAGATACATAGCTCAGTAGACAGTATCACACAGGATAGGATTAGATACACAGCTCAGCAGGGAGTATCACACAGGATAGGATTAGATACACGGCTCAGCAGGGAGTATCACACAGGATAGGATTAGATACACAGCTCAGCAGACAGTATCACACAGAATAGGATTAGATACAGAGCTCAGCAGACAGTATCACACAGGATAGGATTAGATACACAGCTCAGCAGGCAGTATCACACAGGATAGAATTAGATACACAGCGCAGCAGACAGTATCACACAGGATAGTATTAGATACACAGCTCAGCAGACAGTATCACACAGGATAGGATTAGATACACAGCTCAGCAGACAGTATCAGACAGGATAGGATTAGATACACAGCTCAGCAGACGGTATCACACAGGATAGTATTAGATACACAGCTCAGCAGACAGTATCACACAGGATAGGATTAGATACACAGCTCAGCACACAGTATCACACAGGATAGGATTAGATACACAGCTCAGTAGACAGTATCACACATGATAGGCTTAGATACACAGCTCAGCAGAAAGTATCACACAGGATAGGATTAGATACACAGCTCAGCAGACAGTATCAGACAGGATAGGATTAGATACACAGCTCAGCAGACAGTATCACACAGGATAGGATTAGATACAGAGCTCAGCAAACAGTATCACACAGGAGAGGATTAGATACACAGCTCAGCAGACAGTATCACACAGGATAGGATTAGATACACAGCTCAGCAGACAGTATCACACAGGATAGGTTTAGATACACAGCTCAGCAGACAGTATCACACAGGATAGGATTAGATACACAGCTCAGCAGACAGTATCACACAGGATAGGATTAGATACACAGCTCAGCAGACAGTATCACACAGGATAGGATTAGATACACAGCTCAGCAGACAGTATCACACAGGATAGGATTAGATACAGAGGTCAGCAGACAGTATCACACAGGATAGGATTAGATACACAGCTCAGCAGACAGTATCACACAGGATAGGATTAGATACACAGCTCAGCAGACAGTATCACACAGGATAGGATTAGATACACAGCTCAGCAGACAGTATCACACAGGATAGGATTAGATACACAGCTCAGCAGACAGTATCACACAGGATAGGATTAGATACAGAGGTCAGCAGACAGTATCACACAGGATAGGATTAGATACACAGCTCAGCAGGCAGTATCACACATGGTGGGATTAGATACAGAGCTCAGCAGACAGTATCACACAGGATAGGATTAGATACACAGCTCAGTATACAGTATCACACAGGATAGGATTAGATACACAGCTCAGCAGACAGTATCACACAGGATAGGATTAGATACACAGCTCAGCAGACAGTATCACACAGGATAGGATTAGATACACAGCTCAGCAGACTGTATCACACAGGATAAGATTAGATACACAGCTCAGCAGACTGTATCACACAGGATAGGATTAGATACACAGCTCAGCAGACAGTACCACACAGGATAGGATTAGATACACAGCTCAGCAGACTGTATCACACAGGATAAGATTAGATACACAGCTCAGCAGACAGTATCACACAGGATAGGATTAGATACACATCTCAGCAGACAGTACCACACAGGATAGGATTAGATACACAGCTCAGCAGACAGTATCACACAGGATAGGATTAGATACACAGCTCAGCAGGGAGTATCACACAGGATAGGATTAGATACACAGCTCAGCAGACAGTATCACACAGGATAGGATTAGATACACAGCTCAGCAGGCAGTATCACACAGGATAGGATTAGATACACAGCTCAGCAGACAGTATCACACAGGATAGGATTAGATACACAGCTCAGCAGGCAGTATCACACAGTATAGGATTAGATACACAGCTCAGCAGGCAGTATCACACAGAATAGGATTAGATACACAGCTCAGCAGACAGTATCACACAGGATAGGATTAGATACACAGCTCAGCAGACAGTATCACACAGGATAGGATTAGATACAGTAGCAATGTTGTACAATACTCCTGCACTGCTTTCATTAGTAGTCACATTGTGGGCCCCCATGTAAGGCCTATGCAGGGGCCCCTCTAGTCCTCCTCTCCATTGTCAGTGGCTGAACCCTGGGCCCTCATGGAAGGCTATGCAGGGGCCCCTCTGGTCCTCCTTCTCACTTTCAGTGGCTGAGCCTTGGGCCCCCATGTAAGGCCTATGCAGGGGCCCCTCAGGTCCTCCTGTCAGTGGCTGAGCCCTGGGCTCCCATGTAAGGCCTATGCAGGGGCCCCTCTGGTCCTCCTTCTCACTCTCAGTGGCTGAGCCCTGGGCCCCCATGTAAGGCCTATGCAGGGGCCCCTCTGATCCTCCTCTGAGTCCGTACTCTTAGTGGCTGAGCACTGGGCCCCCATATAAGGCCTTTGCAGGGGCCCCCCTGGTCCTCCTCACTGTCAGTGGCTAAGCCGGGGGCTCCCAGGAGCTTTGCTGATTTTCCTCTGTAGATTATTCATGGGGTTTAGCAATGAAAACAGATCAGTGCGGGAGCAGAGGTCGGCCGTGGGGTCGGGGGTCACAGGAAGAGGCTTTGCCACAAGGACTTCACTGGGAAACCACATGAAAGTGCTGCTAATTCAGTGTGAACTGGGAACTTCCTACCAGAGAGAGTGTAAACAGAGGAGCCCCAGACAACTGCAGACATCTTTACAGAGACTCTGCTGACATCATCAATACACAGACTCTGCTGACATCATCAATACACAGACTCTGCTGACATCATCAATACACAGACTCTGCTGACATCATCAATACACAGACTCTGCTGACATCATCAATACACAAACTCTGCTGACATCATCAATACACCGACTCTGCTGACATCATCAATACACAGACTCTGCTGACATCATCAATACGTCAACACTGCTGACATCATCAATACACAGACTCTGCTGACATCATCAATACACAGACTCTGCTGACATCATCAATACACAGACTCTGCTGACATCATCAATACACAGACTCTGCTGACATCATCAATACACAGACTCTGCTGACATCATCAATACACAAACTCTGCTGACATCATCAATACACAGACTCTGCTGACATCATCAATACACAGACTCTGCTGACATCATCAATACACAGACTCTGCTGACATCATTAATACACAGACTCTGCTAATATCATCAATACACAGACTCTGCTGACATCCTCAATACACAGACTCTGTTGACATCATCAACACGTCAACACTGCTGACATCATCAATACACAGACTCTGCTGACATCATCAATACACAGACTCTGCTGACATCATCAATACACAGACTCTGCTGACATCATTAATACACAGACTCTGCTAATATCATCAATACACAAACTCTGCTGACATCATCAATACACAGACTCTGCTGACATCATCAATACACAGACTCTGCTGACATCATCAATACACAGACTCTGCTGACATCATTAATACACAGACTCTGCTAATATCATCAATACACAGACTCTGCTGACATCCTCAATACACAGACTCTGTTGACATCATCAACACGTCAACACTGCTGACATCATCAATACACAGACTCTGCTGACATCATCAATACACAGACTCTGCTGACATCATCAATACACAAACTCTGCTGACATCATCAATACACAGACTCTGCTGACATCATCAATACACAGACTCTGCTAATATCATCAATACATTGATACTGCTGACATCATCAATATTCCACTTCTACTGACATCATCAACACGCTGACTCTGCTGACATCATCAATACACAGACTCTGCTGACATCATCAACACGTCAACACTGCTGACATCATCAACACTGCTGACATCATCAATTCACAAACTCTGCTGACATCATCAGTACACAGACTGCTAATATCATCAATACATCGATACTGCTGACATCATCAATACATCGATACTGCTGACATCATCAATACATCGATACTGCTGACATCATCAATATGCCACTTTTACTAACATCATCAACACGCTGACTCTGCTGACATCAACAATACACAGACTGCTGACATCATCAATATATCAACACTGCTAAAAATCATCTATATGCCTACTCTGCTGACATCATCAATGTGCGGACTGTGTAATATGAGGGTTAGACAATGCATTGCATCCTGGGAGATGGATTTCATATACCCTTATGCAGGGTCCTGTGCAGAGACTGAATTAACAGGATGGAGCCGAGAGATGTGATATCCTGAAGGTTGTAGTGGTCGGTTACTGTGGGGCTGTACAGATGTGATTCACACTCATAATATATGGTTGTAGATCTTGAAGCAGACTGTCCTGATGTTTGGCCACATCACTTCTTACACTCCAGTCACATCCAGAGCTGCATCAGAAATCAATTCTCTGCTGCTGCCAGTATTGTGATTAACCAAAGCTCCTTCTGCTCTCCAGTGATGAGATGATCACTGACCTATAGGATTAATGAGGGTTTCCAGTTTGTCATGTACTGCTTTCAACATATCTTCTTGCTGTCACTGAATGGAAACTATTTACATTCAGAGGTTGAAAGCCGGTAGAGAGCTATACATTTTTGACAATGTATACAGGGTAATTAATCTTCTGTGAGATGCATATTCTGGACTGCTACATTGAAACAAACCCTCAGCAAGGGTTGTGCTGGGGTGTTTTTACTTTGCTAAAGATTCTATAGACTGAATACCACTGTAACAAACCCTCATCTGTGAGAAATATTAGGTCCATTCAAATAAATGTAAACAACTCTGTTTTATTCACTGACAGCAAGCAGAAGATTAGGTAGAACTGTCCCTTGTACTATAGTGGGCAGCATTGGGGCAGGATAAGGACAACAGGTCGCATCATGTAAACGATTTCTTCTTGTGTTACACCCCCATAGTGTATATTAATGACTCCTCCAGCAGAATCTGCTTTTATTACCCACCAATGCTGCGGGGAGTAATAAATCCCCTGTCCCCGGCTGCTGCAAACTTACAGGGTAAGAAGATTTACAGCCTCTAAGACGTAAACATGCAAGTGTTTAACTAAAGCTCCTGGAAGGCACCAGTTTCCTTGTGGAGATCCGGCTGGTGTCGGGAGGATTACAGGCAATGCTCCCTGGGAAGGGGTATGCAAATCAGTTCTCCTGCAGGAGAAAAAAAAGCTCTCTCTGGTGCCACCTATAGGTCAAAGTCTGACCCTTTATAACATGACTGGGAATGTCAGCAAACCATAGGCACTAGAGTGTTTTTACAGGATACTTACCTATAGGGGCACTAGAGGGGCAGTTTTCTTACAGGATACTTACCTATAGGGGCACTAGAGGGGCAGTTTTCTTACAGGGTACCTACCTATAGGGACACTAGAGGGGCAGTTTTCTTACAGGATAGTTGTCTATAGGTGGGCATGGAGAGGCAGTTTTCTTACAGGATACTTACCTATAGGGGCACTAGAGAGGCAGTTTTCTTACAGGATACTTACCTATAGGGGCACTAGAGGGGCAGTTTTCTTACAGGATAGTTGTCTATAGGTGGGCATGGAGAGGCAGTTTTCTTACAGGATACTTACCTATAGGGGCACTAGAGGGGCAGTTTTTTTTTACAGGATACTGAACTATAGTGGCACTAGAAGGGCAGTTTTCTTACAGGATACTAAACTATAGGGGCACTAGGGGGGCAGTTTTCTTACAGGATAGGTATCTATAGGTGGCATGGAGAGGCAGTTTTCTTACAGGGTAGCTACCTGTGGGTGGCACTAGTGAGAATGTTTTCCTCCTTCTGAAAGAGAGCTGATTTGCATGGTAGAAGAGAGCAGTATTGCTCTTGTGCTGGCTCCCTTCTTGCTTCTTTGTGTCTGTAAATATTGTGAAGGTCCCCAACGTCCATGGAAAGGGAGATGGGGGCTCTTCATTCTTGAAAGCCCCATGGAAATTAGCTCTCCTCCAGAAGGAAGAAAGCTCTTTCCTAGTGCCATCTGTAGGTAGGCCCCCTCTCTCTCTCTCTAATGCCACTTCTGTAGTCATGTTTTAAGGTATTTGTAATACGTCAGATATTTCACAGTTGCTAGCTTTAGGTGGCACTAGAGAGACACTTTTCTTCCTCCTGGAGGAGAGCTTAGTTGCATACGTTTTCTCATAGAGCATTGTGGGTAAGGCTCCCTACATCAGATGGATCTCCACAAGGACAACAAGACCTTCCAAGAGCTTACTAGCCTCAGAGTCACAGCACCACCTCCATAGTACATACACATTTCCATCATTAGACCATTATGACTGAAAGAAAATGTTCTTCTGGTGTAATTGATGTCAGAAGTCACCTTGACTTCAAGAGAATCACTGAAAATAATAATAAACAGTTGGACCTTAAAAGCCAACTTGGTGATCTCAAAGCCATAGTTGATTTGAAGCTAATGAAAGGTTAATTAAGGGGATCTGCCTATTCTTCACCCTAGAGGGGGGGGGGGGGGGTATGGTCGTTCCCATAGCAGTAGTCACTAATTAGTAACAGGTTCATGGTTGATATGTCTGGAGAAGGTGGAAGAGCAGAGTGAAAGTTAAACCAGAGGTCACCACTGAGAGAGTGGACAATGATAAGACACGCCAGAGAAAATTACAAGACACAACCGAAGGTCAATAACCAGGAGGTTGAAATACAAGAACCAGAAGGAGCAAGGCGTAATTCAAAGACAATGCAAAGGTCAGAGGCACGGTCAAAACACAGAGCAAGCAATTGATATGGAATGTAGGATCTCTCTTGAAATCTGCCAGGTGATGTCATCAGAATGGGCCATTCATCAGTGACACCCACTGTGGCTGGAAGCTGTGAGCCGGGAGCCGACAGCCATAAGAGGGAGAGTGGTATGGGATCGGGATGAGTAACAGTAGAGTTTTTGGAGGCATCTTGGGAGGTTTCTCCAGCAGATGGATATGGGCTGTGATTCTGTGGACCACATTTGTGTTTAGTTCTGGAGACCTCTTCTCTTAAGAGATAAATGTTCCATGAGACACAACAACCATGAATGACTATGAATATGAACGTGTAGACTCAATGGCCCGAGGTGTATTATGCGGCATGGATATATGGTGTACGATTTCCATGTTAAGTCCGTATATGCCTTATGTTTATATCTGATGGGTGGGCTGATGATGAGCCAATGGAACCTCAGTCCTGGTGGCTTCATTTCTCTCACTCCACCTCTTGTGTTTCTTGCAGATCCCCACATCCAGTATGAAAAGATCGGTTCTAACGTAGTAATAAAATGTGGAAGCATGGATCCCGAAGCTGCAGTCACGTGGACGGTCAACGGAACAGATATCGATAACTCTCAGCTGAACGGCTCCGCTCTTCTTCTGCATAACGTGAATTTATCACACAATGGTTTCTACTCATGTTTTGAAGGGTCCTCATGGCAGCTTTGGCACCAAACCATCCTGAAAGTGGGGCGTGAGTATCTCATCCTGCTTCTCTTTGTTGACTTTTCTACTTAACCAATTTTCTGACAATCTAGAAATCCCAAGGCGTAACTTGTATCCCAATGCCGAATCTGTAACAGGGCCCTCGCCTGCTTGTTGTCTTCTTATGTGGAAGGGTTTAACCGTTACCTCCTGTAGTTACGAGCCTGCAGAACTCCCACTGGTCCAATATGCTATCAAATGTAAACACATCGAGCCAATAGGATAGAAACTGGAGAACTTTAGTGATGGTATTCCCATTGAACATTGAGGTTTGCACATCTCACAGATCAAGGTTATGATCCAGTGTATCGATCAACCAGATTTGTATTAGAAGCTTCAAATCTTTGTTAGGCCGGGTTCTCATATACTGTATCTGGTTTCTGATGTGGGACAGAAATACTGGAAGAAAACTAATCCCACAGTTTTCTATAGAACCGTTCTGGCACACGGCATGCCAATTTTGACACCAGATGCCTCCTAGTGTTGGACAGAAAAATGTAGAATGCAGTGTTTTTTGTCCGATGCTTTCAGATTTATGCACAATGGCTGTGTGCGCCTACTGTATAATAGGGGTGGACTGGCCATAGACCCTACAGGGAAATTTCCCTTTGGGCTGATACCCAGGGGGGCCATCCAAGCTCTCCTCATGGCCTCCAGCCAGGTACATAAAGATCTGATGCTCTCAACATTAATTAGTGTACGAGCATTAGGCACTTAAACACCTGGCATGGGGCCACAGGTGTCTCCTGAATTCAACTGTATTGCCATCCTCAGAACGATGATACAGTTTCATACTGTAGCACAGGTGGCAGTATTTTGTACTGCACTGTGCTATTTGTTTCTTCTGGGGTGGTATTTTGTACTGCACTGTGCTATTTGGTTCTTCTGGGGCGGTATTTTATGCTGCACTGTAGTGTTTGGTTCTTCGGGGGTGGTATTTTGTGCTGCACTGTAGTATTTGGTTCTTCTGGGGCAGTATTTTGTGCTGCACTTTGGTATTGCTGGCCTTGCCTACTGTCACAATCAGTGTGGGGGGGAAACCCCACACTGAACACAGGAGGGAAGGGGAACAGTAACTGGCACTGGAAACTAGGGAAGAAATAGGTCACCTCCTAGACTAATCCGGGCCATGACTACCTATCAATATGAATAGACCTTGAAGGTAGGAATATTCATAAGCAGGATACCTAGGCCCTGATTTCCCTATAAGGCCCTGAAATAAGTATAGAACCAGAGACAACCCATTCCTTCCCAGATGGACGAATGGAAGTCTCTGTCTCAGGCCCAGATACAACAACAGGGAATATAACAAATACAAACAAACGCGACACTTAACTTTTGTAGAGATGGAAGAACAGGAACACCAGAGAGGATCTCACACCAGCTCAGCCAAACCCAAATTAAGTTATCTACCACATAGTCAGAAGGGTGGGGTCAGACTATAAATGGTAGAAGTGATGACCACTGAGCAGCAGCTGAGAAAAGGGAAGTGGTCATTAACCCTATCAACACTGAATCAAGAGAAATCAAGGAGGCTGTTAGATTCCTCCACGCTCAGCAAATCTCCTTGATTTCCTGACATCAGTCACCTAATGGACCGTGACACCTACATGTGTTGGCCCTGCCTTCTGTCATTTTGGACCCGTCTACAACATGAGGCCACTTAGTTTTTTTTTCCAGGGTCACTTTAATTTTCCAGTCCGCCCCTAACATCAGCTGTGCCCAGCTCTAGCATAAGACAGACAGCTGGAGACAACTGATGTATGTGAATTCAGTCAGACTGACCGTCATCTTCACCAGCTCCTCCATTGGTTTTCTTTATAATCTTGATCACGTTTCACCAATTATTCCAATCAAAATCAGCTCTGCGTGTTTCGTGTTCTTGAGGACATTTCATCAATCTTCCGAGCGTCCTCATCAGTTGAGTAGTTGAGCTGAAGAGGCCACTTGCTTAAGTGGTGAAACATCTTCACGATTGTAGGTTCTGTCCAGCTGATTTTGAGTCTGATGAGTGATGAAGCATCTTCCACTCGATTTTGCTTTACTTTTGCTGGATAAACCATGGCAAGGATGAAAAAATAAAATCTTCACCGATCGGTAAGAACTAAGTTGTCTAAGGGCTATGACCTCCAGTAAAAATTATGACCTCCAGTAAGGACTATGATGTCCAATAAGGACTATAACCTCCAGTAAGGACTATGACGTGACATAATGTCTCAAGAGATGATTCTGAATTGGGGCTTACTTTTACCTCTTGCAGCCTCGGCCAATGGTGCACAACTAATATCGTTTTTGTAATAACATTTTTGGCTGAGGAATTGACTCTGAACATGTGGTCAGGTCTGTTCTGTACTTTGTCCTCTGGAGTGATTGAAGTCTACATTCAGATAAAACACGAGACACAATGTCTAGCTGGAAGCCTTTTGCCCGGTTCTTTCCATTTTACTAAGTGGGTAACATGGTTTCCGATGATAGAACATGAAGTAATGACAATCATATTTTCACAATAAATTGTATTTATTCGGCTGCGAGCAGTAAATGAAGGAAGTAGTGGATGATATCCATCAAAGTGTGCAGTCACACATGAATCATTGTGTATGTCCAATCTTGCTGAAAAATAACAGCTACGGACATCCAGCCACCGGGACATTGTATAAATGAGATTTCAAAGTCGGGATGGGGGGGGGGAGGGGAGTTAATTCTGCCAGCGTCAGTGAACAAATCTACAAGAAACGAGAGGAAAAGAGACAGCTCATTTGTGAGGAGCTCAGGATGAGCAATAGACCAAGGGAGGTAGGAAGGATTTAACGAATGTCACTCTTCCGATGACTCTTTCTAGTATTCCTCCCACCCCTTATCACTCCCGTTACTCACTCTGTTTCCTGTTAGAGCTTTGCTCGTCTCCTTTGATCTCCTTCTGTCCCTTCTCCACCCTTCTTTTCTCCGCCTTGCATATGACATTATTGTAAGTTTCTTTTGCCCGTCATTTCTCATAAACTTGTCTTCTGTCTTCCTTATTCCACCAGCTGTTGGCTTCATCTCTCGATGACTTGGCCTTGTGTCACTCTTGTCTTATTACACATTCTTAAATCTTTCCATTAAACGTCCATCAAACCTTTTCATGATCCCACACGTTCCTCGCCTATAGACAAGATTCACATCCAGAGTGTTCCTCTGCCTTCTTCTACTGCCAGGTTACCCAATGTCCTCAGTGGACAGCATAGACGTCCATCCATGACATGACTCCCTGATATTCGTTAGATGACCTCCAGCTTTCTCGTTGTACACGGCTAATTGGTGTGTTTCCAAGAAGAAGGACCCCTCACTTGATTATTTTATTACATGGGGCCCAGGATAAGTCAGTGTTATAATGATTATGATTAGTTGCCCTCTAGACCTAGTTCTTCAGGACTATGATCTTGTTCCTTTGGCTTCCTCCTGACATTTTATGGTTGAGGAGTCATGATTATCTGCATCCTACTGATTGCACTAACTCCTACAGAGCAGAACTTCACATTTTATCTTTGAACCAGGCATGTCATTGTTAGTTATACCATTTTGGGAGTGTACACCGCTCTTCAGCAAGCTTGGATGTCTCTAATCAACCCTCGGTAGAGTCTACTGTTTGTTGGTCATTGACCTTCACAAATGCATAGAAGATGGGAAACTTCTCATATTGTACAGAAAACGTGTGCACTCCATTATATTTTCATTATCCTAAATCCAATCATCCAGAATAGTATTAGCTGCTTTATCTCTGTGACCTCTCTCGCTGCGGGTAGCAGGGTATGGTTTTCATTAGCACAGGCTCTGTCACTGGATGTAGCGTGGAAATTAATTTCAGGTTCTCCTCCATAGCGCTCAAGCAGCCCTGTCAATAGACACTCACTTCTCTTCTAAGAACTGTTGATTTATTTAATTGAAATTGGGCCAATGTAAAATCATTTATTTTTGGAGGCACACATGCGTGACGCCGCCATCTCTCCGAACGCCTCACATTTATCCACATCTGCAGAAAACATTGTTGTCTTCCAGGAGTGCAAAGCAGAAAAAAACATGGCAACATACTGATGACGGTTTGCTGGATTTTTTTCATACCTATTTCCATAAAAGCTGGTCATCACTTATAATCCTGTACACATGTGTGGTTCTCGTCACTACAACAGCTGAAACCCCAGGGCACCCGAATTTATGTGAACCTCATAGGTTCTGGCCCTTGCTTAACACTGTATAAAATTCACCAAGGAATCTACAAGACCTGCCCATACACATAAGATATAAGTAGGACTTAAAGGCGTTTTCTGACTTTTTCATACAAACTTTTTCAAACTAACCTATCCTCAGGATATCATCAGTATCTGATCATTGGGGTCTGAAAACCAGGACTCCTGCTGGTCAGTTGTTTGAGGAGGCTGCAGCGCTCTGGGCTTCCAACCAAGTACAGTGCCGTACATTGGATAGCGGCTGTGCTTGCTATTAATGTCTGATCAGTGGGAGTCCAACTCTCAGGACCCCCTCCAATCTGTTTGAAGAGGCTGTCCATTCACTTGAATGGGGCTGAACTTTCACTTGAATGGGGCTGAGCTTTCACTTGAATGGGACTGAGCTTTCACTTGAATGGGGATGAGCCTTCACTTGAATGGGGCTCAGCTTTCACTTGAATGGGACTGAGCTTTCACTTGAATGGGAATGAGCTTTCACTTGAATGGGACTGAGCTTTCACTTGCATGGGGCTGAGCTTTCACTTGCATGGGGCTGAGCTTTCACTTGAATGGGACTGAGCTTTCACTTGAATGGGGCTGAGCTTTCACTTGAATGGGGCTGAGCTTTCACTTGAATGAGGCTGAGCTTTCACTTGAATGGGGCTGAGCTTTCACTTGAATGGGGCTGAGCTGCTCTGACGCGACATGACTGATGAACGTGACATCACTGGCATAGGGTAAGCTTTAAGAAGGATACATCGCTCACACCATGGACTCTTCAAACAAGTGATCGGGGGGGGGGGGGTTCAAGTTGTCGGAATCCCGAAAAAATCGCTGAAAAGTTGTGTGAACATACCCAAATTCTAAGGTGGGAGCTCCAGGGGGTTGGACACCCACCGATCATCATCGATGGTGTATCCTGTGCCATGACCTTATATGATAGGAGTTCCCCTTTACATTTGGGGGAGGTAGGATCAGCTAAAATGTGTAGTATGGCTCTGTTCTCTTATCCTCCATCGCCGTATCAGTCACTGCTTTATTTTGGGGGTTAAGCTTTTAATAGGGACATAAACAAGGCTGCAGCCCCTTTATATGCAGCGGTTTTATCCGGAACTTTCTATCGCCCTTTGTAATGTGAGTTTTTATCTGGCCTGTAATGTGCTGGTTATTAGCTTTCATACAAGGTCATGGATTGATGCTCGGCTCGGATAGAATCCTATCGTCCTTAAAGATCGCCATTCATCATGAAGCGTTGTGTGTGTGTTATATCGGTGACTATCAATATAAAACTTTACAGCCTGCCGGGATAATGATCTGCGGTGATTAGCTAACCTGGCCCTGTCGTTAGCCGCTCTTCTCTCTCTCTGTGCCTTCATATTTCATTGTAATTATACATTGTGTAAAGATGCTGACTGTTCACTGAGCTCCTGGGACCACCCGAGATCAACTGGGCGACGGCCACTGCCTGTTATATGTGACCGCCATCTCAGGGAATACTACCCACCTCCGTGCAGAACACCAAATAAAGATCCAGTCAGAGCAAGATCGGGCTAGGGTCTTCCTGGGCCCCTAGGGGGTTGCACCTAGTGACATTTCTGAAACCCAGGGGCCGTTCATCAGAATGGTATCCACTTTGGCCCTGTCTTGTGTGGGGCCCCTCCAGTGCTGGGCCCTTGGACAAACCCCTAATCTGATGACTCAGTTGTAGTATTGTCACCATGGAGGGATAATGGATGGCCCTGGAGGTTCTGCAGCAGGTCTCTGTCTGAGCGTTTCCCCGTCTCCAGCGCTGGATGGGTCCTCGGCCCTGTGCAGAGATATGGCTGGAGACGTCGATCTAATTATGGAGGGTTAGTCGTCAGTATAAGAGCTTTTAGCCGCTGCTCTCCTCCTCCAGTGTCGGCTTCATGAAAGCCTAAATTAAACCTCAGTAAAATGCAGCCATATTCCCCTGACGCCGGCCGCTTTCAGAGCCGTCTCCTGTCTCTGCGGATCTTCCTCCTCCGACTGCTGCGTCTCTGCCCCAAATCACTCTCTCCAGGAAAGAAGAAGCATGCGGCTCCACGGCAGAAACACATGACATACCCTGAGTGCTCCAGTCACACCTAGAGCTGCAGTCACAGGTCTGCTGCCCACATGTAATACGTATGACCATATGCTACACATATGACCTGAGGGCGGTGACATGTTATACATATAACCAGAGGATGGTGACGTGTTACATGTATGACCTGAGGACATGACTCATTGTATGTATGACCTGATGATGGTGATGTGTTATATGTGTGGCGTGTTATACATATGACCTGAGGACAGTGACGTGTTATATGTATGACCCGAGGACGGTGACGTGTTATATGTATGACCCGAGGACGGTGACAGAGCCTCTACGTGTAGGGATATAACCGCACTTTCAGGCAGCGTCTCCACTCTTTCCCGTCGCTCTCGCGGTCGCGGGTGTCTCTCCCAATAATTATGGTGCTTGGGAAGGTGGAGTCTGGCCGATTGGGAGCACATTGTACGGTGAGCGGCGGAGCTGCTGACAGAGGAGCCTTCACTGTGTCGGAAAAATCAAGGCTTGGAGCTAATCCCTCGTCCTGTGCAGGAACCTGTTGAAGGCCACGGCGTCCGGTTCCAGGAGATTGTAACTGGAAACCCAAACTCCTGAGATCGGGACATTCCTGATTTTCACCGCGTGCTTCAGATAATTAGATTGGGCGGTGGGAGAGCGGTGGAGACTGACGGGACGCATCGCTTACTGGAGGCTTGACGGGTCGGAGAAAACGGTGGAGGGAGCGCGGTTATCAGCGCACGCCGCCATCTTCTCTAAATAAGAGGCCCGGCTACATGAGAGATCAGAGCGCCAGCTACAAGAAAAGACGTACAAGTGTGGGAAACGACCATTGCCACTCTCTGATTCAAGCCGCAACAAAATTACGACTTTTACGGGGAGTCTCGAGGACTTCTTGGGAGCTAGTTTATAGCAGGGTCACCTGGACTAGAAGTACTAGAAGTCCCAGGATGACCGGGTATCTGATACTGCAGTGCAGGTGCAATACAGCACAGTCACTACTTGTAACTGGTTACTCACTCTGTATCTGGCTATTCGTAGGTGCCAGAAGGGCCACAGGCTGCACTTGGGGCCCCTGCTGGATGGTCCTCCCCCCACCACAGGCTGTACATGGGGCCCTGCTGGATGGTCCTCTCCCCCCACCACATGTGGTACATGGGGCCCTGCTGGATGGTCCTCCCCCCACCACAGGTGGTACATGGGGCCCTGCTGGATGGTCCTCTCCCCCCACCACATGCGGTACATGGGGCCCTGCTGGATGGTCCTCTCCCCCCACCACATGCGGTACATGGGGCCCTGCTGGATGGTCCTCTCCCCCCACCACAGGCTGTACATGGGGCCCTGCTGGATGATCTCCCCCCCCCCCCCCACCACATATGGTACATGGGGCCCTGCTGGATGGTCATCTCCCCCCACCACAGGCTGTACATGGGGCCCCTGCTGGATGGTCCTCCCCCCACCACAGGCTGTACATGGGGCCCTGCTGGATGATCTCCCCCCCCCCCCCCCCACCACATGTGGTACATGGGGCCCTGCTGGATGGTCATCTCCCCCCACCACAGGCTGTACATGGGGCCCCTGCTGGATGGTCCTCCCCCCACCACAGGCTGTACATGGGGCCCTGCTGGATGGTCCTCTCCCCCCACCACATGCGGTACATGGGGCCCTGCTGGATGGTCCTCTCCCCCCACCACATGTGGTACATGGGGCCCTGCTGGATGGTCATCTCCCCCCACCACAGGCTGTACATGGGGCATCTGCTGGATGATCTCCCCCCCCCCCCCACCACAGGCTGTACATGGGGCCCTGCTGGATAGTCCTCTTCCCCCACCACAGGCTGTACATGGGGCCCTGCTGGATGGTCCTCTTCCCCCACCACAGGCTGTACATGGGGCACCTGCTGGATCCACAGGCTGTACATGGGGCCCTGCTGGATGGTCCTCCCCCCCATCACAGGCTGTACATGGGGCCCTGCTGGATAGTCCTCTTCCCCCACCACAGGCTGTACATGGGGCCCTGCTGGATGGTCCTCCCCCCCACCACAGGCTGTACATGGGGCCCTGCTGGATGGTCCTCTCCCCCCACCACATGCGGTACATGGGGCCCTGCTGGATGGTCCTGTCCCCCCTCCAAATGCGGTACATGGGGCCCTGCTGGATGGTTCTCTCCCCCCACCACAGGCGGTATATGGGGCCCAGCTGAATGGTTCTCTCCCCCCACCGCAGGCTGCACATGGGGCCCTGCTGTATGGTCCTCTCCCCCCACTGCTGGCCACATCCCTTCCCCTCAGCTGACTGCTCTCTTTCAATCATGTCTCTCTACTGCACATTATGGGACTGAGGGCCACCAGGTCAGCTGGGATTTGTAGTGCTATGTTGCTCAGGAACAGGAGGGAGTATAGGAACAGGGGAGGTGAGCATGATCGGCATCAGGGAGCTTGCCAGCTGTGCCAGGACATCTCCCCTTTTTCCAGGAGGTATATGGGAGGTTCTGCTTTCTTAGAAAACAGCGCCACACCTGCCCATGGGTTGTGTCTGGTATTGCAGCTTTCCTGCATTGACGTGAATGGGACTGAACTGCAATACCAGACACCACCTATAGCCCAGCATGGCGCTGTTTCAGGAAGAAGGCAGCCCTGTTTTTCTAATCTAGAGATTGGAGAGCAACAGGAAAACCTGACTGCTTCCTACCAGAAACAGCGCCTCTCTTGTACGTTGTCAGTGTCGAGTATTGCAGCTGTGCCCCATTCACTTGGTAGGAGTTGAGCTGCAATACCTGACTCAGTCCATGAACTAGGGTGGCGCTGTTTATGAAAGAATGAGCCATTCTAATCCCGTACAACCCCTTGCTGTGGTCTGTACGAACCTACCTGAGCTCCCCCTTGGCACGACCACCCTTCCCTTCAGCAATATCGGACCCTCCCGCTCCAGCGAAGGGCCCCACTTGGTTCTGGATCTGATACCTTCTGCACTGTCCCTTTAATTGCCCTCTTAATGATTTTCCTGGAGCTGTCGCCTGGGGCCCTCTTGATGGTGGAGTGGTTCCCAATACTGGGGGTTATCCTGCACCTGGCATTCCTCGCATTCCTCCGAAGATTTCCGATTTCCTTCCCCTGTGTGAATGAGGCTGAGCCTCGCTGTTAATTGGCCTCCTGGGGGTCCCGGTCCCCCATTGTTCATCGCCCTCCTTATCATTCCAGACATTTCTTAGGGGGTAAGAACATGTCGGCCGGTGGCGTTCCCCTGGGAATGTGTGCGGCCGCTCCTGGGATTCGCCCTGGTGTTTGGATTTGTGAATAGCTGGCGGCGCGTTCAGACGCGGGCTCCTGTAAACAGCGTCCGGTTCTCACCCTCGCCCGCTCAGCCGCCCCTCTCGCCCTGTGGGAAAGTTTGTTTTTTGTCTTTGGTCAGTTTAAAAAAAATCCCCTGATTAATGTGATGAGAAAGTCACGGGTGTTAACCCCGCGAGTGACGTCTAACAGAGGAGGCGGCCGCGCTCGTATAATGAGCACAGACTGCGGGGAATGTTTATCAACCCCGGACGCCTCGCTGGCTCAAAATTTCAGCCCTGCTTGCCCCTTTGGCGCCCTGGCGTAGATTCTCATTTTGGCGCCATAATTATCACGGAAAGATTAAGATCAGAGTGTAAATGTCCTCCTTTGTGTTTCAATTTCAAGATCTCTGCTTGCTGCCTACGACCAGGCCTAACACAGGGATCAGCAACCTTCGGCACTCCAGCTGCCTTGAAACTACAACTCCCAGCATGCACGCATACTTGGCTGTTCTTGTAACTCCGATAGAAGGGAAAGGAGGATTCTGGGGGTTGTAGTTGCCGATCCCTGGTCTAACGCATCTTTGGGTTTGTTACAATGTATCCAGGCCGGACAATCCAGGTCGGCAGCTGATACATTGTAACGAGCCGGACCGAGGTTTGTGCTGAGGTGATGATGAGTCCTCCAGACGTGTGAGGTCCACAGTAGCTCATGCTTGTACAGCTGGCAGGTTTCTATTCACTGACAGCAAGCGGTGATGTTGAGAATGGTATGCAAACTATAATAGAAAGTTGCAGCACTTTTCGTTAGGTGACGCTGGAGCTTCATTTTCAGAGGTCTGGTGGCCCGTCATGGTTTACGGAGCCCCTCCCCTCGCAGTGGGGGGGGGGGAGGGGGGGTGCAGCCGCTTTGCGAAACTGGAACGGTTCATGATCTCCTGTAATTAAAGCGCGGCGTTAACAATACCCTAATAATGTTAAATGAGACAGAAAGCCGGAGCGCCCGCCGCTGCCTGCAGCGATGGATTATATTAACTCCTGCAGAGCAGACAGCAAGCGACACCGCAGCCCTGCTGATAGACATAGGACCGCAGCAAGCAGAGATCCTGAAAATGGTGAGCAACTGAAACTTTTACGCCAGGCTGACGTCATTTTCTCACCAGACGCGAGGACTACCAAAGATCCGCCTAATATATGACGAGGTGCACGCCCCTTTGTAAATTAGGCGCATCTTCTGGCGTTAAAAATAAATAAATAAAAAGAATATTAAAAAAATGACCCCCAAAGTCTATTACACTCTGAGAGGCCGCCGTCGCCTCCAGCGTTCACACGCGGCTCTGAAGATCGTCTCATATGACAGGTCATTGTAGGGTTAATGAACCCCTCGGATAGCAGGGTGCATAGAGCGGGCGGAGGGCAGCGGGTGCCACATGGGACGCAGAGCCATCAGTCTTCCCCGAGATTCAGGATTGACTGACGGACTGTCTTCCCTGAGGATTCCCGGGAGCCGCTGCCAGGAAGGACTACAGGGGGTGGCAGGGGGCCCGGGTACCAGTATGGTGATAATCACTGGTTTATTATATGTTGGATTCATGGTGACCATACCTGGGTGTAGCCTCTAGCTCTGACCTTCCTGGTTCATGAATAGAATTCCAGAACTACAGTAAACACTGACAAAGAAGCAGAGCAGTAAACAGGGGGTATATGTAGGACTACAAAATTTATAAGCCATTCTAGGTTCAGGAAAGCTGGGTGATTGCCCCTATAAACACCACCATATGTGGTCTGCCAGACCGCCGCCTGTTGTAGAAGACGTCTCGGGTCTGATGTTTCAAGGACATTTTTTTATTTGTAAGATGTAATATAATAATGATAGTGTATCTGGTCCACACTGGACTTTAGAAAGTCCTGACCCCTCAGACATGACCCTCTGATAGTCCTGACCCCTCAGACGTGACCTCCTGATAGTCCTAATCCCCTACTAGTCCTGACCTGATAGTCCTGACCACCAGGCGTGGCCCCCTGATAGTCTTGATCTCCTAGTTGTGACTAACTACTAATACTAACCCCCTGATAATCCTGACCCTTGAAAGTTCTGACATCCGGTTAGTTCTGTCCTCCTGATAATTCTGATCCCCTGATAGTCCTGACCCCCTGGTGGTGTGTCCTCCTGATAGTCTGGACCCTCTGATAGCCCTGATCCCCTGATAGTCCTGACCTCCTGATTGTCCTGACCCCCTGATTGTCCTGACCCCCTGATAGTCCTGACCCCCTGATTGTCCTGACCTCCTGATAGTCCTGATCCCTTGATAGTCCTGATCCTGACCCCCTGGTGTGTCTTCCTGATAGTCCGGACCCCCTGATAGTCCTGACCTCCTGATTGTCCTGACCCCCTGATTGTCCTGACCTCCTGATTGTCCTGACCCCCTGATTGTCCTGACCCCCTGATAGTCCTGACCCCCTGATTGTCCTGACCTCCTGATAGTCCTGATCTCTTGATAGTCCTGATCCTGACCCCCTGGTGTGTCTTCCTGATAGTCCGGACCCCCTGATAGTCCTGACCTCCTGATTGTCCTGACCCCCTGATTGTCCTGACCCCCTGATTGTCCTGACCCCCTGATTGTCCTGACCCCTTGATTGTCCTGAACCCCTGATTGTCCTGACCTCTTGGTGTGTCCTCCTGATAGTCCTGACCCCCTGATTGTCCTGACCTCCTGATAGTCCTGATCCCTTGATAGTCCTGATCCTGACCCCCTGGTGTGTCTTCCTGATAGTCCGGACCCCTGATAGTCCAGACCCCCTGATAGTCCTGACCTCCTGATTGTCCTGACCCCCTGATTGTCCTGACCTCCTGATAGTCCTGATCCCTTGATAGTCCTGATCCTGACCCCCTGGTGTGTCTTCCTGATAGTCCGGACCCCTGATAGTTCGGACCCCCTGATAGTCCTGACCCTGTGATAGTCCTGACCCTCTGATAGTCCTGACCCTCTGATAGTCCTGACCCTCTGATAGTCCTGACTCCCTGATAGTCCTGACTCCCTGATAGTCCTGACCCTCTGATAGTCCTGACCCTCTGATAGTCCTGACCCTCTGATAGTCCTGACTCCCTGATAGTTCTGACTCCCTGATAGTCCTGACCTCCTGATTGTCCTGACCTCCTTTTTGTCCTGACCTCCTTTTTGTCCTGACCCCCTGATAGTCCTGACCCCCTGATTGTCCTGACCCCCTGATTGTCCTGACCCCCTGATTGTCCTGACCCCCTGGTGTGTCGTCCTGACCTCCTGATTGTCTTGACCTCCTGATAGTCCTGACCCCCTGGTGTGTCATCCTGATAGTCCTGATCCCCCTGGTGTGACCCCCTGATAGTCCGGACAACCTTATAGTTCTGATCCCCTGATAGTCCGGACCCCCTAATAGTCCTGTCCCCTGATTGTCCTGACCTCCTGATAGTTCTGACCCCCTGATAGTCACGATCCCCCTAGTGTGACCTCCTGATATTCCTGACCCCCTGATAGTCCTGACCCCCAGGGGTGCTGCTGGTTCATCCTGCTGTGCTGCTGCCTCTTGGAGGAGTCCTGCATCTCCCGCAGCTGATTGTTATTCTGCAGACACGCCGGTGTCAGCCGTAATTGATGGGGCGCTTATACTGAATCGCCCGGGGACGCGTTTGAGATGAGAGTGAAGTTTACTAAAAATGAAATTGAATTTTTGGGACTGTAAAGTGCGCGGCTGGTTAGTGGCAGATATAATGAGAATGGAGCGTCTCCTGCCGCTGCACCTGGAAAACGCCCCTACAGCGCCATCGCTTTGTGGTTATCTGTAGTGCGCAGGTCGTGAGGATCACGGTGATGTCACTGGCAGGAAATGTCAGTAATCCGGCACAGGGCAGGCAAATTCCCAGTAATCTGGCACAGGGCAGGTAAATACCAGTAATCGGGCACAGGGCAAGTAAATCCCAGTAATCTAGGACAGGGTAGGTAAATCCCAGTAATCTAGCACAAGGCAGGTACATTCCGGTAATCTGGCACAGAGCAGATAAATCCCACTAATCTGGCGCAGGGCAGGTAAATGCCAGTAATCGGGCACAGGGCAGGTAAATCCCACTAATCTGGCACAGGGCAGGTAAATCCCACTAATCTGGCACAGGGCAGGTAAATGCCAGTAATCTGGCACAGGGCAGGTAAATCCCACTAATCTGGCACAGGGCAGGTAAATCCCACTAATCTGGCACAGGGCAGGTACATTCCAGTAATCTGGCACAGGGCAGGTAAATGCCAGTAATCTGGCACAGGGCAGGTAAATCCCACTAATCTGGCACAGGGCAGGTAAATCCCACTAATCTGGCACAGGGCAGGTAAATCCCACTAATCTGGCACAGGGCAGGTAAATGCCAGTAATCTGGCACAGGGCAGGTAAATGCCAGTAATCTGGCACAGGGCAGGTAAATGCCAGTAATCTGGCACAGGGCAGGTAAATCCCACTAATCTGGCACAGGGCAGGTACATTCCAGTAATCTGGCACAGGGCAGGTAAATCCCACTAATCTGGCACAGGGCAGGTACATTCCAGTAATCTGGCACAGGGCAGTTTATTCCTAGTAATCTAGCTCGGGGCAGGTACATTCCGGTAATCTGGCACAGGGCAGGTAAATCCCAGTAATCTAGCACAGGGCAGTTTATTCCTAGTAATCTAGCACGGGGCAGGTACATTCCGGTAATCTGGCATGTCATAATTTTCTATTTCATGCTGGATTATCAGGAACTGCATTATTGGATTGACATAGTTTTACAGTATAGTGTTAAGTATGTCTGTGCTTTACTTATCTGTCATGTCTTATACTCCAGTCACAGCCAGAGCTGCGCTCACAATTCTTCTTTCCAGTTAATCCTGAGACTGCTGGGCCTCACAGCTCCTCGCTGCCCTCTGCTGGCTCTCCGTGTGTACAGAAGGTTGCTCTGTTGTGATGCATATTGGGAGTTGAAGTGTTTTCAATGGTCATTGTACAGAAAAGCATCTACTTCACCAGGATGTGTCCTCCTTTGATGTTCTGTGGGCAGAGGGATGGTCGCCCAGCTGAAAGGACTATTGTTACCCCCCTTATATTGTCCACAGCACTTCCTGCATGTCAGTCTTCACTGTAGCATTGGCATTCTGTTTGTGAACCAGGAGGTGCAGGATGAGCAGAGCTGCAGTTTGCTCTGACATAAGGTGGCGCTGCGGAGCCGGGAATTGTGGGAGATCACGGGAATGATGAGTCCTAAAACGTGACATTGTAGCAGTTTGTGGCTGTTGTGTCTGCTTCTAGCCAATTGTTGTTAGGCTCCACCCCCTTCTATTATTTCCCTACCCGCACTGGGTCATGTGACTTCAAAGCCCCGCCTTGTTTTTAGTTTTAAAATGCCTTGCACCCCATAGTCTGTGACGCCTGCGCCCTGTAAGGTCAGACAAGATCCCAGACAACCATGAAGACAATGTCTGTGCACCCCTGAACCCCATATAGACCAGCAGCAGAGGAGAGGGGGCCCCATCCTGGTCCATGCCGGCTGTAGAGGAGAGGGGGCCCCATCCTGGTCCATGCCGGCTGTAGAGGAGAGGGGGCCCCATCCTGGTCCATGCCGGCTGTAGAGGAGAGGGGGCCCCATCCTGGTCCATGCCGGCAGTAGAGGAGAGGGGGCCCCATCCTGGTCCATGCTGGCAGTAGAGGAGAGGGGGCCCCATACTAGTCCATGCCGGCAGTAGAGGAGAGGGGGCCCCATCCTGGTCCATGCCGGCAGTAGAGAAGAGGGGGCCCCATCCTGGTCCATGCCGGCAGTAGAGGAGAGGGGGCCCCATCCTGGTCCATGCCGGCAGTAGAGGAGAGGGGGCCCCATCCTGGTCAATGCTGGCAGTAGAGGAGAGGGGGCCCCATCCTGGTCCATGCCGGCAGTAGAGGAGAGGGGGCCCCATCCTGGTCCATGCCGGCAGTAGAGGAGAGGGGGCCCCATCCTGGTCCATGCCGGCAGTAGAGGAGAGGGGGCCCCATCCTGGTCCATGCCGGCAGTAGAGGAGAGGGGGCCCCATACTAGTCCATGCCGGCAGTAGAGGAGAGGGGGCCCCATCCTGGTCCATGCCGGCAGTAGAGAAGAGGGGGCCCCATCCTGGTCCATGCCGGCAGTAGAGGAGAGGGGGCCCCATCCTGGTCCATGCCGGCAGTAGAGGAGAGGGGGCCCCATCCTGGTCCATGCCGGCAGTAGAGGAGAGGGGGCCCCATCCTGGTCAATGCTGGCAGTAGAGGAGAGGGGGCCCCATCCTGGTCCATGCCGGCAGTAGAGGAGAGGGGGCCCCATCCTGGTCCATGCTGGCAGTAGAGGAGAGGGGGCCCCATACTAGTTCATGCCGACAGTAGAGGAGAGGGGGCCCCATCCTGGTCCATGCCGGCAGTAGAGAAGAGGGGGCCCCATCCTGGTCCATGCCGGCAGTAGAGGAGAGGGGGCCCCATCCTGGTCCATGCCGGCAGTAGAGGAGAGGGGGCCCCATCCTGGTCCATGCCGGCAGTAGAGGAGAGGGGGCCCCATCCTGGTCAATGCTGGCAGTAGAGGAGAGGGGGCCCCATCCTGGTCCATGCCGGCAGTAGAGGAGAGGGGGCCCCATCCTGGTCCATGCTGGCAGTAGAGGAGAGGGGGCCCCATCCTGGTCCATGCCGGCAGTAGAGGAGAGGGGGCCCCATCGAGATTAACGCCGGCAGTAGAGGAGAGGGGGCCCCATCCTGGTCCATGCTGGCAGTAGAGGAGAGGGGGCCCCATCCTGGTCTATGCTGGCAGTAGAGGAGAGGGGGCCCCATCCTGGTCCATGCTGGCAGTAGAGGAGAGGGGGCCCCATCCTGGTCCATGCTGGCAGTAGAGGAGAGGGGGCCCCATCCTGGTCCATGCCGGCAGTGGAGGAGAGGGGGCCCCATCCTGGTCCATGCCGGCAGTAGAGGAGAGGGGGCCCCATCCTGGTCCATGCCGGCAGTAGAGGTGAGGGGGCCCCATCCTGGTCCATGTCGGCAGTAGAGGAGAGGGGGCCCCATCCTGGTCCATGCCGGCAGTAGAGGAGAGGGGGCCCCATCCTGGTCCATGCCGGCAGTAGAGGAGAGGGGGCCCCATCCTGGTCCATGCCGGCAGTAGAGGAGAGGAGGCCCCATCCTGGTCCATGCCGGCAGTAGAAGAGAGGAGGCCCCATCCTGGTCCATGCCGGCAGTAGAGGGAAGGGGGGGCAGTAGAGGAGAGGGGGCCCCATCCTGGTCCATGCCGGCAGTAGAGGAGAGGGGGCCCCATCCTGGTCCATGCTGGCAGTAGAGGAGAGGGGGCCCCATCCTGGTCCATGCTGGCTGTAGAGGAGAGGGGGCCCCATCCTGGTCCATGTCAGCAGTAGAGGAGAGGGGGGCCCATCCTAGTCCATGCTGGCAGTAGAGGAGACGGGCCCCATCCTGGTCCATGCTGGCAGTGGAGGAGAGGGGGCCCCATCCTGGTCCATGCTGGCAGTAGAGGAGAGGGGGCCCCATCCTGGTCCATGTCAGCAGTAGAGGAGAGGGGCCCCATCCTGGTCCATGTCAGCAGTAGAGGAGAGGGGCCCCATCCTGATTAATGCTGGCAGTAGAGGAGAGGGGCCCCATCCTGGTCCATGCTGGCAGTAGAGGAGAGGGGGGCCCATCCTAGTCCATGCTGGCAGTAGAGGAGACGGGCCCCATCCTGGTCCATGCTGGCAGTGGAGGAGAGGGGGCCCCATCCTGGTCCATGCTGGCAGTAGAGGAGAGGGGGCCCCATCCTGGTCCATGTCAGCAGTAGAGGAGAGGGGCCCCATCCTGGTCCATGTCAGCAGTAGAGGAGAGGGGCCCCATCCTGATTAATGCTGGCAGTAGAGGAGAGGGGCCCCATCCTGGTCCATGTCAGCAGTAGAGGAGAGGGGGCCCCATCCTGGTCCATGTCAGCAGTAGAGGAGAGGGGCCCCATTCTGATTAATGCCGGCAGTAGAGGAGAGGGGGCCCCATCCTGATTAATGCCGGCAGTAGAGGAGAGGGGGCCCCATCCTGGTCCATGCTGGCAGTAGAGGAGAGGGGCCCCATCCTGGTCCATGCCGGCAGTAGAGGAGAGGGGCCCCATCCTGGTCCATGCCGGCAGTAGAGGAGAGGGGCCCCATCATGATTCATGCCGGTAGTAGAGGAGAGGGGGCCCCATCCTGATTAATGCCGGCAGTAGAGGAGAGGGGGCCCCATCCTGGTCCATGCTGGCAGTAGAGGAGAGGGGGCCCGATTCTGGTCCATGCTGGCAGTAGAGGAGAGGGGGCCCCATCCTGGTCCATGCCGGCAGTAGAGGTGAGGGGGCCCCATCCTGGTCCATGTCGGCAGTAGAGGAGAGGGGGCCCCATCCTGGTCCATGCCGGCTGTAGAGGAGAGGGGGCCCCATCCTGGTCCATGCTGGCAGTAGAGGAGAGGGGGCCCCATCCTGGTCCATGCTGGCAGTAGAGGAGAGGGGGCCCCATCCTGGTCCATGCCGGTAGTAGAGGAGAGGGGGCCCCATCCTGATTAATGCTGGCAGTAGAGGAGAGGGGGCCCCATCCTGGTCCATGCTGGCAGTAGAGGAGAGGGGGCCCCATTCTGGACCAAGCTGGCAGTAGAGGAGAGTGGCCCCATCATGATTCATGCCGGTAGTAGAGGAGAGGGGGCCCCATCTCAGCATGTCAATGTCATGTTATTTTGAGCCTTGGGCAGATTGCCTCCCTCCCCCATAGAATCAATGTAAAATGCTGAGAAGAGATGTGAACTGAACATTTTTAACATTTTAGAAACAAATTTATTCTAAAAAACAATAAATGCACATAATAAATCATGAGAAATCTAAAAGTCCAGAGCCGGACCAGCACGCAGACCAGACATGGTTCAGATTATCTCTTTATTTCTTATGAAAATGTGATTCTGAATTGCAAATGTATTTATTTATTTGGTAATTTATTCACCACGCCCGTAAATATGTGAACCCCACCGGCGGGTACAGGGGCGCCGCTCTTCTCCGGCATCACAGAGTCATGTATTTCCAGTCTCTGGGAAATAAATGTGACAATTCTCTCAAATCTCACACAAAACTGCCAAATATAAAGAATTTCATAAAGAATCGCACCCGCAGCTAACTAACAGGATGACGAGGGCTTAAAGGGAATCATCTGAGAAGATTAATAATGGAGGAAGGGGAGTAATGTCAAGATTTCATCAGCTGGGGAGCGATCATCAGTTCAAATCCCTGCGAATGCTCTCAGTGTCTGTCACAGTGACCTCTGCTAGTCAGACCTCTAACTGCACATGGATAAGTCAAAGCGATTGGGTGCAGAGGTGACACAAGAGGAGTGAGAACCCTGATCACAAGAGCTTACAATCTATGAGGAGATAGAGGTGACAGAAGAGGAGTGAGGACCCTGATTACAAGAGCTTACAATCTACGAGGAGCTAAAGGGGGCACAAGAAGAATGAGGACCCTGATCACAAGAGCTTACAATCTATGAGGAGCTAGAGGAGACACAAGAGGAGTGAGGACCCTGATCACAAGAGCTTACAATCTACGAGGAGCTAAAGGGGGCACAAGAAGAATGAGGACCCTGATCACAAGAGCTTACAATCTATGAGGAGCTAGAGGAGACACAAGAGGAGTGAGGACCCTGATCACAAGAGCTTACAATCTACGAGGAGCTAGAGGGGGCACAAGAAGAATGAGGACCCTGATCACAAGAGCTTACAATCTATGAGGAGCTAGAGGAGACACAAGAGGAGTGAGGACCCTGATCACAAGAGCTTACAATCTATGAGGAGCTAGAGGTGACACAAGAGGAGTGAGGACCCTGATCACAAGAGCTTACAATCTACGAGGAGCTAGAGGGGGCACAAGAGGAATGAGGACCCTGATCACAAGAGCTTACAATCTATAAGGAGCTAGAGGTGACACAAGAGGAGTGAGGACCCTGATCACAAGAGCTTACAATCTACGAGGAGCTAGAGGGGGCACAAGAGGAATGAGGACCCTGATCACAAGAGCTTACAATCTATCAGGAGATAAAGGTGACAGAAGAGGAGTGAGGACCCTGATCACAAGAGCTTACAATCTATGAGGAGACAGAGGTGACACAAGAGGAGGGAGGACCCTGATCACAAGAGCTTACAATCTATGAGGAGACAGAGGTGACACAAGAGGAGTGAGGACCCTGATCACAAGAGCTTACAATCTATGAGGAGACGATAAAGGTGACACAAGAGGAGTGAGGACCCTGATCACAAGAGCTTACAATCTATGAGGAGATAGAGGAGACACAAGAGGAGTGAGGATCCTGATCACAAGAGCTTACAATCTATGAGGAGCTAGAGGTGACAGAAGAGGAGTGAGGACCCTGATCACAAGAGCTTACAATCTATGAGGAGATAGAGGAGACACAAGAGGAGTAAGGACCCTGATCACAAGAGCTTACAATCTATGAAGCAGTGACTGGCACAGGGCGGAAGCGATGAAGCAGTGACTGGCACAGGGCGGAGGCGATGAAGCAGTGACTGGCACAGGGCGGAGGCGATGAAGCAGTGACTGGCACAGGGCGGAGGCGATGAAGCAGTGACTGGCACAGGGCGGAGGCGATGAAGCAGTGGTACTGGCACAGGGCGGCGGCGATGAAGTAGTGACTGGCACAGGGCGGAAGCGATGAAGTAGTGACTGGCACAGGGCGGAAGCGATGAAGTAGTGACTGGCACAGGGCGGAAGCGATGAAGCAGTGACTGGCACAAGGCAGAAGCATCAATGAGAAGGGATCAAAGCAATAATAAGGGCGTTGTCGCTTCCACACTGAGGACTCCGGAGATGTTTTTTTAGGCACAGGTGACATGAGTGAGCAGATGATTGAATGTAAGGGGTGAATTGTCTGGTTGGATGTATGGATGGATTAAGAACGGTTAAGGGCACATTGCTTGATGGGTACAATGGTAAGCAGGGCTCAGTTTTGCATTGTGCCCTCCCTTAGTACTGTAGAGCCAGCAAGCCATCGTGGGAAGCCATGCGGCTCAGTAGAGACAGGGGACGGGTGACAGCGCTCCCCCTTTGATCACACATTTCAATAGCACAGTTGGGTGCAGCTGAGATCTGAACGTCCCTCGGGGCCTTTGCATGAATAAGCCTCCTCTCTCACAATCTATGGCATCTCAGGCCATTATCCAGAGCGGGATTCAGGAGAATCTCCCTCCAGGCTGGTGAATGTGGCCATGTTTTCAGGCCGGGGGCATAGCATCTCTGGTCTGCAGCTGTGGTGGGATCTCTTGGCAGAAGCTGAGACCTGTTCTTGGAGTTTTGTATGGAAGCAGCTGAGCTATGACTGACAGCTCCTGTTCCCAAGAGGTTGTTCAGCAGCAGCTGATGATGTATTCGTAATTCCATGCAGCAACTTTAATTTTCACTTGTCTCGGATGAATGAAGCTGTTCCTTCTCGAACATCGTGAGGTCTTGACCTGACACTTTCGTGCTATGGGGACTATGGATATGTGCCAGGCAGGCGTGTAGAGACCTGACAGTACGTTACAGTTTTCACTTTGTCTACATACTGCATATTGCGATAATCACTATTACATTTACAGTTATAGTCTCAGGGCTGCAGCCTCATCATGGGACTTTCAGGTGTTTTAAGTCTGCTTCGAGATCTTGCTGATGGCCACATTCTACAATGCTTTATTGCATAGCTACACAAATAGTAGTGCAGATAGTGCAATCCCACCATGTAGCTCGAGGCTCCATTGTGCCATCTCCTCACTAGGAATGTTTCATCTGTGACAAGGGATCTGGGCTGGATCTGGTAAATTCATAATTCTCCTGGATAGAGAAAGAGCATGCAAAAACTCCAAAGAGGGAATGAAAAGGTTGGAATCAAGGCCAAAGAACCCAGTATTACAAAGAACTTAATATGATACAGAACTTAACGCTATAAAGAACCAAACACTACAAAGACCCCACGCTATAAAGATCCCAACGCTGCAAATAACCCAGCGTTATAAAGAACCAAACACCACAAAGAACCCAACGCTATAAAGAACCAAACACCACAAAGAACCCAACGCTAAAGATCCCAAAACTTCAGAGAACCCAACGTTATAAAGAACCAAACGACACAAAGCAAAATATAAACTCAAGAAGATATAGAACCCAGTGCTGTAAAGAACCAAATACCCCAAAGAACCCAAGATTATAAAGATCCCAACCCTGCAAATAACCCAATGTTATAAAAAAAAAACAATGCTGCAAAGAACCCAACATTATAAAGAACCAGACACCCCAAAGAACCCAACATTATAAAGATCTAGATGCCACAAAGAACCCAACAATATAAAGAACCAAACCCCAAAGAACACAACATTATAAAGAAGCAGCTGACACAAATAACTCATTATAAATAACCAAATGCCACAGAGAACCCAACATTATAAAGAGCCAAACACCACAAAGAACTCAACATGATTAATAAGCAAACATCACATAGAACCTACCATTATAAAGATCCCAACACTACAATGAACCCAACACCAAAAAGAACCCAATGCCACAAAGAACATAACATTATAAACTAAAAAAGCTACAATTTCTGGGGAAATTGTGTGAAGTGTTCTTGCCTCCACCAGTAGTCTACAACTGGAGTGGGAGGAGTAACTGGGTGGAGTGGCTTGAGTAACTGTTGCGTGGTTGGAGTGGCTGGAGTAACTGTGGAAAGGTTGGACTGGGCAAAATAACTGTGTGGAGTGTTTAGAGTGAGTAAAGATAGTAAACATTACACTAACCAATTGATCAAATTTAAAAAGTGCACATGGCAAGCTTGATAGAGTGAGAAATGCATGTCAACTTTTATTTATTTATATAGCACATTTAATTGCAATGTTGTTGCCCAAAGTGCTTCACAGTTACATTAAATCATACATTTATAAAAACATTAATTTGTGTAGGTGGGCTTGAAAATGAGGGAGTGGTGGCAGTTTAGAAATCATGTCCTGGTTTTTCAGCTCACACTCTAGCTTTTGTCACTCTGCTGGCTGCTCACACACCTGGGTTCCTATTGCAACTCACTCTACAGCAAGGGCAGAGAAGAGCAGTTAAAAACAAACTGCTCCAACTTGCTCACTTCACTGGCGGTTGCCATCGTCAAACAGTTGTAGTTTAAAAATCCTACATCGAAGAGCTTCATATTGTGAGAATCACAAGACCCAGACCTACATTTTGATGCATAGTAGCCCTCTGGAATATTAAAAATGAAGGCACAATTGCTGTTTAGAAATTGCCCTTAAAATTTGAGATGGCTAGAGTGGAGTTTCAATGAATGTCAATGGGCGGCGTGAGTTGCAAACAAATGGTCATATTGTGAAAACTATCAGGACTATGTCTTAGCTGTGGACATTTTTAGTGGCAGCAGGGATAGCTGAATGCTTTGATATAATATTTGTGTAGGTGGGCTTTAAAATGAGGGAGTGGTGGCAGTTTAGAAATCGTGTCCTGATTTTTCAGCTCACACTCTAGCTTTTGTCAGCTCCCACTCTAGTTTTGAACATTCCGCCATTCATTCCTATGGAACCAATTTCACCACAAAAATGCAGATATTTCGTAAACCATTCGGCGAAACGTTCCACAAAGTAATAGCACACCAATCGGGAACAATTTGCACGTTTCGGTATATTACTGTCTATGTAGTTTAAAAATTGTGGGAGGAGTTAGGGTGGTAAATTTGGCTATAATAATAAGAATATATACACTCACCTAAAGAATTATTAGGAACACCTGTTCTGTTTCTCATTTGCCTTCAGAACTGCCTTAATTCTACGTGCCATTGATTCAACAAGGTGCTGATAGCATTCTTTAGAAATGTCGGCCCATATTGATAGGATGCACATCCAGGGCACGAAGCTCCTGTTCCACCACATCCCAAAGATGCTCTATTGGGTTGAGATCTGGTGATTGTGGGGGCCATTTTAGTACAGGGAACTCATTGTCATGTTCAAGAAACCAATTTGAAATGATTCGAGCTTTGTGACATGGTGCATCATTCTGCTGGAAGTAGCCATCAGAGGATGGGTACATGGTGGTCATGAAGGGATGGACATGGTCAGAAACAATGTTCAGGTAGCCCGTGGCATTTAAACGATGCCCAATTGGCACTAAGGGGCCTAAAGTGTGCCCAGAAAACATCCCCCACACCATTACACCACCACCACCAGCCTGCACAGTGGTAACAAAGCATGATGGATACATGTTCTCATTCTGTTTGCGCCAAATTCGGACTCTACCATTTGAATGTCTCAACAGAAATCGAGACTCATCAGACCAGGCAACATTTTTCCAGTCTTCAACAGTCCAGTTTTGGTGAGCTCGTGCAAATTGTAGCCTCTTTTTCCTATTTGTAGTGGAGATGAGTGGTACCCGGTGGGGTCTTCTGCTGTTGTAGCCCATCCGCCTCAAGATTGTGCGTGTTGTGGCTTCACAAATGCTTTGCTGCATACCTCGGTTGTAACGAGTGGTTATTTCAGTCAACGTTGCTCTTCTATCAGCTTGAATCAGTCGGCCCATTCTCCTCTGACCTCTAGCATCCACAAGGCATTTTTGCCCACAGAACTGCCGCATACTGGATGTTTTTCCCTTTTCACATCATTCTTTGTAAACCCTAGAAATGGTTGTGCGTGAAAATCCCAGTAACTGAGCAAATACTGTGAAATACTCAGACCGGCCCGTCTGGCACCAACAACCATGCCACGCTCAAAATTGCTTAAATCACGTTTCTTTCCCATTCTGACATTCAGTTTGGAGTTCAGGAGATTGTCTTGACCAGGACCACACCCCTAAATGCATTGAAGCAACTGCCATGTGATTGGTTGACTAGATAATTGCATTAATGAGAAATAGAACAGGTGTTCCTAATAATTCTTTAGGTGAGTGTATGTGAGATAACAGTTAGTGGTCTTGCCATGCAAGAACACTTAATGACTCAACACTACAATGAACCCAACACTATGAGAACCCTACACAGCAAACAACCCTACAGCATAAAGAACCTAACATTATAAAGATCTCCACACTACATGCCAACGCTTCGGTATGAAACAGTATTATACTACTTCATATATGATGTCAATGGACCTCTCTCGAAGGGGCCATTTATTTATCATAGTGCAATCGAGCCTTCCAATGCTTTGTCCATGTCCCATTCCTTGTAGTAGAGAAGAGTCCATGTAATGTGGGGCCATTTAGAAAGGGCTTCCTCAGTTGGAGCCCATCTTCTCCATGGAAGGTATACTGGCTGCGTTCATGGAGTATTTTTTTGCTGTGAATTTCTTATTACGTGAGGTGTTTGTTGTCATATGGGGTCTTTTTGATGCTACATAAGGGGTATCTGTTGTTTCATGAGTATTTGTTACTATGGGAGGGGCATTTGTTGCCCCATGAGGGATACTTGAGTCTACATAAGTGGTGTTTGTTGTCATATGAGGGGTACTTGTTACGTGAGGGGTATTTGTGGCTTTGCAGCAAAGGGTTAACCCTGCGCTGATATAATGCTGTGTGAGATGATTCCGTGACATATTACAGATCTCGTACTGTCCCAACGAATAAACACAGATCTCCGGCCACGCATAGCCGCAGCATTACTCACCTCATTTACATATGCAAATCACCCCGCCATCGCACATGACCTCCCATAAACCCGCTTATTTATTTGCTTTCCTACTGATCAGCATAATATGTTTATGTTTGTGATTTCTGCTGTTTCCAGGATCATCTCTGTAGTCTGATCGTAAATCAGACGAAAGACAAGGGAGAGAAGTCGTCACTGTCCGGCCACCGGCCCCCATTAAACTTCAGCGCCAGCGAAATTCATTAACATAACTTCTCCAAATACTGTGTAAAATGGTCGATGTGTCCATCACTGAGGGGTCAGTCTGAAACAAGGGGGATCAGTCAGAATTTAGGGGGGAAGTTACTTAGGTGGGGGAAAAGTCCATAATATTGTGGACCGGTCACTCGTGGTGGAAAATGGAGGACCAGTAAGCAACACGGGTGGGATTAGTAACCAGCGTGGAGGGCAGTCAGTAAATGGGGGACTAGTCAACAAGGCGGGATCCGTTAATAACATGGGGGCTACTCGGTAATGTATGTGGCAGTACTTCAGTCGATCACATGGGACTCGGTCAGTACAATGGGCGACCAGTCAACAATAAGAGGAATGGAGGTCAGTCAATAAGGTGGAAGGGGCTCTGTAAAATCGGGGACCAGTTTAGATATGGGCACAGCCCATAACATCAGGGATCTGCCAGTAAAATACAGGGATTGGTTACTAACATGGGTCTCAGACCAGTCAGTAAAATTGGGGGTCTAGTCAACAGCAATTTAGTTAATAACATGGAGTAATGTAGGAGGTAGTCCCTAAAATTGAAGACCAGTCTTCAAGATGAGGTGGTCAACAGCATGGAGAATTAGTCATTTATGGGAAAATTGGGGGTTCAGTCTATTACATGAGGGATAAATCAATAACATGGAAGATCAGCCAATAGATTGATGGATGTCAGTCCCTTGTATGGGGAGTCACTGTCTTGGCTGGTTGGATTCAGTTTAGAGGAGCACTTCCTTCACCTTGAGATGATGTAACCAGCCTCATTTCCCCTTCCTACCCCTCTTCTCTTTACCCCTCTCTGACCCTCCTTGAGATGGATGTGCCATGTATCAATGATAGATGCGGTGTGAGCGCATCCTATAAACCTTCCTGAGAGTTTATTATAACACTTACAAGTTTTCCGTCAGGCTGAAAGGTGTAAATATTCCCCATGCATCATCTCTCAACGCCTTGCTCTTCCATAACCTGTACGATAAATATGCGCAAAGCGAAACGCGCAGCCTGTAGTTTGTGGAGAATCACCGAAGGAAAACACAAATATAAACCAAGGTATAAATCTGCTTTACCTCCCATTATTCCCTCATCTGCATTGATATTTTGATATTGTAAATGGTTTCCTATAAAAAATAATAATAAAACCGAATGTAGCGTAAAGCACACGCCTCGTAATGGCAGCTCCCAAATATCATTGCGTCTATTCTTTCCTATTAACAACCCGCCATTAGAAGAGATTGTCCGTCTCCTACATTACTTTTTACGACTGTGTTTATGAAGACGTGTTCAGTACAGGAAGGTAGCACATTATAACCTACTGTATCACTGCATCGGGCCGAGACGTGGGTCAATAACAGCTGCGTAGTCAGGAACAGTCAAGAAGAAGAAATAATACTGGAAGACGCTGAAAATCTCCAGGATTTGGAGAAATACATCACTCACCCTATTATTCCTTCCTGCATTAGCTTGTAGAACTCATCATATGTTCATAGTGAGGCAGGAACATGGGCAAGATCTTGATGCCTTGAAGCCAAGGAGTGGTCGGCCGGCCAAACATTAGGGCTTTCAGGCAGATGTACTTTGGATGACTTGTCAGTCATAGTTTGAAGGTTGTCATCTTGGATGACAATGGCATAAGTTAAAACAACAGAGCAAACAAATCAGATAGATCCATCTCTGCCATGATCTGTGGTCTGGTCTTCCATTGATAGGATGCAAATCTGTCATTCGGCCTGAAAAACTTTTCATCTACAGCATCCAACTGAAAAAAACACAACGGGGAAGATCAGTATTGACAGATATGCGCCGTTGTTTGGCAACCAACACACTGATGATTTGTGTCCTGAAAAGTTGTCAATGGTTGGGATTGGCCTTTTCAGCCAACCAAAATATCCACATATGACCAGCTTTTTAGAAGGGACCCTCATGTCCCAACTTGGGTGGAGTACTGGTATAGAGGATGAGATCCGTTATAATTATCTCCATGGTGTTCTCCTTCTTTTTGCCTCAGGGTAGGTCCTTACAATAACTTGTCCAATGTTAGCACTGGGTTGATGAAGAGGTTCCTGATCAAATAAGTGTTATTTTAGAACCTTCTGTTGAAGTCCACAGATGGCCCCATTAAAAGAACAAGTCCCATTTTGCAGAATTAGTCTTAGGGTGGGGCCACACGGTCAGGTTTCCTGATGCGGTTTTAGAAGCCAAAACCAGGAGAGAATTCAAAAAACAGGATAAGTCATATCTGCCCTTTATACTCTCTCCTATGATATCCACTCCTGATTTTAGCTTCCAAAACTGCATTAGGAAATCAGACCCGTCCTTATGAGCATTGTTCTTCTAGGTTGTGTCCTTGGCGTGATTTGCAGTTCACATTGGTATTGCAGTCAATGGAGAGACTGTCACTCAGGTGACTGTACGGAAAATGATGAGGCTTGTTCTGCAGGACTTTGTTGACCTTTGGATCCTATGAACATGTGTGGAGGAAGTTGGTCTATAAAAAGAAGCCTCATATCCCTTTAATGTATCCTTTGTGAGAATGATTTCCAGGTGGTGGAGCACAGGTTAACCAGATGTATCTTGAATAGTGTAGAATATCCTTCATAATTTAATTTGTTTCATTGTGAAGACCAACTCCCTCCCGTAGGATTTGAGCCTCATTGTTTGGGAGGTGGAAGAGGAGATGATTCCCATCTGCGTCCCAGCCATTTAATAGAAGACATGATAAATGGCTACCAGCACTTGTTTTCATTTATAAAGCGCGGGTTCAATGTGTTACACTCGTTCATTCCAGCTTTGATGTGATAGGATCTTGTCCCCACATTCCAGAATTCGTGTGAAGATTGGAGAGGTGAGGAACAAGTTCATCTCTGGTGTCATCTTGTAGTGGGAAGACGGAGGAGCTGAGGGATTTGGGATTATGTGTTCATCCGACCTTTACACCTACACAGCCATATATAAAGTAAAGTAAATCATCCACTTCTCATGGAATGGCACATGTACTGCAAAGACCATGCCATTCCAATTACCCTACAAGTCACCTTCTGGGATATCTGTGCTGGAATTCAAGTCCTACAACTTATAATCTTTACTTTTCATCCTGGAGTTGTCTCAGCAAGATGATATATAGGATTTATGTTCCCTATTCCTGTTTATGACCCTCTCCTCTAAGATTCCAGAGAAATTGGCTTACACAATGCGCTGAGTAATGATTGCGCCATATTGACTAATGCTATATATCACCTCTCTCGCGGATACTGAGTCAACCAACATACCTCCACCACGTGGAGAGAACACTCGACGGCCCATTAAACCTCTCCTTATGTTGAGTGAAATATTCTGCTGCCACCACATTGTAACAGCGACACAGAAGAGCGATAGTACAGCTTTTATGTTTTATCAACTCCCAAGAAAATCCTATTAATCAAAGTCTCGTAATTCGGCATTTTCACTAAACAGCTTAGAGGATTTGGGAAAGTTTGGATTATGTTATTAGTCACCTCAAACGTGGTGACACCAAGTTCTCAAATCCCATCCGTCTTTTAATTATTCTCCACAGTCATTTTTCTGGAACGTAGTGAACTGCTGCCATCAAGCCTTACCACCTACTGTATGTTGTATGGGAATATTCACTACCACCCCCACAAGGGAGGAATATGGACTGTGGAAGATCACATTGTCTGGTTAGGTTGGTCAAGATAAATACAGAGAAGATTCCTCCAAAAGCACATATTTATTCAGTAAAGGGGAACCACTCATCATTTTGCCATAAGACCTGTTCTGACTTGGGCTCTGGCTAGGGTCTACGGACATCTTGTTAGGGACTCCTGTGATTGTCTCCATCCATCTTGTTGCTTCTCTTCCCATGAGCTTGATTGCCTTTTCAAAGACCCTGGGTCTTCTCATCATGTTTCCATAAGTATCAACCAGGCCAGTCTGTCACTTCAGAGACAACCTCTTTCAGAATACAGCCACTCCATCCTCTGATGGTCAGCTGGTTGCCCCAGGTTCTGCTCCCGGTACTCCAGGCAAACTGATTCTTGTGTGGAAACTTGAGGCCAGACATGCTCTTTGCATGCAGATGAATGGCCATAATAAAAAGATGTTGGGGAAAGGCACATCCATGCAGGAAATTTCTTCTTTGGTGGCCATTTCCCTGATAGACAAGCCCTTTAAGGTTAGCTACATTTGCCCAAGGGTCCACTTGATTCTTTCTTGTTGCAATCTCCAGAATTCAATCTTCAATCTTCAATTCAATCTTCAAGATTGTATTACTTGCCTTTATACAATTTAGGGTTTTGGAGGCATCATTGTACCCTTCCATCCTACCTTCATTCTGCCTTGTCCTGTGGATACAATGCAGACTATTAGACCATTGCAGCAATGGAGTGCCCCCTGGTCTTCCATTACCTTACGTTCTTGCTTCTCCTTTGGTAACTTACTTAATTCAAGAAAATTTAAAGAATGGTGTCATCTTTGTTGGTTGGGACTTGCAGAACTTTAAATTGTGACAAAACTGGAATTTTAGGTTCTTCAGTACAACCGGTGACCACATGTGGAGCAGAACTCTTCACATAACCATGGCATCATCCAATTTGGGAAATTCTATGACCTCGCTCTAGGGGCACATAGTTTTGAGGGTATGGCATTACGTTGCATGTTAGGTTTGCTAGGCTTGAGTCTGTTTTTGCTCTCTTCTGCTTGATCTGGGTTCTCTCTTGACAACTCAATGGGACTCATCCCAATCTGTTCTAAATTAAACTTCCCTTGTATTAGAAAACAGCGGAAGATCAATGATGTGCGTGGACATCTGCATGTGTAGTCGTAAGGATGAGTACGCCGGCGGATGCTCCTTTGTTCAGCTGTCTGTCATCACGTGGATTCCTGTCCAACTGGCTTCTGCAGACACCTCCATCTGGGGGCTCAAACTTTGCTGATTGACATCCAGCAAACAAAATGTGGAAGGCAATGGCACTTTAATTATTTTTTGATTGGGGCCAAAGACCAAATGTAACTACACCCAGTTGCCTTTTCTCCAATCCCGTCAGAAATGGAGTGTAAGAGCCATAGATGCCTCCCCCGATACACAACTCCACCGGCATGGGTCACAAATTATTGACCGCAAGCTATGAAACCCTGAGATTCACGCCAACAAACTGATAGAAAAGCAAAGAAAACACATTTTTCTGAAGGGATTTAAGCACCAGGTGTGAGGGGAAGAGCGGATCCAGTGTCAGGGGTTGCGGCAGACTCACACTTTGGCTTGTGTATATGTACATATATATATTAGCTGTATATAATTTATGCTTCACCAGATGTTCTTATCACAATGGCAGATGGAGAGTGGAGGGCGGACAGGAAAGTGTCTGCACAAGACCTTATGGGGAATCGTTCCAGTCTTTTAGGGTCACTGGTTGGGTTCGGTTTTTCAATAGACTGTAGGCTAAGGGGGTGTTTGGTTCACACCCCTTGTTAGGGTCGTTTCAGGTAATAGACAAGGGGGTCCTTATCCTGCACCACCTATTAGTATTGAAATCAAAGGAAATTCAATTGAATTGGACACAGGGTATTGTTTATCATCACTACAGAGGTGCTGGGTCCCCCACCAATAACAGAGAATTTGTATTTAACAGTGCAGAGGAGATCTTACATCTGCCTATGTGGATGTGCTCACTGTTCTATAGACATAGTTCCCCAGAACTGCACACCGTATGGTCAGGAGTGGTATTACATGTAATACTTGTCAATGGTTTTATCACATAACAGCACGCCATGTGGTCAGGAGTGGTATTACATGTAATACTTGTCAATGGTTTTATCACATAACAGCACACCATGTAGTCAGGAGTGGTATAACATGTAACACTTATCAATGGTTTTATCCCACAACAGCACACCATGTGGTCAGGAGAGGTATTACATGTAACACTTGTCAATAGTTTTATCACATAACAGCACACCATGTGGTCAGGAGTAGTATTACATGTAATACTTGTCAATGGTTTTATCACATAACAGCACACCATGTGGTCAGGAGCGGTATTACATGTAACACTTATCAATGGTTTTATCACATAACAGCACACCATGTAGTCAGGAGTGGTATAACATGTAACACTTATCAATGGTTTTATCCCACAACAGCACACCATGTGGTAAGGAGAGGTATTACATGTAACACTTATCAATGGTTTTATCACATAACAGCACACCATGTGGTCAGGAGAGGTATTACATGTAGCACTTATCAATGGTTTTATCACATAACAGCACACCATGTGGTAAGGAGAGGTATTACATGTAACACTTATCAATGGTTTTATCAGATAACAGCACACCATGTGGTCAGGAGCGGTATTACATGTAACACTTATCAATGGTTTTATCAGATAACAGCACACCATGTGGTCAGGAGTGGTATTACATGTAGCACTTATCAATGGTTTATCATATAACAGCACACCATGTTGTCAGGAGTGGTATTACATATCAAATGTATTGGATTTTTGTTAACTATTATGTTTCGAAAAAAAATATAAAATAGATAAATTCTGATTTCATCAGGAGCATCACAAGATAAACTGTTCCATTCACTGAAAGTCCAGACACGGTTACTGACAATCTCAGTTGTATAATTAGTTTTTGTAGGCTTCTCCTTTTAGCAGGAAGGCGCATTCTTTTTAATATTTAAAATAAATTTTCAGTGTTCTGGGTAAATACAATATCTGCTCCATATTAATGTCATCCTTTATATTTGGAAATCAGTGATGACACCTCTGTGAATTATAGCCTTATATTTAGTGGGCGATGATGTCACTGGTGTCACATGACTCATTTTAGAAGTGTTCAGTGATGGAATGTAGAACTGTCAGGGCGCAGAGAACACATCTGGACACGAGGATCACATCATACCAGGACCTTGTTGTGTTTTAAATTAAAAACTTGTGTATCACAAGCAACAATGTATCCGCAAACCATAAAATATGAGAATCGGCGTTTACCGCAGAGTCCCGTGATGTGCGGCTTCATACATCATGGCGAGTTCTCTGCCAGGGTTCAGTATGTTCATATATTGCACACAATGCATCCCTGAAGGAAAAGCTCGAGAAATGCAACTTCTGCAAGTGCAAATGAGACAAATGTAAATCTTACAGCAGCACAGAGTATTTCAGGAGAGTAAAGTGCTTGTTTGGATGGCTAGTCGAGAGAAATCACGGTAGAAGACGCAGCTTTACTTTGTGCTTCCCAGACAGGGGGTTGATGGTTTCTCAGGATCCGGGGGTTAGAGCCGAGTAGTCTCCCGCCCAGCCAGGGGCTCCGCTCCAATCAGCCGGAGAATCTGGTGGAGAGCCGCAGCCAGGTGTGCGGACGGTCCAGGAGGAATCCTCAGCTTTCTGTGATATTTAATTAAAATGTTTCTGTAGCTTAAGGGGCACAAGCAGGCCGGCACCTGCACGCTGAGACACAGCGGAAGATTTCAGGAAACGCATTAAGCAGAAGGAGCCCGAGGCCAGTTATTAATATTACCGCTTTTATTACGAGAAAATACCAACCAATTCCATCCTAATCGCTGCCAATGACTGAAAACAAACAGCAGCGCCATAGTAAACGAACAGTGCCAGCTTCAGGGGCACCGCCGCACTGTCAGGGAGTGCCAGGGGCCGCTTAGCAACAGGATTTGCAGGTGCAATAAAGTCCACCCATTCTGCAGGTGCAATATAGGCTGCCACTGCTGCAGGTGCAATAAAGGCTGCAGGTACAATAAAGACTGCCGACGCTGCAGGTGCAATAAAGACTGCCGACGCTGCAGGTGCAATAAGGGGCACAGGTGCAATAAAGACTGCAGGTGCAATAAAGACTGCCGATGCTGCAGGTGCAATAAAGACTGCCGACGCTGCAGGTGCAATATAAGCTGCCACTACTGCAGGTGCAATAAGGGCTGCAGGTGCAATAAGGGCTGCAGGTGAAATAAGGGCCACAGGTGCAATAAAGGCTGCAGGTGCAATAAAGACTGCCGACGCTGCAGGTGCAATAAAGGCTGCAGGTGAAATAAGGGCCACAGGTGCAATAAAGACTGCCGACGCTGCAGGTGCAATAAAGGCTGCAGGGGCAATAAAGACTGCCGACGCTGCAGGTGCAATAAGGGCTGCTGATACTGCATACTCTTCTAGGATCTGTGTACTAGGTGACCCAGGGGCCTGTGAGTCCAAACCGCGTCTTATATCCAGGAGTGGATTCATCTGGTCACCCGGTCCCTCAGCTGCATACAGTCTATAGGCTCATTTACTAAAAAAGTCGCATGACCTCTTCTTGAGACTTCTGAAACGTCTGCGAGACAATATTTTGTCACATGGGAACGGCGGGGGCGTAACGGGGGCTTGTCGGCCCGACAAATTTACCAATATTTACACCTAGAAAGGGGGATAAGCGGCCACATGATAGCCCATGTGATTTCCCAGAAGCTAGGAGCAGAGATGCATTCACTTCAGTGGAAGGAACATTGTGGGACATAGTGAGTACGGTAATATGTGTTCTCTAGGATAAAATCCCAAGTATAACATTCGCTGGTACCCGGTAGCGCAGCGATGAGACATGGGACGCTGTATGCTCAGCACTGGATCACTATGAATGTGCTGGCCCCAGGGCGTGATTGGCCTTGCGAGTTGTTCCTCGTCCTGATTGCCTGTCCTATTATATAGAATTAGTGTAGGTAATCCTCCGCCGCCTAGTTAAGTGTGTTCAGTCTCCATGTAATGGCCGGTAATCTATAGCAGCAGCTAGCCGATGGCTTCCCTCCTGCTATAGATAAGGGGTGGGCAGAGTCTCACACCTAAGCTTAACGTGATTTTACAGTTTTAGCAAGTAAATCTACGATTTAAAATTTTAAGATCTGTGCTTGCTTTCATGCTATAGGAACCTTCACCACCTCCAGTGGATAAAGATCTGGTCGTGCACTGGACACTTGGGTGCACCCAAAGCAAAATCTGCAACAGCCCCTCCATGTTCCATTTATGATACTAGTCACTGTGCCACCTCTGCACCCCCTACAACTATGCTCCTGAGTTATGGTCCAGCAATCCCTGCCGAGTCGTCTAACAAGCCGTGCACCTTTGTGTCCATCACGTGCCCAGGTCTAATCTGAACTCCTCTCTGACGCCTAGCAGCTCTGTGGACCTAGCTATGCCCTGAAATGTTGTACCATTATGACTAGTACCAATCACCTCCACTATGTAGCTAAGTACTTGCAGGATTCATTCTGGCTTTGTTTCCAGCAGAGGCTTCCTAGCTCACTCTTCCGTCTCCTGCCTGTTACCGACATGAGGTCTGCAGAGCACTATTTATCCTTTCTGCCATGTGCTCCCACTAAATACATAAGGACCTTATCAAATCACAGGTCCCTAAAGATCTGTCACTCAAACATAATATCCAACAGTAATAATAGAGTTGGTCAGTGGATGGCAGCATAGCACATTATTAGAGAGCATGCCTTTATATCGTATAGGGCAATACAGTATCAATAATACATTTCCTACTGTGTTCAGAAGGGGTCATCCACAAAGGTCACTTTCTGCCCAAGGCATATAACTCCCAAGTGGTGATATGCCAACACAGGCTGCCTGAAGAGTGAATACCAGACGGGAACAGCCATGGTAGCTGATGGCACCCCACACCATGACACCTGGATGATGGCAGTAGACGCTCTCCATCCCTTCTGAAAACTCTAATGTGGCCATCATTAGTAGCAAGGCAGAACCTGCTTTGGTCACTGAACGCTATTGCTTGCTGTTGATGACCACATCTGAGTTCACGGGAGGGATGGAGAACGTCTACTGCCACCATGCATAGTGCAGAGACACCTAGGACCAGGTGTCATTGTGGGGGGCGCCATCAGCTTGCATGGCCGTTCCCTTCATCGTGGAACCAGTCCTGCTGCCTTTTTTGACAAGATAACGATGCCGCCCGCACACAGCCCACGCTACACAAGGTGCTCTTCAGGGTAAGAAGCAGCTCCCCTGGCCAGCTCGATCTCCAAATTGAGAAGGTCTGGGACTGGATGGAGAGACGGATCTCTCATTTACAGCAGCCACCTGGAATGACGACCGGAGGATATCCAGCATCTGTATGACCGCTATCATGGCAGTGGCAGCCTGTATGTCAGCAAGGGGAGATGTCACCCTGTATTAATATGACCTCAACATATACCCTGCTGCAGAACCCAAAATAGAGGGGGCACCACCTTGTGTGATCATTGACTAAGCGCCACCAGCAGTTTATACTTTGTCAGTCCCAGCTCAATCATATGAAGTTTTCCAGGTTTTCTTTCCCACAGTAGTCGTCCTTATTACAGACCAGTTTGCAGTGTATTATATGGACTGGTTGTCAGTATTGTGTACAGTGACGGCCATGTTTCTTCCTCTTTCTTGCAGACCCTCCTAAGGAGCCGGTGCTGATGTGCAGGTCTAATAATTACCCCGCGTCCTTCTACTGCAGCTGGCATCTACCCAGTCCGACTTACATCCCCAACTACTTCAACATCACTGTTAGGTATGTACCCCCCTACCGCCACCCCCCCTGCCCCTTAATGCAACCCTCAGAATTCAGGGGCGTTACTTCTCTGTCCTGCAGTAGAGCAGCTCTTTACGATTATCACTCACATCATCCCATTCCGCAGTACACAGAATCACCCCACTCAAAACCATGCACATAATGTATCATCATCCTCATCATCCTACAACTCTTTGAACAGAACGTATCACTCCCATCATCCCACAGCTCTGACGACTGCTACTAGTCCCACACCATGGGGGAGATTAGGATACTGTCCATGTTTCCCAGAGCAGCCAGTCGCAGCGCCGCTTTCATTTCATATTGTGCTCTTGTCAGATGAAAGCTACCGTGTGATTGGTTGCGTGGGGGCAGCACAGTGTGTACAGAGTGACAGGATGATGGGAGTGATGCTTCCTGCATACAGATTGGCAGGTATCAGGAGCGGCCTGGTCATAGACCATACAGGAAAATTTCCAGTTGAGCTGATGATGCCCAGGAGACCACCAGAGCCCTTCTCACGGCCATCGGCTGAGTACATAATGATCCAATGCTCTTACACATTTGGCCGGTGGAGCAGGTATCCTCCTGAATTCAACTGTATCGCCATCCTCAGGACAATGAGACAGTTTAATACTGCAGCGGGGAGCAGTATTCTGTGCTGCACGGTAGTAATTGGTTCTTTTGCGGCGGTATTTTGTGGTGCACGGTAGTATTTGGTTCTTTCTGGGGCGGTATTTTGTGCTGCACTGTAGTAATTGGTTCTTTTGGGGCGGTATTTTGTGCTGCACTGTAGTATTTGGTTCTTTTGGGGCGGTATTTTGTGCTGCACTGTAGTATTTGGTTCTTCTGGGGCGGTATTTTGTGCTGCACTGTAGTATTTGGTTCTTCTGGGGCGGTATTTTGTGCTGCACAGTAGTATTTGGTTCTTCTGGGGCGGTATTTTGTGCTGCACTGTAGTATTTAGTTCTTTCTGGGGCGGTATTTTGTGCTGCACTGTAGTATTTGGTTCTTCTGGGGCGGTATTTTGTGCTGCACTGTAGTATTTGGTTCTTCTGGGGCGGTATTTTGTGCTGCACTGTAGTAATTGGTTCTTTTGGGGCGGTATTTTGTGCTGCACTGTAGTATTTGGTTCTTCTGGGGCGGTATTTTGTGCTGCACTGTAGTAATTGGTTCTTCTGGGGCGGTATTTTGTGCTGCACTGTAGTATTTGGTTCTTCTGGGGCGGTATTTTGTGCTGCACTGTAGTATTTAGTTCTTCTGGGGCGGTATTTTGTGCTGCACTGTAGTAATTGGTTCTTCTGGGGCGGTATTTTGTGCTGCACTACGGTATTGCTGGCCCCGCCTGCTGCTGTTGTCCCTGCCTATTTGTGTTGCCCCACCTCCTGCCAACCTGGACCTGCCTACAACAGGAGCCACTTTTAGGTTTCTTTCCAGGGCCACTTTAAGCTCCCAGTCCGCACCTGGTGGGTATATAAGGGATGTGTACCGCAGCTGATGAACATTTCTTTATGTATTTGCAGGCACGGCTCCACGCAGCTCTACTGTGAGAGAGATCCCTTCCCCAAAAACAGGTGTCACATCAAGTACAGCCGCCTCTTTTCCACCCTGAAGTATGAGGTGACCGTCGTGGCCAGCAACGCTCTGGGGAAGAGCTCCAACACCATCAGCTTCGATGAGTTCATGATAGGTAAGGGATATAACTGACTAACGAGATCTCAAAGGCCAAGCCTCAGCTCCTGTGGTAGAGGGGCCCTGGACTCCTTCCGGCATCAGGGCCTGAGACTGAGACACCACCTCTGCGCCCCATAGGTTACATTACCTTTTGGTTGCTACGAAAGTTGAGCACTGATTGGTTGCTATGAAAGCTGAGCTCTGATTGGCCACGAAGGCTAATCCAGTTGCTATGAAAGCTGAGCTCTGATTGGTTGCTATGAAAGGTGAGCTCTGATTGGTTGCCATGAAAGGTGAGCGCTTATTGTTTTATATCAAAGCTGAGTTATGATTGGTTGCTATTAAAGCTGATCTCTGATTGGTTGCTCTGAAAGCTGAGCTCTAATTTGATGCTCTGAAAGCTGAGCTGTGATTGGTTAATGTGAACGCTGAGCTCTGGTTGCTCTGAAAGCTGAGCTTTAATTGGTTGCTCTGAAAGCTGAGCTCTGATTGGTTGCTTTGGGTGACCGTTTTACTGTAGGAGGGATGAGGCCTATGCAGACCAAACAAAGGTGATAGGTGTCTGATTTTCATGGCCGACCCTGTACAATCCTAATACGCCCTGTAGATACTAGATTTCTGGAGGAGTGCCGTTGATCAAGGATTTATGAATTAATTGGAGGAATTTATTATTCTCTAAGAATGTCTTCTGTCTTATTGGAGTATCTCAGGGTGCCAATTCTCCACAATTGAGGCTATAATATCCTTCCAGGGTGGAGACTCAGGGACACCTAAAACCACTGCCTCCACCTGAGAAGATGAGACCTGATGAAGAGCATGGAATCGGTGGAAAAGCTCAAAAATGTGGAGCCCCTCTAGTTGAGGGATGAGAAGATCTCCCACCCCTCCCTTTCTCTGCACTCTACTTTTGCTTCTCCTCCAGCCTCTGTTTAGGCCTCTTTCACACGGGCGTCGCGGGTGAGGGCCGGATGCATTCAGGGTGCATTGCGGGAAGCCCGCGCGAGTAGGCGCGCAATTGCAGGCAGTTTTGTCTGCGATTGCGTTCCGATGTTCAGTTTTTTCCGCGCAAGTGCAATGCGTTTTGCACACGTGTGAGATAAAATTTAATGTGGTACCCAGACCCGAACCCGGACTTCTTCACTGAAGTTCGGGTTTGGGTTTGGTGTTCTGTAGATTTTATTATTTTCCCTTATAACATGGTTATAATGGAAAATAATAGCATTCTTTAATACAGAATGCTTAGTAAAATGTCAATTGAGGGTTAAAAAATAATAAAAACATAACTCACCTCATCCACTTGATTGCGCAGCCGGGATCGTCTTCTTTCTTCTTCTTTCAGGACCTGCACATGGTGAGCGTGGTCAAATCAGTGCAGGTCCTGCTGAATGAAGATAGAAGGACCTGCGATGACGTCACCACGTGGTGAGCGGGATTACGTCATCAAAGGTCCTTTTGCAGGTCCTGAAAGAAGAAGAAGAAAGAAGACGATGCCGACTGCGCAATCAAGTGGATGAGGGGAGTTAATTTTTTTAATTTTTTAACCCCTCAAGGCACATTTTACTAAGCACTCTGTATTAATAATGCTATTATTCTCCCTTATAACAATGTTATAAGGGAAAATAATACAGTGAATATAATTTAAGGGGGTCCGGGGTTGCTCCTCCCTATCATCTCCTAGCAACCATGCGTGAAAATCGCACCGCATCCGCACTTGCTTGGGGATGCTTGCGATTTTCAAGCAGACCCATTCATTTCTATGGGGCCTGCGTTGCGTGAAAAACGCAGAATATAGAGCATGCTGCGATTTTTCACGCAACGCACAAGTGATGCGTGAAAATCACCGCTCATCTGCACAGCCCCATTGAAGTGAATGGGTGCAATGCGTTCACCTCACGCATTGCACCCGCGCAGGAAAACTCGCCCGTGTGAAAGGGGCCTTTATCATGCTTATCCATACTTTCATATAAAGAATATGGAGGATATGGCCCAGTCCTTACTCTCCCACATCCTGGTCTCTTCCCCAGATCACCTTCTCTCAAGACATTTACAACATCTCCAGTACCAGGGTCACCCTACCAGAGTTGCCCAATCACTAAAAAATCTTGGTTCTCCTCCCAGGCCCCTGTCCACTCTTCACCTCCTCCCTGTAGAGTCTGTGGCCAGTCCGCCCCTGGTAAATCTCCTGCTGTAGGTGCTTGGCCTGCTTCTGGGTGGACTGGCACGTTCTGTTGTTGGGCAGGGATCCTGAGATCACTTGAAGGGGTTATGTTGGAGGTGGCACAGGAGCTATAGGTGCTGACTCCTTATGGTATTGTGACTCCTCAGTGTTCCTCCTCCAGGTCAACCTCACCTCAGTGAGGACTGTGCTGTCCAGGTTGGGTTTTGCAGGAGCTTCCATCTTCTTCAGGTCTCTGGTAACGTTTGCCTTTAGTTCGGTCACCACTTTTTACTCACCTGCTCCTCAGGGTGGACCTCAGGGTGAGCAGGAAACCCATCTATGCCATTCCTGCTGGATCTCCTTATCCCAGGATCCTGCAGGAGCCTGCTTTTGATTTGTACTGCCCCCAGCAGCCTATATCAGAGATCAAGACCATGGAAATGTGTCCTCAAGCTCATCTCAGTGGCCTCACTTCTTCATGGGGAACCAACAAAGCTGCCAGGCAGAGACCTGTTTACACTATAGATCTCCTACTCTTTTCCTGAAATACTCTGTGCTGCAGGGGACCCTGCTCTTTCCACTATGTAACTTGCAGATGTTTCACGAGTTTGAGCAAAGCAGTTTAGAGATTTGTGGCCATAATCTGTGTGATCTGAGGACCATGAGGAGGCTGCAGGAAGCTGTTGTTTAGAATTGCGCTCACGCCGTGACGCCGCTGCGGACCCAGAAAGGAACATGGATCAATCAGACTCCTGAAAAACAAAGTGGGATCAAAGTGAAGCCTAATCGAGTGTGAGAATGAGAGCGAGCGGCGTCCCAGAGCCATCCTGATGTCACACGACTCATCCTGAGAAAGCCGCCATAGTTTTAATTGCGTTGGCTTACCGCTCGTCTGGCAGCACATGTGACTGCGGCGCCAATATAACTAATTAAATTGGAAAGACATGGGAAGCAGAACATTTGGACCTGGCTGTGAAACTGCTGAGGTTTTGTGGCTCACTGACGTTCTCCGTCTCATACTCCACTGCCGACTGCCTCCTCTGCGAGACGTCCAAGAGTCGGAGGAGAAATTAACCCAATCATCTCCAAGGGGGCGAACAAATGGCTAAGGAAACTCAGCCGTATGGGAATACAGTCCAAGAAATAATTAGAACATCATTGGTCATAAAAGACCAAAGAAGTACTGAAGTATTCAACCTGAAGCAAGTGTGGGACATCATGTGGATGGAAGCAGTATTATAGTAGTAATATTCTTCTACATAGTAAGCAGTATTATAGTAGTTATATTCTTGTACATAGGAGCAGTATTATAGTAGTTATATTCTTGTACATAGGAGCAGTATTATAGTAGTTATATTCTTGTACATAAGAGCAGTATTATAGTAGTTATATTATTGTACATAGGAGCAGTATTATAGTAGTTATATTATTGTACATAGGAGCAGTATTATAGTAGTTATATTCTTGTACATAGGAGCAGTATTATAGTAGTTATATTCTTATACATAGGAGCAGTATTATAGTAGTTATATTATTGTACATAGGAGCAGTATTATAGTAGTTATATTCTTGTACATAGGAGCAGTATTATAGTAGTTATATTCTTGTACATAGGAGGCAGTATTCTAGTAGTTATATTCTTGTACATAGGAGCAGTATTATAGTAGTTATATTCTTGTACATAGGAGCAGTATTATAGTAGTTATATTCTTGTACATAGGGGGCAGTATTATAGTAGTTATATTCCTGTACATAGGAGGCAGTATTATAGTAGTTATATTCCTGTACATAGGAGGCAGTATTATAGTAGTTATATTCTTGTACATAGGAGCAGTATTATAGTAGTTATATTCTTGTACATAGGAGCAGTATTATAGTAGTTATATTCTTGTACATAGGAGGCAGTATTATAGTAGTTATATTCTTGTACATAGGAGCAGTATTATAGTAGTTATATTCTTGTACATAGGAGCAGTATTATAGTAGTTATATTCTTGTACATAGGAGGCAGTATTATAGTAGTTACAGTATATTATTGTAGATAGGAGCAGTATTATAGTAGTTATATTCTTGTACATAGGAGGCAGTATTATAGTAGTTATATTCTTGTACATAGGAGCAGTATTATAGTAGTTATATCCTTGTACATAGGAGGCAGTATTATAGTAGTTATATTCTTGTACATAGGAGCAGTATTATAGTAGTTATATTCTTGTACATAGGAGGCAGTATTATAGTAGTTATATTCTTGTACATAGGAGCAGTATTATAGTAGTTATATTCTTGTACATAGGAGCAGTATTATAGTAGTTATAGTCTTGTACATAGGAGCAGTATTATAGTAGTTATATTCTTGTACATAGGAGGCAGTATTATAGTAGTTATATTATTGTAGATAGGAGCAGTATTATAGTAGTTATATTCTTGTACATAGGAGGCAGTATTATAGTAGTTACAGTATATTATTGTAGATAGGAGCAGTATTATAGTAGTTATATTCTTGTACATAGGAGGCAGTATTATAGTAGTTATATTCTTGTACATAGGAGCAGTATTATAGTAGTTATATCCTTGTACATAGGAGGCAGTATTATAGTAGTTATATTCTTGTACATAGGAGCAGTATTATAGTAGTTATATTCTTGTACATAGGAGGCAGTATTATAGTAGTTATATTCTTGTACATAGGAGCAGTATTATAGTAGTTATATTCTTGTACATAGGAGCAGTATTATAGTAGTTATAGTCTTGTACATAGGAGCAGTATTATAGTAGTTATATTCTTGTACATAGGAGGCAGTATTATAGTAGTTATATTATTGTAGATAGGAGCAGTATTATAGTAGTTATATTCTTGTACATAGGAGGCAGTATTATAGTAGTTATATTCTTGTACATAGGAGCAGTATTATAGTAGTTATATTCTTGTACATAGGAGCAGTATTATAGTAGTTATATTCTTGTACATAGGAGGCAGTATTATAGTAGTTATATTCTTGTACATAGGAGCAGTATTATAGTAGTTATATTCTTGTACATAGGAGCAGTATTATAGTAGTTATAGTCTTGTACATAGGAGCAGTATTATAGTAGTTATATTCTTGTACATAGGAGGCAGTATTATAGTAGTTATATTATTGTAGATAGGAGCAGTATTATAGTAGTTATATTCTTGTACATAGGAGGCAGTATTATAGTAGTTATATTCTTGTACATAGGAGCAGTATTATAGTAGTTATATTCTTGTACATAGGAGCAGTATTATAGTAGTTATATTCTTGTACATAGGAGCAGTATTATAGTAGTTATATTCTTGTACATAGGAGCAGTATTATAGTAGTTATATTCTTGTACATAGGAGGCAGTATTATAGTAGTTATATTCCTGTACATAGGAGCAGTATTATAGTAGTTATATTCTTGTACATAGAGCAGTATTATAGTAGTTATATTCTTGTACATAGGAGGCAGTATTATAGTAGTTATATTCTTGTACATAGGAGGCAGTATTATAGTAGTTATATTCTTGTACATAGGAGCAGTATTATAGTAGTTATATTCTTGTACATAGGAGCATATTGCTGCACATTGGGGGCATTAATATGTTAGTGTTAGTTCAGTATCATGTTACTCTTTGTAATGTCATGAGTGGCCTGAATTCCCCTTTAAAAATCCACTCCATAATTAAATAATTTTAATAATTTTGTACTTTGGGAACAGATGCAAAATTATAGCTTATTACTGGTGTTTATCTCATGAAGGATACCTGCAGAGTCTGGAGGCGTCCCCGGGACATTTTTTTCAGTAACGTCTCAGAAAGTCTTATCTTAAGAAATGGTTGAAATAAGACCCTTGAAGATGTGAGCACTTTCCCTGTTGGGGGCACATATTTTTTGTGACCTTTGTACATCTGCTCAGGGCTTGTTGGCGACATAACCGTATATTGGTACTATGATGTGTGTGTCCGCGATATGGCCGGCTGCTATAACTATGTTTCAAATATTTACTGCATTGGGGAAGATTTTTCGTCCACTGTGGATGCGGTATCTGACCCAGGACGCCAGTTTATTGAGATTGACAGTTTATTAATTTGTGGTCAAGAGATTAAAAATGTTGTATTCTTCATCCACAGTGAAACCTGATCCTCCAGAAAATGTGCTGGCAAAGCCTGTCCACAGAAACCTCCGGAGGCTGGAAGTCACCTGGCAGATCCCATCCACCTGGCCGGACCCCGAATCGTTTCCACTCAAATTCTTCCTGCGATATCGGCCGTTAATTGTAGACCAATGGCAGCATGTGAGTACAGAGCCGTGTCTATCTATCTATCTATCTATCTATCTATCTATCTATCTATCTAATATCTATCTATCTAATATCTATCTCATATCAAATCAGCTTTATTGGAAGGACTAAATACATTTTACCATTGCCAAAGCAAGTGGGAAATAATTGGGTAGGGTTTGGGGGTGGGGACACATCCAGGGTGAGATATAGGAGTCCATGGTATATCAGGTTCTTCTCAGTCCATGGCAGGCAGTAATATATTGTGCTGCTATGGCCGCTGTGTTCTCCTCTTCCTCCTCCATAGAGGTGAAGTCTGGGCAGAGATCAGACAGTCTCCTGAAGTGAGTCTCCCTCACTGCTGAGTATTTGGGGCACCGCAGCAGGAAATGAGCCTCATCCTCCACGGCCTCCTGCTCGCACTGCTGGCACAGTCTGCTCCCCCTTGGCATGTACCTCTGTCGGTGCCGCCCGGATTCAATGAGCAGGCTGTGGGCGCTCAGTCTGTACCGCTCAGGATCTGTCAGTCTCTTGGATTGGGGAGTTTCTGCAGGCTCTGGTATATAGTCAGCTTATCTATCTTTCTCCTATCTATCTATCTATCTATCTATCTATCTATCTATCTATCTATCTATCTATTATCTATCTATCTATCTATCTATCTATCTATCTATCTATCTATCTATTATCTATCTATCTATCTATCTATCTATTATCTATCTATCTATCTCATATCTATCTATCTATCTATCTATCTATCTATCTATCTATCTATCTCATATCTATCTATCTATCTATCTATCTATCTATCTATCCAGTTCCTGTACACTAGGTCTTACTCCAGTCACCTCTAGAGCTGCACTCCTCCTCTGGTCTCCCGTTAGCTCTCCGGTACCTGACCTCTCATCTCTCTGCCGCCCCTGCTGGTTCAGTGTCTGTAGATAGAGGCCCTGACTTGCTGTGATGCATTGTCCTAGATGTAGTGTTTGCATTTTCTTCTGTGACGTATCAGTCATTGAGGGGAAACTCTGGAGAAACAATGGATTGTAAATTCTGTAATCCCATCTCTGATATTTGGTGATTACGTCACTTCCTGTTGCTGCCGTCAGATAGATCCCAACCCCCCCCCCCCCCCTCCCCTCGGGGCTAATGTATCAGGGATGTATGAAGAGTAGGAAGCTTCTATTACAGATGATTGATACATTGTAGTCAGAGGGGTTTGGACTCGTCCTCCTCGCCGCCCCCTCCTCAGTGGTGCAGTCTACGTTAATGCTCCGCGCTGCCCCGGAGAGCGTCGCCAGAGATAAGTAGCCGGTCTGAGAAGTGTCGTCTTCTAATCCGCTGCCAGTGAAGCCATTAAGAAAATCTATTAAGTGAATGTTCGTGAAGCTGTGCCGGAACGTTCTGCGCAATATTCCTGATTAATGGCGGTAGGATTCCATTCTTCTGTACACGCCTGGACTCTGCGTGAAAGTCGCAGGCTGCCGCACCGAGCGTCCGATTCATAATTGCGGTATGGCTGTAGGGCCCTCAGACCTTAGTGGGGCCCCTTCCCAGTCATTATACCCGCAGATCCATATTCGCCATGATGTCGCAGCCGGGTTGGCCTCACATGAACTAGCACGGAGCCGCGTCCTCGGTCAGCGCCTCAAGGTCACGACCAGCTGAGGGGCACGCCTGGTCAGGTCGCGGCGCTGATGGAGATGACTTGTGGCGGCGTTTTTCCTGGCAGATAGCGCGGGACACATCTGGACAGCTCCCCCTGGCAGGCCTTTGATATCCGCCTCTCCAGCCCTGGCACGGTGCCCTGGCACACTCTCTAATTACCAGGCTGCTCCAGGACCTGACACAAAGCTCCCTGCACTTAATTCAAGCAATGTCAATTAGGACGAGGCAGAGCGGAGGAAGCGAGGGGATGAGGGCGCCGCTTACGGAAATTAATATGCAGTATTCATGGGCTGCGATCGATGGCAGATGCATTACCCCTGCCTTATCTGAATCAGCAGGAGAGGACGTGGCGCCTGTGACCGGCAGTGAAGGACGGTGTCCCCGGCAGGGCAGACGCCTCGTACTCCTCGTACCGCAGCCGTGACAGGGAGGCAGTCGCGCTTTTCTCATCACACATTGACCCCGTGGTCGGCCATTATCATCTGTGGCGATTCTGTTTTTTTTACCGTTTTTTACCAAATGACTATTTTGTTTCTTTAAGGAAGGGGGCGTGGCCAGATGTTACAATGTTGCTACATGTATCCACTTGAAAGTTCTCTGCACGCAGGTCAGAGGTCAACTCCTCAAGACGTCTTCTCATTCTTACGCCTCTGGACAGGGGGTGACGACGACGGCCTTGTCTGCTGAGATATATGGCACCAGGTGCCGCCAGGGCGATGACTGATTGAGGGGGATCAAGTGGTCAGACAGCCATGGCGGTGCCTCGGGACTCCCTGCCGAGTGCCTGAGCACTTTACACTACATGATGTCGCTCCTCACCTTGTGCAAATTTGTAGTGTTGCCCTGACTCCTTCGTTTTTCGAAATTGGGCGTGCCCCACAATAATCAGAGGCGGGGTTTAACCACAGATGCCGCCCATGAGCAGCCGCTCTTGCTGTGCTCCCTAATATTGAGCCAATGACACAGTCACTAGTGAACAGAGGTAACAGAGAGCAAAAATCTGTGAAAAGGCAGCAAGAATCGATGCAAGCAGAGCAAATAAAAGACGGAGGATGAGGATGATGGTGGTGATTGTGACATTATTCTTATTATTATGGGAGGAGCTCCCACTAGTGGCAGAACAGAGAACAGCAGGGACAGCTCACCAGATTATTAATCACTATATCAGTGACAATCCATATCTGGTGATTTCCATTTCAGATGAGTGGCGTTCATCTCGCCTGGACTTCTGAAGCCTGTCCTGTGTCCACGGGGTCGTTATGTGTGGTTTCATCTTCCAGTAGCAATAATTTATTTATTTTATGCACTTATATAGCGGTACTATATTCCGCAGCGCTTTACAGACATTAGCGTCAAGCTGTCCCCAATGGGGCTCACATGTGAAGCACCTGGTGTCTTTTTATGTGGCAAAGGGGCAACAAGGCACCAAGGGGTAAGAGGCGAGTGCCACCTGCGCACCCCTCGTGACCCATTGGAGGGCAGCATGCCTGAAGGTCTGGCTATTGGCACCGTAGTGTGTGATATTATTATGCTGTTGCGTTGCCCTCTATGGAGCGGACTGTGAACTGCAGGAAGGACATTAAGACCCATTCAGCGTGGGCACCGAGGGGCATCAGTGCATGGCAGTGATTAGAGGGATGCCACCCGGCTAGTCATTCTTTTGATGTTTGTTCCGCTTGGCCCGCCATTCTTGGAGTTTTGCTTTGTTCGGCTGCCAACGCCTCCTCCGAGCAAGGAGAAGTCAATGTCTGACAAAGCAGTGAGCGGAGAGGAGGCCTAGGAAGCCCAGCGAGCTCATGAAGACCCCATTGATTGCTCCGCTCTCAGTCCTCTGCCTTTGATGCAGGTGGACGCCGCCAGCAGCCATGGCCGTCATCAATCTCACCCCAACCTCCCCTTCCCCCCACTGAGGGTCCAGAGGGGCGGCAGCGCAGCCGGAGCTCAGAAAACAGCTCCAACCGCAGCCTCCGGTTCAGACATTTAATGATTTTAGTTGTAAATCTTCCGTCCAGATCTGAGCCGAATGTCTGTGGGCCACCGGAGCTTCTGCTACAGTGTATCAGTGCAGGGAAGTCAGTCTGCAGTGCAGAGGGTACAGCTGATGGAGGATACAATTGTAGCAAACCCTCATCTGTGAGAAGTTAGGACAGGTTTTCAGTCTCAAAAGAGAATAAACCGCAATTAAGATTCCATTACATAAAGAAAAACAAAAAAGCTTCATTAACTATCTTACTGAGATCGCCTTGACGTTTGGCAGACGGGCCCAAATAATCTTGTACAAAGGATTTGCCAAGCATCTCAAATTTATTAGCGTAGCATTTGCACCAGAATACTTTCTATTATTTTGGCAGTATTGTTCTTTATTTGGTTTGCAGAGCGCTGTTGCATTGTATATTTTTTTGGCCTTTGTGCTTTCAGCCTCGGCAACGCGCACCTGCGCACTGGATGTGCTGACTGACCCCCAATTTTTCTTTGCAGTTAATTCAATATCCACACTGCACGACACTGGTATATAGACAGGAATAATGGATCCACACTGCACGACACTGGTATATAGACAGGAATAATGGATCCACACTGCACCGACACTGGTATATAGACAGGAATAATGGATACACACTGCACTGACACTGGTATATAGACAGGAATAATAGATCCACGCTGCACCGACACTGGTATATAGACAGGAATAATGGATCCACATTGCACCGACACTGGTATATAGACAGGAATAATGGATACACACTGCACCGACACTGGTATATAGACAGGAATAATGGATCCACACTGCACGACACTGGTATATAGACAGGAATAATGGATCCACATTGCACCGACACTGGTATATAGACAGGAATAATGGATACACACTGCACCGACACTGCTATATAGACAGGAATAATGGATCCACACTGCACTGACACTGATATATAGACAGGAATAATGGATCCACATTGCACCGACACTGCTATATAGACAGGAATAATGGATCCACGCTACACCGACACTGGTATATAGACAGGAATAATGGATACACACTGCACTGACACTGATATATAGACAGGAATAATGGATCCACACTGCACCGACACTGGTATATAGACAGGAATAATGGATCCACACTGCACGACACTGGTATATAGACAGGAATAATAGATCCACACTGCACCGACACTGGTATATAGACAGGAATAATGGATCCACACTGCACCGACACTGCTATATAGACAGGAATAATGGATACACACTGCACTGACACTGATATATAGACAGGAATAATGGATCCACACTGCACCGACACTGGTATATAGACAGGAATAATGGATCCACACTGCACCGACACTGGTATATAGACAGGAATAATGGATCCACATTGCACCGACACTGGTATATAGACAGGAATAATGGATCCACATTGCACCGACACTGATATATAGACAGGAATAATGGATCCACGCTACACCGACACTGGTATATAGACAGGAATAATGGATACACACTGCACTGACACTGATATATAGACAGGAATAATGGATCCACACTGCACCGACACTGGTATATAGACAGGAATAATGGATCCACACTGCACGACACTGGTATATAGACAGGAATAATAGATCCACACTGCACCGACACTGGTATATAGACAGGAATAATGGATCCACACTGCACCGACACTGCTATATAGACAGGAATAATGGATACACACTGCACTGACACTGATATATAGACAGGAATAATGGATCCACACTGCACCGACACTGGTATATAGACAGGAATAATGGATCCACACTGCACCGACACTGGTATATAGACAGGAATAATGGATCCACACTGCACCGACACTGGTATATAGACAGGAATAATGGATCCACGCTACACCGACACTACTATATAGACAGGAATAATGGATACACACTGCACCGACACTGGTATATAGACAGAAATAATGGATACACACTGCACCGACACTGGTATATAGACAGGAATAATGGATCCACACTGCACCGACACTGGTATATAGACAGGAATAATGGATCCACACTGCACCGACACTGCTATATAGACAGGAATAATGGATCCACATTGCACCGACACTGATATATAGACAGGAATAATGGATCCACACTGCACCGACACTGGTATATAGACAGGAATAATGGATACACACTGCACCGACACTGGTATATAGACAGGAATAATGGATACACACTGCACCGACACTGGTATATAGACAGGAATAATGGATCCACACTGCACCGACACTGGTATATAGACAGGAATAATAGATCCACACTGCACCGACACTGGTATATAGACAGGAATAATGGATACACACTGCACCGACACTGCTATATAGACAGGAATAATGGATCCACATTGCACCGACACTGATATATAGACAGGAATAATGGATCCACACTGCACTGACACTGGTATATAGACAGGAATAATGGATCCACACTGCACTGACACTGGTATATAGACAGGAATAATGGATCCACACTGCACCGACACTGGTATATAGACAGGAATAATGGATACACATTGCACCGACACTGGTATATAGACAGGAATAATAGATCCACACTGCACCGACACTGGTATATAGACAGGAATAATGGATACACACTGCACTGACACTGATATATAGACAGGAATAATGGATCCACGCTACACTGACACTGGTATATAGACAGGAATAATGGATACACACTGCACCGACACTGGTATATAGACAGGAATAATGGATCCACACTGCACCGACACTGGTATATAGACAGGAATAATGGATCCACATTGCACCGACACTGGTATATAGACAGGAATAATGGATCCACACTGCACCGACACTGGTATATAGACAGGAATAATGGATCCACACTGCACCGACACTGGTATATAGACAGGAATAATGGATCCACACTGCACTGACACTGGTATATAGACAGGAATAATGGATCCACACTGCACCGACACTGGTATATAGACAGGAATAATGGATCCACACTGCACGACACTGGTATATAGACAGGAATAATAGATCCACACTGCACCGACACTGGTATATAGACAGGAATAATGGATCCACACTGCACCGACACTGCTATATAGGCAGGAATAATGGATCCACACTGCACCGACACTGCTATATAGACAGGAATAATGGATCCACACTGCACCGACACTGGTATATAGGCAGGAATAATGGATACACACTGCACCGACACTGGTATATAGACAGGAATAATGGATACACACTGCACTGACACTGCTATATAGACAGGAATAATGGATCCACACTGCACCGACACTGGTATATAGACAGGAATAATGGATACACACTGCACCGGCACTGGTATATAGACAGGAATAATAGATCCACGCTACACGACTCTGGTATATAGACAGGAATAATGGATCCACACTGCAGTGGCACTGCTATATAGACAGGAATAATGGATCCACACTGCACCGACACTGCTATATAGACAGGAATAATGGATCCACACTGCACCGACACTGGTATATAGACAGGAATAATGGATACACACTGCACCGGCACTGGTATATAGACAGGAATAATGGATACACACTGCACTGACACTGGTATATAGACAGGAATAATGAATCCACACTGCACCGACACTGGTATATAGACAGGAATAATAGATCCACGCTACACGACTCTGGTATATAGACAGGAATAATGGATCCACACTGCAGTGGCACTGCTATATAGACAGGAATAATGGATCCACACTGCACCGACACTGCTATATAGACAGGAATAATAGATCCACACTGCACCGACACTGCTATATAGACAGGAATAATGGATCCACGCTACACCGACACTGCTATATAGACAGGAATAATGGATCCACACTGCACCGACACTGGTATATAGACAGGAATAATGGATCCACACTGCACCGACACTGGTATATAGACAGGAATAATAGATCCACACTGCACCGACACTGGTATATAGACAGGAATAATGGATCCACATTGCACCGACACTGGTATATAGACAGGAATAATAGATCCACACTGCACCGACACTGCTATATAGACAGGAATAATGGATCCACACTGCACCGACACTGGTATATAGACAGGAATAATGGATCCACACTGCACCGGCACTGGTATATAGACAGGAATAATAGATCCACACTGCACCGACACTGCTATATAGACAGGAATAATGGATCCACACTGCACCGACACTGGTATATAGACAGGAATAATGGATCCACGCTACACCGACACTGGTATATAGACAGGAATAATGGATCCACACTGCACCGACACTGGTATATAGACAGGAATAATGGATACACACTGCACTGACACTGGTATATAGACAGGAATAATAGATCCACACTGCACCGACACTGGTATATAGACAGGAATAATGGATCCACACTGCACCGACACTGGTATATAGACAGGAATAATGGATCCACACTGCACCGGCACTGGTATATAGACAGGAATAATAGATCCACACTGCACCGACACTGCTATATAGACAGGAATAATGGATCCACACTGCACCGACACTGGTATATAGACAGGAATAATGGATCCACACTGCACCGGCACTGGTATATAGACAGGAATAATAGATCCACACTGCACCGACACTGCTATATAGACAGGAATAATGGATCCACACTGCACCGACACTGGTATATAGACAGGAATAATGGATCCACGCTACACCGACACTGGTATATAGACAGGAATAATGGATCCACACTGCACCGACACTGGTATATAGACAGGAATAATGGATACACACTGCACTGACACTGGTATATAGACAGGAATAATAGATCCACACTGCACCGACACTGGTATATAGACAGGAATAATGGATCCACACTGCACCGACACTGGTATATAGACAGGAATAATGGATCCACACTGCACCGACACTGGTATACACTGCGTGCAGAATTATTAGGCAAATGAGTATTTTGACCACATCATCCTCTTTATGCATGTTGTCTTACTCCAAGCTGTATAGGCTCGAAAGCCTACTACCAATTAAGCATATTAGGTGATGTGCATCTCTGTAATGAGAAGGGGTGTGGTCTAATGACATCAACACCCTATATTAGGTGTGCCTAATTATTAGGCAACTTCCTTTCCTTTGGCAAAATGGGTCAAAAGAAGGACTTGACAGGCTCAGAAAAGTCAAAAATAGTGGGATATCTTGCAGAGGGATGCAGCACTCTTAAAATTGCAAAGCTTCTGAAGCGTGATCATCGAACAATCAAGCGTTTCATTCAAAATAGTCAACAGGGTCGCAAGAAGCGTGTGGAAAAACCAAGGCGCAAAATAACTGCCCATGAACTGAGAAAAGTCAAGCGTGCAGCTGCCAAGATGCCACTTGCCACCAGTTTGGCCATATTTCAGAGCTGCAACATCACTGGAGTGCCCAAAAGCACAAGGTGTGCAATACTCAGAGACATGGCCAAGGTAAGAAAGGCTGAAAGACGACCACCACTGAACAAGACACACAAGCTGAAACGTCAAGACTGGGCCAAGAAATATCTCAAGACTGATTTTTCTAAGGTTTTATGGACTGATGAAATGAGAGTGAGTCTTGATGGGCCAGATGGATGGGCCCGTGGCTGGATTGGTAAAGGGCAGAGAGCTCCAGTCCGACTCAGACGCCAGCAAGGTGGAGGTGGAGTACTGGTTTGGGCTGGTATCATCAAAGATGAGCTTGTGGGGCCTTTTCGGGTTGAGGATGGAGTCAAGCTCAACTCCCAGTCCTACTGCCAGTTTCTGGAAGACACCTTCTTCAAGCAGTGGTACAGGAAGAAGTCTGCATCCTTCAAGAAAAACATGATTTTCATGCAGGACAATGCTCCATCACACGCGTCCAAGTACTCCACAGCGTGGCTGGCAAGAAAGGGTATAAAAGAAGAAAATCTAATGACATGGCCTCCTTGTTCACCTGATCTGAACCCCATTGAGAACCTGTGGTCCATCATCAAATGTGAGATTTACAAGGAGGGAAAACAGTACACCTCTCTGAACAGTGTCTGGGAGGCTGTGGTTGCTGCTGCACGCAATGTTGATGGTGAACAGATCAAAACACTGACAGAATCCATGGATGGCAGGCTTTTGAGTGTCCTTGCAAAGAAAGGTGGCTATATTGGTCACTGATTTGTTTTTGTTTTGTTTTTGAATGTCAGAAATGTATATTTGTGAATGTTGAGATGTTATATTGGTTTCACTGGTAAAAATAAATAATTGAAATGGGTATATATTTGTTTTTTGTTAAGTTGCCTAATAATTATGCACAGTAATAGTCACCTGCACACACAGATATCCCCCTAAAATAGCTAAAACTAAAAACAAACTAAAAACTACTTCCAAAAATATTCAGCTTTGATAATAATGAGTTTTTTGGGTTCATTGAGAACATGGTTGTTGTTCAATAATAAAATTAATCCTCAAAAATACAACTTGCCTAATAATTCTGCACTCCCTGTATAGACAGGAATAATGGATACACACTGCACCGACACTGCTATATAGACAGGAATAATGTATCCACACTGCACCGACACTGCTATATAGACAGGAATAATGTATCCACACTGCACCGACACTGCTATATAGACAGGAATAATGGATCCACACTGCACCGACACTGCTATATGAACACTGTGGAGATTTGTATGTGGAAAATAACAAAAAAAAAATTCAGCCGCACTATTTATGGCGGGTTTTATGCGCTTTTTATTGTGTATTTTCTGTTTATGGTAACAACCCCATTGAAGTCTATGGGGAAAACCGTTCTACAGAAGGATCGGAATCTCACGAATGATTGACACGCTGCAGATTTCAGTGTCCCTGAGGTTTGTCTGATTTCTACACTGGGCCGGTCCTGTAGTGCGCTTTGGTTTTTCTGGATGAAAATCTGTTCGGAAATGCTGCTGGTAAACCGCAATGTGCGCAGGCACCCGAATACCGGTTCTTTGCTTCTGTGCTTTCTCGTCTCTGCCGTACGAGCCGGTATATGGGGATTCAGTCAGATGTCTCTGTAAGTCGCCCTGTTAATCAGCGAGGTATAATCCCGGGCCCCCATTATTCCTGACTGAGGGGCCCCTCCAGCATTTTATCCCAAGTCTTTGCAGACGTCTCCTCCATTATTAGGACGTCTTGTAAAACTCCTTGTCTCAATGAAAGCATCAATCTCCGTACAAAGAATTTAATCTCCAGACAAACGCGCCATAACAAGGATCCGCTTATCGCTGCTCTTATCTCTATATATCAGCGCGGACGGCGGCGGGAACAACCGCGCCAATATTAGACGTCAGCTTTTATGTCTCACGTAACCGGTTAACTGTGAACAGCAGAAGAGACGGCGAGCGACGCTCTGAGGTTAATACAGCAGACGGAGAAGCATCTGCCGGGGCCAGGCGGCACCTTTTAACCCCTTCTCTACTGGACAGACATAGGTGTTCCCGACCTAAAACAGGGAAGAAACGACCATATGACGTATTGTGCCGCCATCACCGTCCTACACCTCTCTGTAACCGTATGCATCATGTGGCTGCAAGGGGGATACACGCACTCTCCACATACATGGATGCAATTATACATGTGCTCACCATGTACATAGATGCGCTCATACACGTACTCTCCATATACAGTGGATATAAAAAGTCTACACACCCCTGTTAAAATGTCAGGTTTCTGTGATATAAAGATAAATCATTTCAGAACTTTTTCCACCTTTAATGTGACCTATAAACTGTACAACTCAATTGAAAAACAAACTGAAATCTTTTAGGTAGAGGGAAGAAAAAATATTAAAATAAAATAATATGGTTACATAAGTGTGCACACCCTTAAACTAATACTTTGTTGAAGCACCTTTTGTTATTATTACAGCACTCAGTCTTTTTGGGTATGAGTCTATCAGCATGGCACATTTTGACTTGGCAAGATTTGCCCACTCTTCTTTGCGAAAACACTTCAAATCTGTCAGATTGCGAGGGCATATCCTGGGCACAGCCCTCTTCAGATCACCCCACAGATTGTCAATCGGATTCAGGTCTGGGCTCTGGCTGGGCCATTCCAAAACTTTTGTCTTCTTCTGGTGAAGCCATTCCTTTGTTGATTTGGATGTATGCTTTGGGTCGTTGTCATGCTGAAAGATGAAGTTCCTCTTCATGTTCATCTTTCTAGCAGAAGCCTGAAGGTTTTGTGCCAATATTGTCTGGTATTTGGAACTGTTCATGATTCCCTCTAGCTAAACTAAGGCCCCAGTTCCAGCTGAAGAAAAACAGCCCCTTGGCATGATGCTGCCACCACCATGCTTCACTGTGGGTATGGTGTTCTTTTGGTGATGTGCAGTGTTGTTTTTGCGCCAAACATATCTTTTGGAATTATGGCCAAAAAGTCCAACCTTGGTTTCCTCAGACCATAACACCTTTTCCCACATGCTTCTGGGAGACTTCAGATGTGTTTTTGCAAAGTGTAGCCTGGCTTGGATGTTTTTCTTGGTAAGAAAAGGCTTTCGTCTTGCCACTCTACCCCATAGCCCAGACATATGAAGAATACGGGAGATTGTTGTCACATGTACCACACAGCCAGTACTTGCCAGATATTCCTGCAGCTCCTTTAATGTTGCTGTAGGCCTCTTGGTCGCCTCCCAGACCAGTTTTCTTCTTGTCTTTTCATCAATTTTGGAGGGACGTCCAGTTCTTGGTAATGTCACTGTTGTGCCATATTTTCTCCACTTGATGATGACTGTCTTCACTGTGTTCCATGGTAAATCTAATGCCTTGGAAATTCTTTTGTTCCTTCTCCTGACTGATACCTTCTAACAATGAGATCCCTCTGATGCTTTGGAAGCTCTTGGTGGACCACGACTTTTTCTGTGGGATACGACTAAGAAAATTTCAGGAAAGACCAACTAGAGCAGCAGAACTTTATTTGGGGTTAATCAGAGGCACTTTACATGATGGCCGGTCTATGCTGACTCCTATTTAACAGAATTGTGAATGTGATTGCTTAATTCTGAACACAGCTACATCCCCAGTTATAACTGCACCCACATTATTTTAGTTTTTTTGTTTTCTTCCCTCCACCTAAAAGATTTCAGTTTGTTTTTCAATTGAGTTGTACAGTTTATAGGTCACATTAAAGGTGGAAAAAGTTCTGAAATGATTTATCTTTGTCTCATTTTTTTACATCACAGAAACCTGACATTTTAACAGGGGTGTGTAGACTTTTTATATCCACTGTACATAGATGAACTCATACACGCACTCTCCACGTACATGGACGCACTCGTACATGCACTCAAACATCTGCTAAGAACTGAGACGAGAGATAGAAAAACAATAATTAAGCCACAGCAGCTTCCTACAAGATGCCCGAGCAGCAGGCCGGACACGGACATGAGCAGTAAACCACTGTGTCCTGATACTGTTCTGATTATAGACTCCAATGGTAAATACTTGAACACAAAGCGACTTTTCCCAGGAAAGAGTCAGTAAAATCCGCTGCTCTACTATCGAACAAGCAACAGCCATCATCAATGATCCATATTTCACCAAACCCAACCACATTATGATACACACAGCCACCTATAACCTCCAGGACCAGCACCAGCAGATAGCAGGACAACTGAGCCAGCTAGCATGGACCCCACAACAGAAGTTTCCCAGCTGTAAAATCATCCTGTCATCTCTGCTCCCAAGAAAGGACATCCCTGAACACATCATCCAGAGCATCAACACCGAGCTGGCAGCTAAAATCAGCATCATGCCAGAAATCACCCTGGCACAACACCCCTGCATAAACCTTCATCACCTGTATGACAATAAACACCTCAATAACCAAGGAGTCAGCCTTCTAGCCAAAGAATTCAAAGACATAGTGCTCAACAGAGACCCCCGGCCCAGACCCCACACAAGACAAAAACCTATGGAAAAGTCACCAACAACAAATAGACCTGAAACCTCATACCCTCCTCAACAAACTGGAAATGGTGACCTTTACCCAAAATATGGCCATCAGAGGCACAAACCATGGAGGAATCCACCTGCCTCACATAGAGTAATGCAGACTAGAGACATTGAGGAGATAAAGACCCTGTTCAGCACTCTGTGCAGAACATTGACTGGACCAAACTGCTAGAATATGGCCACCAGTCAGGAATCCAGCTTGTCCTACGCAGGGCAGCTCATTACAAGGTATATGGACAAACCTTGACATCTCTTATTGTCAGCAGGTGGAACATTCAGGGCCTGAACGCTTCAGCCTTCGGATGTAAGATGCACGATCCAGACTTTACCCAAGAACTAAAAATCATTGACATACAGATCCTCCTAGATACATGGACTAAGACAGAGAATAAATCCCTGGTGCCCACCGGATACAGGGAGATCTCTGTCCCTGCTCTGAAAAACAAAAGCGTCAAGCTGGGCCGGAGCTCAGGAGGAATATTAGTCTGGTATAAAGAGGAGCTCCATGAGCAGATCAGACCAGTAAAGAGAGGAGACAGCCACATCTGGGTAAGGATAGGCCGCTCCATCCTCCCCTCTCCGGCTGACGTCTACCTCTGGGCAGCATACATAGCTCCACCAGAGTCTCCATACTTCAATCTCGACAGCTTTGATATCCTACAGAAAGAAGCCGACCATTTCCAGGCCCTGGGCAATGTTCTCATCTTTGGAGACATCAATGCAAGAACAGGGAGGGAGAGAGACTACCTGACAGCTGACGGGAATGTCTATATATTCGGAGCAGACACTGACTGTGACAGCTCAGTGCACACAGAGAGGAATAGCTATGACAGCACAGTAAATAAAAGTGGCATAACATTGCTGCACTTATGTCGAAGCCTCGGACTTCATATTCTCAGTGGCCGCACCAAGGGAGACTCTCTTGGTAGATATACCCTAAACTCCCATGTAGGCAACAGTGTGGTAGACTATGCCATCACAGATATGGACCCCAAAATTGTTGGTGGCTTCATAGTCACCACACAGACACACCTGTCAGACCACAACCAACTGCTCCTATACATTAAATCCACAAGTAAACCACCGGCACAAACATCACAGCAGACCGGCCTCTCTAGCCTACCTCCATCTTTTAAAAGGTCCAAAATGTCAGCCCCAAAGTATATGGAGACCATAAACAGGGCAGAGATCCAGGAGATGCTCCATAACTTCCATAGTAAAGTGTATGAGCTGAACCCAGAAGGAGTAAATCTCGTGATAAGGGACTTTAATAATATACTTTACACCATGGCAGAAATGTCTGACCTCAAAAGATGCAACAAAAGGCCAAAAAAGCAACAACCCAACAGTTGGTTTGACAGGGAGTGTAAAGATATAAGGAAGGCGCTAAGAATGGCCTCAAATAGGAAACACCAAGATCCGAACAACTCCAACCATCCTCAGAACGAAAAAGCAAGGCAACATCTCAACCAAGATCCTTCCACTCCAAGATGATCTCCAGGACAACTCCTTCTGGGAACTATGAAAGCACGTCTACAAAACCAGTAAGAACACCAACCTCCACATCCAAAATGGCAACATCTGGCTCCAGTACTTCAAGGATCTTTACAAAGCCATCTCGACGGAGGACCAAAGCCCAGAACAAAAAGTAATAACGAAAAAGCTGAAGGATATGGAGGAAAAAAATCAAAGACCCTCTAGACACACCGATCACACCGCAGGAGATAACAGAGAGGATCTCAGTGATAAAGAGTAAAAAAGCCAGTGGCCCAGATGGTATCATTCCAGAAATGATCAAATACAGCCCGTCAGGTATCCAGGCTGCATTAGTAAAACTCTACAATTTTGTGCTGAGTGCCGGCTACTTCCCCCAGAGCTGGAACCAGGGCATCATCACCCCCATACACAAGGGCGGAGACAGGTACGACCCAGCCAACTATTAAGGGATATGCTTCAGTAGCAACCTGGGGAAACTCCTCAGCAGTATCCTGAATAAGAAGATTATTAGCTTCCTCACCCAGCACAACATCCTCAGCAGAAGCCAAGCAGGCTTCATACCAAACCACCGCACCACGGACCACATATACACCCTGCAGAGTCTCATCAAGAGCCATGTCCGCAATACAAAGCATGGAAAGATCTATGTCTGCTTTACAGACTTTAACAAGGTCTTTGACTCAGTGTGGCATCCGGGCCTATTCCTGAAACTTCTTGAAAGCGGAATAGGAGGAAAAACATATGATGTCATCAGAAGTTCCTACACCGAGAACAGATGCAGCATGAAGGTAAATGGGAGGAGAACGGCTTATTTCCTGGCAGAGCCGAGGAGTCAGACAGGGCTGCAGCCTCAGTCCAACCCTGTTTAACATCTATATCAAAGAGCTGGCGGCAGCTCTGGAGTCCTCTTCAGCACCTGGTCTCACCCTCCATGACACCGAGGTGAAATTTCTCCTTTATCCAGATTATCTTCTGCTACTATCGCCAACTGAGAAAGGTCTCCAAGATGACCTGAAAATCCTGGAGAAGTTCAGTAACACGTGGGCACTGCCCATCAATACAAACAAAACCAACATCATGGTGTTCCAGAATAGAAACTGGAAAGCAGCCGGGCGTCCTCCCTTCCTGTTAAACAACTGTCCAATTTCAGAAACTGACAGCTACACCTACCTGGGCCTAGAAATCAGCCAATCAGGGAGTTTTAAGAAAGCCATGGAAACACTGAAAGACAAGGCGGGCAAAACCTTCTATGCCATCAGAAGGCGTCTGTATCATCTTAAGGCACCAGTGACCATCTGGCTTAAAATCCTTGGCACCATCATCGCCCCAATACTCCTGTATGGAAGCGAAGTCTGGGGCCCTAACAAGTACCCAGACCGGGCAAAGTGGGACTCTTGGCCAACAGAACTTTTCCACCTAGAATTCTGCAAACACTTTCTCCAGGTCCACAGGATAACCTCAAACAACGCCTGTTGAGCAGAACTGGGCAGATTCTTAATTTACTTTGCTGTCCAGAAGAGGGCGCTATCATTCAGAGCCCATCTGCGTAGCAGCAGTCCCAGCTCCTACCATCACAAAGCCTTGCTACACCAAGAAGCCCCAGAAAAACAAAGAGCACTCTGCAACAAGTCACCCAAACCCAGCCTGCCCAAGCCACCAACCAATACAGCCTGCTCATTGAATCCTGGCGTCACAGACAGAGGTACAAGCCCAGGGAGAGCAGACTTTGGCAGCAGTGTGACAAGGAGGCCGTGGAGGATGAGGCAAATTTCCTGCTGCGGTGCCCCAAATACTTAGCAGTGAGGGATTCTCACTTCAGGAGACTGTCTGATCTCTGCCCAGACTTCACCTCTATGGAGGAGGAAGAGGAGAACACAGCGGCCATAGCAGCACAATATATTACTGCCTGCCATGGACTGAGAAGAACCTGATATACCATGGACTCCTATATCTCACCCTGGATGTGTCCCCACCCCCAAACCCTACCCAATTATTTCCCACTTGCTTTGGCAATGGTAAAATGTATTTAGCCCTGCCAATAAAGCTGATTTGATAGGAGATAGATAGATAGATAGATAGATAGATAGATAGATAGATAGATAGATAGATAAATAGATAGATAGATAAGGGGGTCAGTCAGCACATCCCAATACGCAGGTGCACGCTGCTATGGCTAGAAACACAAAGAAAAAAAAACAATGCACAGCACTCTGAAAACCAAATAAAGTACAATAATGCCATAATTATAGAAAACATTCTGGTGCTAATGCTATGCTTATTTTGTAAATTTGAGATTCTTGCCAAATATATTTTGTACAAAATTATTTGGGCCCGTCTGCCAAACGTCAAGGCGATCTCTGTAAGATGGAACCTAACACTAAATCCTACCTGTTATGTGCCACAATGGCAACCATAAAATTCAGGGAGTGCAGGTTCCATAGATAAATAGATTTGAGATAGATTTGAAATAGATAGATAATTTTTGTCTTATTTTTGTGTAATTACCGACTCTGGGCCGTGCATTATAGCTTTTTCTCCGCCGTTCTCACCTTGCTGCTGCTCCGGGTTTCCGTGTAATAATCGCACCGCCCGGGGCAATGTCAGCGAATGAAAACATTTCACAACAAGATGAAATTACACGTCTGCAAAATTAATGACTTTGTCTCCATATCTGTGATTCTCCCCCTTTCCTCCGCTCATGTTCATACATCCAGCGCACTCTGGATTTACTGCCACATTGTAATAATAGCGATTACATAATTAGTAACAAAACTCCATCGTCGCTGTGATTTACTTCCTGCGTTTTCCGTGTTTTGCGCTTCATTTAGTTACAGGCGAGAAAACAAAAAAGAACAAAACATTAAAAGTGATGGAGGCATTACAGCAAAACTAATGTCAGCGGCAATTCTGCAGGACCACCGTCATGCTGTGTTACCAATTACAATGCAATATAAGCTCTTTGTACATGTCCCTGGTGGAATCCATGTTGCCCGCCTTCTCCCAGTGCTGGTACATGTGAAACAACAAGCTTCAGGAAGAGCAATAATCTGAATACCTCCAGTAACAACTAGGGGGGCTCAGGAGACTACTGCATACAGATGTATACATCCACCACTAGAGGGAGCTCAGGAGATTACTACATACAGATATATACAGCCACCACTAGAGGGAGCTCAGGAGATTACTGCATACAGATATACACAGACACCACTAGAGGGAGCTCAGGAGATTACTTCATACAGATATATACAACCATCACTAGAGGGAGCTCAGGAGATTACTGCATACAGATGTATACAGCCACCACTAGAGGGAGCTCAGGAGATTACTGCATGCAGATATATACAGCCACCACTAGAGGGAGCTCAGGAGATTACTGCATACAGATATATACAGCCATCACTAGGGGGAGCTCAGGAGATTACTGCATACAGATATATACAGTCACCACTAGAGGGAGCTCAGGAGATTACTGCATGCAGATATATACAGCCATCACTAGAGAGAGCTCAGATTACTACATACAAATATATACAGCCACCACTAGAGGGAGCTCAGGAGATTACTACATACAGATATATACAGCCCCCACTAGAGGGAGCTCAGGAGATTACTGCATACAGATGTATACAGCCACCACTAGAGGGAGATCAGGAGATTACTGCATGCAGATATATACAGCCACCACTAGAGGGAGCTCAGGAGATTACTGCATACAGATATATACAGCCATCACTAGGGGGAGCTCAGGAGATTACTGCATACAGATATATACAGTCACCACTAGAGGGAGCTCAGGAGATTACTGCATGCAGATATATACAGCCATCACTAGAGAGAGCTCAGATTACTACATACAAATATATACAGCCACCACTAGAGGGAGCTCAGGAGATTATTGCATGCAGATATATGCAGCCACCACTAGAGGGAGCTCAGGAGATTACTGCATACAAATATGTACAGCCACCACTAGTGGAAGCTCAGGAGATTACTATATACAGATATATACAGCCACAACTAGAGGAGATAAGTGGATTACTACATACAGATATATACAGCCACCTCTAGAGGGAGCTCAGGAGATTACTAAATACAGATATATACAGCCACCACTAGAGGGAGCTCAGGATATTACTGCATACAGAAATATACAGTCACTACTAGAGGGAGCTCAGGAGATTACTGCATACAGAAATATACAGTCACCACTAGTGGGAGCACAGGAGATTACTATATACAGATATATATAGCCACCACTAGAGGAGCTCAGGAGATTACTCCACACAGATATATACAGCCACCACTAGTGGGAGTTCAGGAGCTTACTGCATACAGATATATACAGTAACCACTAGAGGGAGCTCAGGAGATTACTATAAACAGATATATACAGCCCCAACTAGAGGAGATAAGGGGATTTCTACCTACAGATATATACAGCCACCACTAGAGGGAGCTCAGGAGATTACTACCTACAGATATATACAGTCACCACTAGAGGGAGCTCAGGAGATTACTGCATGCAGATATATACAGCCATCACTAGAGAGAGCTCAGGAGATTGCTACATACAAATATATACAGCCACCACTAGAGGGAGCTCAGGAGATTATTGCATGCAGATATATGCAGCCACCACTAGAGGGAGCTCAGGAGATTACTGCATACAAATATGTACAGCCACCACTAGTGGAAGCTCAGGAGATTACTATATACAGATATATACAGCCACAACTAGAGGAGATAAGTGGATTACTACATACAGATATATACAGCCACCACTAGAGGGAGCTCATGAGATTACTACATACTGATATATACTGCCACCACTAGAGGGAGCTCAGGATATTACTGCATACAGAAATATACAGTCACTACTAGAGGGAGCTCAGGAGATTACTACCTACAGATATATACAGCAACCACTAGAGTGAGCTCAGGAGATTACTACATACAGATATATACAGCCACCACTAGAGGGAGCTCAGGAGATTACTACTTACAAATATATACAGCCACCACTAGAGAGAGCTCAGGAGATTACTACATACAGATATATACAGTCACCACTAGAGGGAGCTCAGGAGATTACTACATACAGATATATACAGCCACCACTAGAGAGAGCTCAGGAGATTACTGCATACAGATATATACAGCCACCACTAGAGGGAGCTCAGGAGATTACTACATACAGATATATACAGCCACCACTAGAGAGAGCTCAGGAGATTACTGCATACAGATATATACAGCCACCACTAGAGGGAGCTCAGGAGATTACTACATACAGATATATACAGCCACCACTAGAGGGAGCTCAGGAGATTACTACATACAGATATATACAGCCACAACTAGAGGAGATAAGTGGATTACTACATACAGATATATACAGCCACCACTAGAGGGAGCTCATGAGATTACTACATACTGATATATACTGCCACCACTAGAGGGAGCTCAGGATATTACTGCATACAGAAATATACAGTCACTACTAGAGGGAGCTCAGGAGATTACTACCTACAGATATATACAGCAACCACTAGAGTGAGCTCAGGAGATTACTACATACAGATATATACAGCCACCACTAGAGGGAGCTCAGGAGATTACTGCATACAGATATATACAGCCACCACTAGAGGGAGCTCAGGAGATTACTACATACAGATATATACAGCCACCACTAGAGAGAGCTCAGGAGATTACTGCATACAGATATATACAGCCACCACTAGAGAGAGCTCAGGAGATTACTACATACAGATATATACAGCCACCACTAGAGGGAGCTCAGGAGATTACTACATACAGATATATACAGCCACCACTAGAGAGAGCTCAGGAGATTACTGCATACAGATATATACAGCCACCACTAGAGGGAACTCAGGAGATTACTGCATACAGATATATACAGCCACCACTAGAGGGAGCTCAGAAGATTACTGCATACAGATATATACAGCCACCACTAGAGGGAACTCAGGAGATTACTAGATACAGACACCCAGACCAGTTTCTTCTATATACAGAGACCAGACCAACCCCCTGTTTACAGACTCTAGGCAAGCCTCTGGTATACGAGAATGTAGAGGAGCATAGGAACCAGGAGAGTGCATGGGGCACTGTCCAGGAGATCTCCCTATGCCGTTAAGGCCTCAAATCAGAATTAGACCTTAGAAGCCTCTGGTCTCTATTCCTGAGGACCTGGTCCAGTTTTTGGGCCCCCAGATCCACTACTGTGTATTTATACTGGGGCGGATGACTGGTGTCCATCCCTATAATGAGCATCCAGCGTGAGGTGATAAGAGATGGCTGCGGCTCAGGCTGATGGCCTGCCGCCCTGATTTACTGCTCCCCTGGATGCTGATTTTGTGAGTGTGATAAAAGACTTCCATCTATCGGGCAGGGAACCTGGAACATGCAGCTGCCAAGTTCTACACATGGACACCACATGCGACCGGGGTGGTGGGGGGGGGGGTGTAAAGGCAGCGCCGTGATGACAAGGACATCAGTGTCCATGGATGAAGGGCGATGTCACCTCCTTTATGTGGAGTGTTGCTTCCTGGGGCAGATTTCGGAGGTGCTGACCAGGGTCAGGTCCCCAGGACCTCAGCCGATGAGTGATGGGGACCTGGTGACAGTTTCCATGTGGATTCTATATAATGAGTGCGGTTGGGGGTGATGGGGGAGGATAGGGGGAGGCAGTTTAAAGCACAACTCCATATTGTATTGTAGCTTCACAGGAAATGTTTAGGAAATCCTCAGAGGGCACGTCCTCCAGAAATTCCAAAAACTTCCCACAGAATCCCACTGAAAATTGAAGATTTTTTAGACATTCAGCCATGACAGTCAATATGGCCGACATTACGACTCTTGTGAGGGTTGTCACCCAGCTTTCCTGAATACTAATTCCACCATTATTCTGTTGCTGCCTAATAAGGCAGATTTCCACTCCGCATCCTGGGAAAGCTGGTTTATGGTAACGACCTCATCAGAATTGTTGGGTTATGGTAATGACATCATTAGAATAGTTGAGTTATGGTAAGGACGTCATCAGAATTGTTAGGTTATGGTAATGGCATCATCAGAATTGTTGGGTTATGATAATGACGTCATCAGAGTTTTTGGGATAAGTTAATGATGTCATCAGAATTTTTGGGTTATGGTAATGACATCATCAGAATTGTTGGGTTATGATAATTATGTCATCAGAGTTATTGGGATAAGTTAATGATGTCATCAGAATTGTTGGGTTATGATAATGACGTCATCAGAGTTTTTGGGTTATAGTAATGACGTCAACAGAATTCGTAAATTATGATAATGACGTCATCAGAATTGTTGGGTAATGATAATGACGTCATCAGAATTGTTGGGTAATGGTAATGACGTCATCAGAAATGTTGGGTTATGGTAATTACGTCATCAGAATTGTTAGGTTATGGTAATGACATAATCAGAATTGTTGGGTTATGATAATGATGTCATCAGAGTTTTCGGTTATAGTAATGACGTCATCAGAATTCTAAGGTTATGATAATGATGTCATCAGAATTCTTAGGTTATGATAATGACGTCATCAGAATTGTTGGGTTATGATAATGATGTCATCAGAGTTTTCGGTTTTATTAATGACGTCATCAGAATTCTAAGGTTATGATAATGATGTCATCAGAATTGTTCGGTTATGGTAATGATGTCATCAGAATTGTTGAGATATGGTAATGACATCATCAGAATTTTTGCAGTAAGGATTCCATTTTGTCAGCATCTGCAGTCTGCAGGTCCCAAAATCATAATTACAGCCAATAATGTGCACTGGGGATTGCTATTTGAGCAGTTTTCTGAAATATATGATGGCTCTGAGTAAGACCGTCCAAAGACTTCTGTGGCTGTACGATATATATAACTAGTCACCTGCAGTGTGCCTGTTACTCCTCGCCAGTGCTGTAAGAAATTGGCGGAGAAGTGGATGCTGACCTGTGCTGGAGATGGTGCCAGTAATCTACACGGGAGGTCCATTTCTGTTACTAGACACAGGACGGGTCCCTTCAAATGACAGTGTCAACACGAAGAAATAATGACATGAATGATGCTTTTCTTTTCCAATAGTGATAATGAGGCGTGAACCAGTTTCCCAGCAGGCTGTAAAGTGAGAGGCTTCTGAGTAGTGTTGTGGTGACATCTAGTGGCCAATATGAAAACTACAATTTATAGATAATGGTGAAAATGTTCATCGTGATGGGGCAAAAGCAGAAGGGATCCGGTCTGAATGTGAGGCAGGTTCTGCAGATCTTCTCTGTGCTTGTCTCCTGGCGGGGAGCTGCGGCTGTTTTACATCACAGCCTCACCTGCTGCGCCCCTTTTATTGTCCGGGCCCCTAACGTGATGTAATCTTCACTATAAGTGCGATAATAAATCTTCGTCCCTCAGATGGTAATTTTGAGTCTGTTTGTGATCTGCATTCGGGGAAGGATCCAGGAAGATTCGAGGGGAACATCTGGAGGGGGGTTGCGCGGAACACGAGGTGCTCGCCATTGTTAGGGCCACGGTCGCCATAATGTACCACCCTCAGCCGTTAACCAATAAATGACTGGAGAAATAAGGGTCTTTTTGGCGACTGTAGCTGATGGATTCCCCTTTGCATCCCGGTGGGTGTGATGTATCACATGTCACAGATTAGGCTGGAGAGGTGATGGGTCACATTGTTTGCTACTTATTTTTGCCATTTTTGGTAGCGAAACTTTTTGGATGATTTTTTGCAGCGCTTCCCATTGTGCAGCGCCCTCAGCCCCCAGTCCCCCCTGGTTCCAGCCCCATTGCTGGTGATTGACAAGAGCGCTCTCCTCATAAATATCCAGCGCGGCCCCGTTAATGAGCCGTCATTAATGGAAGGAGCCGGGAGCCCACAATTAGAGCTCAGTGTCTGTTTAATCTGTGTGATAATTACCCAAGACAGCCATGTGTCCAAGCTTCAAGTGGGAGGGAGCGTTCAAACCCCCTACACCCCTAATTATTGGCATTATGTGACTGATCAGTAATCCCTTCCATTCAGCATAAGACAAAAGCCCCCCCCCCCTTGTGCCCCTTCACTTTCCACATCGTCCCCCCAGTCCCTACAAATCACTGTATGTGAAGCCAAAGAGTGAAGAGTAAATCCATGAGAGCCTCCTCCACCATCATCAGCGTACAATAGACTGTGTGGCTCAGCGAGGTGGAGCGGATAAGGCTGCACTGTACGACATAAAAGGTGGATAGTGATTAGGACCTAAAACCATTCACGAGCTCCAGGAGAGTCTCTACTTCTCAGATGTGTGACAGTCGCTGTGGGAGCAGTCAGCAGCTCCGCATGTGATATTTATGCTCCAAGACTCATTGCATTGAGGTGTCCTTGTGGTTCTTGGGCTATTATATACCTAATGTCCTGTCCTCTTTATATCACTCATGTTATATCCTCTTTATATCAGACAATCAGACATGTTGTATCCTCCTTATATCAGACATGTTGTATCCTCCTTATATCAGACATGTTGTATCCTCCTTATATCAGACATGTTATGTCCTCTTTATATCAGACAATCAGACATGTTGTATCCTCCTTATATCAGATATGTTGTATCCTCCTTATATGAGACATGTTGTGTCCTCCTTATATCAGACATGTTATGTCCTCTTTATATCAGACAATCAGACATGTTGTATCCTCCTTATATCAGACATGTTATGTCCTCTTTATATCAGACGTGTTGTATCCTCCTTATATCACACATTTTATATCTTCTGTGTATTAGACATGATGTATCATCTTTATATCAGACATGTTGTGTCCTCTTTATATCAGACATGTTGTATCTTCTTTATATCAGACATGTTGTATCTTTATATCAGACATGTTGTACCTTCATATCAGGCATGTGTCTTTCTTGGATCACACGTCATATCCTCTTTATATCAGACATGTATCCTCTGTATATCACACATGTTGTATCTTCTTTATATCAGACATGTTGTATCTTCTTTATATCAGACATGTTATATCCTCTTTGTATCAGACGTGTTGTATCTTCTTATATCAGACATGTTGTATCCTCTTTGTATTAGACATGTATACTCTTTATATCAGATATGTTGTGTGTGTCCTCTTTATAGGAGACATGTATACCTTACTCTTTATATCAAAAATGTTGTATCCTAATTGGATGAGACATGCTGTATCTTCTGTGTATCAGACATGTTGTGTCCTCTTTATATCAGACATGGTATATCCTCTTTGGATCAGACATGCTGTATCTTCTGTGTATCAGACATGTTGTATCCTGTTTATATCAGACCTGAGAACATGTCATGGGTCGGCATCCCGGGCTGGAGCGTTGTTTTTTGCCATCTCTAATCTTAGATCACATCTGTAACTTCTCTTGGCTCCTTGGGTCTTTGGAAGCCGGAATTCCCAGCTGGGCCCTATCAGTCTTATGATCCTGAGATTATGGCTCCTAATCCATCACTTACAGTTTGTTTTGGAATATGTTTTCAGAACAACATGGACGGTGTCAGCCAAAGGTCTGTTTGGTTTCTGTAGGACGAGGCATCTTTGTCATGTTGACGAGGACATAAAGATGAGAATTTTTCAGAGATTTGTGTAGAGCAGGAGATCTCAGTAGTCCAACACTTGGAGGTGGAAGGTGCGGATACAGGGGCTCTCTATATTGGACAGTCCCTTCTTCTAGTGGTGGGAACTCACTGCTGGGAACCGTCACAATTACCTGTAGAGCCATTTTTACTGTAGTTCTTCCAGAATGTCTTGTCTTGTATTTGGGTCCTAAGTCTTCTATCATCTCCTTCCATCTTGTTATTAATCGTTCTCAGCTTTATCTCTCCACCCCTTCCTGGTGGAGCTGTCTTCTCTTTCGAGAATACGTCCAGTCTTTTGTGCTTTCGGTGAAGGAATGCTCGGCTTCCTTAGAATCCACTTCTTGACTTCCCCTGGAGTTTGAAAACCTGATAGGAGAATCACGATGGTCTACAGCAGGCATGGCCAACCTATGGCTCTCCAGCTGTTGTAGAACTACAACTCCCACCATGCCCTGCTGTAGGCTGATAACTGTAGGCAGTCTGGGCATGCTGGGAGTTGTAGTTTTGCAACAGCTGGAGAGCCTCAGGTTGGCCATCCCTGGTCTACAGTCTTTCTTCAACGCTTCGATATGTAACCTTCTAGGGGTTGTTACAGATATGAATATGAACTAAGGGTCACCAGGCCCAAAATCTCCCTCTTCTAATATTTTAATGTTCAGCTGAGTCTCTTACACTTTAAATAGATACATGGTGACCTTGAACTCTGCATTTTTATGTCTTTAACCTTCACTCAAACTGTGTGTCAGTCTACACTGTAGTCCTTGTATTCCTCTCATGATACTGGAATCTCTGGACGATCATCATACTATAACTGAAGTATAAGAGGTGATTTAGCTTCACCACTGGATTGGCACTTTCCGTAGCCCTTTGACCATTATACATGATGGATGAACGCTCCGAGAAAGCTCACAGCTCCTGACTCCCCCCCCCCCCCCCCCCTTCCCTCATTGCAAAATTTGTACTAGGAAGTCTCAACCCTCAGAGACCATTTGTGGTACTGTCTTTAGGTCCCTCAGGCACCAGGTGTGACTACAATCTCTCCCCCCCCCCCCCCATGACGTACCACATATGTATCACTCAGTGCTTTAGAATTTTCTTGCAGATCGCTCCGTTTTTGACACTTTTTATTACATCAGAGACTCCGTCGCAGATTCTGTCACATTTGATAGAAATAATAGCGCATCATGAAGCGTTATTTTTTTACGCGGAATGATGGGCGCCATGATGGTACTCGATGGACCCCCTTTGGGGCACTGTTGGTAGTCGAGTAGCAGATCCGGCCTCCGGTCGCTGCGCCCCCGCCACTTGGCCGGTAATAGCGTCTCGCAGGTCTATCACACAAACTTCCTCCAGTCCTCTAATTACGTTTATAAACCCATAAGACACAGACATGAGAGGGCCGCAATCTAATCAGCTCATCCCATCACGAAGAGCAAACACAATTTACTTAATTGCTCATCTCTGAGCGCTGCGCAGTGCCAGACGTCTGCGCTTATCTCAGTCAGCAAATACCAGCGGATACATGTGATATACCCCCCCCCCATCCCCCGCTCTCATGATTATTCTAGGTAAATACATCTGCAGCCGCACAGGGCAGCAACACTAATAAATGGCTGCAATAGTCAGATATTGTAATGTGCACAGACAGCGCCACCTGCAGGAGATGACAGGCACAGCACCATGGGGCGCAGGCATGCTGGGGCAGTGATGATGTGCTCTACACCACTGCCTGGCATTGTGCAGCTCCTGGCGCAGAACAGATGATAAGAGGATTTAATCCCCGCATGCTCAGCCCTGGGCGTCCCCGCTCTGGTGGGGGGTGAGGTGTCGTTACTCCTAGTCACTTCCACTTTACATTATGTATGTCATATTTTCCAAGTATGTCTTTAACAGGAGGGCTGGAGGGAAGGGGTTTTGGCGCTGTTTCAGTTTTCTCCACAGGCAGCAGAAAGGCTAGGTGCACCCCTGGTGCCTGGTATCTAGTGGTATAATACCTCTGTTCCTGGTGTCTGTTGGTTTAATACCTATGCCCCTGGGGTTTAGTGGTTTAATCCCTCTATCCCTGGTGTCTAGTGGTTTATTACTCCTGTCCCTGGTGTCTAGTGGTTTATTACTCCTGTCCCTGGTGTCTAGTGGTTTATTACTCCTGTCCCTGGTGTCTAGTGGTTTATTACTCCTGTCCCTGGTGTCTAGTGGTTTATTACCCCTGTTCCTGGTGTCTAATGGTTTAATGTCCCTGTCGTCTAGTGGTTTATTACTCCTGTCCCTGGTGTCTAGTGGTTTATTACTTCTGTCCCTGGTGTCTAGTGGTTTATTACTCCTGTCCCTGGTGTCTAGTGGTTTATTACTCCTGTCCCTGGTGTCTAGTGGTTTATTACTCCTGTCCCTGGTGTCTAGTGGTTTATTACTCCTGTCCCTGGCGTCTAGCAGCTTATTACGTCTGCCCCTTGTGTCTAATAGTTTTGTGCCCCTGTCCCTGGTGTCTAGTGGTTTAATGCCCATATCCCTAGTGTCTAATGGTTTAATGCCCCTCTTCCTGGTGTCTAGTGGTTTAATGCCCATATCCCTGGTGTTTAATGGTTTTTTGCCCCTGTTCCTGGTGTCTAGTGGTTTAATGCCCCTATCCATAGTGTCTAATGGTTTTGTGCCCCTGTCCCTGGTGTCAAATGGTTTAATGCCCCTATCCCTAGTGTTTAATGTTTTTTTGCCCCTGTTCCTGGTGTCTAGTGGTTTAATGCCCCTATCCATAGTGTCTAATGGTTTAATGCCCCTATCCCTAGTGTTTAATGTTTTTTTGCCCCTGTTCCTGGTGTCTAGTGGTTTAATGCCCCTATCCATAGTGTCTAATGGTTTAATGCCCCTATCCCTAGTGTCTAATGGTTTAATGCCCCTCTTCCTGGTGTCTAATGGTTTAATGCCCATATCCCTGGTGTCTAGTGGTTTAATGCCCCTCTTCCTGGTGTCTAGTGGTTTAATGCCCATATCCCTGGTGTTTAATGGTTTATTGCCCCTGTTCCTGGTGTCTAGTGGTTTATTACTCCTGCCAGACGATTGGTAGGATTGGGGAGTTTTCTCTCTTTACCCTGAATTTCTCCAACGTCTGTCACACGACATAAAGGACTGATGTGATGCATTGTGGGTACAGAACCACATTGCGGAGGACATAATGTGCAGGGTCTTCTATCTGCGCTGGTTCTCCTGCTGACTCCCAGTGCAGAAGCCACATGTAAACCTGATATCCCGCCGAGCGGGCTGGATGCGGTCACTAGTGAAGCACAGCAATGTATGAGACCCCCTGACAGCCATATCGGTCACCTGGGCCGGATATCACCCCGCTCCGTCTGGTCTGTGTCAGCCAGTCTGCCAGCTCTGTCACCCCATCCCTCAGCCTTCTGAAATTCTGACCATATGAGAACCCCTCACCCCCGGGACTTCACAGCGCAGCCAGAAATACAAGATCATAGCTCATGTCACATGAATCAACCTACTCAAAAAGTACATAACTGTTACATCTGCGTCCCCCGAAAAACTCCCTCCCCCAAGACCCACACTTTATTCACATTTTCTTCTCAAACACTGGATTTTAGCTTTTTTCTGGTGACACATTCCTGCCATCTCCAGAAAGGCGCCCTAAGTCGTACTTAGCTTTGTGACAGTTTTGTGTTCTTTCTCTTTGCACAGGTAGAATTATCAGACGGGACGTCACATACCATCACAGACGCCTACGCGGGTAAGGAGTACATAATCCAAGTGGCAGCCAAAGACTACGAGATTGGCACCTGGAGTGACTGGAGTGTGGCCGCCCACGCTACGCCGTGGACAGAGGAGCCCAAGTACATCACCACAGAAGCCCAAAAAACAGGTGGGTCTGGGGACAGCTCTGGAGACACTCCAGATGCTCCTCATGGATATAAGACCATAGTGTTGTGTAGACAAGCAATGAGGATCACACCATGTGTGGTGCTTCATGACATATGTACACAGCGGTGGATACAAGATCGTGTATGTAGATGAACTAGAGTAGATGGAACTATAATTCTGGGCAAGCAGAGGCCAGAACTTCTGGACTAAGTGTTGGCCAGAAGATGATGTATAAAAATCTCATGTAGAGTTCAGATACGAGATGTAGTCAAGATCATGGATGTGCCTCCGAGTGTCTTGTATGTAAATGCATCGCATGTTCAGGTTCCAAGGCAAATACAGTAAAATAAAATAAAAGTCTACCCTTCTTGATTATGGTCCATTCAATATAATACTCCCATTTTAGAAGATCTGGTGCTCTCTTCTCTATCCATAGTGCCCTTCAATTCTCTTACCTTCTTCACCTAACCCCCTTGTCTTCTCTTCCACAGACAGTTTCCATTCCCTTCTTTTCTGCTCTCCATCCGCTATCCCTTCGCTTACCTTGCCTTCTTTTCATGTAGCTCACTTATCTCCCTGTTCTCTTCTGTCACCTGTCCCCTAATATCTTCTGTAGTCTTCGTCCCTTCTCTCTCCTGACCCTTCTGCCCCTGGATCCTTTCCTTTTCCCTTCCCTTGTGTTTCCTAGACTCTTTCCATTCTGGCCCAAAGATAAGCATTTCTCTGCCCTAGATTTCTTCCCTTCCATCCTCTTGGCCAGTGATGCTGAACCTGTGGCCCTCCAGCTGTTGCCAAACTACAACTCCCAGCATGCCCGATCAGCCTACAGCAGGGCATGATGGGAGTTGTAGTTTTGCAACAGCTGGAGGGCCGCAGGTTGGGCATCCCTGCTCTAGTCTAGACCAATCCCCTTCTCTTCCATACGTCTCTTCTCTCCCATAGCTTCTTCTATCCTATTCTCCTTTCTATCCTCTGCTCTTCTCTTCTATACTCTCCATCGTCTCATGTGTTGCATAGCCCATTCTTCTCTCCTCTATTATTCTCTTTCATAGCCCCTTCTCTTCTACCCCATAACCTTCTCCTCTCCTTTTTTTTTTCTTTTCTAGCCCACTTCTCTTCTCTTCTTCTTTATAGCTCCTCGTTTTTTCACACACAAAAACCCCTGCTGTTTTCTTTTCATAGCCATCTTCTCTCCTACTACAGCCTTCTTCTTTGCTCCTGTTGTCTCTTCTCTCATCTTCTCTCCCATAGTCTCCATTTCATCTCTTCCACAGCCTCTTCTCTTTCTCCTATAGCCTTCTCCTGTCCTATTATCCTCCCTTCTCTCCTCTCCTCTTCCATAGTCTCTATTTCCTCTTTTCCATAGCCCTTTTTGTCTCTCCCATAGTCATCTCCTCTACTTATTCCTTCCATAATTTCCATCTCATCTGTTCCATTGCCCCCTTTTTCTCTCCCACAGCCTTCTTCTTTCCTCTTATCTCCTCTCCCAAAGTGTCCATCTCATGTTTTCCATAGCTCACATTTCTGCTGTCCCACAGCCTTCTCCACTCGTCACCTCTCTAATTCATAGACCATTTTCTTCTCTTTCTTCATAGCGGTCTCCTCCTCTCTTTTCCTCAATAACTTCTCTCCTCTTCTCTTCCATATTTCACATCGCTCCAATAGCCTTCTCCACTTCTCTTTACTTTTCTCTCCTCTTCCAAAGCTCCCTTATCTTCTTTCCCATAGCCCCTTATCTTCTCTTCTTCTCTCCTCTTTCATAGCCTACTTCTCTTCTCCCCCGTAGTATAGCCCCATTATTTTCTCTTCTTCTCTTCCATAGTCCACTTCTCTATTCTTTCCTCTTCCATAGCCTCCTTATAATCTCTCCCATAGCCCCTTATCTTCTCCTCTTCCATAGCCTACCTATCTTCTCTACTATAGCATTCTCCTTTTCCATAGCCCCCTTATCCTTTCCTCTTCACTCCTCGTCCATATCCCACTTCTCTTCACCTTTCTCTCCTTTACTCTTCCATAGCCCTCTTCTCTTCTCTCCTCTTCCATTTCCCACTTGTCTTCTGTCCTCTTCCATAGCCCCCTTATCCGCTCTCCCCTATAACCCCCTTCTCTTCTCCTCTTCTCTCCTTTCCCATAGTCTACTTCTCTCCCATTGCCTTCTCCTTTTCCATAACTCACTTCTCTCCCATGTCCTTCTCTCCATTGCTATATCATCCTTCCCAATCTGCAGCAATATATTCTTCCTCCATACCTTCCCTTCATTACTGATGTTGTAATATGTTAGTAGATGTAGGTCTCTGTTCACACCACTTAGGAATAGGAATGGGGGAAATGTGGCTGGTCCCCCCTTTTCTTCCCAGGAACTGCAGAGGCTGTGACCTTGGTGCAAGGCCTTTGTCCAGGTTGTTGATGATGTGGTCAAAGCATGGAGGAATCTTTGTATGAGAAGCTGGATCCGGGCCACGGAGGAACATATGTAACTGATCAGACCCTTAGCAGAGGAATGGACACCCTGGATGTCATGTATCATATAGGGAACAGATGGGACGTGTGCGGTGTGGGAACATCGCCTTGACAGATTTGTGTATAATAAATTCTGCTCCTTCCACCCCCGGAGGCCTCACTATGAGATCTCTGGTGACGGCCTCATAAACATTATGTATTATATTCTAATTATTAATACTCAACATCAAAGTGATGTCTGCGCGGATCAGGCCTGTGGTCTGGAACACAAGCCCCCTCCTCACCAAGATATCATGAAAGCCTCCACCTGGGGAGGGGAAAACTCCTGACCTCCATGTCAGATGTATTAGAGGGTAATTAAAGCCTAATGAGCAAATAATGAAACCTCCTCACATAGTGCAGACCACTTAACCCTCTCATGGCATCACGTGTAGGCTGAGACATTGCAGGGTAGCACCACCCCCTAAGACAACCCGGAGCTTGAGATCTGCTCAGAAAATTCCACTTTTTTCCCAGATGTTTTCCTTCTTTAGATGTTCTGCCCCATAAAGAAATAAGAAGAAGAAACCTAAAAAAAAAAAAATCTTTTACCGACGCCTTTTTCAGTAGTTCCCTATAGAATTTAAGAGTCTCTGGCGCCCCCACAGGCGGTTTGTAGGTACTGCAGTGCTAGTGTAAAATCTGAAATGTTCTGGTGGATTTTTGTATCTCAGAGGGCAACAATCTCAGTTGGTTCCCTATGATATGGTCCACTATCTGTAATTTATCCCGCTATTTTCACCGTTGGCATGTTGCGCAATTTTATAGCCATTGACACCAACTGGGACTGACTATATAGTGTCACAGTCGCAACGGTCCACGGAGGTCCAGCTTATTTGGGAGTTGTCATCTATCCATCCATAGCTTTGAACATGTCATGATCGGATATGGAAGTAAAAACAAAACATGGCGTCCTACCGTGGTCGGGTCCCCCCTGCCCGCCGTATTTCTAACCGCCATTGTGGGTGGGTGACTGTAATGAGCATGTGTCCTACAGCTGGATGTGTCGTCCATCACATGGAGGTAATGTGCGCCATTTCCTTAATGCTATTGTGCTATTTATCCAAGCCTCTTGCAGTAGAAGCGATTTTCCGTATAGGAAGGGGTGGGGCTTAGATGCTCGCATCGGACATCGCCAACAAGAAGGTTTCGGCCGCAGAGTCCCAGGGATGGAGTGGAGAGAGAGGAAGCTATAACAAGCCATAGATCATAATTATCATCAGCGTTCCTCTGTAATTGACTCGGGGCCATTGGGGAAAATCCTGTTATTAGAGCAGAATGTATGTTCCAGTCCCGAGGACGGGGAGAATCGGATTTACGATATGAATAATGCGGTGCAGACGTGACTGATGGGACCTGGGACGTAAAGTCTCCTTATAAATGAAGACTGATGGCGTTTACTGTACAGATGGTCACGTCCCACTTAGAAAACCTTGAATTTATAAAGTGCGCGCCGGGCGGTGACGGTCGGATTACTGGATTTACTAGGTGCAGTAGCATGCTGCCTGAGCGCAAAGCGACTGCTGAGGTCGAGGCGCACGCCGCTGTCCTCCATCGTTACCATCTGCCGCTTTATCAACAGCGCGTCCGTTAGTCAGAGATTGTGACCAGTAAAAAGAGGAATTGCAACAAAGTAACAAAAGTGACAAAAATTCAGTTTTTTTGTATCTTGTCACATCCTGGATATAGGATGATGATGTCATCTCGGCCAATGTAGTCTGATGTCATCAGTGACTGGTCTGACCCATGATTGATCTGAACGGTGATTGGTCTGGATAGTGATTGATCTGAATGCTGATTGGTCTGATCAGTGATTTGTCTGGAGAGTGATTGGTCTGATCACTGATTGGTCTGATCACTGATTGGTATGAGCAATGATTGGTCTGGACAGTAATTGGTTTGACCCAGGATTTGTCTGGACTGTGATTGGTCTCATCAGTGATTGATTTGATTGGGGATTGGTCTGGCTGGACATTGAATGTCTGATAAGGGATTGGTCTGGACAGTGATTGGTCTGGACAGTGATTGGTCTGATCAGTGATTGGTCTGATCAGTGATTGGTCTGATCAGTGATTGGTCTGATCAGTGATTGGTCAGTGATCGGTTTGGCTGTACTATAATTTGTCTTTATTAGTTGTGTGTTATAATGTATCATCTTTATAATATGCGGCACATAGATAATAACCTAAAAATATCAATCTCTTCCTTGCAGAGACGACAATGACAATCACGACCACAACCACGACGACTTACGTGACGCCTCCGACAACCAAACCATGTGACCCAGAACCTACATTGGGAGCAGCGGCCGTCAGGGTATCCTGGATCTCAATATTGTTACTGGTTCCAGTCGGGATTTTACTTATGTGGTAAGATCTGACAGATATTATTGCAGCGTGCAGCCTATGCTACAGGATGGCCGCTGCTTCTGAATGGGAACATCACATCCTAGTCCTGCTCACACAGCTGTTTTTTGTTACAATTTAGAAGTATAGAGCAGGACTTCTGTCCCGAACTCCAGGCTGTGGTAGGTATTTTGTCAAGAGCAGGTTGTCAGGCTCTGGATATAAACATGAATGTTCCCATTCATTGACAGCAAGCGGAAATCTTGAAACTGGTGAAGAAGGTTGCACAGGCCATTTAGGACCCGTGTCGGACGCCTGTGGCCAAACCACCTGTGTTAAAGGACTCCTCCGAGCAAAAACAATACTTATGCCAGTTGTAGGATCCGAGGGGGCGGGTCATGAAATCTGAATACAGAGTTCAATCCTTGGAGAACCTCTTTGTTATGCTCCGCCCCCCGCAGAGCCTGCATCAGTTCTTCATGGAGTGTTCCTCTAATGCAGTTTCTTTTGACTCTTCTCCCATCACTGCTGTTACAGTGGTGTTTCCCTTTTGCCATTATACCGTTTGCTCAAGCGTCCTCTTCTTGTGGGTTTGACTTTGTGCCATTGTGTTTAATGGCGATTCGTGTTGCCACTGTTCCTTGTGTCCTGGTCTTAGTTACTTAGTAGGTGTAAATTGGGGGCTTTGTATCTCTCCTTACCTCAGTATTGCATGAGTTAATGTTCCCTGGCCTTGTGTTTGCATCTGTTTGACTAATGAGTTTGTTAAATCTGCTTTGTATGTCCTGAGTTTGTGTCCTGCCCCGTCTGTGCAGTCTCAGATTCTGTTGGATCTCTGTATGTTCTGTCTGTGAAGTCTGTACCTTGATTTTGTTCACTGTCTGGCTTTATCTGTTGTCCTAGTTCTGTTTGCCATGCACTTGAGTCTGTTCCGTGAATGTTCTGAACTTCGTCCTAGTTCTGTTTTCCAATGAATTCCCAAGTTCTAGTTCCTGTCTGATGACTCTTGCTAAGTTTCTGCGCATGTATCTGTTTTGCCTGAACTGTGTCCTGAAGTCTATTCCCTGAATTTTGTATGGTCTCTGCCTGCTTGTCCTTAGTTTGGTTCTGTCCGTTTTTTGCCTTGGATTCGTTTGTGTCCTGCCAGTTCTTGTTTGGTTCTGTTTATGATCCTGCTTGTGCCTTTAGTGCCTTGCACTAGTGATTCTGACCTGTTGTGTCAGCTGCCAACTACACCGGGACTATTCCAAGAGGTAGCACCTTGGTGGCTCCCCTGCAGCGAAGTCCAGATCCCTGTATTGGAGTTAAAGTGTGAAATCCAGGTTACCGCCAGGATAATGACCTCAGGACTAGCCCAACGTCAAACAAGTTAGTTGGCACAGTGGTTCCACAACCATTGTCCGTAACTGCTGCTACATATGAACTGATTAAATGTCATGTAACATAGCATAAACACTACAAATACCACAATGCCGTGCATGTTCCCGCCATGACCAGCTTTCTCTCTTCTCTTTGCAGATTCCTGTGCCCCATTCCTACATAAAGTATTTCAATATTTTTTCTCTATTTTGCACATGTTACGGAGGATACAACTTATTTTCATGTTATCTTCATTGGTTAAGAAATATCTCTTCTTTCTTTGGAGCAATGGACAAATCCAACCAAGAACGGCGCTCAGCGCTGCGGTGCCAGAAAAAAAACAAACCATGAGACTGTACAGTGATACAATGTGGACATATAAAAACATGGCTGCCAAAACGAGTGCAAGGAGAGCGAACCAAACTCACAGACCGCACAGCATCGCCGTGGGAGGAGCCACAGACTCAATAGAGACTCTCTGGTTGATGGGACGCTACGATCGTCATGGGATCATACAGCTATACCGCCATGCCAAAGACGCAACTGCTACGTTTCTTTCCCACCATGCTGTGCTTCCCAGGTAAACACTGACGTCTTTCCGGAAAAAAAAAATCTAAAATAAAAGCCGGAAGTAACGCAGAACTTCCTGGATATTCTGAGCCACAGGACAATATCTATCATGACCTTCAATAATCTTCATTCTACCGTTGGCGCCTTTTTACATATTTCTTTTTGCCAAACAACCGGATTTTGTGTATTGTAATTTTTTGAATTTTTTGGTTAAAACTTCTGAGGAAACGTATCTTTCATTTGATACCACAGGAACAAAAACAAAGCAAAAAGTTTTCGGTACGACGCTCCACCGGGAGGAGGGGAGCAACATGGACGCTGCTCCGAGCGTCTTGGATTTAATGAACCTTTTTCTTATGAACTCTGAATAATCGACCCGTTTCATCCGAAAACTTTTCATACATTTCTGAGACTTTCTCCCTGATTTCATGGTGTCCCGGAGCAAAAACAGGAGGGAGGGGGGGGGGGTGGCGCTGGTCTCACTACCACACAGGATGTCACCATGACCTTGTATGATCAGTTTCTGTCGGGGGCTCTTCACAGTTTTTTGTTTTCTGGAATTGTTCTGTATCTAATGGTTTGCATTTCCACACTCTTTGATATTTGCTCTGCGGGGGGGGGGGGGGGGGGGGGGGGGTGGTCTGAGCTGGCCACCAGTGGTGGACCCCCGCCGGCCGGTGTCAGTTTAATCCTACCTCCAGTCTCACAGGACGATGTCCATACAAAGATCAATCCCAACCAAAATTCTCTGTCTCTACAAGATCCAGTGTGTATTTGAAGCCCCCAACACACGCGTTTCGAAACCTTATGGTTGCATACTCGATTATAGCTATCACTATGTGGTTCTTCATTGTGACCTATGCAGATGTGAAACGCGTGTGGATTTTACCAACATTTTATCCAAAATTCCTAGGGTGCATTCACACGGCCGTATGTATTTTTGCAGTCCACAAAACGCAGATCCGTAAAATATGGATCACGTCTGTGTTGCCCCCTTTTGTTTTTATGCGAACCCATTGACTTCAATGGGTTGGTGGTCTGCATTTGAGGCCAAGAATAGGACATGTTCTATCTCTTGCAAAACTGCCATATGGATGCGATGTTCTCTCTGCATCCGTATGTCCGTCCTGTGAAAAGAGAGAACATGCCCTACACTTGGGCACAAAAAGCGGTTCACACATCCATTGAAGTCAATGGGTCCGCAAAAAAACTGATGCAAGACAGAGGTCACACAGGCATCATCTGTATTTTGCGGATCCGCGTTTTGTGGATCGCAAAATACATACAGTGGTGGGAATGCACCCGTAGTCTCTACTGGTCACAGGAAATAAAGGAAAGATGGAATGTTCTCTTGAAGCCTCAAGTCCAAATGCATCCGGAGCCTGCAGCTCACGCGTTTCGAATCCTCAAGGTTACATATCATTCCAGTATAGCTATCTCTATCTGGTTCTTCATTGTGACCTATGTAGATGTGAAATGCGGAAGATGTACCAAAATTGGATCCAAAATCCTCAGTATCTACTGGTCACAGGAAATAGAGGAAAGATGGAAGGTTGTCTTAGAGCAGGGATGCCCAACCTGCGGCCCTCCAGCTGTTGTAAAACTACAACTCCCACCATGCCCCGCTGTAGGCTGATAGCTGTAGGCAGTCCGGGCATGCTGGAAGTTGTAGTTTTGCAACAGCTGGAGGGCCGCAGGTTGGGCATCCCTGCCTTAGAGCCTCAAATGCATTCGGAGCTCACGCGTTTCGAATCCTCGTGGATACATAACCTGCAATTATAACTATCACTATTTGGTTCTTCATTGGGACTTATGTAGCTTTGAAACGCGTGATGTTGATTGCATTAGGTAACCATATGGTTTTAAACTGCACAAGATCTGGACCTTCACCCTTGGTGTAGGGGGCGCTATCAGCCCGGCACACTATGTGTGGTGGTCTTCATCTCCCTTCCGTCAAGGATTGATTGAACTCTTGTTCCTTGACCAGGGTAGATAAATATTTGGATTCTTCGCATTTCAGGGTCACGAGGGGAAGGAGAGGGAAAAGGTCCAAGTTACAAACTCAGAAGAGGGGGCACAAATCTAAGTGTGAGGCCGCCTGAGGTGTAGATGGGAATTGTGGACTTTATTACCCACTAGCCATTGGTGGAAAGACCTTAGATGCCCCGATGGGCGATTGGGCGCGTGACTTCAGCTGGCAGATGGGCGCGAGAGCCGCAGGGTGGGATGCAACAACCGCCCATTGACCTCTATGATGTATTATACATGGCAGTTCATATACTCATTACACAGCAGGGGGCGACATGGAGTAAAGTAGAAAGCTCCTCCCAGGGAGAAGTGAATATGAAATCATGTTCCCCGGCCTGACGCATGGATGGGAAAGACCTTTAGGATGAGAATAAAGGGATTTAATAAAAGCTCACGTGACTCAGAAAGGATCCTGGAAATATCAGGGGAGATCGGAGTTACCCTTTAAATATGGTGCTACCACTGGTATGAAGCTTATATCCTCTGTGCACTTTATAAAGAGACATTCTGCACCTCAAGAAAGTGGAAGATTCAATCAAAGAAGCCCCCCAACTTCTCACATTCATTCTATAGGTCAGGTCTCCATTGATTGTACTCATCCTGAGTCATGGCATGTTCTGTGCTCCATTCACATCCAGAGCTGCATTCAGGCTGGTTTCCTTCTAGACTGCCCCCTGCTAGTTCACTCTGTCCAGAGCGTTTCAGGTGATGCCATGTAATGTACCAGGTTCCAGCTCCCAGAGCCGTTAGTAGGGTAACTTCAATGTAGAGCTGGCAGAATTATGAATGCAGCTCTGGATGTGACTGTGGACTATAAGACTCAGGATCAGGGGTCGTGTGGGCCGGTGAACCCTCGGCTCTTGTCATGTTGTATGATGTCATGTTATATGATGATCCATTTGGCGGGACGTCGCAGTATTGAGATCATGCACCTTTAACCCCTCCCTCCCTGGAGACACCCGTATTTTGTACAGCAGCTCCTCCCCCTCGCGGGTTCAGTATTTAATACCGTTCATCCTAGTATTAAAAAGAGAAAAATGTAAAGAAAATCCAGTGAGAAGCGTTACTTGCTGTATTTGAATTTTTTTATAGATGTATATAAACTGAGAGGCTGTTCATTAAATGTGATCATTTCATGACGTGCGCCCCCCGGCTCCTCGTCTTTCTTCATCCTGATGGAAGCTGCAGTGTAAAGCATAGGGGAGGGACGGAGCAGCAGCCTACGACGATAACGAGACAGCAAGTGGATTTCAGACTACCAGAGGCTCCAAGAGACATAGCTAAATCTCTGACCGTAGCTGTTTCCTGAGAGAGCAGAGCTGCCTATAAAGCATGGGGGAGGGCAGTGCAACTTTCTGAGCCTTACGTGAGACAGGAGGGTACAGTTCAGATTACCTCAGATTCTTAGAAACATTGCAGCTACTCAGGAGTCACGGCGCACTGCCGTGCTTTAATAGAGTGCAGCTGTAGTGTAAATCATGGGGGACAGCAGGTGGAATAGGAAGTTTCGGACTACCTCAGTCTACTACAGTGCAACTAAGCTGGAGTCAATGATCATAACTATGCGCTAACGGAGAAGAGCTGCAGTGTAAACCATGCAGGAGGACATGAGATGGATTTTTGGCTGTGCTCTAATGGAGCAGAGGGGTAGTGTAAAGAATGGTGAAGGGCAGAGATATGAGATGGATTTCTGACTACCTCAGACTCCAACAGACAATGATTATAGGTGTGGTCTAATGGAGCACAGCCGCAATGTTTAAGCATAGTGAAGGACACAGACAGGAGGTGTGTTTCTTACTACCTCTGTTTCCAATAGATACTGATCATAGGTCTAATATAGAAGAGCTGCAGTGTAAAGCATGGTCTGAGACAGGAGATGGCTTTCTGTCTACCTCAACTGCACAACTGTAATATTTCGTAACCTGCCACACCATCCGTGGTCACGCGGCAGGATCGTCGAAGAAGGTTCTGTGCTGAGGAAAGACCTGAGTTATAGCTGTCCTTATCTCTCAGAAGAATGGCAGCCTGTCCAAAGGCTGGTGACCCGGGGTCTGTGGAATAGTATCCCCGTTTCAGCGTCCTCTTCTGGTCACTAATTCAGTCTAGGCAGAGTCTCTTCCTCTAAGCACTGGTCCCTATCCGCAGAACACTAGGGGCTCTCACTGCTCTCCTTTAATACCATTTCAAGCCGAACTAGAACCTTCTAGTGGGAGGGGTGGAGTGGAGAAGCACAGCCTAAACAGAAACAATGTTGCAATTTCAGGCTGTCATAGACTAGACTTCTTTTACACCTCTGGGTAGAATTACAGCAGGCTGTTCCAGCAGAGAATAACCTGCCTTTATTCTCCGGATTGGTCACTGCAGGATGCGGACGGAATGTCTGCCAGCGGGGTGCGGCGGAGAACTGTACGCACTGCGGCAAACAAGCAGAGAACAAGCCTGACACAAACCGTTGCATGCTGCAGTTTGTGTCCGGCTGATTCTCTGCTTCTCTGCTGGAACAGCCATGCCAGAGTTTCACACTGAAGGTGTGAGCATAGCCTTATAGATTTTCAAAAGAAGTTTATGTCAACATCTAAGCAGTTTTTCCAGATATTAACCCCTTAAGGACCCATGACGTACATGTAGGTCATCTCTGGCCGTGACTTAAGGGCCAGAGAAGTACATGTACGTCATGGCGATCAGCGGCAGGGGTCCAGCAGTCACTGATAGCCGGACCCCTGCTGCATGCCGGCGCATTAACCCCTGCACAGCCGCGGTCAGCGTGCGATGTCCGTGCAGGGAGGAAGCGGCCATCGGGTCCCCGTGCTGCTGTGACGGGGACCCGATGGCATGGAAGGCAGCACAATGCCTTCTGGGAGAGCCTGTGAAATTCTGGCCCCCGGATGTCCTAGGCAGGAAGCAGGCTGTAAGTGTATTACAGTGTGTAATACACTTACAGCCAATGCATGACAATACAGAAGTATTGTCATGCATTGTAAAAGGAGATCAGACTCCCAAAAGTTGAAGTCCCAGAGTGGGCCAAAAAATAAAGTTAAAAAAAAGTAAAAAAAAAATAAAGTTTTCCCCCAAAAAGTTAAAAGTTTCAAGTAAAAAAAAAAATATCCTTTTGCCAAAATAAAAGGAAAAAAAATTGTAAAAAGCAGGGGAAAAAAAGAAAAGTAGACATATTAGGTATCGCCTCGTCCGTATTGACCGGCTCTATAAAAATATCAGATGACCTAACCCCTCAAGTAAACACCGTCAAAAATATAAAATAAAAACTGTGCTAAATAAACCATTTTTTTGTCACCTTACATCACTAAAAGTGCAACACCAAGTGATCAAAAAGGAATATACCCCATAAAATAGTACCAAAAATGAACCCCTACCTAAGACAATCGCCCAAAAAATAAAAAAACTATGGCTCAAAATATGGAGACACTAAAACATCGTTTTTTGGTTTCAAAAATGCTGTTATTGTGTAAAACTTAAGTAAATTAAAAAAAGTATACATATTAGGTATTGCCGCGTCCGTAACAACCTGCTCTATAAAAATACCACATGTTTACCTGAGGGGTTAGTTCACCGTCGAAAAATTAAAATAATAACTGTGCTAAAAAAAAATTTTTTGTCTCCTTACATCACTAAAAGTGCAACACCAAGCGATCAAAAAGGCATATGCCCTCAAAATAGTACCAATCTAACCATTACCTCATCCCGCAAAAAATAAGCCCCTACCTAAGACAATCGCCCAAAAAAAAAAAAAAATTATGGCTCTCAGACTATGGAGATACTAATACATTATTTTTTTTGTTTAAAAAAATGATATCATGTAAAACTTGCATAAATAAAAATAAGTAGACATATTTGGTATCGCCGTGTCCATAAGAACCTGCTCTATAAAAAATATCACATGATCTAACCCCTGAATTCCGTAAAAAAATAAAAATGGTGTCAAAAAAGCAATTTTTTGTCACCTTACATCACAAAAAGTGTAATAGCAAGCAATCAAAAAGTCATATGCACCCCAAAAAAGTGCCATCAAACCATCATCTCATCCCGCAAAAATGATAACCTACCTAAGACAATCGCCCAAAAACTTAAAAAACTATGGGTCTCAGACTATGGAGACACTAAAACATGATTATTTTTTTGTTTAAAAAAAGATATCATTGAGTCTTTTGCATAAATAAAAAAAAGTACACATATTAGGTATCGCCGCATCCGTAATAACCTGCTCTATAAAAATATCACATGACCTAACCCGGTGAACACCGTAAAAAAATAAAAATGTAAACGGTTCTCAAAAAACCTAATCCCACAGGGGACCACCGTAAAAATAAAAAAATAAAAACGCTGTTAAAAAAGCAATTTTTTCTCACCTTACATGACAAAAAGTGTAATAGAAAGCGATCAAAAAGTCATATGCACCCTATAATAGTACCAATCAAACCGTCATCTCATCCCGATAGAAATGAGCCCCTACACAAGACAGTCGCCCAAAAAATAAATAAAACTATGGATTTCAGAATGTGGAGACACAAAAAATATTATTTTTTTTAAAATGCTTTGTTATGTAAAACTTATTTGGTATTGTCGCGTCCGTGACAACCTGCTATATAAAAATACCACATGATCTAACCTTTCAGATGAATGAACAAAAAATAAAAATGGTGCCAAAACAGCTATTTTTTGTTACCTTGCCTCACAAAAAGTGTAATATAGAGCAACCAAAAATCATATGTACCCTAAAATAGTACCAACAAAACTGCCACCTTATCCCGTAGTTTGCAAAATGGGGTCACTCTTTGGAGTTTCTACTCTAGCGGTGCATCAGGGGGCTTCAAATCGGACATGGTGTCAAAAAAACTGTATAGCAAAATCTGCCCTCCAAAAACCAATACGGCGCACCTTTCCTTCTATGCCCTACTGTGTGCCCGTACAGTAGTTTACGGCCACATATGGGGTGTTTCTGCAAACTACAGAATAGGGGCAATAAATATAGCATTTTGTTTGGCTGTTAACCCTTGCTTTGTTACTGGAAAAAATGTATTAAAATGGAAAATCTGCCCAAAAAGTTAAATTCTGAAATTTCATCTCTATGTTCCATTAATTCTTGTGCAACACCTAAAGGGTAAAAAAAAGTTTGTAAAATCAGTTTTGTATACCTTGAGGGGTGTAGTTTCTAAAATGGGGTCACTTTTTGGAGTTTCTACAGTAGGAGGTGCATCAGGGGGGCTTCAAATGTGACATGGCAGCTTAAAATTATCACAGTGAAATCTGCTTTCCAGAAACCATATGGCGTTCCTTTCCTTCTGCGCCCTGCCGTGTGTCTGTACAGCAGTTTACGACTACATATAGGGTGTTTCTGTAAACTACAGAATCAGGGCAATAAATATAGATTTTTTTTTTTGGGCTGTTAATCCTTGCTTTGGTAGTGGAATTTTTTTTATTAAAATTGAAAATCTGCCAAAAAAGTGAAATTCTGAAATTTCATCTCCATTTTCCATTAATTTTTGTGGAACACCTAAAGTGTTAACAACGTTTGTAAAATCAGTTTTGAATACCTTGAGGGGTGTAGTTTCTATTATGTAAGCCTCGCAAAGTGACTTCAGACCTGAACTAGTCCTTAGAAAGTGGGTTTTGGAAATTTTCAGAAAAATTTAAAGATTTGCTTCTAAACTTCTAAGCCTTCTAACGTCCCCAAAAAATAAAATGGCATTCACAAAATGATCCAAACATGTAGTAGATATATGGGGAATTCAAAGCAATAACTATTTTTGGAGGTATTTCTATCTATTATGAAAGTAGAGAAATAGAAATTTGCTAATTTTTCAAAATTTTTGGTAAATTTGGTATTTTTTCTATAAATAAAAAAAAAAATCATTTTTGACTCAATTTTACCACTGTCATGAAGTACAATATGTGACGAGAAAATCTCAGAATGGCCTGGATAAGTAAAAGCGTTTTAAAGTTATCAACACATAAAGTGACACATCTCAGATTTGCAAAAAATGGCCTGGGCAGGAAGGTGAAATATGGCAGGTTCCTTAAGGGGTTATCAAATCTTCAGACGTAAACAAGAGCGAAACCAGACAGTCAGAAGATTGTTGTGTGTTTTTTTCACCTTCCCAAAGCTTTGTATAGTCCCTTATATTAACTGGAGCAGATTTCTAACTTCTCAGTGCCTATTTAAATAGAAAATCAAAAAAGGAGCTCGGCCTCATGCACGTTGTTTGCTTCCGTGTCCGTTCCGCCGATTTTAGCGTTTCAGGTGCGGACCCATTTATTTCTATGGAACCGTTGAAAATGCTGATAGTGCACCGTTTGCCATCCGTGGTTCCAGTCTGTCAAAAAAATATAACCTGTCCTATTCTTGTCCGCGGAAAACGGTTCGCTGACCCATTCAAGTCAATGGGACAGCTAAAAAACGTGGAGGCACACAAGATTGTCATCCGCGTCTGCGTCCGTTTTATTCCTATCATTTGCATGTCTTAGACTTTTTTTTACCTTCCTTTATGTCTGGTGGTCCTCCAAAAATAAAGGAAGACAAACGGAAACGGAACAACGGAAAAGGAACAACGGAACCCCATTTTGCGGAACAGAACACAACAACGGTCGTGTGCATGAGGTGAACGGACGTGGATGAAGGAAGGTGGAAGGGGGGAACAGGGTAAGAGGCACCAAGGGATGTCACCAAAAGATGGAAGTGGTGGACAATGAAGGAGGAAACGTTAGGCAGCTCCCCAAACCGTGAAAATCAGCACACACCAGTGAACTGTTAATTAGATAGGGTGAGAGAAAAAAAGAGAAACGGTAAGCAGTGCTATTCCAGAGATTTCCTGGGAGCACCGAGGGGGCGCCACAAAAACAGAAAGTTTGCGAAGTTTTGAAAATGATATAAATTTTATAAATAAAAAATTATGCAAAGAAAGACTGATATATGAAACAGTTAAAAAAGCAATATTAAAATGATATATAAAAACACATACACATCAGTCTTGGTACCATACTTTGTCACAAATGTGACTGCTGATGGATAAAAAGTATGTATCGTAGCAATGGTAAAGGATTTACGTTACCGGGGAGGGAAGTATAGGATAAACTCAATACACCAATACTTGCACCTCCCCCTCCGAGGTCGCCTCTAGGTCGTGGATAAGGCTTCTATGTATTGGTACCTGATAGCGGTGGCTTGTGAGTATGAGGACACATTTTCCACATAATTATATGAATGCATAACATTCATTTTTAACATTTTAATGTTATACATTCGTATAATTATGTGGAAAATGTGTCCTCACACTCACAAACCACCGCTATCAGGTACCAATCATTCATTACCATCCAATTTATTCATTCATACCCTTTTTGTAAATATCCTTAGAAATATGCAGCCCCAACACTAAGTCATGTCATCTTACTTCCATTCCAACTCTCAGATATTTCCAGTCTACTGGTGACAACCACAGCACAAGTGCACTCCACAGTGGAACGCATCAGCCAGTCCTCCATCTCTTCCCCCGCCCCACGATACCCCATTGGAGCGCATGCGGCCCCTTCTGATGCGGCCCCTTCTGATGCGGCTATCTAACACTCCCGCTTTCATTAGCGATAGTGCAACCCCCCCCCCCCCCCAGAGAAGTCCATAATTATTACTAAGACCGCACATTAACCCCTCTTAGGGTAGTTTAAATCATTCCCACCTCTAGATGTGAAATATATCTAAACTACAGTTGCAAGAAAAAGTTTGTGAACCCTTTGGAATGATATGGATTTCTGCACAAATTGGTCATAAAATGTGATCTGATCTTCATCTAAGTCCCAACAATAGACAATCACAGTCTGATTAAACTAATAACACACAAAGAATTAAATGTTACATGTTTTTATTGAACACACCATGTAAACATTCACAGTGCAGGTGGAAAAAGTATGTGAACCCCTAGACTAATGACATCTCCAAGAGCTAATTGGAGTGAGGTGTCAGCCGACTGGAGTCCAATCAATGAGATGAGATTGGGGGTGTTGGTTACAGCTGCCCTGCCCTATAAAATACAGTTTTATATTGAGTTTATCCTATACTTCCCTCCCGTCTCTCAGTATTAGCTGGCTGTGCATTAACCCCTTCCACAATGCAGTGCATATATAGTGTAATAACACTGCAAATGACCAGGATATCTTACAATAAACATATAAATACAGTTCGACAGTATAAAACAGTATAAATGCACACAACAGCATAAATCATAGTGCAAGTTAATCCCTCAAAGTCCAATAAAGTAGTGGCTTTGTGTAGTAGTGATAAGGGCAAATGTCCACAGTACAAAGGACCCCTTCTCCAGGACACTACATGAGAGGTTGTCACAATCCTGCCGTTTTTACCACTAGCATGGCTTCGGTCAGCTGTCACCTCCCCATCCCCCATATTTTCTTTGGATTAAAAAGAGTTACCTAGTAAATTCCATACTTACCTCTGCGTGAAGAGATCTAACCTAGCTCTACAGACCTTGTGAGAAGTTGTCAGAGCCCCGTCCCTTTTATTCACTGACTGATGATGGTTGCTCCCCTGACTCCTCACCCTCCTTCCTCCAGTGTCTCTCCACCCTGCTTTAGTGGTGCTTCCCTTCATACAGTAAAGGTGGAGTTACCCTTTAAGTTTCAGACTTCTTTTTGTTGTGACACCTTTGGGTGCTGCACTCCTGTCCACAATCCCCCCCCCCCCCCCCCCCCCGTCGGTAAAGCTTTCCCTGTTTTCCTGTAAATTGCTCTTCTGCCTTCTGTCTTTTTTCCCAGTTTCCAGTGTTTGTCAGAATGGTTTAATTGGTGAAGACACAACAGATGGGAAGAAATCAAATTATTAGATTTGACCTGACGTGATCACGCGAGGCACATTCCCCAAAGCCGCTGTTTATTAACAGAACGGAAAGGACAAGAGACGCGGAGTGCGATTATTCTTACAAAAAGTCCAGTTGCAGGCGAATCCCTGAACCTGTCTGGAAACCTGAGAACTTGCCATTATAACAAAGAGGATGCAAAGAGCAGCACTGCACACGCTCAACCGGCTAGTGTAGTGAGCTCCCTCTAGTGGTGGCTGTATAATATCTATTCAGTGGGCTCCCTCTAGTGGTGGCTGTATAATCTGTATGTAGTGAGCTCCCTCTAGTGGTGGCTGTATAATCTGTATGTAGCGAGCTCCCTCTAGTGGTGGCTGTATAATCAGATGATTTTCCTATTTCATGACGTAAAGTCATGATTTTATTAAAGACACGGAGGCGAGTATTGCTATTCTCCTTCTTTACTCTGACCAATAGCAGCAAAGAAAACTGAACACGTGATCAGCCCCTCCCCATAGTCCCAGTATAAGAGGCAACTCCGCCTGCATATCCTCCTCTTTCATTGTAAACTGAGTCCGACAGTCCAAACTGAACCGTAACAACTAACAGTCCCAGAACATCATGGGGAACCTCCTTCCGTCCGGAAGCGAAAACGAGAACCACTGGAAACAATCCCTTGACGGATGCTCCTTGTCTTGTCCACATCGAAGTGATCGGCTGGAACCGAACTGCCGACCCTCAGAACCACGACGTAGTCCAACAAAAACTGCACACCAGGCCGGTCTCAACCTGAAATTTGAAAAACAGAGAATTATAGAAACCAAAAAATGGTAAACTGTATCCAAAACCAAATGGTTGCGAAACAACCTACTCAGGAAAAACTCACAGAGTTAACACCATAATGCATAAGATGACAAATCAACACCTTCCACAGTAATAAATATAAACATAAACATAGGGAGGGGAAAACATAGGGCGGGCAATACTCGCCTCCGTGTCTTTAATAAAATCATGACTTTACGTCATGAAATAGGAAAATCATCTGATTTTATTACAAGACCCGGAGGCTCCTATTGCGAGTTCAAAGTTTAAGACATGTTATCAATGATAGATGAGAAAACATGAGGAACTGGTCTAAAATAAAACTCTGAACGTAGAAACTCTGGACCAATCCGCCAACTTTAATAAGTCCTCCAGTCTAGCACCGGAAACCGCCAAAGAGGTAGCAGATGTTCCCCGAGCAGAATGCGCCGTGAAAATCGATGTGTCCACACCCGCCAATTCCATGATCCACTTCATCCACCTCGCCAGCGTGGGAGTCGACACTGGAGCAAAAGGCCGAATAGTAGAAAGGAAAAGCTGAGGAAGCTCCCGAGATCAGTGAGGAGAAGTACGAGCTTCATATTCCTTGAGGCATGCCACTGGACAAAGCGCAGGTGAGGCCGGGAAAGCAGGGTACGAGACCGAACGTATGTGGGTCTTAGTCCTCCTAGAGATGTCGAAAGTGACGCCACCCAGGGTGTACGAGCGGGCATCATGATCCAAAGCCCAGACGTCAGACACTCGTTTGCAGGAAATCAAACAGAAAAGGGTGACAAGCTTCGCAGACAGTTGCCTAAGGGAAAGGTCTGAATTCTGAGGCCAAGAAGACAAAAATGAGAGAACACATGACACGTCCCAAGTGGCAGAAAACCTTGGTCTCGGAGGTCGAGACATACGCGAGCCACGCAAGAGACGCTGGAGACCAAAGGGTGTTGACCCGCCGGAGTACCGTCAAAGCCTTGATGAGACGCTGAGATGGCTGATCTAAACAGGCTGATCGTGCGATAGGCCTTGCCTTGGTCAAAGAGGGAAGACAGGAAATGTAAAATCTCCGTCACAGGTGCTGAAACGGGATCCAAGTCCCTAGCCAAGCACCAGCTAGACCAAGATCCCCAGGCTGACCTGTAAGATCTTCTGGTTCCTGGGGCCCATGCGTTCTCCAAAAGGACTCTAGCTGTTCCCGAAACTCCTGGGACCTTCCAGGGTCCCCTGAAATCCGACACGCCAGCAGGCGCAGGGACCCGTCCACGAGTAGATGATGCGGTTGGTGAAGCGGGCCGCGGAGGAGAGTCTGAGACATCGGGAGCAGCCGCGGGATCTCTATCATCATCTCCAGAAGGTGGGGAAACCACGATTGGGAGCTCCAAAACGGGACCAGAAGTGTCAGATCGGCAACGTAACGGCGGACTTGAATCAGGGTCCTGGGAATCAGTTGGAACGGAGGAAACGTGTAGAGGAGGCCCTTGGACCAATCCTGCAGAAATGCGTCCACCGCTTCGGCCTCCGGGTCCGGGCGCCAACTGTAGAACCGTGGCAGTTGCGTGTTCTGGCGGGAGGCAAACAGGTCGATTCAGAAAGGTCCCCAAATCGACGTTAAGGAAAGGAATACCGCTGGATCTAATTGCCAGTCGCTGGTGTCCGATAGATAGTGAGAGCTCCAATCCGCGTAAATGTTGTGGACGCCAGGAAGATATTCCGCTAGGACAATCAAATCATTGGATAGGCAGTAGTCCCAGAAGTCCTTCGCCAAACGTGATAATATGGTGGAACGGGTTCCGCCTATGCCATTGATGTAACGCACCGCTGACACATTGTCCATGCGTAACTGAATGCACGATCTGGCCGTGTTCCTCATAAAACTCTTGATTGCGAACGAACCCGCCAACAGCTCCAGCGCATTGATGTGGAATCCCGCTTCGGTCTCCGACCAGCCGCCACCGGTTGTGATCCCCTCGCAGTGAGCCCCCCAGCCCGACAGGCTGGCATCCGAGTCCACCGTGAAATCCGGACGATGACCAAAAATAGCCTTGCCGTTCCAGGCTTGTAAGTTGTGGATCCACCAGGATAGCTCTTCCTTGGTCTCCTCGTCCAAGGAGATCCAATCCGCATAGGAAGCCCCAGTCCGCATATGAGAAATCTTCAGACGTTGTAGCGCCCGGTAATGGAGCGCGCTGGGAATACCGCCTGAATAGACGAGGCTAGAAGACCAATTATCCTTGCCAGCTGACGTAGTGGGATCCGGCCAGAAGACCTCGCTCTGTGCAATTCCTTCCGAATAGAGCGAATCTTGGCCGATGTTAGGCTGAGGGTCCCTGCCGTGGAATCCACCATAAATCCGAGGAACTCCATTTTGCGAGACGGGGTGAGGCAGGATTTCCTGATTGAGCAGGAAACCCAGGCCGGATAGAAGATCCATGGTCCAGCGAAGGTGATCCAGCAACACCGAACGATCCTGAGCCATGATCAGAATATCGTCCAGGTACACGATGAGACGAACCCCCCGGCTGCGTAGCCAGGCCATGGCCGGGCGCATCAGCTTGGTAAAGCACCAAGGAGCTGATGAGAGGCCTGAATGGGAGGCACGTAAACCGCCAAATCCTGTCTTTCCAGTAGAAGCAAAGGAGGTCCCTGGACGCGTCCTCCACCGGGACCGTTAGATAAGCGTCTTTTAGGTCCAGTTTGACCATCCAGTCGTTCATCTGTAGTAAGTCTCGCAGAAGATGGATGCCCTCCATCTTGAAGTGGCGGTATCTGACGAACGCGTTGAGGGCGCGTAAATTGATGACGGGCCGCATCTGGCCCCCTTTCTTCGCCACCAGAAAAATGTTGCTGATTATCCCGAAAGGGGATCCCAGGGTTGGCTCTATGACTCCCTTGCGGAAAAGATCAGACAACTCGGCATCTACCAGACTTTGGCTCTCTGCTGACAGCACCACAGGGCGTGGAGGCGGAATGGACTGCGGGAAAGTCGTAAGCTCGACATGGAAACCCTCGACCGTGGATAGGACCCATTGGTCCGAGGTGATGAGAGACCAAGCTCGCGAAAAGAGCCGAGGTCTGCCCCCTACATAAACATTCAAAGAATTGAAATGAGGTGGCATTCTTACCGTAAGGGCGTCTGGAACTAGGGTTTCCTCTGTAGCCTCTAGACCGCCAGGATCCTCCCCGGGAAGGGAAAAAAGATGGTGACTCTCGTCTCTGTTCCTGGAATGCAGGTCTCTGGGAGAAGGAGCCTCGACCCGTACCACGGGATTGAAAATGGGAGCGGTCGGACAGATGGCCCCTGATAGAGACTCTACCGTGAAACGCAGCTCAACAGGATCTACCTGCTTGTCCTTGGCCCTAGCTGCTTCGGCTAAGTCGAATAACTTTGCCAGAGGACCAAAAATGTCGAGGAGTTTGTCCTGACATGAGCGTAAGGCCGACTCCAGGCCCTTACGCGGGTTCCACCCAGATTTAGTGAGGAACTGGGTCATCTTGGGGTCTACTGCTGGAGTCTCGCACACCCTATTAGGAATGATGGGCCTGGGGCATTCTGCCCTGAGTTTGTTGCGTGCCTCTTTGGAAAGAGGGCACCGCATGCAAGCCTCCAAGTATTTGGACACATGATCCAATGGCAACCACTCCGCCGACCGAGGATGGTGGAGAGAATCCGGGTCAAACAAAGGTTCCCCTGAGGGATCCGTTAAGGACGCAGGAATTACATCTGCCGCAGTAATCAGGGAACTGCACCCGGGTAGGGGGTTAGAATCTATGACCCCGGAGGGATCCTCCTCTGCCTCCTCAAAGGCGTCACCTATAGCCTCCTCATCGGATCCGACTTCAGAGTCAGAACCCGCATATTGCTATGCTCTAGCACATTTCCAATTGCGCGTACGTTCTGCCTGACGCGTACAGGCTCTTTTGCACGGACCTAGTGCGCCAACATTGGTGGGAACATCATCACCCTTATTCCGTTTTCTGGAGGCAGAAGGCCCTGGCCCGGCGGGTTTAGAAACCATAGCGGGCTGCAGGGTTTGTGAGGTAGCTGGATGGGCAGCAAGGGCCTGGGCAATAGATTGAGAAATGACCGAAGTCATTGACCCCATGGCTGCAGCAATAGCGCTGGACAGTGAGGCCTGAAAAGCCAGGGATTGATCATTAGGGGCCAGAACATGACAATCCTCCCCCGAAGGGGTTAATTCAACTAGAGGAATATCCTCCTCTGCAGGGCCCTGCCCACTGTGTGCTGAGTTAGGCATACTTGCACTGACTGTAAAAACTGGCCAGAAAAAATATATAATGCAGAACACTATAACGACTGGCGAGAGGGATTTACCCCAGGCCAGGAGGAGAAAACGCCGGAGAGGAAAGGGAGAAACCTGTAAGAGAAAATCCCAGACGAGCCGAGGCAGCCGAGCTCCGAGCGACAGACAGGGTAAAACCGGAAGCGGAAGTGCCGTGCCGGCAAGCAGGAGCAAGAAGGCGGCGAGCGGCAGAACAGAAGTAGGTAGCGGCGGGAAAATAGGCCGCCGGACAAAAAGGGGGGGAAGGTGAAGGTGAGAGAGGTGTTGGCAAGCAAGGGGGGGAATGAAAAAGGGGCGCAAAAGAATTAATCCCCCCGATAGACCACAAAAAACAACAGCAAGCAACACTACATATAATATGTAATATAATATATAATATACCCCCCTGGAAAAAGCCCCACAGGGGAAAAACGGCACAATAAACTCGTAAGAGACAACCTAATAATAATATCCTATATATACATATATATATATATAAGCCTATATAAGTAAAAGCCGTCAAGAACAATAAACCACACTACTTATCTCTGCGGTCAGCAGCAAAGAAAGAGGAGGATATGCAGGCGGAGTTGCCTGTTATACTGGGACTATGGGGAGGGGCTGATTACGTGTTCAGTTTTCTTTGCTGCTATTGGTCAGAGTAAAGAAGGAGAATAGCAATAGGAGCCTCCGGGTCTTGTAATAAAATCTGTATGCAGTGAGCTCCCCCTAGTGGTGGCTGTATAATCTGTCTGTAGTGAGCTCCCTCTACTGGTGACTATATAATCTGTATGTAGTGATTTCCCCCTAGTGGTGACTATATCATCTGTATGTAGTGAGCTCCCTCTAGTGGTGGATGTATAATCTGTATGTAATGAGCTCCCTCTAGTGGTGGCTGTATAATCTGTATATAGTGAGTTCCCCCAAGTGGTGACTGTATAATCTGTATATAGTGAGTTCCCCCTAGTGGTGGCTGTTAACCTGTAGGTAATGAGCTCCCTCTAGTGGTGGCTGTATAATCTGTCTGTAGTGAGCTCCATCTAGTGGTGGCTATATAATCTGTATGTAGTGAGCTCTCTCTAGTGGTGGCTGTATAATCTGTATATAGTGAGTTCCCCCAAGTGGTGGCTGTATAATCTGTATGTAGTAAGCTCCCTCTAGTGGTGGCTGTATAATCTGTATGTAGTGAGCTCCCTCTAGTGGTGGCTATATAATCTGTATGTAGTGAGCTCTCTCTAGTGGTGGCTGTATAATCTGTATATAGTGAGTTCCCCCAAGTTGTGGCTGTATAATCTGTATGTAGTGAGCTCCCTCTAGTGGTGGCTGTATAATCTGTATATAGTGAGTTACCCCAAGTGGTGACTGTATAATCTGTATGTAGTGAGCTCCCCCTAGTGGAGGCTGTATAATCTGTATGTAGCGAGCTCCCTCCTGCGGTGGCTGTATAATCTGTATCTAGTGAGTTCCCCCTAGTGGTGGCTGTTAACCTGTAGGTAATGAGCTCCCTTTAGTGATGGCTGTATAATCTGTATTCAGTGAGCTCCCTCTAGTGGTGGCTGTATAATCTGTATGCAGTGAGCTCTTTCTAGTGGTGGCTGTATAATCTGTATATAGTGAGTTCCCCCAAGTGGTGACTGTATAATCTGTATATAGTGAGCTTCCTCTAGTGGTGGCTGTATAATCTGTATGTAGTGATCTCCTTCTAGTGGAGGCTGTATGATCTTTATGTAGTGAGCTCCTTCTAGTGGTGGCTGTATGATCTGTATGTAGTGAGCTCCCTCTAGTGGTGGCTGTAAAATCTGTATGTAGTGAGCTCCCCCTAGTGGAGGCTGTAAAATCTGTATGTAGTGAATAAAAGTTTAAGTAACAAGAAAACAACCAATGTGGATAAATAGATCTATAAAGAAAGCAATAAATGACAAAAAGAAAGCATTTAAATCACTAAAACAGGAGGGTAGCGAGGAAGCACTGAAAAACTATAAGGAAAAAAATAGAATATGTAAAAAAAACAAATGAAAGCAGCTAAACTAGAGACCGAGAGATTAATTGCCAAAGAGAGCAAGACCCTAAAATTTTCTTCAATTATATAAATGGTAAAAAGTATAAATCTGAAAGTTCGGCCCTTTACAGAGTAATGAGGGGGAGTTGCAGAGAGCGATGAGGAAAAAGCAAAGCTGTTGAATATTTTTTTCTCCACTGTATTCACTGAGAAAAATAAAGATGTAATGAAAGATGAAATGCAGAATGTAACAGTAAATTTCCCATTAAAAGTGCCCTGTCTGACCCAGGAAGAAGTACAGCGGCGTTTAAAAAGATTAAAATAGACAAATCGCCAGGACCTACAGTACAGACCAAAAGTTTGGACACACCTTCTCATTCAAAGAGTTTTCTTTATTTTCATGACTATGAAAATTGTAGATTCAAACTGAAGGCATCAAAACTATGAATTAACACATGTGGAATTATATACATAAAAAACAAGTGTGAAACAACTGAAAATATGTCATATTCTAGGTTCTTCAAAGTAGCCATCTTTTGCTTTGATTACTGCTTTGCACACTCTTGGCATTCTCTTGATGAGCGTCAAGAGGTAGTCCCCTGAAATGGTTTTCACTTCACAGGTGTGCCCTGTCAGGTTTAATAAGTGGGATTTCTTGCCTTAGAAATGGGGTTGGGACCATCAGTTGCGTTGAGGAGAAGTCAGGTGGATACACAGCTGATAGTCCTACTGAATAGACTGTTAGAATTTGTATTATGGCAAGAAAAAAGCAGCTAAGTAAAGAAAAACGAGTGGCCATAATTACTTTAAGAAATTAAGGTCAGTCAGTCAGCCGAAAAATTGGGAAAACTTTGAAAGTAAGGGCTATTTGACCATGAAGGAGAGTGATAGGGTGCTGCGCCAGATGACCTGGCCTCCACAGTCACCGGACCTGAACCCAATCGAGATGGTTTGGGGTGAGCTGGACCGCAGAGTGAAGGCAAAAGGGCCAACAAGTGCTAAGCATCTCTTGGAACTTCTTCAAGACTGTTGGAAGACCATTTCAGGTGACTATCTTATGAAGCTCATCAAGAGAATGCCAAGAGTGTGCAAAGCAGTAATCAAAGCAAAAGGTGGCTACTTTGAAGAACCTAGAATATGACATATTTTCAGTTGCTTCACACTTGTTTGTTATGTATATAATTCCACATGTGTTAATTCATAGTTTTGATGCCTTCATAGTCATGAAAATAAAGAAAACTCTTTGAATGAGAAGGTGTGTCCAAACTTTTGGTCTGTACTGTACATACACCCCCGTATCGTAAGAGAAGTAAGTAATGTCATAGCCAGACCCTTATTTCTGATATTTGCAGACTCTATACTGACAGGGAATGTTCTACAGGATAGGCGCATAGCAAATGTGGTGCCAATAGTCAAAAAGGGTCCAAAAACAGAGTCTGGAAACTATAGGCCGGTAAGTTTAAAATCTGTTGTGAGTAAACTGTTTGAAGGTTTTCTGAGAGATGCTATCTTAGAGCATCTCAACTGAAATAAGCAAATAACGCCATATCAGCATGGCTGATAAGAGGAGGTAAGTTCTAGACTTGACAGCGGCGAATCAATGAATGTCGTATATCTGGACTTCTCCAAAGCATTTGACACTGTACCACATAAAAGGTTAATATATAAAATGAGAATGCTTGGACTGTGAGAAAACGTCTGTAACAGTGACATCTACAGCACCCCGCCCCCTTAACACTGACCCCACAGTGCCCCGTCCCTTAAAAATGGACCTCCACAGCAGCCCACCCTCTTAACTTTGATCTTTACAGAAGCCTTCCCCTTTAACAGTGATTTTCGCAGCATACCACTCTCTTGACAGTGACCTGCACAGGGGCCCAACCCCCTTAACAGTGGCCTTTACTGGATCGGGGCGTGTCCTTTTGAACAGCTCACTCTGAGTGTGAGCTGCAGGGAAAAAGTCACCCTAGCTCCCACCCCTGCAGCTGACAGAAGTTGATTTTTACCTTCATTTATTCAATCCCTGTCGGCTCAGGAGTGGGAAGGGGCATGGCCTAACCAGATCAGGGGCGTGGCTTAGGTGGGCCTGGGGGCGGGATTTAAAGTCTTTTGAGGGTGGAAACATTGTGGCAGGGGGCGTGTCTGGGCTCTTTCCTGCAAGAGTGATGCCCCTCTTGGCACCGTCGGATCAGGAGGGGGAGTGGGCGTGGCCTAACCATATCAGGGGCGTGGCTTAGCTTGACCTGGGGGCGTGGTTTTAAGTCTTTTGAGGGCTGACACATTGTGGAAGGGGGCGTGTCTGGGCTCCTTCCTGCAGGGGGCTCGGCTGACAGAAGTTGATTTTTACCTCCATTTTTCAATCCCCGTCGGCTCCGGAGTGGGAGGGGATGTGGCCTAACCAGATCAGGGGCGTGGCTTAGCGGGACCTAAGGGCGGGGTTTTGTCTTTTGAGGGTGGACACATTGTGGCAGGGGGCGTGTCTGGGCTCCTTCCTGCAAGAGTGACGTCCCTCTGGGCACCTTACTGGCTCATTTGCATACCAAATAAACTGGATTTTCAGATGATAAAAACATCTATTGCTGGAACAAAAGCACATCTTGAAATAAGGTACTAAGTGCTATTAAGCCATGGCTTTACTTCAATAGCCATTATCCGTGTGACAGATTTCCTTTAAAGCTCCCCTACAGCAGTGAAGAAAAATGGCTGGGTTGTTATGGAAACCTGGTGTAAAACTGTGTGTGTGGAGGCTGGAGGACCTGCAAGCTTCTATTGGCTGATAAGGTCATGTGTCCAAGCTGCTATTGGCTAATGCATTTTTTGGGAATATCTCAGTAACTGTGCGTCCTAGAGAGCTCAGACCTGGTCTAAAACCTTCCCGGACACCTGATGTACCTGTGTGCCAAATTTCGTGATTGTAAATGCGACAGTACGGATTTCTTTAGCGCACATACACATACACTTAGTTTTATATATTAGATCTTGTAGAAGGCTTGCACAGTAAAATATAAATTTTTGTAGATGACACTAAACTGTGTACAGTAATAAACACTGGGGTGCATCAAAAGGGGCATAGATGCCCGTGATAAGAACATAGTCCTACCACTTTACACATCACTAGTCAGATCACACATGGAGTACTGTGTACAGTTCTGGGCTCCTGTGAACAAGGCAGACATAGCAGAGCTGGAGAGGGTTCAGAAGAGGGCAACTAAAGTAATAACTGGAATGGGGGAACTACAGTACCCTGAAAGATTATCAACATTAGGTTTATTCACTTTAGAAAAAATACGACTGAGGGGAGATCTAATTACTATGTATAAATATATCAGGGGTCAGTACAGAGATCTCTCCCATCATCTATTTACCCCCAGGACTGTAACTGTGACGAGGGGACATCCTCTGCGTCTGGAGGAATGAAGGTTTGTACACAAACATAGAAGAGGATTCTTTACGGTAAGAGCAGTGAGACTATGGAACTCTCTGCCTGAGGAGGTGGTGATGGTGAGTACAATAAAGGAATTCAAGATGGGCCTGGATGTATTTCTGGAGAGTAATAATATTACAGGCTATAGCTACTAGAGAGGGGTCGTTGATCCAGGGAGTTATTCTGATTGCCTGGTTGGAGTCGGGAAGGAATTTTTTTCCCCTAAGGGTACTTTCACACTAGCGGCAGGACGGATCCGACAGGCTGTTCACCCTGTCGGATCCATCCTGCTGCTATTTCGCCGTACCGCCGGACCGCCGCTCCATCCCCATTGACTATAATGGGGGCGGAGCTCCGGCGCAGCATGGCAGTGCTGGACTAAAAAGTCGGACATGCAATACTTTTAGTCCGGTGGCCTCTCGCCATGCACTGATGTGCTGCGCCGGAGCTCCGCCCCCATCCCCATTATAGTCAATGGGGACGAAGCGGCGGTCCAGCGGCACGGCGAAATAGCGGCAGGACGGATCCGACAGGATGCAGGATAACAGGCTGAACTGTATGGACAGATGTCTTTTTCCGGCCTTATGAACTATGTTACCATGTTACTAGCTCCCTCTAGTGGTGGCTGTATAATCTGTATATAGTGAGTTCCCCCTAGTGGTGGCTGTATAATCTGTATGTAGTGAGCTCCCTCTAGTGGTGACAGTATAATTTGTATATAGTGATCTCCCTCTAGTTATGGCTGTATAATCTGTATGTAGTGAGCTCCCTCTAGTGGTGACTGTATACTCTGTATGTAGTGAGCTCCCTCTAGTGATGGCTGTATAATCTGTATGTAGTGAGCTCCCTCTAGTGGTGACAGTATAATCTGTATATAGTGAGCTCCCTCTAGTGGTGGCGGTATAATTTGTATATAGTGAGTTCTACCTAGTGGTGGCTATATAATCTGTATGCAGTGAGCTCCCTCTAGTGGTGGCTGTATAATCTGTGCATTGTGAGCTCCCTCTAGTGGTGGATAAATAATATGTATGTAGTAAGCTCGCTCTAGTGGTGGCTGTATAATCTGTATGTAGTGAGCTCCCTCTAGTGATGGCTGTATAATCTGCATATAGTGAGCTCCATCTAGTGGTGACTGTATAATCTGTATGTAGTGAGCTCCCTCTAGTGGTGGCTGTATAATCTGTATATAGTGAGCTCTCCCTAGTGGTGACTGTATACTCTGTATGTAATGAAGTTTCTCTAGTGATGGCTGTATAATCTGTATATAGTGAGATCCCTCTAGTGGTGGCTGTATAATCTGTATGTAGTGAGCTCCCTCTAGTGGTGGCTGTATAATCTGTATGTAGTGATCTCCCTCTAGTGGTGGCTGTATGATCTGTATGTAGTGAGCTCCCCCTAGTGGTGGTTGTATAATCTGTATGTAGCGCGCTCACTCTAGTGGTGGCTGTATAATCTGTATGTAGTGAGCTCCCTATAGTGGTGGCTGTATAATCTGTAAGTAGTGAGCTCTCTCTAGTGTTGGCTGTATAATCTGTATGTAGTGAGCTCCCTCTAGTGGTGGCTGTATAATCTATATATAGTGAGTTCCCCGTATTGGTGGCTGTATACATTTGCAGATCTCTGCTGTCGCCATTTCCTCCTGAATCCCTATGCTGAAAAGTAACCATTGATGCACTGGATTCCACGTGATCAATATGAACGTACGTCATCAGCCAAACTGCAGGAAATGGCGACTCACAGACTATATGTAGTCGAGTAGATGAGAAGCTGAATGGTGCATGGGAAGTGAACAGGAGACCCAACTCAGGTCAACCCTGTCACCAAACATCGGCATCATTAGGGTCATGCTGGTCTCTGCTGTCAAGGATTTGCCGACCCGTTCTGTCCCTGTAGCCATGGTCCTCGATGAGGAACTGAACAACCATAAGTGACCAAAACGTGTCTGGAATGTTCTACCTGGTACCTTGGTCCCATCACATCCTGACCTCGTCTTCTCTTGGCGGCATTCTCTGTGATCGGTTTATAAGGTGACTGTGTTCTCTGATACCAGTGGACACGTGAGGCGCGGGGGCGAGACCTGCACATCAAAGACGCCCGGCGGAGGCTGCAAGAAAGAAGGAATCTTCAGAGACCATTACATAATAATCTATAATAAGAAGGAGGGCGACCTCCAGACACTCAGATCTCTGCTGTCAGATGTCGCTGTGCCGCGCCTTCCTTACACTAAAAAGTAACCCTCGATGCGCTGGATTTCACTGTCACAGGACCAATGAGTGGATGCATGCCACGTAGACGAAAATGGTGCGAAATCACGATGACCATCAGTCACACCGCAAAAAATGCTGAATGACGGACATGTGTAGTGGAGCAGGTGAAGAGAAGTTGTACTGTGCATGGGAAGATAATGGGGGGCGATCACCTCCTGCTGCTCATCTCAGAGCCATTAGCTTCTATGAGCAGTTGGGGGTGGGGTGCGCTGGCAGTGGGGGGCGTTCTTTGGCGCTGTGTTTATCTCATCATGCCAATGATTGATTCCTTTATTTATAAGAGAGTTTCCGCAGCCTGGGACCCCAGTAAACACAAGTGATGGATGGAGAGGAGCTGGTAATGGGGTCTGGATAATGATGCTGAGGGCCACACGTAGGCTTCTCACCCCCACCCCCTCCCCTCTGCACTCAGCACATTAAATATGGGAATTTCCTCCATAAGTACACACGCACGCCTTCTCTTCCTATGCGAGCGAGAAGGGGGGACTAATGACTACAGGAAAACCATAGGAGTTAGGCCTCTTGCACACAACCATATGGCTTTTTCAGTGTTTAGCAGTCCGTTTTAAACTGATCCGTTTTTCTGTGTTTTGTTTTTTTCAGTAGTATTTCTGTTTTCATTCCGCTTCCGTTTTTTGCGGATCGCAAATGGAAACGGAAGCATGGCATATATAGTATACAGTAATTACATAGAATAATTGGGCTGGGCATAAAACTTTCAATAGATGGTTCAGCAAAGACAGAAAGGATACAGAAGACATACGGATGCATTCCATATCCGTTCCGTTTTTTTTACAGCCCTATTGACTTGAATGGAGCCAAGGAACGTGATTTGCGGGCAATAATAGGATATGTTCTATCTTTGAACGGAACGGAAAAACGGAAATACAAAAACGAAATGCATATGGAGTACATGCCGTTTTTTTTTCGTCGACGTTCCGTTTCTTTTCGTTCCGTATCCGGAACGCAAAAAACGGAAAGTAAACGGAAAAAACAGTTAGTGTGCAAGAGGCCTTAGGGCTCATGCACACAAACTTTTTTTTTCCATTTACCTTCCGTTTGTTACGTTCGGTATACGGACCGTATACGGAACCATTCATTTCAATGGCTCCGCAAAAAAAAAACGTAATGTACTCCGTATGTTCCGTTCAAACATAGAACATGTCCTATTATTGCCTGCAAATAACGATCCGTGGCTCCATTCAAGTCAATGGGTCCACAAAAAAATAAGGAATGCATACGGAATGCATCCGTATGTCTTCCGTATCCGATCCGTTTTTGCGGAACCATCTATTGAAAATTTTATGCGCAGCCCAATTTTTTTTTTACTTACTGTTTAAACAATATTGTATAATTCCGTTTGAGATGTGCAAAAAACGGATCACAAACGGAAACCAAACGGAAAAAACAGAACGGAAACACTACTGAAACAAAAAAAAAAAACTGAAAAACTGATCCGTTTAAAACGGACTGCAAAACCATACGGTCTTGTGCAATAGTCCTTACAAAGATCTCAGGATAGAAGGGGACCCTGAGCAAATCCCTGCAGAGACCCTTTCTAGATCAATTAATTCTTCAAAAATCCTAGGAGATGACAACCTGGACGAGTTTCATTTTGATAGATTTCACAGAGCATGGTGATCTAAAGCCTAAAAGGGGTTACCTCATCTTAGACATTGGTGGCATATCGCTAGCATATGGCATTGATATCAGACAGGTGCAGGTCCCACCTCTGAGGTCCACTGCTATCTCCAGAAGTAAAGGAGAGTGGCCACCCTTCATTTACTGCTATGGGAGTTTCAAAAACAGCTGAGCGCTTAGTTGTCTATTTCTATCAGTCCCATACAGAAGAATGGAGGGTGCTCTTGGGGGCTCGTTCTGGAGAGGTGGGACCTGAACCTATCCTAGCTATAGGCCACTGATGTCGAAGTTGAGACAACCCCTCTAAGCTCCCCGTACACATTAGTGTATTGTCCACCAAACCAGCATTTTTTGGTGTGACTGTCCAACAATCTAATGTGTAGGAGGAGCTCCTGACTGATGATCTGGGTGAGCTTTCAGATGGGTATTATAATTTTATAGATTTTTGGGTTTATGTGAAGCCGTGCACTCCACCGTGTGATAAGCAGTCAGCCACCGACCCAAATCTTTTCGAAAGAGAATCTGAACCTAGAAAAAGGGTTGACGATTACCATATTCCACAATATGGGTTTTGGGTGGCTCATTACGATGCTGCTTCCAAGTCCTACTCCGTACTGATGAGGGGCCCGAAATGTCTGTCTACAGATGGATATCTGGCTGGGCGATGTTCCCTTGTCATATCCCAAGGCTTGTTGGAAAGTCAGACCTTGACTCATAGGGAGCCACCTCCAATAGGTGGCACTGGTGAGATAGTTCTCTTTCTTGGGAGATCCCTCTTTGCATATTCATTTCCCATGAAGCATTGCCAATAAGTCTCCATACAGAACCAGTTTCTTTAAGGAGATTCAGCAACGGCCTAGGTCTATGTACACTCCAAAGTAAGACATTAGAGATGAGCCAAGTTATGAAAAATTCGATTCAACTGCTTCGCCAAGTTTCATAAAGAAATTTAATTTGTGATGAATTACTTCATCACGAAGCGCATTCCTTTGTAGGTAGCAATAATGGAGATTGCGCTCCCCCCCCATCATTAAACCCCTCAGATGCCGCGTTCATCGTTGATCGCGGCATCTGAGATTAAAATTAAGGCCTTTCAGGGGCTAATCCAGTTACAAAAAATTCTCACCTCATCAGGGGCGTTGCTAGGCCTAGGCCTCTGATGTTTTGTCCCAGGCCTGCTTCCCAACTAGATACAACTGTAAGTCCTCCATACGTGAATACAATTGAATCTAATGCAGTGGAAGAGCTGAAGGACCTGTGATGACATCACAGGTCATGTGACCAGTAAAACAAGCAGTGGTTGAGAAGGGCCTGTGATGATGTTACCATCATGTGACCAGTGCAGGAGAGGAGGGCAGTGAAGAGGAGAAGTCCTGGGGGAAGAAGCTGTGGTGAGGTCTGCTACAGGAGGAGAGGAAAGTGATGGGAGAGGCAGAGCAATGATGGGAGTTGTGATTATTTAACTGGCACTGTATGTTAGGGCTGAAGGGAGGGATGTTATTATTATTATTATTATTTATTATTAAAGCGCCATTCATTCCATAGCGCTGTACATATGAGAAGAGGTATACATACATAATACAGACAATTGCATTAATCATAAACAAGACGAGTTACAAACTGGTACAGAAGGAGAGAGGGCCCTGCCCGTGAGGGCTTACAATCTACATGGTATGGGAGAAGGACACAGTAGGTGTGGGTGAAGTTGGTCATGGCGGTATGGAGGCAGCAGGGTCACTGGTTGTAGCTTGATTTATATGGGACTGTATGTTACAGGGGTCTGAGGGAGTGATGTTTTTTACATGGGACTAAATGTTGTCACGCCGGGGAGTGGGGGAACCCCCCATCGCGCAATGCTCTGGCTACCCGGCCGCAATGCAGGGAAAAGGGAGCTGGTCACCTCCTACCGCGTCCCTAATCCTCTCCCTGACTCCTCACCGTATGAGCGGACCCCGATGGTAGGACGACTCATGCTCAGGATTCCTAGAAACCCTAAGTCGCCCTGGTAATCCCTCACTAAGGAGCAGGGGAGAGACAACCTGTTGATCCCAGTCATGGAGGAACAGGAGTGTCTATCTGAGGCCAGTAGCTGACAGGATGCAAGACTGTGGGTGAAACAGTACGGCAGGTAAGTCACACAGCAACATAACAATGCTATCTACACTTACCTGCCGCAGCCGAGATGGACGGAGGCTCCAGGCTGGGAAACCCACAGTCTTGCCTTCACTTAACCCCTCCGGGAAAGCACGCCCCTTTCGGAGCCATCACACCACCATGCGCACCTCCAAACAGGGACCACACCAAAACTACATACACCAGGTGGGGGAGGGAAAACAGAAACACACCGGAGGGGACAAACTGACACAGCAAAGGAAACAGAATCACAAATAAGGGTGCCTCACACAGACATCAAACATACAGCCAGGGAGCAAAGCTCCAACACAGGCTGACAAGCAAACTCTGACCTCAGGCAGCAACACACCAACATATAAAGAGGCCAGAGGTCACACCCACCGCAGAACATTAACCCTGTGCAAACCAAAAATGGGGAAACACCACAACCCAGGGAAAATGCCTCACATGCAAACACCGTTGCCAACGACAACCGCACGTGTAGACACAGAGTCACTACTTAACCAAGGGTCGTGACAGTTGAGGGGCGATGTAATTTACATGGGACTGTATGTTGAAGGTGGCTGGTGGGGGGAATTATGTTATTTACATGTGACTGAATGTTGAGGGGTGATTTTTACATGGGATTGCATGTTGGAGGCGGCTGGGAAGGGGTGATATTATTTACTTGAGATTGTATGTTAAAGGTGGCTGGGGAGGAGGTGATGTTATTTACATGGGACTGTATTTTGGAGAGGGCTGGAGAGATGGTGTGATGTTATTTACATGGGGCTGTATGGTGGAGGGAGGAATATAACTACAGGGGGCATTATAAATACTGGGGGCACTTCAGGGTGGGCATTATAACAGTAGGGGGCAGTATAAATACTGGGGGCACTGTAGGGGACATTAGACATTCTTATTACTACTGGGGGCTCTATAGCATTATTTCTACTAAGAGCATTATGGGGCCTTATTACTACTAGGGGCTCAGTGAGTGCATTATTAATACTGGAGGGCTCTTCTACTAATGGAGGCATTCTTGGGGAGTATTATCATTGTTGGGGTCACTGTAGGAGGCAGTATTACTAATGAGGGCATTCTAGAAGGGAATTACTATTGGTGGGACTATGAGGAGCGCTATTACTATGGGGGCACTCATTTTATTTTAGGATAGTATTTGGGGGTATTGGGGGGCACAGGGAGCAGCAGGATAACACTGTGGGGGCTCCAGGTTGGGGGATGATGATAGAAATGTGAGGAAGCTAAGATGTCCATGTGTCACACTCTGCAGAGACGAGGTGCATGGAATAGCCTTCCTGCAGAAGTGGTAGCTGCAAATACAGTGAAGGAGTTTAAGCATGCATGGGATAGGCATAAGGCTATCCTTCATATAAGATAGGGCCGGGGGCTATCCATAGTATTCAGTATATTGGGCAGACTAGATGGGCCAAATGGTTGTTATCTGCCGACACATTCTATGTTTCTATGTTTCTATGTTTCTATGAGGTGGCTGAGAGAAGATGATGACACAGAAGATCTACATCGGAGGAGACGTCACCTGGAGGCCCTGGATGTCACAGCTATGTGCTGCTGTATAGAAAGTACAGCAAAATGCGGTGTGCGGGGGGAGGGGCAACTTAGAGAATTGGGCCAAATTCATTAGGGCTTGGGCCCCGGATCTTTCGAGACCCTAGCAACGCCCCTGCACCTCATCCATTTGATCGCGGAGAGGCCTTCTTGATTGAAGTTTTGTGCGCTAACATGATGACATCATCACTGATGACATGACCAAGCCTTGCCAGCGTGGTGATGCACACATCACCCTACACTAGATTTTGCACGGCCTCTGCAATTAAGATGGCCGCAACGGCCTCTTCGCACGCAAATGGATGAGGACAGTATGTTTTTTTTTTTTACCGCCAATTTAGGAAAAATGGATTCGTTACAGATCAGTCAGTTATCCAGTACACCATACTCGTCTGGTTTCTTATCAAACCACGTGGATCCTACACAGAGGTCACAACAGAAAGGACCATCCAGAAGAGAACGCTGAGGCCTCCATTACAGGATCTCATAGCGCCATCTAGTGGCCAAATTTTACCATTACCCCAGGACAGATGTCTGCGTGTCCTATCTGTATCTGCTTACAGTCTAAGGGCTCAGGCACACGACCGTATGTATTTTGCGGTCCTCAAAACAGGGATCTCCAAAACATACGGATGACGTCCGTGTACATTCCATATTTTGTGGAACGAGACAGCCGGCCCCTAATAGAACAGTCCTATCCTTGTCCGTAATGTGGACAATAATAGGACATATTCCATTTTCTTGCAGAACCGAAATACGGAAACGGAATGCACACAGAGTAACTTCTGTTTTAGTTTTTTTTGCAGACCCTTCGGAATGGATGGTTCCGCATATGTTCCACAAAAGGAACGGAATGGACACGGGGAAAAAAATACATTCGTATGCATGAGCCCTAAGGGGGAGATTTGTCAAACTGGTGTAAAGTAGAACTGTCTGTAACCCATAGCGACCAATCAGATTCCACCTTTCATCTAACACAGCTCCTTTGGAAAATGAAAGGTGGGATCTGATTGGTTGCTATGGGTTACAGCCAGTTCTACTTTACACCAGTTTGACAAATCTCCTCCCAAGACTCCACTGGGAAATGCTTAGTGGCAGCTAACTAGGGGCGGTAATAAAAGATGGCCGCACTATTATGTATATACTATATCTTATGTCCGCATAGAGAACTGCATAAACGCTAGAAAAATATTTTAAAAAATCTAAATTTATGTAGGCCCCAGACCTTAGGTTCAGGTCATTATTGTACTGCTATCTATATGTCACTATGGCCGAGGCCCATCCATCCTTACCGGTGAGGGTGCAGCACCCACTAGATGATACCTCACCTCATCCAGGGGTCCGCACCGCCTCAGGTAGAATATGGGCTTTAGTTACCCAGAGCAACCAATCAGAATGATCCTTTCATTTTCCAAAAGAGCTCTGAACAATAAAAGCTGAAATCTGATTGGTTGCTATGGACGACTGCCCCAGTTTTGATAAATCTTTTAGTGGCTCTAGGCCTCGTTTCTGTTCCGGGTCACTTTTTTTTTGTAGATTCCATCCAAAGCCCCCCAAAAATATATAGAAGGAGGTAGAGTATTAGCCGTAGATGCCTCAGATCTCCAGCAGTGCACGGGGGTAAAGACTCGCAGCAGGGGGCTGACAGGTTAGTGTCTCCGGGTATGGGGACGGGGCTCACGACACTGCTCTACAATAGATGGTAATGATGTGATCCTGCCTACGATATGCCATCATGGCTGAGCAGCCTGACAGGAACGCTCACCAATATGTAGTATATGCAAGTGCCAAAGCCTAGTGTGTAGTGAGGTCTCCCCCCTAAGCAGCTCTGCAGTGGTGGCAACCAGTCCTGCTCACATTCTAGGACAGGTTGCTGGCGGCCATTTTAAATAATTCCCGGAGATCCCCTTTAAACTAACAGATCTTCTTGACCTCGGGCTGTAGGATTCCTCCGTCACCCATTGTCATGTAAGTCTGCTAAGTTACTGTGCAGGGAGAGGGGCCCCGGGAATGTGGCGTAGGGCTCATCGATGTCAACCATACCTCCCAACTTTTTGGACGTTGAAAGAGGGACACTTTATGGTTCATTGCGTGAAAGATCCATTTTTCTTGCATATTTATACACTTCAATCGTTTTCTCTTAAGAAATAGCACAAACATTATCTGGATATAGAAATGTATGAAATTCAAGTTGCATAAACTAGCAATGAAATAATATACAAGGTGGGCTCTACTATACGGAGAGGAAGCAGACAAACACCTTCTGGATCAATATTGTAAGTGTAATAATCAGTGGCGTAACTAGAGTTCTATGGGCCCCAGGGCAAACTTTGAATTTGGCCCCCCCGCCCACTATAGGTTTGAATGCGTTGTAGTAGAATATTAAATAGAACAGGTAGGTGTTTAAATATAGAAAAAAAAGCTTTAAAGTATTCCGGAACAAAGATTCCCCACATAAGGCATGAACCTTCTGGACCCATATCTTGGTAAAGGCCTCTTGCACACAAACTTTTTTTTTCTCCATTTACGGTCCGTTTTTTGCGTTCCATATACGGAACCACTCATTATGCCTTCCGTTTCCGGATTTCCGTTCAAAGATAGAACATGTCCTATTATTGTCCGCATAACGGACAAGGATAGGACTGTTCTATTAGGGGCCAGATGTTCCGTTCCACCAAAAACGAAATGCACACTGATGTCATCCGGATTCTTTGCGGATCCGTTTTTTGCAGACCGCAAAATACTGAAAAAGACATACGGTCGTGTGCAAGAGGCCTAAGTCACCTACAATTAAAAAGATGGCAATGACAGTGTATTAGCTGTCAGTCTGTTGAATAATTAGATACAAATTTTAAATATAATTAATTTTTCTACTTACAGAAATTTGAATGTGAATAAGTACGAGTCGTGCTTCTTAGGCTACTTTCACACTGCCGTTTCTGGGTCCGCCTGTGAGATCTGTTTCAAGGCTCTCACAAGCGGCCCCAAACGGATCAGTTTAGCCCCAATGCATTCTGAATGGATGCGGATCCGTTCAGAATGCATCCGTTTGGCTCCGTTCCGCCTCCATTCCGCTCTGGAGGCGGACACCAAAACGCTGCTTGCCTGGCCGTGCGGAGCCAAACGGATCCGTCCTGACTTACAATGTAAGTCAATAGGGACGGATCCGTTTACATTGACACAAATATGGTGCAATTGTAAACGGATCCGTCCCCCATTGACTTTCATTGACGGATCCGTTTGACTTACAATTAGACTTAGATTTTTTTTCTACTAAGTGATGCAGACGGATCCAGCGTTTGCACTTATAGGTGCGGATCCGTCTGTGCAGATACCAGACGGATCCGCACCTAACGCAGGTGTGAAAGTAGCCTTAACCAGAACAGGAATCCAAATGAAACGTCAACATTAACCGGTCAAGTCCAACGAGGAGGCATCAAGTAGAAAGGAACCAATTTGTTCTCACTGAAGGGAAGGAGATGGTGGCGTTTAGTAATGATATTCAGTATTTTTGATGTTGGTAACGTCTGCCTTCTTTTTGATATAAAGCTTTTGTTGTGAAGAAAACACGGCTACTTTCAAATAGTTCAAAGGAGTTTGTTGTGTTTTAGAGTCTAATGACATCAGAATTCTGTATTAATTGTAAACTATCTGTATCATTGTTACCAAAAAGAAGGCAGTTGTTGAGGAGGCACTACTCCATTTTAGGAACAGAAGAACGGAAAGGACAGATTTGTTACAAAACTGAGCCGAACGGAACCTACGGACCCCATAAACTATAATGCGGTCCATTAGGTTTCCTGCATGCAGGACTTTTGTCTCAGCTTCAAAAACCTTCTCCATTATAGTCTATGGGGTCCGTAGGCTCCGTTCAGCTCAGTAATGTGACAAATCCGTCCTTTCCATTCTCCTGTTCCTATAATGGAGCAGGAGAATGGAAAGGCTAATGCTGATGTGAACCCAGCCTTACAGATAACTATATGAAAGCAGACCCTTCACAGTTTTTTTTTTTTGTGTACCTTTACATGCGGAGTACCCTCCACTGATGCTGCCAGATTATTTTTTTTTTTAAAGACCCTTTGCCTGCCCTGTTGTGCTCCCCTAAAGTTTTGGTGCCCAATATGTTACTACTGAGCGGTCCAATGGCAGTGGACTGTATCATAGCTGGGGAGAAGGAGACACTGAGAAACGCTGCCATCTCTTCCTCCCTGTTCCGATGCTCGGTATTTACATATTGGGCGCCAAAACTTTGGGGGATCATAGCGGGGCAGACGAGGAGTCTTTCAAGAAAAGAAAAATTCTGGCAGCATTAGCGGAGGGTACTCCACATGTAAAGGTACTCAGTTAAAATGTGAAAAACTCTCTCTCACCGTATATATTTTATTTTGCCCCCTATGTATACATATCCATTTTGCCCCCTCTGTATATATATTTATTTTGCCCCCTCTGTATATATTCAATTTTGCCCCCTCTGTATATATATATCCATTTTGCCCCCTCTGTATATATTCCATTTTGCCCCTGTAAATATATCAATTTTTCCCCCTGTATATATATCCATTTTGCCCCCTCTGTATCTATATCCATTTTGCCCCCTGTATATATATATATATATATATATCCATTTTGCCCCCTCTGTATCTATATCCATTTTGTCCCCGTATATATATATATATCCATTTTGCCCCCTCTGTATATATTCCATTTTGCCCCTGTATATATATCAATTGTGCCCCCTGTTTATATATCTATTTTGCCCCCTCTGTATCTATATCCATTTTGCCCCCTCTGTATTTAATCCATTTTGTCCCCGTATATATAACAATTTTGCCCCTGTATATATATATATCCATTTTGCCCCCTCTGTATATATATCCATTTTGGCCCCTGTATATAAATCCATTTTGCCCCCTGTATATATATATATATACAGTACAGACCAAAAATTTGGACACACCTTCTCATTCAAAGAGCTTTCTTTATTTTCATAACTATGAAGGCATCAAAACTATGAATTACCACATGTGGAATTATATACATAACAAACAAGTGTGAAACAACTGAAAATATGTCATATTCTAGGTTCTCCAAAGTAGCCACCTTTTGCTTTGATTACTGCTTTGCACACTCTTGGCATTCTCTTGATGAGCTTCAAGAGGTAGTCCCCTGAAATGGTTTTCACTTCACAGGTGTGCCCTGTCAGGTTTAATAAGTGGGATTTCTTGCCTTATAAATGGGGTTGGGACCATCAGTTACGTTGAGGAGAAGTCAGGTGGATACACAGCTGATAGTCCTACTGAATAGACTGTTAGAATTTGTATTATGGCAAGAAAAAAGCAGCCAAGTAAAGAAAAACGAGTGTCCATCATTACTTAAAGAAATGAAGGTCAGTCAGTCAGCCGAAAAATTGGGAAAACTTTGAAAGTAAGGGCTATTTGACCATGAAGGAGAGTGATGGGGTGCTGCGCCAGATGACCTGGCCTCCACAGTCACCGGACCTGAACCCAATCGAGATGGTTTGGGGTGAGCTGGACCGCAGAGTGAAGGCAAAAGGGCCAACAAGTGCTAAACATCTCTGGGAACTCCATCAAGACTGTTGGAAGACCATTTCAGGGGACTACCTCTTGAAGCTCATCAAGAGAATGCCAAGAGTGTGCAAATCAGTAATCAAAGCAAAAGGTGGCTACTTTGAAGAACCTAGAATATGACATATTTTCAGTTGTTTCACACTTGTTTGTTATGTATATAATTCCACATGTGTTAATTCATAGTTTTGATGCCTTCATAGTCATGAAAATAAAGAAAACTCTTTGAATGAGAAGGTGTGTCCAAACTTTTGGTCTGTACTGTATATATATATCCATTTTGCCCCCTCTTTATATATATTCCATTTTGCCCCCCAGGGGGCAAAATGGAATATCTATAAAGAGGAGGCAAAATGGATATACAGTATATACAGGGGGCAAAATGGAATATATACAATGAGGGCAAATGGATATATATGCAGGGGGCAAAATGGATATATATACAGGGGGCAAAATGGATATATATACAGGGGGCAATATGGATATATATACAGGTGGCAAAATGGATATATATACAGAGGGGGCAAAATGGATGGATATATCGCTCATACAATCCCGTCTTCCGGCGTGCATCGCGGGCCCGCATGATCCCGTCAACCCGCGAGACCCAGCGCCAGGTCATGGGTCTGGATCACAGCAAGAGTGCGCAGTGCTGAGCCACCGGCCAGGCACAGAGGCCGGGGCCCAACCGGCCATTTACAATTAAATATTTTAAAATCACTTGCGGCGGTACCGCAATCGTTACACCCCTGGTAATAATGCAAATCTATACCTCGGATCAAAACGAGGGACATTATAAAGTAAATAGGGACAGAGGAACTTGGGTCAAAAATCGGGACTGTCTCTCCAAAAGAGGGACACTTGGGAGGTCTGATGTCAACTGGAAGCTCAGGACAGGACCTGCTCATTCTCCCTGGCTAAGAGCGGTGCGCTCTGATTGGATGCGCTCACAGCCAGGCAGAAGAGAACCGCCCCCAGCGAAACTGCGAGTCTCCACCTAGTATAACCGAGTCGGCTCATTATAATATAAGGCGCCGAAATCAATGGGGCCAACAGCGGACGAACGGCGTAGGTCTTTGAGAAAAAAAAAGTGCCATAGCATCAGTGGGGACCGCCCTATAAGGTAAGACCATAATTAGACTAGGGCCTCTTTAAGCCACACCCCCACAACCACACCCCATTTGGGGCGTGGCTTAACTTGCCTGGTATTTTTTGTTGGGAAAGATGGCAACTAGGGATGAGTGAACTTGTGTTTCAAGTTCAGCGTACAAGGTTTGGGTTATTTAAGAATTCTGTTATGGATTCCACTACCACGAACCATAAGTTATATTTGTTGCAGCGGACTAGTCCCAACACGTCTGGGGTATCCCTTACCCTTTAGGAGGTTTTTACGATATATGTCCCTCTTACAGAGCATGTAGTCGTGACACCAGTTGCAGTTAAGCAACGAGGACATGGAGTCCCCTTTAAGATGGAATAAGTGTTGGTACCCAGGTGTAGGATTGCCAGAGTGGTGTAGAGTGACCCACAATCTCTCTGAAGGTGTTGTATGCAAGTGTCACAGTGCTCCTACCTGGATATCCTTGGATCCCAGATGTGGTTGTCCGAAGCAGTTCAAAAAGGGATGAATAACTTGGATGATGAAGGAATAATGGAGTCTAGACTGGTAGTAATGTTGAACACCACTTTACTTGGCATAAACGATAATCCAAACAGTTTCCAGACTTTATCTTGGTCATCAGCAGGTATTGGCCTAACTTTGGCAGGCAAACACTCTCGGCTCTGCTACATCTGTACTCTCTCAGCTCTACTATGTCAGCTGGGTTAAATAGGAACTTTTCCTCTTCTGCTGGAACTTAGCTTAGCTGTCTGTAGTCTGTCTCCTACTTTAATCGTAGGAACTTCTTCCTGGCTTCAAGCTTACTTAGCTTGGCTTTTAGGCAATGCAAGCCCAGTAGGGGCTATGCAACCATGTAGAACTTACAGGAAGGGCCTGCGGGCCCAGCAGAGCAGACAGCGCTCTGCTGGCCGACACATAGCCTTCCCCATGCAGGGGGTAAGCTAGACTGCTCTCTAACTAACTCCTCCCTCTCTACAGAGGGCTGGAATGGAACTAGAAGATTCCTCTCCAGGGAAACTAACTCTGCCAATGTTGCTGCCACCTGCTGGTGAACCAGGCACATTACACTTGAACATTAGCAAGAAAGGAAATCCATATACAATGTCGGATTGGGGTACCTAGGGCCCACCAATAAAATTTATTTTGGGGGCCCACCGTAAGGTTACATTACAATATAATACATAATTAAGCAAGTTTTTTATATGAACATAGGCTGGTTGAGGTGCTGTACATTGAATATATGTATGTAGTACAGTAAATCTAATGTGTTATGTGCCACTTGTGCAGGGGGTGGGAGACCAGGGGCCCACCTTGCTCAGGGGCCCACCGGGGGATTCCCCTGTACTCCTGTGGGCCAGTCCGAGCCTACATATACTGTACACACATTGCAGGAAATGGCAATAAATATAGGAGATGACACAGGATCACACAAAGGAGATAGTGGGGGCCAGACAAAGGTGGTAATGCCACTCTAGGTCATTACATTGTCCGTGGTAGCAGAATCCATAACAGAATTCTTAGATAACCCAAACCTGAACTTTGTACACCTAACTTGAAACACAAGTTCGCTCAACACTAGTGGCAACCATAGGCCTGGGTAGGGTTGCCACCCGGCCAGTATTATACGGGCACAGCCGGTATTTTGTTCTGAAAGCCGGTGGCGGTATTTTTTTGTAACCTCCCCTGTATCCCACAGTACATGCGCTTCACACACAGAACACTACTGAACACCTGTCATATATAACATCAATCACTACCTCAGCGCTGCGCTCTGCAGTCTGTAATAGGGATGAGCGACTCGACTTTGGTACCAAGGTTTTTTACAATAATAATTAATTCACAAAGTTATTACACGCAAGACTTCGCAAAATAATAACTTCGGCTCATTTGAGCCAATACATTCTGATACTGTGCGGCGCACTCGCTCCGTACAGTATTACAACCAAGCTTTATGCGAATCCGAAGTCGATTCGCTCATCCCTGGTCTGTATACAAGTCTGACACCAGCAGCATCTTCAGAGCTGAAGGACCTGTGATGACATCACCATCATGTGACCTATTCATGGGGCGGAGCTAAGCAGTGCAGAGGACTTCTGCTGAAGACCTGCGATGGCGGTATGTGAGGAGAAGGGAAGACACATGGATACAATGTTAGAGCCAGGGAAATGCTGGGAGTTTTAGTTGTCTCCTCTTATGCCTCCTCCCTGTAATGTTCTCTGATACTACTTAAAAATGTCCTGGACATGCTGGGAGCTGTAGTCCTCTCCTCTTATATGTCCTGTAATGTGCTCTGATCTACTATATAAAGCTGAGTGTGTGTATGTCCACTCAAGGAATCCGCACCGTCGCATTTACAATTGCGAAATTTGGCACACAGGTACATCAGGTGTCCAGGAAGGTTTTAGACTGGATCTCAGCTCTCTAGGACGTACCGTTCCTGATAGGGTTGTCCCGATACCACTTTTTTAGGACCGAGTACAAGTACCGATACTTTTTTTCAAGTAGTCACCGATACCGAATACCGATACTTTTTTTAAATGTCATGTGACCGTTTTGGGGGATCTGTGGATCTGTGGATGACGCACTGTCATGTGGGGGATCTGTGGATGGCACTGTTATGGGGGACCTGTGGATGGCACTGTTATGGGGGATCTGTGGATGGCACTGTTATGGGGGATCTGTGGATGGCGCTGTTATGGGGATCTGTGGATGGTGCTGTTATGGGGGATCTGTGGATGGCACTGTTATGGGGATCTGTGGATGGCACTGTTATGGGGATCTGTGGATGGCACTGTTATGGGGGATCTGTGGATGGCACTGTTATGGGGGATCTGTGGATGGCACTGTTATGGGGATCTGTGGATGGTGCTGTTATGGGGGATCTGTGGATGGCACTGTTATGGGGATCTGTGGATGGCACTGTTATGGGGGATCTGTGGATGGCACTGTTATGGGGGATCTGTGGATGGCACTGTTATGGGGATCTGTGGATGGTACTGCTATGGGGTGGGATATCTGTGGATGGCATTGTTATGGGATGGGGGGATCTGAGGATGGCATTGTTATTTGGTGGGGGATCTGTGGATGGAACTGTTATGGGGAGGATCTGTGGATGACACTGCTATATGTCATCCACAGATCCCCCTCATAACAGTGTCCCCCAATACACCGGGCCCCGCCGCTCACCGAAGTATTTATAAACGTGAATCCTTATCCTGTTGTTAAGTTGAACTAACGCTGCCCTCTCCCATGTTCCCCTGTATCCCCCTGTATCCCCACAGCACTTACTTAAGCTTCCATAGCAGGCAGAGCGGACGGCACCAGTAATGTCACTCACTGACGTCGCGCGCCTGCTCCGCCTGCTTCACTCATAAAGTGGGCGGAGCAGGCGCTCTACGTCAGTGAGTGACGTTACTGCTGCCGTCTGCTCTGCCTGCTATGGAAGCTTAAGTAAGTGCTGTGGGGATACAGGGGAACATGGGAGAGCGCAGCGTTAGTTCAACTTAACAACAGGATAAGGATTCACGTTTATAAATACTTCGGTGAGCGGCGGGGCCCGGTGTAAGAGTACAGTGACTGCACCGGGCCCCGCCCATAGTTACGCCCATAGTATTCTATTTATGTATCGGGGCGGGGTATCGGCGGCTGAGTACCGCCGAGAAAACTCGGAATCGGTCCCGATACCGATACTAGTATCGGTATCGGGACAACCCTAGTTCCTGAGATATTCCTAAAAAAATGCATTATCCAATAGAACCCTGGTGACATGACCCTTATCAGCCAATAGAAGCTCGCAGGTCCTTAGTCTCCACATACACACAGTTTTACACCAGGTTTCCATAACAACCCAGCCATTTTTCTTCACTGCTGTAGGTCAGCTTTAAAGGGACAGGGCATTGTGGATGAAGCTGTGGAGGTCACAGTTCAGGGAGCAGGTAGGGTGGCCATTCAGGCCACCCTCAAAAGACAGACTTAAAAACCCCGCCCACAGTTCTAGCTAAGCCACGGTCCTTCCCTCACCGCAGCCGACGGGGATTGAAAAAATGAAGATAAAAGTCAACTTCTGTCAGCTGCAAGGGTGGGAGGGAGGGTGACTTTCTCCCTGCACCACAATCCTTCTGTCTGAGAGTGAGCTGTTCAAAAAGACATCCCTGTGTCCGTCCAGGCCCTGCGCCGAATGGAGGACAGGGTGTCTGAAAGCTGGACTGTCTGGCCTAAAACCGGACCTCTGCCGGGGGCAGGCTGCTGTGGAGGTTACATTTAAGGGGACGATCCACTATGGAGGTCAGTGTTAAGGGGCAGATTGCTGTAGAGGCCACTGCTAAGGGGACGGAGTGTTGTGGAAATCACTGTTAAGTAGATGGGGTGCTGTGGAGGTCACTAATAAATGGGCGGCCGCTGTGGAGGTCACTGTTAAGGGGGCGGGATGCTGTGGAAGTCACTGTTAAAGGGGCAGGCTGCTGTGGAGGTCACTGTTAAGGGGGCGGGTGCTGTGGAGGTCACAGTTTAGCGGACGGAATGGTGGAGGTCACAGTTAAGGGGACTATCCTCTATGGAGGTCAGTGTTAAGGGGCGGAGTGTTGTGGAAATCACTGTTAATGAGACGGGATAATGTATCGGTCACTAATAAAGGGACGTCTGCTGTGGAGGTCACTGATTAAGGGGCGGGATACTGTAGATGTCACTGTTATAGTGGATACTGTCGATATCGTTTAACGACACACACAAACATTTAATGAAATAGATGAAATATACCCGAGCAAAGCCGGGTCCTTCTTCTAGTATTAAATAATAATGGCCTAGACAAGTTGGAGGTAGGGTTGCCACCTGGCCGGTATATCACTGGCAAGGACGGTATTTTAGTGGCCAAGTGGCCCTGCCGATGCCGGTAATTTTTTTATGCCGGCTATATTAATTGCCGGTATTTTTCTACAGGAACTGTTACTAATGAGGCTTCCATTATGGAGACGCTTATTAGTGCACTCCCCTCCTCCATTTGCTCACGCTGCGGTAAACGCTCCCTGCTGACTGGAGGACAGGACCTGTGAGACGTCATCACACTGGAGCGCGGGTCCTGTCCTGAGCTTCCAGTCAGCAGTGAGCATTCACCGCAGCGAGAGAAAATGGAGGAGGTAAGTGCTTTTTTTTTTTTTTACACAAGCAGAGAAGGGGGAACTAATGGGGGCATTATTATTATTGGGGGCACTAATGGGGGCATTACTACTACTGGGAGCATTAATATTACTGGAGGGCTCTAATGGGGGCATTACTATTACTGGGGGCACTAGTGGTGGCATTACTATTACTGGGGGCACTAATGGGGGCATTACTATTACTGGGGGCACTAATGGGGACATAACTATTACTTGGGGCACTAATGGAGGCATTACTATTATTGGGGGGGCACTAATGAGGGGCATTATTAATTCTGGGGGGCACTATTGGGGGCATTACTATTGCTGTGGACACTAATGGGGGCATTACTATTACTGGGGGCACTAATGGGGCATTACTATTACTGAAGGGCACTAATTGGGCGTTAGTAATTTGGGGGCACTAAAGGGGGCATTAGTAATTCGGAGGGGCACTAATGGGGGCGTTAGTATTACTGAGGCATTAATGGGGACTTTAATATTACTGGGAGTCACTAATTGGGTCATTATTAATTCTGGGGGCGCTAATGGGGGCATTACTACTACTAGGAAGCACTAATGGGGGCATTATTAATTCTGGAAACCACATTATTGTCACGGCCTATGGTGTACGCTGTGACACTGTTGCCACACTTGCGGTTGCCCGCGGCAACGTGTTGCTGTGAGAGCATGCGGTGGCAGTGTCGAGGCCTTCTGGGTGATTGCCGTGACATGGTTGCCACGCATGCTGTTGCCTGTGGTTACATGTTTGGTATGCTTGTGTATGCACTTCCCCTTTTAGTTGTAGCCTCCCTCTGTCTGGTGCTGTAAGGGTTAACTCCCTGACTGGGTGTGGTCACTAGGTATATCTTCTGTGGTTTCCTGGCTGGAGTCAGTTGTACTTCAGCTGTGGTTGGTGCTGGAGCTCTGCTCCAGTCCACGGGGTTCCATCTGTCCAGTGAGGGCCACCCTTGTGGTCATCAATGTTATCCCGGTGTCTCCTTCCCTTCCTGTCCCTATTTGTATGGAGTGGGTTATGTTCAGCGTGTTTGTATGTCTAGTGTTACATGTCTGGTGGTGTTTGGTGTCCAGCATGTTTGTTAGACATTCCCCTGTCTCATGTTATTGCAGCTATGTGCAGTGTACTCAAGTTGTGCGTAGTAGGTGTTTCTGGGTGTAGTAGTGCAATATACACTAACCTGGTACAGCTGACTCTCTGCAAGGGCAGGTATAGGTAGGGAATAGTTCGTGACGCCAGTGCCAAGTAAACGGTGACACGCCGTTTGCGGATGCAGGAATAAATTGAGGAAACGTAGTCTTAACACAGAACTCCAACTTTAGTAGTTTTCCAAGCAGAGACAATATAGGAAATGCAGTTCCTTAGCATACAGTCGATTTTGCAATTCGGTCGATGCAGGCAATTCAGTACAGCAGGGTAATTACAGAGTGTTGAACACAGGATTTGCAGCAAAGGAGCTTGCACTCTAACTCTGTCTGATCCTGGAATGTAGCAATCCTCCACCAAGGCCCATTAACCTAAGTCTGGCTTTATATCCTTGATTTGGGCTTAGATAAGTACCTCCTCTGTCTTTCTTAGTACCTCTGGCTCCTCTGATCTTTGCCTCAGTCTCTCCTAGCTTCTGAATGGTTCCTCAGGCCCTTAGGCTAAGATGTTCCTGCTTCTGCATATGGGTATTCAGGAGGGAATCTTCTCCTGAACAGCAGGCTTCAGGCCTGGACTTGTCTCAGACATAGTCTAATCTCCAACTGTAGCTTACTGAAACTAGACTCCGTCTCCCCTTGCACTTCCTGGTCTGGCCTTATATAAACTAGGGCTCCCTAGCTCCCTCTATTGACTAGAAGCTGGAATGACACCCCTAGCAAGCCTGTAAGTGCAAGTTTCAGTGACAGGAAAATACACACATTACATTACATTTTATAAAACTGACATAAAGCAACTTCCCATAATTAGGAGGGACGACAGCACACCAAGTGACCTTTGGTAGTAACGGGTATTACAACTCCCGTATACTACATACCCCACTGCTTTAAGCTGAGTACGACCTCGTACTCCATCATAGGTCTCCCAACTGGAATCTCTACCTGAAATAGAAAATAGAGACATGCAGGCATACATACATGTAATTCATCTGCATTTACATTTACATCAGGTCCAATTGGCAAAAGTGAAGTGTGGTGACAAGGGGCGTCGTTCTCTTCTCTCAGGATAGTGAATGGAACGGGGGCGCTGACCTGGCACAGCGTAACATTAGAACCAGGATAGTCCATGACAATGAATAAGTCCATGATAAAACAGTAGAAAACGGTATAAAAGTTCTTGGAGGCTCAAATAACAAACATGAGTCCGTACCCAGGCTATTTCTTATTAAATCACAGAGGCTCTCATGCGGTGGAGTCCATCTCTGGGCACAATACTTTTAAAAGAATAAGAATCTCAGAGGCTCAGGTACTTTTGAGTCTGTCTCCGGGCACGGTTCCTTGGTAACAGGTTGCACAATAAAATGGACAGCAAAGACAAGTGCTGTAAGACCCCTGATCAACCTGAAAAGGGGGGTGAAGGGTAAAAGGTGCAACAAAGGAACAGGCACAACTTGGTGTGGGGTAACAAAAGCAGGCAGGAGGTCCTGGAAACAAACGTGGCCTTGCTGACTTTGTGATTTCAGTGGTCAACACCTACCACTGAGCCGTGGACAAACTGGCAGCTGCAACAAAGGACCAGCAACATAGGACTCCTGTCCTGGAAGGGTTAACATCAACTTCTTATGAAGAAATAAATCGAGGGCCTAGCAGGCTGACTACAGTGGCACATCATATCCACTTTGCTCTGCTGGCAAGTATCGTCTGTAGTAGTCCTCTACAGGAGGATGGGCCCACATGACTGTATCAGGGGGCAGCTGCAGGGTAAAGGGGCCCCTAATAGGTATTGGCCCCATAGGCCTAGGGGTGAACCCTCTGATGGACCGTGCCGGCCCTGGCATAATCACTGCAGGGTGTGACATGCTTGGCGCCGCCGCAGCAAGCGGTCCGGTGCTCTGGGTGCAGCAATTCATGGCAATCGCGGGTCCGGTCTGGGGCACTGACGGAGCGGTGACAACAGAAGGCGGTCGGCGGGTGGTGACAGGCACCCTTACCTCATCCTTCCTCGGCGGTGTCTGGATCCTGGCGGTGTAGGTCTTACGCAGCTCCCGCAACTTCTCCTCCAGCCGGACGATCTGCTCACCGATGCTCTCTGTGTCGGAGTCGCTGTCCTCTACTGGCGCTGCCGGCGCAGGCATAGTCACCGATGACGCGGACTCGGCCTCGGCAGGTTCTGGACTTGCATCTGGTCTCCGTCCCATCCGGATGTTCTGGAAGGTAGCACTCAGTCCTTTCAACTGCTCCAGCTCAGATATTGTCTTCTCCCGACGAGGCAGCTCGGGGGAAGGATAGGGGCTCACCCATTTCTCCAACACGGTTGGCTGCCAGAAGACGTTCGGCCCGATGAAGGAGCTCCGCTCCTGAAAGGCGTGATGGGCCGGCTCTGGAGAGCGTTCCGGTTCTCGCTCGCAGCCAGAGTGGTCTTCTTCTTCTGCCTCCCAATCCTCAGGTCCTCGCTTCGGACGGGTCACAGCAGTCGCATAGGGGCCGCGCAGGCCCTCGGCAGGGGTGTACTCCACTTCCTCTCCCTCGCGGAGGCTGTGCTGGTACGAAGGGAGGTAGTCTCTCTTGACAGACCTTCGATTCACATAGAGGTCTCTGCCAGTCAGATAGTCTTGAATAAACCCGTAGCCACGGGATTTGTCAAACGACAGCACCACTCCCTTTCTCCTTTCCAGGCGGGGTTGGGTGTGCGTATGCTTCTCGTGGATGGTCTTGGTCAATTCCTCATACACGATCTTAGTCTTTATGTTCCGCTTGATAGCGGCCTCTCGGATCTCCGCCATCAGGGAAGACCATTTGAACGATGGCTGAAAAAAGTCCCTCCATGAGCCATAGTAGGGCTCGGGTTCTTTCTCCCTGGTGCGGCAGGCGGGTTGCTCCGGTCCCGGAGCGTAGGCCGGTGGAGCCTCTTCTGGCTCTACACCGGTGTCGGTCATTTTTTCAATTACAGGTGTGGACGCTGCAGCAACGCTCTGTTCACAATCCAACATGCTCGATCCTTCTGAGGAGAGCGATAGGGTCGCGTCAATTAGAGTAGCCAGCTCCTCCCACTGCACTGGGGAGCCGCCCCCCAGGTATTCCAGTATAGGGAAGGCGGTGTCCATGCTGGCAGACATGCAAATGTCCAGATAAGCCGTGGCGCCTGCCCTTGACCTTCTTCCCGCTTTTTCCTCAGAAAGGCGCCAATTTTTCCCGCCTTTTCGGGATGAAGGTGACGCAGCAGTAAATTCAGCAAGCCCAGCGGCCATCTTTAGGTACAAACGCTGTCTATTCACTGACAGCAAGCAGGATTGTTAAAAGTCCACAAAACCACACTCCAATGCGGCGATTTTCTTCCTCTTGGTAGCGCAACACTGCACAGCGCTTTTTAGAGGTTTTTGGTACACTTTGGGTACGATTTTCAGTCCACAAAGTCCACTTGAATAAAACAGGAAAATTGTCACTTTGGTCACAGGGCAACTGTATAAGGCACAAAGTTCACGCTTCTTGCACTAGAAAGCGTGCGTATCCTGTTCGTGACGCCAAAAGAGAGGTGCAGCGTACTCAAGTTGTGCGTAGTAGGTGTTTCTGGGTGTAGTAGTGCAATATACACTAACCTGGTACAGCTGACTCTCTGCAAGGGCAGGTATAGGTAGGGAATAGTTCGTGACGCCAGTGCCAAGTAAACGGTGGCACGCCGTTTGCGGATGCAGGAATAAATTGAGGAAACGTAGTCTTAACACAGAACTCCAACTTTAGTAGTTTTCCAAGCAGAGACAATATAGGAAATGCAGTTCCTTAGCATACAGTCGATTTTGCAATTCGGTCGATGCAGGCAATTCAGTACAGCAGGGTAATTACAGAGTGTTGAACACAGGATTTGCAGCAAAGGAGCTTGCACTCTAACTCTGTCTGATCCTGGAATGTAGCAATCCTCCACCAAGGCCCATTAACCTAAGTCTGGCTTTATATCCTTGATTTGGGCTTAGATAAGTACCTCCTCTGTCTTTCTTAGTACCTCTGGCTCCTCTGATCTTTGCCTCAGTCTCTCCTAGCTTCTGAATGGTTCCTCAGGCCCTTAGGCTAAGATGTTCCTGCTTCTGCATATGGGTATTCAGGAGGGAATCTTCTCCTGAACAGCAGGCTTCAGGCCTGGACTTGTCTCAGACATAGTCTAATCTCCAACTGTAGCTTACTGAAACTAGACTCCGTCTCCCCTTGCACTTCCTGGTCTGGCCTTATATAAACTAGGGCTCCCTAGCTCCCTCTATTGACTAGAAGCTGGAATGACACCCCTAGCAAGCCTGTAAGTGCAAGTTTCAGTGACAGGAAAATACACACATTACATTACATTTTATAAAACTGACATAAAGCAACTTCCCATAATTAGGAGGGACGACAGCACACCAAGTGACCTTTGGTAGTAACGGGTATTACAACTCCCGTATACTACAATATATGTCCTGGGTTCCTGTGTGGTTTGTGGTGTGTGCTGTGTCCTTTAATGTTGGTGTGAACAGCAGCACTTGTGCACAGGTTCCAGTCAGTGTGTCTGTGGCAGGTAAGTGTGTTACTGGTTTCGCTTACCTGCCATCTCCATGTGCTGTATGTGTTCCCCTCTCCTTGCAGCCTGGCCTCAGATAGAGACTCCTGTTCCTCCATGACTGGGATGAACAGGTCGTCTCTTCCCGGCTCCTTGGTGAGGGATTACCAGGGCGACTTAGGGTCTTTAGGTATCCTGAGTATGAGTCGTCCTACCATCGGGGTCCGCTCATACGGTGAGGAGTCAGGGAGAGGATTAGGGACGCTGTAGGAGGTGACCTGCTCCCTTATTACTCCTTTTGGCCAGGCTGATCCCCTTTTACCCTTTGACACCGCATGGTGGGGGGTTTCCCCCACTCCCCACCGTGACAATTATGACATAGCAACTTAACACCCGTGTTAACCCACGCCCCCACAACCACACCCCCTTTGGGGTGTAGCTTAACTTGGCGATTGTTACTGTGTGAAACACGTTATGGGACCACATTCCTGTGGCTTCCCACTACTACCTTTGCTCGCTATTCATGGTACCTAAAGCATGTGTATCCACCATGTACGCCTTAATTATGTTATCATGTGATTCCTTATAAAGAGAGAATTCTGTGACTCAGACTCGTCATCTTCAATCATGTAGTTCCCAAGAATGTGCCTTTTTGTGTTCTCTTCTTCGTTTTTTTTCTCCGTTCTCTTCTTTTCTCCCTTTTTTCCGTAATCATGTACTCTAATACTCTACCTAATAATGTATGTTTTTGTAATATTCTGTTTTGTACATGTCTTTCATTAGCCTGAAGAAGGGCACCACTCTTGGGCCCTAAACGTTGCAATACTATAAACCACTGGTGTTGAAACTAATGGAATAAAACAAGCATTTTGAAAATACGTCATTTGGTGAGCTGTCTCATACATTCCACGTGTTATTATCACATCAGTGGTGGTCTGAGTCCTAGCGCCTGCACCGATCATCTGTTCAGGGAGCCGCTGCGCTCACCAGAGCCTTGGTAAGTGCAGCCGGCTCTTGGCAGCTCTCCGAGGACAGCGCCTTACATCGTATAGTGGCTATGCATAGTATTGCAGCTCAGCCCCATTGACTTGAATGGGGCTGAGCTGCAAATACGTCTTCTGTATGTGACGTCACTGGCCTGGGAAGAGGCTGCAGTGCTCGCGAAGCGCCCAACCTCTTCTAACAGCTGATCATTTGGGTCCCGGGTGTCAGACCCCCCGATCTGATATGGATGACCTATCCGAAGGATTAATCAGTATTAATTCCCGGATAACCCCTTTAAAGGATAACTGTCATATTTATTTATTTTTTTGCTAAAGTGTAGGGCAAGTGATAGGTAACAATTTTGCAATAGACTTTATTTAGCCAAAATGTTTATTTTTGGTAGATAACTGGGGCTGAAATGGCCCTTAGCAGCACTCTTCAAAAGAGCGTTGCTAAGGGCCATCCGTCTCCTATTAGAAAAGGGGAGACGGGCTGTGCTGACGCTGTGCTTCTGCCTCCCGTGCTTCCCTGGGAGACAGAAGGCTGGGCACAGGAGTCTTTGGAGTTAAAATTACATTTATATTCCCCCTTTCTATGCAATCTAATGCTCCGTTACATTCACTGACCTGCGATCCCTGTGATAATAATTCATGAAGCAGCCGCCGGCTCACTGCGCACAGTGCTTCTACTTCCGGCGGCTGCTTCATGAATTATTATCACAGGGATCGCAGGTCAGTGAATGTAACGGAGAATTAGATTGCATAGAAATTGGGGAATAAAAATGTAATTTTAAGGCTGCATTCACACGTCCGTGGTGTGTTGCGGACCCGCAAATTGCGGATCCGCAACACAACCGCCCGGCACCCCTATAGAAATGCCTATTCTTGTCCGCAAGCTGCGGACAAGAATAGGACATGTTCTATTTTTTGCGGAGCTGCGGACCCGAAGATCGGGGCCGCGCTCCGCAATCGCGGATGCTGAGAGCACACTGTGTGCAGTCCGCATCCATTCCGTCCCCATAGAAAATGAATTGCGGAACGGATGTGGACCCATTTTCGGAACGTGTGAATGGAGCCTAACTCCTAAGACTCCTGTGCCCAGCCTTCTGTCTCCCAGGGAAGCACGAGTCAGCAGCACAGCGTCAGCACAGCCCGTCTCCCCTTTTCTAATAGAAGACGGATGGCCCTTAGCAACGCTCATTTGAAGAGTGCTGCTAAGGGCCATTTCAGCCCCAGTTTTCTACCAAAAATAAACGTTTTCGCTAAATAAAGTCTATTGCAAAATTGTTACCTATCACTTGCCCCACACTTCAGGAAAAAAAAAAATGACAGTTATCCTTTAAGGATACAGTGTCTCCACAAACCATTTTTAGGTGTTCCTTCTCAATGTTACGCCGATGTTGGTTAATGAAGTATTACCCTGTCACGTATTGATTGCACAGCATGGAGTGTACCGCATTGTACCAGCCATCACACCATCAAAAGTTGAAGTCCCCTAGTGGGACTAAAAAAGTAAACACATTCCAGCAAAATCCACCCTTCAAAAGTCAAATGTCAAAAGACCACATAGGGGGCATTGTTGTCCTCTGGAAAGATTACCGGTATGTCAAAACATTTGAGTGCTTTTTCTCATATTACCAACAAAATATTTGCCGCTAAAACTACATAGAATTGAAATTAATATTTTTCATTTTATGTCCGAATTTTTAACAAAAAACACCTGTAGGGGGGGGGGGGGGTCATTTATGGGTGGTTTCTATTTTCTTTATAATGTGAAGAATTGCTTCTAAAATTCTAAGCCTTCTAACTAAAAAAATGTACAAATTGATGCTGACATAAAGTAGATATATGGTGAATGTTAACTAATAACTATTCTCCGAGGTATTAGAAGCAGAGAAATTCAAACTTAGAAAACTGAGAATTTTTCAAAACTTTCTGAAAATTTGGGATTTTTTAAAAATAAATAAAGTGAAAGCATAAACTCAACTTTACCACTAACATGAAGTACGTTGTGTCATGAAAAAAGAATCTCAGAATTGCTCAGATAGGTAAAAGTTATTACTACATAAAGTCACACATGTCGGATTTGCAAAATGAGTCTGTCAGGAAGTGGTTAAAATAATTAGAATGAACTGCATGGAAGATGCTAATTTTAATTTAAAAAATATATATATATTAAGACAAGAAAGGCTACTGAAAGAATTTAATAGAAAATGCCTTTAATACAACATAAAATATTTTATTAACCATTGGGTAAAGGAGAAGAAGGACGTCAAGGATAGGAGGAATACGTTTGTAACCACATCACATCCACAAATACAGGAAATATTCCAAAAACATTGGCCTAGTGTCCTAGCCCCTAAGACAATATAAGGTGAGGATGGATCTAGCTCTCAGCACTAGTGTAGGAAGCCATCGTCACGGGACCCCTTGCTGTTTATGTCGTCAAATCATTGAATGTCACAGATTAAATATAACTTGACATGTAGATGAGATTATATCATCTAATAGAATGTAAGCGTGGGATGAATATGTTGTGTGAACCACATAATGTTATACTGATGTCGGTTAACCCTAAGAAGGAACACTTTAAACATTGTATCCAATACATATGCAAATAACTATGTCCCAAAAATACCTTAGGTTTGAAGTTCTTCACTATATATAAATATTTTTCTTTTTCTTCTATTTCATCCTTTAAGATTTATTTTTTATGATATATACACTGTATATATATATTTGCATTTTTTCACATTTTCATGCAGTTGGCACAGCTAACCATATTCATTTTCAAGGTATTATGCTGACCTCTTGTGGCCACTTCCTAGTATAGCAGTTCATTATACCTACAGTATGTATCCTGTGGTTACTAGTGTATCTAGCTTTTGATCTGTGACTCATGCTAATTGCTTTTTATTTATGTTAAAGCAGTAACTGTTCCATTGGCGGCCTGTGCCCGCTGCTGCCTCACTCACACTGTGTCTGTCGCAGTTCCAGCACATCGGTAGTGGCCCCCGGTGCCAGCTTCTGTGTCTATTAGGGATTATCCTTATTGAATCTCACCTCTTTCTGCAGTACTGCAAGGGTTAACCTCCTTTGGTTCTGTGTGCAGCTGCTAGGCTATGTGCCGATCAGCTTCTGCTTTATATGCTGTGCTATTTCTCTCATTCTTTGCCTGAGCAATAGGTTAGTTTCGGTTCACATCACTGTTTCGTTGTACATTATTCTAAGCCATCAGAAGGCATCTGTTATGCACATTTTGCATCAGTTTTAGTTTTTTTTCCATCTAAAATAACGGATTTCAGACGGAAATGGCTAAAACGGATGCAAAATGTGCATAACGGATGCCTAAAATACAGGATCCTTTTTTTTTATTTTTTTCTGCTCTTCTGATGGATCAGAAGAAGGGAAAATGAAATGGTGATGTGAAGTCAGTCTTAGGCCTCATGCACACGGCCGTTGTTTTGGTCTGCATCCGAGCCGCCGTTTTCACTTCAATAGGGCCGCAAAAGATGCAGACAGTACTCCGTGTGCTGTCCGCATCCGTGTACGATTTGCGGACCACAAAACACACCACGGTCGTGTGCATGAGGCCTTATTCTGTCTTGTTAGTTCCTGCAAAGGTGTGCTGTTCCGTTTGTCTGCCCACGTACAGACCTCTGTCTGTTTACTTTTTCTGACTCTAAACAGCCTGACCTGACCTTTGTCCAGTTAGCATATTGACTCTTTGCTGTCTGCCCTGACCTCAGTCCTGTTTCTGGGATTTGCACAAAGTCTTTCTGCCCTGACCTCAGCCCGTTATTATCCCTTTGCAAAAACTTTGAACCAGTGTCTCTGAGCCCCATGGGTCAGCTGTCAACCACATCAAGACTACTCCAAGCAGCCAGGTGGCTCCCCTGCAGCAAAGTCCAGAGCCTTGTATAGGTGATAAAGGATGAATCTATATATATATGCTAGCTGAAGGACCCGGCTTCCCTCAGGTATATTTAACCTCTTCAGGACACATGACGTACCGGTACGGCATGTTGTCCTGGAACTTAAGGACACATGACGTACCGGTACGTCATGTATAGTTCTGATCGGAACCCGGTGCCTGCTCAAATCATTGAGCAGGCACCTTGGCTAAATGCGCCGGGGGGTCCTGTGACCCCCCCCCCCCATGTCGGGGATCGCAGCAAACCGCAGGTCAATTCAGACCTGCGGTTTGCAGCGGTTTCGGAAGTTTCTGATCAGACCGCGGGGATCAGAAACTTCAAATAACCTTTATTTCAATGTTTAACCCCCCCCCTGCTGCCCTCTTTGTTATCTGCAGCGGGGGGGGGTGCTTGGGGGGGCGGGCAGGCATGCGATCATCCACCCGCCCCCTCTCTCAGGATAGCCGAGCGGTTTGCAGAGTGTCAGCACATTGCTGACACTCTGCTTAAAAACGCCTGACATCTGTGCTGGCACAGATGCCATGCATTTAACCCCTTTTATGCCGCGGTCCGTAGGAATGGGAGAGGGAGGGGGCCCCCTCCCTCCCCATCACCCACTTCTCTGCTGTTGCAGCGAGTGATGGTTACCATGGAAACCGGACGCCTTCTCAGAGGCTGTCCATGGTGCTAAAGGCAGAAGTCTAATCAGACTTTGTAAAGTGAAAATACAGTACAGTACACTATATAGTGTACTGTACTGTAGTATACAGACATCAGACCCACTGGATCTTCAAGAACCAAGTGGGTCTGGGTCAAAAATAAAATAAAAAATAAAATAAAATAAAAGTAAAAATAAAAATACATATTTATCACTGATTAAAAATGAAAAAAATAAAATTCCCTACACATGTTTGATATCACCGCATCCGTAACGACCTGATCTATAAAACGGTCATGTTACTTTACCCGCACGGTGTACTCCATAAAAAATAAATAAAAAACTATGATGAAATTGAAATTTTGCCCACCTTACTTCCCAAAAAAGGTAATAAAAGTGATCAAAAAAGTCGTATGTACGCCAAAATAGTACCAATCAAACCGTCACCTCATCCCGCAAAAAATGAGATCCTACCCAAGATAATTGCCCAAAAACTGCAAAAACTATGGCTCTTAGACTATGGAAACACTAAAACATGATTTTTTTTGTTTAAAAAATGAAATCATTGTGTAAAACTTACATAAATAAAAAAAAAGTTTACATATTAGGTATCACCGCGTCCATATCGACCGGCTCTATAAAAATAGCACATGACCTAACCCCTCAGGTGAATACCGTAAAAAAATAAAAATAAAAACGGTGTAAAAAAAGCCATTTTTTGTCACCTTACATCACAAAAAGTGTAATAGCAAGCGATCAAAAAGTCACACGCACCCCAAAATAGTGCCAATAAAACCGACATCTCATCCCGCAAAAATCATACCCTACCCAAGATATTTGCCCAAAAACTGAAAAAACTATGGCTCTCAGACTATGGAGACACTAAAACATGATTTTTTTTGTTTCAAAAATGAAATCATTGTGTAAAACTTACATAAATAAAAAAATTGTATACATATTAGGTATCGCCGCATCCGTGACAACCTGCTCTATAAAAATATTACATGATCTAACCTGTCAGATAATTGTTGTAAATAACAAAAAATAAAAACAGTGCCAAAACAGTAATTTCTTGTTACCTTGCCTCACAAAAAGTATAAAATAGAGCAACCAAAAATCACATGTACCCTAAGCTAGTACCAACAATAAAGCCACCCTATCCCGTAGTTTCTAAAATGGGGTCACTTTTCTAGAGTTTCTACTTTAGGGGTGCATCAGAGGGGCTTCAAATGGGACATGGTGTCAAAAAACCGGTCCAGCAAAATCTGCCTTCCAAAACCGTAGTTTGGCATTCCTTTCCTTCTGCAAACGGCTGTGTGCCTGTACAGTAGTTTACGGCCACATATGGGGTGTTTCTACAAACTACAGAATCGGGGCAATAAATATAGCATTTTGTTTGGCTGTTAACCCTTGCTTTGTTACTGGAAAAAAAGGATTAAAATGGAAAATTTGCCAAAATTCTGAAATTTTATCACCATTTGCCATTAACTCTTGTGGAACATCTAAAGGGTAAACAACGTTTGTAAAATCAGTTTTGAATACCTTGAGGGGTGTAGTTTCTAGAATGGGGTGGTTTCTATTATGTAAGCCTCACAAAGTGACTTCAGACCTGAACTGGTCCCTAAAAAGTGGGTTTTTGAACATTTCTGAAAAATTTCAAGATTTTCCCCCTCTCATCTTGAGAGTTGACAGCAACAGATTCCAAATGCAAATAGCAGACTGGAAATGACCTCTGAACCTTTTATCTGCTCATTGTAATTGGGATAATGAGGGATTAACACACACCTGGCCATGGAACAGTTGAGAAGCCAATTGTCCCATTACTTTTGGTCCCCTAACAAGTGGGAGGCAGATATGCAAACTTATAATTCCTGCACCGTTCCCCTGATTTGGATGTAAATACCCTCAAATTAAAGCTGACAGTCTGCAGGTAAAGCACATCTTGTTCGTTTCATTTCAAATCCATTGTGGTGGTGTATAGAGCCAAAAATGTTAGAATTGTGTCAATGTCCCAATATTTATGCACCTCGACCCAACTGTGAAGTATGGTGGTGGGGGCATCATGGTTTGGGGCTGCTTTGCTGCATCAGGGCCTGGACGGATTGCTATCATCGAAGAAAAAATGAATTCCCAAGTTTATCAAGACATTTTGCAGGAGAACTTAAGGCCATCTGTCCATCAGCTGAAGCTCAACAGAAGATGGGTGTTGTAACAGGACAACGACCCAAAGCATAGAAGTAAATCAACAACAGAATGGCTTAAAGGGATTCTGTCACCAGTCTTTTACCCCCCCAATTAAAAATATGGTTATGTTCATGGAGCTCTAGCGATTCCTAATGTGGTCTTATAACCGAAATCTGTAGGCTCATTTTGTCTAAAAAACGTTTTAACTAACCTGTCATTCATCTCACAAAGGTGCCCAAGGGGATGCTCATGTCTTCCAGATGCCGCCCGCACCCGCCGCCGTTCGTGCCCAGCTCCTCCTTTGCTGTCATCAGCGCCGCCTCAGAATCCTTTGCTACGCCTCCGGCTCTCCCTCACTTCTTCTCTAACATCCCGCGCGTGCGCACAGGCATGTGCCTGATGCGCCCGTGCGGACTTCTCCGTTTGGCTTCATGGAGCGAAGTGCACATGCGCCGGCACTTCGCTCAACCTCCCGATGACCTGAACACTGGCGCCAGCCTGTCAGAGGCCTGTGCGCACGCGCGGGATGTTAGAGAAGAAGGAGGGGGAAGTGAGGGAGAGCCGGAGGCGTAGCAAATGATTCTGAGGCCTCTTTCAGACTGGCGTTGCGGGAAAATGTGCGGGTGCGTTGCGGAAACACGCACGATTTTTCCGCGCGAGTGCAAAACATTGTAATGCTTGGGATCGGTGTTCTGTAGATTGTACACTGCTCAAAAAAATAAAGGGAACACTTAAACAACACAATATAACTCCAAGTCAATCACACTTCTGTGAAATCAAACTGTCCACTTAGGAAGCAACACTGAGTGACAATCAATTTCACATGCTGTTGTGCAAATGGGATACACAACAGGTGGAAATTATAGGCAACTAGCAAGACACCCCCAATAAAGGAGTGGTTCTGCAGGTGGTGACCACAGACCACTTCTCAGTTCCTATGCTTCCTGGCTGATGTTTTGGTCACTTTTGAATGCTGGCGGTGCTTTCACTCTAGTGGTAGCATGAGACGGAGTCTACAACCCACACAAGTGGCTCAGGTAGTGCAGCTTATCCAGGATGGCACATCAATGCGAGCTGTGGCAAGAAGGTTTGCTGTGTCTGTCAGCGTAGTGTCCAGAGCATGGAGGCGCTACCAGGAGACAGGCCAGTACATCAGGAGACGTGGAGGAGGCCGTAGGAGGGCAACAACCCAGCAGCAGGACCGCTACCTCTGCCTTTGTGCAAGGAGGAACAGGAGGAGCACTGCCAGAGCCCTGCAAAATGACCTCCAGCAGGCCACAAATGTGCATGTGTCTGCTCAAACGGTCAGAAACAGACTCCATGAGGGTGATATGAGGGCCCGACATCCACAGGTGGGGGTTGTGCTTACAAACCAACACCGTGCAGGACGTTTGGCATTTGCCAGAGAACACCAAGATTGACAAATTCGCCACTGGCGCCCTGTGCTCTTCACAGATGAAAGCAGGTTCACACTGAGCACATGTGACAGACGTGACAGAGTCTGGAGACGCCGTGGAAAACGTTCTGCTGCCTGCAACATCCTCCAGCATGACCGGTTTGGCATTGGGTCAGTAATGGTGTGGGGTGGCATTTTTTTGGAGGGCCGCACAGCCCTCCATGCGCTCGCCAGAGGTAGCCTGATTGCCATTAGGTACCGAGATGAGATCCTCAGACCCCTTGTGAGACCATATGCTGGTGCGATTGGCCCTGGGTTCCTCCTAATGCAAGACAATGCTAGACCTTATGTGGCTGGAGTGTGTCAGCAGTTCCTGCAAGACGAAGGCATTGATGCTATGGACTGGCCCGCCCGTTCCCCAGACCTGAATCCAATTGAGCACATCTGGGACATCATGTCTCGCTCTATCCACCAACGTCACGTTGCACCACAGACTGTCCAGGAGTTGGCAGATGCTTTAGTCCAGGTCTGGGAGGAGATCCCTCAGGAGACCGTCCGCCACCTCATCAAGAGCATGCACAGGCGTTGTAGGGAGGTCATACAGGCACGTGGAGGCCACACACACTACTGAGCCTCATTTTGACTTGTTTTAAGGACATTACATCAAAGTTGGATCAGCCTGTAGTGTGTTTTTCCACTTTAATTTTGAGTGTGACGCCAAATCCAGACCTCCATAGGTTGAAAAATTTGATTTTAATTTTTTAATTTTTGTGTGATTTTGTTGTCAGCACATTCAAGTATGTAAAGAACAAAGTATTTCAGAAGAATATTTAATTAACTCAGATCTAGGATGTGTTATTTTTGTGTTCCCTTTATTTTTTTGAGCAGTGTATTATTTTCCCTTATAACATGGTTATAAGGGAAAATAATAGCATTCTGAATACAGAATGCATAGTAAAATAGCGCTGGAGGGGTTAAAAAAATAATAATAATAATTTAACTTACCTTAGTCCACTTGATCGCGCAGCATCTGCTTCTGTCTCCTTTGCTGAACAGGACCTGTGGTGACGTCACTCCGGTCATCACATGATCCATCACATGATCCATCACCATGGTAAAAGATCATGTGATGGATCATGTGATGACCGGAGTGACGTCACCACAGGTCCTGTTCAGCAAAGGAGACAGAAGGAGATGCCGGGCTGCGCGATCAAGTGGACTAAGGTGAGTTAAATTATTATTATTATTTTTTTTAACCCCTCCAGCGCTATTTTACTATGCATTCTGTATTCAGAATGCTATTATTTTCCCTTATAACCATGTTATAAGGAAAAATAATAATGATCGGATCTCCATCCCGATCGTCTCCTAGCAACCGTGCATGAAAATCGCACCGCATCCGCACTTGCTTGCGGATGCTTGCGATTTTTCACGCAACCCCATTCACTTCTATGGGGCCTGTGTTGCATGAAAAACGCAGAATATAGAGCATGCTGCGATTTTCACGCAACGCACAAGTGATGCGTGAAAATCACCGCTCATGTGAACAGCCCCATAGAAATGAATGGGTCGGTATTCAGTGCGGGTGCAATGCGTTCAACTCACGCATCGCATCCACGCGGAATACTCACCAGTGTGAAAGGGGCCAAAGGGTTCGCATACTTTTTCTTACAACTGTATATATTGTGAGAAGGGCATGGTTTGGGAGAATCGATATCTGCCTTTGAAATGGTTAAACTGTATGTGGTAAGCCTTAGGTGTGTCTCTGGGAACTGAAGGGTTAACCCAGACACAGGATAAGCAGGGTTGATAGCCTGTTTTGTCTGTGTTAGCTATAGCTAACATAGACAGATTGTAAAATATGTACTGGGACCTGCTTATACTGGAGTGAGTGAAGTTGGCAGTGGGACGCTCACTCCACCCGGGCTTTGGTCCTGGGCTTCCATAGCCCACAGCTGCGTGTTACATGGGTCGTTGGGGCCTAATTTAACCCCTTAAGGATTCAGCCCTATTTCACCTTAAGGACTTGGCCATTTTTTGCAAATCTGACCAGTGTCACTTAATGTGGTGATAACTTTAAAACGCTTTGACTTATCCAGGCCATTCAGAGATTTTTTTTCCGTCACATATTGTACTTCATAACACTGCTAAAATGGAGTAAAAAAAAAAATCATTTTTATTTATAAAAAAAATACCAAATTTACCAAAATTTGGGAAAAATTTGCAAATTTCCAAGTTTCAATTTCTCTACTTCTATAATACATAGTAATACCTCCAAAAATAGCTATAAGTTTACATTCCCCATATGTCTACTTCATGTTTGGATCATTTTAGGAATGCCATTTTATTTTTTGGGGACGTTACAAGGCTTAGAAGTTTAGATGCAAATCTTGAAAATTTTCAGAAATTTTCAAAAACCCACTTTTTAGGGACCAGTTCAGGTCTGAAGTCACTTTGGGAGGCTTACATAATAGAAACCACCCAAAAGTGACCCCATTCTAGAAACTACACCCCTCAAGGTATTCAAAACTGATTTTACAAACATTATTAACCCTTTAGGTGTTCCCCAAGAGTTGATGGTAAATGGAGATGAAATTTCAGAATTTAAATTTTTTGCCAAATTTTCAATTTTAATCAATTTTTCCACTAACAAAGCAAGGGTTAACAGCCAAACAAAACTCTATATTTATTGCCCTGACTCTGCAGTTTACAGAAACGTGTACGGCCCCACGTCAGGGCGTAGAGGGAAAGGAACGCCGTGTGGTTTTTGGAAGGCAGATTTCGCTGGACTGGTTTATTTACACCATGTCCCATTTGAAGCCCCCTGATGCACCCCTAGAGTAGAAACTCTAAAAGCGTGACCCCATTTTGGAAACTACGGGATAAGGTGGCAGTTTTTTTGGTACTATATTAGGGTACATATGAATTTTGGTTGCTCTATATTACTCTTTTTGTGAATCAAAATAACAAAAAATAGAAATTCTGAAATTTCATCTCCATTTGCCATTGACTCTTGTGGAACACTTAAAGTGTTAACAAAGTTAGTAAAATCTGTTTTGAATACCTTGAGGGGTGTAGTTTCTTAAATGGGGTCACTTTTTGGAGTTTCTACTCTAGGGGTGCATCAGGGGGGGCTTCAAATGGGACATGGTGTCAAAAAACAAGTCCAGCAAAAACTGCCTTCCAAAATCCATATGGCGTTCCTTTCCTTCTGCGCCATACCGTGTGCCCGTACAGAGGTTTACGACCACATATGGGGTGTTTCTGTAAACTAAAGAATCAGGGCAATAAATATTGAGTTTTGTTTGGCTGTTAACCCTTGCTTTGTTGCAGGAAAAAATTTATTAAAATGGAAAATTTGCCCAAAAATACCTATTTTGGCACTGTTTTTATTTTTTATTATTTACAACGTTCATCTGAACGATCATGTGCTATTTTTATAGAGCAGGTTTTTACGGACGCAGGGATACCTAATATGTTAACTTTTTTAAATTTATTTAAGTTTTACACAATAATATCATTTTTGAAACCCAAAAAACTTTTTTGTGTCTCCATAGTCTGAGAGCCATATTTTTTTTTTTTTTTGGGCCATTGTCTCATGTATGGGCTCATTTTTTGCAGGATGAGATGACGATTTGAATGGTACTATTTTGGCGTACATACAACTTTTTGGATCACTTTTATTACCTTTTTTGGGAAGTAAGGTGGGCAAAATTTCTATTTCATCATAGTTTTTATTTTTTATGGCGTTCACCGTGTGGGGAATGTAAAATGACCATTTTATAGATCGGGTCATTACGGACGCGGTGATATATAACATGTGTAGGGAATTTTATTTTTTTAATTTTTAATCAGGGATAAATGTTTTTTTTTTTTTACTTTTTAATTTTTTTTTTTAACCCAGACCCACTTGGTTCTTGAAGATCCAGTGGGTCTGATGTCTGTATAATACAGTACAGTACACTATATAGTGTACTGCACTGTATTTCATTTACACTTTGTCTGAACAGATCTCTGCCTTTAGCACAGATCTGTCCAGCACCATGGACAGCAGGATGCCTGAGAAGGCGTCCTGTTGCCATGGGAACCTTCCCCGTCTGCCACAACTGAGCAGACGGGGAAGGGGAGGAAGGAGGGCTCCCTCCCTCTGTGACCCCATCCTGTCCGGGGGCTGCAAAGGCACAGCAGCCCCCCGATGGGAGAGGGAGGGAGCTCCCTCCCTCTTCACGTCTTCCATACAGCGGTCCCTACGGACCGCAGCATGGAAGGGGTTAAAACGGCTGACATCTGCACAGATGTCAGCCGTTTGAATCAGAGTGTCAGCAATGAGCTGACACTCTGATTCAACCGCTCGGTCATCCTGAGAATTTATTCGCGCACCCGCCCCCCACACTTACATAGTTAATACAGTTGAAAAAAGACATAAGTCCATCAAGTTCAACCAAGCGATAGGTGGGGACGTGAATCCCAGAAGGAAGCGAGACTCAGATTTCTACACATTTTCATTAGCAATAATGTCATTTACTTTCAAGAATTCATCTAAACCCTTTTTAAAACTGTCTACTGTTCCTGCTGTGACCACGTCCTGAGGAAGTCTATTGCACAGCTTCATCGTTCTTACAGTAAAGAAACTTTGACGCTTACGGAGACTGAACTTTTTCTTCTCCAGTCGGAGGCAGAGCCCCCTTGTCTTTTGAGCACATTTTACATGGAACAGTTTTTCACCATATTTTTTGTATGGCCCATTTATATATTTGTATATAAATGGGACGTCTCTTCTCAAGACTAAATAAATGTAATTCTTTTAATCTTTCTTCATAACTAAGACCCTCCATGCCCCTTATCAGTTTAGTCGCTTTCCTCTGTACTTTTTCCAGCTGCAGTGTATTCTTTCTATGTACTTTTGCCCAGAACTGAACTGCATATTCCAGATGAGGCCGCACCAGCGCTTTGTAAAGTGGTAATATCACATCCCTGCCCCGCCAGTCCATGCCTTGTTTAATGCAGAACAATATCCTGGTGGCCTTAGAAGCAGCTGATTGACATTGTGCTGTAATTTAATGTACCATCTACAAGGACCCCCAAATCCTTCTCTATAAGTGACTCTCCCAGTGTTACATCCCCTAGGACATATGAAGCACAGAGATTGTTACTACCAAGGTGCAGAACTTTACATCTGTCCACATTGAACCTCATTTGCCAAGTTGATGCCCAATCACTCAGAGTGTTCAAGTCAGCTTGTAGTTTATGGACATCTTCCATAGACCGTACAGTTCTACACAGCTCAGTGTCATCTGCAAAAAGAGATATGGTGCTATTAATCCCATCCTCAATATCATTAATAAATAAATAAAATAATAAAGGGACCATCACTGAACCTTGGGGTACATCACTTATAACCTGGGACCATTCTGAATAGGAATCATTGACCACAAGTTTCTGGACACGGTCCTTCAGCCAGTTTTCAATCCAATTACAAACTATACTTTAGTATAGACCTTACTTTACCTATTAAACGTCTATGAGGGACAGGATCAAAAGCCTTTGCAAAATCCAGAAACACTACAGCCACAGTCGCCCCTCTGTCCAGACTACTACTCACCTCACTACATCCACAGCTGCCCCTCTGTCCAGGCTACTACTCACCTCACTACATCCACAGCCGCCCCTCTGTCCAGGCTACTACTCACCGTAACTACATCCACAGAGGCCCCTCTGTCCAGACTACTACTCACCTCACTACATCCACAGCCGCCCCTCTGTCCAGACTACTACTCACCGTAACTACATCCACAGAGGCCCCTCTGTCCAGACTACTACTCACCTCACTACATCCACAGCCGCCCCTCTGTCCAGACTACTACTCACCGTAACTACATCCACAGAGGCCCCTCTGTCCAGACTACTACTTACCTCACTACATCCACAGTCGCCCCTCTGTCCAGACTACTATTCACCTCACTACATCCACAGCCGCCCCTCTGTCCAGGCTACTACTTACCTCACTACATCCACAGCCACCCCTCTGTCCAAACTACTACTCACCTCACTACATCCACAGCCGCCCCTCTGGCCAGGCTTCTACCTACCTCACTACATCCACAGCCGCCCCTCTGTCCAGGCTACTACCTACCTCACTACATCCACAGTCGCCCCTCTGTCCAGACTACTACTCACCTCACTACATCCACAGCCGCCCCTCTTTCCAGGCTACTACTTACCTCACTACATCCACAGACGCCCCTCTGTCCAGGCTTCTACCTACCTCACTACATCCACAGCCGCCCCTCTGTCCAGGCTACTACCTACCTCACTACATCCACAGTCGCCCCTCTGTCCAGACTACTACTCACCTCACTACATCCACAGCCGCCCCTCTTTCCAGGCTACTACTTACCTCACTACATCCACAGCCGCCCCTCTGTCCAGGCTTCTACTCATCCACAGCCGCCCCTCTGTCCAGGCTTCTACTTACCTCACTACATCCACAGACGCCCCTCTGTCCAGGCTTCTACCTACCTCACTACATCCACAGCCGCCCCTCTGTCCAGGCTTCTACTTACCTCACTACATCCACAGACGCCCCTCTGTCCAGGCTTCTACCTACCTCACTACATCCATAGCCGCCCCTCTGTCCAGACTACTACTCACCTCACTACATCCACAGCCGCCCCTCTGTCCAGGCTTCTACTTACCTCACTACATCTACAGACGCCCCTTTGTCCAGGCTTCTACCTCCCTCACTACATCCATAGCCGCCCCTCTGTCCAGGCTTCTACTTACCTCACTACATCCACAGACGCCCCTCTGTCCAGGATTCTACTTACCTCACTACATCCACAGCCCCCCCTCTCCCAGACTACTACTTACCTCACTACATCCACAGCCGCCTCTCTGTCCAGGCTACTACTCACCTCACTACATCCACAGCCGCCTCTCTGTCCAGGCTACTACTCACCTCCTCATAAAAACAAAATCTGATTATTCTGACAACTTCTGTCCTTGGTAAACCCATGTTGGTTTTTACTTATAATATTTACAGTCACATACTCCTGTATATAGTCCCTTAAGAGTCTTTCAAACATTTTTCCCACAACAGAAGTTAGACTAACTGGTCTATAATTACCTGTGAAGGACCTTGATCCTTTTTTAAATATGGGCAACACGTTTGCCTTGTGTAACACCCCAGAGTTGTGTTACTACACTCCTCTACCCCGCTACTATCTTCTAAGAGCCTTTATACTGTCATCAGATGTGATTTTGCCTTTCCGTTTGTGAGATCCGTTCAGGGCTCTCACAAGCGGTCAAAAACGGATCAGTTTTGCCCTAATGCATTCTGAATGGAAAAGGATCCGCTTAGAATGCATCAGTTTGCCTCCGATCAGTCTCCATTCCGCTTTGGAGGCTGCCTGCAGCGTTTTGGTGTCCGTCTGACAAAACTGAGCCATCCGTTCTGACACACAATGTAAGTCAATGGGGACGGATCCGTTTTCTATGACACAATCTGGCACAATAGAAAACGGATCCGTCCTCCATTGACTTTCAATGGTGTTCAAGACAGATCCGTCTTGGCTATGTTACAGATAATACAAACGGATCCGTTCTGAACGGATGCATGCGGTTGTATTATCTGAATGGATCCGTCTGTGCAGATCCATGACGGATCCGCACCAAACGCGAGTGTGAAAGTAGCCTTAAATGTAATGGTTCATGTAATTATCCTGGTTACCAGCGGGTGGCAGCATCATTGGCAGAGATAGTCTTAATGTTATGGCACTTCAGAGTGGAACATTCCTGTTCTTTTCTGCCCCCCTTCTAGAGAGAGGTGGGTGAGTCCTTCTTCCTGCAGCAAGGGAGGGAAAAACCAGTTAGAGCCAGTGATAGTTTACCCCCTGTTGGGAAAAGGAGGGTTTTGAGTGGTACTCCCTCCTTAGGGAAGAAAGTAGGGGCACGTCTCCGCAAGAGACCTGGCCATATACCCAGTCTGAGGACCTTCAGCTCTGCTGGATGAAGAAGTAGAATCTACAGACCAACTCCAGAGTTCAAGGAAGAAAGCATCCCCTGAGAAACCATCTGAGAGATAAGTCCTAGGAGAAGCCAATTCCTCCTCAGCTAGTCTGTCCCCACACAGCAGAAGGTACCAGATAAGTGCAGAAGCTAATCCTGCCACAGTTACAGAGCTACCAGACGATTATCCTGCAAGCTCCACATTTAAAGCAGAAGTACTCATTCCTGCCAATCATTGCCAAAACCTGCTGGGACCAAGAGACCAAAGCTGTATACTGCTTGGATGCAAGTTATTTCAAGTAAAGCAACGTTTGAACTTCAGCTAAAGGTCTGGACATTCCTCTATTACTCCCTCTATCACTACACTCAAATTTAGTGCAAGTGAGCCAGGAGATAGGCCATACCCAGGTTGGAGACACCGTGACCCAACTACCACAACACTACAGAGACATTATAAGCCATTACACCACTCTGGCATTCCTAACCTGGGTTGTGCGTTATAACACCTTGGAAGGGCCCCGGGATAGTACCCTGCGCACGCTGCAATTGGCGTCACGACAAAAACTGAATATTATCCACCTGTACCTGGCCACTGCACTTGCGCCAATCACTTGGCACTGTACCAGTACCTAGAGAATCTTAAAAAATTATAAACAGGGTCACAGCAATGACTGAACGGAGCTCTTTAAGCACTCTTAAGGTGTAATCCATCTGGACCCGGAGCCTTGTTCACATTTACCTTATTTAACTTCTCTTGGACCATATCTACAGTTAGCCAATTGAGTATATTACTGGATGTATTAACAGCCCCAGCACCACAGATATCAGCTCCTTTCTCTTCTTTTGTATATATAGAGCTAAAAAAACATTTAGTAACTCTGCCTTTTCCTTATCTTCAGTGAATACCCCACCATTACCATTATTTAGGGGACCTACCTGCTCAGACCTAGGTTTTTTAGCATTTATCGTATATATTTAAAGAATATTTGGGGTTTTGTTTTTCTCTCTTTTGCCACCTGCTGTTCGTTTTGTATTTTTGATAATTTTATCTCCTTTTTACAGATTTTATTAAGCCCTTTGTAATCTTCAAATGCTCGAGCTGACCCCTTAGATTTGTATTTTTTAAATGCCCTTTTTTTTGTCTTTTATTGCCCTTTTTACAGTAGCTGTAAGCCATGGGGGGTTTAATTTTAGCCGTTTATACTTGTTACCTAAAGGAATACATTTTTAGTGCAATTACTCAATGTGCATTTAAAGCTCTCCCATTTATCCTTAGTATTATTATGTGACAGTATCTGCTCCCAGTCTATGCCCTGAAATGCTGCCTTCAACCCAGGGAAATTAGCCTTTTTGAAATTCAGTGTCTTTGTTCTGTCTGACAGAGTTTGCTTCTTATAGTTTAGGGGGAATATATTTATATTGTGGTCACTATTACCTAGTGTTTCTCGAGCAGTAACATTTCCAACAAGCTCTGCTTCATCAGAAATGACCAGATCCAACAGAGCATCGCCCCTAGTGGAAGCTTCTACAAACTGGCCCATAAAGTGGTCCCGCAGTAAGTTGAGGAATTTTCTCCCCTTTGCGATTGAGGCAGAACCATGACCCCAGTCAATGTCTGGGCAGTTAAAATCTCCCATTATGACCACTGTACCGGCCTGTGCCGCCCGCTCTGTTTGGTTATACAGTTGCGTTTCTGTCTCTGTGATGTTATGGGGTCTATAGATTACACCAAGTATTATTTTTTCAGTGTTTATCTCCCTTTGATCTTTCACCCATAAGGTTTACACATCCTCACTAGTGTTGGGCGCGAATATTCGAATCGCGAATTTTAATTGAGAACATCGCCACTTTGAGAATTCACGAAGATTTAGAATATACTGATATATATTCGCATTCGCAAATATTCTAGATTTTTTTTTCATCTGAACCCATGATCCCTCCCTGCTTCTTGCTTGTAGGCCAATGAGAAGGCTGCAATGTCTTTGTCAGAGCTTAGCAACATCCCTAGCAACCAATAGGAACGTTGTCTACCCCTTACTATATAAGAACCACCCCAGCAGCCATTTTCCGCAGTATTTTGCAGTTCTTAGAGAGAGCAGTGTCATTGCTGTGCTCATGCTTTACTGTTTAATGACATTAGTTAGTTAGTTAGTTAGTTATATACAGTACAGACCAAAAGTTTGGACACACCTTCTCATTCAAAGAGCTTTCTTTATTTTCATAACTATGAAGGCATCAAAACTATGAATTAACACATGTGGAATTATATACATAACAAACAAGTGTGAAACAACTGAAAATATGTCATATTCTAGGTTCTTCAAAGTAGCCACCTTTTGCTTTGATTACTGCTTTGCACACTCTTGGCATTCTCTTGATGAGCTTCAAGAGGTAGTCCCCTGAAATGGTTTTCACTTCACAGGTGTGCCCTGTCAGGTTTAATCAGTGGGATTTCTTGCCTTATAAATGGGGTTGGGACCATCAGTTGCGTTGAGGAGAAGTCAGGTGGATACACAGCTGATAGTCCTACTGAATAGACTGTTAGAATTTGTATTATGGCAAGAAAAAAGCAGCTAAGTAAAGAAAAACGAGTGGCCATCATTACTTTAAGAAATGAAGGTCAGTCAGTCAGCCGAAAAATTGGGAAAACTTTAAAAGTAAGGGCTATTTGACCATGAAGGAGAGTGATGGGGTGCTGCGCCAGATGACCTGGCCTCCACAGTCACCGGACCTGAACCCAATCGAGATGGTTTGGGGTGAGCTGGACCGCAGAGTGAAGGCAAAAGGGCCAACAAGTGCTAAGCATCTCTGGGAACTCCTTCAAGACTGTTGGAAGACCATTTCAAGGGACTACCTCTTGAAGCTCATCAAGAGAATGCCAAGAGTGTGCAAAGCAGTAATCAAAGCAAAAGGTGGCTACTTTGAAGAACCTGGAATATGACATATTTTCAGTTGTTTCACACTTGTTTGTTATGTATATAATTCCACATGTGTTAATTCATAGTTTTGATGCCTTCATAGTCTGAAAATAAAGAAAACTCTTTGAATGAGAAGGTGTGTCCAAACTTTTGGTCTGTACTGTATATAATACAGATAGTTAGTGGGAGATAGTCAGTGTAGGTTAGATAGTGATATAGTGTTGCTGATTCCAGTGCAGGGTGTTAGGTAGTGTGATAGGTTCTGCTGTCCATACATACAGTCGTGGCCAAAACTTTTGAGAATTACATATATATTGGAAATTGGAAAAGTTGCTGCTTAAGTTTTTATAATAGCAATTTGCATATACAGAATGTTATGAAGAGTGATCAGATGAATTGCATAGTCCTTCTTTGCCATGAAAATTAACTTCATCCCAAAAAAACCTTTTCACTGCATTTCATTGCTGTCATTAAAGGACCTGCTGAGATCATTTCAGTAATCGTCTTGTTAACTCAGGTGAGAATGTTGACGAGCACAAGGCTGGAGATCATTATGTCAGGCTGATTGGGTTAAAATGGCAGACTTGACATGTTAGAAGGAGGGTGATGCCTGAAATCATTGTTCTTCGATTGTTAACCATAGTGACCTGCAAAGAAACGCGTGCAGCCATCATTGCGTTGCATAAAAATGGCTTCACAGGCAAGGATATTGTGGCTACTAAGATTGCACCTCAATCAACAAATTATAGGATCATCAAGAAAGATTGACTTTCATGCGTAGATTGACCTGGATAGCTCTGGAACAGGGGTTTCATTTTCATGCCCTGTTTTTGGACGGGGTCAGCAATGTTGCAGCTGATGCTTTATCTCGTTTTGATTTTTCTCGCTTTTTCTTACAGAACCCAGAAGCAGACTCAGTGGGCACCCCGGTACCGGACTGGCGGCTGCTGGTCTTGGATTAGACTCTCTGATGGTGGTCGCCAGTTCACTCATTACCAAGTCTTTGTCGGCCAGTACGTTGCGGTCGTACCGCCGAGCGTGGGTGTTTTTTTCGAATTTTCAGTTGGCATATCCTAGAGGTGACACTGGTCAGGTCAAGTATATGGTGGCTTTCGTGTCTTATTGTCATTCGGTATTGGCTTTATCCTACAACACCATTAGGCTATATTTGGCTGGGGTGCAGCATTTTTTGGCACTTCAAGAGCCAGACAGACCCTCTATATTTTCAGCTCACCCGATCAAGGCCATCCTCAGAGGCATTCAGAAAAGCCAGGTCACGGTCAAGTCGGTCCGTTGACCCTTTTACGGGGGACACGTTTCGTAGCCTGTCGGAAGTTCTCACATTGTCACCATTCGGAGTCCTTCCCAGCCTGGTGATCAAGGCGGCGATGTACTTGGCGTTTTACGGGTTTTTAAGACCAGGTGAAGTGACACAGGCCAGACAAGGGGCGGTGGCTCTCCGCAAGGGAGATTTAGTCAGGATGGGCAGTAACTTTCATTTGCAGTTCCCTCACAACAAAACAAGGCGGGTAGGTCCCGGCCATGTAGTTAAGTTCTTCCAGACCACAAACGCATGGTGTCTTGGACAACCTCTTGCTGGCCCTTAGTCTTCACAGCCCCACCGACCCGTTACTTCCATTCCCTGTTGGTCCACTGACGTCCAGCCAGTTCATCAAACATATTTGCATCCTGTTGACCAGTGTAGGATTGAATCCGGCTCAATTCTCGGGTCATTCTTTCCGCATCGGTGCAGCATCCGCAGCATCCAAGCATGGAGTCCCTGTGCATATCATCAAACACTTGGGGCGCGGGCGCTCGGGGTGCTTTGTACGGTATATCCCGGAGCCACAAGCGGAGCTGGTCCAAGCATTCAGTAAGTTGGCAGAGTAGCACGTCAGGGTAATCCTTCCCTCACTGGTGGGTTTTGCCCCCTTTTTCAGGCATACCGACCTAGTGAGGCCAAGGCACACCTCAGGCCAATTAGGTAGGGGGGTGGTGGTTGGGCATCTTCCACTCGTTTAGGTCCTGACCACAAGTGTTAAGGCTGGCCGCAGGCTAGCCTGGATTTGTGGGAGGGGCCGGTACCTGTCTTAAGCGGTCCGGCTCTCCCAGGCAGCACGTCTGCATTCGGACCTCCCCTGCCCACCCATTCCCATTCTTCATTCAGTCATTCAACCATCACATTCAGGGTATGCCCCCTTTTTCAGGCATACCGACCTAGTGAGGCCAAGGCACACCTCAGGCCAATTAGGTAGGGGGGTGGTGGTTGGGCATCTTCCACTCGTTTAGGTCCTGACCACAACTGAAACAAAGATCTAAAAGCAGCTTAGCAGCAAACTTTGTGAAAACTAATATTTTTGTCATTCTCAAAACTTTTGCCACGACTGTACATGCTACAGACATAGTGCTGTGATGTCACAAGTTCACAACAATACTTAGTGCACCATTCAGTAATATGAGACCTGCTAAAATGGGAAGTTGCACGTATTGCACCAAAATATGCGCATCATTAATTGACGATTTGCACAATTGCGAATATATTGGAGCACTCTATCTGCATATAAAGCTATTGTAATGTTCTGCCGTGTCAACCATTTTCTCCAGTCTCAGGAAACTTCTGGCAGCTTGAAAAATGTAGCAAAAGTGACCCACGCCTGTATTGCGCGTGCAATAAGTGCATATTACATTGCCGATTTTCACAATCAAGAAAATAATAGCGAATTCGTGAATTCGCAAATTTATGACGAATATTCACCCAAATATTCACAAAATATCATGAATTAGAATATTGCCCCTGCCACCCATAAATTGCTATTACCTGTAAAGTGAATATCCACAATTTTTGGGTTACCTTGATTGATGTTTGTATGTAACAGGTTCTTGTTACCAACAGTTCTATTTTTCACAAGTGTATTGTTCTGCCCAGTCTTCTCCCTACTTTCCTCGCTAACCCAAGCCCCTGCTATATCCCCACTGTCCCCTCCTTTATCCCACTCTCTATCTCCACTATCTACCCCCTTATTAGTATGACCTCCCACCCTCCCCCCTGATCCTAATTTAAAAGCTCCTCCAGCCATCTAACCATTTTTCCCCCAGGGTAGTTGTACCCTCCCCATTAAGGTACGGCCCGTCCCTACTGTAGAGCCTGTAACCGACAGTGATGAGCGGCAGGGCAATATTTGAATTTGCGAATATTTGGGCGAATATTCGTCATACATTCGCAAATTCGTGTTTTCTAGTCATTATTTTCTTGATTGCGAAAACCGGAAAATTTCACGATTAGAATATTCGCGATCAACACTAGTAACCGACAGAGAAATCGGCCCAGTTCTCCATGAACCCAAACCCTTCCTTCCTGCACCAGCTTCTGAGCCACTTATTTAACTCCCTAAGCTCCCGTCTCTCTGGTGACGCTCGTGGAACTGGTAGTGTTTCTGAAAATTCTACCTTGGAGGTCCTGGACTTGAGCTTCTCTCCTAGTTCCCTAAAATCATTTTTAAGGACCTTCCATCTCCCCCTGACTTTATAATTGGTGTCAATGTGTACCATGACCACCGGGTCTTCCCCAGCCCCACCCAGCAATCTGTCAATCCGATCCGCAATATGCCGAACCCAAGCACCCGGCAGACAACACACTGTTTCACACTGTTTGGCATCCCCAGAAATAATAGAATTGCCCCCTACAGTGCCTCCCCAATAGCAACGTCCCCCACCCTGCTCCCACACAGTAATTTCCCCTACACTGCCCCATATAGTAATTTCCACCACACAGTAATTTCACCCACAATGCCCCCACACAGTAATTTCCCCTACACTGCCCCATATAGTAATTTCCACCACACAGTAATTTCACCCACACTGCCCCCACACAGTAATTTCCCCCACACTTCCCCCACAAAGTAGTTTCCCCCACACTGCCTCCACACAGTAATTTCCCCCACACTGCCCCATACAGTAGTTTCCGCACACTGCCCCCACACAGTAATTTCCCCCACACTGCAGTTTCCCCAACACCGCCCCCACATAGTAATATCCCCCACACTGCCCCTACACAGTAGTTTCCCCCACACTGCCCCCACACAGTAGTTTCCACCACACTGCCCCCACACAGTAGTTTCCCCCACACTGCCCCCCACACAGTAGTTTCCCCCACACTGCCCCCCACACAGTAGTTTCCCCCACACTGCCCCCCATGCAGTAAGTTTCCCCCACACAGTAGTTTCCCCCACACTGCCCCCAAACAGTAGTTTCCCCCACACTGCCCCCACACAGTAGTTTCCCCCACACTGCCCCCCAAACAGTAGTTTCCCCCACACTGCCCCCACACAGTAGTTTCCCTCACACTGCCCCCACACAGTAGTTTCCCCCACACAGAAGTTTTGCCCCCACTGCCCCATATAGTATTTTGCCCCACAAAGTAGTTTCCCCCACATTGCCCCCTATAGTAATTTGCCCCCCACACAGTAATCCATCCCATAATAATTCCCCCCCCCCCAAAAGTTGGCACATAAAAAAAAAGGCGCATTCTCGCAGAGGAAGGCGTGCACACTTCACTGTGCTGCTGCGTCCCGGCACAGGTGCGCGCAATGATGTCATCACGCACACCTACTAGGCCTGAAGCCTATGGCGGTGATCGGCGGCGGGCAGGGAACGATGCGCTACCGTGCCCCGCCACAGTATGTGGGTGTCAGCGCTCCAGCAATGAGCGCTTCCATCTTTATTGATGGAAGCGCTCATTGCTTCTGGCACCCCCCTGAGAGCGGGCCGCCCCCCCCTTCCCCCCATGCACGGAACGCCACTGCCACCCAATACTTTTCATTTGTACCTGTGGGCCGGGTAGCTGGTCCCACGTATAGTCAGGGACTGTCGTGTTGTGTTAGGTACTTGCTCAGCCGAGCAACTACAGATGCAGTAAGTGCATGGTAAAGCTGTTACATCTGATTAGTTAGAACAAAAAATAACTCGGACAACCCCTTGTCACGGTGAGGAGTGGGGGGAAACCCCCCACTGTGCAATGTTAAAGGGATAAGAAAGCTGGTAGGCCAGGACGACAGGATCAGGGAGCCGGTCACCTCCTAAAACGTCCCTAATTCTGACCCTGACTCCTAACCGTATGAGCCAACCCAGATGATAGGAGGGCTCATACTCCGTAACATCGGGTCCCTACTAGCCCTCAGGAAATCCCTGGACTAGGAGCAGGGTAAGACGACCTGTTCCTCCAACATCACAGACGAACAGGAGTCTCAACTGGTCAAGCTGCAAGGAGAGGAGTACATATACAGCATATGGATATGGCAGGTAAGTGAAACCACTTCCACACCTACCTGCCACAGACACAAAGACTGGAACCCGTGCACAAGTGCTGATGTCCACACCGACATAAAAGGACACAGCACACACCAGAAATCACACAGGAAACCAGGACATCATAGCTGCAATAAGGTGAGACACCACAAGAACATAAACTTAACATCATGACATTACTTATGACCACAAGGGTGGCCCTCACTGGACAGATGACATAAGGATACCAGGAGGATGACTCCAGCATACAGCATGGCTGTAGTACCCCTCAGCTTCAGGTATCCAGCGGAAGCTAAATAGCCGAAGCAGCCACACACACTCACACACACTAGGATAGGAGTTAACCCTTCCAACACCAGACAGGGTAGTGAAGCCACTTAAAGGGAAATGCACACACAACTTAACCCCGTGCACACCAAACAGGGAAAGTGCACACATACACTACACAGGTTGCCAGAGGCAGCCGCATGCATAGACAGTGAGCAGCCTAGCAGCCAGCTCAGGCTGCTATACTGCCAACAACATCATGTTGCCAGCGGCAACCCCACGTGAGGCAAACAACTCACAGCCCTCACCTGCGGTGAACAACCAAACTGACCGCTGGCAACTGCATGCGGCTCTAAGAGTCACGACCATTATCATAGTCGTGACACCCCTTTAATAATACAACTGCTGCAGAACCCTCAAAAATTTACAAAACCGTCCACCTGCAAGAATTGTATTTTTCTTTTGAACAGAGAGACAGCTGGGTTTTTCTTCAAAACCTTAGGTTTCTACATATTAATGTTGCCAGCACAGCGTCCTAGTAGCATTCTGCTGCTGAGAAATTGCACTTTTTTTAATTAAACATGTTGCATTATAGCAAAAGCAATAACACAATTTTTAAGCCTGTTAAATTAAACACAAATCACACTGTACAAAGAAATATTACCACCTTTCCTGCATCATTACAGGGAGTGCAGAATTATTAGGCAAGTTGTATTTTTGAGGATTAATTTTATTATTGAACAACAACCATGTTCTCAATGAACCCAAAAAACTCATTAATATCAAAGCTGAATATTTTTGGAAGTAGTTTTTAGTTTGTTTTTAGTTTTAGCTATTTTAGGGGGATATCTGTGTGTGCAGGTGACTATTACTGTGCATAATTATTAGGCAACTTAACAAAAAACAAATATATACCCATTTCAATTATTTATTTTTACCAGTGAAACCAATATAACATCTCAACATTCACAAATATACATTTCTGACATTCAAAAACAAAACAAAAACAAATCAGTGACCAATATAGCCACCTTTCTTTGCAAGGACACTCAAAAGCCTGCCATCCATGGATTCTGTCAGTGTTTTGATCTGTTCACCATCAACATTGCGTGCAGCAGCAACCACAGCCTCCCAGACACTGTTCAGAGAGGTGTACTGTTTTACCTCCTTGTAAATCTCACATTTGATGATGGACCACAGGTTCTCAATGGGGTTCAGATCAGGTGAACAAGGAGGCCATGTCATTAGATTTTCTTCTTTTATACCCTTTCTTGCCAGCCACGCTGTGGAGTACTTGGACGCGTTTGATGGAGCATTGTCCTGCATCAAAATCATGTTTTTCTTGAAGGATGCAGACTTCTTCCTGTACCACTGCTTGAAGAAGGTGTCTTCCAGATACTGGCAGTAGGACTGGGAGTTGAGCTTGACTCCATCCTCAACCCGAAAAGGCCCCACAAGCTCATCTTTGATGATACCAGCCCAAACCAGTACTCCACCTCCACCTTGCTGGCGTCTGAGTCGGACTGGAGCTCTCTGCCCTTTACCAATCCAGCCACGGGCCCATCCATCTGGCCCATCAAGACTCACTCTCATTTCATCAGTCCATAAAACCTTAAAAAAATCAGTCTTGAGATATTTCTTGGCCCAGTCTTGACGTTTCAGCTTGTGTGTCTTGTTCAGTGGTGGTCGTCTTTCAGCCTTTCTTACCTTGGCCATGTCTCTGAGTATTGCACACCTTGTGCTTTTGGGCACTCCAGTGATGTTGCAGCTCTGAAATATGGCCAAACTGGTGGCAAGTGGCATCTTGGCAGCTGCACGCTTGACTTTTCTCAGTTCGTGGGCAGTTATTTTGCGCCTTGGTTTTTCCACACGCTTCTTGCGACCCTGTTGACTATTTTGAATGAAACGCTTGATTGTTCGATGATCACGCTTCAGAAGCTTTGCAATTTTAAGAGTGCTGCATCCCTCTGCAAGATATCTCACTATTTTTGACTTTTCTGAGCCTGTCAAGTCCTTCTTTTGACCCATTTTGCCAAAGGAAAGGAAGTTGCCTAATAATTATGCACACCTGATATAGGGTGTTGATGTCATTAGACCACACCCCTTCTCATTACAGAGATGCACATCACCTAATATGCTTAATTGGTAGTAGGCTTTCGAGCCTATACAGCTTGGAGTAAGACAACATGCATAAAGAGGATGATGTGGTCAAAATACTCATTTGCCTAATAATTCTGCACGCAGTGTATATTGATGGTCTGGGTAGATAATTGTATTACAAGTTTGTAATGTGTATTTTACAGTAGAGAAAGGTTTTATTTTTTCAGAAAAGGAAGAAATGCCAATAGGGCATTATTGCCAAAGTAAATTGTCAATAGCAGTGTTCACTGTGTTTTCAGAAGGGGAAGGACATTTAATTGTGCCTCTGTTACAGAAAACACACTTGTAATCTTTCTATAACGTTCCAAAATTTGTGATTGTGTACGAACACCTGTGACTTTTAATTTAGGGAAATCATGAGTTCACATTAGGCCTCAAAATAAAATGTCTGGAAAACGGGAGGGTTAAAACAAAAGACACAGGCCTTGTTCTCCCAATATCAGGATGTGGGAAGCATCAGCATCAGCTATCCAGACAGAAATAGTAGTAGTAGATCACAGTTCTCCATGGCTTCAGAAAGGCGCAGCCAAAACATTATTACTGGGGACAAAGATGAGGAGATTGTGGAGTAGATGACTCACTCATCTCAGTCACAGCAGCATGACATGGAGCTCACCTCTGAGTCTGACACCATGCCTTGGAGTCAGAGGTCACAGCATTCCTCCTGCAGCCCCAGAGAAGCCTTTCAGTGGCATCCTTTCTGTCTTCACTGCCCCATCCTAGCAGGATAGCTTAATTTTTCCTAAGAGGGGGAAAAAAATCCCCACCATGCACTACGGCAGATAGTCAAGATTTTCGCAGTTGATTACTTGAGAACAGTTACAGTTTTGACTGCCCTGAGGAAGAGGTTTAAGGGGAGGCGGGGGGACACCATGCATAACTGTGTTGGTGGTCGTGGTGATGGCACTTGAAGTCACAGTGGTTGCAGTTGGGGCAGTGGTAGCAACAGTGGCACTCTGGTGAAATATAGAGAAGAGAATTGGGAGGGGAGCCAAGGAGCCCACCATGATATATCACTGTCTGATAAAAGTGGCAGGGAGGGTGAAGACTCTGTGTTGGACATGACCTGGGAGCCGGATCAGGGTGTTGAAGAGGTATCATCAAGGGAGGAGGGTGTTAGCAGCGCAGCACTAAAGAGCCGAGGGGACGTACGGCCAGAATCATCCAAAGAATAACCATGTTCATAATTGCTCCGGGAACTGGTGATGCAGCAGATACTGTGGGTGCAGCAGGCGTAAAACGTGCCAGAGCTAAGCCAATTTTGGCTGCCTCTACCTCTGCGTGAGTATCTCCCGTCTGGTAAATTTTCTCCATGCTGACAGAAAATAGAAGCATTGCCTTGTGTAAGCTGTGCAACAGTAAAATAAGCGATTGCAACCAAACAAAAACATCGGCACCACAGCTTTATTGAACCACATGAAGCGGCATCACCTAATCTAGTGGAAAAACAAGCTTCCGCAACAGTAGTTCCTTCCTTTTCCCATTCTCCCTTGCAGCAGCCAGGACGCATTCACAGGCAGTACGTTGTCTTTCACATTGCGGTCCTCACTTTCTACCTCTCCCACTCAGAATCCTCCTCCTCCACTCCATTGTCAGCCATCGATAACAGAATGCATGGCCAGGAAACAACACTATATGCCCAGCAATCCGCTGGTGCACAAGCTCAATTCCCACCTGGATGAGTTGGTTGCAGTGCAGTCGCTGCCATACTGTCACCGTCAGCTCTCTGAGAAGCTCTGACAGACGTTCTTCTGTACCTCTTGCATGATGGTCTCTGTTTTGGTTTCACTTTGTCATCTCTTTTCCTTCTCCCAGCTGTCATCTATTTACACTGATTGCCTCCCTTTATAACCCCTCCCATACTGCCTCACTTTGCGGTTTATACTACTTCCTGTATTGTGCTCACTGCTAGATGCTGCAACTGCTGGTTCCTCAGATAAGTCTTTTTCTTTATTTGTGTTTCCGTGCTGACTTGATTCTAGGTGACCCTGACTCCCTCCGTATTAAGTGCAGGGAGCCGGTGGTCGTGTCCCCTCACTATTATAGGGTTTTCAGGTGTCACACAGCCTAGGTACGAGGGCATGCAATTATCTATCATAAAGATCTTTGCATGGGCAGAGCAGTCAGGGAGAGCACTAGGGGTTTTATAGGGCTCACCCATATGTTCCTTAGTTTGGGATCAAGTCAGTCGGATGTTTATTTATAACTTCCAGTTTTCTGCAACACCATCCGTGACACATACCATTTAGTCGAGTCTGCTGCCTTTAGGGAGCTGATAGCGCTCTGCCTCGCTGGAAGGTACCTAGCCAGCATTATTTCTTCCAAAAAGCCATTCCTGCCTTGTACTCTCACATGGCAAAGAACGTGCACCGCTCCCTGCGATTCTCAATGTGCAGCAAGGTTCACATCATGGTGGACATCTGGAGCAGCTGTTATGGGCAGGGACAGTACATGTCTTTCACGGCCCACCGGAACAATTTTTTTTGCGGCAGCGATGAGGTAGCGCCCCAGCAACAAGGCCAGGTACTTTTGACCCCCCCCCCCCCCCACACACACACACGATTGTCTCGGACTGGCTCCCACACCAGGCAATTATTTGCCTCCTCCTCCGTGGACACTCGCCAATCTCCAACAGCAGTAGCACACAGAGTTACTCCCACTACCCCTTCTTCCTATCACATGGGTCAGGTCATGCATCACCACGCCGTGTTGGAGCTGACCGGCCTGGGAGAAATAAGCCAGTCACCTGCTTAAATGCATCAAGCAGCAAACATCCCATCCTACTGACTGTCACTCCTCCTTCGACTGGGCAAAATGGTTAACGACAATGGGCATATAATTAAAGAGGTTTTCCGGGATTTTTTAAACTGATTTGAACGGATTTGAACCATTCCTCTGGATAGGTCATCAGTATCTGATCGATGGGGGTCAGACACCCGGGACCCCCGCAGATCAGCTGTTTGAGAAGGCATAGGCACTCACAGTAGCGCTGCAGCCTTCTCCAGCTTTGCCTAAGCTAGGCGACGTGACATTCATCAGTCACATGGCCTTGGCACACCCTAGGCGCCATTGAAGTTTATGGGGCTGATCTGTGATACCAAGCACGCCCGCTATACAATGAACGGCACTGTGCTCGATAAGGAGACAGAAGGCCGCGACGCTACTGCGAGCGATGCTGCCGTCTCAAACAGCTGATCGACGGGAGTCCCGAGTGTTGGACCCCCACCAATCAGATACAGATGACCTAACTAAATCCTTGGAAAAAAAAACATTTTAGGCCTCATGCACACGACCGTTGCTTTATTCCGTGTCCGTTGTTCCGTTTTTCGTGATTTTCTGCGGACTCATTGACTTTCAATGGGTCCGTTGAAAACTCGGCTAATGCACCGTTTGCCATCCGCGTCCGTGATCCGTGGTTCCAGTCCGTCGAAAAAATATAACCTGTCCTATTTTTTTCACGGAAAACGGTTTGCGGACCCATTCAAGTCAATGGACCGTGAAAAAACGTGGAGGCACACAAGATAGTCATCCGCATGTCCGCGTACGTTTTTTCCCTATCATTTGCATGGCAAACTTGACTTAGATTTTTTTTTACTTTCCTTCATGTCTGGTGATCCTCCAAAAATAAAGGAAGACACACAGAAACAAAAACGGAAATGGATCACGGAACAACGGAACCCCATTTTGCGGAACGGAACACAACAACGGTCGTGTGCATGAGGCCTAAGGGTGAGTTCACATCACTGTTATGGATTCCGTTCTAACATGGTTATAACGAAAAATAACGGAATCTATAAGACGGAAGTCAAAATGTAAGCCTTCAAAAGGCATTCCGTTTTGCTTTCCGTCATAATAGAAGTCTATGGGCAAGCATAACGGATCCGTATGATTTCCTTTCAACAGAACTTTTTTCCGTGCTGCATAACGGAAAATAAATGGATCCGTTACGCTTGCCCATAGACTTCTTTTATGACAGGAATGCAAAACGGAATGCCTTTTAAAAGCTTCCGTTTTCCATTCTGTCATAATACCAGTCTATGGACAGCATAACGGATCCGTCCTGCTTTCCGTTATGCTGTCCATAGACTGGTATTATAAAGGATCAAAACGGAATGCCTCTTAAAGGCTTCCGTTTTGACTTCCGTTTTATGGATTCCGTTATTTTCCGTTATAACCATGTTATAACGGAAAACAATAACGGAATCCATAACGGTGATGTGAACTCACCCTAATATGTCTTTAGATCCTGTGATTATTTCCATAATTCCACAACTTTTCCTTCTCGGTGCTGCAATTTCACTATTAGTCAAGTCCCTCTCGCCCAATACAGCCAGAGCCTACCAGACAGGTTGGAGAGCCTTCCAGAAATTTCAGGACTCATGTCTGCAAGGTGACACCGGGTTTGTTCAGTACATCCTGGCGTTCATAGGTTACTGTCACACCAATTTGAAATTATCTCACACCACGGTCAAGTCCTACCTCGCAGGGGTGCAACATTTTAGAGCTATGAGTTTCACCCAGCCAGGTTCGTTGTTTTCAATCCATGCCGTTAAAGCTACTCTGAAGGGTCTCGAGAAAAGCGACAGCGAGACTCGCACTCACCAACTACCCGTCACTGGCCAGATTTTTCGCGACCTTTCCGACCTGTTAGACAAGAAACCATTTGGTGCCCTGCATAGTTTGGTAATTAAAGCTGCCATGTACCTGGCCTTTTATGGGTTTTTGAGACCGGCCGAGTTTACATCCCCGGCTAACAGTAGCAGATACGTCACTCTCGGTCAGCTCTTGGCTTCCCAAGATGGTTTCATACTCTCGCTACTCACCACTAAGACCTCTCAGGTAGGCCCCCCAACCCAGGTGTTTTACTTCCCGACCTCTCATCATTGGTGCCCCGTGCTGCAACAGCTTCTGTCCTCTCTGCCGAACAAGCCGCCCGACAGTCCTTTACTACCGTTCGACAACGCTCACCTTACCTGTCCCCAATTCATAACCCATATTCGAGTTTTACTAACCAATCTTGCAGTAGACCCGTCCTCAATATCCGGGCATTCCTTTCGCATAGGGGCGGCATCTGCCGCTTCAAAGAATCGGGTTCCAGCACATGTAATCAAAAGACTTGGTCGTTGGCGTTCGTCCTGTTCCAGCCGCTACATTCCTTGTCCGTATACTGAAATGAATCTTGCTTGTCAGAATTTGGTGTTATGAATAAATCTTTGTAGCCTTCTGGAATGAAAAGGAATTGTTGTTGTTTTTTGGCCTCCTTCAGCTATCCCTTCAACGTTGCGGTTTCGGCATAACTCTAACCGCTTTAGCTAACCCAGCAGGTAGGAGTCCTTCTTTTCGTGAGTGCCCGACCACAAATGAGGCTTAAGTCGACAGCGCGCTCCTGCATTCTTATCTGCCACCGGTTTTATGTTGTCATTTCACATTTTGTCACTAGAGGGCAGCGCTGTCCTATAGTAACTTGGTGAAGACTGTTATAGCAATGAATATGCAGAAATGACCACCAGTGACGCCGATTCTTTGTATTTTGGCCCAGAGCTCACCTGTACAGTAAAAAAAAATCACATGACATAGAAACCAATACAGCGCGGTCCGGCAGACATTGCTGTGTTGTCAGATGAGCGCTCCTTGGTTCAGATGCTCCTTAATTCTGTTAAAAAGTAGAAAAATGTACAATGTTTTTAAGGAAATAAAGTTGAACCATCATATAATACGTTTTTCAACTTTTTAAGATCTCTGCTTGCTGTCAGTGAATGGGAGCTGTCATCGTCTTGTTCACACAGCTGCCCAAAGCAAATCAGAAATGGCAGAGACTGGGAGGCCGGGGGCTACCAGTAGTGTACCCAGGACCAGGAGATCCACACAGAGGAGATTAGTTGTCCCCCTGGGTGATCAGACAACTGTTTCCTGCCCAACCTCTAGGCTGTGGTTAGAAACGGATGCCAGTGCTGCAAGTGACACCATATGTGTGTAAATGGGACACTTCAAACATCTTAATGTATATATACATGTGGTTATTTGCATTTTATGCTATTCTCTATTATCTGGCTGGCAATTTCATTTACATCCATCCGCCCCTAGGTGGTGCTGGCACCACATAATATATATAGTGGGGAGCAGAATGTAGAGAAAGAGATGAGTTAGGGTACTTTCACACTTGCGGCAGAGGATTTGCATACGTTTTGCCGGATCCGTCAAAACATATGCAAACTGATGGCATTTGTCTGACGGATCAGGATCCTGATCCATATGACAAATGCATTGAAATGCCGGATCCGTCATTTATTTTTTTTTCACATTTTTTTTGCGGTCTGAGCATGCGCAGACCACAATGCCGGATCTGTTTTGCCGGAACACTCGGGCCGGATCCGGCATTAATGCATTTCAATGGGAAAAGTGTTCCGGAATTTTGGACGGAGATAAGACCACAGCATGCGGCGGTATTATCTCCGTCCTGATCAGTCAAAAAGACTAAACTGAAGACATCCTGATGCATCCTGAACGGATTACTCTCCATTCAGAATGCACGGGGATAAAACGGATCAGTTCTTTTCCGGTATTGAGCCCCTAGGACGGAACTCTATGCCGGAGAAGAATAACGCTAGTGTGAAAAGTACCCTTAGTTGGAGTTGAAGTTGGAGTGTGAGAGGAGGAGAAGCAAGTTCATGGAGGAGAGAGACGGGCTAAAGTCACCATGTAACTGTGTTCTTTTCCTCTGGGCCCTGATCAAGTCTGGAGAAGATAACTACAGAAACCAAGCACCAGACAGTAAGTCCATACACCAAGATGCAGAGAGACTAGTGAGGGTAACAGCTAAACCTAGCTTATGGACCTCATCAGCACAAGTGACCAGGAGTAGCTCTCCGAGTGCTTGGACACAAATAGATAATTGATGCTCAGAATTACCACCAGGATCCTTGCCTGTAAAGTATCAGCATTAGAAGAATCCCTCCATTGACAACTGCCACTACCTGATAATAGGATTACCAGTGAACTTATTATTATTTGTGCCATACAAAACGCTTTCCATTGATGAACTGTACCAACTGTCCAGAGACTATTGATTTTCAGTAAATGTTCAGATGGTTTACAACAACCGACTTCTCATTCTTACTACTCAACATTTGCACCTAACGGGGCTGGCGTCACGAACCAGGGGCCCAGCCGCAAAAGCACCTAACATCCATTACCATCAAGGGCACCTCAACTTCCATCTGGCTGGTGTTCCCTGCAGCAGAGATTGCCCCGGAGGATTTCGTGCTGTCTTCCCATCCACTGTACGCCGGCCCAGGGAGGCACCTGCTAACCGTGAGTACATGAAGTATTGCACCCATCGGCCCACCGTGAGCCTCACGGGTTTCCCCTGTGGTTTGGTACGCTGCAAAAAGAATTGGCGTCACTACGAACAGGATATAAAATCCTCTGCGCCTTATGCGAACTATATACGAACAGGTTTTAAATGTGCCATTGCCTTATGAGAGTAAGTCCCACTTGTTTGCCTGAGAGACCGTCAATGTGCTTTAATACAGTGCAAACTTTAAACATTTTATTGGGCTGCAGAACTGTTTAAATTGCTTAAAATTGCATTGATCTATGCTACAAGTCACCTGCAATCAAATCGCAGTGTTAAAACTGGAAAAAAATCACATGTTTGTGTGTCACTATCACTGTTTGCTGTCAGTGAATGGACTTTTGCACTGAACCTAAAATGGCCGCGGGAGGCCTCCTTGATTAATTTACTGCGCCATCTTTGTGTAAATGCCCAGGTAGCGGCGGGAAAAGTTAAAGTACACCCCCTTCAGAGCGGGAAAATTGTGCCACCCTTATGCAAAGCAATTCAAAATGTGCCTCCCACCTTTGTTGTATTGTGCCAAAGATGCCGGCGCCTCCCCTATGCAAAGAGAACCCAGTGGGAGGGTCGCTCACCAGAGGAGAGTGACGTCCGTGCGCACGCTGGGCACGTCAGATGACGCTGAGCACTCCAAGGTGAAAGACATGCAAGAGACCAGCAGCATGGCCGAAAAAGACGCCAAGCGAGTACCAGAGGCAGAGCAAGCACCAGAGGCCAGCACAGGCCTTACGCCGGAGGCCGCGCTCAGGAAAGCGGAGACAGAGACCCTCATCATTCCCGTCGTGGTTGTCGGGCTGACTTCTACCGCAACGTATGAAGGGCACGAGCTACAGGCCCACATCCGAAAAGTGTGGGAATCGAATTGGAGAGAGAGAGAGAAGACCCCCATGCGAACCACCCAATTATACCACAGGTCAGTCGCCTGCAATGGCGTCCGCTGCATATACTCCCATCATTGCTGAAAGATCTGATCTAAATCAGACTGTACCCACGTCTATATGACCAAATTTGCCCCATACTAACCTCTGGGCCAGTTTATCAGCGAAAATCAAAGCTGCACGTATTCCTAGTACCCACGAGTGTAAAAAGTATAACGAGGTGATTACAAGGAAGCTATTGGAGGCCCCTGCGGAAGACTTCCCGGTTCCAATTAGAAAAATGGGCCGAGTTCTCTCAATCTGTAAATTGAGAGGCTTTGGATTTCTCAGAGATCTGGAACATGGCCGTGATTATTACGTGAACCGTCGGCCAGTCAGGCGATAAGACTTGCCCAGCCATTTGCACAATTTGTACATGGATGAGGTAGTCGAATTCACTCTGGCAGAGGGCACTCGAGGCCCCTATGCTACCTGCATCACGCGGCCCAAGCCAGAAGCCGAATCTAGCTAGGAGCCTGCGGAAGACTCAGAACTAGAGGAAGATGAGGAGCTAGTACTCCCTGCTGCCCCCAAGTTGCCAGACGCAAAATATGTGCCACCATGTGCCTTCCTAGCCAGAACCAGTATGCTACTGGGTTCGCGGGCACTAATATCTTGTGGCAGCCCGCTATTGCTATGCTAGACCCTGATGACCGCCCCCAGGCCAAAGTCAGCACCTACTCCCGATTCAGTACAGGAATGTGCACATCTCTTGCGGCAGTTTACTATTCGTTACAGCCAGACCATCCCGGTTCAACCTCAAGAGGTAAGACCAAGTAGGAGGCACATATGCAAACTGTTGTAATTCCTGCACCGTTCACCTGATTTGGATGTAAATATCCTCAAATTACAGCTGACAGTCTGCAGGTAAAGCACATCTTGTTTGTTTCATTTCAAATCCATTGTGGTGGTGTATAGAGCCAAAAATCTTAGAATTGTGTCGATGTCCCAATATTTATGGACCTGACTGTAAAGGACTATACTAGCAACGTAGGACATGTCTTAGCTGGCCAGCTACATGGTCTGAAATTCATATTGTAAGTGCATTCCCACTCTGAGAGACAGAATTGAAAAAAAAAGGAAATCACATTGTATGATTTTTAAAGAATGTATTTGTCTTGCACTGCTGAACATAAGTATTTGAACACCTGAGAAAATCAGTGTTAATATTTGGTACAGGAGCCTTTGTTTGCAATTACAGAGGTCAAACGTTTCCTGTGGTTCTTGACCAGGTTTGCACACACTGCAACAGGGATTTTGGCCCACTCCTCCACACAGATCTCCTCTAGATCTGTTGCTGAGCAACACAGAGTTTCATCTCCCTCCAAAGATGTTCTATTGGATTTAGGTCTGGAGACTGGCTAGGCCACTCCAGAACCTTGATATGCTTCTTACGGTGCCACTCCTTGGTTATCCTGCCTGTGTGCTTTGGGTCGTTGTCATGTTGGAAGACCCAGCCACGACCCATCTTCAATGCTCTGACTGAGGGAAGGAGGTTGTTGCTCAAAATCCCACAATAAATGGCCCCATTCATCCTCTCCTTCATACAAAGCAGTCGTCCTGTCCCCTTTGCCGAAAAGCACCCCCAAAGCATGATGTTACCACTCCCATGCTTCACAGTAGGGATGGTGTTCTTGGGATGCAACTCATCCTTCTGTTTCCTCCAAACACGACAAGTGAAGTTTAGACCAAAAAGTTCTACTTTGGTCTCATCAGACCACATGACTTTCTCCCATGCCTCCTCTGGATCCTCCAGATGGTCATTAGCAAACTTCAGACGGGCCTGGACATGTGATGACTTGAGCAGGGGAACCTTCCGTGCAATGCATGATTTGAAACCATGACGGCGTAGTGTTCTACCGACAGTGACCTTTGAAACTGTGGTCCCAGCTCTCTTCATGTCATTGACCAGCTCCTCCCTTGTAGTTCTGGGCTGATTCCTCACCTTTCTTATCATCAGTGATACCCCACAAGGTGAGATGTTGCATGGAGCCCCAGTTCGAGGGAGACTGACAGTCGTCTTTAGCCTCTTCCATTTTCTAACAATTGCTCCAACAGTTGATCTATTTTCACCAAGCTGCTTGGCAATTGCCCCGTAACCCTTTCCAGCTTTGTGGAGGTCCACAATTTTGTCTCTGGTGTCTTTTGACAGCTCTTTGGTCTTGCCCATGGTAGTCGTTGGCGTATGACTGACTGTGGGGTGGACAGGTGTCTTTAAAGAGTTCAGACAGGTGCTACTAAGTTAGATTAATGAGTGGAGTAGAGGTGGACTTTTTAAAGGTCTTTGAGAGCCAGAATTCTTGCTGTTTCTCAGGTGTTCAAATACTTATGTTCAGCAGTGCAAGACAAATAAATTCTTAAAAAATCATACAATGTGATTTCCTGAATTATTTTTTTAAATTCTGTCTCTCAGAGTGGGAATGCACCTACAATGTGAATTTCAGACCCTCCATGATTTCTAAGTGGGAGAACTTGCAAAATCGCAGGGTGTTAAAATACTTCTGTTCCTCACTGTATAATAAGCCGTTGCAGTGATGATAATACTGCCATACAGTGACCAAGTAGCAGCACCTCACATAAAGTAATATAATAATAGTGCAGAAAATATGTGTAGAAAATACTGATATACAAATATTATAGAAAAGAGAATCTACACTACAGATCTCCACAATGAGGAAAACTATCAAAAACTTTTATTCACCCATGGGAACAAAGAAATACAACGTTTCTGTCCTGTCACAGGACCTTTTTCAAGCTTGTGGATTTACTTTTCTATTGTGAAGATCTGACTTCGAGATCCCAGAACGCTGGCACCCATCACATCTTGCTTTGAGGACTTGTAATGATTTTTTCTACTTGGATGCAATTAATATTATGTTTGCTGCTTTCTACTCTTGAGTGCCAGGCAATCTGTGTGGGACTGCGCTGGTTGTACAAACCCAAGACCAACCTTGACCAATGTTAACCATTATGTTGCCTTCAGCTCCAATCTTACCTCTACCACTAGTGTTATCTCTATTACCAATATTACCTCCATCTTTAATGTTACCTCCAGCTCTAATGTTACCTCCACCTCCAATGTTACCTCCTTCATCTCCATTGTTACCTCCTTCATCCTCAATATTACCTTCTCCATTTCCAATGTTACCTCTTCCATCACCAATGTTACCTCCATCTCCAGTGTTACTTTCTCTATCTCCAATGTTGTCTGCACCTCGAATGTTATCTCTATCACCAGTAGTGATGGACGAACATCGGCCCTGACGGCTCGCGAACGCGATCAAATGTTCGCGAACCGCAAGTTTGCGGTGGGCCCCATTCACTTTAAAGGCAGGCGAACCTGGAATACCTTCAGGTCTTATTTGCAGCCACTAAATGCTTACTAGAAGTGCACAAGTCGTCCCACAACATGGGCAGTGACATTCCAGATGTATTATTCGAATTATCGATCTCCATGTTTTTTTCAATGCGAAATATCGTCAGTTTAATTTTCGCCTGAGCGCATGCGCAAAATAGGCGTGGCCTACTACAGCAACTGGGTTTCCACCAGACCGAAGTTGGATGCGATCAGAAAAGATGGTTGGCAACAATTTTCGCGACGTTGAGGAAGAATTTCTGATCACTGTAAATAATTTGCCATTAAAGCAGTGTATTTGATTACATTTCACATGCATGTTATAACAATCACTGTATATGCAGATCGAGTGTTTGAAAAAAGCGCCACTGCGAAAATCCCTAATGATGTGATTTATTTTTTTGCGGTACACACAACTTCACATTTTATAAGGTCTCATGAGATATTAGTTATTGGTGCACTAAGTATTGTTGTGAGAACTTGCCACTCCAGTACAGGCCCCAAAAATTAGGCATTCAACGGACATAAAAGGCCTTTTATGCCGCTGTAGTTACCTAAGACAAGGACCATGATTTGTTCTGCGTGGTGACGGATATTTGTGGGCTGTCATGAGGAAATTCAATCAAACATGGTCGACTCGTCACATGTGTTGAATTCCTCCGAGATCCATGCCTCATTCATTTTTTGAAATGTGAGGTAGTCCACACTGTCGTGATCTAGGCGAGTGCGCTTATCGGTCACGATACCCCCTGCTGCGCTGAACGTCCTTTCGGACAGGACACTGGATGAGGGGCAAGCACACAGTTCCATGGCAAATTGTGCCAGCTCTGGCCACAGGTCAAGTCTGCACTCCCAGTAGTCCAGGGGTTCCTCGCTTCTCAGAGCGTCCACATCAGCCGTTTACCCGATGTAGTCGGACACCTGTCGGTCTAGCCATTCCGTGAGCTGTATCCGGAGGGCGGCTGTCGATGGGTTGGGTGCAAGAATGATCTCATATCCGAAGTGACCAACGCATCTTCAAACCGCCCTCTTCTTCCATGCGCTGTTGGATTGGTACCCGCAACTGTTTCTCTGTGAGTGGAAATTCCTCTGCCAGCGCCCGCAACAGCAGAATGCAGCATTTCTCTAAGCAAGGCCTGGAAATGCTGCATTCTGACAGCCCTCTGTGATGCTGGTAACATGTCCGCCATTTTGTGTTTGTAACGGGGGTCTAAGTACGTTGTCACCCAGTACTGGTCCTTGCCCTTTATGCTTTTTATACGGGGGTCCCTCTTCAAACACTGGAGCATGAAGGCCCCCATTTGCACTAAACTGGAAGCGGTGGAGCGCCCTGGCTCCTGCTCATCGTCCAGGATAATGTCGTCCTCGGTCTCCTCCCCCCAGTCACGGACAACACCAGGGATCCCCGAAAAGTTTAAAACCTGCTCTTCTTGCTCCTCCTCCCCCCTGCCACCATCCTCCTCCTCCTCCCCCCAGCCACCATCCTCCTCCTCCCCCCAGCCACCACCCTCCTCTGACTCCTCCTCAGACTCCTGCTGACTTGTCTCAGATGGAGTAGCCCCCCCATGGAATTCATTCAGCATTGCGACTTCCTCATCTTCCAGCTCCTGCTCCTCGACGGCTTGATCAATGACACAACGCAATGCACGCTCCAGAAAGAAGGCGTAAGGTACGATGTCACTGATGGTGCCCTGGCTACGATTGACCAGTTTGGTGATCTCATCAAATGGCCGCAGAAGTCTGCATGCTTCACGCATGAGCAGCAACTGGCGCGGTGAAAAGAAACCAAGCTCCCAGAACCCGTCCTGCCGCAGAGTTCGTACAGGTAGTCGTTAACGGCACGTTCCTGCTGGAGCAGCCTATGAAGCATATACAAGGTGGAGTTCCAGCGCATCGGGCTGTCACAAATCAGACGTCTGACGGGCAGGTGGTGTCGCCGCTGAATGTCAGCAAGGCAAGCCATGGCCGTGTAAGAACTTCTAAAATGGCCAGAGATTTTCCTGGCCTGCCGCAAGACGTCCTGGACCCTGGAGTATTTGGCAATGAATCACTGCACGACTAAGTTCAGGACGTGTGCCATGCACGGCACGTGTGTCATTTTGCCCTGTTTCAGCGCGCTCAGCAGATTGGCTCCGTTGTCGCACACCACTTTACCAACTGTCTAATTGAGCGGGGTTAGCCACTGATCGGCCTGTGACCGCAGAGCTGAAAGCAGTGCAGGACCGGTGTGGCTCTTGGCTTCCAGGCACAACAGCCGCAGCACAGCATGGGAACGTCTCACCTGGGACATCGAATATGTTCTGGGGAGCCTGGGGGGTGCAGCGGAAGAGGCTGTAGCAGTGGAAAAGGAGGAGTTAGACGAGGAGGAGACAGAGGATGGAGTAGGAGGAGGAGAAGAAGAGGCAGGCCTGCATGCAATCCGTGGCGGTAACACCAAATCTACACAGGTGCCACGGGTTACATGCTTGACGGCCGTCAGAAGGTTCACCCAGTGGGCAGTAAAAGTTATGTACCTTCCCTGCCTGTGTTTGCTAGACTGCCCTGTGGTTCAGAAGTATCTTGGCACCGACACTGTGTGCCAGAGATACATTCACTTGCTGCTGAACATGGCCATATAGCTCTGGGATGCCCTTCTGGGAGAAATATTTCCTTCCGGGGACCTTCCATTGCGGTGTGCCAATGGCCACAAATTTTCTAAAGGCCTCCGAGTCTACCAGTTTATATGGCAGTAGTTGGCGGGCTAGCGGTCCCGACAAGCCAGCGGTCAGCCGTTGGGCAGGAGGGTTATCCGGCGTCATCATCTTTTTTCGCTCGAACATTTGGACCACGGAAGTCTGCCTTTTGCCAGATGAACGCAATGACGGCACGGTGGAAGGTGGAGTGGAGGACAAATGGGAGGAGAAGGAGAAGAGGCAGTACGTGGAGCGCCGGGAGTGTGGCTTTGTGGGTTCTGACGGCGTTGCTCCCACTGGGCTCGGTGATGGGAGGCCAGGTGCCTTCTTAAGGCGGTCATCTCTAGGTGAGTGTTGGGCTTACAGCGACTTATGCGTTGACAGCACAGGTTGCAGATAGCAACACTATTGTCAGCAGTGGACACGTTAAAGAAAGCCCACACTGCGGAGCCATGTGCCGGCGTCCTGGGAGCTCAAGATGTGACCGTGCATGGCGGATGGCTCGTTCCTGATACATTAGCAGTCTGCTTTTTGCCTCCTGTGCACTGTAAGTTCTGCCTGCTTCTCCTCCCTATCTGCTGCTCCGTCTCTCCCTCTGAACTCCCCTCCTCTTCCTCTCTTGTGGGCACCCACGTGACGTCCATAGACACATCATCATCGTCCCCTTCACCACCACTGACATTAGAGATCTCGGAGTAGGCAGCAACAGCGGGGACCACCCTCCTTGGACTGTACTGTTGTCAGACTGCTGGGTGGTGACCGTTGATACCTCCTCTTCCTGATTCGATGCCAAGAATGGCTGCGCATCGGTAAGGTCTTAGAATGTATGGGAGGGGCTATGGTGGTGGTGGTGTCTTTGGGGGTGCACACAGCAGAGAGTGAGGAGGATGCAGATAGAGAGGATGAGGAGGGTGCAGAAGCGGAAGGCTGAGTGAGCCACCAAACCAAGTCTGGTGCGTCCTTTGTCGTAATTGCACGCACCTTCTGCAACTTCCCACTTAGGCTCCGGCCTGGTGCACCTGCCTGACCCCTACCACCCCTGCGGAACGGCCTGCCTCTTCCTCTGCCTGTCATTTTCAAAATGACCCTGTGCCAAAGTCCCTATAGAAGAGCAGTATTTGTGGAAGCAGGTATATCACACCGTTGCCTCAATCAGTTTTTTGGGGGGCAACTGGTATATCACACCAGTAGAAATGATTTCTTCAAATAGCGTTTGTCACTTTGTGTAGATGCAGTAACGCAGCAAAACCGCAGACAAATGCTGCACTGCACAAATGCACTATATAGAAAGTATATTATTGGTATATCACACCCCTGCTTCAATCAGTTTTTTGGGGGGCAACTGGTAAATCACACCAGTAGAAATTATTAGTTCCAATAACGTTTGTCCCTCTATATACCTGCGGTAACGCAGCAGAACCGCACACAACTGCTGCACAATTGCACTATAATATATTTTCTATGTTAGAAAGTATATTATAAGTATAACGCACCCCTCTGTGTATCACACCTATCGATAGCACACCTATACCAGTCCTTAAAAGGACTTTTGTGGCCCTATTAGCTAGGGTTTGGTGTCCCTAACAGTCTGTCCCTGCTCCACACAGCAACTTCTCCGTACACTGGCAAAAGTCTGAATGTAAAATGGCGGCCAGATCAGGTTTATTTATAAGGTAGGGGGTCTGTCCATGTGCTGAAACTTCTCAATTGGCTGTCCTGTACCACCTGATGGATGTGTCATGGGTCAAAGTTCTTCACAATGTAAAAGAATATGGCGGGCGCGAATATCGCCATATGTTTGCCCGTTCGGCGACCAACGTTGGCCGCGAAACGAAAGCCGGGCGAACCGCAAGGCCATCTCTAGTCACCAGTATTACCTCCAGTTCCATTGTTACCTCCATCACCAATGTTACTTTCTCCATCTCCATTGTTGTCTACACTTCGATTGTTATCTCTATCTCCAATGTTACCTCCAGTTCCATTGTTACTTCCATCTTCAATGTTACCTCCACCTCCAATGTTATCTCCTTCATCTCCAGTATTACCGTCTTCATTTCCAATGTATCCTCTCCCATCTCCATTGTTATCTCCAGCTCCAATGTTACCTCTGCCTCCAATGTTACCTCCACCTCTAATGTTACCTCCTCCATCTCCAATGTTATCTCCACCTCCAACGTTACCTCTAACTCTATCTCCACCTCCAAAGCTATCTCCACCTCCAACATTGCCTCTGTTTCCAATGTCACCTCCGCCTCTAATGTTACATCCAGCTTTAGTGTCATTTCCAGCTTTAGTTGTCTCTAGCTCACTTAGTTGCACCTCCAATGTTACTTCCACCACCACCAGTCTCCATCTTGTTACAAGGTGCAGTTGTAGTATTTCTGAGAACATTTTTCATCCATAGATAAAAATTAATATAAAGGGAAGTACAAACTGCAACTACAATATGTGACCTGTCCTGACGTTTTAGAGCACTTTGCTGGTGTGTTAAATGCAGAAAAAAAATAACAAATTAAAGTGTAAAACAGTAACAAAATAAAAAAAATATAACATATAACAAGAGTAAAGATTAAAAAAAAAGGCAATAGCAAATACTGAACAGTTAAACATCCCATGTGTGACACTCATCAGAAACTAAAAGTAATGAGATCTGTGAAGTAACTTTCCTTGCAACCATTTTCTAACTGTTTTTCCCAAGTTTTTCAAGTTCTGATTTAACCACTAGATGGCGGACAATGGTCAGGAAATCTGCTGTAAATCCCCAGCACTCTGTAATCATAAAGTCTTCTCAAAAATTACAAAAATCACGTCCATGAAATCTTTTTAGAACTTTTGTGCAGACTCTGAATGTTACATAAACTTCTAGTGTTATGCTTCTCTTTTCTACTGCTCTGTGTGTCAGTCTTCACTGTAGTTCCGTAATTCTGTTCATGAGTTAGAAGACTCAAGGTGGACAGAGATGCTGGTCCCTTTCACATCAATAGCAGGAAATTGTGGGAGGATGTTAAAACATATATTATGAATGAGGGGATAAATCCATGATAAAGTAAATTCTACAATAACAGTAAAAAATGCTGCATCTGTAATTAATGAGGTACAGAGAAGAGGGGGCTATGATATATGGGGTTACAGAGGAGGAGGCATTTGTCAAGAATACTACTAGAGGATGGGATGCTGTGATCTATGGGGTACTGAGGAGGGGAGGGGAGACTATGATATATGGAGGTGCAACGTGACGCCCTCCAGGGCACGATCAGTCCCAGTGTGTAGGAAATGCCGAGAGGTGATGCGGCCTTACTAGTTCTGTGTGTCACGGTGCTCCTACCTGGATACTGTCGCTCCCCAGGGGTAGGCTCTGCAGTATTCAAAGGAGCTGTAGTTGGAGGAATAAGCCAAGTCCAGATTTGATAAAGTTCAACAGTTTTACTTGAATAAACTTGCATCCAGATAGTATTTACTCTTTCTCTGGCCCCAGCAGGTTTGCGGTGCACTGGCAGGTCAGCTTGGACACCTTGCTTTGCCTTTCTCTGCTGTACTTATCTCTGGCTTCGGTCAGGTATCTGGGCTTTTTAGCAGTTCTAGTACCTTTCAGTAGGGTGCCTTTGACCTTGACCCACTTGTAATACCCAGTCTCTAAACTTAAAGGAGTTTAGGTGCTCTATGAGCTGCTTCCCCCGGAGGACCCCTGCTGCAGGAGAGGGGGGGGGGGGGGTCTACTCACTGCGCCATGTCTCATCTCCTTCCAACTCTCAACTCAATGAACTCTGAACAGGCAAAAACACCCCTCCCCCTGGAAAAACTGGGAGAACCCACTCCTCCTGGAACTGGAGGAGCAGGGGAGGCTATGATATATAGAGGTACTGGAGGAGGAGCCACTCTAAATGCACCTCTTCTCCAGTTACCCCTGCTCCAGGATCCCCACTATTACCCTGCCTCAGGCGACCCTAATGCCTCTGTTTCAGTTATGACCCTCCGTTTGTGCCCTTTGTGTCACATTCTCTAGTATTGACACGTATGGTTTACATGGCGGCAGTTATTCCGTATTTACAGGCATCACTGCTGCCATGGAGGATTTAAAGGGGTTGTCCAGGTTTTCAAGTTATCCTCTCCACACCATAGGGCATAACTATATGATTAGTGGGGTCCGATCCTGCGACCCCCACTGATCCCAGGAACTGATCCCGGGTCCTTTTTGATGGTGTGGCAGGCCACACATACACCCTGCTGCTCCATTTATTCTCTTTGGGACCACTGAAATTAGCCAGCGCTGTACTCCGCCATCTCCAGTGACCCCATAGAGAATGGATGGAGAGGCAGGACATATGCTCCACCTGCCAATCAATCAAGAAGGGGGATCAGTGGGGGCTCCAGCATTCAGACCCCCACGGATCACTTAGTTATCCCTGATCCTGTGGATAGAGGATAACTAGAAAAGTGGACACAGGCCCTTTAACAGGCGAGCATTTCTATTTTAGTTTGACACATATTTTGGGCCAGATTTTAAATTTTTGTTTTATTTTATTTTTTTACACCTAAAGAAAACCTTTAAGGATAGGGAATGTGAAAAGTCCAACAGCTATGACACAACAGGTGATAAGTGTCGGATTGGTGGGGGTCTGACTGCTGGGACCAGGGCCGGCCTTTGGGGTGTGCGAGCTGTGCGGCCGCACAGGGCGCCATGGCAAGAGGGGCGGCCAGGCTGTGTAGCGATTGCCACAAACTGTAACGACATGCCTTCTCTCACCTCCCGGCAGCGCCCTTACTACTTTATAGACGCCCTGCCTTTATAGACAAATCCCAGGCATAGTCATCTGCGTCTGCTGGGATTCGAACCCACGACCTTCTGTATCAGAGGCAAAGGAGGGGGAGAGAATAGAATGGTTAGTTCCATTCTACCTAAAGCTCACTACCAGGCACACTGCCACCTGCTGGTAAACCAGGCCCAGTGTATGAAATACAATAAATAAGAGTTACATAGCACATTCTGAACAGACCTGAAAACAAAAACCATAGTGGTTTCACACATTGTTTAGGCATTAGAGACAGCAGCAGGTTATAGAAATGGTAGTAACTGGTCTGGGGTACTACAGAGGTACTGAAGGAGGAGCAGAGACTATGATATATGGAGGTACTGGAGGAGGGGAGACTATGATATATGAAGGTACTGGAGGAGGAGGGGAGTCTATGATATAAGGAGGTACTGGAGGAGGAGAGGAGACTATGATATATGGAGGTGCAACGTGCCCCCCTCCAGGACACAATCAGTCCCAGTGTGTAGGAAATGCCGAGAGGTGATGCGGCCTTACTAGGTATGTGTCACGGTGCTCCTACCTGGATACTGTCGCTCCCCAGGGGTAGGCTCTGCAGTATTCAAAGGAGCTGTAGTTGGAGGAATAAGCCGAGTCCAGACTTGATAAAGTTCAACAGTTTTACTTGAATAAACTTGCATCCAGATAGTATTTGATCTTTCTCTGGCCCCAGCAGGTTTGGGGTGCACTGGCAGGTCAGCTCGGACACCTTGCTTTGCTTTTCTCTGCTGTAATAATCTCTGGCTTTGGTTGGCTATCTGGGCTTTTTAGCAGTTCTGGTACCTTTCAGTAGGGTGCCTTTGGCCATCGACCCTATTGTCATACCCAGTCTCTAAACTGCAAGGAGTTTTGGTGCTCTATGAGCTGCTTCCCCTGAGGACCTCTGCTGCAGGAGGGGGTCCACTCACTGCACCATGTCTCGTCTCCTTCAACTCAACGAACTCTGAACAGGCAAAAACACCCCTCCCCCTGAAAGAACTGGGAGAGCCCACTTCTCCAAGGAGGGGGGAGAGAATAGAATGGTTAGTTCCATTCTACCTATAGCTCACTACTGGTAATTCATGCTGCCACCTGCTAGTAAACTAGGCACAGAGTATGAAATACAATAAATAACAGTTACATAGCACCTTCTAAACAAACCTGGAAACAGAGGTACTGCAGGAGGAGGGGAGGCTATGATATATAGAGGTACTGCAGGAGGAGGGGGGACTATGATATATAGAGGTACTGCAGGAGGAGGGGGGACTATGATATATAGAGGTACTGCAGGAGGAGGGGAGGCTATGATATATAGAGGTACTGCAGGAGGAGGGGAGGCTATGATATATAGAGGTACTGCAGGAGGAGGGGGGACTATGATATATAGAGGTACTGCAGGAGGAGGGGGGACTATGATATATAGAGGTACTGCAGGAGGAGGGGGGACTATGATATATAGAGGTACTGCAGGAGGAGGGGGGACTATGATATATAGAGGTACTGCAGGAGGAGGGGGGACTATGATATATAGAGGTACTGCAGGAGGAGGGGGGACTATGATATATAGAGGTACTGGAGGAGGAGCCACTCTAAATGCACCTCTTCTCCAGATACCCCGCTCCAGGATCCCCACTATTACCCTGCCTCAGGCGACCCTAATGCCTCTGCTTCAGTTATGACCCTCCGTTTGTGCCCTTTGCTCACGTTGCTCCTTTAGCGCCTTTGCTTGGGCTTTGGTAAAGGTTATGACCTGCAAAGGGGGTTGGACTTATGACTGGAAAACTCTGCACAGTGCGTCACATTCTCCAGTATTGACACGTACGGTTTACATGGCGGCCGTGATGATATTCCGTATTTACAGGCATCACTGTTGCCATGGAGGATTTAAAGGGGTTGTCCAGGTTTTAAAGTTATCCTCTCCACACCATAGGGCATAACTATATGATTAGTGGGGTCCGATTCTGCGACCCCCACTGATCCCAGTAACGGGTCCTGTTCCCCCTTTTTGATGGTGTGCATATGCTCGACCTCCCACTCAATCAAGGGGGATCAGTGGGGGCTCCAGCATTCAGACCCCCACGGATCACTTAGTTATCCCCGATCCTGTGGATAGAGGATAACTAGAAAAGTGGACACAGGCCCTTTAACAGGCGAGCATTTCTATTTTAGTTTGACACATATTTTGGGCCAGATTTTTAATTTTTGTTTTATTTTATTTTTTTACACCCAAAGAAAACCTTTAAGGATAGGGAATGTGAAAAGGTCCAACAGCTATGACACGACAGGTGATAAGTGTCTGATTGGTGGGGGTCTGACTGCTGGGACCTCCATGATCAAGGGAACGCGGCCTTGAGACCCTTGTGTACATAGATTGGCGATAATGTAATTCAATGTCTCAGGACCCCTTTTTTCCTGATCAGTGGGTGTTCCAGCAGTCAGACCCCAGCAATCTGATATTTATCACCTATCCTGTAGATAGGTCATTATGGTAGGACAACCCTTTTAATTACACTGTAGATTATGTACAATCTGAGGAGGTTACGATTTGGTAAATTTCATGCCAGACATTTATGCTTGACAGCCGGTTCAGACATGAGCGTACTGAACGTACACTCTGTACGCGCGATTACAAGCTTACACACTATAGGGAAAGGCTGGAAGTGCTCATAGGCCAACATCTTTCCCTATAGTGTGCAAGCACGGCCACCGCTGCTGGATTACACAGTGGTAATAACCACGGATACGTGCTGTGTATAATGTGATGGGAAGGAGTCAATATGGAGAATCGCAATACATTAGTAAGTGCCTTGTATTAACTTTCTCTACATGATAAATGCCAATTGCTGAAGTGAGAGGACCCCTATAGGTGTGCTACACTTAATAGGGTTAGGCGTAAATGTCATGGTGTGTTCATTGCGTGTTTCCTATGTGTGATTGGTGTGTGCTATATGTTCTATGTATCGGTGGTGTATGTGCAGCATGTGACATAGGCATCAGTGGCATGTGAGCCACGTATAAGTGTCTTGTGTGCCACATGTGTCCAATGAGTGATTGGTGTGCGCTGCATGTGTCTTGTTTCCAGGAGAGTTGTTGATTATGTAATAGAAGAAGGGGGATTATTATACATGAGGTACTGAGGAGGGGGAACATTTCAAACTCTACTAAATTTGGTATCAAGAAGAGATGAACACCATCTTTAATAGGTGACTCAACTGGAGGACAGTGGTGGCCTCCTTAGTGCACAGCGGTTCCTTCTGGGATGGGAATTTTCTTCTTACAAGCCGTTAACCCTCTGGTCTCCAGCTAAAATAGGTTGGATTTATTGCTGTATCACTCTGTGGCAGGCTGTCCACCATGCTCATGGATTGGTCCTCGTGCTAATACCTCTCATCTCCCCCAGAACTGCTTGCTTACCCCAGGCAGATGTCATTTGTATCATTGGTAAGGGTAGGTCGAGATCACCTGGGTTGAGGGCACAGGACATGAATACTGAACATCCAGCCATAATGGAGTCGGAAGCAGAGTCAAGTCGTCATTAGAACATCCTGCAGAAAATGTCACTTTTCTGATTCTGACCTACATGAACTTCCAGAACTTAGTAATGTCTATGGATAAGATTATGATGCATAACTTGACTGCTATGTTGCTCTAAGTCTAAAGGAACAGAGTATGCAGTGGGAAGACACTGAGGAACAAGAACTTGACCACTTACAGTAGATAAGAGGATGGGTTCTGGTGACAGAACCATGAATTCCTGTTGGTGGTGCACACTGAACAAAGGGCAAACGATGGTACCAGAACCTTTGGATCCTCCAATATTGACTGTGGACAAACAATAAATTATTGTCTTCGAACCAAAACTGAACTTCCAATATTGTGAGATCTTATCCTTTATTTTCCAGTCTATAGAGATCACAACTCTCAAAATTCCCACAGATTTGTCCTCGTTGAAGCTTTGGAATGGCTGTTGACTAGTGTTAAGCGTTTAGATCTAAGATCCAAAGTCCATTAGTTCTAAAAATTTATTTTAATGCTGTATGGAGATGGATCTCTGTACAGCATTAAAACGAAGTTTTGAACGATTCGACTTCAGAACTTGGATCCGAAGCTCGATTCCCTCAACACTACTGATGACTATAGCAGTCGTGTCTTGGATGTAGACCACAACAGTGAATCTACAGCTAAGGGTTAATCCTTCTACGTGGCCGGCGCTCCATGAGCTCAATCATGAATTCTGCAGATCTTTCATTGCATCCATATGCGGCCCATGTAGTCAGCCCTGGAGCCGGGTGCCTTGCCAACAGATTCCTATGAGCAGCCCTGTAACCCAGGAGATTTTGGCTCAGTTTCTGTACGTGAAATTCACAGAGTGAAAGAGACTTATTGTCTGAAAAGTGACAGGTCCAAAAAAAGAAGAAAAAAAAAGTGGAGAAAGTCAGAGTGAGAACTCACATCTCAGCCAACGGGCCCCAGCTAAACAAATATGTCATTGACTCTGCTGGGAGCCAGTGAGAAGCTGGGGCTGGCTGAATCACTCCACACACATACAAAGCAGCCCTCACTTTTCCACTCCACTATTTTGGGCTCTCGGTTGTGGTTCCTTTAACCTTTGACCGCTTATAATCCAAAACAACAAATGTCCCGACCGCATCTTCCCAACGTCTTAAGGAGGAGTGGAGGCTGCACTAAGACATATAGAAATACCATTAAAGACAGAAGCTCAGCCTCAGATACAGTCACTACCACACCACCAGCCGCTGGAATAGAGGACCTCATGTCTAAATAGGTCCATCCGCAAATGTGTGAGAGAGTATGGTGGTGACCTCCCTACCACCCACCACTGAGGGCCTCATGTAAAAGATTAGGTGATCTCCCTAGCACTGACGGCTGGCGGCCTCAAGTGAAATAGGATGGGGCGACCTCCTTTCCAGTGCCTCATTTGAAAGGATGGGAGTGACCTTCCTACCACAAGCCTCATGTCTCAATACACCCATCTGTAGATATGTGAGAGAGGATGGGGTCGCCCCTCCTACCAACAACCACTGGGTGGCTCATGTGAAAGAATGGGTTACCTCACTACCAATGACCACCGGAGCCTCATGTGAGAGATGAGATGTATGTAATAAACACTAATGTATAATATAATAAGTATGTGCCTCCCCCCCCCCCCCCCCAGGTCTCATTATTCAGAGTCTCTGCTCACTATATTTATACGCTTCATGCCAAGTACTGAAGGTCTTTTCCAAGATAAATTGACTGTGGATCCTGAGGACTGGATCACTGATTCTCAGCTTGTATTTCTGGGAAGGCTCAGGTTCCTCTTGAGGTAACACTCGCTTCTCCGAGACAAATATTATCAGATTAAATATTGAGCTTCTTAATTATCAGAGATTTACGGAGTGTTAGACCTGAGCAGCTCTGGTCAGAAGTGTCCATACAGGAGTGTCCAGGAGTCCTGAAGGAGTCACATGGGGCTGGTACACGACAAGATGTGTCCTAGACTTCAATCTGGAAATAACCTTTAAGAGATCTCCATTCTAAACTGACGACTGGATCATGTACAGAGTGCGATAGGTTGATCACCATTATGAAGTGAGTAATGGGTCATATATACTGTAGAGTCCTATAGCCTGCCCTCATTTGTGAAGAGTGTACTGGGTCATAAATAAAGTCCTATCAAATGACAAGTGAGGACTGGGTGCAGGGGTTATTGGGGAAGCAGAAAGGGTCCAACGAGGAGGAGGACTAAAAAAAATTATTATCAGGACCCCCGCAACAGTATTATACAATTACATTACAAACAGTGACATGACGTACAGTATAACATCTGTCATGCCTGTTCTGAAAGAGCGACCTTGACTAGCCACAGGAGTGGGGGTTGCACAACAGGAAGAGTTGAAAAGAAGTTGCTGGAGGGGAGGGCCCATTCAAAAATTTGCTGTGGGGCCCAGTCACTTATAGTTATGCCACTGACTGGGTCATATTCAGCGAGCCCATGTTGAGCCAATGCAGAGCATGGGAGTGGTAGTGGCACTGATGAGATGCAGTGTCATGGTGTGCTACCTCATTCCGTCACTCCCTGGGGTTCTGGATGCAGTGAACATGTGATGTGAAGGAGCGAGGCAGAGATTGTAGAGTATAGAACAAAGAACGTGCAAATTAGTGCAACGAAAAATAGCAGTACATCCAGCAGTAGTTTGTACAAAGTGCAACCTCTCATCCCACATAATGGACGTATGGTGGCTGGTAATGTGGCAGAAGATCATACTTAGACATTTGCTAGCTGACTATGTCTCTCTCTCCTGATTCCCTGTCCCCCAATTGTACTCTGGCACCTGTAGCTGTAGGTGTCCACTGTGTAATGCAGGCTTCGAGCTATGCCTGTCTTAAACTGCAGTGGCGGTGTCTTAACATGTTTCCCCTCACTTTGCAGCAGAGTCTGTATTACTTGATTGCTTGATCACTCTGCTGACAATAATACATTGTTGTCTCCAAGATTTCTGTAGTCTGGGATCCTGCAGGCCCTCAGAAGTAGTTGTCCTCCTAGATCATTCGACTCTGTGCCTCATGGCCTGGAGGAGCATGCTAGCTCACCCCCACTCTCCTCTCTCGGATTTACTCTAACTAGCTCTCTGCCTCTCCCTTGTCAGGAACTCGGATCAGCACACTCCTTCCAGACACATTCTCTGCAGACATACTCTCTGCACACTGCGTCTTTACACACCGCTTATATGCACTCCACTTCATTGCAGACACCTGCTGGCACAATCCTTCTCTGCAGACACATTCTCTGCACACTGCTTCCCTGCAGACACATTCTCTGCAGACATACTCTCTGCACACTGCGTCTTTACACACAGCTTATATGCACCCCGCTTCTCTGCAGACACCTGCTGGCACAATTCTTCTCTGCAGACACAGTCTCTGCACACTGCTTCTCTGCAGACATCTTCATTGCACAGAGCTTCTCTACAGATACCTTCTCTACAAACATATTCTCTTTACACTGCGTCTCTACACACAGCTTCTCTGCAGAAACCTGCTGGTAATTTGAAGTTTGGACATTTGTGAACATTTGCCCAGTTCTCCCTATGCAAAGACATCAACTCCTCACTTTATTTCACTTGAAAGGTTTAACTTGCACTGTTTAATACTGTGTAACTGAATTTTATATATACACTCACCTAAAGAATTATTAGGAACACCATACTAATACGGTGTTGGACCCCCTTTTGCCTTCAGAACTGCCTTAATTCTACGTGGCATTGATTCAACAAGGTGCTGATAGCATTCTTTAGAAATGTTGGCCCATATTGATAGGATAGCATCTTGCAGTTGATGGAGATTTGAGGGATGCACATCCAGGGCATGAAGCTCCCGTTCCACCACATCCCAAAGATGCTCTATTGGGTTGAGATCTGGTGACTGTGGGGCCATTTTAGTACAGTGAACTCATTGTCATGTTCAAGAAACCAATTTGAAATGATTGGAGCTTTGTGACATGGTGCATTATCCTGCTGGAAGTAGCCATCAGAGGATGGATACATGTTCTCATTCTGTTTACGCCAAATTCGGACTCTACCATTTGAATGTCTCAACAGAAATCGAGACTCATCAGACCAGGCAACATTTTTCCAGTCTTCAACAGTCCAATTTTGGTGAGCTCGTGCAAATTGTAGCCCCTTTTTCCTATTTGTAGTGGAGATGAGTGGTACCCGGTTTGGTCTTCTGCTGTTGTAGCCCATCCGCCTCAAGGTTGTGCGTGTTGTGGCTTCACAAATGCTTTGCTGCATACCTCGGTTGTAACGAGTGGTTATTTCAGTCAACGTTGCTCTTCTATCAGCTTGAATCAGTCGGCCCATTCTCCTCTGACCTCTAGCATCCACAAGGCATTTCCGCCCACAGGACTGCCGCATACTGGATGTTTTTCACTTTTCACACCATTCTTTGTAAACCCTAGAAATGGTTGTGCGTGAAAATCCCAGTAACTGAGCAGATTGTGAAATACTCAGACCGGCCCGTCTGGCACCAACAACCATGCCACGCTCAAAATTGCTTAAATCACCTTTCTTTCCCATTCTGACATTCAGTTTGGAGTTCAGGAGATTGTCTTGACCAGGACCACCCCCCTAAATGCATTGAAGCAACTGCCATGTGATTGGTTGACTAGATAATTGCATTAATGAGAAATAGAACAGGTGTTCCTAATAATTCTTTAGGTGAGTGTATATAGTCATATATATCCTGTTCATTTGCACTGTATTTGCGAGGCTCTGTGGAAAGGGTTAATGATCACTGAAAGACTTGTGGGACTTTGAATGAGAAGCTGGTAATTTTCAACAGGTACGATTGGATTAAAAGAAGAGCATGTTTTGGAGAGAAAAAGCCAGACTTGTTTATCACCAAAACCAGACAGACTGACCTTTTGAACGTCTGGTTTAGCTCTGTTGTTATGTCTGAAGACTTGTTTGTGTCTGGAATAACTGCTGTGTCATTGCCATTGAGTATCATTGAAGCTTTAATGTAAGTCTATGACAGACGGGAGTTGTAACATTTGTTTGTGCTGAGTTTCTCCACTCCACTCCTCCAACTCGAAAGTTCTAGTTAGGCCAGAAACTGTATACTAGTAGAGCCCCTAGTGTTCTGCAGTTAGGGAAGAGTGCTTAGAAGAGGAGACTCTACCATACTATTGAGTGACAGACCTTGGATCACCACCCTTTGGCCAGGGTACCAGCATCCTGAGACAGAGAGGGACAGCTAGCTCAGACCTTTCCACAGCATATAACCCTTCTTCTGACATGGAGGAGACTGGAGAAGCCAGCCCTATGCCTCGCCTGTATTGTTTTGCACCCGAATTCCTCCAGTAAAGAAGCACACTGGTTTACTGCAGACCCTGACTCTCTGGACTTACTTCCCATTGGGGTTCACCACGCCTTACCGTCCCTTCCGGAGAGCATCAGCACGTGGTGACACCTCGACGGTGTCCGGGGGACCCAGCATAGCGTTGGGGCCACCCCAAACCCGGCCACTGCACACAGTTTCTCTGCATACGACATGCCTGCATAAAGCTTCTCTGCACCCTGCTTCTCTGCAGACTCAGTCTCTGTACACTGCTTCTCTGAAGACAACTTCCTTGCATTTCTATGCACACTTCTCTGCAGGTCCCCTGTTTGCACAATTCTTCTCTGTAGACACCTACTGACACCAACAAAAATGTATATGAGTAAAAGAGAGAATATATTATATAGAGAGTCAATTATGCAGCATTAATATTGATAAAACACAAATAAACTAATTATCAAAACATAAAAAAACACTTCAATTAATGAAACTTATTTTCCACAGCCTAAATATGAGGGACAGAGACACCATTAAAATCAATAACCAAAAGCAACACTATTTCACGGATTCCTAGCCTAGAGAATCCTGGAAATAAACCAAAAAACAATATTACACAATCTAATAATAATGCCTAATAATAATTCCGTAATGGAAAACCATTGATTAGAGCTACCCAGAATCAGGTTCCTTTTAGGCTACTTTCACACCTGCGTTCAGGTGTCCGCTCGTGAGCTCCGTTTGAAGGAGCTCACGAGCGGTCCCGAACGCAGCCGTCCAGCCCTGATGCATTCTCAATGGAGGCGGATCCACTGAGAATGCATCCGCCTGCCAGCGCTCAGCCTCCGCTCCGCTCAGTGAGCGGACACCTGAACGCTGCTTGCAGCGTTCGGTTGTCCGCCTGGCCGTGCGGAGGCGAGCGGATCCGTCCAGACTTATAATGGAAGTCAATGGGGACGGATCCGTTTGAAGATGACACAGTATGGCTCAATTTTCAAACGGATCCGTCCCCCATTGACTTTCAATGTAAAGTCTGAACGGATCCGTTTGCATTATCATGAAAAAAATAAATAAATATATATATATATTTTTTTTTTGTTCATGGTTATGCAAACGGATCCGTTCTGAACGGATGCAAGCGTTTGCATTATAGGAGCGGATCCGTCTGTGCAGACACCAGACGGATCCGCTCCTAACGCAAGTGTGAAAGTAGCCTTAGCACAAATGCTGATAGGCCACCTCCTTCCCAGAAAGACTCCCAGCACATGCTCTCCTCTTACAGTGGGATGCGAAAGTTTGGGCAACCTTGTTAATCGTCATGATTTTCCTGTATAAATCGTCTGTTGTTACGATAAAAAATGTCAGTTAAATATATCATATAGGAAACACACACAGTGATATTTGAGAAGTGAAATGAAGTTTATTGGATTTACAGAAAGTGTGCTATAATTGTTTAAACAGAATTAGGCAGGTGCATAAATTTGGGCACTGTTGTCATTTTATTGATTCCAAAACCTTTAGAACTAATTATTGGAACTCAAATTGGCTTGGTAAGCTCAGTGACCCCTGACCTACATACACAGGTGAATCCAATTATGAGAAAAAGTATTTAAGGGGGTCAATTGTAAGTTTCCCTCCTCTTTTAATTTTCTCTGAAGAGTAGCAACATGGGGGTCTCAAAACAACTCTCAAATGACCTGAAGACAAAGATTGTTCACCATCATGGTTTAGGGGAAGGATACAGAAAGCTGTCTCAGAGATTTCAGCTTCTGTTTCCACAGTTAGGAACATATTGAGGAAATGGAAGACCACAGGCTCAGTTCAAGTTACGGCTCGAAGTGGCAGACCAAGAAAAATCTCGGATAGACAGAAGCGACAAATGGTGAGAACAGTCAGAGTCAACCCAGAGACCAGCACCAAAGACCTACAACATCATCTTGCTGCAGATGGAGTCACTGTGCATCGTTCAACCATTCGGCGCACTTTACACAAGGAGATGCTGTATGCGAGAGCGATGCAGAGGAAGCCTTTTCTCCGCCCACAGCACAAAAAGTGGCGCTTGAGGTGGGCTAAAGCACATTTGGACAAGCCAGCTTCATTTTGGAATAAGGTGCTGTGGACTGATGAAACTAAAATTGAGTTATTTGGCCATAACAAGGGGCGTTATGCATGGAGGAAAAAGAGCACAGCATTCCAAGAAAAACACCTGCTACCTACAGAAAAATATGGTGGTGGTTCCATCATGCTGTGGGGCTGTGTGGCCAGTGCAGGGACTGGGAATCTTGTCAAAGTTGAGGGACGCATGGATTCCACTCAGTATCAGCAGATTCTGGAGACCAATGTCCAGGAATCAGTGACAATGCTGAAGCTGCGCCAGGGCTGGATCTTTCAACAAGACAACGACCCTAAACACTGCTCAAAATCCACTAAGGCATTTATGCAGAGGAACAAGTACAACGTTCTGGAATGGCCATCTCAGTCCCCAGACCTGAATATAATTGAAAATCTGTGGTGTGACTTAAAGAGAGCTGTCCATGCTCGGAAGCCATCAAACCTGAATGAACTAAAGATGTTTTGTAAAGAGGAATGGTCCAAAATACCTTCAACCAGAATCCAGACTCTCATTGGAACCTAAAGGAAGCGTTTAGAGGCTGTAATTTCTGCAGATGTGCAGCGTACTCAAGTTGTGTGCAGTAGGTGTTTCTGGGTGATGTAGTGCAATATACACTAACCTGGTACAGCTGACTCTCTGCAAGGGCAGGTATAGGTAGAAATAGTTCGTGACGCCAGTGCCAAGTAAACGGTGGCACGCCGTTTGCGGATGCAGGAATAATTTGAGGAAACGTGGTGTTAAAACAGAACTTCAACTTTTAGTAGTTTGCAGGCAGAGACAATATTGGAAACGCAGTTCCTCAGCATACAGTCGATTTTGCAATTCGGTCGATGCAGGCAATTCAGTACAGCAGGGTAATTACAGAGTGTTGAACACAGGACTTGCAGCACAGGAGCTAGCACTCTAATTCTGTCTGATCCTGGAATACAGCATATCTTCACCAAGGCCCATTAACCTAAGTCTGGCTTTATATCCTTGATTATGGCTTTCATAAGTACCTCCTCTGTTTCCTCAATACCTCTGGCTCCTCTGATATTTGCCTCAGTCTCTCCTAGCTTCTGAATGGTTCCTCAGGCTAAGGTATTCCTGCTTCTGCATGTAGGGATTCAGGAGGGAATCTTCTCCTGAACAGCAGGCTTCAGGCCTGGACTGGTCTCAGACATTGTCTAATCTCCAACTGTAGATTACAGACACTAGACTCCGTCTCCCTTGCACTTCCTGGTCTAGCCTTATATAAACTAGGGCTCCCTAGCTCCCTCTATGGACTAGAAGTAGGAATGACACCCCTAGCAGGCCTGTAAGTGCAAGTTTCAGTGACAGGAAAATACACACATTACATTACATTTTATAAAACTGACATAAAGCAACTTCCCCATAATTAGGAGGGACGACAGCACACCAAGTGACACTTTGGTAGTGACGGGTATTACAACTCCCGTACACTACATACCCCACTGCTTTAAGCTGAGTACGCCCTCGTACTCCATCATGGGTCGCCCAACTGGAATCTCTACCTGAAATAGAAAATAGAGACATGCAGGCATACATACATGTAATTCATCTGCATTTACATTTACATCAGGTCCAATTGGCAAAGGTGAAGGGTAGTGACAAGGGGCGTCGTTCTCTTCTCTCAGGATAGTGAATGGAACGGGGGCGCTGACCTGGCACAGCGTAACATTATAACCAGGATAGTCCATGACAATGAATAAGTCCATGATAGAACAGTAGAAAACGGTATAAAAGTTCTTGGAGGCTCAAATAACAAACATGAGTCCGTACCCAGGCTATTTCTCATTAAATCACAGAGGCTCTCATGCGGTGGAGTCCATCTCTGGGCACAATACTTTTAAAAGAGTAAGAATCTCAGAGGCTCAGGTACTTTTGAGTCTGTCTCCGGGCACGGTTCCTTGGTAACTGGTTGCACAATAAAATGGACAGCAAAGACAAGTGCTGTAACACCCCTGATCAACCTGAAAAGGGGGTGAAGGGTAAAAGGTGCAACAAAGGAACAGGCACAACTTGGCGTGGGTAACAAAAGCAGGCAGGAGGTCCTGGAAACAAACGTGGCCTTGCTGACTTTGTGATTTCAGTGGTCAACACCTACCACTGAGCCGTGGACAAACTGGCAGCTGCAACAAAGGACCAGCAACATAGGACTCCTGTCCTGGAAGGGTGAACATCACCTTCTGAAGAAATAAATCACAGGCCTAGCAGGCTGATCACAGTGGCATATTGTAGCTACTTGGCTCTGCTGGGAGATATCTTCTGTAGTATTCCTCTACAGGAGGATGGGCCCACATGACGGTATCAGGGGGTAGCTGCAGGGTAAAGGGGCCCCTAATAGGTATTGGCCCCATAGGCCTAGGGGTGAACCCTCTGGTGGGCCGTGCCGGCCCTGGCATAATCACTGCAGGGTGTGACATGCTTGGCACCGCCGCAGCAAGCGGTCCGGTGCTCTGGGTGCAGCAATTCACAGCAATCGCGGGTCCGGTCTGGGGCACTGACGGAGCGGTGGCAACAGAAGGCGGTCGGCGGGTGGTGACAGGCACCCTTACCTCATCCTTCCTCGGCGGCGTCTGGATCCTGGCGGTGTAGGTCTTACGCAACTCCCGCAACTTCTCCTCCAGCCGGACGATCTGCTCACCGATACTCTCGGTGTCGGAGTCGCTGTTCTCTGCTGGCGCCGCCGGCGCAGGTACAGTCACCGATGACGCAGACTCGGCCTCTTCAGGTTCTGGACTTGCATCTGGTCTCCGTCCCATCCGGATGTTCTGGAAGGTAGCACTCAGTCCTTTCAACTGCTCCAGCTCAGATATTGTCTTCTCCCGACGAGGCAGCTCGGGGGAAGGATAGGGGCTCACCCATTTCTCCAACACGGTTGGCTGCCAGAAGACGTTCGGCCCGATGAAGGAGCTCCGCTCCTGAAAGGCGTGATGGGCCGGCTCTGGAGAGCGTTCCGGTTCTCGCTCGCAGCCAGAGTGGTCTTCTTCTTCTGCCTCCCAATCCTCAGGTCCTCGCTTCGGACGGGTCACAGCAGTCGCATAGGGGCCTCGCAGGCCCTCGGCAGGGGTGTACTCCACTTCCTCTCCCTCGCGGAGGCTATGCTGGTACGAAGGGAGGTAGTCTCTCTTGACAGACCTTCGATTGACATAGAGGTCTCTGCCAGTAAGATAGTCCTGAATAAACCCGTAGCCACGGGATTTGTCAAACGACAGCACCACTCCCTTTCTCCTCTCCAGGCGGGGTTGGGTGTGCGTATGTCTTTCATGTATGGTCTTAGTTAACTCCTCATACACGATCTTTGTCTGGGTATTTCGCTTGATAGCGGCCTCCCGAATCTCCGCCATCAGGGAAGACCATTGGAACGTTGGCTGAAAAAAGTCCCTCCATGAGCCATAGTAGGGCTCGGGTTCTTTCTCCCTGGTGCGGCAGGCAGGTTGCTCCGGTCCCGGAGCGTAGGCCGGTGGAGCCTCCTCTGGCTCTACACCGGTGTCGGTCATTTTTCCAATCATAGGTGCGGACGCTGCAGCAACACTCTGCTCACAATCCAACATGCTCGATCCTACTGAGGAGAGCGATAGGGTCGCGTCAATTAGAGTAGCCAGCTCCTCCCATTGCACTGGGGAGCCGCCCCCCAGGTATTCCAGTATATGGAGGGCGGTGTCCATGCTGGCAGACATGCAAATGTCCAGATAAGCCGTGGCGCCTGCCCTTGACCTTCTTCCCGCTTTTTCTTCAGAAAGGCGCCAACTTTTCCCGCCTTTTCGGGATGAAGGTGACGCAGCAGTAAATTCAGCAAGCCCAGCGGCCATCTTTAGGTACAAACGCTGTCTATTCACTGACGGCAAGCAAGAATGTTTAAAGTCCACAAAACCACACTCCAATGCGGCGATTTTCTTCCTCTGTGCAGCGCAATACTGTACAGCGCGTTTTAGAAGTTTTTGACACACTTTGGGTATGATTTTTAATCCACAAAGTCCACTTGAATAAAACAGGAAAATTGTCACTTTGGTCACAGGGCAACGGTATAAGGCACAAAGTTCACGCTTCTTGCACTAGAAAGCGTGCGTATCCTGTTCGTGACGCCAAAAGAGATGTGCAGCGTACTCAAGTTGTGTGCAGTAGGTGTTTCTGGGTGATGTAGTGCAATATACACTAACCTGGTACAGCTGACTCTCTGCAAGGGCAGGTATAGGTAGAAATAGTTCGTGACGCCAGTGCCAAGTAAACGGTGGCACGCCGTTTGCGGATGCAGGAATAATTTGAGGAAACGTGGTGTTAAAACAGAACTTCAACTTTTAGTAGTTTGCAGGCAGAGACAATATTGGAAACGCAGTTCCTCAGCATACAGTCGATTTTGCAATTCGGTCGATGCAGGCAATTCAGTACAGCAGGGTAATTACAGAGTGTTGAACACAGGACTTGCAGCACAGGAGCTAGCACTCTAATTCTGTCTGATCCTGGAATACAGCATATCTTCACCAAGGCCCATTAACCTAAGTCTGGCTTTATATCCTTGATTATGGCTTTCATAAGTACCTCCTCTGTTTCCTCAATACCTCTGGCTCCTCTGATATTTGCCTCAGTCTCTCCTAGCTTCTGAATGGTTCCTCAGGCTAAGGTATTCCTGCTTCTGCATGTAGGGATTCAGGAGGGAATCTTCTCCTGAACAGCAGGCTTCAGGCCTGGACTGGTCTCAGACATTATCTAATCTCCATCTGTAGATTACAGACACTAGACTCCGTCTCCCTTGCACTTCCTGGTCTAGCCTTATATAAACTAGGGCTCCCTAGCTCCCTCTATGGACTAGAAGTAGGAATGACACCCCTAGCAGGCCTGTAAGTGCAAGTTTCAGTGACAGGAAAATACACACATTACATTACATTTTATAAAACTGACATAAAGCAACTTCCCCATAATTAGGAGGGACGACAGCACACCAAGTGACACTTTGGTAGTGACGGGTATTACAACTCCCGTACACTACATAAGGAGGATCTACTAAATATTGATTTCATTTCTTTTTTGTGGTGCCCAAATGTATGCACTTGCCTAATTTTGTTTAAACAATTATAGCACACTTTCTGTAAATCCAATGAACTTCATTTCACTTCTCAAATATCACTGTGTGTGTCTCCTATATGATATATTTAACTGACATTTTTTATCGTAACAACCAACGATTTATACAGGAAAATCATGACGATTAACAAGGTTGCCCAAACTTTCGCATCCCACTGTATGTGCAAAACCATGTTTTATACCCAGTTTTGGATCTTGATACTCACTCCCCCCTCCCATCAGCAAATATTGCCTGATTCAAAGGCTGGTTTTGATCTCTGTGTGCATCCTATCCCAATATGCACCAGGAGAATAAAGATGCCGTATTTTCCCACAATTTACAGTCAGGTCCATAAATATTGGGACATCGACAGAATTCTAACATTTTTGGCTCTATACACCACCACAATGGATTTGAAATGAAACGAACAAGATGTGTTTTACCTGCAGACTGTCAGCTTTATTGAGGGTATTTATACCCAAATCAGATGAACGGTGCAGGAATTACAACAGTTTTCATATGTGCCTCCCACTTGTTAAGAAACCAAAAGTAATGGGACAGAATAATAATCATAAATCAAACTTTTACTTTTTAATACTTGGTTGCAAATCCTTTGCAGTCAATTACAGCCTGAAGTCTGGAATGCATAGACATCACCAGACGCTGGGTTTCATCCCTGGTGATGCTCTGCCAGGCCTCTACTGCGACTGTCTTCAGTTCCTGCTTGTTCTTGGGGCATTTTCCCTTTAGTTTTGTCTTCAGCAAGTGAAATGCATGCTCAATCGGATTCAGGTCCGGTGATTGACTTGGCCATTGCATAACATTCCACTTCTTTCCCTTAAAAAAACTCTTTGGTTGCTTTTGCAGTATGCTTTGGGTCATTGTCCATCTGCACTGTGAAGCGCCGTCCAATGAGTTCTGAAGCATTTGGCTGAATATGAGCAGATAATATTGCCCGAAACACTTCAGAATTCATCCTGCTGCTTTTGTCAACAGTCACACCATCAATAAATACAAGAGAACCAGTCAGCCATACATGCCCACGCCATGACACTACCACCCCCATGCTTCACTAATGAGGTGGTATGCTTAGGATCATGAGCAGTTCCTTTTCTTCTACATACTCTTCTCTTCCCATCACTCTGGCACAAGTTGATCTTGGTCTCATCTGTCCATAGGATGTTGTTCCAGAACTGTGAAGGCTTTTTAGATGTCATTTGGCAAACTCTAATCTGACCTTCCTGTTTTTGAGGCTCACCAATGGTTTACATCTTGTGGTGAACCCTCTGTATTCACTCTGGTGAAGTCTTCTCTTGATTGTTGACTTTGACACACATACACCTACCTCCTGGAGAGTGTTCTTGATCTGGCCAACTGTTGTGAAGGGTGTTTTCTTCACCAGGGAAAGAATTCTTCGGTCATCCACTACCGAAGAATTCTTCCAGGTCTTTTGGTGTTGCTGAGCTCACCGGTGCGTTCCTTCTTTTTAAGAATGTTCCAAACAGTTGTTTTGGCCACGCCTAATGTTTTTGCTATCTCTCTGATGGGTTTGTTTTGTTTTATCAGCCTAATGATGGCTTGCTTCACTGATAGTGACAGCTCTTTGGATCTCATCTTGATAGTTGACAGCAACAGATTCCAAATGCAAATAGCAGACTGGAAATGACCTCTGGACCTTTTATCTGCTCATTGTAATTGGTATAATGAGGGAATAACTGGCCATGGAACACAACTGGCCATGGAACAACTGAGAAGCCAATTGCCCCATTACTTTTGGTTCCTTAACAAGTGGGAGGCACATATGGAAACTGTTGTAATTCCTACACCGTTCACCTGATTTGGATGTTAATACCCTCAAATTAAAGCTGACAGTCTGCAGTTAAAGCACATCTTGTTTGTTTTATTTTAAATCCATTGTGGTGGTGTATAGAGCCAAAAATGTTAGAATTGTGTCGATGTCCCAATATTTATGGACCTGACTGTACATGTTATCCTGCCTAGACTACTGTAACATCCTCCTCTGTGGCCTTCCATCTAGCACTCTCACTCCCCTCCAATCTATCCTCAATTCTGCTGCCCGACTAATCTACCTCTCACCCTGTTACTCCTCTGTCTGTCCCCTCTGCCAGTCCCTTCACTGGCTCCCCATTGCCCAGCGAATTCAATTTAAAATTCTAACAAGTACATCTCTGAGCTACTTTCCCGATACATCCCCACACGTAATCTCCGAGCCTCACAAGACCTCCTTCTCTCCTCTCCTCTTATAACCTCTTCCCACAATCGCCTCCAAGATTTCTTCCATGCATCCCCCATACTCTGGAACTCTTTACCCCAACATATCAGACTCTCACTTACAGTTCAAAAGAAACCTAAAAGCTTACCTCTTCAGATAAGCCTACAACCAATGACCCTGCTGCTGCTATACTGCCATGACCAGCTTTACCCTCACCTACTGTGTCCTTCCTCCATACCTTGTAGATTGTAAGCCCTCACAGGCAGAGCCCTCTCTCCTTCTTTACCGGTCTGTTACTTGTCTTCTTCATGCTTATTGCAATTGTCTGTATTATGTATGTGCACCGCTCCTCATACAGTATGTACAGCGCCATGGGATGAATGGCGCTATAATAATAAATAATAATAATGACAACTTCATTCCTCTGTCATTTGTACATTGTGATGAAATCACACGGACTGCAGATGCTCCGACCAGTTGTTATCAAATCTAATATCCGGGTCTGAATGGGAGAGACCATCTGCCCTAAGGATGCCATAGAAATATAAGATACTGTAAACCCTTCTCTATACATCCTTGTTAGCAATACAGAAAGATTCACCACCACGACTGACCACAAGAATACTAATTAGAAAAGGTTTTCATCTGCTATATCAATTACACAATACATTAAATTATAACCCAGACATTTTATATGGCCATAACTTACAATAGCTTCTCTGCACAGTGCTTCACTACAGAACTCTCTACAGACAGCTTCTCTGCACAGTGCTTCACTACAGACCTCTCTACAGTCAGCTTCTCTGCACAGTGCTTCACTACAGACCTCTCTACAGACAGCTTCTCTGCACAGTGCTTCACTACAGACCTCTCTACAGTCAGCTTCTCTGCACAGTGCTTCACTACAGACCTCTCTACAGTCAGCTTCTCTGCACAGTGCTTCACTACAGACCTCTCTACAGTCAGCTTCTCTGCACAGTGCTTCACTACAGACCTCTCTACAGTCAGCTTCTCTGCACAGTGCTTCACTACAGACCTCTCTACAGTCAGCTTCTCTGCACAGTGCTTCACTACAGAACTCTCTACAGACAGCTTCTCTGCACAGTGCTTCACTACAGACCTCTCTACAGTCAGCTTCTCTGCACAGTGCTTCACTACAGACCTCTCTACAGTCAGCTTCTCTGCACAGTGCTTCACTACAGACCTCTCTACAGACAGCTTCTCTGCACAGTGCTTCACTACAGACCTCTCTACAGTCAGCTTCTCTGCACAGTGCTTCACTACAGACCTCTCTACAGACAGCTTCTCTGCACAGTGCTTCACTACAGACCTCTCTACAGACAGCTTCTCTGCACAGTGCTTCACTACAGACCTCTCTACAGACAGCTTCTCTGCACAGTGCTTCACTACAGACCTCTCTACAGTCAGCTTCTCTGCACAGTGCTTCACTACAGACCTCTCTACAGACAGCTTCTCTGCACAGTGCTTCACTACAGACCTCTCTACAGTCAGCTTCTCTGCACAGTGCTTCACTACAGACCTCTCTACAGTCAGCTTCTCTGCACAGTGCTTCACTACAGACCTCTCTACAGTCAGCTTCTCTGCACAGTGCTTCACTACAGAACTCTCTACAGACAGCTTCTCTGCACAGTGCTTCACTACAGAACTCTCTACAGACATCTTCTCTGCACAGTGCTTCACTACAGACCTCTCTACAGACAGCTTCTCTGCACAGTGCTTCACTACAGACCTCTCTAGAGACAGCTTCTCTGCAGAGTGCTTCACTACAGACCTCTCTACAGACAGCTTCTCTGCACAGTGCTTCACTACAGACCTCTCTACAGACAGCTTCTCTGCACAGTGCTTCACTACAGACCTCTCTAGAGACAGCTTCTCTGCACAGTGCTTCACTACAGACCTCTCTACAGTCAGCTTCTCTGCACAGTGCTTCACTACAGACCTCTCTAGAGACAGCTTCTCTGCAGAGTGCTTCACTACAGATCTCTCTACAGATATCTTCTCTGCACAGTGCTTCACTACACACCTCTCTACAGATAGCTTATCTGCACAGTGCTTCAATACAGATCACTCTAGAGACAGCTTCTCTGCACAGTGCTTCACTACAGATCTCTCTACAGACAGCTTCTCTGCACAGTGCTTCACTACAGACCTCTCTAGAGACAGCTTCTCTGCACAGTGCTTCACCACAGACCTCTCTACCGACAGCTTCTCTGCACAGTGCTTCACTACAGACCTCTCTACAGACAGCTTCTCTGCACAGTGCTTCACTACAGACCTCTCTACAGACAGCTTCTCTGCACAGTGCTTCACTACAGACTTCTCTACAGACAGCTTCTCTGCACAGTGCTTCACTACACACCTCTCTACAGATAGCTTCTCTGCACAATGCTTCACTACAAACCTCTCTACAGATACCGTCTCTGCATAGTGCTTCACTACAGACCTCTCTAGAGACAACTTCTCTGCACAGTGCTTCACCACAGACCTGTCACGGATGGTGTACAGGAAACAAGACAATACCATATAAACAATGTCTCTCTGGATCCACAACTAAGGAACAAAGGGAGACCCCTGCAATAGACCTGCCACTCTCCCTCACTGCTCAGCCTATGCGAACACCCCAAAGGTGGATGGGCGCATATCCACGTTCCTCGGCTATCTATTACCTGAAGACCCTACAATAGTGAGGGGACGCGACCACCGGCTCCCTACACTGACACGGAGGGAGTCAGGGTCACCTGGATCCAGAAAAGAGAAAATCATAAATACATAAACAGCACTTATCTTGCAGACGACTGACGACTGAGGACTGGGAACTGGGAACTGGGAAAAGCATGCACACACACTCCAGGAAGTTGTATCAGCCGCACACTACTGCATTATGGGGAGGAACTTAAAGGGCAGCAATCACTCCAACTGCATGACAGCTGAGATAGACTAACGAGATGAGAAACTAAACCAAAACAAAGAAATTCAAGGAGGAGGATCTGAAAAGCTCCTGTGAGCGCTTCTCAGCTGTCTGGCTGTGACAAGACCTCTCTACCGACAGCTTTTCTGCACAGTGCTTCACTACAGACCTTTCTACAGACAGCTTCTCTGCACAGTGCTTCACTACAGACCTCTCTACAGACAGCTTCTCTGCACAGTGCTTCACTACAGACCTCTCTACAGACAGCGTCTCTGCACAGTACTTCACTATAGACCTCTCTACAGACAGATTCTCTTTACAGTGCTTCACTACAGATCTCTCTACAGATAGCTTCTCTGCACAGTGCTTCACTACAGACCTCTCTACAGACAGCTTCTCTGCACAGTGCTTCACTACAGACCTCTCTACAGACAGCTTCTCTGCACAGTGCTTCACTACAAACCTCTCTACCGACAGCTTCTCTGCACAGTGCTTCACTACAAACCTCTCTACCGACAGCTTCTCTGCACAGTGCTTCACTACAGACCTCTCTACAGACAGCGTCTCTGCACAGTGCTTCACTACAAACCTCTCTACCGACAGCTTCTCTGCACAGTGCTTCACTACAAACCTCTCTACCGATACCGTCTCTGCACAGTGTTTCACTACAGACCTCTCTAGAGACAACTTCTCTGCACAGTGCTTCACCACAGTATCTGCTCCTGTAACCGGGAGGGTGCAGTGTCGCTGACCCACCGCTAGGGGCCGCAACGCTCTCTCCTCTGCACCAGCTACACCGCACTCCCTGGTCTCTCGCTCTGGAGCCGCCGGCCTGAATCCACTTGCCGCAGCGCAGGAGACGCCACTACCTCCCCAGCCGGAAGGCCCAAGCCAACAGGCAGCCCGGCCGCACTGCCTCCACGCGCCGCAGGTAAGGCCCTCCTGGCTCGCTCCCCGCGCAGAGCATCTCGCGGGGATACAGCCGCATGCGAATGCTCCCTCCCCCCTGCAGCAAGCGAGACGGGCCTGGGACGAGCCCGGCCCTCTCCCGCCGGCCTGCCACGCGATCCTGGATTCCTCCCGCTGCGCCTGATTGTCTGACTGGGAACGGACACCTCAGACCGCAGCGGAGGGTCCCTGGTGGGGCTCCTAAGGTGTTGGCAGACCCGGGGGGTAGACTCGGGGCTCAAGTGCTCAGGGGGCACGGATCTCCTAGCTCTGCTAGCGCGAGCAGCCATAACAGGAGGAGAGGGGGGATTCAAAGCGGACTGAATGGTCTCCTGGAGTAACTCAGCCCTGTGTACCTCAACAGCAGCCCTAACCGCCGCTAACAGCTCATCTAGCGAAGCCATGACACCACCAAACACGCTGGCTCTAAACTGGCAACTGCCCAAAACCCCTCCCTCTACACTTTATATACAGCCCGCCAACCTACTAACTCCACCCCCTCCTTAGTTTAAACCAACCCTTACAATACCATATCCCAACAACATTAACCCCATCCTAGCCTACAGTCTTCCCCCCAAGTCAATCCGCACTACGCTATGTCTGCGCCTCGCTCCGTTGCTATTATTCTCTGGAGGCACTTCTCTGTACACTCTGTCTCTGTACACAGATTCTCTGCACAGTGCTTCACTACAGACCTCTCTGCAGACCTCTCTGCACACTACTTCTCTGATGGCAGCTTCTCTTCACACTGCTTGTCTGCAGACTGCTTCTCTGCAGAGTGCTTCACTGCAGACTTCCCTTCAGACTTCTCTGCACACTGTTTCTCTCTACTTTGCTTCTCTGCACACCTCTGGAGACCATTCTCTGCACACTGCTTCACTACTGACAACTTCTCTGCAGATAACTTCTTTGCACATTGCTTCTCTTTGTCTGCACGCTGCTTGTCTGTGCACTGCTTCTTTGCAGACTGCTCTTTTGCACACTTTTCTGCTCTTAGGTGCACTGACTGAAACATCTCCACAAACTTTCTTCCCATCTGAGTCAAATTGTCTTCCCCAGTTTTCCTTAACAAGGATCTGATCTCCTCTGTATCTAAATATTATTTTTTTGCATTAATCCCCATACTTATATCTTGGACACCCTTTAGCTTTCACCATTCAATGCATTAATATTACCATTAATAATTCCAATGCTTATTAGGAGCCTCCTGGTTCAGGGTTACACATTTTAGAAGAATTGGCAGTAGGACCATACCAAATTCACTACAAATCTGATGAGAATCCGCTTTCAGTGGATATAGATGAGGGATTTGCACATGCAACAGAAGAAAGTGCACCTTTCTTTTCTTGTTTTGCTACTTGTTCTAACGGACTCCACATGAAAAAGACTCTTTGATGAGCCCCATTGAACTGGGCAAATCCTCTAATGGACCTGTGGCCGATCATATTGCCTATCTATGGCAGAAATCAGTGTCAGCCTTGGATCCTTTAGTAAGTATGGATTGGATTTGCCTATAGCAATCCTTATGGGCACTGCGATGGCAGTGATCAGTGGTTGTCGCCCATCAGTTACCTGTGTAGAAGATCAGGGCACAGGGACATTCCCTATGAAAGCCATTGGTGCTGAATGGTGAAGGTGGCCATGGAGCTGGATGTTCCCGGGAGATTTTCCACTTGAGTTCATTTTACAGGTCTTTAAAATTTTACTATTAAGAATGTGTTTTGGGGGGATTTTGGAAAAATGGATAATTTACATGGCCTGGAGTCTTTTATAGGGAACTGGCACCAGTCACCCGGCTCGTTGCCGTGAATAATAATATCATGAACTCGGCTCAATTTTATCACTCCCGGTAACGACCTGAGAAGTGCATATTTTTACACCTGTTCTACAAAGGAGAGACTTTGATAAATGACCTCTCGCTCTCTGCACTCGCTGCCGATCCGACAAACAGCAGGGTCAATTTGTTTCCCTTGGCCAGGCCCATCGGCTTCGCTCCTCGTAACAAAAACATCTCACTTGGGGGCCCCCGGCTGGTTCTGGCCGAGGAGCACACAGGTATGCTCAATCACCATGGTCAGATGGAGCTGCACAAAGTCAGCCCTATGCAAAGCATTCAATTTCCTGTTGTGCCTTAATCCGTAATTAAAGCATGCCACTGAACGAGGTGCCAACAGGATGTCCCCTCCTTTCCCACCAGATGTTTCCCAGGCTCAGCAGAACTGGCCAGAGCTGTAATAATTCAGACATAAATCAGAGAACGTTCTTGTGCATAATTTGGGTGTTTGCTTTGCACTGAGAAGCTCACCCCAGGAAGTGGAGGGGGCACCCACCGCCAACAAGAAAGGGGCACTATGTCCTTGGACTTGAAACGCTGCTTGAGTTGAACTTGCAGATACCTGTGGGCTCATTGACCGGGAGTGGCCAAGCTGAAAGGTCCATTTGTGAGGGATAAGTTATAGTCCGGACAAAGGGTCGGTTCTTCCTAGGTAGAAGGATGGTAGAAAAGTGACCTTCTGTCCTGTAATAAGTGCCCCAGTGATGGGTCAGAAGGGGACCACCCTGGGTCCTGCACAGAGACTCCTCACATTATCACCGTGTTATCTGCTCCACAGGGACAACATATAGAATCCACGTCACTAATTCAGACAGAACATTTCTACGTGAGGCGTGAAGCTGAACTATCCCACCACTATGGATTCCGTGTGCTCTCATGTCACCCTGCTCTGCCTCCCGCTTGTCTGACCCATGCAGCCCTGACCCAGACCATGCCATGAGTGGACAGGTCTGATCCCTGAGGGGACCATGTAGCATGGCCCTTGTTGACCTTTGCGAACACTGATCACCTTCTGCATCCTTCCACAATTGGTGACTACTCATTGCCTGGTAGCAGACCTATCACAAGGGCAGATCATGCTTTCTCTATGGGGCCCGTGGTGCAGAGGGGCCAGCACAGATCTGCTCCTGCTTCATTTCATGCTTGTAGTGTGGAGATAATATTGAGGCATTAGACAGTTATAGTATATATATTATTCATAGCAGGGGGCCAGGCTTCTGCTAGGAGAACCGGTGTCCGCATGATCTTGATTTGCAATCCAATGAGCAAACCATCCATGTACTGTATGTGCTCTGCTCTGTGATAGCGCTATCAAAACATCTGAGCAAGAAGCATGCACTGCTAAATAACAGTGCCATACAGTGCCCACATATGACTGCCATACAGTGCCAACATAATAGTACCATACAGTGCCCACATATGACTGTCATACAACGTCTATATAATAGTATCATACAGTGCCCACATACTGCATTACTGCCTATAAAATAGTGCCCACACACTACTGCTATATAATGCCTATATGGCAGTGCCATCCAGTTCCCATATACTACTGCCAAACAATGCCTATCTAATACTACTATACAGTGCCCACATACTACTACATACAGTGCCTACATAGCGCTCCCATAGAATACCTACATAATATTGCCATATGATGCCCACCTACTGCATTATTTTCTATATAATAGTACCCTACAGTGCCCACAAACTGTATTACTGCCTACATATAAATAATGGTGCTCTACAGTACCAACACAGTATTGCCATACAATGAGTAAATCATGTTAAGAAGTGAACATATAATGCTGCCATATAAAGACTAATTAATAGTGATATACAGTGCTCACATACTATTGCCTTATAATACCTTATAATTTTATAGTAGTACTATACAGTGCCCATATAGTATTTCCAAATCAAGCCTACAGAATACTGTTATACAGTGTCAACATAGTACTTCTATGTAAACCCTACAGAGTAGTGCTATTCAGTGCCTATATATTACTTCTATGTAAAGCTTACAAAATAGTGCCATACAGTGCCCACATAGTACTTCTATATGAAGCCTACAGAATACTGCTATACAGTGACCACTTAGTACTTCTATGTAAAGCCTACAAAATAGTGCTATACAGTTCCCACATAGTACTTATATGTAATACCTACAGAGTACTGCTATACAGTGCCCATATAGTACTTCTATGTAAAGCCTACAGCTTAGTGCTATACAGTGCCCACATCGTACTTATATGTAAAGCCTACAGAATAGTGCTATATCGTGCTAACATAGTACTTCTATGTAAACCCTACAGAATACTGCTATACACCAACTTGACAACAAACTGCGCTGGATCACGAAACTGCTTGAACTTCAACGGATATGAAGAAATCGACGAATCACTCGGACCTTGAACGAGAAACTGTCTGGATCACGCTCTCTTTGGACGATAGTATTCAACCTACAGAGAAAACAAAACACGAAACCAGGCATAGTGTAAGTTACGACAGAGGTACTTATGGGGTAAAAAAGTCATATAGCATTAACACCATATTAATCTTACAGGAGATAGTTAAATAAATAAATAAATATGAAGATAAAAAACTACGGGAGGGAAAACGGGTGGGGCAATACTCGCCTCCGTGTCTTTCATAAAATCATGACTTTACGTCATAATTTAGGAAAATCATGTAGTTTTATATCAAGACACGGAGGCTCCTATTGCAAGTTTAAAGTCTATTTATGATGGAAGAGAATGCATGAGACGATGGTCGAAAATAGAATTCTCAAAATTTAGAAACACGCGACCAATCCGCCAATTTAAGGATATCTTAAAGTCGCTCTCCAGACACCGCCATGGACGTGGCGGCTGCACCCCTAACGGAATGTGCAGTGAAAATGTAATTGTCAATGCCCGCAAGGGAAAGAATCCATTTAACCCAACATGAAAGTGTAACACTAGTAACCGGGGTGAAGGACCGTCGGAAAGAAATTAATAACTGAGAGAAATGTGACGAACAAAGAGTCGCCGTTCGAGATTCATATTCCCGCAAACAGGTGACTGGACAAAGCGATGGCGAAGAAGGGAAAGCGGGATAGGAAACCGACCGAATAAAAGTCTTAGTCCGACGAGAAATGTTAAAAGTAACCCCATCTGGGGTAAAAGAGCAGGCGTCGTAGTCCAATGCGCGAACATCCGACACCCTCTTGCAAGAAATGAGGCAGAGCAGGGTCACCATATTAGCAGACAATTGGCAAAGCGAAAGATCTGAGTTAGCCGGCCAGGAGGCCGAGAAGGTAAGGACCGAAGAAACATCCCAAGAAGTTGTAAAGCGAGGTCTAGGTGGACGGGGCAGACGAGAGCCCATCAATAAACGACATACCGTGATGGCTGGAAGAAATCGCCGACCGGAAAAGATTGATAGTGCGATAAGCTTTCCCTTCCTCAAAAAGGGAGGTAAGGAATTGCAAAATGTCCGTCACAGGCGCCTCAACGGGATCCAGATTCCGAACACTGCACCAACGAGTCTAAGATCCCCAGGCTGCCCGATATGCCCGTCTGGTATTGGGGGCCCATGCATTTTCCAAAAGGATCCTAGTTGTCTCCGAAACTCCCGCGATGTCCCAGGGACTCCCGACACCCTGCACGTCAGAAGCCGCAAGAAGCCGTCCAGAAGAAGAGGGTGCAGCTGGTTCGAAGGACCCACCAACAGTTCCAGATAACTGGGAAGAAGGAAGGGCTCTTCGACCAGTAACTCCAAAAACTGGGGAAACCAGGACTGAGTCCTCCAAAAGGGCAGAATCAAAACCAGTTGGGCTAACTGACGGCGAATCTTGGCAAGAACCCGTGGGATCAGGGCAAACGGAGGAAAAGCATACATGAGAGACCCCGTTCAATGCTGTAGAAACACGTCTACCGCCTCTGCGTCCGGATCCGGACGCCAACTGTTAAATCTGGGCAGTTGGGCGTTCAAGCGTGAGGCGAATAGATCGATGGAGAAGGGACGCCAAAGAGACGATATGGCAGAGAATACTGTCGCGTTTAATTTCCAATCGCTGGCATCCGAGATATAACGCGAACTCCAGTCTGCAAGGGTATTGTGCCTACCCGGAAGGTATTCCGCCACAACCGTGATGTCCTTGTCCAGACAAAAGGAACAGAAGTCTTTCGCCAGATGAGTCAACAAAGTGGAGTGAGTGCCGCCCATTGAATTTACATAACGGACCGCCGTAGCTGATGCATGCCGTAGCTGATGCATGCCGTAGCTTTGCCGTTGGTGAAACTCCGAATAGCGAAGGATCCCGGCAGAAGTTCCAAGGCATTGATATGTAGTCGGGACTCGTCCACCGACCATGGGCCTCCGGTGGAAACACCGCTGCAATGCGCGCCCCAACCATGGAGACTGGCATCTGATTCCACAACCAGATCCAGTTGCAGGCCAAATATCGCTCTGCCATTCCATGCCGAGAGGTTGTAGATCAACCACGTTAACTCGTCCCTGGACTCTTGATCCAGGGTGATCAAATCCGCATAAGACGCCCCCGCCTGGAGATGGGCAATCTAGAGGCGTTGAAGAGCTCGGTAATGTAGAGGAGCTGGGAAAATCGCCTGAATGGATGAGGACAAAAGGCCTATTATCCTAGCGAGGTGTCGGAGGGAAAACTGAGGACGTGAAAGGGTGTGACGCAGCTCCTTGCGAATGGCACATACCTTTGACGCAGGAAGACTGAGAGTTTGTGCAGATGAGTCTATCGTGAAACCCAGGAACTCCATGGACCTGGAGGGGCATTGACAGGATTTTTCCCAGTTGATGATAAACCCGAGATTGGAGAGGAGCGTTATTGACATCTGCAAGTGGTCCAAGAGAATGGAGCGACTCTGGGCCATGAAAAGGATGTTGTCCAAATAAATTATCAACCGCACTCCCCGACCGCGGAGCCACGAAACAACCGGGCGCATCAGTTTGGTGAAGGCCCAAGGGGCGGACGATAGGCCAAATGGAAGGCAAGTGAAATGCCAAATGTGACCGTACCAACGGAATTGAAGTAAATCTCTGGAGGCCGGTGCGATCGGGACCGTAAGGTACGCGTCCTTGAGATCGACCTTCGCCATCCAGTCTCCCGGTAGAAGCAGGTCTCTGAGAAGGTGGATACTCTCCATTTTGAAGTGGCGGTACCGAACAAAAGCATTCAGGCTCCTGAGATTGATCACAGGTCGCATCTGACCCCCTTTCTTTTCCACCAGGAAAATGTTTCTAATAACGCCCCCGTGGGGGATTGGGATGCCCTTTCAACCGCTCCTTTCCGGTAAAGGGCCTCCAGCTCCTCGTTTACTAGAGCACGTGCCGACACGGAAAGTATCCCTGGATGTGGAGGGGGCAGGTCTAGGGGGGTGTGTACCAGGTCTATATGAAAACCCTGGACCGTGGATAGGACCCATGGTTCGGAGGTGATGCTTGACCAGACATGTGAAAAGCGACGGAGTCTGCCCCCTACGCAAACAGTCGAAGAATCTATTAGAGGACGAGGACTCACCGTATGGTCTCCTGGAACTTGGATTCCCTCGGAAGCTTCTGGAACGTCCCGGGCCACCCCGGGAGGGGAAGAAGGTGGGTTGATGCCTCTGGTCTTGGAGCGAGGATCTGTGAGTGAAGGAGGCTCGACCCGTACCATGGGTCTGGAAGGATGAGCGGCCGGACAGACGGCCCCTAGAACTGCCGGCCACAAATTTTCCTAAATCCTTTATGAAGGAATCTCCAAAGAGAAGTCCTTTGGCATCTTTGCCTGTTTTGGTCAAGGCCAAGTTGGCCAGTTTTGGCTCAATTTTCATGAGGATGGCTTTGCGCCTTTTGATCGCTATGGAAGTATTTACGTTCCCAGCAATGCAGATGGCACGCTGGATCCATCCACTGAGTTCCTCCGGGTCGACTTGCGTATTCTCCGCCCTAGCGGATTCCGCTAAGTCGAATATCTTCGCTAATGGCCCCATGATGTCTAGCAATTTATCCTGACAGGCACATAAGGCCGAGTCTAGACCTCTTCGAGGATTGAAGACAGTTTTGGATAAAAACTGGACCATCTTTGGATCAACCACAGGAGTATCACATACCTTGTTTGGTATAAGTGGTCGCGGGCATTCGGCCCTTAATTTACTTCTAGCCTCTTTGCTAAGAGGTTTACAGACCATAGCCTCAAAGTACTGAGCCACATGAGTCGCTGGAAGCGACTCCGCTGACCTAGGGTGGTGTAGCACATCTGGGTCGAATAAAGGCTCACCCACCCGATCCCTAAGGGAAATGGATGAAACCGCGGCAAGGTTAGGATGCGAGCCAGTAGGCAGTAATCCCGACGGGGCATCCACCTGTGTCACAACGGGGTCCACCCTGATATCCCTCAGGTCTTCAAGAGAACCATGCAGGGAATCTAACTGTGCCTCCTCCTCAGACTCTATATCAGAGTCAGTATCCGATGCGGGCTGCGTTCGGGCAGATTTCCATAACTGTGCTTTTTCTGCCTGGCGCGGACAGGCTCGTTTGTGCGATCTGAGCGCGCTTTCATTTGATGGACCTAAGCCATCATTTCCTTCACTTCTGGAGACTGTGGCCGGTGGTACAGGGGGGTTGTTTAAAACCTGGCTAGCAGATGGAGGTTGGGCAATCAGCACCTGCAAGATGGAATGAGTGAGGACCGATGACATGGAGCCCATAGCTGTCATGATGGTGTTAGAGATAGACTGCTGGAGGGCTAAGGCCTGAGCTTCTGATGGGAATTGCATGACCCCCCTGCTAGGAGGGGAAGAAGGAGGGGCCCTGGAGGAAGGGACCTACATAACTATGGCAGGTGGGGGGGGGGTTACATCCGAGGGTTGGAAGGACATGAGGTAGACAATGCAGGACCAGTGGGAGTATGTCACCCCAAGCTAGCGTATAGTGGAATAGAGAAAAGCGGGGTGACCAGAGAGATAGCGATAACTAAAATGTGGGGAGCAGGGTGCAGAGGCACCGCACATTACCGCTGAAGAAAACCGCTGGTGAGGGATCCAAAATGGCGCCCGAGATCTCACCAGATTCTGCGAGATCTCAGGCACCCGGCAAGAACGAAGAAGACGAGGACTAAGATGGCGCCCGAAATCTCGTGAGATCTCTGCGCCGGAGAAGACGAGCGGAAGATGGGGACGGAGAGGAGACAGGGACCCCTTCCCGGACTTAGGGTGAGAGCGTAAGGAAAAAGGGGGGGGGGGGGGAACGGGGGAGATGCCCGCCAAGCGCTAACAAGGCGGGGAGAAGGAGGAAAAAACTAAACCTGAAAAGGAAAAAACTGAAGGATCTAAATAATATATACACTGTATATATAAAGCACGAAGGGGAAAACAATAAGAAAGACAATAATAAAATGAACAGACCAATAAAATGGGATGAAAAATACTATTCAGAATATACACTCACCTAAAGAATTATTAGGAACACCATACTAATACGGTGTTGGACCCCCTTTTGCCTTCAGAACTGCCTTAATTCTACGTGGCATTGATTCAACAAGGTGCTGATAGCATTCTTTAGAAATGTTGGCCCATATTGATAGGATAGCATCTTGCAGTTGATGGAGATTTGAGGGATGCACATCCAGGGCACGAAGCTCCCGTTCCACCACATCCCAAAGATGCTCTATTGGGTTGAGATCTGGTGACTGTGGGGGCCATTTTAGTACAGTGAACTCATTGTCATGTTCAAGAAACCAATTTGAAATGATTAGAGCTTTGTGACATGGTGCATTATCCTGCTGGAAGTAGCCATCAGAGGATGGATACATGTTCTCATTCTGTTTACGCCAAATTCGGACTCTACCATTTGAATGTCTCAAGAGAAATCGAGACTCATCAGACCAGGCAACATTTTTCCAGTCTTCAACAGTCCAATTTTGGTGAGCTCGTGAAAATTGTAGCCTCTTTTTCCTATTTGTAGTCGAGATGAGTGGTACCCGGTGGGGTCTTCTGCTGTTGTAGCCCATCCGCCTCAAGGTTGTGCGTGTTGTGGCTTCACAAATGCTTTGCTGCATACCTCGGTTGTAACGAGTGGTTATTTCAGTCAACGTTGCTCTTCTATCAGCTTGAATCAGTCGGCCCATTCTCCTCTGACCTCTAGCATCCACAAGGCATTTTTGCCCACAGGACTGCCGCATACTGGATGTTTTTCCCTTTTCACACCATTCTTTGTAAACCCTAGAAATGGTTGTGCGTGAAAATCCCAGTAACTGAGCAGATTGTGAAATACTCAGACCGGCCCGTCTGGCACCAACAACCATGCCACGCTCAAAATTGCTTAAATCCCCTTTCTTTCCCATTCTGACATTCAGTTTGGAGTTCAGGAGATTGTCTTGACCAGGACCACCCCCCTAAATGCATTGAAGCGACTGCCATGTGATTGGTTGACTAGATAATTGCATTAATGAGAAATAGAACAGGTGTTCCTAATAATTCTTTAGGTGAGTGTATAGTAGGTACTTAGCTGAGGTGGCAGCAGCAAAGAAAGAGGAAGATCCTGGCTGGAGGGGTCCCTTTATACCGGGACTGTGGGAGGGAGGAGTTATCACCTAGGTTACTGGTGGTTACGTTCCTTTTTCTTTGCTGCTGTGTGGTTTCAGTAAAGAAAGGGTTAAGCAATAGGAGCCTCTGTGTCTTGATATAAAATTGAGAATTAGCCAACATGTCCTGCTTGGAGGACATGTCTGAGCCCGAGCACTGCGCCAAGGTCTCTCAAGTAGCTCGGGTACCCGAGCTACTTGAGAAACCTTGGCGTGGTGCTCGGGCTCAGACATGTCCTCCAAGCAGGACATGTTGGCTAATTCTCAATTTTACACCAGTACGAGGGTTAGAAAGACCGCATAGTGCACCTGTCTGTTTTTGTTATATTATTTTTACTGTTACATGTTTAGGATGTCCATTGTGGTACTTGTGGTTCGCTGCAGGCATCCTCCATTGTATGCCTTTTTGCTGGGGATTGCCATTAGCAGCGGACCACAGGTGCAGGATCTGCCCCCCCCCCCCCCCCGGTATAGATGCACCTCTGCATATGGGGTTGAGCACTTCCTGCTTTTTAATACCACGCCAATTTGTAGTTTGTATTTTGAATTTTTTGGAGGTGTAGAAACTCCTAGTCTGAATGTGCCTTTATTTCCATCCACAGGCAGCATTCTGGTGCACATGTGAGGCCCGGGCTATATCGGCCAGTCTTGGGTGGGGCTCAGAGCTCTCTGCCTCCTCCCATTGTATGCATGGTCACATGCTGGAGGTTACTGGGAGATTGCTTTGAGTCGGACCTTGCGCTCCTGTAATTCGCCCACTGGCTTCTGGTATTGCCCATACGGCCCAGGTAGGTTTAGCGTTAGGTCCTGAGCTACTTGAGAAACCTTGGCATAGTGGACCTGTCTGTTTTTGTTATATTATTTTTACTTCTATATAAAGCCTACAGAATACTGCTCTACAGTGCCCACATAGTACTTAATAGTGCTATACAGTGCCTGCATAGTGCTTCTATGTAAAGCATACACAATACTGCTATACAGTACCCACATAGTGCTTATATGTAACGCCTGCAGAATAGTGCTATACAGTGCCCACATATAATTCTACGTAATGTCTATAGATTAGTGCTATACAGTCGCCATATAGTACTTCTATGTAAAGCCTACAGTATATTTCTATACAGTGCCCACATAGTACTTCTTTGTAAAACCTACAGAATAGTGCTATACAGTGTCCACATAGTACTTCTATGTAAAGCCTACAGTATATTGCTATACAGTGCCCACATAGTACTTTTATGTAAAGTCTACATAATAGTCATATACATTTCCCACATAGTACTTCTATGTAAAGCCTACATAATAGTGCTATACAGTGCCTGTATAGTACTTATAGGAGATCCCAAAGAAAAACAGAGACAAGTTTGGTATCTGGTCAGGGTCCTGGACGTTCATGGTGAAGTTGAGGTGTTCAGGTAATTTGGTTGCCCACATCCCTTCTTCACCCTACAGGCATGATGTTGCTTCTTCTGGGCAAGGGACTAGTAGAGGTGGAGGAACTGAGGGGCTAAGGAGGCAAAGCAAGAAAAATGTCAGCCTAACTGAGGCGTCTTTATAAGCGCCAAGAAGGTAGGAAACTGAGAAGGTCTCGGGTAACTGGGGCGTCCCCTGGCCTGGAGGCCAATCATGCTGCTGAGGCCCTGAGGAGGTCAGGAGGATCCTGGCTGAGGAGGCTAACAAGCCTCAGACTCCTCTCATTATGAGAGTATGGGTGAGGATGATAGGAAGTGGCTAGAGGAAAAGCGAAAGCGGGGCGCCAGGAAAAAGAAGAAGGGAGATGTAAGATCTTCTTCCACCCTGGTTCAGGTACCAAAGGAAGGTAAACTCAACTGCCCTCTGGTTGATTTCTCCAACCTGTTCAAAGCCCTTGATAACATCTACCCTTCTTCTTTGGATGAGGAGGCTGAGGGGCTGGTGGTAGGAACAACAGGGCCTACAGGGGGCACCGAGTCTTCCCCTGAGGGTGAAATGTCCTCAGACGGGGAGACTGACCTGGAGTCCAGAGACAAGGATAAGGAATCAAAACGGGTGGTGGGGATGGATACCTCTGTGTCATTGAAAAGAGGGAAGGGTTCTTGTTCAGACACATAGGTTAAAGGGGGGAGTGAAAAGAAGAAAGCCATCTAACTCAATCACCCAGGATGGCGGCACTCACCCCGTTGATGCTAGTGTCCATTAAAGGGGTTCTCCGGGAATTTAGAAAATGAAAATACTTAAATATTACTTTATTGTAAATATATTCCCATATACCTTTCATTATTTATAATGACTCATTTTGTTTAGGGAGCAATCATTAGGAGAGACAAAATGGCTGCCGTCCTGTTAATACACACAAAACCTGTCCTAATCGTACAGGAGGACATGTTACTCCTGAGCACTGAAGTAAAGAGCTGCCTCATCCTCCTATCCTACTTGTCAGAGATTATGATCCTGAATACAGATTATAAGAACTTCAGCTGAATCTGTAGGAATGGAGTTCATGAGGAGACATGAAGTGCAGAGAGGACGGATAGGACAGACTGTGGTAATGGAGACTGCATACAAGAGCTGCTGCTCATTACTCACATCACCCCCACCCTCCTCTCTGTACTTCATGCCTCCTCATGAACTCCATTTCTACAGATATTTAGCTGAAGATCATATTAAACTGTATTCAGGATCATAGAAGAAGAAGAGGCAGCTCTTTAGCTTCAGTGATTTGAAGTAACTTGAGCCATTATAACTAATGAAAGGTATTTGAGAATATATTTATATTAAAGTAATATTTAAGTATTTTCATTTTCTTAATTCCCGGAGAACCCCTTTAATGTCGCCAGCATTAAGTCATATACGGCTAGATTTGCAGCCTATGACCTTTTTGCCCAGATTGATGTAGACATTTTATTTTTGGAGGAGACCAGGCTGCCAGATTTGGCAGCCATACATAAAGCTAAAAGAGAGTGGAGGCACGGGCCCTCCTAATGATCTCTTGAGGCCGAGCCGTATAGAGGGGTGGCGGTACTTTTTACCTCACCGATAGAATGCCGATGGGCTATTAAGTTAATAATGGGGAGGTGCCTGATTTTAGATGTCCCCCATGGGGGACAGGAACTTCCGTTAATTAACATTTATGGTCCCCAGTCCAAGTGAGACAGGAAGTGTCTCTTCATGAGGATCAAGCCCTACCTTTTTACAATTCGGCAGGTGGTCTTTAGAGGGGACTTCAATACTATCATGATGCCCCAAGACACGGGAGGTTCCCGAGACAAGCTGACTTATGATGGGGTTGCACTTAATGGCATAGCCAGGGCCGTCTTTAATGCGGGGCAAAAGAGGCAGCTTCCCTGGGCCCAGTTGCTCCTGGGGGTCCCAAGGCACTATATATGGGGCATTTTATACTGGCACATTAAAGAGGGGCACTAGGAAGAAGGGGGAGAGGAGAACTATGGGGCATTTACTGGGGCCACTATATAGGGGTATTTTATACTGTCACATTATGGGGGCACTATGGGGACATTAGCTCAACTGGGGGCATTAAAAGGGGGTATTTTTTGCACTGGCACATAAGGAGAATTATTACTACTGGGGGGCATTATGATGGGCTTTATTACTACTGGGGGTCTATGGGGAACATGATTACTAGTATGGGCACTATGGGAGCATTATTACTTCTGGGGCACAGTGAGGACATGTTGGGGGCACTGTAGGAGCACTAATACTACCATGTGTGCTCTAGCAGAGAATTATTCCTATTGGTGGGACTTTTGGGAGCACTATTACTGTGGGGGCACAGTATCAGCTTACCACAATAATTTTTGGGGGACGTTATGTTTACACTATTAGTGTCGGGGGCACTATTTGCTGGGCGCAGTTATTTTAGGGCACTGTGTGTCAATAATTATTGAAGGGCACTATCTGCATGGTACTACTATTATCAGGGGGTTTATCTGTTTTTGCAGTATAGTATTGGGGAGCACAGCGGCACAGTATTGGGGGTTGGTAGGATGATTTGTCCAGAAGATGGGAGGATGAAAAATGGTGGTCTGGTCTGAAGGTCTGAAAGAAGAAGATGAGGAAAGAGAACATCTACATCAAAGAGACGTCACTGGATGTAAGAGGTATGTGACGCTGTATTACCCTGTATGTAGGGGTTAGTAGTACAGTACTATCTGCACATTGTAAAAAAAAAAAAAAGTAATCTGCAAAATACTATATATTTGTGTCAGAAGTTGTGCTTTTTTTTATTTTTAGAATAGTGATATATATAAGGGACACTATAGTCACCAGAACCATATACAAGTTACTCTTATATCAATGCTCCTCACTCATCCCCCCCCTTCTGTCAGGCCTAGGAACGTGACCTGGGTATCCACCTCACCCCTTCTCAGTGGAACAGGAGCTTCCTTCTGTCTCACAAAGCATTGATCTCCACCAAGGCCCTGGAAACGAGTTATAAGATTGTCTCCCGATAGTATAGGGTGCCTTCGCTCCTCCACAAATGGTTCCCCGCAGTCTCGGACCGCTGTTGGAGATGTAACACGGAGGAATGTACAATGCTTCACATCTGGTGGCACTGTGATGTCCTACGCCCCTTTTGGGACTCTGTGCACAAGACAATTTGTAAAGCGACGGGCATCCCTATCCCAAACTCCACTGAATTTCTCCTATTGTATGTACTTGACCTCAAGATCCCTGCCTATAAGAATTCACTTCTCAAGTACAGTACCTGGTTTGGGCAGCAAAAGCAGTTATTCCACAACACTGGAAATCCCCCTCTCCACCCTCACTGGAAGAATGGTTTGAGGAGGTCGCCCTATATCAGCGGATGGAAGATCTAATTATCCTAACCCCCTCAGATTCCTCACGATTTCTGAGGACCTGGAGTCTGTGGGACGCTTTCGTTCCTCGAAGGCGTTCCAGAACCTACAGCCGAGTCAAAGACACTTAGCCTCCTACCCTCTTTCTCTCCCCTCCTTTCCCTTACCCCTCTTATTTTCTCCGCCTCTCTTCATTTTTTATTTTCCTTTTCTTTCTCTCTTTTCCTTGTTACTCAAACAGTTGTTATGTTTCATATATATATATTTGCATTTATGGAGGCAGGAAGACATCTGTGTTCACCATTATTATATGCCTTTGTCGAGATTTGAATTGAAAACTTTGGATTGAAAACTGGCTGAAGGACCGTGTCCAGAGAGTTGTGGTCAATGATTCCTATTCAGAATGGTCCCGGGTTATAAGTGGTGATCCCCAAGGTTCAGTGCTGGGGTAAATGTAAAGTTATGCATCTTGGTAGTAATAATCTCTGTGCTTCATATGTCCTAGGTGATGTAGCACTGGGAGATTCACTTATAGAGAAGGATTTGGGTGTCCTTGTAGATGGTAGATTAAATAACAGCATACAATGTCAATCAGCTGCTTCTAAGGCCACCAGGATATTGTTCTGCATTAAACAAGGCATGGACTGGCGGGGCAGGGATGTAATATCACCACTTTTCAAAGCGCTGGTGCGGCCTCATCTGGAATATGCAGCTCAGTTCTGGGCACCAGTCCATAGAAAGGACACTCTGCAGCTGGATGTGCTTGCTGCACAATGTGAAGAGAGAGGAATCTCTGTTGTCGGCAAGAACATCGAAGCCCTTGTCCGGGAGGATCAGACCCAAGAGAGTACTCTGGACCAGGGAGGTTGCAGTTCTGCTTCAGAAGCTGGAATGGCTGTGGAAGATACCCCAGCAAGTGGAATATTTTCTGAGGACCCTCACAGTTCACATACGGATAGCGCTATGGAAGCTTATCTACCAACTGTTTTGAAATTTCTTGGCCTTTTGAATCTTGATACAAAGTTACAGTTGATGCAAAAATATCAGGAGAAAGAAGCTGCAGATAGGCTTGCAGAGCGGGAGGCTGCAGAGGGACAAGCCGAGAAACAGTACCAGTTGGACTTAGTCCGACTCCAAATTACTGGTTCTACTTTGCCTGGGAGCAGGGAGTCCAGCAGCACCACGGTGTTCAAGCCTCGTCCAGAGCACTTCCTTACTATGGACAAGGATGCCGACTTGGACACTTTCCTGCGTGGATTTGAAAAGACTTGCCGATAGTACCAGCTACCAAGGGAACAGCGGGCCCGATACCTGACCCCAGGGCTCAGTCAAAAAGCCCTTCAGGTGTTTTCAGCTCTTCCTCATGACCAGGATGGTGACTATGATGCCATAAAGCAAGCCTTGATCAGGAAATGCAATCTCATCCCAGAGGTTTATCGCAAACGATTCAGGACACTACAACGCGGGCCCATTGATAGCTATTCGGATCTACTAGATGGCCTGAGGACTAACCTTCATCAGTGGGTCCGTGGATTATCCATCACCACATTTCAGGAAGTTCAGAATTTAATGGTGAAAGATCAGTTTTTACCAAGTGCGACAATTCATTATGGATTGGGAGCCCAAGGATGCCACCCAGGCAGCGAGACAACCGTTGAAATCCACTCCACGAAAGCCTCCTGGTGCCAGCTGGAAAGGGGGTAAGCAAACCGCAAGCACCCTTCTACTCACCAATCGATTCTCAGGGGGGGGAAGCCCCTATTTTCCCCATCAGGCCTGCACTTAATTCCCGCAAATGTTTTACCTGGACCAAGTAGGACATGTAAGCCGTAACTGCCCTCAGAATAGGAAACCCAATATGCCCATGGAACCCAGTCGTTCAACTTCGACTGTCCTATTTATCACGAGAACAGAGGGCAGGAATGGGGATCACCTGCAATCTGTCACCTTCGGCAACCAGGTCACTATCAGATTGCGAGATACTGGAGAAGTCACCCTAGTGAGTGCTGAACTAGTCCCTCCCAAAGATATACTCCCTGGACAAACCCTGGCTGTGAAAGGAGTAGGAGGAATGAACGCTGCCATACCCATGGCACGAGTATTCCTGGATTGGGGTGCAGGTCGTGGAGTTCGGACCGTGGGAGTGACCAATGCCATCCCTACTGGTGTATTGCTGGAAACCGACTTGGGGCAGATGGTGTCCCAATATGTGTCTACACCAAATAGGGAGGACATAACAAGTCCAGATGGACAGTTTCTGGGGAATCATATTGGTGAACGTAAATTTCCAGAAGAACAACCCCCGTCAAAACTTCAATACAAGGTGGGAAGTGGCAGCATTATAGCAGAGTCCTGAGAGTTACAAGAAGACAATCTTGTTTAGAACCTTATTGCCCAAGAACCCGGACATGGAGATATGGACATTATTGCAGAGGATCCCATTGACAAAACAGGTAGTGAAATGGGAGGCAGTAATAGTATCAAAGGGACCCTTGATGCTGAGGCTAAAGATTCTGCTCATGTTACGGAAAAAGATGGAGATTTTGGGGAGATTTCCATTGTCCAAGGACCAAGAGATGAAGGTATGGACATTATTTCAGAGGATGATATTGATAACGCCAATAACAGCGTGGAGGACAGTAAAGCTACAAAAGAATCCATTGGGGCAGAGACTGTAAATTATGTCAAGGTAGTGGAAAAGTACAAGCTCCCTGTAGAGAAGCTGAAAAGTGGGCCTAGCAAGAAGGAGCTACGCAGTGAAACCCTGTCAGTTTGTACAGCAGTTATCAGGGAGCCCTTGCTTTACTGCACCGCTATGATGGACTTGCAAACATAAATGATAATAAAGACCTTGCTACTGATCCCCAACTGGATGTGGCCAAGGATCAAACTCTAGCAGATGATGACCTCACTTAGTCAGCTAAAGCTTCTAGCCAGGAGGGAGATGAAACCAGAGGAATGACTGAAACAGCCAAAGCCTTTCCTAATATGGACTCTGCAGATGGATTACTGGATGTGAACCAATCAGCTAATCCATTCGGATCATTTGGGTTATCTGATGGTGGACTGGTCATGTCTTCGATTACCCCTTTGTCTTTCACTGTGGATATCGATAAGGTGACAGAGATCCAACAGGTCCTATGTACAGAACCAAATGAACAGCCACTTAAGGAAGTAGTGACTCTTCCAAGGTCAAACAAACAGCTAGTAAATTACCACAACCTTATAGACCCTGAGTTTGGACTGAATGCAACACTAAAAGTACCCTGCAGCATTTTGTCTTCCACGGTAAGACATTTGCAATGCCAAGCAAGGAACCACTCTCTGATATGAGGATGTTGACCTGTCTGGAAAGACTTGTTCCCCAGATACCTCAAAAGGAGATAAAATCCAAGATGGACGATAATTCCCTTAACAAAAAACTGTCACACTGCCGAGTGGGTGATTTTACCCCCAACACTATGCACTGACTGACTGCTACCGCCGCTGCTTCCGTGAACCCGTGCACCACTACTTTCCGGGTAGGTAGGCTCCTGCGAAGCTGGTGGTCTACCCCGGGCACGTTTGACTACCGACCTCCCACTGCTGCCACCCTGCTGACTCCCGCCACGCTAGCGACATGCAGGCTCCACTGCTGCCTCACGGGCAAGCTGCCACCCTCTTTTCCCTAATTCACCTGGCTCCTAAATGCGATCAGCTACATCATCATCATCGAGTACTGTCTGCACGTCACTGATATCCTCCACAACCGTCTCTGGGTCAGGAGCCTGACCGTTCGCGACACCAGCTCCTACGCCACTCTCCTCATCACTATTTGCCCACCTAGCGGAGGAAGCAGCGGATGTCTCCTCTACATCTTGGCTCGCCAGTAGCTGCTGACTGTCCTCTAGTAGCTCGTCCTCGCTGTATAGTGGAGCTGAGCCCACGGCATATAATACTTCTCTGGCTGAGGGAACAGAAAAGGACACAGGCATGTTGAGGACAGGTGAGGTCACAGAGCCATGCCAACTAAGGGTTGTGTCTGATGAACCCACCGACTCTTGGCTGGGGGTGTCTGATGTCACTTGTTACGAAGTTGAAGATTGAGTCAAACATTCAAGAACCGCTGGGTTGCTGGTCAAGACACAACCCTAGATGACACCGGGAGCTCAGGTCTCTCATTGAGACTCACGCTGCCACGCCCCCTTACTCTGCTGCAACCTGTGCCTGCACCAGAAACATTTAGCCCTGTGCCGGGCCTGGCACTTCTCTGCCTGACATACTGTGAGATCAAATAAATAAATAAATAAAAAGGAAATTAAAACACCCCAAAAAACTCTGTAATTTTCTCACTTCTCAACGGCAAATACTTTTTTTGGGCCACTAATACACGCAAAAAAAGGGCTTTAGAACATATAACTGCACCACTGAACGGCAAATGAATTTTTTTTTGTGCCACTAATACACGCCAAAAAGGGCTGTAATTTTCTCACTTTACCACAGAACGACTAATAAGCCCTTTTTTTCAACGAATACAATCCAAAAAATGCTGTAGACCATATAACTGCTCCGCACAAGGGCAAATAAGACATGGAAATATTTCCTTGTAATAAACCCTGTTAATGGCTGTAACAAACAGCATTTGCACCCGAATAACAAGAACGGTTTGCTGGAATTACAGAGCTGTATAATGACAATTTGGATCCCCAGTCAGTGCAGCAAGGTGTAATAGGATTGTTCCTATTACCCAGGCTGTAACCTCCCCTACTGAACCCTGTTCTACATAAATGCTGTGGAATGATTCCTCCCTATCCTTTCCCTACACCTTGAATAATCTTTCCCTAAACTTGTAAATCGTTTTTTTAGCACAATGAAGTCTTTTCTAGCACTGTCCCTCACGCCTGCTGACGTCTCTCCCTGCACTAAGTACACTGGAAAATGGCAGAATCCAAGATGGCTGAGGGCATTTATAGGGCTGTGACATCACAGGGGCTGGCTGGCTGCTGATTGGCTGCATGCATTGCATTATGGGTGATCCCGCGTTCACAGAGTTCCTTGCTCCATGTCTTTACACGTGCAGCAGCCATTTTAAGAAAAAATGTGATTCGTAACCACAAAGCGTGAGTAAATTCATATTCGGTGCGAAATGAATTTTTCCTGAAATTCGGATCGAATTCCACTCCGTCAACTTCAATTCACTCATCTCTAGTATTAATAGATTTGATCATTGCATTCCGCATGATGTGGGCATCGTAGGGGGTCTAAACATTCCATCCCTGAGGGCCAGCAATCCCACATAACCAGTATCTCACCTTCTGGGACAACCACACTGGTCATGTGTGGTATCAGAACGATCGGCCTGATAATATGCAAGCCGTGTACCGGGGTGGGCTCCCCAGGATACAGCGAAGTCACGAACGAGGAAAGCAACTTTGACACCAGCTTTTGCCAAAACTGAATTTTACTAACGTGATAATAAGCACAACCACAAATGCTGAGAACATAAAATACGTTTACATACACCCAGTCCAAAGGCTGAGAACCCTGTGTTGCACAGCACGGCACCCTCTGATGGATGCCAGCGTAAATTTTGCGGTAATTTACCTACTAGTGGGCACAACTAAAACTGCCTTGCCGTACCTATTATTACCCTAAAGCTAACACAAACAATTGTTTGGGTGCTTAGTACGGGCTGGCCTGCGGTGCAACACAACAGCTTACAATCTTACCGTGCTCTATATTATTCCCCCTCCCATAACTAGTTTGGTAGCATGTGCCTGATTATTACTCCTGAGCAAAACGCTGAACTGTATAGAGTTCGTGGGGGTGTTTATCAGCTCTCAAATGTGCAATGTCCCTTGTAGTAATGGAGTCCTTGTAGTACCAATAGCAACTCTTTAGACCGGACACAAAGCAGAGACCCTAACTAGTTAACTACAGGCCTGGTCTAAGTCTCTAGGTGCCAACACTGCAGTGAGATGAGTGCACGATCTTACCGACCTGGGTCTGCTCTTTATCCACTGATGTCTCTGAACCAAACAACCAGTCTCTCCAGCAAACATGAGGTCCCGCAGGGTATGCAGCTTTTGTTCCTTAGCTCCTGTCAGCCTTCCTGGAAACAATCCTTCTTTCCCTGGACGGGATCTGGGACAACAATCAGCTTCACTCAGCTGCAGCTGTGGTCACAGAGGGGGTCCTCTAACTCCTGGATCCATCAGTTTCTCTGCTCCCACACAGTTCCTCAGCTCTCAGCTCGCTCCTAAGATGGCTTCAGCTCCTTCTTTATGCTCTGAAAACCACACCTCTCATGAATATGGAAATACTGTATATGCAGTCAGTAAGCTGTGTAGTGTACGGGAACTGTAATACCCGTCACTACCAAAGTGTCACTTGGTGTGCTGTCGTCCCTCCTAATTATGGGGAAGTTGGTATATGTCAGTTTTATAAAATGTCATGTAATGCAATGTTATGTATTTCCCTGTTACTGTGAAACTTGCATGTACAGGCCTGCAGGGGTGTCATTCCAGCTTCTTGTCACTAGAGGGAGCTAGGGAGCCCTAGTTTATATAAGGCCCAGACAAGGAAGTAAAAGTCAGTCTAGACCACAGCTCAGAAGTTTCTAGAGCCTGAGGAAGTGTCCAGAAGCTGAGAGAGACAGAGAAGCAAAGATCAGGCAGAAGCAAGAGGTACTCAGAAATACAGAGGAGGTACTTATTAAAGCTATAGCCAAGGATATAAAGCCAGAACTAGGTTAATGGGCCTTGGTGAAGAATTGCTGTATTCCAGGATCAGACAGAATTAGAGTGCAAGCTCCTGTGCTGCAAGTCCTGTGTTCAACACTCTGTAATTACCCTGCTATAACTGAATTGCCTGCATCGACCGAATTGCAAAATCGACTGTATGCTTAGGAACTGCATTTCCTATATTGTCTCTGCTTGCAAAACTACTAAAGTTGGAGTTCTGTTTTAAGACTACGTTTCCTCAATTTATTCCTGCATCCGCAAACGGCGTGCCACCGTTTACTTGGCACTGGCGTCACAAACTATTTCTACCTATACCTGCCCTTGCAGAGAGTCAGCTGTACCAGGTTAGTGTATATTGCACTACATCACCCAGAAACACCTATTGCACACAACTTGAGTACGCTGCTCCTCTCTTTTGGCGTCACGAACAGGATACGCACGCTTTCCAGTGCAAGAAGCGTGAACTTTGTGCCTTATACAGTTGCCCTGTGACCAAAGTGACAATTAACCTGTTTTATTCAAGTGGACTTTGTGGACTGAAAATCATACCCAAAGTGTACCAAAAACCTCTAAAAAGCGCTGTGCAGTGTTGCGCTGCACAGAGGAAGAAAATCGCCGCATTGGAGTGTGGTTTTGTGGACTTTAAACATTCCTGCTTGCCGTCAGTGAATAGACAGCGTTTGTACCTAAAGATGGCCGCTGAGCTTGCTGAATTTACTGCTGCGTCACCTTCATCCCGAAAAGGCGGGAAAAATTGGCGCCTTTCTGAGGAAAAAGCGGGAAGAAGGTCAAGGGCAGGCGCCACGGCTTATCTGGACATTTGCATGTCTGCCAGCATGGACACCGCCTTCCCTATACTAGAATACCTGGGGGGCGGCCTCCCAGTGCAATGGGAGGAGCTGGCTACTCTAATTGACGCGACCCTATCGCTCTCCTCAGAAGGATCGAGCATGTTGGATTGTGAGCAGAGTGTTGCTGCAGCGTCCGCACCTGAAATTGAAAAGATGACTGACATCGGTGTAGAGCTAGAAGAGGCTCCACCGGCCTACGCTCCGGGACCGGAGCAACCCGCCTGCCGCCCAAGGGAGAAAGAACCCGAGCCCTACTATGGCTCGTGGAGGGACTTTTTCCAACCATCTTTTAAATGGTCCTCCCTGATGGCGGAGATCCGAGAGGCCGCTATAAAGCGGAATACAAAGACTAAAATCGTCTATGAGGAACTAACCAAGACCATACATGAGAAGCATATGCACACCCAACCCCGCCTGGAAAGGAGAAAGGGAGTGGTGCTATCGTTTGACAAACCCCGTGGCTACGGGTTTATTCAGGACTATCTAACTGGCAGAGACCTCTATGTTAATCGAAGGTCTGTCAAAAGAGACTACCTCCCTTCGTACCAGCACAGCCTCCGCGAGGGAGAGGAAGTGGAGTACACCCCTGCCGAGGGCCTGCGAGGCCCTTATGCGACTGCCGTGACCCGTCCCAAGCGAGCACCTGAGGACTGGGAGGCAGAAGAAGGAGAAGACTACTCTGGCTGCGAGCGGGAACCGGAACGCTCTCCAGAGCCGGCCCATCACGCCTTTCAGGAGCGGAGCTCCTTCATTGGGCCAAACGTCTTCTGGCAGCCAACCGTGTTGGAAAAATGGGTGAGCCCCTATCCTTCCCCCGAGCTGCCTCGTCGGGAGAAGACAATATCTGAGCTGGAGCAGTTAAGAGGACTTAGTGCTACCTTCCAGAACATCCGGATGGGACGGAGACCTGACGCATCGCCAGAACCTGCAGAGGCCGAGTCCGCGTCATCGGTGACTGTACCTGCGCCGGCGGCGCCAGCAGAGGACAGCGACTCCGACACAGACAGCATCGGTGAGCAGATCGTCCGGCTGGAGGAGAAGTTGCGGGAGTTGCGCAAGACATACACCGCCAGGATCCAGACACCGCCGAGGAAGGATGAGGTAAGGGTGCCTGTCACCACCCGCCGACCGCCTTCTGTTGCCACCGCTCCGTCAGTGCCCCAGACCGGACCCGCGATTGCCGTAAACTGCTGCACCCAGAGCACCGGACCGCTTGCTGCGGCGGTGCCAAGCACGTCACACCCTGCAGTGATCATGCCAGGGCCGGCACGGTCCATCAGAGGGTTCACCCCTAGGCCTATGGGGCCAATACCTATTAGGGGCACCTTTACCCTACAGCTGCCCCCTGATACAGTTATGTGGGCCCATCCTCCTGTAGAGGACTACTACAGACGATACCTGCCAGCGGAGCCAAGTGGATATGATATGTCACTGTAATCAGCCTGCTAGGCCTTTGATTGATTTCATCAGAAGTGATGTTAACCCTTTCAGGACAGGAGTCCTTTGTTTCTGGTCCTTTGTTGCGGCTGCCAGTTTGTCCACGGCTCAGTGGTAGGTGTTGACCACTAAAATTACAAAGTCAGCAAGGCCACGTTTGTTTCCAGGACCTCCTGCCTGCTTTTGTTACCCCACGCCAAGTTGTGCCTGTTCCTTTGTTGCACCTTTTACCCTTCACCCCCTTTTCAGGTTGATCAGGGGTATTACAGCACTTGTCTTTGCTGTCCGTTTATTGTGCAACTTCATACTAAGGAACCGTGCCCGGAGACAGACTCAAAAGTACCTGAGCCTCTGAGATTCTTACTCTTTTAAAAGTAATGTGCCCAGAGATGGACTCCACCGCATGAGAGCCTCTGTGATTTAATGAGAAATAACCTGGGTACGGACTCATGTTTGTTATTTGAGCCTCCAAGAACTTTTATACCGTTTTCTACTGTTTTATCATGGACTTATTCATTGTTATGGACTATCCTGGTTCTAATGTTACGCTGTGCCAGGTCAGCGCCCCCGTTCCATTCACTATCCTGAGAGAAGAGAACGACGCCCCTTGTCACTACCCTTCACTTTTGCCAATTGGACCTGATGTAAATGTAAATGCAGATGAATTACATGTATGTATGCCTGCATGTGTCTGTTTTCTATTTCAGGTAGAGATTCCAGTTGGGCGACCCATGATGGAGTACGAGGTCGTACTCAGCTTAAAGCAGTGGGGTATGTAGTGTACGGGAACTGTAATACCCGTCACTACCAAAGTGTCACTTGGTGTGCTGTCGTCCCTCCTAATTATGGGGAAGTTGGTATATGTCAGTTTTATAAAATGTCATGTAATGCAATGTTATGTATTTCCCTGTTACTGTGAAACTTGCATGTACAGGCCTGCAGGGGTGTCATTCCAGCTTCTTGTCACTAGAGGGAGCTAGGGAGCCCTAGTTTATATAAGGCCCAGACAAGGAAGTAAAAGTCAGTCTAGACCACAGCTCAGAAGTTTCTAGAGCCTGAGGAAGTGTCCAGAAGCTGAGAGAGACAGAGAAGTAAAGATCAGGAAAGCAAGAGGTACTCAGAAATACAGAGGAGGTACTTATTAAAGCTATAGCCAAGGATATAAAGCCAGAACTAGGTTAATGGGCCTTGGTGAAGAATTGCTGTATTCCAGGATCAGACAGAATTAGAGTGCAAGCTCCTGTGCTGCAAGTCCTGTGTTCAACACTCTGTAATTACCCTGCTATAACTGAATTGCCTGCATCGACCGAATTGCAAAATCGACTGTATGCTTAGGAACTGCATTTCCTATATTGTCTCTGCTTGGAAAACTACTAAAGTTGGAGTTCTGTTTTAAGACTACGTTTCCTCAATTTATTCCTGCATCCGCAAACGGCGTGCCACCGTTTACTTGGCACTGGCGTCACGAACTATTTCTACCTATACCTGCCCTTGCAGAGAGTCAGCTGTACCAGGTTAGTGTATATTGCACTACATCACCCAGAAATACCTATTGCACACAACTTGAGTACGCTGCACCTCTGCCTAGGAAACAGCAGCATCTTGTGGCCAGACAGCAGAATGTCAGTCAGAACATATAATTTAATCCACGCACAGTGTTCAAACAATGAGAGCTGTTTCTCAATCTCACAAATATATACATTATTAAAACATGTCGGTGCCTGAATATCCATTAGTGTGGACGGGAAGCCATGTTTTAATAATATTTCATGTCTGCCAGCTGAGTAAAATAGGTGGAGCGTGCACAGGTAATGAGGGCCATCCCAGAAGGCTGGGACAGAATAGGAGGGAGAGTCCTCTCAGCTACACCCTCTGCCGAATGGGGATAAAAATGAACTATTGTGAACATTTCTTTATGCAAATGAGTTTACATGACAAAACAGTATAGAAAGGTTATTGAATATAATGTTAGGACAATTAGAAAACTGAATTTTTTTTATGCAGCCCTCCAAAGCAGTGAGAGAAGAGTTTCACACTTGCGTTGTACTTTCACACTTGTGTTGGATTCCGGCAGGCAGTTCCGTCGGATCCGGAAATCCGTATGCAAACAGATACCATTTGTAGACGGATCCGGATGCAGATCCGTCTCACAAATGCATTGCAATACCGGTACCGTCTCTGGTGTCATCCGGAAAAACGGATCCGGTATTTAATTTTTTCACATTTTTAAAGGTGCGCAGACCGGGAAACCGGATCCATTTTTCCGGAACACTTGGTGCCGGATCCGGCATTAATACATGTCAATGGAAAATAATGCCGAATCCGGCATGCCGGCAAGTGTTCCGGAATTTTAGACAGAGAAAATCCTGCAGCATGCTGCGGTATTTTCTATGGCCAAATACCGTAAGAGTGACTGAACTGAAGACATCCTGATGCATACTGAATGAATTGCTCTCCATTCAGAATGCATTAGGATAAAACTGTTCAGTTTTTTTCCGGTATTGAGCCCCAAGGACGGAACTCAATACTGGAAAAAAAATAACGCTAGTGGCATCCCCAATTTTTTTTTTTTACTATTTTTGTCACCCTAATGATAATGATTTAGCTGCGCAGGTCCCCAAGCCATCCAACTCAAATCAATCAACTTTGAGACTTGCTGGCTTTTTCCTTTTGGATAGAGAGCTGGTCTTGTATGTCTCATAGTGCACAAGACTGCCATTGTAAGGTATGCTGACTATACCTGTCTCATGGATAGGTTGTTGGCTTGCACATACCTGGCTTTTGGCATACAGTCTTTGTGTGATTGTCTGTTGTTTATTGTGAGTTATAGGTAATGACTTATTTTACTAATCCAGATGTACTTTCCCACAACGTCAACCACGTCCTAATACAGTTCAATATTTATCATAGATTATATGTTACCCCTACTTGGCTTAACAGGTGTGGAATAAGAGATTCCTCCAACTGTCCTCGATGTGATACTGCCGGTGCGGATTACATACATATGATCTGGGCATGCCCAGAACTCGGGGCATATTGGAGTGGTATCAATAAGTTCCTTATTTATAAATTAAAAACACGGATTCCTCTTGAGCCACAATTGTTTTTACTGAATGATCTCTCGATACTAACTAGTCATAAACCCCAAAAGATTCTACTAGGGAGAATATTACTATTGGCCAGGGTCCTGATCAGTCGGAGCTGGTTTGCACGGCAGGCCCCAGAAGTAAATAAATGGATAAATCTGGTTAATAAGGTGAAAAACTACGAACGGATTCTCTATAAGCAGAGGGGTGGAATTGAGAAATGGGCTAGGATATGGGACGGCTGGTAATTCTGATAGGACTGCACAACTTTAATTTATCTTAATTATATATTTTTTTTGTTTTTTTGTTTTTTTGTTTTTTTTTCTCTCTTTGCCCCCTCTTCTCTCCTCCCTTTTCCTTATTTTCTTTAAGGGGGGTTGGGGGGGAGGCGGGGGTGCACGCATCATATGCTGGGGGTGGTGTAAAGGGGTTAAGGGGGGGAAAAGAGATGGGGGGAAGGGGAAAAAGAAAAAAAAAAGGTGTTGAAAAATGTATACTAATTTCTAATTGCATTTTGTGTACTGTTTTGTATAAGCAATAAAGATGTTAAATTAAAAAAATATATAAAAAAATAAATAAAATAATGTAGTATCTATAAAAATAAATTATTAATGATAGGTAGGAAAATGATTATAATAAAAATTCATGATAAGGTAAAATAATAACTATAAAGGAAAAATTAGGTATGGATGATAGATATAATAAGGATTGAGAGTAGTTATATACAATAAGTAAGAAAAGATTATAGGGTTATCTAGTGATATAAAAAAATCTAGAATATTCGCTATTACGAAGATGTAGCATTATATTCTAGATCTTCGCAAATTTTTCGAAGTCCCAATATTCGCGATAAAAATTTGCTATTAGAATATTCTCCCTCAACAATAATGGTCAACCCCTGGTGTTTCCGGTGAACACCTTCATCAAGGTTAACATTGATGACCTCTGTAAAGAGAGGGCTCCTCCGTGGGTATTCTCCAGTCGTGGATGGTTTTGGCCTTTCTTCCAGGAATGGGAGACAGGAGGGTAAGTGAAGGATCTTCGTACATATGGGCATCCTTCGGGTCATTTTACCCCGGTTCTGAAGGTGATTCGCTGGTGGGGTCTGGGGATGTGGGAGATCAGAACTCTGTTTAAGAAACTCCTTGACCGAACGGTTCTCTTGACCCATTTCCAGAAACCTCTGGCCCTGAGGGAATGCCAAGTCGGGATCTGGAGGTTGGGTTGCGATTTCTGAATACCATCAGGATTCCCGTGAAGTTTTGGAACTTGGCTTGGCGCTGCTTCCATGAGAAACTGTATGTAAGGGACAACTTGAAGTGTAGGAGCTCTGAGGAAAGGGGTTGACCCCGGGAGTGCGGTCATGTGCTGGAAAGCATGGACCACTTCTTGCTTCATTGTCCCTTTAATAGGGAGTTCTATAACAGGGTCGGTGCCTCCATTGGCTGGCCTGGGCTGGCCGGTCTCACCTATGCAGAGTGAGCTTACTGGGCATTCAGAAACCTGGGAGGCCGGGACAGCTGCACTTTATTCTTAGCTAGTGTAGTGGTGAGGTACTACACGCGGAAAGCACGCTGTCTAGTATCTACGCAATGGAAAATCCTCCCAGTGGATGAGGTGGTGAGGAACCTTCTGGGTGACCTGGTGAAGGTGCGCTCTCTAGAATATAACAGACTAGGGGCAGGGAGGGCCTCTTGCCTCTGAAAGGGGCTTTTCCTTTCGGGTGCCCTAGTCCTGTTATCCCTTTTCCTGGTGGTGCGCTGATCTTGACATGGTAGATTTTTGTTTTGTTTCGGTCAGTATTTAGGATGTAGGACTTGCAGGCACCGAACTTGGGCTTTGTTGGGGTCTTGTGTATTTTGTTTATGTATTGTTTATGTATTGTTTTACTGTTTTATATTGTGTATATATGGGGTTTGGTGTTAGGTGGGGGTGACTCAAGGGGAGGAGTGTGTTTATAGGACTTTCTGGACTTTGGGACTGTGTAGATTTGTGGACTTGGAGACACTGGGATAAAAAAAAAAGTTCACTAGCCTGACCTGGTCTGGACTGCGAGCATGAGAAATGGTACCAGTTCTCAGGTTAGTGGGTGTATAGGGTTAGTGGACATGGGAGTATATAGCATATATATATAGATCAGTTTATATTATGTATATATAATTATTAAAAAAAATAATATTATGGTTATTGTTATTATTATTGTTGTGATGATATATGCGGTTTATTCGGCAACTGGACCAGTTAGTTTTTTTGTGATTCTTTGTTTATAATTGGTGTAGGGTGGGTGTATGTATATAATATGATGGGTGTCCTGGGTGGGGATGGTGTATGTATAGTATTAAAAATAAATAAATAATAATAATGTTGTGGTGTAGGGTCGGTGTATATATGTGTAATTGGTGTATGACTATAATACAATATTGTGTACGTTGGTATATATTATTATTATTTATTATTAAAGCGCCATTCATTTCATAGCGCTGTACATATGAAAAGGGGTGCACATACATCATACAGACAAATTGCACTAAGCATGAACAAGACGAGTTGCAAACTGGTACAGAAGGAGAGAGGGCCCTGCCCGTGAGGGCTTACAATCTACATGTAAAGAAGGACACGGTAGGTGCGGGTGAAGTTGGTCATGGCGGTATAGAGGCAGCAGGGTCACTGGTTGTAGGCTTGTCTGAAGAGGTGGGTTTTTAGGTTTCTTTTGAAGGATTCCACTGTAGGTGAGAGTCTGATATGTTGGGGTAGCGAGTTCCAGAGTATGGGGGATGCACGGGAGAAATCTTGGAGGTGGTTGTGGGAAGAGGTGATAAGAGGAGAGGAGAGAAGGAGGTCTTGTGAGGATCGGAGATTGTGTGTAGGGATGTATCGGGAAAGTAGCTCAGAGATGTAGGAAGGGGACAGGTTGTGGACAGCCTTGTATGTATTTGTTAGCATTTTGAACTGAATTCGCTGGGCAATGGGGAGCCAGTGAAGGGATTGGCAGAGGGGAGAGGCAGAGTAGTAACAGGGTGAGAGGTGGATTAGTCAGGCAGCAGAGTTGAGGATAGATTGGAGGGGTGCAAGAGTGCTAGATGGAAGGCCACAGAGGAGGATGTTGCAGTAGTCTAGGCGGGAGATAATCAGGGCATGTACAAGCATTTTCGCAGACTCAAAGTTGAGGAAAGCGCGGATGCGGGAGATGTTTTTGAGTTGGAGGTGGTGGAAAGTGCTTGGATGTGCGGTCGGAAGGAGCGGGCAGAATCCAAGGTCACTCCAAGGCAGCGGACTTGGTTGACCGGCGAGAGTGTGCAGCCATTGATTGTGATAGATAGGTCTTTTGAGGGGGTTGAGCAAGATGGGTGAATTCTGTTTTATCCATGTTAAGTTTTAGAAAGCGAGAGGAGAAGAAGGAGGATATGGAAGATAGGCATTGTTCGATTCTGGATAGTAATGTGGTAATGTCTGGACCAGAGAGGTAGATTGGTGTGTCAGCATAAAAGTGATACTGAGAGCCATGGGACTCTATGAGCTGTCCCAGGAGGAAAGTGTAGATAAAGAAGAGAAGGGGTCCTAGGACAGAGCCTTGCGAGACGCCAACAAAGAGGGAATGAGACGAGGAGGTGGTGTGAGATTGGGAGACGCTAAATGTCCACTCTGTTAAAATTGTTAAAAAGTTGTTTAGGGCTGTGGGACAGGGAAGATATGAGAGATGAGAAGTAGGCCTGTTTTGCATCAGGATTTGAAAATGAGGAGGAATTGCTTGTATGTGGTGAAGTGATCCTTAGAGTGGGATTTCTTCTATTGCCGCTCAGCAGCCCTGGAAGCTTGTCTGAGTTTTTTGGTCAAGTTGGTGTGCCAGGGTTGTCTGTTGATTTTTTGGGTCTTGTTGTGTGTGAGAGGGGCAACAATGTCCAGAGCTGTACTTATTGTGGTGTTATACAGGGTTGTGGCAGTATCTGGATCTTGGAGGGAACAAATGGTATCGAGTGGCAGAAGAGGTCAGAAAGCAAGCGAAAGTCGAGATCTTTAAGGTTCCTGCGGGGGGGGGGGGGTAGTGTGTGGACCGGGGGAGCAGAAGAAATGAAATCTGCTATAAGAGAGTGCAGCAGGGGAGGAGGTGTCAGAGGGTGTCAGCCATGTTTCTGTGAGACCCAGAAAGGAAAGTTTCCGAGATATGAAAATATCATGAATGTAGGACAGTTTGTTACAGACAGAGAGTGCATTCATAATGGTCCTGCAAGAGGGACCAAATGAACAGGGGTCAGAGGAATGGTTATTAGGTTTAAGGGGCTGCAGAAATTTGTAGAAGGAGAATTGTAGTAGGAGGTAGAGGTGATAGTGGGGATTTGCTGAGGGGGGGGCCTGGATTTGGAGAGATATCACCAGCAATAAGGACCGGCACCCCAGCCACATGTCTGTGACTCTCTGGCTTCCTTATCGCGGTCTCCTTGTTCCATCTAGCTCACGCCCCTTGACAGTGTGACCTCATCCGGTCACATGTGCGGCTACCCCTTTGACCCGGTCACGTGGTGGACGTCTGACCTATGACGCCGCACGTGATACATATCACATGAGCCTTAGAGCCTATCAGACATCCGGTAACACTATTTAAAGGCAATAACGTCGGCATTTCACTGCTATCATATCGACCGGACGTCAGCACATCCCAACGCCATCAGGATGCATCAACATACACTGGCCTCCTAATCTGTGGATATCATCAACGGCCTACTAACCCTCCCTGGGTAACGCAAGTACCGCACTTTATGACAGCATCATCTGACTGTCATTTGTGTCGCACTATCTGTGGACATTTTCATGTCTGATCATCAATATAGATCAATATCTATTGTTTCAATTGGCCAAATATTGTTGATTTTTGATACCATAGGTGATAGTCATATTTGTATACCACCCTTTAGGCCCTACGATTGTTTTGGTCTCTGACGACTAACCCATTCTAACAGTGTGTGCGGGATATATAGTGGTATATATAGATTGGTGTATCAGTAGTCAGCCATATTGTGGACTGTGAGATTCATGAGTCATCCGTGACCAGATTATACATACCTGACCTTATCTCTCAAATCCATAACTGGCATGACATAATCTTTTGTTGGACTAACTAACCAGCCATTAGGCTGATAGTGCATCTATGTCCACTTGAACCAGTGGTTCTCTATCATGATTTTATAAAATAAAAATAATTAAAATAAATGAACTAAAGTGTATACAATAATATATTAGGTACTCGGGTGTCGGGTTTGATCAACTTTGTCCCCTGATGAGCCTGACAACAACCAGGCGAAACGCGTAGGGACGTTTTTGAACATTCTTATTTTTCTATATTTTGGTTATTTGTTTATTTATTTTTTTTGATACTCACCTGGATATTCACCTTCACTAATGTTGGGTACTTACATTGTTCTAATTGTTATTTTTTTCTGTACTTTAGTATAGGTCGTCATTCTAGGTAGTTTATCCTCCCCTACCAGGGTCGCCTTAGGGCCACCAGGAGGTACGAGAAACGGGATCGCCCTTATCAGGGCGGCTATTCCGTATTCAGGTAGGGTATCATACATCAGGGCTAGAACTAGGGACAATTATCCCAATAGGTCCCTACTAACCTAATCCAACCCTACCATTTAACCTCAGTGTTAATTCACTACCAGACCTAGATTCGTATCTTTCTATATTCTTTTTTCTTTTTTGTATTTATATTAGGGTGTAACTACTTTTATATAATAAAAATAAAGGTTATATTTTAGAATGGTGGCAGTTCTGTGAAATCAGCAATAAGGAGAAGCAGAGAAAGTGTTAGTAGGTGAGAATAAGAGAGGGTTTGTGCAAGCGGTCAGATAAGAAGGTAAGATGGAGGGAGAGATGAATAGTTCCTTGCTGGGTGAATGGATGTGGGGATATTTCAGGAGGTTTTGGAAAAGTGGGAAGAATAAGATGAAAGATTGAAACATTGCATTAACTCAATTGATTCAATTATTAGGGGTACAGGTGGGGCAATCTGTCACAAAGACCTGGATCATCGAACGGCGTGTTGTCTTCCTGGCGCTCGAGTTCGACACATCGCAGATCAGGTTGACAGATTACTGGGAGGGGCTGGAGAAGATCCAGCGGTCATGGTTCATATCGGAAACAATTACAAACCGGATTCCAAAAAAGTTGGGACACTAAACAAATTGTGAATAAAAACTGAATGCAATGATGTGGAGATGGCAAATGTCAATATTTTATTTGTAATAGAACGTAGATGACAGATCAAACGTTTAATCCGAGTAAATGTATCATTTTAAAGGAAAAATACGTTGATTCAAAATTTCACGGTGTCAACAAATCCCCAAAAAGTTGGGACAAGTAGCAATAAGAGGCTGGAAAAAGTAAATTTGAGCATAACGAAGAGCTGGAAGACCAATTAACACTAATTAGGTCAATTGGCAACATGATTGGGTATAAAAAGAGCTTCTCAGAGTGGCAGTGTCTCTCAGAAGCCAAGATGGGTAGAGGATCACCAATTCCCACAATGTTGTGCAGAAAGATAGTGGAGCAATATCAGAAAGGTGTTACCCAGCGAAAAATTGCAAAGACTTTGCATCTATCATCATCAACTGTGCATAACATCATCCGAAGATTCAGAGAATCTGGAACAATCTCTGTGCGTAAGGGTCAAGGCCGTAAAACCATACTGGATGCCCATGATCTCCGGGCCCTTAAACAACACTGCACCACAAACAGGAATGCTACTGTAAAGGAAATCACAGAATGGGCTCAGGAATACTTCCAGAAACCATTGTCAGTGAACACAATCCACCGTGCCATCCGCCGTTGCCAGCTGAAACTCTACAGTGCAAAGAAGAAGCCATTTCTAAGCTAGATCCACAAGCTCAGGCGTTTTCACTGGGCCAGGGATCATTTAAAATGGAGTGTGGCAAAATGGAAGACTGTTCTGTGGTCAGACGAGTCACGATTCGAAGTTCTTTTTGGAAATCTGGGACGCCATGTCATCCGGACCAAAGAGGACAAGGACAACCCAAGTTGTTATCAACGCTCAGTTCAGAAGCCTGCATCTCTGATGGCATGGGGTTGCATGAGTGCGTGTGGCATGGGCAGCTTGCATGCCTGGAAAGGCACCATCAATGCAGAAAAATATATTCAGGTTCTAGAACAGGGGTGGGGAACCTCCGGCCCGAGGGCCGTATGCGGCCCACGGTATCATTTCATGTGGCCCCCGGCCCCCTGTCAGAACATAATGTGAAAATGCTTATGACCCCTTCCATTATGGAAGCGGTCATTAGCATACGGGAGGCACAGGAAGGTGAGAACAGCACTGCACTGGCTGTCCTCACCTTCCCTGGTCTTCTTTCAGCCCCACACTGTGTCCTGACACATCCAGCGTCAGGACGCAGTGCACGTAGACGTGCACTATGACCTGACGCTGTGCGGTGTGAGGTGACAATATAGTGCGGCAGGAAGAAGAACAGGGAGGGTAAGTGAATCTGCCAAGAGGCAGCGCCGTACGGAGCTGGAGAGGTAAGTTTATTTGTTTATCTTAAATACAGTATCTGATCTGATGTCTGATTGGGGCTGATCTGAGGCTAAAGGAGGGTGGGGAGGGTCTGATGGGGGTCTGATCTGAGGCTCGGGAGGGTCTGATCTGAGGCTGGGGGTGTCTGATCTGAGGCTGGGGTTTGATAGGGGTCTGATCTGAGACTAGGGGGGCTGATGGGGGCTGATCTGAGGCTGGGGAGGGTCTGATGGGGGCTGATCTGAGGCTAGGGAGGGTATTATGAAGGTCTGATCTGAGGCTGGGGGGTCTTATAGGGGCTGATCTGACCCTGGGGGGTCTGATGGGGGCTGATCTGAGGCTGGGCGTCTGATCCGGGTCTGGTCTGAGGCTGGGGGTCTGATGGGAGTCTGATCTGAAGCTAGGAAGGGTCTGATTGGGGTCTAATCTGAGGCTTAGAGGTCTGATGGGAGTCTGATCTGAGGCTGATGTAGGCCTGGGGGGTCTGATAGGAGGCTGATTTCAGGCTGATGGAGGTGGGGGCAGATATTTTGCTGAGAAAGGGACAAAGGCAGGGACAGTTGCGAAGAAAGAGGCAGGGAGAGTGAAAGCTGGGTGAACCCCTCTCTGGACCCCCTGGGTTTAGCTTCCTGCCATTAATGTCAAATAAGTAACATTCTGAACTTAAAAATTAGACTGCTATATGTGGTCAATATGGCGCCTGTATTGTATGTAATATACTGTATATATATAGTGCAGGCGCTATTTTGTGCTGCAAAAATACAGCCCTCTAGATTATTTTAATTGAAGTGCAATTTCTGTAACTTATCCCTAAGTCAATTATATGTTTGACCAAATACAGCAGTAAAAATTTTTTATTGAGAATTTTGTATGGCCCCCGAATGATGTTACAAATATCCAAATGGCCCTTGGCAGCAAAATGGTTCCCCACCGCTGTTCTAGAACAACATATGCTCCCATCCAGACATCATCTCTTTCAGGGAAGACCCTGCATTTTTCAACAAGATAATGCCAGACCACATTCTGCATCAATCACAACATCATGGCTGCGTAGGAGAAAGATCCGGGTACTGAAATGGCCAGTCTGCAGTCCAGATCTTTCACCTATAGAGAACATTTGGCGCATCATAAAGAGGAAGGTGCAACAAAGAAGGCCCAAGACGATTGAACAGTTAGAGGCCTGTATTAGACAAGAATGGGAGAGCATTCCTATTTCTAAACTTGAGAAACTGGTCTCCTCGGTCCCCAGACGTCTGTTGAGTGTTGTAAGAAGAAGGGGAGATGCCACACAGTGGTGAAAATGGCCTTGTCCCAACTCTTTTGGGATTTGTTGACACCATGAAATTCTGATTCAACATATTTTTCCCTTAAAATGGTACATTTTCTCAGTTTAAACTTTTGTTCCGTGATTTATGTTCTATTCTGAATAAAATATTAGAAGTTGGCACCTCCACATCATTGCATTCAGTTTTTATTCACGATTTGTATAGTGTCCCAACTTTTTTGGAATCCGGTTTGTACAAAGTTAGAGGTAGGTGGAGCGTCCTTAAATGATTTTGGGGATTTAGGTCAAAAGCTTAGGGCAAGGACCTCAAAGGTAGAATTTTCCACGAGCCACACAAGAAAGGCAGCGGGAGATTAGGAAAGTGGCTTAAGAACTAGTGTAGGAAGGTGGGGTTTTGGTTCCTGAAGAACTGGGCCGACTTCTCTGTCAGTTACAGGCTTTATCGTAGGGATGGGCTGCACCTCAATGGGGAAGGGGCAGCTGTTTTGGGGCAGTAGATGGCTAGAAGGTTGGAGGAGTGTTTAAACTAGGGATTGGGGGGGGGGGAATTACATTATAGGATGGGAAGATAGTGCAGATAGAGACCGGGGGCAAGGTAATGGGACTGGGGGAGAAATGGAAGGAGGGACTAGAACAGCTCAGAAGGAAAAGTGTAGTGTACAAAATATACATAAACTTCTTAAGTGTATGTATACTAATGCCAGAAGCCTGACCAATAAAACTGGGGAACTGGAATTAGTGATGTGTGAGAGGGACTATGACATAGTGGGAATAACGGAAACATGGCTGGATGATAGCTATGACTGGGCAGTTAATGTACAAGGTTACAGTCTGTTTAGAAAGGATCGCCAAAACCGGAGAGGGAGAGGGGTCTGCCTTTATGTAATGTCTTGTCTAAAGCTCACAATCCGAGAAGATAAAAGTGAGGGGCATGAACATGTGGTCACTGTGGGTAGAAATACATGGAGGCAAAAATAATAATAAATTACTAATAGGAGTTTACTATAAACCACCTAATATACCAGAGTCCACAGAAAATCTGCTACTAAACGAGATAGACGAGGCGGCAAATCATAATGAGGTGGTTATTATGGGGGACTTCAACTACCCAGATATAGACTGGGAAACTGAAACTTGTATATCTCATAAAGGAAACAGGTTCTTGGCAATAACCAAAGACAATTACCTTTCCCAACTGGTTCAGGACCTGACTAGAGGTACGGCCATACTGGTCTTATTAACCAATAGGCCTGACAGAACAACAGACGTGCAGGTTGGGGGACACCTGGGAAATAGTGACCATAAAGTAATAACCTTCCAATTATCATTCAAAAGAGTGTTTCAAACTTCAAAAAAGCAAAATTTAGCCAACTAAGAGAGGCCATAGGCCTAACTAACTGGGACAAAGTCCTCAAAAATAAAAATACAGCCACAAAATGGGATATCTTTAAAAGCATCCTAAAATCTCAGAGAGGTACATACCGTATGGGAATAAAAGGTTAAGGAACAAAAAGAAACCAATGTGGATAAATAGAACTGTAAAGAAAGCAATAAATGACAAAAAGAAAGCATATAAATCACTAAAACGGAAGGGTATCGAAGAAGCACTGAAAAACTATAAGGAAAAAAATAGAATTTGTAAAAAACAAATAAAAGCAGCCAAACTAGAGACTGAGAGATTAATTGCCAAAGAGAGTAAAACTAACCCTAAAACATTTTTCAATTATATAAATGTTAAAAAGTATAAATCTGAAGGTGTCAGACATTTACAGAGTAATGAGGGGGGAGTTGCAGAAAGCGATGAGGAGAAAGCAAAGCTATTAAATATTTTTTCTCCACTGTATTCCTGAAGAAAATAAACTGTCAGATGAAATGCAGAATGTAAAAGTTAATTCCCCATTTAAAGTGCCCTGTCTGATCCAGGAAGAAGTACAGCGGCGTCTTAAAAAGATTAAAATAGACAAATCGCCAGGACCAGATGGCATACATCCCGGTATCCTAAGAGAATTAAGTAATGTCATAGCCAGACCATTATTTCTGATATTTGCGGACTCTATACTGACAGGAAAATGTCCCACAGGATTGGCGCATAGCAAAAGTGTTGCCAATATTAAAAATGGGTCCAAAAACAGAGCCCGGAAACTATAGGCCGGTAAGTTTAACATCTGTCGTGGGTATACTGTTTGAAAGTTTTCTAAGACATGCTATCTTGGAGTACCTCAATGAAAATAAGCAAATAACCCCATATCAGCATGGCTTCATGAGGGATCGGTCATGTCAAACTAATTTAATCAGTTTCTATGAGAAGGTAAGTTCTAGACTTGACAGCGGCGAATCAATGGATGTCATATATCTGGACTTCTCCAAAGCATTTGGCACTGTACCACATAAAAAGGTTAGTATATAAAATGAGAATGCTTGGACTGGGAGAAAATGTCTGTATGTGGGTAAGTAACTGGATCAGTGATAGAAAACAGAGGGTGGTTATTAGTGGTACACACTCAGATTTGGTCACTGTCATTAGTGGAGTACCTCAGGGGTCAGTATTGGGCCCTATTCTCTTCAATACATTTATTAATGATCTTGTAGAAGGGTGGCACAGTAAAATATCTGTTTTTGCAGATGACACTAAACTGTGTAAAGTAATTGACACGGAAGAGGACAGTATACTGTATATATACTACAGAGGACAGTATACTGTATATATACACTACAGAGGACAGTATACTGCTACAGAGGGATCTGGATAGATTAGAGGCTTGGGCAGATAAGTGGCAGATGACGTTTAACACTTACAAAAGCACAGTTATGCACATGGGAAGGAATAATGCAAGTCCCCCGTACATACTAAATGGTAAAACACTGGGTAACACTTACATGGAAAAGGACCTAGGAATTTTAGTGAACAGCAAACTAAGCTGTAAAACCAGTGTCAGGCAGCTGCTGCCAAGGCCAATAAGATAATGGGTTGCATCAAAAGGGGCATAGATGCCCGTGATGAGAACATAGTCCTACCACTTTACAAATCATTAGTCAGACCACACATGGAGTACTGTGTACAGTTCTGGGCTCCTGTGAACAAGGCAGACATAGCAGAGCTGGAGAGGGCTCATAGGAGAGCAACTAAAGTAATAACTGGAATGGGGCAACTACAGTACCGTGAAAGATTATCAAAACTAGGGTTATTCACTTTAGAAAAAAGACGACTGAGGGGAGATCTAATTACTATGTATAAATATATCAGGGGTCAGTACAGAGATCTCTCCCATCATCTATTTATCCCCAGGACTGTGACTGTGACGAGGGGACATCCTCTGCGTCTGGAGGAAAGAAGGTTTGTACACAAACATAGAAGAGGATGCTTTATGGTAAGAGCAGTGAGACTATGGAACTCTCTGCCTGAGGAGGTGGTGATGGTGAGTACAATAAAGGAATTCAAGAGGGGCCTGGATGTATTTCTGGAGTGTAATAATATTACAGGCTATAGCTACTAGAGAGGGGTCAGTGATCCAGGGAGTTATTCTGATTGCCTGATTGGAGTCGGGAAGGAATTTTTTTCCCCCTTAAGTGGGGAAAATTGGCTTCTACCTCACAGGGTTTTTTGCCTTCCTCTGGATCAACTTGCAGGATAACAGGCCGAACTGGATGGACAAATGTCTTTTTTCGGCCTTATGTACTATGTTACTAACTATTTCTGTAAATACCTTTGGTCCCCTTCTGGTTCAGTTCTGGTATAATTCGGTATGTGCACTTAAAGAGTTGCACTTGAAAGATGTTGCATTGAAAAGACCAAGGTCTGAAAGAAAGGATGTAGATTTATACCACTCAGTGTTCAATCAGGTGTGACCAAGAGGGGAGGGGGCTACATGTGGTCTAATCAAGGACCAGATACAGGGGTGAAATAGTCAATGTAAACATATACTCCATAAATCCAGCAGGGAAAGAGACATTAAAAGTTCAATGCAGACATGCCAGGGGATGAGAAGGAAAGATGAGGGGTGTGGACAATATCAGACTCTGGAAAAGCTGGGTGCATCAGTTAGGTTCAATGCAGACATACCTGGAGAGGAGAGAATTGGGTGATGGTCAGTAGACAGTGATGACAAAGTGGATTCCATATCGATAATATTACTTTCTGGTATAATTCGGTATGTGCACTTAAAAAGTTGCACTTGATAGATGTTGCATTGAAAAGACCAAGGTCTGAATATATGTTTGCATGTGTGATAATAGTATATTAATAATGGAGTGAGTGGCTGGACCAGTGTTAGTTTTATTTACTGTTTGGTTGTGTTTGATATTTTGTGTTATTATGTTTATAATTGTATAATAAAAGAAATGCAGGATGTATATGGTGACTCCGGTTATTAAAGGGGTTTTCTGAGTATCCCCTGGATAGGTCATCAGTATCTGATCGGTTGGGGTACGACTCTCAGGACCCCTACTGATCAGCTGTTTGAGAAGGCAGTGGCGCTCCTGCGAGCGTCGGGGCCTTCTCTCTGCTTTCCCTAGGCCTAGTGACGGCACGTTTATCGGTCACAAGGCCTAGAAGCAGCTCAGCCCAATTCTCTTCTCTGCAATACCAAGCACTACCACTATACAATGTAGGGCGCTGTGTTTGGTAAGCATGGAGAAGGCCGTGGCGCTCACAGGAAAGCTGCTGCTTTCTCAAAAGGCTGATGTCGTACCCCCACCGATCAGATACCGATGTCCTATCCTGAGGATAGGTCATCAGTACAAAAATCTCAGACATGTCAGGGGTTCATAAATTTCAATTTCATCCTTATCATAAAAGGTTTTAGAAATTTGCACTCATGTATTTGTTTTTTCAGTCCTCCACGTCACAAAACGAAAAGCTTTGTATTTTGTTCAGTTTTTTTTGGGGGGGACGGGACTGTGTAGATGGGACCCGGCAGGCGATGGGTTAAGTGAGAAGTAACAGAGGACTATTTGTCTTCATATGGGCTCCTCTCCTCTGTAATATGCGGTTTTTGGTGCGCACTCGTGACTCATTCAACCGTCCAATATTAATATTCCCATTCACTCAGGTCCTGTCATTGAACAACCGACATCTGGATGAAATTTGGCCGCTTTTCCGCTAGAATAATGTCAGCCAAAAAGTTTTGAAGCAAAAATAAAGATGAATCAAGAACTGCAGACTGGAAACAAAAGAAATATGAAGACGTGACCTCTCCAGAATCTTGACTCTTTACCAAAAGGCTTGAAAATTTGCTGCCCAGATCTACCAAAAAAAAAAAAATACATAACAGGAGCCAACAATCCAGTGACCGCACAGGGTGGTCAGCGGGGGAGCTCAGTGACGTAGGATCTCATCAATGACACAGTTCAGACGCAACCGTAGCTAAATAGGGGCTATCATAATGGAGGATGAGGGTACCTCAGGCTCTGGGTATGAGATCTGTGAGCCCCCAAGTATAAAAAATATAAAAATTTAAATTTTGTGCAGATGTTATGTGGCCAAATCATTCTGTATCCACCAGAAGTGGACGGAACCGCTGCTCTATAGATTTATTTCCATACGGAGGTTGCTGGACAGGCTAGAATTCTGCCTCCAAACCACTGGGCGCAAGGAAATACTATATAACAAACTCCGAAAACTAAGACATCACACTGTACAACAACAGTATCTGAGCTACCAAACTATACAAGGCCAAGCACTGAGATACTAAACTAAATAAGAACAGGAACTAAGTGACCCAGGATGGCGCCATACTAACACAGCTTATCACAGACCAATCACTAGTGTTGATCGAGCACCAAAGTGCACAATGAAAGTCAATGGGAGAACCAGAGCAAAAATGACAAGGAATCGGCACTGCAATACATCCTTCATTACACATAAAGGACGGCATCATACACATCCTTAGAAAATTATGATTGATGGCCTGCTGGTGACCCAAAACATTAGAGGCGAGGGCCTGCTGCTGATCTGACCCTCTAAAACATTTGGAGTGAGGGCCTGCTGGTGACCCTCTAAAACATTAGGGGTGTCGGTCTGCTGCTGAGCTGACCATCTAAAACATTAGGGGCGAGGGTCTGCTGGTGACCCTCTAAAACATTAGGGGTGAGGGTCTGCTGCTGAGCTGACCATCTAAAACATTAGAAGCGAGGGCAGCCTAATAAGCATGTTGATATGATGGAGGAGGAGGACGAGAAAAGGAAGATTGAACCATATACCCTTGTTTGTGGTGGAAGGGGTGGATGGGAATACAGTGTACTCAATACACCATAAAAGCGACATCTAAAGTGCCTTTATGTTCAGCCACTTTCCTCTGGTGGAGTAGAGAAGTCAGGGGCAAGCCAGGCCTGTTCATTTTGATAAGAGTCAGCCTGTCAGCATGTTCAGTTGACAGGCGAATACGCTTATCAGTTATTAAGCCCCCAGCGGCACTAAATACCCGCTCTGACAAAACGCTGGCGGCAGAGCAGGCCAGCACCTCCAAGGCGTAGAGCGCCAGTTCGAGTCTTGTGTCCAGCTTGGACACCCAATAGTTGTAAGGCACAGAGGGATCACTGAGGACGCTGACACGGTCTGCTATGTACTCCTTCACCATCTTCCAAAACTTTTCCCTCCTTGTGACACTGGGCCACGCATCAGGGTGAGGGTGCTGGTGGGGTGTCATAAAACTGTCCCAGGCCTTGGAGAGTGTTGCCCTGCCTCTGTTGGAACTGCTGTGTGTTCCCCTCGTCTCCCCTCCTCGGTTGCCCAAGGAACTACGGACTCTGCCACCAGCGTTGTCAGCTGGAAGTTTTTGGAGCCATTTTCCCACAAGGACCTTCTGGTATTGCACCATTTTGCTTGTCCTCTCCACCACAGGAATGAGAGATGAGAAGTTCTCTTTGTAGCGGGGGCCGAGAAGGGTGAACAACCAGTAATCGGTGCTGGGCCAAAATGCGTATAACGCGAGGGTCACGGGAAAGGCAGCATAACATAAAGTCAGCCATGTGTGCCAGAGTCCCAACAGACAAGACTTCGCTGTCCTCATCAGGAGGATGACTCTCAATCTCCTCTTCCTCCTCTTCGGCCCATCCATGCTGAACAGATGGAATAAACCTGCTATGGGTACTACCCTCTGTAGCGGAGGCAACCGTCTCCTGCTCCTCCTTCTCATCATCATCCAATTGGCGCTGAGAAGACGAATGGAGGGTGGTCGGCTATCACCCTGTGTAATGTCTTCCCCCATTTCCACCTCTTCCACATGCAAAGCGTCCGCCTTCATTGTGAGCAGCGACCGTTTCAGTAGACACTAGTGTTGGGTGCGAATATTCGAATAGCGAATATTACTCGCGAACTTCAAGAATTCGCGAATATTATGAATATAGTTATATATATTCGTAATTTTAAATATTCTAGATTCCATCAGTAACCTCCCTTCTTGCTTGTGGGCCAATGAGAAGGCTGCAATGTCTTTGTCTGAACTTAGCAACATCCCTAGCAACCAATAGGAAAGTTGCCTACCCCTTACTACAGGGTGGGCCATTTATATGGATACACCTTAATAAAATGGGAATGGTTGGTGATATTAACTTCCTGTTTGTGGCACATTAGTATATGTAAGGGGGGAAACTTTTCAAGATGGGTGGTGACCATGGCGGCCATTTTGAAGTCGGCCATTTTGAATCCAACTTTTGTTTTTTCAATAGGAAGAGGGTCATGTGACACATCAAACTTATTAGGAATTTCACAAGAAAAACAATGGTGTGCTTGGTTTTAACGTAACTTTATTCTTTCATGAGTTATTTACAAGTTTCTGACCACTTATAAAATGTGTTCAATGTGCTGCCCATTGTGTTGTATTGTCAATGCAACCCTCTTCTCCCACTCTTCACACACTGATAGCAACACCGCAGGAGAAATGCTAGCACAGGCTTCCAGTATCCGTAGTTTCAGGTGCTGCACATCTCGTATCTTCACAGCATAGACAATTGCCTTCAGATGACCCCAAAGATAAAAGTCTAAGGGGGTCACTGGATATGCGAAATTGCTACATGATGATGTGTTTCCCTCTTTATGCACTGAAGCTGGCACGTTCCCTGAGTTTTTCCAGCAAGATGGTGCACCACCACATTATGGGTGTCAGGTCCGTGCCTTCCTAGATGAACAGTTTCCTGGAAAGTGGATTGGTCGTCGTGGGCCAGTTGAATGGCCCCCAAGGTCTCCCGATCTGACCCCCTTAGACTTTTATCTTTGGGCAACCTTGTCGTGGTAAGTGGGCCTATGCTCTTTGATCAAACTGTATACTAATGCCTCCTAATAGTGCATAGCAATAGATTGATAATAGGGCTGTATAGCCACGTTGTATCATGCTGAAATGTTAAACAGTTGTTTATATCAAAAGCATAGTATTGAGGATGTGCGATTTAGATTTTCTCTCATATTGAATAAGCTGTTATTCCACTACTGCCTTCTGCTGCTCACAAAGCCTGGCCAACATGTGGAACGTGGAGTTCCAGCGCGTGCTCACGTCGCACAACAGTCAGTGAGCTGGCAATTGCAAGTGCTGCTGCAGTGTTGCCAGACCGGCGGAAGCTGTCGATGACTTTCGGGAATGGGCACACACGCGGCGTACCTTCACTAGTAGCCCAGGCAAACTGGGGTAGATTTTGAGAAACCGCTGAACCACTAAGTTGAACACGTGGGCTAGGCATGGGATGTGTGTGAGCTTGCCGAGCTCCAAAGCCGCCACCAAGTTACGGCCATTATCAGACACAACCATGCCTGGTTCTAGGTTGAGTGGCGAGAGTCACAGCTCAGTCTGTTCCCTTATACCCTGCCACAGCTCTGCGGCGGTGTGCTGTTTGTCCCCTAAGCAAATTAATTTCAGCGCGGCCTGTTGACGTTTCCCCACTGCAGTGCTACACTGCTTCCAGCTACTGACTGATGGCTGGCTGGTGGTGCAAGATGATAATTCAGAGGTGGAAGTGGAGGAGGAGGCTGAGGAGGAGAAGTGGGGGTTGCAGCCACTAATGTAGGTGGTGGCGGAAATCCTGATGGAAGTAGGGCCCGCAATCCTTGGGGTCGGTAGCACCTGTGCCATCCCAGGGTACGACTCACTCCCGGCCTCCACAACGTTCACCCAGTGTGCCGTCAGGGAAATGTAGCGTCCCTGGCCACAAGCACTTGTCCATGTGTCAGTCGTTAAGTGGACCTTCCCAATAACTGCGTTGGTCAGGGCACGGGTGATGTTACGGCCACATGCTGGTGTAAGGCGGGGACGGCACACCGGGAAAATTAGTGGCCGCTGGGGACTGAGTAACAAGGGACGGCCACCGCCATCAGGCTGCAGAAAGCCTCTGTGACCACAAGCCTAAATGACAACATTTCCAGGGCCAGCAATTTGGAAAGGTGCGCATTTAACGCTATGGCCTGTGGGTGGGTGGCTGGGTATTTGCGCTTTCGTTCAAAGGCCTGTGGTATAGACATCTGTACGCTGCGCTGGGACACAGAAGTAGATGTGGTAGATTATGGTGCTTGCGAAGGTCCAGGTGCAGGGCAGGACGCATCCGGGCCTGCGTCTTGGACAGGGGATTGGCCAGCACGTAACACAGGGGAAGTGGAGGCAGTGGTGTGAACCGCAGACACTGGTTGTGGACCCAGGCGTTCAGCCCAACTATTAGGGTGCTTTGATGCCATGTGGCGGATCATGCTGGTGGTGAGGTTGCTAGTCTTCACGCCCCTGCTCATTTTGGTATGGCACAGGTTGCAAATGACAATTATTTTATCGTCCGCACTTTCCTCAAAAAAGCGGCAGACTTCGGAACACCTACCCCTTGGCAAGGGAGATTGCCACAAGGGGGTGATCCGGGGAACGGTTGTGGGCCTGTTTGGTGTGGCCCGCCTTCTCCCTTTTGCCACCCCACTGCCTCTTCCAGCCTGTTGCGGTGCTGTAGATCCCTCCCCCTCTGTACTGCTATCCTTTCGCTCGGCTTGCCACCTTCCCAGGTTGGGTCAGTGATTTCATCGTCCACCACCTCCTCTTCCACTTCCTCACTCTGGTCATCCTCCTGACTTGTTGACCTAACGACCTCAGTTATTGACAACTGTGTCTTATCCTCACCATGAACCTTTTCAGACACTAATTGTGGTTGACTTATTGGCAACTGTGTCTCATCATCATTCACCTCGTGAAACACTAATTGCCATTCCCCATCGTCATCTTTTTCTGACTGTGAATGCTCAAGAGTTTGTGAATCAGTGCACAAGATCTCCTCATGTCCCTCTCCAAGCCGGGTTGGCAAGAGGTCCAAATCAAATAATGGTGATGGGAGGAAGGAGGATCAGGGTGAGGATTCTGTTGACCAGACTCGTGGCTACTGAGACTGGACTTTGTGGAAGACAGGATGGTGCTTAACCGACTGAAAGCATTATCTGCTGCAATCCAACCGACCACCTGGTCGCACTGGAGTGGTGTCCTGCGCCGCCCTGCAAACTGGGACATAACGCTAGGAATCGTGGATGAGTGTGTTTCTTGTGCTCTGGCAGCAGGCACAGTTTCACCGCACCCAGGGCCATGGCCTCTGCGTGCACCATCAGCAGCACGGCGACTTCCCTCTACCTTACTGCTCGCCTTGAGCATATTAAATGGTATATATGCTTGCAAGTATGTCACATGTACAGTAGTGCAGGTTTTGTAAGTGTATGCGCAAATAAATTACACTGAATGTCACAAATATTTAGGATGTGCAAACGTTATACAGGAGATGTAGCGCAGGTAATGTCGCTGCCACCAGGGGCGAAAAAATTAAACTAAATGTCATTGATATTTAGGATGTGCAAACGTTATTGTAACGGAACTCTGAGTACCTCCATTGATGGATGCTCCTAGTGCTTCCAGAGGGCTCCAAGCACTCCACTTGACACCGTAAGCACTGCCGACCCCACGAACCACCGCAGCTTGGTTAGGATCTTGCCGTCTTCTACCCACCCTGGACCTACGACAAGGCTCCAGTGGGTGAACCTCTCTTCCTTCAGAGAGTGATGCAGGAACAAGCTCTTAAAAGAATAGCAATTTAGCGGGGCTCAGACATAGCGCCTTGACTTGGGGGGAAGACTGCAGGCAGGTAAGGGTTAAGGGATTGGTAGTGTGGGTAAAACGGGAGTTAGTGTAAGGGGTGGAGTTGAGGATATGGTTTGGCGGGCAGTATAAAAGGAAGGGAGAGGAGGGGCTTAAGAAAAGTTTAGTCAGAAAGCGTGGAAGGTCCCGCCCAACCACCCTTGTTTGGTGAGTTTTTTCATTCTTGATCAGAGGTACGTATTAGTTAGTTAAGGGCGGTTTTTGATGTGGGATCCTTGGGGGGCAATTCATGGTTAAGAGATGCGTTAGATGGTGGAATGCGCGTCTATTGGAGTTAAGAAGCTGGTTAATGCGCCTCCTGTTCGGCCTAAGAAGGCCTAGGGGAGTTGTATACTTGAAATTGGTGGATCTGGTGTCCTTGGGTCGGTGAATGCGGCCAAGGGCAAGGAAAGTCATAAGTAACGGAGATGGGGAATAAGACGTGTTTGGGGTTGCCTTCCAGGATCTCTTTGAGGGATAACAGCGGTTAAAATGTTAAGATGATGTTTTGATATTATTGTTAGATAATATTTATGTTTAAAAGACAGGTTGTAATTTTATATGTTAAATTAATAAAGGTGGCCTTTAAGGCCATATTTTACCAACAAAATTGTGGTTTTGTGTCTTATTAGGAAAAGGGGGCTGGTTATGAGAATGGGGTAGCCGGAAGGAGTTTCTTCCATCCCATTAAGTCAAAGCTCAGGGATTATAGCCAGGGGAGTATACAGTGTATAGCATTCCCCAGTGTAGATGCAGCCTTTTCCCCACACACATGAGGCAAGGCTCTATGTTGAGGGTAAAACAGAAACTCTTTAATGGGGCTACATGTCAGCCTTTTATGCAGGTCTTCCAGCAAGGGATACTCCCCTGGGGACCTTATGGGAGACTGAGACAGTTTTTACATTAGCCAATCACATGCATTTACAGTATGGAAACACTCCCAGCAATTGTACACAACCCCCCTCTGCCTGTGATACAATTAACAAACACAATGGGCTCTGCCTGTGATACAATTACCAAACACAATGAATGGGCTAACGTAATCACTCACAGGCAGAAAACACAAATTTTTCCCCAAAACATAGAAAACACCCCAAAGCTCCACATATCCCCATAAATTATACATCCCTGGATAGCTCTGATCTGGGCGAACAACATATCCAGAAATCACCCAGATCAGAGCAGGGGTTCCCGAATTCCATGGAAGTCACATTTGACCGACCGCAAGCATGGCGTTCCTGCCCAAAACAGTTCTGCAGATTTAGGCTGTGCGGCCGGTGTACCTTCTCCTTCAAAGGTTTAGTATATGGGCCATAATCCTGAGGAAAAAGGCTGGCAAACAGGCCCTTCCAAAACCCAGTGGCGAGGTTATTTCCGCCATACATCTCCCCCTTCATGGAACGACTAACCAGGTACTTGACTTCACGCCGGTCGATACCTGAGTTAGTCTGGCAGCCCACCCACAACCAAATACTGGACCTGTTGAATTTGGTAGCCTGTCTCTGTCCAGTGAGTCCACCAAGGTTGTGTTGGTAGCTGGTACTCCCAGTCTCTGTGCTGTTCTCTGGCTGGGAGTGGTGGTTTCTTTTTTTGGCAGAGATCAGCAGTACTCTACCCTGGTGCCAGCGCTTCAGCTGGATAAACTGGTGCGCAGTCCTGACCTGTAACTAAGGGACAAGTATGGCAGAAGCCAGCGGCGCTCTGCCCGGATGCCAGCGCTTCTGCTGGGGTAGGCTGTGGGGAGTCAGGCTCTGGACAAGAAGATAGGGGAGGGCAGAGGCCGACTGCACTCTGCCCAGATGCCAGCTCTTCCGCTGGGATGTGGTCAGGGAATCCTACCCCCAGGACCTGGTTGCGGATCTGCTGTGGAGAGGAGGGTTCGCTTACCTCCTCCTCCTGGCATTCCTTCGTAATTGGTTGGGGATCTGTACAGGCCGTCCAGCATCTCTGTAGGTCTGGTGCAGAGACCCCAGTCCCATCTGCACCATCGAAGTTAGGGGTGCTGTCCCCCTGTGGTTGGGGAGAGAGATCGGTTGTCTCCTCTCCCTGCAAGGTACACTGACGCTGGGGAAGGGAGACGATGCTCTCCTCTCCCTGCAAGGTATACTGCCGCTGGGGAAGGGAAATGACACTCTCCTCTCCCTGCAAAACATACTGCCGCTGGGGAGCAGGACCGACTGTCCCTACTCCCTGAAACTCCGGCTGCCATTGGAGTTCTGGGCCGACATCCCAGCATCCCTGTAGGGCCGGTGGAGAGACCTCGGTCCCATCTCCACCTGCAATATGGAGTTCCCCCCAGAACCCGTCAATAAGGTCCCCTACCTCTGTAGCTGATAGTGAAGTAGGGGGTACCTCAGCGGGGTCTTCCCCGCCGCAGGGCTTTAAGTCTGAGACTGCCACCCAACTCTCCTGTAGGGTATTCTCAACTACGTGGAGCAGATGTCGGTAGTCCTGCTCCAGCCCCCACTCCAGTGTCACTAGATATTCCAAGTCTGGTCTCACATCGTTGGGGTCAGCCCAATCTTGCATACCCTCCCTGAAGTCGTAGATGTCATAAAATCTGGTCTCCATAGTGCTCCCGACCTGCGGTTTTGTGAAAGTCTCCCACAACAAGCCAGGGCCATCGTAATCATACCCCTCCGGGTTGTCATGCTCCGCCGTCCAAGGAATATTCCGAGCGGTATACCACCACAATTTTGTAAATCCACGAACGGTGTCTCCGAGCTGCTTCTCGTCGCACTAGGACACCATCCCACTGCTGCCACCACTGTAACGGATCTCCAAGCACCCCGACTGGGTACCTCCATTGATGGATGCTCCTCGTGCTTCCCAAGGGCTCCAAGCACTCCACTTGACACCGTAAGCACTGCCGACCCCACTAACTGCCGCAGATTGGTTGGGATCTCGCCTTCTTCTACCCACCCTGGACCTACGACAAGGCTTTCAGGTTCCAGTGGGTGAACCTCTCTTCCTTCAGAACAAAAAACGAGCAGGGTGCGCTCACCTGGATAATGAAGGAAGCACGGAGCACGCTGAAAACAAAGCGTGGAAGTAACATCCAAAGAAACAGAAATCCAGCTTCCAGTACAAAAAAGTGGCAGCTTTTATTGGAAATAATGCATTAAAAACCAGTTACAGATGTGCACAGTGATGTGTGTGGTGTGTTACACACTGGTCAGGTATACAGATGTATACAGTGATTTGTGAGGTGTGTTACACAGTGGTCAGGTATACAGATGTGCACAGTGATGTGTGTTACACACTAGTCAGGTATACAGATGTGCATCAATGATGTTCAAGGTGTTTTCTACAGTGCTCAGGTGTATAGGTGTGTACAGTGATGTGTATGTTGTATTAGATACTGGTCAGGTACACATATTTGCACTGTGATGTGGGAGGTGTGTTGCACACTGGTCAGATATACATATATGCACCAGTGACATATGATGTGTGTTACCCACTGGTTAGGTACACAGATGTGTACAGTGATGTGTGCGGTGTGTTACATACTGGTCAGGTATACACATGTGTACAGTGAAGTGTGTTACATACTGGTCTCGTATACAGATGTGTACAGTGTGCTGTGTTACACTGGACAGATATACAGAAGTTCACAGTGATGTGTAAGGTGTTTTATACACTAGTCAGGTATATAGATGTGAACAGTGAGGTGTGTTACACACTGGTCAGGTATATAGATGTGCACAGTGAGGTGTGTTGCACACTGGTCAGGTATATAGATGTGTACAGTGAGGTGTGTTGCACACTAGTCAGGTATATAGGTGTGTACAGTGAGGTGTGTTGCACACTGGTCAGGTATATAGGTGTGTACAGTGAGGTGTGTTGCACACTGGTCAGGTATATAGGTGTGTACAGTGAGGTGTGTTGCACACTGGTCAGGTATATAGTTGTGTACAGTGAGGTGTGTTGCACACTGGTCAGGTATATAGATGTGCACAGTGAGGTGTGTTGCACACTGGTCAGGTATATAGTTGTGTACAGTGAGGTGTGTTGCACACTGGTCAGGTATATAGTTGTGTACAGTGAGGTGTGTTGCACACTGGTCAGGTATATAGATGTGCACAGTGAGGTGTGTTGCACACTGGTCAGGTATATAGGTGTGCACAGTGAGGTGTGTTGCACACTGGTCAGGTATATAGATGTGAACAGTGAGGTGTGTTACACACTGGTCAGGTATATAGATGTGCACAGTGAGGTGTGTTGCACACTAGTCAGGTATATAGTTGTGTACAGTGAGGTGTGTTGCACACTGGTCAGGTATATAGGTGTGCACAGTGAGGTGTGTTGCACACTGGTCAGGTATATAGATGTGCACAGTGAGGTGTGTTACACACTGGTCAGGTATATAGTTGTGTACAGTGAGGTGTGTTGCACACTGGTCAGGTATATAGGTGTGTACAGTGAGGTGTGTTGCACACTGGTCAGGTATATAGGTGTGCACAGTGAGGTCTGTTGCACACTGGTCAGGTATATAGATCTGCACAGTGAGGTGTGTTGCACACTGGTCAGGTATATAGTTGTGCACAGTGAGGTGTGTTGCACACTGGTCAGGTATATAGGTGTGCACAGTGAGGTGTGTTGCACACTGGTCAGGTATATAGGTGTGTACAGTGAGGTGTGTTACTCACTGGTCAGGTATATAGGTGTGTACAGTGAGGTGTGTTGCACACTGGTCGGGTATATAGGTGTGCGCAGTGATGTGTGATACACTGGTCAGGTATATAGGTGTGTGCAGTGATATGTGTTACACTGGTCAGGTATATAGGTGTGCACAGTGAGGTGTGTTGCACACTGGTCAGGAATATAGTTGTGTACAGTGAGGTGTGTTGCACACTGGGCAGTTGTATATAGATGTGCACAGTGAGGTGTGTTGCACACTGGTCAGGTATATAGGTGTGCACAGTGAGGTGTGTTGCACACTAGTCAGGTATATAGATGTGCACAGTGAGGTGTGTTGCACACTGGTCAGGTATATAGACGTGTACAGTGAGGTGTGTTGCACACTAGTCAGGTATATAGATGTGCACAGTGAGGTGTGTTGCACACTGGTCAGGTATATAGTTGTGTACAGTGAGGTGTGTTGCACACTGGGCAGTTGTATATAGATGTGCACAGTGAGGTGTGTTACACACTGGTCAGGTATATAGGTGTGCACAGTGAGGTGTGTTACACACTGGTCAGGTATATAGGTGTGCACAGTGAGGTGTGTTGCACACTGGTCAGGTATATAGGTGTGCACAGTGAGGTGTGTTGCACACTGGTCAGGTATATAGGTGTGCACAGTGAGGTGTGTTGCACACTGGGCAGTTGTATATAGGTGTGCACAGTGAGGTCTGTTGCACACTGGTCAGGTATATAGGTGTGCACAGTGAGGTGTGTTGCACACTGGTCAGGTATATAGGTGTGCACAGTGAGGTGTGTTACACACTGGTCAGGTATATAGGTGTGCACAGTGAGGTGTGTTACACACTGGTCAGGTATATAGGTGTGTACAGTGAGGTGTGTTGCACACTGGTCAGGTATATAGTTGTGTACAGTGAGGTGTGTTGCACACTGGTCAGGTATATAGGTGTGTACAGTGAGGTGTGTTACACACTGGTCAGGTATATAGATGTGCACAGTGACATGTGTTACACACTGGTCAGGTATATAGTTGTGTACAGTGAGGTGTGTTGCACACTGGTCAGGTATATAGATGTGCACAGTGATGTGTGATACACTGGTCAGGTATATAGGTGTGTGCAGTGAGGTGTGTTGCACACTGGTCAGGTATATAGATGTGTACAGTGAGGTGTGTTGCACACTGGTCAGGTATATAGTTGTGCACAGTGAGGTGTGTTGCACACTGGTCAGGTATATAGGTGTGTACAGTGAGGTGTGTTGCACACTGGTCAGGTATATAGTTGTGTACAGTGAGGTGTGTTGCACACTGTTCAGGTATATAGATCTGCACAGTGAGGTGTGTTGCACACTGGTCAGGTATATAGTTGTGTACAGTGAGGTGTGTTGCACACTGGTCAGGTATATAGATGTGTACAGTGAGGTGTGTTACACACTGGTCAGGTATATAGATGTGTACAGTGAGGTGTGTTACACACTGGTCAGGTATATAGATGTGCACAGTGAGGTGTGTTACACACTGGTCAGGTATATAGGTGTGTACAGTGAGGTGTGTTGCACACTGGTCAGGTATATAGTTGTGTACAGTGAGGTGTGTTGCACACTGGTCAGGTATATAGGTGTGCACAGTGAGGTGTGTTGCACACTGGTCAGGTATATAGTTGTGTACAGTGAGGTGTGTTGCACACTAGTCAGGTATATAGGTGTGCACAGTGAGGTGTGTTGCACACTGGTCAGGTATATAGTTGTGTACAGTGAGGTGTGTTGCACACTGGTCAGGTATATAGGTGTGCACAGTGAGGTGTGTTACACACTGGTCAGGTATATAGGTGTGCACAGTGAGGTGTGTTACACACTAGTCAGGTATATAGGTGTGTACAGTGAGGTGTGTTGCACACTGGTCAGGTATATAGATGTGCACAGTGAGGTGTGTTGCACACTGGTCAGGTATATAGGTGTGCACAGTGAGGTGTGTTGCACACTGGTCAGGTATATAGGTGTGCACAGTGAGGTGTGTTACACACTGGTCAGGTATATAGATGTGCACAGTGAGGTGTGTTGCACACTGGTCAGGTATATAGGTGTGCACAGTGAGGTGTGTTACACACTGGTCAGGTATATAGTTGTGTACAGTGAGGTGTGTTACACACTGGTCAGGTATATAGGTGTGCACAGTGAGGTGTGTTACACACTGGTCAGGTATATAGATGTGCACATTGACATGTGTTACACACTGGTCAGGTATATAGTTGTGTACAGTGAGGTGTGTTGCACACTGGTCAGGTATATAGGTGTGTACAGTGAGGTGTGTTGCACACTGGTCAGGTATATAGGTGTGCACAGTGAGGTGTGTTGCACACTGGTCAGGTATATAGTTGTGTACAGTGAGGTGTGTTACACACTGGTCAGGTATATAGATGTGCACATTGACATGTGTTACACACTGGTCAGGTATATAGTTGTGTACAGTGAGGTGTGTTGCACACTGGTCAGGTATATAGATGTGCACAGTGATGTGTGATACACTGGTCAGGTATATAGATGTGTACAGTGAGGTGTGTTACACTGGTCAGGTATATAGGTGTGCACAGTAAGGTGTGTTGCACACTGGTCAGGTATATAGTTGTGTACAGTGAGGTGTGTTACACACTGGTCAGGTATATAGATGTGCACATTGACATGTGTTACACACTGGTCAGGTATATAGTTGTGTACAGTGAGGTGTGTTGCACACTGGTCAGGTATATAGATGTGCACAGTGATGTGTGATACACTGGTCAGGTATATAGGTGTGTGCAGTGATATGTGTTACACTGGTCAGGTATATAGGTGTGCACAGTAAGGTGTGTTGCACACTGGTCAGGTATATAGTTGTGTACAGTGAGGTGTGTTGCACACTGGTCAGGTATATAGGTGTGTACAGTGAGGTGTGTTGCACACTGGTCAGGTATATAGGTGTGTACAGTGAGGTGTGTTGCACACTAGTCAGGTATATAGATGTGTACAGTGAGGTGTGTTGCACACTGGTCAGGTATATAGGTGTGCACAGTGAGGTGTGTTGCACACTGGTCAGGTATATAGGTGTGCGCAGTGATGTGTGTTACACACTGGTCAGGTATATAGTTGTGTACAGTGAGGTGTGTTGCACACTGGTCAGGTATATAGATCTGCACAGTGAGGTGTGTTACACACTGGTCAGGTATATAGTTGTGCACAGTGAGGTGTGTTGCACACTGGTCAGGTATATAGGTGTGTACAGTGAGGTGTGTTGCACACTGGTCAGGTATATAGTTGTGTACAGTGAGGTGTGTTGCACACTGGTCAGGTATATAGTTGTGTACAGTGAGGTGTGTTGCACACTGGTCAGGTATATAGTTGTGCACAGTGAGGTGTGTTGCACACTGGTCAGGTATATAGGTGTGCACAGTGAGGTGTGTTGCACACTGGGCAGTTGTATATAGGTGTGCACAGTGAGGTCTGTTGCACACTGGTCAGGTATATAGGTGTGCACAGTGAGGTGTGTTACACACTGGTCAGGTATATAGGTGTGCACAGTGAGGTGTGTTACACACTGGTCAGGTATATAGGTGTGTACAGTGAGGTGTGTTGCACACTGGTCAGGTATATAGTTGTGTACAGTGAGGTGTGTTGCACACTGGTCAGGTATATAGGTGTGTACAGTGAGGTGTGTTACACACTGGTCAGGTATATAGATGTGCACAGTGACATGTGTTACACACTGGTCAGGTATATAGTTGTGTACAGTGAGGTGTGTTGCACACTGGTCAGGTATATAGTTGTGCACAGTGAGGTGTGTTACACACTGGTCAGGTATATAGTTGTGTACAGTGAGGTGTGTTGCACACTGGTCAGGTATATAGTTGTGTACAGTGAGGTGTGTTGCACACTAGTCAGGTATATAGGTGTGTACAGTGAGGTGTGTTGCACACTGGTCAGGTATATAGTTGTGTACAGTGAGGTGTGTTGCACACTGGTCAGGTATATAGTTGTGTACAGTGAGGTGTGTTGCACACTAGTCAGGTATATAGTTGTGCACAGTGAGGTGTGTTGCACACTGGTCAGGTATATAGATGTGTACAGTGAGGTGTGTTGCACACTGGTCAGGTATATAGTTGTGCACAGTGAGGTGTGTTGCACACTGGTCAGGTATATAGTTGTGCACAGTGAGGTGTGTTACACACTGGTCAGGTATATAGTTGTGTACAGTGAGGTGTGTTACACACTGGTCAGGTATATAGGTGTGTACAGTGAGGTGTGTTGCACACTGGTCAGGTATATAGATGTGTACAGTGAGGTGTGTTGCACACTGGTCAGGTATATAGTTGTGCAGAGTGAGGTGTGTTGCACACTGGTCAGGTATATAGGTGTGCACAGTGAGGTGTGTTACACACTGGTCAGGTATATAGTTGTGCACAGTGAGGTGTGTTGCACACTGGTCAGGTATATAGTTGTGCACAGTGAGGTGTGTTGCACACTGGTCAGGTATATAGGTGTGTACAGTGAGGTGTGTTGCACACTGGGCACCTGTATACTTGTGTCCACACTGTTGTGTTCTCTCCTTGCACACTGTGCGGTTTGTGAGTGACACTGACACCAGTAACAGTTGGAGACTTCTGGGTTGTCAGGCTGGGAGGAGAGGAATGTGCAGTGAGTCAGCGGCAGGGAAGGGGTCAGCTCGGTGTTACTCGCAGCCCCCTCCCGCCCCTTACAGGAAGGAGCCCCCTGCCCCGCAGACTGGCAGAGCTGCTCTCCAATACCCGCACCGGCCGCAACTTCTTCCCGGGCCTCAGCCACTCCTGGAGGAACCCCTGGGACCCCCGAAAGTCTGCCCCCCGGAGGGAAGCCTCAGGGACTGGAGAGGAGACCCCCGGGGACCAGGAACTGGGACAGTTCAGGAGAGGGACAGCATGGAGCTTTTGGCCGGATAAAACAGCGGAGAAGTCTAAGGTGAGACAGTCCAGAGTCTGAGAGACCCCCTAGAGACCCCAACACACTGCCTTCACTGGATACATTGTATCATCGGATGTATCTGCAGAGGAAGAAGTTATCAGCTGGGGAGACGCATGTGGTACAGAGACTGATACATTGTATCATCCAGTATAAGGTCTGGATACATTGTATCATCTAGTATAAGGTCTGGATACATTGTATCATCTAGTATAAGGTCTGGATACATTGTATCATCTAGTATAAGGTCTGGATACATTGTATCATCTAGTATAAGGTCTGGATACATTGTATCATCTATTATAGGCTCTGGATACTTTGTTGCATCTAGTATAAAGTCTGGATACATTGTATCATCTAGTATAAGGTCTGGATACATTGTATCATCTAATATAAGGTCTGGATACATTGTATCATCTAGTATAAGGTCTGGATACATTGTATCATCTAGTATAAGGTCTGGATACATTGTATCATCTAGTATAAGGTCTGGATACATTGTATCATCTAGTATAAGGTCTGGATACATTGTATCATCTAGTATAAGGTCTGGATACATTGTATCATCTAGTATAAGGTCTGGATACTTTGTTGCATCTGTTATCAGGTCTGGATACATTGTATCATCCAGTATAAGGTCTGGATACATTGTATCATCTAGTATAAGGTCTGGATACATTGTATCATCTAGAATAAGGTCTGGATACATTGTATCATCTAGTATAAGGTCTGGATACATTGTATCATCTAGTATAAGGTCTGGATACATTGTATCATCTAGTATAAGGTCTGGATACATTGTATCATCTAGTATAAGGTCTGGATACATTGTATAATCTAGAATAAGGTCTGGATACATTGTATCATCTAGTATAAGGTCTGGATACATTGTATCATCTAGTATAAGGTCTGGATACATTGTATCATCTAGTATAAGGTCTGGACACATTGTATCATATAGTATAAAGTCTGGATACATTGTATCATCTAGTATAAGGTTTGGATACATTGTATCATCTAGTATAAGGTCTGGATACATTGTATCATCTAGTATAAGGTCTGGATACATTGTATCATCTAGTATAAGGTCTGGATACATTGTATCATCTAGAATAAGGTCTGGATACATTGTATCATCTAGTATAAGGTCTGGATACATTGTATCATCTAGTATAAGGTCTGGATACATTGTATCATCTAGTATAAGGTCTGGACACATTGTATCATATAGTATAAAGTCTGGATACATTGTATCATCTAGTATAAGGTTTGGATACATTGTATCATCTAGTATAAGGTCTGGATACATTGTATCATCTAGTATAAGGTCTGGATTCACTATCATCTACTTTTATAATCGGAGTCTATTGGATTAGTATTGGGGGGGGTCCTCCATATATTGTTTGTGCTGGAGACCAGGTTTGTGTTATTACATTGATTCCTCTTTGTTGTCTTCTGCTGTGTTTCTATGAAGTTCTGGACACATTGTATGTGACACATGATGTGTAATGATATATAGACCATTGTTTATATGATGCTGTCCATACATTGTTGCCGACTATGGATACTGGATAGTAAAGTCTCCTTTACTGAAGAAGTAACTGGTGGCTGTGGGATGAGAGGACACAGGGTTTGTTTGTAGTCTGTCGCCATGGAAACACATAGCTCTGCATCCTTTAGCTTCATTCCTGTTATTAGATACACTGGATAAATGGGAGCGGGCGGCCTCAGACGGCGGATGGGCGCCGCTTATTACAGCAGTCTGTATTCTGATCGAACAATAATAATCTAATCTGCGTTTATAGTCATTGGGAACATAGGATTAGTGGGATTGTGATGGGGAATGGGATCTAACCGCTCTACGTCCTGGTCGGAGAATGGACAGCGCCTCTGTTACTTTATGGAAGTATGGGGAGATTACTCAGCGACTACTCCAACAATAAAGTCTAAGTATATCTGATGGGGGTGATAGCACTCCAACCAAGATGATCGGAGGAGAATCCATTAAATAGCTCCTGACAGGTGACAGGACTGAATGTGTAGGACATGTTCTACAGGGTCTCCACCACTTTGAGGTCCAATAACCATAACTACAACTCCTCCGTGCCCTTACCATTGTCCAGTGCATGTTGAGAGCTGTGGTTTCACAAGGCACTCTACGGGGCCCAACATTACTAGTTATGCCCCTGACAGTCACCATATATATGGTATTGTATACACTGCTCATCCCTGGAGTCCCCACCTCTCAGCAAGATGGGTCCCATGATTAGCGCCTGGTGATCCCATCCAGCCCAGATGTCAGTGGATAGAGCCACGTGCATGCTCAGCCACCTCTCCTATATAGGGAGACAGGCGGGTTCTGCCCCACATAAGGGCTCCCTCCAAACATTATACCCAGTGGCCTCGGTTAATATAACTTAAGGATGAGCAAAATTCCTTTAGTTCTAATTTGGAAAAGAAAGTATTTCCATATTTTCCAGTGGATTATTCCATCAAATGTGAAGCCACCCTTAGCTTTATTTTCCTCTTAGAAAGAAACCTAATTTGCATATCCTTTTTCCCCAGAAACCCAGAGGAGCATTGCCTGCCCTTGAAGACTCCTCACACCTACTAGGCCCTCTCCATAAGGAGAAAAAGTACCCCCCTGAATCCTGACCAAGGCCTCTCACCTAGCTAAGCCAGTTCTCTCCGCAGTCACTCTGTCTGTCTGTTGATGAGATCCAAGTTCTGCTTCAAGGCCTGTTTACAACATCGGGCATTAACTTTTGCTTTAGAGAGAAAAGCTAATTTGCATACCCTTTTTCCCAGAAATCCAGAGGAGCATTGCCTGGCCTATAAGACTCTTCCCACCTGCTGTCTATAAAGAGAAAATCTCTTTCTTTCTCTCTCTCTGGAAAAATTCTACCCAAACAAATGTGAAGAAATTCAGATTTTACCGAATCAGAATTTTTTCAAAACTTAAGGTTTAATTTCGATTGTAATGAATTGATTCGCCCATCTCTAGACCCTGTGTACGTGGCCTGAAATTCCAGAAAGTCATAAGAACTCATGTAGTAACACCATTATAACTGGAGATGTCTGTAAATGGTATCTGTATAAATGTCACATTCTGACAGTTATACAGAGATGAGAGGCGCCACATACACTGACTTTTCCACTGACTGAACGACATGTTGCAGTCCTCCGAGGTTCTACAGCAGCTGCACTGTGTATTTTAAGGTCCCGTAATATGGCGTATAACGCCGTCACCTTGGAGTCCCTTGTCGTGTAATAAACGGGCGGCTTGTAATATTCTCGTTTACCGTAATCTTGCGCGTATTGTTCACGTGACATAATCGACAGTGTGGGAAGTCTACAGAGACACAACCCTAATAGCGCAGCCATGACCAACAGAACCAATCCACTTTCCTGACAGACCCCATTGACTTATAGTTGGGGGTTCCACGTTTCCAGCATTTTTGCGCCATTCTTCCCATCGAAACCGCGACATCACGGAGGATTTACAGGACCATAAAATCTAAAATAGGACTGGGATGTAAACCTGTCAGTCATAGGACCAGAGGTCTGGCTGCTTTCACACATCTACACAGTCACAACATCACAGTAAACATCTGCTTCTCTGCCACGACTCTCACTCTCCTTTCTTCGTTGGGGGTTATCCTCCAGCATTGTGCTAGAATGGAAGGACTGTAAGGGCCCCCATTATAAGGACTGTGGGGTTGGGGGTTGAGGGGGAAGCAGATTCTTCCCAGAATGAACCGATCATATAGATCGCCTCCTGTAAGAATTATTGATCCGGATTTCGTACCGACTTGACCATTAGGAGAATTGGTTCCTTCTGGCTCCGTTCTCTTCACCGGAACTCATAAAGATGGAAGATGATCGGGAGCGTGCCCGAAATGAATGTGTGTGAATAGGGAGCCAGGAAATATCTATGTAGTGACCACCTAACAATCTAGATGTGACAATCAGGACTGCTGGGTGACCAGAAGCTATGCAGGAGACCAGGACCTTCCTGGCCAGGGCCAATGGGGTATCTGGTCTTCTGCAACTGAATGCTTGAAGGGCTTCTGTCATCAGAAACATGGACTTACCTGAGACATGAGCCCTTGGCAGACATGAGCCCTTGGCAGCTGAACAAGATCATGGTTTTGGTCCCATCAGCCTCCGTTCCTGAATTCTGGAGTAAATTGCACTTTAGTAATTTGCAAATGAGCCTCTAGGAGCAACGAGGGTGGTGGGGTGGCTCACTTTCCCACCGCTAAGACTGGCAAGCCAGGCAGTGAAAACATATTCACGCCTGACCCTGAAGCCTCGCGGGAGCTCGTTCGGACATGTGCAGTAAATGGTTGGAGATTGCCCATCTGCTCGGTGATCTCCATCCCTTTACTGTACATGTCTGAACATGCTCCAGTGAGACTTCATGGTCAGGCGTGAATATGTTTTTCCTTCCCGGCTTGTCAGTCTTAGTGGTGGGGTGCAACATGAAGACGAGAGAGCAGGAGCAGCGAGGTGCAATGCCACTGCCCTTGTTGCTCCTAGAGGTTCATTTGCATATTACAAAAGTGCAATTTTCTCTGGAATGCAGGAAGGAAGACTGATGGGACCAACACCATGATCTTCAGCTGTCAAGGGCTCGTGTCTCAGGTAAGACTGTTTTAGGTCCATGTTTCTGATGACAGAAGCCCTCTAAAGGATTTCTCCCATAATGACACGCCCTGTCCATACACACCTGACCCAATCCGGCCCCCCATAAGTTACCTAGAATGGCTCCCACCCTGTGGACTCAAGCCCTCCGTCCCTTTGTATTATGTAAAATCAGCCAAGAATTCTGCTTGCTATCAATGAATGGAAACATTGGGAGCTGAGCCTTGATACACTGTAACAAGCCATGTACTGGTGTGAGTTGGACATGATCAGGGCAGGTTTTCCATGTCTAGATTTGATGTTTCCATTCACTGACAACAAGCAGGGATTACAAAGCTTTATTTAAGGCTGTGTAATATGTTCCTGTCATGGATCGATGCATGAACCCCATTAATATCTTGCACAGGCCATGATCCTCGAGCTCTTCTGTATAATGGACCTGATATCATATCTAAACCTGCAGCTGTAGTAGTAGGAGGAAGAGGGAGACGATAGGAAAGTATTACACAGGCACGGCCCAGTCTGCTGCAAGGTCGGACTGGGACCAGTAAGATATAGAAAGTTTCCGTAGTAAATGTGAATTTTCCGTGGCTGAAGACATTACACAGGCCGGGGGCTCATAACGTGGTGATGCTGCGCCCGTCAGGAGACGAACCTCCCCACCATGCATGGAGAAAAAATGCAGGAGATGGAAGCTGGAGATACCAGGACTAAAACTAGGACTGGCCCCTGTACATGAGAGCAACCACCAGGGCTATAGTCCTCAACCTGCATCTCTACCAGGTTCACAGCTACAAGTTCTGACACTATGGACTCCACCACCTTGAGGACCTAGGGGGCCTCCATGCCTAGGACAGGTCTTCCAGCACTTTGTGGTTGCTCCCTTGGCATTCACTCTTTATAAGAGCAGGATATAAGCCGCTCTCCTCTAGGACTCTCAGGAATAGGGGGGGGGTCTCCTGATGGCTTGTGCATGTGTGGCACTCTCTCTGAGTTTTGAAGTTGTGTTGTTTCCATAATTCTCTATTTGCATGTGTGGCTCCAAGGGGTCAGGTGAAGTCTGAGTACCAAACGTGGACTGAGGGCCCTCACCAAGCATAATCCAGCCCTGGCTGAGCGTGTGGCCTGGTTCCCATGGTCAGTCTTGCTTAGATAGATTTTGGTCCTGATAACCGTGTACAGTTTGCACTATTTTTATGCTTCCGTTGGCTCTCCGCAGTTTTTTTTATTTTTTCTCCTCAGATTTCCGGCTTTTGTTTACAAATAATCATAATTTAATATCTCAGCACAAGAGGCTGATCTCCAGAACGCATCGGTATCTGTCCGTGATACCAGTGATGATGTCATCTGGATACCCAAGCTTCTGATTATGTCATCTCCTGGAGTCCTGGATACTAGGGCTGCTGATGATGGCATCTACTGGAGTTCTGGATACTGGCGCTTATGATGATGACATCTACTGGAGTTCTGGTTACTGGCGCTTATGATGATGACATCTACTGGAGTTCTGGTTACTGGCGCTTATGATGATGTCATCTGGAGTCCTGGATAGTAGGGCTGTTAATGACGTTATCTCCTGGAGTTCTGGATCCCAGAGCTTCTGATCATGTCATCTCCTGGAGTCCTGGATACCAAAGCTTCTGATGATGTCATCTCCTGGAGCCCTGGATACCAGGCCTGCTGCTGATGTCATCACCTGGAGTCCTGGATACCAGGGCTGCAGCTGATGTCATCTCCTGAAGTTCTGGATTCTGGGTCCCCTGAAGATGTTATCTCCTGAAACTTTGGATACCAGAGCTAGTGATGATATCATCTCCAGGAGTTCTTGATTCTGGGGCCACTAATGATGTCATCTTCTGGAGTCCTGAATGCTGAAGCTTCTGATGATGTCAGCTGCTGGAGTCCGAGATACCAGCGATGATGTCATCTTCTGGAGTCCTAGATACCAGAGCTTCTGATGATGTAATCTCCTGGTGTCCTGATTGGGGAGATTGGAGAATATCATTTATAAGAATATACGATCAGTAATCGAATGGCCAACAATACCCAACGTGTGATAGCCCCCGCTGATCCTTCCCTCTGTCACTCTACTATTTCTCCACACATCTTCACACACAGCAGCTTTTGGGTGGGATTATTTTCTTGGTACCGATGACTTAGAGAAGACCCGTCACCGCTCCTGACCTGTCTGTACATGCTTCTACTCTGGAGCATTTACATTGTGCTGTTCCTCTATTATTCTTCCAGGACCTGTAACTCCTAATAATTGCAGTGACACTGAATGGTTCTTTGAGGACACCTGCAATGGTCCCACAGCTGGTGGCAGAGCGTCCCAGGGAGACTTCTACATCTCAGGGTTCAGAGGTTTATGAGGGATTTCTGGCTTCTTTCCTCCGGGACACGACAAGTTGACCACAGCTTAATGCTATAATTAATGGTGGTCAGGGCCGTGAGGAGAACATAAAGCCGTAGCGCCAACTGAGACAGTTTCCTGGGCTGCCTCTAAATATTTAGGATATTCCAGCCCAGGCAGCGAGGAAGCAGGAGGATACTGTCACCCGCGGACGCTTTTAGATTTAATAGTCCCTGGAAACATTGTTTGTGAGCGAGGACGCGATGTACCTCATTAACTAACACCTCTGACTGCATGGCCGGGAAACCCCACATGTGTGCACATAAACTACAAGTCACCGAAGGGCGATGGGGACGCAGATTTCACAGTCGATAAATCTAATGTGCACCTAATTAACAAAGCTAACCACAGCTACTTGTCAACCAAGGATCAAAATCGGGCAAAAATTGCAAAAAGAATGGAGCCAGGAGCAATTCCTGATACCAAATGCAGACCTTCTGATGCACTGCCATGTGACGCCGCGGTCTGACCTCCCCCGATCGCCCGCTCTTACTCTGCTCCACATAAACACTTTCTTTTTTCCGTTACGAGGAGGGCGCAATTACTTTCTAAATGTCGTCTGGAGGAGAAGCAGCTGCAAACTGTGTGGTGGGGGAGGGGATGCCGATGTTCTGGAGGGGGGGAGAAAAAGGTGTTGGTTTGAAAGGGTTAATAAGAACCCTAGAAAACAGAAGTGCTGCAATTTACACGCAGTCTGTTGTCCGCTGGTATCAGCCGTCAGGTCTTAGGGCTCATGCACGCAACCGTTGGATGTTTTTTACCGGTCTGCAAACTGTGCATCCGCAAAACACGGATAGCGGCTGTGTGCAGGACAGAACGTCCGGCCCTTGTCCGTAATGCGGTCAATAATAGGACATGTTTAATAATTTTGCGGGGCTGCGGAGCGGACATTCGGATGCGGATAGAACATGGTGTCCTGTCCACATCTTTTGCTGCCCTATTGAAGTGAATGGATCTGCATTTGACCGGCGAACAAAAAATACGTTTTTGTGAATGGCCCCTTATGCAAATTTTGCTTCTATTTTAGATCCGTTATTTTAAATGGAAAAAAAAAAAAAAAGCTTATGTGACTGCGGAGCCTTAGTGGTATACGTATAGCAGTGACCGCGCTGGGGACTCTCCGTAGACGATCTGCTATATTCAGGGGGCGGTGATCGGCAGGATTGAGGCAATGCATCCTGGGAAATGGAAGCAGATAACCCGGGTCTGTAATCTTGTGCAGGGGAGGCTGAGGGGGCCACATATGGGGGTACAGACGCTTCAAGCTGTGAGAATGAAGGGCCATGTAGCAGCACTATCTGGAGGTGCACTATACGGCAGTACACTATATACCGTGCACTATATGGCAGTACATTATATGGTGGGGTACTATGTGGCAGTCACTATCTGGAGGTGCACTATATGGCAGTACACTATACACTGCGTGCAGAATTATTAGGCAAATGAGTATTTTGACCACATCATCCTCTTTATGCATGTTGTCTTACTCCAAGCTGTATAGGCTCGAAAGCCTACTACCAATTAAGCATATTAGGTGATGTCCATCTCTGTAATGAGAAGGGGTGTGGTCTAATGACATCAACACCCTATATCAGGTGTGCATAATTATTAGGCAACTTCCTTTCCTTTGGCAAAATGGGTCAAAAGAAGGACTTGACAGGCTCAGAAAAGTCAAAAACAGTGAGATATCTTGCAGAGGGATGCAGCACTCTTAAAATTGCAAAGCTTCTGAAGCGTGATCATCGAACAATCAAGCGTTTCATTCAAAATAGTCAACAGGGTCGCAAGAAGCGTGTGGAAAAACCAAGGCGCAAAATAACTGCCCATGAACTGAGAAAAGTCAAGCGTGCAGCTGCCAAGATGCCACTTGCCACCAGTTTGGCCATATTTCAGAGCTGCAACATCACTGGAGTGCCCAAAAGCACAAGGTGTGCAATACTCAGAGACATGGCCAAGGTAAGAAAGGCTGAAAGACGACCACCACTGAACAAGACACACAAGCTGAAACGTCAAGACTGGGCCAAGAAATATCTCAAGACTGATTTTTCTAAGGTTTTATGGACTGATGAAATGAGAGTGAGTCTTGATGGGCCAGATGGATGGGCCCGTGGCTGGATTGGTAAAGGGCAGAGAGCTCCAGTCCGACTCAGACGCCAGCAAGGTGGAGGTGGAGTACTGGTTTGGGCTGGTATCATCAAAGATGAGCTTGTGGGGCCTTTTCGGGTTGAGGATGGAGTCAAGCTCAACTCCCAGTCCTACTGCCAGTTTCTGGAAGACACCTTCTTCAAGCAGTGGTACAGGAAGAGGTCTGCATCCTTCAAGAAAAACATGATTTTCATGCAGGACAATGCTCCATCACACGCGTCCAAGTACTCCACAGCGTGGCTGGCAAGAAAGGGTATAAAAGAAGAAAATCTAATGACATGGCCTCCTTGTTCACCTGATCTGAACCCCATTGAGAACCTGTGGTCCATCATCAAATGTGAGATTTACAAGGAGGGAAAACAGTACACCTCTCTGAACAGTGTCTGGGAGGCTGTGGTTGCTGCTGCACGCAATGTTGATGGTGAACAGATCAAAACACTGACAGAATCCATGGATGGCAGGCTTTTGAGTGTCCTTGCAAAGAAAGGTGGCTATATTGGTCACTGATTTGTTTTTGTTTTGTTTTTGAATGTCAGAAATGTATATTTGTGAATGTTGAGATGTTATATTGGTTTCACTGGTAAAAATAAATAATTGAAATGGGTATATATTTGTTTTTTGTTAAGTTGCCTAATAATTATGCACAGTAATAGTGACCTGCACACACAGATATCCCCCTAAAATAGCTAAAACTAAAAACAAACTAAAAACTACTTCCAAAAATATTCAGCTTTGATATTAATGAGTTTTTTTGGTTTATTGAGAACATGGTTGTTGTTCAATAATAAAATTAATCCTCAAAAATACAACTTGCCTAATAATTCTGCACTCCCTGTATACTGTGCACTATATGGCAGTACATTATATGGTGGGGTACAATGTGGCAGTCACTATCTGGAGGTGCACTATACGGCAGTATACTATATACAGTCCATGCTCCAGGCAGAAAAACGATACCAGCCCCAGGCATATAGCTATAACGGCGCTCAGGATAATTTTTACAGGATCAGTTTTTTTCTTTATCTTCTGTTCTTCCGATGGATCAGAAGAACGTAAAAATAAACGGTAAAGTGAACCCGGGTAGATAATACCGTACGTACCCCAAGTGTCACCTGTACCCCAAGTGTTAGTCCGTGTTTTGTCCTCCTAGTTACCATTGGGGGGCTTTTCTGGATACATACAGTCAGGACTTCTCTAACCACAGTGGACAGGAACCCCCATTGCCACCATTTTTAACGCTGCTCCAGCACCCCTCCCCTGCTGAACCTGCTAGTAATGGGGGGTGTCACATTCGGCATGACTGAAAAGACAGGAGTTGGGAGCCCATCAATGCTCCTCACTCTCCTCTGCAGGTCCTGTTACTGAGGAAGGCCCTGTGGTCACATTACCATACTTGTGTAGGTCCTCAAACCAAAGAGCAGAGCTGCAGAGCTTCACACAGAAGGAGATGATGAGCTGTCTGTATTTATTGTGGGATCTAATGTGGAGACCCTGTCTGTATTCATTGCGGTGGATCTTTTTGGGGTACAGCGTGTGGTGTAGATATCTGTGTTGGAGGGAAAAAGGTTGCACAGATGAACCTCTCGTTAGTCTTCACTACCCGGTGGTGTAGGGTCTTTCAATCCAAGACGGTGGAGTTCCCAAACCAAGTAGTGATGTGGCTGCTCAGGATGCTCTCGATGGGCCCTCTGTGGAAGATATTGAGGAAGGGAGTTGAAAGGTGGGCAGTCTTCAGCCTTGAGAAAGTATAGGCATTGCTGTGCTTTCTTGCAAATAGAGGTGATATTGAGGGACAAGGTGAGATTCTCCTCTAGATGGACACCCAGGGAGTCGACGTTCTTGACAATCGCAACAGAAGTGCAGCAGATGTTCAGTGGTGAAAGTGATCTCCCGAAATCAACAACCATCTCCTTCGTCTTGTCTACGTTCAGAGACAGGTTGTTGGCTTTGCACCAGCTCGTTAGCTGTTCCATCTCTTCTCTGTAATCCGACCTATCACTCTTGCTGATGAGACACACCATGGTTGTGTCGTCCGATGTGGTTTCAGTTGTACTTTGCTGTGCAGTCCTGGGTTAGCAGAATGAACAGCAGTGGGCTGAGCACACATCCCTGCGGGGCCCCAGCGCTTAGCTTCACAGGTCCAGAGATGTTCCTGCCATCCAATGTAGACTGTTTGGGTCTTTCAGTCAGGAAGTCCAGGATCCATTTTCAAAAGGTTGTATTAGGTTTTATGGAACGATGGTGTTGAAAGCCACACTGAAGTCTGTCTGTAAACAGCATCGAGACGTACCTGTCCTTCTTTTCCAGGTATGTGAGAGCCAGGTGTGGCATCATCCATAGAGTGGTGGATGCAGTTAAGATGGCAGTAGGGACTTGATATGCTTTATGATGAGCCTCTCTAGGCACTTCCATAACTGTAGACGTGCAACGGGACATTCATTAAGGCAGGACACTTGTGACTTCTTCGGCGTGAGCACAATGATTGTTGCCTTGAGGCACTTCAGGACAGGGATGCTGTTCAGAGAGATGTTGAAGATGTCCGTGAGGACCTCTCGATAGTTGATGTACACACTCACACACTTCACTTGAATGGGGCTGAGCTGCTCCTAGGCCACACGAATGATGAACGTGTCACACGAATGATGAACGAAAAGCAGCGAGAAGGCTGTGGCGTTCACTGGAGTGCTACTGCCTTCTCGAACAGCTGATCTGCGCCCCCCCCCCCCCCCCCCCCCCCCCCGGTGTCGGACCACCACCGATCAGATACTGATGACCTATCCTGATCTAGGTCATCAGTAAAAAAAAATCTCAGAAAACCCCTTTAGTTTCTCAGACCATGCATAGAATTTGTGTAGCACGTCTGGAAGGGAGATATCCTTGTCAAAGACAGGTGGTGCTGTCGGTGATAGCTTGGATGCCCTGCCACAGTCTCTGCGTGTCTCTGCTGTTCCTACAGTGGCTGTGGATAGCTTGACCATGTGCCCACTTTGTTCCCTGATTGCCTTAGACCAGGGATGTTCAACCTGCGGCCCTCCAGCTGTTGCAAAACTACAACTCCCAGCATGCCCTAATAGCTGTAGGCTGTCCAGGCATGCTGGGAATTTGGCAACGGCTGGAGGGCCGCAGGTTGGGCATCTCTGCCTTAGACAATCTAGACCTCCCTATTCTGAGGGCTCCTTTGTCACCTGTTTTGAAGTTGGCATTTCGGGACCTCAACATGGCACACACTCCTGCCAACATCCATGGTTTATTAGGAAGAATAGTGATTGATTTGGAAACCGTGATGTCATCAGTGAACTTGCTAATATATCAGGTCACTGTGGTCATATACCCATCCAAGTTCACACAGCCGTCATATGTTGCAGCCTTTCTAAACATCTCCCAGTCTTTCAGTGTGGAGATGGCTCCTTCTGGCCAGATTCTCACCTGCTTCCAGACCAGTCTAGAGCATCTTACTAGTGGCCTGTAGGCTGGAATCAGCCAAGCTTGGTCGAAGTGTCCGAGGTGGGGGTCGGCCGCCCACCCTATATGCTCTGGGGTATTTGTGTATACAAGGTCCAGTTTGTGGTCTATATTTATTATGGGGGTCTGGTTTGGGGTCTGTATTTATTCTGAGGGTCTGGTTTGGGGTCTGAATTCATTCTGGGGGTCTAGTTTGAAGTCTATATTCATTGAGGGGGTCTGGTTTGAGATCTGTATTCATTCTGGGGGCCTGGTTTGCGGTCTGTATTTATTCTGGGGGTCTCGGTGAGGTCGATATTAATTTGGAGGTTCTAGTTTGGGGTCTGTATTCATTCTGGGGGTCTGGTTTGAGGTCTGTATTCATTCTGGGGGTCTAGCTTGGGGTCTTTTTTCATTCTGGGGGGTCTGGTTTTGGGTCTATTCATTCTGGGGGTGTAGTTTGGGGTCTGTATTCATTATGGTGATCTAGAGTGGGATATGCATTCACTCTGTGGGTTTGGTTTGGTGTCTGTATTCATTTTGGGGTCTGGTTTGAGGTCTGTATTCATTCTGGGGGTCTAGTGTAGGGTCTGTATTTATTCTGGGGGTCTAGTGTGGAGTATGTATTCAATCTGGGGATCTGGTTTGGGGTCTGTATTCATTCTGAGGGTCTAGTGGGGGGTCTGTATTCATTCTGGGGGTCTAGTTTGGGGTTTGTTTATTTCGGTATCTGCATTACTCTTGGGCTGCTGTAGACCCAATGTATGGGATAGAGCAGTCTACTATCCTGGGGCTGGGACCGTTCATGAAGCTTTTCCACTGGGCCCCCCAGTGTGCTATTACGGCCGTGTATACAGCACTCCTGTGACTGCACGGACGCTCTCTATATACCGGATGTCATCTGTGTATTAGATTCCACTTTATAAACAGCAGACTTCTCAGGAATCGAAAGTCTAAAGCGAAAATTCCTAAAGACAAGCAGAGGCCATGAGTTGGGGAAGCGTCACGTCCTTTCTCCTCCAGTATCTGTCCTGTCTCCGATGTGAGGGTGTCTTATAAGCACCTTGCGTTGACTCCCGTGACCTCCCACTTACAGAGCTGGATGACATGTTTGCCTTTACTTGGAGATCTGGGCACTAGTTTCCTGCCCGTACATGGAAGAGACGTGGGACCCGTTACACGGAGGAGGATTTATCGCTGTAAACACAGGAGCCCGATGTCTAGGGGCCACGCTCATACCTGACTGTACAATGAAATGCTCCATCAGCCTTGCAGACATTAACCCCTTAGCTTCTAGCAGGTTGGATCCTACTCTGTCATGTCTGCTCCTTTTAATGGGGTTAGTTACGAAAGTTGAAAACATTATATTTTGATGTTGGCCCATCTTGATGTTCTGCAGGAGCTTGGCATGGACTCTCTGGTGAGAGTCTTAATGATAAAACTTCTGGCCGGTATCTGACAGGCCTTTGTATTCATGTCTGGTGAAGGATATAAGCAGAATGTAGTTTGAGGATCCCAATGCAAAATCTGTACCTGGACCCCTAATCATCACATGCCATCTGAAATTACCGCTGCCCTCTAGGCCAGTTCTAACGGCTCAGGAACGGTACTGGATGTAGACATATCCCATGTGCCTTCTCTAATGTGGTGGAGAGTAGATGGCCGGTTCAGCCTAAAGTTCTTACATCAGAGACTCTGGTGCTTGGAGCATGCTCCATAACTGTTGAGGTATTCCCCCAGCTGTCCTCCAAACCTCCACCCTTGTCCCCCAGCTCTAGTTTCTAAAAAACAGAGATATTGACATATTTGGGGTGTTCCAGCAATGTTGTGTCCTGTATCCTTGAATTTGAAGCCTCTGTGAACCTGCTACCCCCCAGTTTCCCTCTCTTTCTGTATACACAGCTGTCACTACTTGCAAAACCCCCTGTGGACCCGACATCAGAGCAGATGATGAGATCTTTTATGAGGCCGTAAATCTGTCCAGTGTGGAATTCATGGCTTGATGCAGCCTCTCCATAGACTCAGCAGAGGAGCTGGGTACAAATCACGAGAGCCAGAGTTTATATAAAGACAGAAGGAAGTATTACACATCAGGTCACATTCCTCAGGGTTATAAATATCACCATTCAGGCGACAAACTCTGGAAAAAGCAGAAACTTTTGGTGGAGTATTTTTACATTTCTGTACTTTTAGTAGATGGAGATGGATTGATGTGAGGTCTTCAGGAAGGGAAATCCAGTCATGGCCAACATTGTCCTCACTGGGAAAGAACGCCCTGGTTTTGGGGAAATTCCTTCTTCTTGATTGTCAGGTTTATCAGGGAAGTAACAAGGCTGATTATGGTCCAGGCTAGACACCGAAGTCCAAAGGCAGCCATGAATGGCCAGGCGTGTGACTGACACTGGTGGTCTCATTGACATCAGCCCATCTTCAAACCATCATCGAGGTCTGTTCATAGACAGTGCTTTTTATAGATTGCTTCACCCAGTCTCATCAAGTCCTATTGTCCATGTGTGGGTCCATCTTGTGCTGCTGGTGACCACAAGCCATGATCTCCAAGCACAGGAATATGGTAAAAAAGAGCCCGAGTGCAAAGCTGTAATCATACTACTGCAGCCACCATGAATACACATCTGAATGATGATCGCAGTGTACAGGAATATCTCACTGTACATAGAATAGAAGGGGTCTTTTGGAGAAAAACAACATGGCTTTGACCTCCTAGTCAATTCACTACAACTCTCATTGCAGGCCAGGTAGAAGGTCCTCAGACTGGTTCTCCTCTTTGTTTGGTAATGTTATGGTGGTTATGATCCAAGCTTAGGGTTCCCCATGGGAAAGGTCAAGGAGAAATCCTTGATCGAGGGCCCCCTTTTCTCCATGGGTCTAAATTTATGTTCCACAAACTTCAGTCCATATGTCGGACATCCTGTCTGGAAGTGGACTCTCCAGTAATCAGTGGTGTGAGGTGACAGATCTCCAGGACTTCGGTTGTATTGTGATTGGATTACGCTCATGAAGATGACACTTGGCGGGTTGGTTGTGCTTGTCGGGAAGTTCACTAAACCTTGAGTCTGTTTTCAGGATGGATTAAAATGCACAGGTGGAGCCTTACTCATGTCATGCCCAGGACATCTATGACAGATGAGTCTCTTGGGTTTGGCAGAGTTTGCCGGGATTGGGGGGGTGGGGGCTGCTTGTAATTTTTTTCACCTCACTTATTTGCAGACAGTGGACACAATAGTTCAGTTCCCATTAGTAGAACAATTCATATTTAATTTCTTCACTTCAGAGACCCAGTGACTAGTGATCTGAACGGCTTGGCGTGATGAGGAATAGCAGGGAGCACAGGAGGCCGCATACATTAGATGGAAGATCGGCGACCAGCCATTGAGTTAGCGATCGTACGGTGAATTATCATTCTCTGATGCAGCCGTACACAGTATAGTCCATATCAGCTGTTACAGCATACATTCTGAAATTTCACCCGAATAACAATTGTTTCTGATGGAACCGTCTATTTTGATTGACTTTAGGCGTAAGCTGGCCATACACATTAGATGTATATCAGCCAACTATGAACTGAGTATGGGGGTTCCCGACTCTTAGATGTTGGTGTTGACAAGGGTGAGGTAGTTGGATTTCAATATGCCCAGTCCTTTTGTTCTACAGGAGATTAGATGTGGCAAGTCTGGAGAAGATGGGCCTGGAGGGGGCAGAGGAGTCTGGAGAGGAAAGAGGAGGCTGGAGAAGACAGAGGGGCCTGGAGGGGACAGAGGAGTCTGGAGATGAAAGAGGAGTCCGGAGAAAACAGAGTGCCCTGGAGGGGGCAGAGGAGTCTGGAGAGGAAAGAGGAGGCTGGAGAAGACAGCGGGGACTGGAGGGGGCAGAGGAGTCTGGAGAGGAAAGAGGAGGCTGGAGAAGACAGAGGGGCCTGGAGGGGGCAGAGGAGTCTGGAGACGAAAGAGGAGTCCGGAGAAGACAGAGGGGCTTGGAGAGGGCAGAGGAGTCTGGAGGAAAGCAGAGGAGTCTGGAGGTGGACAGAGAAGTCTAGAGAGGAAAGAGGAATCCGGAGAAGACAGAGGGGCCTGGGGAGGGCAGAGGAGTCTGGAGGAGAGCAAAGGAGTCTGGAGGTGGACAGAGAAGTCTAGAGAGGAAAGAGGAGTCTGGAGGAGAGCAGAGTGGTCTGGAGGTGGACAGAGAAATCTAGAGAGGAAAGAGGGTCTGGAGGAGAGCAGAGGGACTGGAGGAAAGCAGAGGGATCTGGAGGGCCAGCGGAATCTGGAGAGGTCATAAGTGTCTGAAAAGGACAGAGCGGTCTGGAGGAGAGTAGAGGAATCTGGAGGTGGACAGAGGAGTCTGAAGAGGACAGCGCAGTCTGGAGGAGACAAAGAATTCTGAAGGGGACAGAGGTACCTGGACGGCAAAGGAGTCTGGAGGAGACAGAGGGGTAAAATAGTAACATAGTTTAAAAGGCTGAAAAAATCCCTCCGTCCATCCAGTTCAGCCTGTTATCCAGAAGAAGGCAAAAAAAAAAAACTGTGAGGTAGAAGCCAATTTTCCCCACTTTAGGAGAAAAAATTCCTTCCCGACTCCAATCAGGCATCAGAATAACTCCCTGGATCAACGACCTCTCTCTAGTAGCTATATCCTGTAATATTATTACGCTCCAGAAATACATCCAGGCCCCTCTTGAATTCCTTTATTGTACTCACCATCACCACCTCCTCAGGCAGAGAGTTCCATAGTCTCACTGCTCTTACCGTAAAGAATCCTCTTCTATGTTTGTGTACAAACCTTCTTTCCTCCAGACGCAGAGGATGTCCCCTCGTCACAGTCCTGGGGATAAATAGATGATGGGAGAGATCTCTGTACTGACCCCTGATATATTTATACATAGTTATTAGATCTCCCCTCAGTCGTCTTTTTTCTAAAGTGATAACCCTAATGTGCGCTGCCTCTGTGGTAGGTCCGGGCCGGTTATACCCACTTGATAGTTCGGAGTACTCTACATCCCCACAGGAGGATCAGTACCCTAACCTAGACCTGCAGGTTACAGAGATCTAAATCAGATGCAATGTAATACATTGTAGCAAACCCTCAGCTGTGTGAGCATTAAACGGATCTGATGATCTTTCAGCAGAGCTCACTTGTTCTATTTCAGAGGCTGAAACGCGATAGTCACACTTTCTACTGCCCATAATCCCTTATCTCTGTCATCTGAGGGCAGATTAAATGCTCACCTGTTTAGGGATATGATGACATCATCAGTGTGTGTGTGCGGGGGAGGGGGGATGTGAGGCAGTTACGGTTCTATAGGTGACATTTATCTGGAAGGTGTAGTCACATCTCTTCTATTTCAGGTAACTCCCTGCAGATCTGGTGCCCTGTGCCCCCTCCTCACCAGCTGTGAGCCTATGCCTTGTGTCCCATCCTCACCAGCTGTGACCCTATACCCTGTGCCCCCTCCTCACCAGCTGTGACCCTGTGCCCCCTCCTCACCAGCTGTGACCCTAGGCCCTGTGCCCCCTCCTCACCAGCTGTGACCCTATGTCCTGTGTCCCCTCCTCACCAGCTGTGACCCTATAACCTGTGCACCATCCTCATCAGCTGTGACCCTAGGCCCTGTGCCCCCTCCTCACCAGCTGTGACCCTATGCCCTGTGCCCCATCTTCACCAGCTGTGACCCCGTGCCCTGTGCCCCTCCTCACCAGCTGTGACCGCATGCCCTGTGCCCCCTCCTCACCAGCTGTGACCCCATGCCCTGTGCCCCCTCCTCACCAGCTGTGACCCTATACCATGTGCCCCTCCTCACCAGCTGTGACCCTGTGCCCCGTCCTCACCAGCTGTGACCCTGTGCCCCCTCCTCACCAGCTGTGACCCTATGCCCTGTGCCCCCTCCTCACCAGCTGTGACCCTAGGCCCTGTGCCCCCTCCTTACCAGCTGTGACCCTATGCCCCCTCCTCACCAGCTGTGACCCTATGCCCTGTGCCCCCTCCTCACCAGCTGTGACCCTAGGCCCTGTGCCCCCCTCACCAGCTGTGACCCTATGCCCCCTCCTCACCAGCTGTGACCCTATGCCCTGTGCCCCCTCCTCACCAGCTTTGACCCTATTCCCTGTGCCCCCTCCTCACCAGCTGTGAGCCTATGCCTTGTGTCCCATCCTCACCAGCTGTGACCCTATACCCTGTGCCCCCTCCTCACCAGCTGTGACCTTATGCCCCCTCCTCACCAGCTGTGACCCTATGCCCTGTGCCCCCTCCTCACCAGCTTTGACCCTATGCCCTGTGCCCCCTCCTCACCAGCTGTGACCCTATGCCCTGTGACCCCTCCTCACCAGCTGTGACCCTATGCCCCATCCTCACCAGCTGTGACCCTAGGCCCTGTGCCCCCCCCCTCACCAGCTGTGACCTTATGCCCCCTCCTCACCAGCTGTGACCCTATGCCCTGTGCCCCCTCCTCACCAGCTTTGACCCTATGCCCTGTGCCCCCTCCTCACCAGCTGTGACCCTATGCCCTGTGATCCCTCCTCACCAGCTGTGACCCTATGCCCCCTCCTCACCAGCTGTGACCCTAGGCCCTGTGCCCCCTCCTCACCAGCTGTGCCCCTAAGCCCTGTGCCCCCTCCTCACCAGCTGTGACCCTAGGCCCCATCCTCACCAGCTGTGACCCTATGCCCTGTGCCCCCTCCTTACCAGCTGTGACCCTAGGCCCTGTGCCCCCTCCTCACCAGCTGTGACCCTAGGCCCTGTGCCCCCTCCTCACCAGCTGTGACCCTATGCCCTGTGCCCCCTCCTCACCAGCTGTGACCCTATGACCTGTGCCCCCTCCTAACCAGCTGTGACCCTAGGCCCTGTGCCCCCTCCTCACCAGCTGTGACCCTATGCCCCCTCCTCACCAGCTGTGACCCTATGCCCTGTGCCCCCTCCTCACCAGCTGTGACCCTAGGCCCTGTGCCCCCCCCCTCACCAGCTGTGACCCTATGCCCCCTCCTCACCAGCTGTGACCCTGTGCCCCCTCCTCACCAGCTTTGACCCTATGCCCTGTGCCCCCTCCTCACCAGCTTTGACCCTATGCCCTGTGCCCCCTCCTCACCAGCTGTGACCCTATGCCCTGTGACCCCTCCTCACCAGCTGTGACCCTATGCCCCCTCCTCACCAGCTGTGACCCTATGCCCTGTGCCCCCTCCTCACCAGCTGTGACCCTAAGCCCTGTGCCCCCTCCTCACCAGCTGTGACCTTAGGCCCCGTCCTCACCAGCTGTGACCCTATGCCCTGTGCCCCCTCCTCACCAGCTGTGACCCTAGGCCCTGTGCACCCTCCTCACCAGCTGTGACCCTAGGCCCTGTGCCCCCTGCTGCAGACTGTCAGCTCTTGGAAACTCCCTGCAGATCCAGTGCCCTGTGCCCCCTCCTCACCAGCTGTGACCCTATGCCCTGTGCCCCCTCCTCACCAGCTGTGACCCTATGCCCTGTGCCCCCTCCTCACCAGCTTTGACCCTATGCCCTGTGCCCCCTCCTCACCAGCTGTGACCCTATGCCCTGTGCCCCCTCCTCACCAGCTGTGACCCTATGCCCTGTGCCCCCTCCTCACCAGCTGTGACCCTATGCCCTGTGCCCCCTCCTCACCAGCTTTGACCCTATGCCCTGTGCCCCCTCCTCACCAGCTTTGACCCTATGCCCTGTGCCCCCTCCTCACCAGCTGTGACCCTAGGCCCTGTGCCCCCTCCTCACCAGCTGTGACCCTAGGCCCTGTGCACCCTCCTCACCAGCTGTGACCCTAGGCCCTGTGCCCCCTGCTGCAGACTGTCAGCTCTTGGAAACTCCCTGCAGATCCAGTGCCCTGTGCCCCCTCCTCACCAGCTGTGACCCTATGCCCTGTGCCCCCTCCTCACCAGCCTCTCATCTCATTGCTGTCGCCATGCACTGCTCTGTGGTCTGATATTTGGCGGTACGGTAGCGTGTTCCGGGCGCCGGACTCTGTAGACTCAGCCTATCGCTGTAGATTTCTTCGCTGTGAGGTTGTGGAGTGTTTCCAGCACTCTTCTATAATTTACACAGCGGGGGAGGGGTAATCTCCTTTATCTCTCGGGCAGCGATAACCCGCCATATTACTGCCTCATATGGAAAGATTTACCGTGATTACAGATTATTTGTCCGGGGGCGGCAGATTCCAGTCTGCTCATCCACTGCACATTACTATAAATCACATGAAAGATTCTGTGCAGATCTTCACTGTGCTCCAGTCACATCCAGAGCTGTACTCCAGTCACATCCAGAGCCGTACTCCAGTCACATCCAGAGCTGCATTACTGCATCCAGGCCCCTGTGCCATATTTTACATGCCCATTGCCTAAAGTTACATTATTCCTGTAGCACTATAGGTTCACAGTCTATGATACAGATAATATTATGGGGGGACTGTGGATGACACTGTTATGTGGTCTCTATGGATGATACTATTATGGGGGCATCGTGAATGTCACTGTTATGGGGGCACTGTGGATGTCACTGTTATAAGGTCTCTGTAGATGACACTGTTATGGGGCACTGTGGATGTCACTGTTATGGGGGCACTGTGGATGTCACTGTTATGGGGGCACTGTGGATGACACTGTTATGGGGCACTGTGGATGTCACTGTTATGGGGGCACTGTGGATGACACTGTTATGGGGGCACTGTGGATGTCACTGTTATAAGGTCTCTGTAGATGACACTGTTATGGGGGAACTGTGGATGTCACTGTTTATAGGGGCACTGTGGATGTCACTGTTATGGGGTCTCTATGGATGATACTATTAAGGGGGCACCGTGAATGTCACTGTTATGGGGGGGGGGGGGGGGCACTGTGAATGTCACTGTTATGGGGGAGGGGGCACTGTGGATGTCACTGTTTCGAAGGCAAAGTGGATGTCACTGTTATGGGGGATACTGTGGATGTCACTGTTATGGGGGCACTGTGGATGTCACTGTTATAAGGTCTCTGTAGATGACACTGTTATGGGGCACTGTGGATGTCACTGTTATGGGGGCACTGTGGATGTCACTGTTATGGGGGCACTGTGGATGTCACTGTTATGGGGCACTGTGGATGTCACTGTTATGGGGGCACTGTGGATGACACTGTTATGGGGGCACTGTGGATGTCACTGTTATAAGGTCTCTGTAGATGACACTGTTATGGGGGAACTGTGGATGTCACTGTTTATAGGGGCACTGTGGATGTCATTGTTATGGGGCACTGTGGATGTCACTGTTTATAGGGGCACTGTGGATGTCACTGTTATGGGGTCTCTATGGATGATACTATTAAGGGGGCACCGTGAATGTCACTGTTATGGGGGGGGGCACTGTGAATGTCACTGTTATGGGGGAGGGGGCACTGTGGATGTCACTGTTTCGAAGGCAAAGTGGATGTCACTGTTATGGGGGATACTGTGGATGTCACTGTTATGGGGGATACTGTGGATGTCACTGTTATGGAGACACTGTGCATGTAACTGCTATGGGGGATCTGTGGATGTCACTGTGTCGGGGGCACTGTAGATGTCACTTTTTTGGGGATACTGTGGATGTCACTGTTATGGGGGCATTGAGGATGTCACTGTTATGGGGCTACTGTAGATTTCCCTATTATGGGGCACCATATAAGTTACTGTTATGGGGGCGCTGTGAATGTCCCTTTTATGGGGGCATTGAGGATGTCACTGTTATGGGGCGCTGTGAATGTCACTTTTATGGGGAGCTGTGGATGTCATTGTTATGGGGGCTCTGTAGATGTCACTGTTATGGGGGCATTGAGGATGTCACTGTTATGGGGCGCTGTGGATGTCATTGTTATGGGGGCTTTGTAGATGTCACTGTTATGGGGGCATTGAGAATGCCACTGTTATGGGGGCACTGTGGATGTCATTGTTATGGGGGCTTTGTAGATGTCACTGTTATAGAGGATCTGTGGATAACAGCCACATGTAAACTTATAACTGATTCTTAACAATAGGAATTCTAGTTTGAAATCTCTCTGACCCCGGGTCCTTCATCACATAACAGAAATGTGTCCACATCAAAGAAATCATGATCCTGACGTATTACTTCATGAGGAATGTCAGACCGCCATATCTGTCACTACTGTGCTGGTCGATCAGTGACCCCATAATCCGACCATCAACCTGCACCTCATGTCTGATTCATGCAGACACCGAGAAAACCCAGGTGTAGAGAGCAAGAAACCTCATGTATCAAGTGCCCAAATCATACAGGCAGTATTATAGTAGTTATATCTTGTACATAGGAGGCAGTATTATAGTAGTTGTATTCTTGTACATAGGAGCAGTATTATAGTAGTTATATTCTTGTACATAGGAGCAGTATTATAGTAGTTATATTCTTGTACATAGGAGCAGTATTATAGTAGTTATATTCTTGTACATAGGAGGCAGTATTATAGTAGTTATATTATTGTAGATAGGAGCAGTATTATAGTAGTTATATTCTTGTACATAGGAGCAGTATTATAGTAGTTATATTCTTGTACATAGGAGCAGTATTATAGTAGTTATAATCCTGTACATAGGAGCAGTATTATAGTAGTTATATTCTTGTACATAGGGACAGTATTATAGTAGTTGTATTCTTGTACATAGGAGCAGTATTATAGTAGTTATATTCTTGTACATAGGAGCAGTATTATAGTAGTTATATTCTTGTACATAGGAGCAGTATTATAGTAGTTATATTCTTGTACATAGGAGCAGTATTATAGTAGTTATATTCTTGTACATAGGAGCAGTATTATAGTAGTTATAATCCTGTACATAGGAGCAGTATTATAGTAGTTATATTCTTGTACATAGGGACAGTATTATAGTAGTTGTATTCTTGTACATAGGAGCAGTATTATAGTAGTTATATTCTTGTACATAGGAGCAGTATTATAGTAGTTATATTCTTGTACATAGGAGCAGTATTATAGTAGTTATATTCTTGTACATAGGAGGCAGTATTATAGTAGTTATATTCTTGTACATAGGAGCAGTATTATAGTAGTTATATTCTTGTACATAGGAGGCAGTATTATAGTAGTTATATTCTTGTACATAGGAGCGGTATTATAGTAGTTATATTCTTGTACATAGGAGGCAGTATTATAGTAGTTATAGTCTTGTACATAGGTGCAGTATTATAGTAGTTATAGTCTTGTACATAGGTGCAGTATTATAGTAGTTATATTCTTGTACATAAGAGGCAGTATTATAGTAGTTATATTCTTGTACATAGGAGGCAGTATTATAGTAGTTATATTCTTGTACATAGAAGCAGTATTATAGTAGTTATATTCTTGTACATAGAGGGCAGTATTATAGTAGTTATAGTCTTGTACATAGGAGCAGTATTATAGTAGTTATATTCTTGTACATAGGAGGCAGTATTATAGTAGTTATATTCTTGTACATAGGAGGCAGTATTATAGTAGTTGTATTCTTGTACATAGGAGCAGTATTATAGTAGTTATATTCTTGTACATAGGAGGCAGTATTATAGTAGTTATATTCTTGTACATAGGAGCAGTATTATAGTAGTTATATTCTTGTACATAGGAGGCAGTATTATAGTAGTTATATTCTTGTACATAGGAGCAGTATTATAGTAGTTATATTCTTGTACATAGGAGCGGTATTATAGTAGTTATATTCTTGTACATAGGAGCAGTATTATAGTAGTTATATTCTTGTACATAGGAGCAGTATTATAGTAGTTATATTCTTGTACATAGGAGGCAGTATTATAGTAGTTATAGTCTTGTACATAAGAGGCAGTATTATAGTAGTTATATTCTTGTACATAAGAGGCAGTATTATAGTAGTTATATTCTTGTACATAGGAGGCCGTATTATAGTAGATATATTCTTGTACATAGGAGGCAGTATTATAGTAGTTATATTCTTGTACATAGGAGGCAGTATTATAGTAGTTATATTCTTGTACATAGGAGCAGTATTATAGTAGTTATATTCTTGTACACAGGAGCAGTATTATAGTAGTTATATTCTTGTACATAGGAGCAGTATTATAGTAGTTATATTCTTGTACATAGGAGCAGTATTATAGTAGTTATATTCTTGTATATAGGAGCAGTATTATAGTAGTTATATTCTTGTACATAGAAGCAGTATTATAGTAGTTATATTCTTGTACATAGAGGGCAGTATTATAGTAGTTATAGTCTTGTACATAGGAGCAGTATTATAGTAGTTATATTCTTGTACATAGGAGGCAGTATTATAGTAGTTATATTCTTGTACATAGGAGCAGTATTATAGTAGTTATATTCTTGTACATAGGAGCAGTATTATAGTAGTTATATTCTTGTACATAGGAGCAGTATTATAGTAGTTATATTCTTGTACATAGGAGCAGTATTATAGTAGTTATATTCTTGTACATAGGAGGCAGTATTATAGTAGTTCTATTCTTGTACATAGGAGGCAGTATTATAGTAGTTCTATTCTTGTACATAGGAGCAGTATTATAGTAGCTATATTCTTGTACATAGGAGGCAGTATTATAGTAGTTATATTCTTGTACATAGGAGCAGTATTATAGTAGTTATATTCTTGTACATAGGAGCAGTATTATAGTAGTTATATTCTTGTACATAGGAGCAGTATTATAGTAGTTATATTCCTGTACATAGGAGCAGTATTATAGTAGTTATATTCTTGTACATAGGAGCAGTATTATAGTAGTTATATTCTTGTACATAGGAGCAGTATTATAGTAGTTATATTCTTGTACATAGGAGCAGTATTATAGTAGTTATATTCTTGAACATAGGAGCAGTATTATAGTAGTTATATTCCTGTACATAGGAGCAGTATTATAGTAGTTATATTCTTGTACATAGGAGCAGTATTATAGTAGTTATATTCTTGTACATAGGAGGCAGTATTATAGTAGTTATATTCTTGTACATAGAAGGCAGTATTATAGTAGTTATATTCCTGTACATAGGAGCAGTATTATAGTAGTTCTATTCTTGTATATAGGAGGCAGTATTATAGTAGTTATATTCTTGTACATAGGAGGCAGTATTATAGTTGTTATATTCTTGTACATAGGAGCAGTATTATAGTAGTTATATCCTTGTACATAGGAGCAGTATTATAGTAGTTATATTTTTCTACATTGGAGGCAGAGTTATAGTAGTTAATATTTGGTGCAGGGACTTCTGTGTGACGTTGGTTTATTGTGCAGATCTCTTTTTTCTTATTGATATGACGATGCTATTTGGATTTATAGGGATCGGTTTTCCTTCTTTTTGTCTGGGGATGAATGACTTGTGATAAGCAGCTGTCACTTCTCTTGGGGACCTGTTTGCCTCTGGATTATTTTCTGGTATTTATTATCTCCTGAATGTTATTCTACCCCGGGGCGGATTGGATGCAGCGGATGAGATAGGACGATGTGTGTTCAGATCTGTGGTTGTAGCTGGTTACCAGGCACAGTGTGGATTATCTCGTGCAGACTTGGAGGAGATATTGACCCAATCTGCTGCCTTATTATGCCTGTCATGTTAGTAAAGTTCTTGGAGAACATTCAGTACGAGGAGTGAGGCGGTATTACAGCTCAAGTTATTGTCCACGACACGCACAATCTGGACTCTGTTTACCCAGAAGCCGCAGGATACGTGACAAGTATGTGAGTCCAGCTGCAGGGTCCCAATAGGTTTTGGGGGTCATTTTTCCCCTGTGAATGGAGCAGCAACGCACATGCTCGACCACGGCTCCTATTAAACGGAGGGTCATGAACTCCTGGTCTCATTATCACTGGGGGTCCCAGAGCTGAAATGAATATATATTTTTTTTTTATGTGACTAGAGTGACTTATGTGCTCCAGTCACGTGACTCCATACATCACTGGAGACTTGGCCGATACACGGATGCACGGCGCCTTCCATCCATTACAGCGCAGTCCGGGCTCCGGCCGCTGCTCCCAAGTATCCGTCTCTGGACGCGGTGCGATAAGTCGGGATGCCCAGCAGCCATGTCTCCTCTCTGCGTCCACCAGACGCCAGGCCTCCGCGAGCCCAGCAGAATCAGTGCAACCCAGCCCAGGTCACCCGGAGGTTAGGGTGAGCCAACGTCGGGAAGGACTTCCGATGGTTCAGTATTTTTAGTATAAGGAAAATGACAGAATCGCTGCAGCCCCGGACCTCAGACGTGGAGACTGCGGATGTTCATGGACATGTCACTGACCTCCCCCCTCCTCCCCAAGAGCAGCATACTCCTCTCCTGAAATACTCTGTGCTGCTGAGGGCTCTGCTCCTTTAGCAAGTTACTCTCAGTCTCTGACCTTCCACAAGATCAGCACACTGCTCTCCTATGACCTCCCACAAGATCATTGCCCCCTTCTGAAATCCTCTGTGCTGCTGGAGACCCTGCTCCTTCTATTATGTAACACTCTGACTGGGACCTCCCACAAGATCAGTGCCCCTCTCCTGAAATACTTTGTGCTGCTGGGGACCCTGCTCCTTCCACTATGTTACACTGGGACCGTGACTTTCCAAAAGATCAGCACAATCCTCTGCTGAAATACTCTGTGCTGCTGAATACCCTGCTCCTTTAGTAAGTTACTCTCTGATCTTCCACAGGGTCAGCACACTCCTCTCCTCAAATACTCTGTGCTGCTGAGTACCCTGCTCCTTTAGTAAGGTACTCTCTGATCTTCCACAGGGTCAGCACCCTCCTCTCCTCAAATACTCTGTGCTGCTGAGTACCCTGCTCCTTTTGTGAGTTACTCTCTGATCTTCCACAGGGTTAGCACCCTCCTCTCCTCAAATACTCTGTGCTGCTGAGTACCCTGCTCCTTTACTAAGGTACTCTCTGATCTTCCACAGGGTCAGCACACTTCTGAAATACTCTGTGCTGCTGAGTACCCTGCTCCTTTACTAAGTTAGTCTCTGACCTTCCACAAGGTCAGCACACTTCTCTCCTGAAATACTCTGTGCTGCTGATTACCCTGCTCTTTCAGTAAGTTAGTCTCTGACCTTCCACAGGGTCAGCACACTTCTCTCCTGAAATACTCTGTGCTGCTGAGTACCCTGCTCTTTCAGTAAGTTAGTCTCTGACCTTCCACAGGGTCAGCACACTTCTCTCCTGAAATACTCTGTGCTGCTGAGTACCCTGCTCTTTCAGTAAGTTAGTCTCTGACCTTCCACAGGGTCATCACACTCCTGAAATACTCTGTGCTGCTGAGTACCCTGCTCCTTTAGTAAGTTAGTCTATGACCTTCCACAGAGTCAGAACACTCCTCTCCTGAAATACTCTGTGCTGCTGAGTACTCCTCTCCTGTGACCTCCACCATGATCAGTGCTCCTCTCCGGAAATACTCTGTGCTGCTGTGAGATGCTTTACATATTAGCTAGGGGTGAGTGCGGCAGATAAGTGGCACCACATGGCGGTGGTCACCGTGTCTGTTTGCTGATCCTTCACCATCTCTTGCTGCTGTTTCGCCCAGTGTTTATTCACAGGAGACGTCGGCCATTGCCAGCTCCACCCGCAGCCAAGAGACTATTAATATGGTTACCACATCGTCCCCCCCCCCAATTACCATCCAAAGTCCGTAAATCTGTTAACGAGGAGCAGGAGGGGGGGCAGCTCTGTGCCATTCATCCCATGAAATATGGAGGTGCTGAGAAGGGCCACCCCCAGGGCTCTGTGCCCGTGCCATGGCGGAGCCAAGCCCTACAGAACAGCCATGATGACAGCATGGGGCCTCCGAGTCTTCCGGGCTGGGGGGCCGCAGCCAAGTACTTGGCACAATGATTAACCACCGCAAGATGTTCTGCTTTGTACATTCTTTGGCAGAAAAGCTCCTGGTTACTGTAAGATTCTGAGGAGCTTACCATCCGCTCCAAGCTGGGGACAGGACAAACACCGAGTCCACCGCCTGTACCGTTCATATTGTACCGTTCAATAGCTGCGCCACGGTAGTGGAAGATATTATTACAGCTTACTACTATACCGACCCCGATGTACACACCGCCTCCCCAAACATCATCAGAAAACCAACCAGCAGGGAGAGGGATGGTACTCATACCGTTATATACAGGAGCAGTATTATAGTAGTAATATTATTGTACATAAGAGCAGTATTATAGTAGTTATATTCTTGTACATAGGAGCAGTATTATTGTAGTAATATTCTTGTACATAAGAGCAGTATTATAGTAGTTATATTCTTGTACATAGGAGCAGTATTATAGTAGTTATATTCTTGTACATAGGAGCAGTATTATAGTAGTTATATTCTTGTACATAGGAGCAGTATTATAGTAGTTATATTCTTATACTTAGGAGCAGTATTATAGTAGTTATATTCTTGTACATAGGAGCAGTATTATAGTAGTTATATTCTTGTACATAGGAGCAGTATTATAGTAGTTATATTCTTGTACATAGGAGCAGTATTATAGTAGCTATATTCTTCTACATAGGAGGCAGTATTATAGTAGTTATATTCTTGTACATAGGAGCAGTATTATAGTAGTTATATTCTTGTACATAGGAGGCAGTATTATAGTAGTTATATTCTTGTACATAGGAACAGTATTATAGTAGTTATATTCTTGTACATAGGAGCAGTATTATAGTAGTTATATTCTTGTACATAGGAGGCAGTATTATAGTAGTTATATTCTTGTACATAGGAGCAGTATTATAGTAGTTATATTCTTGTACATAAGATCAGTATTATAGTAGTTATATTCTTGTACATAGGAGCAGTATTATAGTAGTTATATTCTTGTACATAGGAGCAGTATTATAGTAGTTATATTCTTGTACATAGGAGCAGTATTATAGTAGTTATATTCTTGTATATAGGAGGCAGTATTATAGTAGTTATATTCTTGTACATAGGAGCAGTATTATAGTAGTTATATTCTTGTACATAGGAGCAGTATTATAGTAGTTATATCTTGTACATAGGAGGCAGTATTATAGTAGTTATATTCTTGTACATAGGAGCAGTATTATAGTAGTTATATTCTTGTACATAGGAGCAGTATTATAGTAGTTATATTCTTGTACATAGGAGCAGTATTATAGTAGTTATATTCTTGTATATAGGAGGCAGTATTATAGTAGTTATATTCTTGTACATAGGAGCAGTATTATAGTAGTTATATTCTTGTACATAGGAGCAGTATTATAGTAGTTATATTCTTGTACATAGGAGGCAGTATTATAGTAGTTATATTCTTGTACATAGGAGGCAGTATTATAGTAGTTATATCCTTGTACATAGGAGGCAGTATTATAGTAGTTATATCCTTGTACATAGGAGGCAGTATTATAGTAGTTATATTCTTGTACATAGGGGCAGTATTATAGTAGTTATATTATTGTACATAGGAGCAGTATTATAGTAGTTATATTCTTGTACATAGGAGGCAGTATTATAGTAGTTATATTCTTGTACATAGGAGCAGTATTATAGTAGTTATATTCTTGTACATAGGAGCAGTATTATAGTAGTTATATTATTGTACATAGGAGCAGTATTATAGTAGTTATATAGTATTATATTCCTTCATTATTCCTCATTAGTAGCTTGCAGGTTAGAACAATGTGGTTTTCAGTCTGTTAATAAGTATGTGAACCTCTTCCTCTTGCCGGTGACAGGGCAGGTGTTGGTTCTTTCTTCTCCTGTGATTTGTGAGCGGTGTGATAGGGATATCAGTGATCTGTCAGCGCTCGTCTCCTCCAGGTGGTGTAGAGATGACGTTCTAGGACTTCTGTCTCTAATGTGCTTGGCCTCGGGATACAGTAATTTAACATGAAGGATCTGGCGGCGCCCGGCGCCATTACTATCTGTATTACATCCAGCATTATTAGGTGGATCAGACCTTACTGTGGATGAGAACTCCACCGATAACCCGAGGCGCCTTCTTACACGCGTCTTCCTTCTTGCGTGTAACGCGGGGCTTTTCCAGGAGAAGGATCTCTGATGTTATCAGCGTTTTCAGTAAATGTTTTTATCTGCTTTTCCTCCCTGGCATTGCCTTCATCTACCCTTGGCATTCCTTGGTAAATGGAGGCTGTGCCCACCGCTCTACTGTTTCCAGGCTTCACTGCCAGCTGTGAAATGTGATCGGCCCAACCACGGTCAGCGGGCAGACATCTGCTGTGCTGCCAATGGCCTGAAATCAGTACAAGACGCTCCCGGGGACCACACTACTAGGGGCAGAGAACATGAACGGCAGGGGCTACCGGTGCTGGGGGGCAAAATGCTACAAAAACTCCAAACAGGACTGTGTGATGGCAGCCACAGGAGGCAAGCCAGCGGACGGATACATTCGCTGAGCCACATTGCTTTTGAGCTCATGTACACGACCGTATGTATTTTGCGGTCCTCCAAAAATACGGATAACGTCCGTGTGCATTCTGTATTTTGCGGAACGGAACAGCTGGCCCCTAATTGCGGACAATAATAGGACATGTTCTATTTTTTTGCGAAACAGAAACACGGCTATACGGAAACGGAATGCACGCGGAGTAACTTCTGTTTGTTTTTTTGCGGACCCATTGAGATAAATGGTTCCGCGTACGGTCCACAATAAAACAGAACGGACAGGGAAAGAAAATACCTTTGTGTGCATGAGCCCTTACTGCTAAGCTGCTCCTGTGCTCCAGTCACACCGAGAGCTGCAATCACAATTCTGGTGTTTCAGCTGCAGAAAACGTTGACGCGGCTTATGTTGTGCCGAGTGTCCATTCAAAGTTTGCTGCCACTTTCCATTCTGTCTTCCTCTCCAGTCACAGCCAGATCTGCAGTCATGGTTCTCCTGTTACATCATATATTATACTCCAGTCGCTTCCAGAGCTGCTCTCGAAATCTTTCAGCACTGAGTTCATAGCCCCTGAGGCTGGTTTCACTCATTGGATTTTTATTTTATTTTTCCAAAACGCGCGGTCTAGCTGCTGCATTGAATTTTGAGAGATGAAGTTCTTCTCTTACATCGTCCCCCAGTACAACATGTGATAAAGCACTACATGTCCCAGAATGCAACGACCTGTACCGAGAGAGGGCGCAAACCACGTGTTAACACAGCTCCTCGCTGTGCAACTTTCTACTGCCTCTGCTTGCTGTCAGTGACTGGAAGCATTCGTCATTGGCATCCACATGCTGCTCCTGTGCTGGTTTTTAGCCTCTGAATGTAAACTGCGAACATTCCCATTCACTGAAAGCAAGAGGAGGTCTTGAGCGTTCAATGCACAGTGTTAGAAAGTTAATTACACAGTGATTAGGCCGTATTTACTCAGGACTTCGCCTTAAGTCAAGGTCAAGATAAGGCTTCATGGGACGACGTCCTGCCTGGAATATAACGTTCGCAAGGATTTCCAGCATCGCCCGCAGGACGGTATATACTGGGTGGCCATATGCTATATACTTATTAAAGGGGCCTTCTGACTTTTGTATACCGATGACCTATTCTCAGGATAGTTCATCAGTATGTGATCGGTGAGGGTCCGACACCCGGGACCTGCGGACCATTGAAGTGAATGGGTCAGGATTCAGTGCGGGTGCGTTCACCTCACGCATTGCACCCGCGCGGAAAACTCGCCCGTGTGAAAGGGGCCTTAGTGTCTTCAACATGAGTACTCACCTGGCCCCGTTCCCATGATGAACAGAATGGATCTCTCAGTGTAGATCTGCTCTGGTCTGTCTGACGGCTAAGAGCAGCAGGCACTGCGTCCGCTGTATAGGTGTCCTCTGTATCCGCGTCCACTGTATAGGTGTCCTCTGTATCTGCGTCCGCTGTATAGGTGTCCTCTGTATCTGCTTCCGCTGTATAGGTGTCCTCTGTACCCACGTCTACTGTATAGGTGTCCTCTGTATCTGCTTCCGCTGTATAGGTGTCCTCTGTATCCGCGTCCACTGTATAGGTGTCCTCTGTATCTGCGTCCGCTGTATAGGTGTCCACTGTATACTCTGTATCCGCGTCCACTGTATAGGTGTCCTCTGTATCCGCGTCCACTGTATAGGTGTCCTCTATATCTGCATCTGCTGTATAGGTGTCCTCTGTATCTGCGTCCGCTGTATAGGTGTCCACTGTATACTCTGTATCCGCGTCCACTGTATAGGTGTCCTCTGTATCCGCGTCCACTGTATAGGTGTCCTCTATATCTGCATCTGCTGCATAGGTGTCCTCTGTATCTGCTACCGCTGTATAGGTGTCCTCTGTATAGGTTTACTCTGTATCTGCGTCCACTGTATAGGTATACTCTGTATCTGCGTCCACTGTATAGGTATACTCTGTATCTGCGTCCACTGTATAGGTATACTCTGTATCTGCGTCCACTGTATAGGTGTCCTCTGTATCCACATCTGCTGTATAGGTGTCCTCTGTACCCATGTCCGCTGTATAGGTGTTCGCTGTTTATGTGTCCTCTGTATCCGGGTCCGCTGTATAGGTGTCCTCTGTATCCGCTTCCGCTGTATAGGTGTCCTCTTTATAGGTGTCCTCTGTACCCATGTCCGCTGTATAGGTGTTCGCTGTTTATGTGTCCTCTGTATCCGGGTCCGCTGTATAGGTGTCCTCTGTATCCGCTTCCGCTGTATAGGTGTCCTTTGGTTCTGCGTCCACTGTATAGGTGTCCTCTGTATCCACATCTGCTGTATAGGTGTCCTCTGTACCCATGTCCGCTGTATAGGTGTTCGCTGTTTATGTGTCCTCTGTATCCGCGTCCGCTGTATAGGTGTCCACTGTTTGTGTCCTCTGTACCCACGTCTGCTGTATAGGTGTCCTCTTTATAGGTGTCCTCTGTATCCGCTTCCGCTGTATAGGTGTCCTCTTTATAGGTGTCCTCTGTATCCGCCTCTGCTGTATAGGTGTCCTTTGGTTCTGCGTCCGCTGTATAGGTGTCCTCTTTATAGGTGTCCTCTGTATCCTCCTCCGCTGTATATGTGTCCTTTGTATCCGCTTCCGCTGTATAGGTGTCCTCTGTATCCGCATCTGCTGTATAAGTGTCCTCTGTACCCATGTCCGCTGTAGAGGTGTCCACTGTTTATGTGTCCTCTGTACCCACGTCTGCTGTATAGATGTCCACTTTATAGGTGTACTCTGTATCCGCCTCCGCTGTATAGGCGTCCTCTGTATCCGCATCCTCTGTACCTACATCTGCTGTATAGGTGTCCACTTTATAGGTGTCCTCTGTATCCGCCTACACTGTGTATGTGTCCTCTGTATAGGTGTCCTCTGTATCCACGTCCGCTATATAGGTGTCCTCTGTATCCGCGTCCTCTGTATAGGTGTCCTCTGTACCCACGTCCGCTGTATAGGTGTCCACTTTATAGGTGTCCTCTGTATCCGCCTCCTCTGTATAGGTGTCCTCTGTATCCGCCTCCGCTGTATAGGTGTCCTCTGTATCTGCATCCGCTGTATAGGTGTCCGCTGTATCCGCGTCAGCTGTATAGGTGTCCTCTGTATCCGCTGTGTCCGCATCCCGAGCATGTGGATGCAGTGATGCCACTGCTGGGGGAAAGGGTGACCTGATTCCCAGGGGCAGCAGGTGTCCCCCAATCTCTGGGACCCCATTGAAGTGGTCTGTGTGGTGGCCAAATCCACCTGTAATCATGGCAGCAGAGTATTTTTGATATGATTATATGTAGAAATATATCAGAGGTAAGTACAATCCAGGTGGTAGTCATTTATAGCAGGGCTTTAACTTAGTACGAGGATTCTTTACTGTAACAGCAGACGGACAGGATGCTCTCTGTTCAAGACCTCACACTATGGAGATCTGTGACTGTTAAGGCTCATGCACACGAACGTTTTTGGCGTTCCGTATACGGACGGTATTTTGATTCCGTATATAGTCCGTATTCGGAACCATTTATTTCAATAGGTCTGCAAAAAAAACCTCAGTGTGCTGTCCGCATCGGTTGCTCCGTTCCGTGACCCTGCAATAATTATGAGTCCTGTCCTATTCTTGTCCATTTTGCGGACAAGAATAGGCTTCTCTATAATGGGCCTCCTGTTCGGTTACGCAAATTGCAGAAGGCACACGGGTAGCATCCTCTTTCTTGCGGATCCGCAATTTGCAGACCGCAAAAAACGGCCGGCACGGTCGTGTGCATGAGCCCCTATACTGATGATGAGTCGGGGGGGGGGGGGGGGGTAGTTCCCAGTGTAGTAATCTTGGGGAGCGGTGCAGTGTGTCAGCAGTATTGGGTAGCAGTGCAGTCTGCAGAGAGTTAGTAGTGTTCGGGAGCAGTGGAGTATGTCAGTAATGTTAGAGAGTAGTGCAGGGTGTCTGTACCATTGGGGAGCAGTGCAGTGTATCAGTAGTTTTGGATAGCAGTGCAGTCTGCAGTGTGTTAATAGTGTTAGGGAGCAGTGCAGTACAGTTTGCAGTGTATCAGTAATATTAGAGAGCAGTGCAGTGTGTCAGTGATGTTGGGAAGCAGTGTAGTATGTCAATAGTGCTGGGGAGCAGTGAGTGCAGTGTGTCAGTGATGTTGGGGAGCAGTGAGTGCAATGCGTAAGTAATGTTGGGGAGCAGTGCAGTGTGTCAGTAATGTTGGGGAGCAGTGCAGTGTGTCAGTAATGTTGGGGAGCAGTGCAGTGTGTCAGTGATGTTGGGGAGCAGTGCAGTGTGTCAGTGATGTTGGGGAGCAGCGAGTGCAGTGTGTCAGTAATGTTGGGGAGCAGTGAGTGCAGTGTGTCAGTGATGTTGGGGAGCAGTGAGTGCAGTGTGTCAGTGATGTTGGGGAGCAGTGAGTGCAGTGTGTCAGTAATGTTGGGGAGCAGTGAGGGCAGTGTGTCAGTGATTTTGGGGAGCAATGAGTGCGGTGTGTCAATAATGTTGGGGAGCAGTGAGTGCAGTGTGTCAGTAATGTTGGGGAGCAGTGAGTGCAGTGTGTCAGTGATGTTGGGGAGCAGTGCAGTATGTCAGTAATGTTGGGGAGCAGTGAGTGCAGTGTGACAGTGATGTTGGGGAGCAGTGCAGTGTGTTAGTAATGTTGGGGAGCAGTGAGTGCAATGTGTGAGTGATGTTGGGGAGCAGCGAGTGCAGTGTGCCAGTGATGTTGGGGAGCAGTGAGTGCAATGTGTCAGTGATGTTGGGGAGCAGCGAGTGCAGTGTGCCAGTGATGTTGGGGAGCAGTGAGTGCAGTGTGTCAGCGATGTTGGGGAGCAGTGCAGTGTGTCAGTAATGTTGGGGAGCAGTGAGGGCAGTGTGTCAGTGATTTTGGGGAGCAATGAGTGCGGTGTGTCAATAATGTTGGGGAGCAGTGCAGTGTGTCAGTAATGTTGGGGAGCAGTGAGTGCAGTGTGACAGTGATCTTGGGGAGCAGTGAGTGCAATGTATCAGCGATGTTGGGGAGCAGTGCAGTGTGTTAGTAATGTTGGGGAGCAGTGAGTGCAGTGTGTCAGTGATGTTGGGGAGCAGTGCAGTGTGTCAGTGATGTTGGGGAGCAGTGCAGTGTATCAGCAATGTTGGGGAGCAGTGCAGTGTGTCAGTGATGTTGGGGAGCAGTGCAGTGTGTCAGTAATGTTGGGGAGCAGTGAGTGCAGTGTGTCAGTAATGTTGGGGAGCAGTGCAGTGTGTCAGTAATGTTGGGGAGCAGTGCAGTGTGTCAGTAATGTTGGGGAGCAGTGAGTGCAGTGTGTAGTACTACATGTACTTGCAGTCTGGGGCAGGGAGGGCTTGGCTGGCAGCAGTGAAGGACTTGTCCCCCGGCTGCACCTCTGTGGACTTTTGGCAGGCTCAGGTTTCAGGGCTGGAGGAGGGGCAGGCGCTGGATCCGGGCAGCCTGGCAGGCGCTGCTGCACTCTCTCACTTTTCTAGTTTTCCTCTCAATTCGCTCTGAGTTTTTTGAGTTTTTCCAAAGCAGAAGCCTCCAGAGCTGCAGTTCTATCCACTATGCTGAGCTGCGGGGAAGTGACTGTGGGGAGGTGAAGGTAAGAGGGGCATCATAAAGGACCCAGCACCCCCTCCAGAGCACCCAGTATCCCCCTCCAGAGCACCCAGTATCTCCCTCCAAAGCACCCAGCACCCCCCTCCAGGCAACCAGCATCCCCCTCCAGAGCACCCAGCATCCCCCTCCAGAGCACCCAGCACCCCCTCCAGAGCACCCAGCATACCCCTCCAGAGCACCCAGCATACCCCTCCAGAGCACCCAGCATACCCCTCCAGAGCACCCAGCATACCCCTCCAGAGCACCCAGCATACCCCTCCGGAGCAACCAGCATCCCCCTCCGGAGCACCCAGCACCCCCTCCAGAGCACCCAGCATCCCCCTCCAGAGCACCCAGCATCCCCCTCCAGAGCACCCAGCATTTCCCTAAAGAGCACCCAGCATCCCCCTCCAGAGCACCCATCTCCCCCTTCAGAGCACCCGGCATCCCCCCAGAGCACCCAGCATCCCCCTCCAGAGCACCCAGCATTTCCCTAAAGAGCACCCAGCATCCCCCTCCAGAGCACCCATCTCCCCCTTCAGAGCACCCATCTCCCCCTTCAGAGCACCCAGCTCCCCCTCCAGAGCACCCAGCACCCCCCTCCAGAGAACCCAGCATCCCCCTCCAGAGCACCCAGCACCCCTTCCAGAGCACCCAGCATACCCCTCCAGAGCACTCATCATCCCCCCCAGAGCACCCAGCACGCCCTCTAGAGCACCCAGCATCCTTCTTCCAGACCATCCAGAGCACCCCGAACCCCTCTTCCAGAGCATCCAGCACCCCCCTCCAGAGCACCCAGCATCCCCCTGCAGAGCACCCAGCGTCTTCCTCCAGAGCACCCAGCTCCCCCTCCAGAACACCCAGCTCCCCCTCCAGAGCACCCAGCCACCCCCTCCAGAGCACCCAGCTCCCCCTCCAGAGCACCCAGCTCCCCCTCCAGAGCACCCAGCTCCCCCTCCAGAGCACCCAGCACCCCCCTCCAAAGCACCCAGCACCCCCCTCCAGAGCACCCAGCACCCCATCCAGAGCACCCAGCACACCCCTCCAGAGCACCCAGCACCCCCCTCCAGAGCACCCAGCACCCCCCTCCAGAGCACCCAGCACCCCCCCCCAGAGCACCCAGCACCCCCCTCCAGAGCACCCAGCTCCCCCTCCAGAGCACCCAGCATCCCCCCCCAGAGCACCCAGCATCCCTCTCCAGAGCACCCATCATCCCCCCAGAGCACCCAGCACCCCCTCTAGAGCACCCAGCATCCTTTTTCCAGAGCATCCAGAGCACCCCAAACCCCTCTTCCAGAGCACCCAGCGTCCCCCTCCAGAGCACCCAGCGTCCCCCTCCAGAGCACCCAGCATCCCCCTTCAGAGCACCCAGCTCCCCCTCCAGAGCACCCAGCTCCCCCTCCAGAGCACCCAGCATCCCCCTCCAGAGCACCCAGCTCCCCCTCCAGAGCACCCAGCATCCCCCCCAGAGCACCCAGCATCCCTCTCCAGAGCACCCATCATCCCCCCAGAGCACCTAGCACCCCCTCCAGAGCACCCAGCATCCTTCTTCCAGAGCATCCAGAGTACCCCGAACCCCTCTTCCAGAGCATCCAGCACCCCTCTCAAGAGCACCCAGCATCCCCCTCCAGAGCACCCAGCATCCCCCTCCAGAGCACCCAACGTACCCCTCCAGAGCACCCAGCGTCCCCCTCCAGAGCACCCAGCATCCCCCTCCAGAACACCCCGCACCCCTCTCCAGAGCATCCATCATCCCCCTCTAGAGCACCCATCACCCCCCTACAGAACACCCAGCATGCCCCCCCAGAAAACCCAGCATCCTCCTCCAGAGTACCCAGCACCCCCTCCAGAGCACCAAGCTCCCCCCTCCAGAGCACCCAGCACCCCCCTCCAGAGCACCCAGCATCCCCCTCCAGAGCACCCAGCATCCCCCTCCAGAGCACCCAGCATCCCCCTCCAGAGCACCCAGCATTTCCCTAAAGAGCACCCAGCATCCCCCTCCAGAGCACCCATCTCCCCCTTCAGAGCACCCGGCATCCCCCCAGAGCACCCAGCATCCCCCTCCAGAGCACCCAGCATTTCCCTAAAGAGCACCCAGCATCCCCCTCCAGAGCACCCATCTCCCCCTTCAGAGCACCCATCTCCCCCTTCAGAGCACCCAGCTCCCCCTCCAGAGCACCCAGCACCCCCCTCCAGAGAACCCAGCATCCCCCTCCAGAGCACCCAGCACCCCTTCCAGAGCACCCAGCATACCCCTCCAGAGCACTCATCATCCCCCCCAGAGCACCCAGCACGCCCTCTAGAGCACCCAGCATCCTTCTTCCAGACCATCCAGAGCACCCCGAACCCCTCTTCCAGAGCATCCAGCACCCCCCTCCAGAGCACCCAGCATCCCCCTGCAGAGCACCCAGCGTCTTCCTCCAGAGCACCCAGCTCCCCCTCCAGAACACCCAGCTCCCCCTCCAGAGCACCCAGCCACCCCCTCCAGAGCACCCAGCTCCCCCTCCAGAGCACCCAGCTCCCCCTCCAGAGCACCCAGCTCCCCCTCCAGAGCACCCAGCACCCCCCTCCAAAGCACCCAGCACCCCCCTCCAGAGCACCCAGCACCCCATCCAGAGCACCCAGCACACCCCTCCAGAGCACCCAGCACCCCCCTCCAGAGCACCCAGCACCCCCCTCCAGAGCACCCAGCACCCCCCTCCAGAGCACCCAGCACCCCCCTCCAGAGCACCCAGCTCCCCCTCCAGAGCACCCAGCATCCCCCCCCAGAGCACCCAGCATCCCTCTCCAGAGCACCCATCATCCCCCCAGAGCACCCAGCACCCCCTCTAGAGCACCCAGCATCCTTTTTCCAGAGCATCCAGAGCACCCCAAACCCCTCTTCCAGAGCACCCAGCGTCCCCCTCCAGAGCACCCAGCGTCCCCCTCCAGAGCACCCAGCATCCCCCTTCAGAGCACCCAGCTCCCCCTCCAGAGCACCCAGCTCCCCCTCCAGAGCACCCAGCATCCCCCTCCAGAGCACCCAGCTCCCCCTCCAGAGCACCCAGCATCCCCCCCAGAGCACCCAGCATCCCTCTCCAGAGCACCCATCATCCCCCCAGAGCACCTAGCACCCCCTCCAGAGCACCCAGCATCCTTCTTCCAGAGCATCCAGAGTACCCCGAACCCCTCTTCCAGAGCATCCAGCACCCCTCTCAAGAGCACCCAGCATCCCCCTCCAGAGCACCCAGCATCCCCCTCCAGAGCACCCAACGTACCCCTCCAGAGCACCCAGCGTCCCCCTCCAGAGCACCCAGCATCCCCCTCCAGAACACCCCGCACCCCTCTCCAGAGCATCCATCATCCCCCTCTAGAGCACCCATCACCCCCCTACAGAACACCCAGCATGCCCCCCCAGAAAACCCAGCATCCTCCTCCAGAGTACCCAGCACCCCCTCCAGAGCACCAAGCTCCCCCCTCCAGAGCACCCAGCACCCCCCTCCAGAGCACCCAGCATCCCCCTCCAGAGCACCCAGCATCCCCCTCCAGAGCTCCCAGCACCACCCTCCAGGGCACCCAGCATCCCCCTCCAGAGCACCCCGCACCCCTCTCCAGAGCATCCAGCATCCCCCTCCAGAGCACCCAGCTCCCCCTCCAGAGCACCCAGCACCCCCCTCCAGAGCACCCAGCTCCCCCTCCAGAGCACCTAGCACCCCCCTCCATAGCATCCAGCATCCCCCCCAGAGCACCCAGCACCTCCTCCAAAGCACCCCCTCCAGCACACCCCCCTCCAGAGCACCCCTTTCCAGAGCACCCAGCACCCCCTCCATAGCATCCAGCACCCTCCTCCAGAGCACCCAGCTCCCCCTTCAGAGCACCCAGCTCCCCCCTCCATATCATCCAGCATCCCCCCAGAGCACTTAGCACCCCCCTCCAGAGCACCCAGCACCACCCTCCAGAGCACCACCCTCCAGAGCACCCAGCGCCCCCCTCCAGATGACCAAGCATCCCTTTCCAGACTTTTCTCCATGTTGGCCTCACGTTTGTTGTACATGCTTTGTCTACAACTTAGGTTGTGTCAGATTGATGGGAGTGATTGTTCTGCCCTGGCTCTTCTCCTTCATGGACAGTCTGTTGTGTGATGTTGGATACATTGATGCAGCTTGAGCTAATGGTGACAGATGGATACATTGTTGGCCCTGACATTCCTTGGCTGAAGACCCTGGTGTCCTCTGCTGGAGGTGGCTCTCCAGGATCTGCTGCTGCTCTCTCTGTTGTGTCTTCTGACAATGGAGGACTTTTCATGATCTTTTATACCCATTAACCCTTCTTTTACCAGTTCTCAGCCGGTAGCTCCATTCATGCATTTTTAGTTGATCAGATTCGAGTCCATCCTGAGGGTCTCCATATTTTTCTGCCCATACACTCCATTCTCTATCAGGTGGATTCAACACATACAGATATCTGTCCAATCTGTGTCAATGATTGTAGCCTGCGGCCGGAGTCTGAAGGCCAGGGGGACAGAATGGTAACAGACCAATGGTAGTCGCCATGTGTGTGGCGGACTGGTCAGGAGTGATATTAGAATAACCAGACAGAATCGGTGCCACTGTTTCCACTTCCAGTTGTGTCTGGACGTCATAGTGAATGGAGGTGAGGTGGGATCTTGTGGATGTAGCCGAACAGGACGTATCCAAGGGACGACCAAAGATTTCATTCTGATGTGGTGGAGCTCTGTAAATGAGTTTTCCCACATTGAGAAAGGGGAGAGGTGAAGGGTCTAACAGCTGGGACCCCACAAATCTGTACAATGGGGGACCCTGTTCCTATCATGGAGTGGGGAGGGCTTGTGTGGAGTGATGGCTGAGCATGCACGTGTCCAGCTCCATGTATACCTATGGGAGGTACGAAACCAGCTGAAGAGCGCACGTCTGTGGATAATATACAGCACGGAGGACTTACCTGCTCCCTCCTGTGTGACCGGTCATTGTCCAGAATCATATATTAGGTTCTTCAAATTACTTGTCTGTATTTTCATGTATTGGTATATAATAATATAATATAAAGGTTATATGGTATATAAAGGTATAATATGGTGTGATATGGTACATGATGGTATAATATGGTGTATTATGGTATATAATGTGCTGTCCTATGGTATATAATGGTATAATATGGTGTGATATGGTATATAATAGTATAATATGGAATTGTATAGTATATAAAGGTATAATATGGAGTGATATGGTACATGATGGTATAATATGGTGTGATATGGTATATAATGGTATATTATGGTGTGATATGGTATATAATAGTATAATATGGAATTGTATGGTATATAAAGGTATAATATGGTGTGATATGGTACATGATGGTATAATATGGTGTATTATGGTATATAATGGTATAATATGGTGTGATATGGTATATAATAGTATAATATGCTGTGATATGGTATATAATGGTATAATATGGTATAATATAGTTTGATATGGTGTAGAATGGTATATTATGGTGTGATATGGTATATAATAGTATAATATGGAATTGTATGGTATATAAAGGTATAATATGGTGTGATATGGTATATAATAGTATAATATGCTGTGATATGGTATATAATGGTATGTTATGGTGTGATATGGTATATAATGGTATAATATGGTGTGATATGGTATATAATAGTATAATATGGTGTGATATGGTATATAATAGTATAATATGGAATTGTATGGTATATAAAGGTATAATATGGTGTGATATGGTATATAATAGTATAATATGCTGTGATATGGTATATAATGGTATGTTATGGTGTGATATGGTATATAATGGTATAATATGGTGTGATATGGTATATAATAGTATAATATGCTGTGATATGGTATATAATAGTATAATATGGAATTGTATGGTATATAAAGGTATAATATAGTTTGATATGGTATATAATAGTATAATATGCTGTGATATGGTATATAATGGTATGTTATGGTGTGATATGGTATATAATGGTATAATATGGTGTGATATGGTATATAATAGTATAATATGGTGTGATATGGTATATAATAGTATAATATGCTGTGATATGGTATATAATGGTATGTTATGGTGTGATATGGTATATAATGGTATAATATGGTGTGATATGGTATATAATAGTATAATATGGTGTGATATGGTATATAATAGTATAATATGCTGTGATATGGTATATAATGGTATAATATAGTTTGATATGGTGTAGAATGGTAGAATATGGAGTTATATGGTATATAATAATAGAATATAGTTACTTTATATGGTATATAATGGTATAATGTGTTCATAACCTGCGATGTGATGTTGTGTAATGATAAAATATGTTGCTGGATTGTACACGATGGGGTAAAATCATGTAATATAGTACATTACAATGTGGAATACTTGACATACAGTATCATACGGTATGTCATCATGTAATATAGTGTTATATGGTGTAAAGTGGTCTAAAATGGTGATATATGTTATCATTTTGTCATATGTTTTAGCACAGTTTAATACAGTATAATGGTGATATTACATGGTATACTATTCTGTAAAGTGGTGTCCAATGTTATATGGAGGTAAATATGGGGTTATATAGTATCATGGTTCAGCATGGTCCTACTGTATATGAGTTACCGCTGTGTGATAATGATGCTGTGTACTGCTTTATGGTATATGATGGTGTAATATGTATTGTGCTGTATGGAATATCATGACATCTCTTACAGCTATGATATCATATGGTGTTATATACTGGAAGTGTTGTCACTGTGCATGTGTCCATATCATCTACAGACCTGGCCATGCACGGATCGTTCTGGATAATATTCACAGGGCTTATACCATATGATGGACATATCATTTATAGCCGCTGTGTCTTCCCGTAATTAACTGCTCTGCATGCAGCATCTGGATGGGATATATAGCTGTGTTTATCCTGAGCCTCCTGGTTCATGAATGAAATAACGAGACTAGATACATGGTGAGGAGAAGAATCGAAGGAGCACGGGTCACCCAGATTACGATAGCGCCCCCTGTGGACACTGAAATGGCATCCGTCAGATAGTTTATGAGCCACTGACATCTCCATATTACAGCTAAAACAGTCCAGGGACAAGATGTTCCTACAACGCGGCCTGATGTTCAGGAAACGGCTGACGATGGCCGAGTGTCCTGCGAGCAAACCCCTGACATCTGCGCAGCAGCAAAGTCTAATGTAATAAACAGTCCGTGAGCGACTGTAAATCTCTGAATTCCTCCAGTAATTCAGATGGAGGATGTGGATCATGTACTGTTTATACCCACTGTGATGCCTGTACACTTATTATACCCGCTGTACTGGCGCCTGTACAACTAATATACCCACTGTACTGCCACCTTTACACTTATTATACCCAGTGTGCTGGCGCCTGTACACTTATTATACCCGCTGTACTGCCACCTTTACACTTATTATACCCAGTGTGCTGTGCTGCCTGTACACTTATTATACCTGCTGTGCTGGCGCCTGTACACTTATTATACCTGCTGTGCTGGCGCCTGTACACTTATTATACCTGCTGTACTGGCGCCTGTACACTTATTATATCCAGTGTGCTGGCACCTGTACACTTATTATACCTGCTGTGCTGGCGCCTGTACACTTATTATACCTGTTGTGCTGGCGCCTGTACACTGATTATACCTGCTGTGCTGCCGCCTGTACACTTATTATACCTGCTGTGCTGGCGCCTGTACACTTATTATACCTGCTGTGCTGGCGCCTGTACACTTATCATACCTGCTGTGCTGCCTGTACATTTATTATACCTACTGTGCTGGCGCCTGTACACTTATTATACCTGCTGTACTGGCGCCTGTACACCTATTATACCCAGTGTGCTGGCACCTGTACACTTATTATACCTTTTGTGCTGCCACCTGTACACTTATTATACCCAGTGTGCTGGCGCCTGTACACTTATTATACCTGCTGTGCTACCGCCTGTACACTTATTATACCTGCTGTGCTGGCGCCTGTACACTTATTATACCTGCTGTGCTACCGCCTGTACACTTATTATACCCGCTGTACTGCCGCCTGTACACTTATTATACCTGCTGTGCTGCCACCTTTACACTTATTATACCTCCTGTACTGCCGCCTGTACACTTATACCTCCTGTGCTGCCACCTTTACACTTATTATACCCAGTGTGCTGCCGCCTGTACACTTATTATATCCAGTGTGCTGGCACCTGTACACTTATTATACCCGCTGTACTGGCGCCTGTACACTTATTATACCTGCTGTGCTAGCGCCTGTACACTTATTATACCTGCTGTACTGGCGCCTGTACACTTATTATATCCAGTGTGCTGGCACCTGTACACTTATTATACCTGCTGTGCTGGCGCCTGTACACTTATACCTCCTGTGCTGCCACCTTTACACTTATTATACCCAGTGTGCTGCCGCCTGTACACTTATTATATCCAGTGTGCTGGCACCTGTACACTTATTATACCCGCTGTACTGGCGCCTGTACACTTATTATACCTGCTGTGCTAGCGCCTGTACACTTATTATACCTGCTGTACTGGCGCCTGTACACTTATTATATCCAGTGTGCTGGCACCTGTACACTTATTATACCTGCTGTGCTGGCGCCTGTACACTTATTATACCTGCTGTACTGGCGCCTGTACACTTATTATACCTGCTGTGCTGGCGCCTGTACACTTATTATACCCACTGTGCTGCCGCCTGTAATTTATTATACCTGCTGTACTGCTGCCTGTACACTTATTATACCTGCTGTGCTGGCGCCTGTACACTTATTATACCTGCTGTACTGGCGCCTGTACACTTATTATACCTGCTGTGCTGGCGCCTGTACACTTATTATACCCACTGTGCTGCCGCCTGTAATTTATTATACCTGCTGTACTGGTGCCTGTACACTTATTATACCTGCTGTGCTGGCGCCTGTACACTTATTATACCTGCTGTGCTGGCGCCTGTACACTTATTATACCTGCTGTACTGGCGCCTGTACACTTATTATATCCAGTGTGCTGGCACCTGTACACTTATTATACCTGCTGTGCTGGCGCCTGTACACTTATTATACCTGCTGTGCTGGCGCCTGTACACTTATTATACCTGCTGTGCTGGCGCCTGTACACTGATTATACCTGCTGTGCTGCCGCCTGTACACTTATTATACCTGCTGTGCTGGCGCCTGTACACTTATTATACCTGCAGTGCTGGCGCCTGTACACTTATTATACCTGCTGTGCTGGCGCCTGTACACTTATCATACCTGCTGTGCTGCTGCCTGTACATTTATTATACCTACTGTGCTGCTGCCTGTACACTTATTATACCTGCTGTACTGGCGCCTCTACACCTATTATACCCAGTGTGCTGGCACCTGTACACTTATTATACCTTTTGTGCTGCCACCTGTACACTTATTATACCCAGTGTGCTGGCGCCTGTACACTTATTATACCTGCTGTGCTACCGCCTGTACACTTATTATACCCGCTGTACTGCCGCCTGTACACTTATTATACCTGCTGTGCTGCCACCTTTACACTTATTATACCTCCTGTACTGCCGCCTGTACACTTATACCTCCTGTGCTGCCACCTTTACACTTATTATACCCAGTGTGCTGCCGCCTGTACACTTATTATACCTGCTGTGCTGCCACCTTTACACTTATTATACCTCCTGTACTGCCGCCTGTACACTTATACCTCCTGTGCTGCCACCTTTACACTTATTATACCCAGTGTGCTGCCGCCTGTACACTTATTATATCCAGTGTGCTGGCACCTGTACACTTATTATACCCGCTGTACTGGCGCCTGTACACTTATTATACCTGCTGTGCTAGCGCCTGTACACTTATTATACCTGCTGTACTGGCGCCTGTACACTTATTATATCCAGTGTGCTGGCACCTGTACACTTATTATACCTGCTGTGCTGGCGCCTGTACACTTATTATACCTGCTGTACTGGCGCCTGTACACTTATTATACCTGCTGTGCTGCCGCCTGTACACTTATTATACCTGCTGTGCTGCCGCCTGTACACTTATTATACCTGCTGTGCTGCCGCCTGTACACTTATTATACCTGCTGTGCTGCCGCCTGTACACTTATTATACCTGCTGTACTGTTGCCTGTACACTTATTATACCTGCTGTGCTGGCGCCTGTACACTTATTATACCTGCTGTGCTGGCGCCTGTACACTTATTATACCTGCTGTGCTGGCGCCTGTACACTTATTATACCTGCTGTACTGCTGCCTGTACACTTATTATACCTCCTGTGCTGGCGCCTGTACACTTTTTATACCTGCTGTGCTGCCTACTGTACATTTATTATACCTGCTGTGCTGCCACCTGTACACTTATTATACCTGCTGTGCTGGCGCCTGTACACTTATCATACCCGCTGTGCTGCCGCCTGTACACTTATTATACCCGCTGTGCTGGCGCCTGTACACTTATTATACCTGCTGTGCTGGCGCCTGTACACTTATCATACCCGCTGTGCTGCCGCCTGTACACTTATTATACACGCTGTGCTGGCACCTGTACACTTATTATACCTGCTGTGCTGCCACCTGTACACTTATTATACCCGCTGTGCTGCCACCTGTACACTTATTATACCTGCTGTGCTGACGCCTGTACACTTATTATACCTGCTGTGCTGGCGCCTGTACACTTATTATACCTGCTGTGCTGCCGCCTGTACACTTATTATACCTGCTGTACTGGCGCCTGTACACTTATCATACCTGCTGTACTGCCGCCTGTACACTTATTATACCTGCTGTACTGGCGCCTGTACACTTATCATACCTGCTGTACTGCCGCCTGTACACTTATTATACCTGCTGTGCTGCCGCCTGTACACTTATTATACCTGCTGTGCTGCCACCTGTACACTTATTATACCTGCTGTGCTAGCGCCTGTACACTTATTATACCTGCTGTGCTGGCGCCTGTACACTTATTATACCTGCTGTGCTGGCGCCTGTACACTTATTATACCTGCTGTGCTGGCGCCTGTACACTTATTATACCTGCTGTGCTGCCGCCTGTACACTTATTATACCTGCTGTGCTGGCGCCTATACACTTATTATACCTGCTGTGCTGGCACCTGTACACTTATTATACCTGCTGTGCTGGCGCCTGTACACTTATTATACCTGCTGTGCTGGCGCCTGTACACTTATTATACCTGCTGTGCTGGCGCCTGTACACTTATTATACCCGCCATTCTGTTGTCAGAAATTGTACGATGTAACTGATGTAATTATTATTTGAAATGTCAGTCATATCATTCCGACTATTGTTAGTTGTCAACTTCCTATTTAGATGTCAGTCTTCACTGTAGTTCTGACATTCTGTTCATGAATCAGTAAATTCAGGATGTAAAAAGCTATAGGGGAGCAGTGGGAAGATGCAGAGACTATAAATAGTAAGAAGAATCCATCATATATAATAAACTGCACAATTATCACCAGTAAAGATGCTGCGTCTGTGGGAGTCGGTAAAGCTTAGATTAGGACGGGTACAGGGAATAGTAGGAGAAGATGGAATAACCCGTCTATGCTGTTCTGCTGCTCTACACTCTGCTGCACTGTGCTCTGCATTATTGCTCTCTGCTGCACTGTGCTCTGCTATACTGCAGTCTGCATTACTGTGCTCTGCTGTACTGTGCTCTGCTGTACTGTGCTCTGCTGCACTGTGTTCTGCTGTACTGTGCTCTGCTGCACTGTGCTCTGCTGCACTGTGCTCTGCTGCACTGTGCTCTGCTGCACTGTGTTCTGCTGTACTGAGCTCTGCTGTACTGTGCTCTGCTGCACTGTGCTCTGCTGTACTGTGCTCTGCTGTACTGTGCTCTGCTGCACTGTGCTCTGCTGCACTGTGCTCTGCTGCACTGTGCTCTGCTGTACTGTGTTCTGCTGTACTGTGTTCTGCTGTACTGTGCTCTGCTGCACTGTGCTCTGCTGTACTGTGTTCTGCTGCACTGTGCTCTGCTGTACTGTGTTCTGCTGTACTGTGTTCTGCTGTACTGTGCTCTGTTGTACTGTGTTCTGCTGCACTGTGCTCTGCTGCACTGTGTTCTGCTGCACTGTGCTCTGCTGTACTGTGCCCTGCCGCACTGTGCTCTGCCGCACTGTGCTCTGCCGTACTGTGTTCTGCCGCACTGTGTTCTGCCGTACTGTGCTCTGCTGCACTGTGCTCTGCTGTACTGTGCTCTGCTGTACTGTGCTCTGCTGCACTGTGCTCTGCTGCACTGTGCTCTGCTGTACTGTGTTCTGCTGCACTGTGCTCTGCTGTACTGTGCTCTGCTGCACTGTGCTCTGCTGCACTGTGCTCTGCTGTACTATGCTCTGCTGTACTGTGCTCTGCTATACTGTGCTCTGCTGTACTGTGCTCTGCTATACTGTGTTCTGCTGCACTGTGTTCTGCTGCACTGTGTTCTGCTGCACTGTGTTCTGCTGCACTGTGTTCTGCTGTACTGAGCTCTGCTGTACTGTGTTCTGCTGTACTGTGCTCTGCTGTACTGAGCTCTGCTGTACTGTGCTCTGCTGTACTGTGTTCTGCTGTACTGTGTTCTGCTGCACTGTGTTCTGCTGCACTGTGCTCTGCTGTACTGTGTTCTGCTGTACTGTGTTCTGCTGCACTGTGCTCTGCTGTACTGTGTTCTGCTGTACTGTGCTCTGCTGTACTGTGTTCTGCTGCACTGTGTTCTGCTGCACTGTGTTCTGCTGCACTGTGTTCTGCTGTACTGTGTTCGCTGTACTGTGCTCTGCTGTACTGTGCTCTGCTGTACTGTGCTCTGCTGTACTGTGCTCTGCTGTACTGAGCTCTGCTGTACTGTGTTCTGCTGTACTGTGTTCTGCTGTACTGTGTTCTGCTGTTCTACACTCTGAAATATTTTGTTATGCTGCACTGCACTGCGCTTTACTATATTGCTCTCTGCTGTACTGTGCTCTGCTGTACTGTGTTCTGCTGCACTGTGCTCTGCTGCACTGTGCTCTGCTGCACTGTGCTCTGCTGTACTGAGCTCTGCTGTACTGTGTTCTGCTGTACTGAGCTCTGCTGTACTGAGCTCTGCTGTACTGTGCTCTGCTGTACTGTGCTCTGCTGTACTGTGTTCTGCTGTACTGTGCTCTGCTGTACTGAGCTCTGCTGTACTGTGCTCTGCTGTACTGAGCTCTGCTGCACTGTGTTCTGCTGTACTGTGTTCTGCTGTACTGTGTTCTGCTGTACTGTGCTCTGCTGTACTGAGCTCTGCTGTACTGTGCTCTGCTGTACTGAGCTCTGCTGTACTGTGCTCTGCTGTACTGTGTTCTGCTGTACTGTGCTCTGCTGTACTGTGCTCTGCTTTTTCTATTCTGGCTGCTCTGCTATGTTTATGTTTTGGTAAATGGTATCTTGGAATCTGAAAAGACTTTGAGTAAACCATAAGTGAGAGGCCTCTCAATCATTACACATCTGCAGCTGAGTCTGCTAGAAGAGACACTGCACAGTACTACTTCTTATTATGCACCTATAGACACTGCACAGTACTACTTCTTATTCTGCACCTATAGACACTGCACAGTACTACTTCTTATTCTGCACCTATAGACACTGCACAGTACTACTTATTCTGTACCTATAGGCACTGCACAGTACTACTTATTCTGTACCTATAGGCACTGCAGAGTACCACTTCTTATTCTGTACCTATAGGCACTGCACAGTACTACTTATTCTGTACCTATAGGCACTGCAGAGTACCACTTCTTATTATGCACCTATAGGCACTGCACAGTACTACTTCTTATTCTGTACCTATAGGCATGCACAGTACTACTTATTCTGTACCTATAGGCACTGCAGAGTACCACTTCTTATTCTGTACCTATAGGCACTGCACAGTACCACTTCTTATTCTGTACCTATAGGCACTGCACAGTACCACTTCTTATTCTGTACCTATAGGCACTGCACAGTACCACTTCTTATTCTGTACCTATATGCACTGCACAGTACTACTTCTTATACTGTACCCATAGGCACTGCACAGTACCACTTCTTATTCTGTACCTATAGGCACTGCACAGTACTACTTCTTATTCTGTACCTATAGTCACTGCACAGTACTACTTCTTATTCTGTACCTATAGGCACTGCACAGTACTACTTCTTATTCTGTACCTATAGGCACTGCACAGTACTACTTATTCTGTACCTATAGGCACTGCACAGTACTACTTATTCTGTACCTATAGGCATGCACAGTACTACTTATTCTGTACATATAGGCATGCACAGTACCACTTCTTATTTTGTACCTATAGGCACTGCACAGTACCACTTCTTATTCTGTACCTATATACACTGCACAGTAACACTTCTCATGTACCTATAGGCACTGCACAGTACCACTTCTTATTCTGTACCTATATACACTGCACAGTAAAACTTCTTATTATGTACCTATAGGCACTGCACAGTACCACTTCTTATTCTGTACCTATAGACACTGTACAGTACTACCTCTTATTATGTACCTATAGGCACTGCACAGTACTACTTCTTATTCTGTGCCTTTAGGCACTGCACAGTACTACTTCTTATTCTGTACCTATAGGCACTGCACAGTACCACTTCTTATTCTGTACCTATAGGCACTGCACAGTACCACTTCTTATTCTGTACCTATAGGCACTGCACAGTACCACTTCTTATACTGTACCCATAGGCACTGCACAGTACCACTTCTTATTCTGTACCTATAGACACTGCACAGTACTACTTCTTATTCTGTACCTATAGGCACTGCACATTACTTCTTATTCTGTACCTATAGGCACTGCACAGTACTTCTTATTGTGTACCTATAGACACTGCACAGTACTACTTCTTATACTGTACCTATAGGCACTGCACAGTACTACTTACACTGTATGTAACTCCTGCTGTTTTAGAAGGTCTAGGTGGATGGGATTTTGCAGCCTCTGTGCATTTCTATTCACTGTCAGCAAGTGTAGATCTTGTACCAGCTCTCAGGGTTTATCACTTACGTTCAGATTTTATATACATCTTGTTTGAGTCCTGCAATTTCTGTAATTGTCTTCATTTTACCATTTTCGAGATCTCTGCTTGGTGCCAGTGAATGGAGGCATTGTTATTTATATTAGGGTTTGTTACAGTGTGGTCAGTGTAAGAATATCTTCTGTCAGGCAAACACAGAAGCTTAAATATCCTGCGCTGAAAGCTTGTAAAACGCGTCAGTCTGGAGATGTTCCCATTCATATGACAAATGACCCTGCTCTTCAGATCCTCTCTGTGTTTTCTTCCAGATGAGCAGCTTGGCACAATGTCTTAGCCGGGTGATGTGTCTTCTCGCTGTGACTGCCGTCTCCGTGTCGCTGTCTTCACATTCATGGAAGGAGGAGGGTAAGTGACCTCTTTATGTTACTCTGGGTAAATCGGATGATTAATAATTGTAACCTGTAGTAAGATCCATATGCACCGTTCTAGAGGTTCTAGAGGTCACTGCCATGCTGCCAGTTTACTGCCCACTCTAGGGTAGAGAAGGGGCGAGATCTCACAACACGGGTGACAACGAGAACCCATGTTAAGTTCTGCCCATTTATATAATTCCCCCAACCTACAGTATTCACAGTACAACCTGCTTCAGGACACCCCATAAAGAATACAGACCACACACCCAACCTCTGAAATTAGCATGCGGTAACAGATTCTAGACCAGACCTCATGTATAAAGACCCCAGACCAAACCCTACTGTATACAGACCCCAGACCAAACCCTACTGTGCACAGACCCCAGACTAGACCCCACTGTGCACAGACCCCAGACTAGACCCCACTGTATACAGACCCCAGACCAAACCCTACTGTGCACAGACCCCAGACCAGACCCTACTGTGCACAGACCTCAGACTAGACCCCACTGTATAAAGACCCCAGACCAAACCCTACTGTGCACAGACCCCAGACTAGACCCCACTGTATACAGACCCCAGACCAGACCCTACTGTGCAGAGACCTCAGACTAGACCCCACTGTATAAAGACCCCAGACCAAACCCTACTGTGCACAGACCCCAGACCAGACCCTACTGTGCACAGACCTCAGACTAGACCCCACTGTATAAAGACCCCAGACCAAACCCTACTGTGCACAGACCCCAGACTAGACCCCACTGTATACAGACCCCAGACCAGACCCCACTATATACAGACACCAGACCAGACCCCTATATACAGACCCCAGACCCCACTGTATACAGACCCCACTGTATACTGACCTCAGACCAGACCCCTGTATACAGACCCCAGACCAAACCCTACTGTGCACAGACCCCAGACTAGACCCCACTGTATACAGACCCCAGACCAAACCCTACTGTGCACAGACCCCAGACCAGACCCCTATATACAGACCCCAGACCAAACCCTACTGTGCACAGACCCCAGACTAGACCCCACTGTATACAGACCCCAGACCAGACCCCACTATATACAGACACCAGACCCCTATATACAGACCCCAGACCAGACCCCACTGTATACAGACCCCACTGTATACTGACCTCAGACCAGACCCCCTGTATACAGACCCCAGACCAAACCCTACTATGCACAGACCCCAGACTAGACCCCACTGTATACAGACCCCAGACCAGACCCCACTGTATACAGACCCCAAACCAAACCCCACTGTGCACAGACTTCAGACCAGACCCACTGTATACAGACCCCATATTAGACCCCCTATATACAGAACTCAAACCAGACCCCCTGTATACAAACCTCGAACCAGACCCCATTGTATACAATCCCAAGACCAGACCCCACTGTATACAGACCCCAGACCAGACCCTCTGTATACAGACCCCAGACAAGAACCCACTTTATAAAGACCCCAGATGAGACCCCCTGAATAGAGACCCCCGACTAGATCTCTATACAGTCCCCAGACCAGACCCCACTGTATAAATACCCTAGATGAGACGACCCTCTGTATACAGACCCCAGGCAAGGCCTCTATGCAGACCCCAGACCAGACTCCCCTGTATACAGACTTCAGACAAGACCTCTATACAGATCCCAGACCAGAACCCACTGTATACAGATCCCAGATGAGACCCCCTGTATAGAGACTCCAGACTAGACCTCAATACAAACTGCAGACCAGATTTTCCCTGTAGACAAAAACTGGGCCAGGGCCCACTGTATACAGACCTCAGACCAGACCTCCCTGTAAACAGACCCCAGCCCAGACCAGATTCCTCCTTTATACAGACTTGAGACCAGACCCCCTATGGGAGGCCGTTTGTCTGCAATTTATTTTGTGACACAAAATTAATGTTGTAATCACAGAATTCATTTTGTCTTTACATTAACTTTTTGTCGAACACAATTCATAATGTGACTGATTTTTGTCACACACTGTTATTTTGTAACACAAAGTTCATTTCTGTCATTTTGTTGCACCGAATGTCATTTAGTGGCACAGAATTCAATTTGTCGCACAGTGTCATTTTGTGACATAGAATCCTACAAAATGTATTGTGTCACAAAATGCACTGTGAACAAATGGCGCCCAATAACCCCCTGTATAAAGATCACAGAACACTCCACTGTATACAGACCCCAGACCAGAACCCCTGTATACAGACCTCAGACCAGACACCTATATACAGACCCCAACCAGACCCCCTGTATACTGACCCAAGACCAGACCCCTATATACAGACCCCAGACCAGACCCCCTATATACAGACCTCAGACCAGACACTTATATACAGACCCCAACCAGACCCCCTGTATACAGGCCTCAGACCAGACCCCTATATACAGACCCCAGACCAGACCCCCTGTATACAGACCTCAGACCAGACACTTATATACAGACCCCAGACCAGACCCCACTGTATACAGACCTCAGACCAGACACTTATATATAGACCCCAGACCAGACCTCCTGTATAAAGACCTCAGACCAGACCCCCTGTATACAGACCTCAGACCAGACCCTTATATACAGACCCCAGACCAGACCCCCTGTATAAAGACCTCAGACCAGACCCCCTGTATACAGACACCAGACCCTTATATACAGACCCCAGACCAGACCCCCTGTATACAGACCTCAGACCAGACCCTTATATACAGACCCCAGACCAGACCCCACTGTATACAGACCTCAGACCATACACTTATATATAGACCCCAGACCAGCGCCTCCTGTAAACAGACCTCAGACCAGACCCCCTGTATACAGACCTCAGATCAGACCCCTATATACAGACCCCAGACCAGACCCCCTGTATACAGACCTCAGACCAGACCCTTATATACAGACCTCAGACCAGACCTCCTGTATACAGATCCCAGACCATACCCCCTGTATACAGACCTCAGACCAGACCCCTATATACAAACACCAAACCAGACCCCCTGTATACAGACCTCAGACCAGACACTTATATATAAATCCCAGACCAGACCCCCTGTATACAGACCTCAGACCAGACCCTCTGTATACAGACCTCAGACCAGACCCTCTGTATACAGACCTCAGACCAGACCCCCTGTATACAGACCCCAGACCAGACTCCCTGTTTACAGACTCCAACCAGACCCCCTGTATACTGACCCTTGACCAGACCCCTATATACAGACCCCAGACCAGACCCCCTATATACAGACCTCAGACCAGACCCCTATATACAAACACCAAACCAGACCCCCTGTATACAGACCTCAGACCAGACACTTATATATAAACCCCAGACCAGACCCCCTGTATACAGACCTCAGACCAGACCCTCTGTATACAGACCTCAGACCAGACCCTCTGTATACAGACCTCAGACCAGACCCCCTGTATACAGACCCCAGACCAGACTCCCTGTTTACAGACTCCAACCAGACCCCCTGTATACTGACCCTTGACCAGACCCCTATATACAGACCCCAGACCAGACCCCCTATATACAGACCTCAGACCAGACACTTATATACAGACCCCAACCAGACCCCCTGTATACAGGCCTCAGACAAGACCCCTATATACAGACCCCAGACCAGACCCCCTGTATACAGACCTCAGACCAGACACTTATATACAGACCCCAGACCAGACCCCACTGTATACAGACCCCAGACCAGACCTCCTGTATACAGACTTAAGACCAGACCCCCTGTACACAGACCTCAGACCAGACCCTTATATACAGACCTCAGACCAGACCTCCTGTATACAGATCCCAGACCAGACCCCCTGTATACAGACCCCAGACCAGATCCCCTGTATACAGACCTCAGACCAGACCCTCTGTATACAGACCTCAGACCAGACCTCCTTTATACAGACCCCAGACCAGACCCCCTGTATACTGACCCCAGACCCCCTGTATACAGACCTCAGACCAGACACGTATATACAGACCCCAGACGAGACCCCACTGTATACAGACCTCAGACCAGACACTTATATATAGACCCCAGACCAGCGCCTCCTGTAAACAGACCTCAGACCAGACCCCCTGTATACAGACCTCAGACCAGACCCCTATATACAGACCCCAGACCAGACCCCCTGTATACAGACCTCAGACCAGACCCTTATATACAGACCTCAGACCAGACCTCCTGTATACAGATCCCAGACCATACCCCCTGTATACAGACCTCAGACCAGACCCCTATATACAAACACCAAACCAGACCCCCTGTATACAGACCTCAGACCAGACACTTATATATAAACCCCAGACCAGACCCCCTGTATACAGACCTCAGACCAGACCCTCTGTATACAGACCTCAGACCAGACCCTCTGTATACAGACCTCAGACCAGACCCTCTGTATACAGATCTCAGACCAGACCCCCTGTATACAGACCCCAGACCAGACCCCCTGTTTACAGACCTCAGACCAGAATTACCCATTACAGCACATTACAAATTGTTTGGTGTATTTACCTCGCAGCAGACATTTAGGTACTCACCTCTCCCTGTTCCTGCACCTTCCTCCTCTCCCATTTCTCCCCATCTTCAAAATCTCTGCTTGCTGTCTGTGAATCTAAATATTTATTGTTACATCAAGACACTGACCTCCTGCCCAGATCTGCTCATGCATCAGTCCAGCCCAAACCTCCCCTGTTCTGTTACCATGTGTCAGTGCAGGTAAAATGTATCAACCTGGAGCATGAAACTGCCTATGTGGCTACATTGTAACAGTCTCATCAGTTGTGGGAGCAGGACCTTTAGCCTTGTGATGTAAACCAGAATTCTTCCATATTGACAGCAAGCAGAGATCTTGAGAATGGTGAAGAATTTGAACGCCAAGTCTATGTGTAAGTTGCAGAACTCTATGGTTAGGTTTCATCACATCCACAAGGCATGGTGCGGAAGGCGTCTTCTTTAATTGCAGGTGACCCCAATATTCGTTTTAGCCAAAGGGGTCTTGGAAGCTGAGATATGAGGAGCTGTTTTCTGTTCCTGTAGAGCTGCAGAAGACTATTACTCTGTTGTAAGTAACCTACAAAACAGCATCATGTATCTCAGCTTTCTCAGGTTTCCAGTACAAGTGTCCTGTAGAGAAGGACACGAGGTCCAGGTGTCTGTGACATGACGCTCTAAGAGGAGTACATTGGGTGGGGGGGTCCTGTGAGAGCCCCCACATGAATACTACAGAATTGCCGCCCAGGACCCCTCACAGGCCCCCGTTGTCACAGCTCAACCGCTCTGCAGCAGGTGTCCTTTCCTTCATGTCTCCGGTGTCACCTCTGCTGGGCAGAGGAGGTGGTGACGGCATTATGTGGTGATATGCGATTCCTTCACATGATTTGCACTATTTTGAAGCCGGGGCACTGGGCTCGGTGAAAGATTAACCCTTTCCTACATGTACAGGAGTAACAGCTGGGAGAGGGGGCAGTAACGTGGCAGCAATGTACGGAAACCCCCAAACTGTACCTCATATGACTACAGAAATGCTGCCCCATAAAGGGGCTTCCCTCCAATGTCAGTACCTTCTCCCATGTGAGCGCCGCAGGGCCCAATGTGGGGATTGGTCAGGTGGGGCCACATGACCTATGACTATAACCCCAGAAGAGCTCACAATCCAATTACCCATAACTCTTCTCTTTAGGTTCCAAAATGTCTGTAGATTAATACATTGCAAAAGTAGAGGGCAGAACTCACAGCAAGGGTTGACCCAGGGGTCAGTGCCCACGCAAGGCCTCACACCTGAGGGGACAGACACCTCCTCCACTCCTCTCCTTCTTTCTTGGTTGGATCCTGCAAGAACTGATCATCCTCATTGGCTGTAGAAAGTAAATAGGGATGTGCAGGAGGTCTCTACGAAGAGCTGACTGTCTCTTCCTCTTCTTCCAGGTGTCGTTTATGGGAAGGTTGGCGACACAGTGACACTGAGGTGCAGCAGCAGACATGCCAGGTGGGTATGACTATGACTGGCATCCTCCATCCTGTTCTTGATACAGGTACCACATGACCTCATATGTTAGATGCTGACGACCATACCATCTCTTCTTCTCTCTGCACAGTTCACAGGTAGAGTGGAGGTTCAATGGGTCGCCCAACATCACATGGGGGTTTGTTAGTACACTCGGGGGCCTCGACCTTCCACGTCTAGGACCTTCCGTGATGGGAAACTACAGCTGCTATGACCGGTCCGGGGAGATGCTGACCTCTGTGATGCTAAAAGTTGGATGTGAGTAAAGGTGTGATTGTGGTATGGTGGGTGAAGACTGCCCCAACGACTAAGCAAGGTCTAGGACAAAGCTACTCATGTCATGGGTCAGCACGGTGTTTAGGATGTGGAGCTTGATGTGGAGAGTGGTTTGGATCTACACAATGCGCTTCTCAAAAGGCTGAACTTACAAAACTAAGGGCAAGAACAGTTGTCATGGGGTCACTGAAGAAGAGGACTTACAGGCTGTCTATTATACACAAAACCTTTGAAAGCACTAAATGAGGTCTAGGGTAGTGGTCTTCTGCCTGTGGCTGGCAAGCTGTAGAAAGACTACAACTCCCAGCGTGCTCATAGAGATGGTGGCTGCCATGTGAGAGTTTCTCCTGGTAGGAGCTGAATGTAGTCTTGCTGCGTGAGTAACCTTTCAGTCATTGCCCCCTCGGCCTTGAAACCCGACCTCACTCTCCGGCTGCCGGATCACTCACTGAACCCAGCAGACGTGAACACGAAAGGAGATGTAGTGATATCAAGTGTGGCATATATAACTAGGACTCCTCCTGGTGACCCGGTATCAGTTCTATATAACTAGGACTCCTCCTTGTGACTCTGTATCAGTTCTATATAACTAGGACTCCTCCTGGTGACTCAGTATCAGTTCTATATAACTAGGACTCCTCCTGGTGACTCAGTATCAGTTCTATATAACTAGGACTCCTCCTGGTGACTCAGTATCAGTTCTATATAACTAGGACTCCTCCTGGTGACTCAGTATCAGTTCTATATAACTAGGACTCCTCCTGGTGACCCAGTATCAGTTCTATATAACTAGGACTCCTCCTGGTGACTTAGTATCAGTTCTATTTAACTAGGACTCCGCCTGGTAACTCAGTATCAGTTCTATATAACTAGGACTCCTCCTGGTGACTTAGTATCAGTTCTATATAACTAGGACTCCTCCTGGTGACCCAGTATCAGTTCTATATAACTAGGACTCCTCCTGGTGACGCAGTATCAGTTCTATATAACTAGGACTCCTCCTGGTGACTCAGTATCAGATCTATATAACTAAGACTCCTCCTGGTGACCCGGTATCAGTTCTATATAACTAGGACTCCTCCTGGTGACCCGGTATCAGTTCTATATAACTAGGACTCCTCCTGGTGACCCGGTATCAGTTCTGTATAACTAGGACTCCTCCTGGTGACTTAGTATCAGTTCTATATAACTAGGACTCCGCCTGGTAACTCAGTATCAGTTTTATATAACTAGGACTCCTCCTGGTGACTTAGTATCAGTTCTATATAACTAGGACTCCTCCTGATGACTTAGTATCAGTTCTATATAACTAGGACTCCTCCTGGTGACTTAGTATCAGTTCTATATAACTAGGACTCCGCCTGGTGACTTAGTATCAGTTCTATATAACTAGGACTCCTCCTGGTGACCCGGTATCAGTTCTATATAACTAGGACTCCTCCTGGTGACTTAGTATCAGGTCTATATAACTAGGACTCCTCCTGGTGACTTAGTATCAGGTCTATATAACTAGGACTCCTCCTGGTGACTCAGTATCAGTTTTATATAACTAGGACTCCTCCTGGTGACTCCGTATCAGTTCTATATAACTAGGACTCCTCCTGGTGACTCAGTATCAGTTCTATATAACTAGGACTAGTCCTGGTGACTCAGTATCAGTTCTATATAACTAGGACTCCTCCTGGTGACCCAGTATCAGTTCTATATAACTAGGACTCCTCCTGGTGACTCAGTATCAGGTCTATATAACTAGGACTCCTCCTGGTGACCCAGTATCAGTTCTATATAACTAGGACTCCTCCTGGTGACCCAATATCAGTTCTATATAACTAGGACTCCTCCTGGTGACTCAGTATCAGTTCTATATAACTAGGACTCCTCCTGGTGACTCAGTATCAGTTCTGTATAACTAGGACTCCTCCTGGTGACCCAGTATCAGTTATATATAACTAGGACTCCTCCTGGTGACCCAATATCAGTTCTATATAACTAGGACTACTCCTAATGACCCAGTATCAGGTCTATATAACTAGGACTACTCCTGGTGACCCAGTATCAGTTCTATATAACTAGGACTCCTCCTGGTGACCCAGTATCAGTTCTATATAACTAGGACTCCTCCTGGTGACTCAGTATTAGTTCTATATAACTAGGAATCCTCCTGGTGACTCTGTATCAGTTCTATATAACTAGGACTCCTCCTGGTGACTCAGTATTAGTTCTATATAACTAGGACTCCTCCTGGTGACTCTGTATCAGTTCTATATAACTAGGACTCCTCCTAGTGACTTAGTATCAGTTCTATATAACTAGGACTCCTCCTGGTGACCCAGTATCAGGTCTATATAACTAGGACTCCTCCTGGTGACTCTGTATCAGTTCTATATAACTAGGACTCCTCCTGGTGACTCTGTATCAGGTCTATATAACTAGGACTCCTCCTGGTGACTCTGTATCAGTTCTATATAACTAGGACTCCACCTGGTGACTCAGTATCAGTTTTATATAACTAGGACTCCTCCTGGTGACCTAGTCTCAGTTCTATATAACTAGGACTCCTCCTGGTGACCCAGTATCAGTTCTATATAACTAGGAATCCTCCTGGTGACCCAGTATCAGGTCTATATAACTAGGACTCCTCCTGGTGACCCAGTATCAGTTCTATATAACTAGGACTCCTCCTGGTGACTCTGTATCAGTTCTATATAACTAGGACTCCTCCTGGTGACTCTGTATCAGTTCTATATAACTAGGACTCCTCCTGGTGAATCAGTATCAGTTTTATATAACTAGGACTCCTCCTGGTGACCTAGTCTCAGTTCTATATAACTAGGACTCCTCCTGGTGACCCAGTATCAGTTCTATATAACTAGGACTCCTCCTGGTGACCCAGTATCAGTTCTATATAACTAGGACTCCTCCTGGTGACTCAGTATTAGTTCTATATAACTAGGAATCCTCCTGGTGACTCTGTATCAGTTCTATATAACTAGGACTCCTCCTGGTGACTCTGTATCAGTTCTATATAACTAGGACTCCTCCTGGTGACTCTGTATCAGTTCTATATAACTAGGACTCCTCCTTGTGACTCAGTATCAGTTTTATATAACTAGGACTCCTCCTAGTGACCCAGTATCAGGTCTATATAACTAGGACTCCTCCTGGTGACCCGGTATCAGTTCTATATAACTAGGACTAGTCCTGGTGACTCAGTATCAGTTCTATATAACTAGGACTCCTCCTGGTGACTCAGTATCAGTTCTATATAACTAGGACTCCTCCTGGTGACTCAGTATCAGTTCTATATAACTAGGACTAGTCCTGGTGACCCAGTATCAGTTCTATATAACTAGGACTCCTCCTGGTGACTCAGTATCAGGTCTATATAACTAGGACTCCTCCTGGTGACCCAATATCAGTTCTATATAACTAGGACTCCTCCTGGTGACTCAGTATCAGTTCTATATAACTAGGACTCCTCCTGGTGACCCAGTATCAGTTCTGTATAACTAGGACTCCTCCTGGTGACCCAGTATCAGTTCTATATAACTAGGACTCCTCCTGGTGACCCAGTATCAGTTCTATATAACTAGGACTACTCCTAATGACCCAGTATCAGGTCTATATAACTAGGACTCCTCCTGGTGACCCAGTATCAGTTCTATATAACTAGGACTCCTCCTGGTGACCCAGTATCAGTTCTATATAACTAGGACTCCTCCTGGTGACTCAGTATCAGTTCTATATAACTAGGACTCCTCCTGGTGACTCAGTATCAGGTCTATATAACTAGGACTCCTCCTGGTGACTCTGTATCAGTTCTATATAACTAGGACTCCTCCTGGTGACCCAGTATCAGTTCTATATAACTAGGACTCCTCCTGGTGACTCTGTATCAGTTCTATATAACTAGGACTCCTCCTGGTGACTCTGTATCAGTTCTATATAACTAGGACTCCTCCTGGTGACCCAGTATCAGTTCTGTATAACTAGGACTCCTCATGGTGACCCAGTATCAGGTCTATATAACTAGGACTCCTCCATTGACCCAGTATCAGGTCTATATAACTAGGACTCCTCCTGGTGACTCTGTATCAGTTCTATATAACTAGGAATCCTCCTGGTGACTCTGTATCAGTTCTATATAACTAGGACTCCTCCATTGACCCAGTATCAGTTCTATATAACTAGGACTCCTCCTGGTGACTCTGTATCAGTTCTATATAACTAGGAATCCTCCTGGTGACTCTGTATCAGTTCTATATAACTAGGACTCCTCCTGGTGACTCAGTATCAGTTCTGTATAACTAGGACTCCTCCTGGTGACTTAGTATCAGTTCTGTATAACTAGGACTCCTCCTGGTGACCCAGTATCAGTTCTGTATAACTAGGACTCCTCCTGGTGACCCAGTATCAGGTCTAAATAACTAGGACTCCTCCATTGACCCAGTATCAGTTCTATATAACTAGGACTCCTCCTGGTGACTCTGTATCAGTTCTATATAACTAGGAATCCTCCTGGTGACTCTGTATCAGTTCTATATAACTAGGACTCCTCCTGGTGACTCAGTATCTGTTCTATATAACTAGGACTCCTCCTGGTGACCCAGTATCAGTTCTATATAACTAGGACTCCTCCTGGTGACCCAGTATCAGGTCTATATAACTAGGACTCCTCCATTGACCTAGTATCTGTTCTATATAACTAGGACTCCTCCTGGTGACCCAGTATCAGTTCTATATAACTAGGACTCCTCCTGGTGACTCAGTATCAGTTTTATATAACTAGGACTCCTCCTGGTGACTCAGTATTAGTTCTATATAACTAGGACTCCTCCTGGTGACCCAGTATCAGGTCTATATAACTAGGACTCCTCCTGGTGACCCAGTATCAGTTCTATATAACTAGGACTCCTCCTTGTGACTCAGTATTAGTTCTATATAACTAGGACTCCTCCTGGTGACCCAGTATCAGGTCTATATAACTAGGACTCCTCCTGGTGACCCAGTATCAGTTCTATATAACTAGGACTAGTCCTGGTGACTCAGTATCAGTTCTATATAACTAGGACTCCTCCTGGTGACCCAGTATCAGTTCTATATAACTAGGACTCCTCCTGGTGACCCAGTATCAGTTCTATATAACTAGGACTCCTCCTGGTGACCCAGTATCAGGTCTATATAACTAGGACTCCTCCTGGTGACTCTGTATCAGTTCTATATAACTAGGACTCCTCCTGGTGACCCGGTATCAGTTCTATATAACTAGGACTCCTCCTGGTGACCCAGTATCAGGTCTATATAACTAGGACTCCTCCATTGACCCAGTATCTGTTCTATATAACTAGGACTCCTCCTGGTGACCCAGTATCAGTTCTATATAACTAGGACTCCTCCTGGTGACCCAGTATCAGTTCTATATAACTAGGACTCCTCCTGGTGACCCAGTATCAGTTCTGTATAACTAGGACTCCTCCTGGTGACCCAGTATCAGTTCTATATAACTAGGACTCCTCCTGGTGACCCGGTATCAGTTCTGTATAACTAGGACTCCTCTTTGGAGTCCTGTATAATTTTAATACTAACTTTTCTTCCTTTCTCTTCCAGATCCTCCTGGGATTCCCTCCGTTTCCTGCCGAGCCGCAGATTATCACAACTTTTCCTGTGTTTGGAGCTCCAGCGTGGAGACGTTGCTGCCTACCAGATTCATCGCGTCGTACCGGTGAGATGACGCTCTGTACCCTAATGAAGCAGAGCTGCAGTGTAAAGCATGGGAAATAAGAAAAAAGCCTCCAGTCCTCTAGTCGATGAGTGGAGGTCTCAGTATTGCCCTTGGTCAGGGTCTCACTGTTGATGTAAGCTGTGGGCCCCTGGCAGCGGGTCACTTCTGTGCAGGTTCCAGGATATTGGCTGGTGACCCGATGCAGGTGTGAGGAGCAGCGAGGGTTTAGCATTCAGCGGTGGGAGCGGCGCTCAGCTCGCAGGTACTATCGTTCTCTTGGTCCCATGTGGGTGTCTGTACATAGCACACAACGCTCCCCCTATGCTGCGCACACAGCCTCCATTCAGCCGCCTCTGGCACTGGGATCCTTATCGCTGCCGCTGGCGGGCGCAAGAAGGAAGGGGGGGGGATGGAAGGGCGCCGCTGCTCCACACACTGAGGAGGCTCATTGATCTGTTCCTTCACCGTCCTGGGGTCCTGCTCCAGTAGTGGGGGGCATTAGTGATTGTCCTATTGTGGTAATAGCAGAATGCAAGGACACAAGACCGGTAATTTAGACGCCGCTCGTAGTCCTAAGTTATGTAGAGGCGCCGGCGCATTATCCGGCGCCATTTAACAAGAATAAATCCACGCCAGCTCCCTCGCTGTAATTTCCTTTGCCAAAAACAGGCGACTAAAATAGGCGGGGGGAAAAAGGCGCAGATTTTGTGACAACATTTGCGCCTTAAATACACCAAAAAGGCGTAGTCATCGGCGGATTGCCGCAGTGACTCCCATATTAAAGGGGAGTTGTAGTTTCTCATCAGGTGGAGAGCCCCAGGTTGGAGGTCAGTTCTTCGTCTCCCCAAGACAGGGATGACCATGGTGCGCGTGAGCAGGCCACGCTCGAGGTCTGACGCCGGAGCGGTGGAGACATCATGGATGGCCCAGACCCAGCAACGTCCTACTCCAGAGATCAATGGCTGCACTGTTGTGGTCTCTGAAATGTCAGGGCATGCTGGGAGTTGTAGTTTCTCATCAGGTGGAGAGCCCCAGGTTGGAGGTCAGTTCTTCGTCTCCCCAAGACAGGGATGACCATGGTGCGCGTGAGCAGGCCGCGCTCGGGGTCTGACGCCGGAGCGGTGGAGACATCATGGATGGCCCAGACCCAGCAACGTCCTACTCCAGAGATCAATAGCTGCACTGTTGTGGTCTCTGAAATGTCAGGGCATGCTGGGAGTTGTAGTTTCTCATCAGGTGGAGAGCCCCAGGTTGGAGGTCAGTTCTTCGTCTCCCCAAGACAGGGATGACCATGGTGCGCGTGAGCAGGCCGCGCTCGGGGTCTGACGCCGGAGCCGGTGTGAAGGCTTTTCTGTGCGTCTGATATTTTTGGTGTTTATTTGTCTTTAGCTGCTCAGGAAATGGCAGGAAATTAACATAATGGCAGCAATTACACTGGCGGGATGACTTCAGAGGAGGATGCGAGGGGCCTCTGGGGCTGCCTAAAATCATCACCGAATCTGGCATTATTATTATCTCTCATATTTATTACCGTAAATCACATAAAACAGAAGAAGGAAACACAAAGGTCAATGAAAACTCCAAGATAAAAATCATATCGTTATCAGGAAGCAAAATATAATTATTGTAAGAAAATGGTAAAAAAAAATAATAAATATAACAACATTTTATAATAGTAATAATCATGAGAAGATGATGTAAATCTAATAAATAAGACCATAAATTCCTAATATGATAAATAATGGCAAAAGAAATACAATAAAATGATATGATATCTATATTCATATTATTAATATCATTCCACCGGCATTTATTTTATTATTGTTAGATTTCTATTATTACATTTAGATTTTTACATAATGTAATTATCATAATTATTCATAATATTACTACTGTTATTTTTTTTTTTATTAGTATTATTACTGTTTTTATTCTTATGATCTTTTTTTTATGTTCTAGTTGTTATATTATATTGTCATATATTATGTTATATTATTATCGGTAAATTATTATTATTTATGTTTCTTTTCTAGTTATTATATTATTACTATAGGATTATTACTATAGGATTATTATTATTATTGTTTTTATTATTCTAACATTTTTGTTATTTTCTGATTATATTATATATCTATTTTCTTTATGCACTTATATAGCGCCGACATATTCCGCAGCGCTGTACAGACATTATCATTACACGCTGCCCCGGTGGGGCTCACAATCTAAGTTCTTTATCAGTACGTCTTTGGCGTGTGGGAGGAAACGAGTATATATATATATATATATATATATGATTTTACGCTCCTTCTGCTCCTGGGCCGTGCTGTCACTCACAGTTTTTTCCATAATTTTGGAAAATCTTGCAGGATAATGACCTGTGTGGCCGTAATAGTAAATGAGATCCGTGTGTGCTGCGCCCCGGCCCGTGGCGGGGGAGGGGGTGATGTGTTCCAGGGTAGTTTTCTTTTTACATTTTTCTATGAGATGGGCCGGGCCTCTGCCAATTTCGGGTCAGCAAGCGCTGGGATGCCATGCCAGAGCGAGCGCGGGATTGTGGGTAATGAAAACATGCAGGGAAGGAACATGTGTTTCTGCTGCCGGCTGCAGAAGGGAAATGGGCCTCATTGTACAAACGTGCAGAACAAGGCGCTTCTGTCTGCCAGGGGCGAGGGGCGACTTTGGGGAAAGTTCTCAATGCAAAGTCCTACAGACCTAAACTTGTTTCCCGCTCCGTATGGTAAAGATCTGAAATATTCCCTGGATTCTTACTCTATAATTCTGACTGCACTGTACATGAACAAAAGTATGTGCCCCCCCGGCATCACCTCCGTATAGCTAACCATAGACATCAATAAGGAGCTGGTTACTCTCTCCTTGGAAAGCTTCCTATTAGACTTTGGTGGACGTTATTGAGGCCCATCATGTGGGTGATGAGTTCTGGCTCATTATCTAGAAGTTGGGTCATTATAAGAACTTTTAGTATTAGGTTACTTCCAACTCCTCTTAAGTACGACTCATGTTCTTCCAGATGATCTAAGTCTCATTCCCAACCCTCCACTTCTTGCTTTCATGTCATGTTTGTCCCTTCTCGTGATCTCAGTCTTATAGGCTGAAGCTCTGGTTGTGTTTCTTGGGGGAGCTTCACGCTTGATTCTTGGTGGATCTTCTGGTTTAGTTTCTTTCTCATCCACAAGATTCTCAAAAAACTTCACCAGTCAAGGTCAATACTTTTCCATCCATGATGAGCCACCTACAATGTCACAGTAGGACCCCCTTCCCTATGGAACAGCTTCAATCTTTAGATCTATACAAGGTTTTTCATGATCATTCATGGTCTGCCTGGGGTTCTTGGCCCAGACCTGATACAGGAGGGACATATTAAATCCAAATAATTAAAAAAATGTAAATGGATCATTTATCTTCCCCAGTGAGGCTGCAGGTCGGACGTCCGGCTGTCCATATGCTGATGATGGGTTTTTGGCACCATTGCCCATCAGATGTTCCTTCAGATGAACCTTGGTTTCTCTCCAGTCCCCAAGCAGGAAATATCATCATGGACCGTCAGCCAATCTCTGGGAGGATCCTTCTATTTATAACATCTGCTTTGTCTGCCTCCTGTGATCCATCAGACTGGTCTGCACCGAGGCCTCTTGGATCCCGGCCATCCTCTTCTTAGAGAATTCTAATTTAAAGGGGTTTTCCCATCCGGACATTTGTGATATGTCATAAATATCAGATAGTTGCGGGTCCCACCTCTTGGACCCCCTCTTATCTCAAGAACGGGGCCTCAACATGAAAGCATAGCAAGCTGAGCAGAGCGTTCTTCATTCGCCTTGTGGCCCTTTCTTTGATCCCAAAGGAGGGATTTGCTCCTATCCCACCATTATGGATTATGCTATTAGGGAAAGAACATACCCCTTTATGCTGAATCCACCGATCTCTTAGGGTCCTGCTGACCATCTAATGTGTACAGTGGCCTCCTGACTCTCCCCTGATGGCAGGGGAGATAAGGATCAGGCGGTGGGATCCTGCCCTCCCCTCTCCCGATTTAGGAGGCCATGCATGCTCTTCTGAGCCGAGCATGCATGTGTATGGGGGGTGGTCAGAGATCACGAACTATCTAATGTATGGTTGGCTTTAGGGTCCAATTGGGAAAATTTAATAAATGAAGTTAATGCATAAATAGCAACATTACCAAGATAAAGTTTGTCCATGGGCCCTCAATTCTAAGGGCCCCATAGAAATACCACTGCCTCCCTCTATAGTGGTTATACCACTGACCATAGGAAGGTTTGGATACATTAGTATCTTATCCCATCTACAATGTATCCGACCCAGACTCCAAAGTAACTCTGTGACGCCTCGCACCAGATGGATCGAATATTTCACCATAAGACATGAGCATGACTTGTCCAGATCCCCCCCGGTGAGTGTAATTATTGCCCCTCGGCCCACCCATCGCTGCATTTGTTTAATCTTAATAACAGAGCATCAATCACAAAGGGAAGTCGCCCCGAGGGAGGCGATGCAGGAATCCTCCACAGATCTGCAATCCTATCTCCGAGGCTCTTCCCTGATCACTCACCGTAGATATAATTACAGGGCCTGGAACGCCAGTTACGTCCATCTCCATCCAATTACACCGACCCCCTCGGCAGTGAATGTGTCACAGCCTGTGTAATCGGTGGCAGCTTTCCAGGCGCAGCTGAGAGGCAGAAAAACCATTATGATCCGTATAATGTTAGTGATGAGAGCAGCCCAGGATCCATAGTTATCACTGTATCATGGACACATGCAATGTCATACATCCTATAGATTACATATGTTATTGGACTGCATCTTACCAAGCATCACCCCTGTCTAATCAACGCCAAACACTACCCTCAGGGTACTGACTAATACCGTACAAAATGTACTAATTCGAAACAAAACAAGAATATAACTACTATAATACTGCTCCTATGTACAAGAATATAACTACTATAATACTGCTCCTATGTACAAGAATATAACTACTATAATACTGCTCATATGTACAAGAATATAACTACTATAATACTGCTCCTATGTACAAGAATATAACTACTATAATACTGCTCCTATGTACAAGAATATAACTACTATAATACTGCCTCCTATGTACAAGAATATAACTACTATAATACTGCCTCCTATGTACAAGAATATAACTACTATAATACTGCCTCCTATGTACAAGAATATAACTACTATAATACTGCCTCCTATGTACAAGAATATAACTACTATAATACTGCTCCTATGTACAAGAATATAACTACTATAATACTGCTCTATGTACAAGAATATAACTACTATAATACTGCTCCTATGTACAATAATATAACTACTATAATACTGCTCCTATATACAAGAATATAACTACTATAATACTGCTCCTATATACAAGAATATAACTACTATAATACTGCTCCTATGTACAAGAATATAACTACTATAATACTGCTCTATGTACAAGAATATAACTACTATAATACTGCTCCTATGTACAAGAATATAACTACTATAATACTGCCTCATATGTACAAGAATATAACTACTATAATACTGCTCCTATGTACAAGAATATAACTACTATAATACTGCTCCTATGTACAAGAATATAACTACTATAATACTGCTCCTATGTACAAGAATATAACTACTATAATACTGCTCTATGTACAAGAATATAACTACTATAATACTGCTCTATGTACAAGAATATAACTACTATAATACTGCCTCATATGTACAAGAATATAACTACTATAATACTGCTCCTATGTACAAGAATATAACTACTATAATACTGCTCCTATGTACAAGAATATAACTACTATAATACTGCTCCTATGTACAAGAATATAACTACTATAATACTGCCTCCTATGTAAGAGAATATAACTACTATAATACTGCCCCTATGTACAAGAATATAACTACTATAATACTGCTCCTATGTACAAGAATATAACTACTATAATACTGCTTCTATGTACAATAATATAACTACTATAATACTGCTTCTATGTACAATAATATAACTACTATAATACTGCTCCTATGTACAAGAATATAACTACTATAATACTGCTCCTATGTACAAGACTATAACTACTATAATACTGCTCCTATGTACAAGAATATAACTACTATAATACTGCCCCTATGTACAAGAATATAACTACTATAATACTGCTCCTATGTACAAGAATATAACTACTATAATACTGCTCCTATGTACAAGACTATTACTACTATAATACTGCCTCCTATGTACAGGAATATAACTACTATAATACTGCTCCTATGTACAAGAATATAACTACTATAATACTGCCTCCTATGTACAAGAATATAACTACTATAATACTGCTCCTATGTACAAGAATATAACTACTATAATACTGCTTCTATGTACAATAATATAACTACTATAATACTGCTCCTATATACAAGAATATAACTACTATAATACTGCTCCTATGTACAAGAATATAACTACTATAATACTGCCTCCTATGTACAAGAATATAACTACTATAATACTGCTCTATGTACAAGAATATAACTACTATAATACTGCCTCATATGTACAAGAATATAACTACTATAATACTGCTCCTATGTACAAGAATATAAATACTATAATACTGCTACTATGTACAAGAATATAGTTACTATAATACTGCTCCTATGTACAAGAATATAACTACTATAATACTGCTCTATGTACAAGATTATAACTACTATAATACTGCTACTATGTACAAGAATATAGTTACTATAATACTGCTCCTATGTACAAGAATATAACTACTATAATACTGCCTCCTATGCACAAGAATATAACTACTATAATACTGCCTCCTATGTACAAGAATATAACTACTATAATACTGCCTCCTATGTACAAGAATATAACTACTATAATACCGCTCCTATGTACAAGAATATAACTACTATAATACTGCTCTATGTACAAGATTATAACTACTATAATACTGCTCCTATGTACAAGAATATAACTACTATAATACTGCTACTATGTACAAGAATATAACTACTATAATACTGCCTCCTATGTACAAGAATATAACTACTATAATACTGCTCCTATGTACAAGAATATGACTACTATAATACTGCTCCTATGTACAAGAATATAACTACTATAATACTGCTCCTATGTACTAGAATATAACTACTATAATACTGCCTCCTATGTACAAGAATATAACTACTATAATACTGCTCCTATGTACAAGAATATAACTACTATAATACTGCCTCCTATGTACAAGGATATAACTACTATAATACTGCTACTATGTACAAGAATATAACTACTATAATACTGCTCCTATGTACAAAAATATAACTACTATAATACTGCTCCTATGTACAAGAATATAACTACTATAATACTGCCTCCTATGTACAAGAATATAACTACTATAATACTGCCTGCTAGGTACAGGAATATAACTACTATAATACTGCTCCTATGTACAAGAATATAACTACTATAATACTGCCTCCTATGTACAAGGATATAACTACTATAATACTGCTCCTATGTACAAGAATATAACTACTATAATACTGCTCCTATGTACAAGAATATAACTACTATAATACTGTCTCCTATGTACAAGAATATAACTACTATAATACTGCTCCTATGTACAAGAATATAACTACTATAATACTGCTCCTATGTACAAGAATATAACTACTATAATACTGCTCTATGTACAAGAATATAACTACTATAATACTGCCTCCTATGTACAAGAATATAACTACTATAATACTGCCTCCTATGTACTAGAATATAACTACTATAATACTGCTCTTATGTACAAGAATATAACTACTATAATACTGCTCCTATGTACAAGAATATAACTACTATAATACTGGCCCTATGTACAAGAATATAACTACTATAATACTGCTCTTATGTACAAGAATATAACTACTATAATACTGCTCCTATGTACAAGAATATAACTACTATAATACTGCTCCTATGTACAAGAATATAACTACTATAATACTGCCTCCTATGTACAAGAATATAACTAATATAATACTGCTCCTATGTACAATAATATAACTACTATAATACTGCTCCTATGTACAAGAATATAACTACTATAATACTGCTCCTATGTACAAGAATATAACTACTATAATACTGCTCTATGTACAAGAATATAACTACTATAATACTGCTCCTATGTACAAGAATATAACTACTATAATACTGCTCTATGTACAAGAATATAACTACTATAATACTGCTCCTATGTACTAGAATATAACTACTATAATACTGCTCCTATGTACAAGAATATAACTACTATAATACTGCCTCCTATGTACAAGAATATAACTACTATAATACTGCACCTATGTACAAGAATATAACTACTATAATACTGCCTAGTTGTATACTGTCAGTATATGAAAGAGTAGTTGGGTGAGGTATATGTACATCCTGTTACACATTATAACCTGTGTTGGGGTTGGTGTGTATATCGGTCTCTTCATGTTGATGTTATATTGCGGGCTTTTCTATAGACAGTACTTGGCAGTGTGGTTTGGTGTATTCTGTATAATCCGGCCTCCTCCTCCTCGTGCTGTGATATCATCTGATCAGTGAATGGCTTCTACAGATAGATGCTTTGAATGAGACAAATGCTTCTGTGACTCAGGGTCTTGTCATCTCAGTCAGTGAATGGAATCTCCCTTGGCTGTCATTAACCCCGAGACTTCTGGAACGGATTGCTGTTTATGTAACGGCTGGGGACGCTCCACAGCTGAGGTCGGGATCAGGCTGAGGTCATGTGATGTGGCCCCGTGGCCCCCGGGGAGCTCTGCAGACATTGTGTTGTGCTGCAGGAATGGCGTCTGATTCCACTGAAACAGATCAGATGTCGGGTGTGCAGATAAGTATGTGACCCCCCCCCCCCCCCCCCCCCCAAGTAAATCCGAATTCTGGAGCAGCTCCTGTAATATACCATCGCACGTGGCTGCAGCCATCACTGGTGTCAGTCAAATAAACCACAGATTTTACGATCACGGATGCCAGGCGCGTGGAATGTGTGTGTGTGGGGGGGGCATGGTTTTCGGTGGTATTAGTTCCCTCCTAAAGTTGATTCCTCCCCTGATAAAAGTTTTCTGTAATAAAAAGTAATAGGAAAAAGTTCTACAACTTTCTGATTCTGCAAAATGTTCCAAGATCTCTGCTTGCTGTCAGTGAATGAGAACATTCTTGTTTACATTCAGAGGCTAAAATCCTAGGTCTTCTCCTGCTGATGGATTGTTACATTGTGTCAGTGTAGGTGATACAAGGTAACAAAACCCTGGATGACGCGGGAGGTGGGGATACTTTTACAATCATGTCCGTACGTTAGTGTCCCTTTAAGCTTCAGGCCATCCAGTGTGAGCCTGTAACTCCCAGCATGCTGCCTCCCTACAGGAGATGCTTGGAGTTGTAGTTGTGCAGTAGCACCTGGCTGTATTACCTTGTTGATACAGTCTGGTGTTTATCCTACCACTACTCTCAACATGCTCCTTGCTTACAGGAGATGCTGGGGGTTTTAGTTGTACAATATCTCTCAGCTGGAGGCCTGTGTGGACCAGAAGATAGGTTGGTTGCCATGCATACAGACTTTTCTTACACTACTACAACTCCCAACATGTTCATGGCTTACAGGAAATGCTTGGTGTTGTAGTTGTATAGACCGTGTTGGCCAGTTGATGGGCTGGCACCCATATATACAGACTATTCTTATCCAACTGCAACTCCTGACATGCTGCTTGCTTACAGGAGATGCTGGGGGTTGTAGTTGTTCAGGAGCTGCAGAACTTCAACTCCCATTTGATAATGTCTACATGTCAGCTAAGTGATTCCTCTTCCCCGCGGCAGGAGGCGCTCTGATAACACTGGGAAGGTGTAGGCAGTCAGGTGCCTCCTGCGGATGTGTGAAGTTGCGCTGGGCGCCTCTCTGGTGCTGTGGTCTCTGGGCGGCCGTCCTTGTGGTCAGGGGTCAGTCTGCTGTGGTTAATGAGGTCAAAGACCAGCGAGGAGCCCAGTCACTGTGGCGGAATCTGCACAGGGGGCAACTCACCCCATCAGGGGTTAAAGGGCTCGTTGTGGTGATGTCGCCCAGTGTGAGGTCCTTCTCCAGGAACTATGAAATCCTCTGTACTATCTCAGATGTCTACGTGCATAGACTCCCTCACTCCTGCCTCTGCTCGGGTATAGGGGGCGCTGCACATCTGGTTCACAGCACCAATAATTAAATTGAATAGAGCTCACCATAGATATGCCCACCGGGCGACGGCGAGCAGGTATACAATGAAGAGGAGGCAGCGCTGGCACGGCATGCACCTTCTCTTCAAACAGCTGATCGGCGGGGGTGCCGGGTGTCGGACCCCCACCAATCTGATATTGATGACCTATCCTGAGGATAGGTCGTCAATAAAAATAACTTGGACAACCCCTTTAAGATGGAGAGGTGCTACACTATGGCGTTAAATCATCTGTCACCAGGATCAACCCTATTAAACCATACATACTGCCTGGTAGGGTTCATCATACTGATTAAAACTATACCTTTCTTTCGTCAGTGTGCTAAACAGCTGCAGAGGTATCTGAGTTTTTATCCATATTCAAATGAGACATTGGAGCACCAAGAGGTGGGGCTGAATCCTTTGAGCAGTGCTTTGTAAAACCCCCTGTGCTCTGCACACACTCCCTTCCCCTTAATTGACAGAGCAGTATACTAAGGGCAGAGCTGTGTCCTAGAGTCTACATATCATATACACTATGTACTATAGCTTTACCACACTGAGATCTTCTCTGAAAGCTAATCTACATATAATATACACTATGTACTATGTACTTTAGCTTTACCACACTGAGATCTGCACAGAAAGCTAATCTACATATCATATACACTATGTACTATAGCTTTACCACACTGAGCTCTGCTCAGAAAGGTAATCTACATATCATATACACTATGTACTATAGCTTTACCACACTGAGATCTGCTCAGAAAGCTAATCTACATATCATATACACTATGTACTATAGCTTTACCACACTGAGCTCTGCTCAGAAAGGTAATCTACATATCATATACACTATGTACTATAGCTTTACCACACTGAGATCTGCTCAGAAAGCTAATCTACATATCATATACACTATGTACTATAGCTTTACCACACTGAGATCTGCTCAGAAAGGTAATCTACATATCATATACACTATGTACTATAGCTTTACCACACTGAGATCTGCTCAGAAAGCTAATCTACATATCATATACACTATGTACTATAGCTTTACCACACAGAGATCTGCTTAGAAAGCTAATCTACATATCATATAGACTATGTACTATATCTTTACCACACTGAGCTCTGCTCAGAAAGCTATACTACATATCATATACACTATGTACTATAGCTTTACCACATTGAGCTCTGTTCAGAAAGCTAATCTACATATCACTTCTTTATTCACATGCACAATATATGAATATAGACACCAGTAATGTGGGTGATGCTATAGCTTGGTGGTAAGTGCCTGGTTTTGTATGTAAAGATCCCAGGTTTGAATACTGGGAGAGACTTCCGGGGGGTTTTTCTTCCACATTTAACCTCCTAATAAAAGTCTATATCCGTATCATATTGAGAATAATGTTTTTAAGCTTAAAAAACGAATACATTTTACTGGTTTCTTTATAATCATATATTGTGCCTGTGAATAAATCAGTAATAGTTTTCTAAGCCCAAAAAAAAACCACTATTCACAATATGGTAAGGTTATTGTTATTACATAATTATATATTATTTATTATAGTATAGCCTTTTATTATGGGTGAAATGAGAGAGAAGAAAAATAACAGAAAAAAAAGTTAATGTAAGTTTTTCCCAGGATTCACACCCGAGATCTCTACATGCAGAACCATGCACTTAGCACCAAGCTACAGCATTGCCACTTAGGGAAGCATGTGTTTTCTATACTTAGAAGCTCACTCACATTACTGGGGTCTGTATAACCATATATTGTGCCTGTGAACAGAGACGGCCTTGCGGTTCTTCCGGCGGTCGTTTCGCGGCGAACTTTGCATGTTCGAGATTCGCCGAGCATGCGAACATATGGAGAAATTCGCGCCCCTTTACATTATGAAGAACTTTGACCCATGACACATCCATTAGGTGGTACAGGACAGCCAATTAAGACGTTTCAGCACATGGACAGACCCCCTACCTTATAAATAGACCTGATCTGGCCGCCATTTTACATCCTGTGTTTTGTCAGTGTAGGGAGAGGTTGCTGTGTGGAGCAGGGACAGGCTGTTAGGGACACCAAACGCTAACTAATAGGGCCACAAAGGTCATTTTAAGGACTGGTATAGGTGTGCTATCGAGAGGTGTGATACACAGAGGGGTGCGATATACTTATAATATACTTTTATAATGAGTCAAAAACACATAGATCTATATAGTGATCACCTGAAAGTCAGGGGCCTAGGGGCTTACTAGGGCCATTTTTATATAGGGTAAGGTTCCGGACGGGGTCGCTCTTATCAGGGCGGGTGGTCTGTGGTTAGACTATCAGGGCCAGAATACCACCCCCTGTAGGCCAATATCAGGGACAGTTCTTTGCCCACCCTGTCCTTCAATACCACATCATCATCTAGCCCAGGGATGGATGGTTTTTGCTTTCCCTCTGGGATTCATGGATGTGCACTGGAACCCCCCGGATTGGGGTAGGACATATGGTTTCTGATTTAGTGCCGCCGAGCACTTGTTATTGCCGACCACATCTATGCTTTTTGCTTAAAGGGGTTCTGCACTTTGTTTTAACTGATGATCTATCCTCTGAATAGATCATCAGCATCTGATCGGCGGGGGTCCGACACCCTGCCGATCAGCTGTTTGAGAAGGCAGCGGCGCGGCCTTCTCACTGTTTACCGCTGGCCCAGTGACATCACGACTAGTATCAACTAGCCTGGGCGGGGCTAAGCTCTGTTCACTTGAATGGAGCTTAGCCCCGCCCAGGCTAGTTGATACTAGTTGTGACGTCACTGGGCCTGCGGTAAACAGTGAGAAGGCCGCGCCGCTGCCTTCTCAAACAGCTGATCGGCGGGGGTCCCGGGTGTCGGACCCCCGCCGATCAGATGCTGATGATCTATCCAGAGGATAGATCATCAGTTAAAACAAAGTGCAGAACCCCTTTAACTTTAATAATTTAATTTATTTTCATTTTGAGGGATATCTTTTCCATTCACACGTCCGCAAAATGGGTCCGCGTCCCAAAATGGGTGCGGACCCATTCATGTTCAATGTGGCCGAAATGTGCTGTCCGCATCCACATTTGCGGATCCGCACTTCCGCATCTGTGCTTCCGTTTTCGCAAAAAAATAGTCCGCAATTGCAGACAAGATTAGGCATTTTCTATTATAGTGCCGGCGATGTGCGGTCCGCAAATTGCGGAATGCACATTGCCAGGGTCCGTGTTTGCGGATACGCAAAACACTTACGGACGTGTGAATAGACCCTCATAGTAACATTATTAAAGGTTATATTTTATCTTTATGTATATTCTAATGGATTGCCTTCCTTGTACAATGTTATAATATTCTTTCTATGTTAGACAGTATATTATAGTGCATTTGTATTGTGCGGCAGTTGTGTGCGGTTCTGCTGAGATACTGCAGGTATATAGAGCGACAAGCGTTATTGGAACAAATAATTTCTACTGGTGTGATATACCTGTCCCCCCCCCCCCCCCAAAAAAAAAAGCTGATTGAAGCGGGGTGTTATATACCAATATACTTTCTTTATAGTGCATTTGGGTACTGTATAGTGCATTTGCACATGCGCGTACGCGAAAAATATATTGCTGATATTTTGCATTGAAAAAAATAATAAATGGAGATCACAAATTCGAATAATACATCTGGTACGTCACTGTCCATGTTGTGGGACTATTTGCGCACTTCTAGTAATTATTTCTTGGCTGCAAATATGAGCTGAAGGTTTTTCAGGTTCGCCTGCCATTAAAATGAATGGGACCCGCCGCGAACTTGCGGTTCGCGAACATTTGATCATGTTCGTCCATCACTACCTGTGAATAAAGCAGTGATATGTAGATGAGCTTTCTGAGCAGATCTCAGTGTGGTAAAGCTATAGTACATAGTGTATATAATATGTACATTAGCTTTCTGAGCAGATCTCAGTATGGTAAAGCTATAGTACATAGTGTAAATGATATGTACATTAGCTTTCTGAGCAGATCTCAGTGTGGTAAAGCTATAGTACATAGTGAATATGATATGTAGATGCTAGGACACAGCTCTGCCCTAAGCATGTCTACCCCAGCCAAACAAGGGGAGGGGGAGTGTGCAGAGCACAGGGGGTATTGCAAAGCAGTGCTCAAAGAATTTAGCCCCGCCTCCTGGTGCTCCAGCTTCTCATTTGCATATGAATAAAAGCGCAGATAACTCTGCAGCTGTTTAGCATACATACGGTATTGTTTTAATCAGCATGATGATACCAGGCGGTATGCATGGTTTAATAACTTCTGCACATCCAGTCGGGTCACTGGCTCCGCTCCTGCTATGGTCCATGTCCAATTCTGACATTATAAATGCTCTTGTTATCTTACAGGGTGGACAGGGGTAACCCGGAGATCTGTCTGCAGGACGCCCAACGTCCCAACATGTGCTCAGTGTGGAGCTCCAAGCTCTGGACGTCCTACCAGATGAACATCACCGAGGAGAACCCGCTGGGCTCCAGCTTCAGGATCCTGGAGTTCACCGTCCAGTCCATAGGTGAGAGGTTTAGACGTCTTATGTACTGTGTATACAGAGTGTGTGGTGCGGTCACTGTACAGGTACATACATAGGTGTGTCCTGTGTGCTGAGAATGATAGGAGTAGTAGTTTACATATGCTGTAACCCAGACTTCTCCTGGTATAACATAACTCCATCATTATCTGGGTCCAGGCCTTCCGCTAGTTTTCCTTGAAGGGACGTTTTCATTTTTCATTTGCTGCTTGAGTTCTGCTCTGGAGGCTCCTGCGGAGTGTTGTCCATGGGACACAGTCATGTTCGGGCTATTTGTGCAGGGGTGAGCCAGGATGTTCTACTGAGGATCAGCGGAAGACTCCTCCACCCACTGCTCATTGCTGCGCACATAGCCATATCTATATGGAGAGACATGCTGGTCAGCTGCTGCAGAACCTCTTCTAAAAGACTGTGGTCCTGGTTTGTCCAGAGATATTACACAGATATCAGTCACATAACCAGCACGTAAGGCGGTATTATATACGGTAAAATGAGGAGGTATTTTTTATTGTGAGATAATATACATTCTGAAGTGCTATTACATAGCATGAGGAGGTTTTGTAGTGTATGAGGTAGTATTATTTATTATGAACCGGTATTATATAGTATGAAGCAGTATTATATAGTATGACCGTGGTATTATATATTACAAGGTGGTATTGCATAGTATGAGGAGGTATGAGGCGGTATTATATTGTAGATGGTGTTAAAATATAGTAGGAGGTAATATTATGTAATATGAGGTGGTAATATATATGGACAAGGTGGTATTATATAGTATGTGAGGCATATTGTATAGTATGAGGAGATTTTATATAGCATGAGACAGCATTATGTAATATGACAGTATTATATAGTGTGAGGCGGTATTATTTACTGTAGTATGAGTCTTTATTATATAGTATAAGGCAGTATTATTTAGTATAAGGTTGTATTATATAGTATTAAGCTTTATTTTTTAGTATGCAGTGCTATATATTATGAAGCTTTATTTTATAGTGTGCAGTATTATATACACTGCTCAAAAAAATAAAGGGAACACAAAAATAACACATCCTAGATCTGAATTAATTAAATATTCTTCTGAAATACTTTGTTCTTTACATAGTTGAATGTGCTGACAACAAAATCACACAAAAATTAAAAAATGGAAATCAAGTTTTTTAACCCATGGAGGTCTGGGTTTGGAGTCACACTCAAAATTAAAGTGGAAAAACACACTACAGGCTGATCCAACTTTGATGTAATGTCCTTAAAACAAGTCAAAATGAGGCTCAGTAGTGTGTGTGGCCTCCACGTTACTGTATGACCTCCCTACAACGCCTGTGCATGCTCCTGATGAGGTGGCGGACGGTCTCCTGAGGGATCTCCTCCCAGACCTGGACTAAAACATCTGCCAACTCCTGGACAGTCTGTGGTGCAACGTGACGTTGGTGGATAGAGCGAGACATGATGTCCCAGATGTGCTCAATTGGATTCAGGTCTGGGGAACGGGCGGGCCAGTCCATAGCATCAATGCCTTCGTCTTGCAGGAACTGCTGACACACTCCAGCCACATGAGGTCTAGCATTGTCTTGCATTAGGAGGAACCCAGGGCAAACCGCACCAGCATATGGTCTCACAAGGGGTCTGAGGATCTCATCTCGGTACCTAATGGCAGTCAGGCTACCTCTGGCGAGCAAATGCCACCCCACACCATTACTGACCCAATGCCAACCGGTCATGCTGGAGGATGTTGCAGGCAGCAGAACGTTCTCCACGGCGTCTCCAGACTCTGTCACGTCTGTCACATGTGCTCAGTGTGAACCTGCTTTCATCTGTGAAGAGCACAGGGCGCCAGTGGCGAATTTGCCAATCTTGGTGTTCTCTGGCAAATGCCAAACGTCCTGCACGGTGTTGGGCTGTAAGCACAACCCCCACCTGTGGACGTCGGGCCCTCATATCACCCTCATGGAGTCTGTTTCTGACCGTTTGAGCAGACACATGCACATTTGTGGCCTGCTGGAGGTCATTTTGCAGGGCTCTGGCAGTGCTCCTCCTGTTCCTCCTTGCACAAAGGCGGAGGTAGCGGTCCTGCTGCTGGGTTGTTGCCCTCCTACGGCCTCCTCCATGTCTCCTGATGTACTGGCCTGCCACCTGGTAGCGCCTCCATGCTCTGGACACTACGCTGACAGACACAGCAAACCTTCTTGCCACAGCTCGCATTGATGTGCCATCCTGGATAAGCTGCACTACCTGAACCACTTGTGTGGGTTGTAGACTCCGTCTCATGCTACCACTAGAGTGAAAGCACCGCCAGCATTCAAAAGTGACCAAAACATCAGCCAGGAAGCATAGGAACTGAGAAGTGTTCTGTGGTCACCACTTGCAGAACCACTCCTTTATTGGGGGTGTCTTGCTAATTGCCTATAATTTCCACCTGTTGTCTATCCCATTTGCACAACAGCATGTGAAATTGATTGTCACTCAGTGTTGCTTCCTTAGTGGACAGTTTGATTTCACAGAAATGTGATTGACTTGGAGTTACATTGTGTTGTTTAAGTGTTCCCTTTATTTTTTTGAGCAGTGTATTATAAGGCAGTATGTTATGGTATGAGGCAATTTTGTATAGTATGAGACAGCATTATATATTATGAGGCAATATTATATAGTGTAAGGCAGTATTATATAGTATGAAGAGATTTTATATAGCAAGAGACAGCATGTTATATGATGACATAGTATTATATAGTGTGAGGCGGTATTATATAGTATGAGGCTGTATTATATAATATGACGTAGTATTGCATGGTATGAGGCGATATAGTATAAGGCAGTATAAGGCATTATTATTTAGTATGAGGTAGTATTATATAGTATGAGACAACCTTATATAGTATAAGACAGCGTTATATATGATGAAGTCATATTTTAGTAGTAGTATGAGGCGGTATTATGTTGTATGAGGCAGTATTATATGATTTAATTTATTTATTTGTGTTGTAGTTAAGCCAGATCCCCCAGAAATCCTGTCAGCGGAGCCGATCCCTCATGCTCCTAGACGGCTGCGGGTCACTTGGGAATACCCCTCCACGTGGCCCCAGGAGCCACATTTCCAGCTGAAGTTCCGTCTACAGTACCGGCCTGTACTTCATATGTTGTGGTCCACGGTAAGAACATGGTCCATCATTTCACTGTACACAAGTCACAGAGATACGTAGATTCTCAATCACTCATCGTCCCGGGTGCGCTTCTTCTGGGGCAGGTGGAGACGGCCAACCTATCGGACATCATCACCGACGCTTTCATGGGCATGGAGCACATTGTGCAGGTCAGCGCCAGAGATTTCCTGGATGCTGGTAACTGGAGCGAATGGAGTGTGGAAGCCAGAGCCACGCCGTGGACCAACACAGAGGAACCAGGTGAGAGCATGAGATGGCGGCACCAAGACCAGTTATTGGAGATCCTTGCAGTTGACCGCAGTGGTCCATCTCTATATTAAATTGCATGCAGTGCTAAGAAAATGAGCTGCAGTGGAACGTAATGTCACATGTACCCAAGTAACACCCTAGAGGTAACATACTGCCCCGCCCCCGAGGAGCATCCTGATAGAGCTTGGATGCTACAGTAAGATCTCGGGGCCAATATCAGTGACCACTTCAATGAGTTCATGTGGGTCCGGTTTCTCCACTACCCCTAGTGGGGTCTAGTTTCTCTAGTGCCCCTCAGTTGGTTGGCGCTTACCTTGCCTATATTGTAATATATCCGACCTAAAGACCAGAAATGTGATGCCCGGTGACCCCTGTAGACTGCACCCGTGTGACTCTTCACTGCTCTCTCCATAGAGATGGCCTCAGACGTCACTAACGAAACCACTACAGAGGAGCCCGAACCTCAAGTCCAGGAACCTATCGGTAACTTTTTGGTTTTTGTACCATGTGACTTGCACTAACCAATAGAGATATTGCTTCTGTAACACAGGCCACTCAATGGTATTTACTAAAACGGAGGCCCCAGAATAGCTGCGATACACAGGAGCATTGATTGTTATGGCTGGTAAATGTAGGGAAGCAAAGGGATGATCTACTTACTGACGTTCTCCAAGCCAAGTGCCGTGCAGATAAATACAGGCTATCGCTCTCTGCTATCAGCCACTGACTGTAGTGTTCTTCAGTAGGATCAGTGTCTGTCATATACCATGGCAGGGGTCCCTATCCAGGACATCTGTGTGCAACAGACTTACAGCCTAGAGAGGGAGCCCTACTGAACACCCCCTCCCCCGTTATATAAGATGTATGTGAGCAGCTATAGAGACACAATATAATGACCATTCTTACTTTATCACCCGGCAGACCCCGTGGAGAAAGTGGCCGTTGTAGTATCTCTGGGGATTTTTGCTTTCGTAGTGCTTGTCGTTTTCTTGGCTATTGGCGCCCTCATCTGGTAAGTAGTAAAATTACAACTATTATATAACACACAACAGATGTTTTTATACTATCCATACTATTATATATAAATGTGACATATCACCCGCAAAACCAAACCATCCCCCCCAGTACTAGTCAGGAAATATTACACTCCTGCACTGGGGCTCACAATCAACAGCTGGAACAACATTCAAAGACATCCAAGGGCAGTATTATAGTAGTTATATTCTTGTACATAGGAGCAGTATTATAGTAGTAATATTCTTGTACATAGGAGGCAGTATTATAGTAGTTATATTCTTGTACATAGGATCAGTATTATAGTAGTTATATTCTTGTACATAGGAGCAGTATTATAGTAGTTATATTCTTGTACATAGGAGGCAGTATTATAGTAGTTATATTCTTGTACATAGGAGCAGTATTATAGTAGTTATATTCTTGTACATAGGAGGCAGTATTATAGTAGTTATATTCTTGTACATAGGAGCAGTATTATAGTAGTTATATTCTTGTACATAGGAGGCAGTATTATAGTAGTTATATTCTTGTACATAGGAGCAGTATTATAGTAGTTATATTCTTGTACATAGGAGCAGTATTATAGCAGTTATATTCTTGTACATAAGAGGCAGTTTTATAGTAGTTATATTCTTGTACATAGAAGCAGTATTATAGTAGTTATAGTCTTGTACATAGGAGCAGTATTATAGTAGTTATATTCTTGTACATAGGAGGCAGTATTATAGTAGTTATATTCTTGTACATAGGAGCAGTATTATAGTAGTTATATTCTTGTACATAGGAGCAGTATTATAGTAGTTATATTCTTGTACATAGGAGCAGTATTATAGTAGTTATATTCTTGTACATAGGAGGCAGTATTATAGTAGTTATATTCTTGTACTTAGGAGCAGTATTATAGTAGTTATATTCTTGTACATAAGAGCAGTATTATAGTAGTTATATTCTTGTACATAGGGGGCAGTATTATAGTAGTTATATTCTTGTACATAGGAGCAGTATTATAGCAGTTATATTCTTGTACATAAGAGGCAGTTTTATAGTAGTTATATTCTTGTACATAGGAGCAGTATTATAGTAGTTATATTCTTGTACATAGGAGCAGTATTATAGTAGATATATTCTTGTACATAGGAGCAGTATTATAGTAGTTATATTCTTGTACATAGAAGCAGTATTATAGTAGTTATAGTCTTGTACATAGGAGCAGTATTATAGCAGTTATATTCTTGTACATAAGAGGCAGTTTTATAGTAGTTATATTCTTGTACATAGGAGCAGTATTATAGTAGTTATATTCTTTTACATAGGAGCAGTATTATAGTAGTTATATTCCTGTACATAGGAGCAGTATTATAGTAGTTATATTCTTGTACATAGGAGGCAGTATTATAGTAGTTATATTCTTGTACATAGGAGCAGTATTATAGTAGTTATATTCTTGTACATAGGAGCAGTATTATAGTAGTTATATTCTTGTACATAGGAGCAGTATTATAGTAGTTATATTCTTGTACATAGGAGCAGTATTATAGTAGTATATTCTTGTACATAGGAGCAGTATTATAGTAGTTATATTCTAGAACATAGGAGCAGTATTATAGTAGTTATATTCTTGTACTTAGGAGCAGTATTATAGTAGTTATATTCTAGAACATAGGAGCAGTATTATAGTAGTTATATTCTTATACATAGGAGCAGTATTATAGTAGTTATATTCTTGTACATAGGAGGCAGTATTATAGTAGTTATATTCTTGTACATAGGAGCAGTATTATAGTAGTTATATTCTTGTACATAGAAGCAGTATTATAGTAGTTATATTCTTGTACATAGGAGCAGTATTATAGTAGTTATATTCTTGTATATAGGAGCAGTACTATAGTAGTTATATTCTTGTACATAGGAGGCAGTATTATAGTAGTTATATTCTTGTATATAGGAGCAGTATTATAGTAGTTATATTCTTGTACATAGGAGCAGTATTATAGTAGTTATATTCTTGTACATAGGAGCAGTATTATAGTAGTTATATTCTTGTACATAGGAGGCAGTATTATAGTAGATATATTCTTGTACATAGAGCAGTATTATAGTAGTTATATTCTTATACATAGGAGGCAGTATTATAGTAGTTATATTCTTGTACATAGCAGAAGTATTATAGTAGTTATATTCTTGTACATAGGGGCAGTATTATAGTAGTTATATTCTTGTACATAGGAGCAGTATTATAGTAGTTATATTCTTGTACATAGGAGGCAGTATTATAGTAGTTTTTATTCTTGTACATAGGAGCAGTATTGTAGTAGTTATATTCTTGTTCATAGGAGGCAGTATTATAGTAGTTATATTCTTGTACATAGGAGCAGTATTATAGCAGTTATATTCTTGTACATAGGAGCAGTATTATAGTAGTTATATTCTTGTACATAGGAGGCAGTATTATAGTAGTTATATTCTTGTACATAGGAGCAGTATTATAGTAGTTCTATTCTTCTACATAGGAGGCAGTATTATAGTAGTTATATTCTTGTACATAGGAGGCAGTATTATAGTAGTTATATTCTTGTACATAGGAGCAGTATTATAGTAGTTATATTCTTGTACATAGGAGCAGTATTATAGTAGTTATATTCTTGTACATAGGAGGCAGTATTATAGTAGTTCTATTCTTGTACATATGAGCAGTATTATAGTAGTTATATCCTTGTACATAGGAGCAGTATTATAGTAGTTATATTCTTGTACATAGGAGCAGTATTATAGTAGTTATATTCTTCTACATAGGAGCAGTATTATAGTAGTTATATTCTTCTACATAGGAGGCAGTATTATAGTAGTTATATTCTTCTACATAGGAGCAGTATTATAGTAGTTATATTCTAGAACATAGGAGCAGTATTATAGTAGTTATATTCTTATACATAGGAGCAGTATTATAGTAGTTATATTCTTGTACATAGGAGGCAGTATTATAGTAGTTATATTCTTGTACATAGGAGCAGTATTATAGTAGTTATATTCTTGTATATAGGAGCAGTATTATAGTAGTTATATTCTTGTACATAGGAGGCAGTATTATAGTAGTTATATTCTTGTATATAGGAGCAGTATTATAGTAGTTATATTCTTGTACATAGGAGCAGTATTATAGTAGTTATATTCTTGTACATAGGAGCAGTATTATAGTAGTTATATTCTTGTACATAGGAGGCAGTATTATAGTAGATATATTCTTGTACATAGAGCAGTATTATAGTAGTTATATTCTTATACATAGGAGGCAGTATTATAGTAGTTATATTCTTGTACATAGCAGCAGTATTATAGTAGTTATATTCTTGTACATAGGAGCAGTATTATAGTAGTTATATTATTGTACATAGGAGCAGTATTATAGTAGTTATATTCTTGTACATTGGAGCAGTATTATAGTAGTTATATTCTTGTACATAGGAGAAGTATTATAGTAGTTATATTCTTGTACTTAGGAGCAGTATTATAGTAGTTATATTCTTGTACATAGGAGGCAGTATTATAGTAGTTATATTATTGTACATAGGGGCAGTATTATAGTAGTTATATTCTTGTACATAGGAGCAGTATTATAGTAGTTATATTCTTGTACATAGGAGGCAGTATTATAGTAGTTTTTATTCTTGTACATAGGAGCAGTATTGTAGTAGTTATATTCTTGTTCATAGGAGGCAGTATTATAGTAGTTATATTCTTGTACATAGGAGCAGTATTATAGTAGTTATATTCTTGTACATAGGAGCAGTATTATAGTAGTTATATTCTTGTACATAGGAGGCAGTATTATAGTAGTTATATTCTTGTACATAGGAGCAGTATTATAGTAGTTATATTCTTGTACATAGGAGCAGTATTATAGTAGTTATATTCTTGTACATAGGAGCAGTATTATAGTAGTTATATTCTTGTACATAGGAGCAGTATTATAGTAGTTATATTCTTGTACATAGGAGCAGTATTATAGTAGTTATATTCTTGTACATAGGAGGCAGTATTATAGTAGTTATATTCTTGTACATAGGAGCAGTATTATAGTAGTTATATTCTTGTACATAGGAGCAGTATTATAGCAGTTATATTCTTGTACATAGGAGCAGTATTATAGTAGTTCTATTCTTGTACACAGGAGCAGTATTATAGTAGTTATATTCTTGTACATAGGAGCAGTATTATAGTAGTTCTATTCTTCTACATAGGAGGCAGTATTATAGTAGTTCTATTCTTCTACATAGGAGGCAGTATTATAGTAGTTCTATTCTTGTACATAGGAGCAGTATTATAGTAGTTATATTCTTCTACATAGAAGGCAGTATTATAGTAGTTATATTCTTCTACATAGGAGCAGTATTATAGTAGTTATATTCTTCTACATAGGAGGCAGTATTATAGCTGTACCATTTGTTCCTAATAACTGCCTAGCGTTGAGCGGAGAGCACCATTTACATATACTGTATCACTATTATGATCCCTTCTCTCCTTACAGATTCATAGTTTGTTGCAGTAGATCCCTGTGGGGTGTTGCAAACAACTAATGATTTTAGCTGCCAATTACCTGACAAACAAGTAACGTACTCTTATGTCCGGTGATCGGCACTACATTTACACCAGGCAATTATCTGGGATGAATATTCCTAAGAACATTTGTTAATGATAATTAGCCTGACAGTCTTCACATGTGAAGTGATTTACCAGGAGAATGGTGATGGCTGCTCTGGATGTGAAACATGATGCAGCTCGGTATGTTTTCTTTCAGTATTTTTTTTTATATGTACATCTTTTTCATAGGGTAAGAGTTGGAAGGACAGTGAAAGATGGCGGAATAAAGACAAACTTTCTGACAGCCATTCATCTGAAGACTCTGCCCAGTAAGTGTTCTCAGCAGCTCATGGTGGACTTCCGCCATTTCTCTCAGTCTCGTGTCTTGTCTGATATTTCTGCTGATCTGGTTACGTTGGGGACACGTACCCTGAGGGCACCGTGCAAAAAGATGACGCCTCATTAACTGCAGATCTATCTGAGATTTTCTGTTACATTTTTTTTATATTTCTGCTTCTTTGTACCTTTATTAGATTACTCCCATTGTATGTGGGTAAGAAAAAGTGGCAAACAGATTTATTTATTTTTTACTTTTTTTTCTTTTACGCTGGGATTTTGGTGCTTGAAGTTATTGATTTTAGACTGGCATATCTTTGTAGTTCTCCTGCTCGCATGGTCTTATGACAACACTTCCCGTCTGGTTTTCTGCAAAGTTTCATTTTAATTGTGTTTTTAAAATACTGACTTAAATGTGGATTCACATAAGGCTACATTCACACGGCCGGATCTATTCTGCGGTCTGCCAACCGCAGATCCGCAAAATGCGGATACCGGCGGCGTGTTTTTCGCAGGTTTTCGCGGGCCACACACGGATCACATCATAGAAATGAATGGGTCCATGTGTGGTTCATAGATAACGTGGATCTGACACAGACCGAAAACACGGTCGTGTGAATGAGGCCCAAGGGGCTACACATCTATAGGAGTTAGTAAGTAAGTGGACCTTGATGTGGGGGCTCATTCTGAACAGTGGATGAGCGATAATGTAAATTACAGGAAGTGTTGTCATGTGGACGACGAGGAGCTAAGCAGCTCTAGGTGACCCCTAATGTTGGGTGCAATTTAGACAGATCTTTGGACTTCGGTTCTTAAAGGGGTATTCTGTCCACAAGGTAGCGGATAATTATTAGATTGTGGGGACCCCCACCGATAATGAGAACAGGGACCCCATCAATGGACTGAGTGGCTGGTCAGAATCTGCGCCACCGCTCCATTCATTCCAGTGGGAGTTCCGATGATGGCGCTATCTCTGGCGCTCCCATAGAAATGAATGTAGGGGTGGCCTCTCCGTCCCTTTCAGGGAGGGCGCTCCACGGGATATGGGGCCCCCGTTCTCATGATCGGAGGGGGTCCTAGCAGTAGGATCCCCACCGATCTAATAGTTCTCCTCTATTTTGTGGATCGGGGATGACTTTTTCTCGCCGGAATACCCCTTTAAGTTTATCTTATATGACTTTATTTTATTATTCACTGTATGAATTCCAGGGCTGGGAGTGACGACTATACCCTTGTATTTCCTTATCTACAGAGAACCAGATTTTATAGTCGCCTTGAAACGTCGGAATTGCCTCCCAAGCAGATATGTGACTAAGGCGTTGAGTATCTTCAGCTCTCCTCATCTCTAAGGATATGAGTTGAAAGAATGACTTTTGTCAGAATGGAGAAGTTGCAGTTCAAGGACTGTCCACCAGGCGGCAGACACGCATCTTCTGTCAGGACGGGTGGACTGTGGACTGTACGGCGGAGGATCAGAGCATTCAATGCAGAGCATCCTCTTCTTCAGATGGCAGCTTGTTCATGATACACTCTCCAATGACAACCTGGTATTATCCCCAGCGAGGCGCCACTTTGATCGGGCTGGAGTTCAGTGAACTATTTTTTGCTGCTATCACATAGACTTTTCTTCACAAGACAATGCACTCCACACCTGCTCTTCTCACACACCAGCTGATAACAGAGAACAGATCGCACACTACCTTGTGGCATTCAAGATTTAAGCACAATTTTTCCTATGTAGCTCTCTATGATCATATCCTAGCGCTGACAAAGCAGTTCATGAAGCTAAACGAGGTCCAGGTTCTCCCAGGATCCTCTTACCTTCTCACTCAGCACATGCATGCTACCACGTGGACTCCTGATTGGTGTGTTGGGACTGGACACCATGTTTAGGGGACAGCAAATCACTGCCATAAAGTAACCGTGTGGGATTATGAAGAGATCCTGCCGGTTACGCCAACTTTGCTTCCCCCACAATCACTGGTTAATCGGTGGAACCTGGAAATGTCTCTGATCTTCTCTATTTTTACTTCATTTATTTCCATATTGCCAGGCTGGTTCCTCGTGTTGTTGTGTAGTAGCTCTGAGGTCCTGTATGGTGTGACTTCGCTCATTATGTCCATGGTATCTAAGTGTATATTCCCTCAGATCTCCTCGGCGGTGTCATACAATCGTCTGTAGACATGAGAGAGTTATTTGCACATCCGTCCAATTTTTGTTTTGCTGACGTTCTTATGCCTATGGCAGGCCATAGACATTACGCTGGTTGTAGGTCCAGGCCATAGACATTACGCTGGTTGTAGGTCCTACTTAAATTGGATGGCTATTCCAATAAATATCTCATGTCTATGACCAGTTTTAGTCTTGTGTGACTGCCCTGACTCCCTCCATGTTGTGTGATTGGATAGCCTCCATGGTCTCATGTGGCTAGACCATCCTCTATCTCGTGTGGCTGCCCTGACTCCCTCCATGTTGTGTGATTGGATAGCCTCCGTGGTCTCATGCGGCTAGACCATCCTCTATCTCGTGTGGCTGCCCTGACTCCCTCCATGGTCCCATGGAGCTAGAATGTCCTCTGTCTCATGTGACTGCCCTGGCTCCCTCTATGTCCATGTTGTGCACCTGGATTGTCCTCCTCGATATACTACCATAGCATCGAGGGTGGTGTAAGATACCTATATATACTTCATTATGTTTGTCATATTGTTAATATTATAGAGCTTTTGTGACATGGAGCAGGTCTCATCCTAATGGATCTGCTCCTCTGAAGAGGATCTTGGTCGTCAGTTGCTTCGAAACTGAATTACGATACTTGGTGGAATAGGAAATATTCTGCTGCCAAACAGATGATTCTCTACGTTTATGCCCCTGAGGTTACTTGGTGGCATGTCTTGAAGGCCAAGGCTAGACTAAGGACAATAATGACAAATACCAGATACCTGACATAAGATAGTTATCAGACTCAGCCACAATTTTTCACTAGTATAGTCAGTGCTGTGCAACTCTCAATGGCTGCGTCATCATGGATCCATTGTGTCTGAGGGTAGGTCTCTGTCAGAGCACTATAGGATTAAGCGTCAGCTGCCTACCTGCTCACCATGTTGTGTCCAACTTCTACACTGCTATAAACACATGGATAGTTTTTCAGTATACACTTTTACAGGTAATGTTAAGGCAAGTAAAGAGATTTTTTTAAATATACATTTACTAAAAATGTTAAAATTTTTTGATGAATCCCATGTCTTCCTCTGTAGATGGTCAATATTCTCCTCTGTAGATGACTGGTCTCCTATGTAGATGGCCGCTCTTTTTCTCTGTAGGTGGCCGATCTCCTTCTCCGTAGATGGACAATCTTCTCCTCTGTACATGACTGATCTCCTCCTCCTTAGATGGCTGATCTCCTCTGTAGTTGGCCAGTATCCTCCTCTATAGATGGCCGATCTCCTCCTCTTTAGATGACCGATCTCCTTCTCTTTAGACGGTCGATCGACTACTCTGTAGATGACCGATCTGATCTCCTCCTCTCTAGTTGGCCGATCTCCTCCTCTTTAGACGGTCGATCGACTACTCTGTAGATGGCCGATCTCCTCCTCTATAGATGACCGATCTCCTCCTGTAGATGGCTGACCTCTTCTGCTGATCTCTCCACCCCTTGGTTTGCTCTTTTGCACAGATTTCACAGTGATAATTACTTTTAAGGAGCAGTCAGTTGAGCTGTGGGGTCATGGGGGATTACTACCATTATGTGTGATCTGGGACATGATGAGTGAATGTAAAGTGGGCCATATACATTAGATATGCTCATACATATACACGTCTAGCTGAGGCAGCTTATCCCCCTGGAGAACATACAGTACAGACCAAAAGTTTGGACACACCTTCTCATTCAAAGAGTTTTCTTTATTTTCATGACTATGAAGGCATCAAAACTATGAATTAACACATGTGGAATTATATACATAACAAACAAGTGTGAAACAACTGAAAATATGTAATATTCTAGGTTCTTCAAAGTAGCCACCTTTTGCATTGATTACTGCTTTGCACACTCTTGGCATTCTCTTGATGAGATTCAAGAGGTAGTCCCCTGAAATGGTCTTCCAACAGTCTTGAAGGAGTTCCCGGAGATGCTTAGCACTTGTTGGCCCTTTTGCCTTCACTCTGCGGTCCAGCTCACCCCAAACCATCTCGATTGGGTTCAGGTCCGGTGACTGTGGAGGCCAGGTCATCTGGCGCAGCACCCCATCACTCTCCTTCATGGTCAAATAGCCCTTACTTTCAAAGGTTTCCCAATTTTTCGGCTGACTGACTGACCTTCACAAATTCTAACAGTCTATTCAGTAGGACTATCAGCTGTGTATCCACCTGACTTCTCCTCAACGCAACTGATGGTCCCAACCCCATTTATAAGGCAAGAAATCCCACTTATTAAACCTGACAGGGCACACCTGTGAAGTGAAAACCATTTCAGGGGACTACCTCTTGAAGCTCATCAAGAGAATGCCAAGAGTGTGCAAAGCAGTAATCAAAGCAAAAGGTGGCTACTTTGAAGAACCTAGAATATGACATATTTTCAGTTGTTTCACACTTGTTTGTTATGTATATAATTCCATATGTTAATTCATAGTTTTGATGCCTTCAGTGTGAATCTACAATTTTCATAGTCATGAAAATAAAGAAAACTCTTTGAATGAGAAGGTGTGTCCAAACTTTTGGTCTGTACTGTAGGGTTTGACTGACATTCGTCTAATGCGTACGGACATCAGCCATTGTGACCCCAGAACCACACACTACATAATCATAAGATCCACACCCTACATCCTGGTGTTTCCGACCTTTTTGTTGCATCTATATAAGTCATAGGAGTAGCAAGGCCTCAGGTTTACATGTGGAAGTCCTGATACCATTAAACCTAAACTTAGAAGAGAACTAAAAATGTAAAACCCCTTTGAGTTGTTGGGTCGGTGGTTGGAAATTTTGCTGTTGATTTCAGTGGTGCGGTGTTGGGTCAAAGAAACGGGCCAGCAGTTGGTTGGGTGCCGTCAGAACCCAGAACATGTCCATTACCATTTCAGCTATTCATTTTTATTTAAAGGGAAAGTGAGAGAGGTGATCAAGTTCTTGTAGATCACACAGGTTCTAGTCATAGGATGGGGTCACTGTGTACTGTATGTATTACAGCTGGGACGAGTGCTGCCCACTGTAACCGGGCGGATGATGTAAAGTGGGGTGAGGAGTGGGGCACAGGGCTGAAAAATTATCCATAATGCCCACAGTGCATCAAAAATACTTGCCCCATTTTTGAGTGGCATGGAAACCCCACGCCAAAGAAGCTGTAACAGATGTTGTGATTGACACCATGTTGCAACGTCTGAGACTATGTTACATCTGGCACCACATACAATGTCTGACACCATGTTACAGCATCTGAGACCACGTTATGACGTCTGACCCCGTGTCTGACACCATGTTCCATTGTCCGAGACCATGTTACAACGTCTGAGACCATGTTATAACGTCTGAGTCCACGTTACAACGTTTGAGTCCATGTTACAACATTTGAGACCATGTTCCATTGTCCGAGACCATGTTATAACGTCTGAGACCATGTTACAACGGCTGAGACCATGTTATAACGTCTGAGACCATGTTACAACGTCTGAGACCATGTTACAACGTCTGAGACCATGTTACAACGTCTGAGACCATGTTACAACGTCTGAGACCATGTTACAACGTCTGAGACCATGTTACAACGTCTGAGACCATGTTACAACGTCTGAGACCATGTTACAACGTCTGAGACCATGTTACAACGTCTGAGACCATGTTACAACGTCTGAGACCATGTTACAACATCTGAGACCATGTTACAACATCTGAGACCATGTTCCATTGTCTGAGACCATGTTACAACATCTGAGACCATGTTACAACATCTGAGACCATGTTACAACATCTGAGACCATGTTACAACATCTGAGACCATGTTACAACATCTGAGATCATGTTACAAAGTCTGACACCATGTTCTATTGTTCTATTGTCCGAGACCATGTTGGAACGTCTGAGACCATGTTACAACGTCTGAGACCATGTTATAACGTCCAAGTCCATGTTACAACGTCTGAGACCATGTTACAACATCTGAGACCATGTTTCATTGTCTGAGACCATGTTACAACATCTGAGACCATGTTACAACATCTGAGACCATGTTACAACATCTGAGACCATGTTACAACATCTGAGACCATGTTACAACATCTGAGATCATGTTACAAAGTCTGACACCATGTTCTATTGTCCGAGACCATGTTGGAACGTCCGAGACCATGTTACAACGTCTGAGACCATGTTATAACGTCCAAGTCCATGTTACAACGTCCGAGTCCATGTTACAACGTCTGAGTCCACGTTACAACGTTTGAGTCCACGTTACAACATTTGAGACCATGTTCCATTGTCCGAGACCATGTTATAACGTCTGAGACCATGTTATAACGTCTGAGACCATGTTACAACGTCTGAGACCATGTTACAACGTCTGAGACCATGTTACAACGTCTGAGACCATGTTACAACGTCTGAGACCATGTTACAACATCTGAGACCATGTTACAACATCTGAGACCATGTTACAACATCTGAGATCATGTTACAAAGTCTGACACCATGTTCTATTGTCCGAGACCATGTTGGAACGTCTGAGACCATGTTACAACATCTCAGACCATGTTACAATGTCTGACATCATGTTCCATTGTCCGAGACCATGTTACAACATCTGAGACCATGTTACAACATCTGAGACCATGTTCCATTGTCTGACACCTGTTACTAATCACTATGTTGCTGATTTTAAGCTCTTGTTCTGGCCGGAGAGGATCTGACCGCAGTGCGCTTCCATGGGATGAGGGGACAGGAAGTCTGCTGTGCGCAGGGGAATGTCTTCCCTCCATAATGATCTCAGCCATCTCCTGTTCCTGCTACTTCTATATGTGTCTTATATCGTGAGCTTTATTATATAGTTACATAGTTAATACGGTCCATCAAGTTCAACCAAGGGATCGGTGGGGTCACAAGACGAGCAGCTGTGGACACAGGTTCAGATGATAAACACTATAGAACTCACATACGTACGGCAGCTGCGTATATTGGCGATCACTGGATTGAAACGCTGGCACACAGTCAAACCAAGAAAAAAAAATCCTTCGTCTGAAAAATGTTGAAAACTTTATTTGTAAGAAATTCTAAAATTACAGAAAAAGCATCGGGTGCATGAGATTAAAAAGAATTTAACCCGTCCGCCCAATGGTTTTTCAACAAATAAAGTTTTCAAGATTTTTAAGACGCTGGATTTTTTCTTATTTTTTTTTTTCTTGGTTCAGATAATAGGCTCCGGAGACGCAGATCCTTCCACTCCGATCTCCCATGGAATACGATGAGAAAATCAGTTGACTTTTTGCAAAAGCGATGCAATATGAGGAGATGTCGATGGGCTCTCAATGATCGAGGGGGACCTGCCTCTCCAGCGCCATCTGTTGGTGATAGCCGCCCTACAGTCAATGTCCCACCGTTCGGCTCAGGGACGCACCCGCTTGGATTGCTGAGATCCCATAATGCATTGCACTAAGCGAAGGCGTGGCGTTTTCTATCTGTAAAGCGCTACATCCTCCAACATGCTTTGTAAATGCCATGGACCTGCAGGGGGCAGCAGTGAGACACGGGCGGAAGAGGAAGCTCGGCCCTTGTCTGTGTAGTCACATTTTTATTGTATTGTATGACGCCATTTATTCCTTCCCCCGGTATATAGGGCGTCCTGTACATACATGTCACGTTACATATGGACAGTATCTGTCCCCGCGGAGCTCGCCGTTGATCTGTATATCTAAGTTAGATGAATCTTCGTCACTTTCCGTGTCCGTTCGTTGTAGAAATTCAGAGATTGTCGCCATGAATCTCCTGTGACAACCCGCCGTTCATCTGTAGCCATAGAAATCTGTCAGTGTCGTCGGTGTCTTATACCGTAGCCGTCCCCTGTCGTCGCCCTCCCCCACATTATGGTGTCTATTAACCGTTTGTGCCCTGTATATATATCATCTAGTCTGTGTTCTCGTTTTTCACTCCTCGTGTATCCAGGACATTGTAAAAATAAAGCTGCGGTGGTGATGACGATGATGATGATGGATGCCGCCTCTGTTACCGCTCGTGTCTCCCCGTTTCTGCATCATCCCTAACTTTTACTCTACGAATGGACGCTCTCAGGCTACACGATAGGTGATGGACGGCCATCACACGTCCGTTTTATGGCCAATGGTAATCTATGGGGTTATTCACACAGCAGTTTTTTTGATGGACAGTTAATAACGGATGTTGTCCGTTTTTCACTGACCGACTGCCCCCATACATTTGAATGGGTCAGTTTTTTTTTCACTGTTGTGTGCAGGTAGCTTCACTTGACATATTTTGAAAATCTGCCTACAAAATTCAGCGCTGAATCCATGAGCTTTTTTATGCTTTTTTCATGCACTTTTTGGGTGTTTACTCCAATCTAAAACTGTTTTTATTTAGCTTGCGGTTTTTGGTGCAGATCTGTGCCCATTACGCTTCCCATTCATTCAGCGCAGATTCTGCCCCAAGATCGGGCGCGCTGCTTCTGTTTCCCATTGAAATGAATGGGAGGATGTTTTAAGGTATTTTTGGAGCTGATTTTGAGGTAGAAACCTTCCAAAATCAGCGCCAAAAACTGGTCCTTAGGTACCTGCAAAAAGTGCAGATTTGTATGCAGAAAATCCACATAAAACCGCCACTAAAACTGCATTAAAAAAACATACAAAAATCCTCACTGTTTATTGCGGTTTTTATGTGTTTTTTTGGGGGGGATTTTCAGTTTATGGGAAAAATCACTCTGCAGAAGGAGCGGAAACAATTGACGTGATCCAGATTTTAAAATCCACATAAAAAGTCCATTTCCACACAGAAGAAAAAAAGCAAAGTGTCCATGAGATTTGCAGAATCTGTCACTGTATTACGATGTGTTTTTTCAATGCAGAAACCCGCAGTGTAATCCGCATTGTGCGCAGGTAGCCAAAGGCCTCCTTCACACGACCACGTTTTTCACGCATCATATCTGCGTTCAGGAAAAATCACGGCGTGTTCTATATTGTGCAGCTCTGGCTCTATAGAAGTGAATGGGGCGTTTTTCACTGATGGTGGCTAGGAGATGTTGACTTACTAGGATGGACGATTAGTACGGCCATTTTACCACCCCATCCCCTTTCCCATAACAAACACACGGAGACCTCATTTTTGATGTAAAAGGCCGTAGCGGCCCATTTATTAACAGATTAACTTGCATATATATCTGAACAATGTCCCAACTTCATGACCACCTGATAATGAGGGATCCTGGAAGGCAACCACATCCTTTTGATCCTCAGTTGAAGTTTTACCTTACCCTCGGCCGCACTCACCGACCCAAGGGCACCAAACATAAACATCATGCCCCTGCAGGCCTTCTAGCCCAAACAGGAGCCCCCATCCTTCAACTCACCAAACCTCCTAAGATGCACGCCCCAAAGAGTCATGCAACTATTCCAAATAGTTTTGCCTCCCAGAATCCCCCTTTTTACCTGCCACAAACGAACATCATGACATCTCACCTATGTTCGTCCTGCCACACCTCCCACAAATCAATCCCTACCTCATTCAAATGAACTCCATCTGCCCGTAGAAACTGAGTAGACGCCTCCTCCAACTCCCTATGACGCACCACAAATCCCCCTTGCCGCCGTACAAATCGCCCGACCTCCTTGTTCAACTTTGTCCGTGCCTTGTTGATACAATCTACGGATCTAGCAAACCGCTATGTATGACAGGCTACCACCTCAGACCAGACGATCAACAGGCCCACAGCCACAACAAATCCAACTTGATGTCCCTTATGACATCCCTAGATCGACGCACCCTCAAATCGTTCCCACTAACATGAAGAACCAAAATATCTGGAAATCTATCTAAAGAAACATAGAATCTAAACTCCGGAAGAACCGAACCCAACCCCACAAAAGACCCCGTAAACCTATCCAATGAACCTGTACCACCTCGTTCAGAAAACCCAACTGTCTTCCGTTCTTTCGAACATCAATATATGTAAGAGTGCCCCAATATCCAGGCCAAACACGAAGAGGACCCTGCAGCGCCCCCCTCTTACCTCCCTGTAACCCACCAAACAACAAGCCATCTACTCCATCACCAACTAAAGCGAATGAGGGTGAACGTAAGAACGAAAACATGCCGACTCCCAACGGCCGATCCGCTCAATTGCAGCATCGCCTAAACCCCACCTGGCTGCCTCTGTAGCCGCCCCGATCCTAAAGGAATGGGAAGCAAACTCCCCCTGCCGGCAAACCCACGACTGTAAATTGCTATAAACTGAAAACTGGAGAGAGCGGAGCCATTCTGAAGAACTAACAAAGGTTCCATACCCTCCGGGCGATGCTGCAACAATTCCTCCACACATCGAACCGGACACACCGCACAGCCTAACAACGGGTGTAGATTAATCCGCAAACCTTTCCCAACTGGGTCAGTCTTTGACCTCCTCAACAAACACTGCAAACCATCCGTCCCGACACTTACGTCCCCCCGCAGCAAAACCCCAACCCGTTTGCTACTGCTAGAAACCCGAAATGCCCCAAAGAAAGCCAAAGAAAAAGCCGCCCAAAACAAACAAGCCTCGTATTCAGACCTGCAAACTTCCTTTAACATTTTACACACTGTCTGTAACGCCAAAAACGAGACCAGCGCACCCCGCCTATAACCCTTCAGCGCCTGACGCACCAAAAAACCTTTAGATACATCCACTAACCCCCGTAAACGCAACCAAAGAGCAACCGCCAGAACCTTTTTTGACACTGCTGAAAACGACTCACCGCTCTCAAAGGATAACCCCACTAAAAACACTAATAACATCTCAAAATCATCTGACGAAATGCAGCCCCCGACTTGATCTATCAACTTTTCCCACTGCGACCAAACCGATGCATAAGCCGACCACATACCTCTACCGACCGATTGCCGAATCAAGGATACTGACACCCCAAGGCCATCCTCCAGAGCCACTGGGGGCAAGGAAGCCCTTTCTCGTCCGCTGCTGGCACCAACCGACAAAAACGATCCCACTGGAAACGAGAAAGAGAATCTGCCACTGAATTATCAACCCCGGGCACATGCACTGCTACAAAACATGAATTTAACTCCAACCCCCTAAGAACCAAATGCCGTAACAATCGCAAGACCGGCAATGAACTAGCTGTTTGCCGGTACCACCCCTAGATTATCGCAACAGAACCACACGCGTTTGATACGTAACAGGTTCCCCCACAATTCAGTCGCTAATAAGAACGGAAATAACTCCAAAAGCGCCAAATTGGTTAAGAAACCCGCCCTACGCCAATCCTCCGGCCAATGACCCACACTCCACTGTCCCCGACAAAAAAAAACATAACCACACGCCCCGGACGCATCCGTATACAACTCCAAATCAAAACTAGACACTGGCGCCTCCATCCAAACTGAACGCCCATTAAACTTGAGCAAAAAACTATCCCAAACCACCAAGTCATCCCTTACTTCCGCTCACAATCTCACATAGTGAAACGGTGCTGTCACCCCTGCTATCGCTAAAGCCAAACGTCTACAAAAAACCCAACCCGTCGGCAAGATTCGACAAGCAAAATTCTATTTTTCCAACACTGACTGTACGTAAAATTGACCCTCCCATCGAAACCCCAACAAATGAAAACTTGGATGAATCGGCAGCAAACAGAATGCCGCTTCGATACCCCGACCAAAACGCTGAACTCAACTGACCGCCGCATCAAACGACGTGTATGAAACCGAACATAACTCTCGCTCAATACCATCATTAACCAAACTCCCAGCCGGATAAGAGAGGTGGTGAATGAGCCAGAATTAGTTTGGTTCCTTTTTAGGAACCAAGCCAAGGGGAGACACCCTCAACCCCGGCAAAGGAGGCACAGAAAACGGCCCCGCTATCCGACCCGCTCTCAATTCTTTCTCTATCCTTTGCTTCACCACGTCTGGGCTGGTCAATGCTGAAACCAAGTTCCTCACCACCGCTTTGGAACCAACCGATTCGCACGGAATTCGAAACCCTTCCGTAAAACCCGAACGCAACAATTCAGCCCCTTCCTTATTTGGATATCTCTTTAGGAATGGCAACATCGCGTCCACCCTCACCAGTGTCATTCCTCTTATGCACAGCCTCGAATCCCCTACCCCACCTCGCTTGAAACAATGGGATAAGCTGTGCGCCCCCCCCTACTACAGGAGCATTCATGCTTGAACCGGCAATCAGAAAGGAACTTGCAGAACCCTTCATTGTATTGCCAGCAACACCCTTTCCTACCGCCCGCTGACGAATCCGAGGCCAAGGAACCCCCGGCCTCCCTGCGAAAGGGCTGCATCCCTGCCTTTGGAGCCACTATCAAATGCATCCAAAGACTAATGTATTTGTGATCCCATCTGATACTGGGCCGCACCGCCTTCCGCTGCCGAAACTATTCGTCATACCTAAGCCAAGCTACTCCCCCGTACACCCTGTCAGCCTCTCCAATGGCGTCCATATAATAACATAACACCAAGCACTGTTCCGGGAACTTTTCCCCCATTACACTAGCCAAAATCTCAAACGCTTATCAAAAGGTAACGCCGCTTCTCCTCTTCTTCCTTCTTGCTCTCGTCAGGTTTTTTTTCCCCCATCTAGGTTAAACTTCTCTAAAGGAAGCAACGAAAAAATTTCTACATATTCTCCCTTCCAAATCTTCTCCCTAACCTGCTTCAAATGTGCCCCAAGGGGACCTTCAAAGCACACATAAACTTCCCCTCTCGCCGCGTCCGCCAACCTTACGTCCTCAACCACTGCAACTTTTTTGCTACTCCCTGCTACCACACCAGAAGGCCCCGCCACTTCAGACCCGTCTGATGCCAACTCAGGCCTCCTTCCTGTGGAACCTTAACTCTCCCCTGCTGTAGCAAGCGCCGGTGCCCAAGCCGTAGATGGAGAAACCCCGAACTAGACCCCAAGGGCGACACCAATGCCAACAACCCCGCCAACAACTCCTGCGCCATCCTTCCCGCACTCTCAACCCCAGTTATGCCTGCACTACTCTCCCCAAACCCCTCCTGAATTGCACGCTGTACCCCTGCCGTCCACTCACAAGGCCGTCCCTGAGAGGACCTCTCAGCGGCCGCTGGACTTTTTCGCGCTGATCTTCCTTGGGTCATCGGGGTTGATGTCTCAGCAGGAACAGGACAGATGCACGGCGTCGCTGTATCATCCAACCTCTCCTGGGCATCCCAAGTGTCTTGGCTCTATTGCCCTTCTTTAACCGACCTGACGGCTGGAGACCCCCCCCCCGCGATCCATAAGGGGCAGGGCCTGCATCTTCATCCATGATAGGACCTAACCTTCCATCCACTGGAGACACTTGACCAGACCTGGTGTACCGGCGCTCCCTTGTGTACATTCTGAGTACACTTCCCAGCAGACTGGCTCCTCAACTCTCCTGACACCCTGCCATCACTAGCCGCACTAACATGCAGAGGGGGAGGTGCTTCCCCTTCCTCATTCGCTCCGGCTCCAGAAGAAAGCTGCCGGCCATGGCCACTAGGCCGCAGCGCTCTACTCCTCTCCCTGCTCCTCCTGACGACTTGGCCCCCATCTGGAGAAGCCGCTCCCCGGCCTGATGAGGGACCCGCCTGACGCCTGCTGCCCGCGGTCCCGCTGACAGGTACAACCTGTACTGAGGCTCACCCCCAAATCTCCTGCTGGGGGAATGCTGTCGGCTGACTAGACCCCCCACGCTGCCTGGAAGAGCCGGCGGGGGAACACCCCCACCCCTCTCCCGCTGGTCCCTGCCGCTGTATCAGATTCCTCCCGCTGCAGCGGCGGGCAGCTGTGGAGCACCCCCCTCGCCGCACCGGAGGGTCCCTGCTGGGTAGGGTGGCCAGACGTCCGGTTTTAGGAGGACAGTCCGGTTTTCAGGCTCCCTGTTCTCCGTCCGGCGCAGGGCCTGGACGGACAAAGGGATGTCCACCTTTTCAGTAGCTCACGCTCAGACAGCAGCACTGCGCTGTCTGAGCGTACGCTGCAGCAACTGACCGAGGCTTCTCTCACCCCCAGTCAGTCACTAGAGCCGCAGACATGGCTCCCTGTGGCTGACTGAGGGGAGAGAAGCCCCCCGCTCACCTTCTATTCACAAAGTTCTTCCCTCTCCTCCCCCGTGTTTTTCTGTAAGCGGTCGTGTAGACGTCAGGATATTACCGCAGAGGCTCCTTCCCCTCGTCCGCTGATCGCTCCCTCGAAGGCCTCGCTATAGGCTACATGCACACGACCGTATGTGTTTTGCGGTCAGCAAATTGCAGATCTGCAAAAAAAAGGATGACATCCGGGTTTTTTTGCGGATCCATTATAACAATGCCTAAAACGGACAAGAATAGGACATGTTCTATTTTTTTTGCGGGGCTACGGAACGGACATACTGATGCGGACAGCACACCATTTTTTGTGGACCCATTAAAATGAATGGGTCCGCATCCTATCCGCAAAAAAAACGGAATGGAAACGGAAACAAAATACCTCCGTGTGCATGAGGCCATAGGCTCATAGTCAGTAGGGTATGGGAAGGAGAGGACGAGCTGGGGAGCGGTCCTGCAGGTAGGTGCCCCGTGACCAGAAGACGCCGCTCTATAGCCCCCCAGGTGACAATGGAAACCCTCCGCAGACAGGACCAGCGGTTTATTCGTTTTATTACTTGTACGTAGAATATCCGGCACCACAGGAGCTTACACTCTACAGGACGTCATGTGTAAGATACAACATCATTATAAGCTGCAGGAACAAGCTGAGATAATACGAGGACCCCCAAGTGTTGCAGGACCCCCAGACGGTAATGGGATCCCTGAAGGGCTTGAGTCCCCGTTTTTGTCAATGGTGGGTGTCCCAGCAAATTATGGATGGGGGAGGGGGGTAGCTTGAAATTACCAGAATGCCCCTTTAAGCTCTGTATAAATAAAAAACTTCTACAGCTTCCTAATATGGTCTGTGTTTCAATTACCCTTCCTTTTTCAAGATCACCGCTTGCTGTCAGTGAATGCACACACTCTCCTTACATTCAGAGGCAGTGATCCTGAATATAGCTAGTCCTGAGAACTGGATACAATTGTAGCTAAACAACCGGACTCCAGACTGATACATTGTAACAAACCAGCAGAGAGGTGTGCGCATCACTGGATACGAGTGTAACGGACCCTCAGCTGAGAGCAGGACTAGGTGTGTACAGGTTTACTGCCTCTGGATGGAAACAAGAGGGTTTCCATTCACTGACAGCAAGCAGAGTTCTTGAAAATGGGGAAGAGCACAAAGTCTTTTAGAAAGTTCTAGAAATTCTCATCTATGCAGAGATTACGTTTTACTTATATAAAAATTACCTTAAAGGGATAGTTCAATATTGGAAAAATCTGGACGTCGTCAGGGCAAGGCGTGATGTAACCTAATAGTCATTACCCGCCGATGTATAGCCACCGATCCAGCGCTGACATTGTTTCCGATCCCACCCACGTGGACAATTTTTTAAAGTCCCAGACGCTCCTTTTTCTTGTCCACCGCGCTCTGCGTCTTAAAGGGTATTTCTAGGTTCACGTGGCAGAAGATGGGGCAGTGACCTCGGGTGGTCCTGGGTGCTGTAGGTGCCAGGGCTGGACTCCCCATCTAAGAGCTCATCACCATGAAGAGAAACGCAGACAGCGGCGGCGGCACATCACGTATCTACAGATGAAGACCCTCCTGGGGGTCGCCTCAAGCCTGCTTTGGATGATGCTTCCTCACCCACTTCTGAAGGAGACGGTTTTTGGGGTCCATACATTTTAACTGGTTGTCAACATGCAGACTGTAAGAGAGAGAAGACAATCAGACATGAGAAAATGGGTGCACAGGAAGAACAGGGGTGTATATGGGGTGTACAGATAGGACGGGGCTTATATACGGAGTGTACAGATAGGACGGGGCGTATATACGGGGTGTACAGATAGGACGGGGCGTATATATGGAGTGTACAGATAGGACGGGGCTTATATACGGAGTGTACAGATAGGACGGGGCGTATATACGGAGTGTACAGATAGGACGGGGTGTATATATGGGGTGTACAGATAGGACGGGGTGTATATACGGGGTGTACAGATAGGACGAGGTGTATATACGGGGTGTACAGATAGGACGGGGTGTATATACAGGGTGTACAGATAGGACGGGGTGTATATACAGGGTGTACAGATAGGACGGATGTATATACGGGGTGTACAGATAGGACGGGGTGTATATACGGGGTGTACAGATAGGACGGGGTGTATATACGAGGTGTACAGATAGGACGAGGCGTATATACGGAGTGTACAGATAGGACGGGTGTATATACGGGGTGTACAGATAGGACGGGTGTATATATGGGGTGTACAGATAGGATGGGGTGTATATATACGGGGTGTACAGATAGGACGGGGTGTATATACGGGGTGTACAGATAGGACGGGTCTATATACAGGGTGTACAGATAGGACGGGGTGTATATACGAGGTGTACAGATAGGACGGGGCGTATATATGGAGTGTACAGATAGGACGGAGCGTATATACGGAGTGTACAGATAGGACGGGGCGTATATACGGGGTATACAGATAGGACGGGGTGTATATACGGGGTGTACAGATAGGACAGGGTGTATATACGGGGTGTACATATAGGACGGGGTGTATATACAGGGTGTACAGATAGGACGGGGTGTATATACAGGGTGTACAGATAGGACGGATGTATATACGGGGTGTACAGATAGGACGGGGTGTACAGATAGGACGGGGTGTATATACAGGGTGTACAGATAGGACGGGGTGTATATACGGGGTGTACAGATAGGACGGGTGTATATACGAGGTGTACAGATAGGACGCGGTGTATATATGGAGTGTACAGATAGGACGGGTGTATATACGGGGTGTACAGATAGGACGGGGTGTATATACGGGGTGTACAGATAGGACGGGGTGTATATACGGGGTGTACAGATAGGACGGGGTGTATATACGGGGTGTACAGATAGGACGGGGTGTATATACGGGGTGTACAGATAGGACGGGTGTATATACGGGGTGTACAGATAGGACTGGGTGTATATACGGGGTGTACAGATAGGACGGGTGTATATACGGGGTGTACAGATAGGACTGGGTGTATATACGGGGTGTACAGATAGGACGGGTGTATATACGGGGTGTACAGATAGGACGGGGTGTATATACGAGGTGTACAGATATGACGGGGTGTATATACGAGGTGTACAGATATGACGGGGCGTATATACGGAGTGTACAGATAGGACGGGGTGTATATACGGAGTGTACAGATAGGACGGGGTGTATATAAAGGGTGTACAGATAGGACGGGGTGTATATATGGGGTGTACAGATAGGACGGGGTGTATATACGGGGTGTACAGATAGGAAGGGGTGTATATACAGGGTGTACAGATAGGACGGGGTGTATATACAGGGTGTACAAATAGGACGGATGTATATACGGGGTGTACAGATAGGACGGGGTGTATATACGGGGTGTACAGAAAGGACGGGGTGTATATATGAGGTGTACAGATAGGACGGGGTGTATATACGGGGTGTACAGATAGGACGGGTGTATATACAGGGTGTACAGATAGGACGGGGTGTATATACGGAGTGTACAGATAGGACGGGGTGTATATACAGGGTGTACAGATAGGACGGGGTGTATATACGGAGTGTACAGATAGGACGGGGTGTATATACAGGGTGTACAGATAGGACGGGGTGTATATACGGGGTGTACAGATAGGACGGGGTGTATATACGGAGTGTACAGATAGGACGGGGTGTATATAAAGGGTGTACAGATAGGACGGGGTGTATATACAGGGTGTACAGATAGGACGGATGTATATACGGGGTGTACAGATAGGACGGGTGTATATACGGGGTGTACAGATAGTACGGGGTGTATATACGGAGTGTACAGATAGGACGGGTGTATATATACGGAGTGTACAGATAGGACTGGGTGTATATACAGGGTGTACAGATAGGACGGATGTATATACAGGGTGTACAGATAGGACGGGGTGTATATACGGAGTGTACAGATAGGACGGATGTATATACGGGGTGTACAGATAGGACGGGGTGTATATACAGGGTGTACAGATAGGACGGATGTATATACGGGGCGTACAGATAGGACGGGTGTATATACGGGGTGTACAGATAGTACGGGGTGTATATACGGAGTGTACAGATAGGACGGGTGTATATACGGGGTGTACAGATAGGACGGGGTGTATATACGGGGTGTACAGATAGGACGGGGTGTATATACGAGGTGTACAGATAGGACGGGGTGTATATACGGGGTGTACAGATAGGACGGGTGTATATACGGGGTGTACAGATAGGACGGGGTGTATATACGGGGTGTACAGATAGGACGGGTGTATATACAGGGTGTACAGATAGGACGGAGTGTATATACAGGGTGTACAGATAGGACGGGGTGTATATACGGGGTGTACAGATAGGACGGGTGTATATACAGGGTGTACAGATAGATCGGGTGTATATACGGGGTGTACAGATAGGACGGGGTGTATATACGGGGTGTACAGATAGTACGGGGTGTATATACGGGGTGTACAGATAGGACGGGGTGTATATACGGGGTGTACAGATAGGACGGGGTGTATATACGGAGTGTACAGATAGGACGGGGTGTATATACGGGGTGTACAGATAGGACGGGTGTATATACGGGGTGTACAGATAGGACGGGGTGTATATACGGAGTGTACAGATAGGACGGGTGTATATACGAGGTGTACAGATAGGACGGATGTATATACGGGGTGTACAGATAGGACGGGGTGTATATACGGGGTGGACAGATAGGACGGGGTGTATATACGGAGTGTACAGATAGGACGGATGTATATACGGGGTGTACAGATAGGACGGGGTGTATATACGGAGTGTACAGATAGGACGGGGTGTATATACGGGGTGTACAGATAGGACAGGGTGTATATACCGAGTGTACAGATAGGACGGATGTATATACGGGGTGTACAGATAGGACTGGTGTATATACGGGGTGTACAGATAGGACGGGTGTATATACGGGGTGTAAAGATAGGACGGGGTGTATATACGGAGTGTACAGATAGGACGGGTGTATATACGGGGTGTACAGATAGGACGGGGTGTATATACAGGGTGTACAGATAGGACGGGGTGTATATACAGGGTGTACAGATAGGACGGGGTGTATATACGGAGTGTACAGATAGGACGGGGTGTATATACAGGGTGTACAGATAGGACGGGGTGTATATACGGGGTGTACAGATAGGACGGGGTGTATATACGGGGTGTACAGATAGGACGGGGTGTATATACGGAGTGTACAGATAGGACGGGGTGTATATACGGAGTGTACAGATAGGACGGGGTGTATATACGGGGTGTACAGATAGGACGGGTGTATATACGGGGTGTACAGATAGGACTGGGTGTATATACGGGGTGTACAGATAGGACGGGGTGTATATACAGGGTGTACAGATAGGACGGGGTGTATATACATGGTGTACAGATAGGACGGGGTGTATATACATGGTGTACAGATAGGACGGGGTGTATATACAGGGTGTACAGATAGGACGGGGTGTATATACGGGGTGTACAGATAGGACGGGTGTATATACAGGGTGTACAGATAGGACGGGTGTATATACAGGGTGTACAGATAGGACGGGGTGTATATACATGGTGTACAGATAGGACGGGGTGTATATACAGGGTGTACAGATAGGACGGGGTGTATATACGGGGTGTACAGATAGGACGGGTGTATATACAGGGTGTACAGATAGGTCGGGTGTATATACGGGGTGTACAGATAGGACGGGGTGTATATACGGGGTGTACAGATAGTACGGGGTGTATATACGGAGTGTACAGATAGGACGGATGTATATACGGGGTGTACAGATAGGACTGGTGTATATACGGAGTGTACAGATAGTACGGGTGTATATACGGGGTGTACAGATAGGACGGATGTATATACGGGGTGTACAGATAGTACGGGGTGTATATACGGGGTGTACAGATAGGACGGATGTATATACGGGGTGTACAGATAGGACGGGTGTATATACGGGGTGTACAGATAGGACGGGTGTATATACGGGGTGTACAGATAGGACGGGTGTATATACGGGGTGTACAGATAGGACGGATGTATATACGGGGTGTACAGATAGTACGGGGTGTATATACGGGGTGTACAGATAGGACGGATGTATATACGGGGTGTACAGATAGGACGGGTGTATATACGGGGTGTACAGATAGGACGGGTGTATATACGGGGTGTACAGATAGGACGGGTGTATATACGGGGTGTACAGATAGGACGGGTGTATATACGGGGTGTACAGATAGGACGGGGTGTATATACGGGGTGTACAGAGAGGACGGGGTGTATATACAGGGTGTACAGATAGGACGGGGTGTATATACGGGGTGTACAGATAGGACGGGGTGTATATACGGAGTGTACAGATAGGACGGGGTGTATATACAGGGTGTACAGATAGGACGGGGTGTATATACGGGGTGTACAGATAGGACGGGTGTATATACGGGGTGTACAGATAGGACGGGGTGTATATACGGAGTGTACAGATAGGACGGGTGTATATACGGGGTGTACAGATAGGACGGGGTGTATATACGGGGTGTACAGATAGGACGGGGTGTATATACGGGGTGTACAGATAGGACGGGTGTATATACAGGGTGTACAGATAGGACGGGGTGTATATACGGGGTGTACAGATAGGACGGGGTGTATATACGGGGTGTACAGATAGGACGGGGTGTATATACGGGGTGGACAGATAGGACGGGGTGTATATACGGGGTGTACAGATAGGACGGGGTGTATATACGAGGTGTACAGATAGGACGGATGTATATACGGGGTGTACAGATAGGACGGGGTGTATATACGGGGTGGACAGATAGGACGGGGTGTATATACGGAGTGTACAGATAGGACGGATGTATATACGGGGTGTACAGATAGGACGGGGTGTATATACAGGGTGTACAGATAGGACGGGGTGTATATACGGGGTGTACAGATAGGACGGGTGTATATACAGGGTGTACAGATAGGACGGGTGTATATACAGGGTGTACAGATAGGACGGGGTGTATATACATGGTGTACAGATAGGACGGGGTGTATATACAGGGTGTACAGATAGGACGGGGTGTATATACGGGGTGTACAGATAGGACGGGTGTATATACAGGGTGTACAGATAGGTCGGGTGTATATACGGGGTGTACAGATAGGACGGGGTGTATATACGGGGTGTACAGATAGTACGGGGTGTATATACGGAGTGTACAGATAGGACGGATGTATATACGGGGTGTACAGATAGGACTGGTGTATATACGGAGTGTACAGATAGTACGGGGTGTATATACGGGGTGTACAGATAGGACGGATGTATATACGGGGTGTACAGATAGTACGGGGTGTATATACGGGGTGTACAGATAGGACGGATGTATATACGGGGTGTACAGATAGGACGGGTGTATATACGGGGTGTACAGATAGGACGGGTGTATATACGGGGTGTACAGATAGGACGGGTGTATATATACGGGGTGTACAGATAGGACGGGTGTATATACGGGGTGTACAGATAGGACGGGGTGTATATACGGGGTGTACAGATAGGACGGGGTGTATATACAGGGTGTACAGATAGGACGGGGTGTATATACGGGGTGTACAGATAGGACGGGGTGTATATACGGGGTGTACAGATAGGACGGATGTATATACGGGGTGTACAGATAGGACGGGGTGTATATACGAGGTGTACAGATAGGACGGATGTATATACGGAGTGTACAGATAGGACGGGGTGTATATACGGGGTGTACAGATAGGACGGGGTGTATATACGGGGTGTACAGATAGGACGGGTGTATATACGGGGTGTACAGGTAGGACGGGGTGTATATACGGTTGTCCTAGTCCTGCCTGCAGCTGAGAAGTGGATACAGTTGTATCTAAACAGCCAGGACTCCCGACTGATACATTGTAACAAACCAGCAGAGAGATTTGTGCAGCTGCTACAGATGTGTTCAGCTCACAGAGCATTGTCTAGGCTGGATACAACTGTAACAAACCCTCAGCTGAGAGCAGGACTAGGTGTGTACAGGTTTACTGCCTCTGAATGGAGACAAGAGGGTTCTCATTCAGATCTTGAACATGCCATGGAGCTGAAATAGACCCCGCCATACAGCTGCATGTCCTGCGGTGGTGACAGAAGCTCTGTCCGCCTTCAGGTGAGATCACCGCGAGGAAGGAATGTTCCTGGACACTCACACGATGGCCTTGATGTTGCAGATCCCGTCTTTCTTCTGGAGCTGGACCTTGGTCACTTGCTGCAGCATGTTCCTCGGGATGTGTTTGGCTACTTGGGTGCAGCAGGAGGCAGAAGAAGGTGCAAGCCCTGAGGAAAACACAACATGATGAGGGATCGGTCAGCACTGTGGCGGCTCGTGTCATGTGGAGGGGCTGGAGGACCCTGGACACCATCACAGTCCACATCACTGCCGGGAGGATGGAGATAGTGATGTAGATGGGGACTGGAATCCTTACAAGGTCTCCATAACAGCAGAAAGAAGTAGGGGGCATGCATGAGAAGCTCTAATCTCCTCATTTCACACACAGTGTATCACTCCCATCATCTCTCATGCCAAGAGCTCACAATCTGATCATCCTCCTAGCTCACACACAATGCATCACTCTCATCACCGCTGACCCCATGAGCTCACAATCTAATATTCTAATCTGACGCACCTATCACTCCCAATATCCCTGACGCCAGGAACTCATAATCTAATCTCCCTGTTTTACAATGTATCACTCCCATCATCCCTGATCCCAGGAGCTCCCAATCTAATCTCACAATGTATCACTTCCATCATCCCTGACCCCAGGAGCTCACAATCTAATATCCCTATTTCACAATGTATCACTCCCATCATCCCTCATGCCAGGAGCTCACAATCTAATCTCAACAATCTCACAATGTATCTCCCCCATCAGGCCTGACCCCAGGAGCTCACAATCTAATTTCCGGACAATGTATCACTTTGATCACATGTTCTTGAGAAGGGTTGAGGTACTGCCTACTCTGAGTTTACACCAGCCAGGAGTCACTTCTCAATGAATTCTGCAGGTTTCTTTGCACGTTCTTCTTGAGTTATAATGGACGTCTCTGTCTCTTACCTTGATGCGTGACTGTGATGGAGAGCAGAAGAAGAAGCAGGAGGATGAGGAACTTCAGGGGACACATTGTCCTGATGGAAGTAGAAGGTTCTTGTGCTTAGTTCTGAGGCTCTGAGAGAAGCTATGAGGTAACCTTACTTTATACCTCAGCAGACCCACCTTATCTCCTCAGGCAGAGTCTTCTGCTCATTGTCAGGTCACGGGCGGGGATTTCTCCGCCTGTTAAATATGGTATTCCAGATCTAGGAAACAGAAAATAAACTTCTAATTGTTTCCTCTAATTGTATCTTCTAAATGTTTCCTATAAACACTTCTTCTCTACTCTCACCAATATTTTGTTGGCCTCATGACTTAGCTTCAAATGGTTTTCTCCAGATTGGATAGATGATCTAGGTTAGAAGGTCCTCTGTTGAGGTCACTCACCAAGTGCCTGTCAGAGAAGATGAAGTTTGGTAGGTCAATGGTAGTCATCTCGCAGAACTACTCTATGGGATAAAATGTGACCAGAGAGAAGTCCAAACCAAGGATCAGACAAACTTCCAGTGCAGAGCACCAGGAGGGTGAGACCTCAGAGTCCAGGTGCCAGCAAGACCAGGTCCTTAACCAATTAATCTAAAATAACTCTACAGCAATACGTTGGGGATCAGGGAACCTTACCCACCAGTCTTTCAGTGTGAATACATTGGGCTGGTACCTGAGATCCTTCTTCTGGGCCATGGATGCTAACCTTTTGTGAGTCAAACATTTGATTGATCTTGCACTTCTCGGGTGTCTTCTCCTCACCCCCTCATCTGGCATCAGGCATGGTGAAACCCAGCATGCCAGATCCTTCTTGCCCCCCAATATCTGCTAGTTGGGCCCCCCTCTTTCACATTAGACATTTGCCCGACCCCACTGTCACCTGGTTCGGATACCTTAACCCTTTAAATGGACTTTGATGTGGCTTCTCTTCTTACCCCAGATCTGTAATAAAATCCATAGGGTAATGTTTCTATGATTGGGCAGGAATGGGCAAGGGTTGTGGACCCAGCCATACTCCCAGGATTTGGGTTAGTGTCTGGCGTTCCTGGTGTATAAACCTTTGTGGGTGTGCAGTGAGCCCCTGAGGAGCCAGTGTAGAGGATAGGAGTAGTAGTGGCCATGATGAAGTGTCACAGCGTCCCTCAGGCTGTTGATCCCTGGGGATTGGTGCAGTGGAGTTACAGAACTGAAGAATGAGGCCATATTTAAACGGAACAAAGTCCTTTTTACTAAATGCAACGTAGAACTCGAAAAAACATACAGTAGCAGCAGGCTTTAATGCAATTCTTCTCTGGCACCAGCGGAGGATATGGAGGCAGGTTGGGAGGTGGTAATTCTGCACTTAGGTGATACTGGCCTAGTGGTTATTTGGCGATGGGTGGCTTGGTTCTACTCCCTCACTTCACAGCAGGGTCTGTAGATGCAGAAGTAGCAGGTCATTCTGCTGTCTGGATTCTCAAGGCTTCACTGGAAAACAATCCAAGTATTTCTCTCTGAAGAATATGGATCAGGAGCAGGAGCTCTGCAGGATGCTTCCTCTCCACACTGTCTTTAGACAGGAACTCCCCCACAGGAAGCAGGACCAGCCCACTCCTACAAAGAGGGGTGGAACAGGGAGGTTAACCCTGTTCCTGCCAACCTTGCTGGTAGGAAAAAAAAACAATAAAAATGCAATAACATAATACAACTTGTAGTAGCCCTAGGTCTGAGGTACATTAGGTGTACTGTCATTCAGTGTGCAACAACATAAATACTCCATTACATCAACTCCGCTATTCTACTACATTATCTCGGTTACTCCGCTGCATCAACTATGCTATTCTACTACATTAACCCTGCTACTCCGCTACACCAATATTGCTATTCTGCTACATCAACTCCATATCATATCAACCCTGCTACCCCAACATTTCTTCTCTTCTACATCAACTCCATTCTAACACTGCTACTTTGCTAGATGGAATCTGTTACATCAACACTGTTTATTCAGTATATTGCCCTGATGAATTAATAGGAATGTCCTTGATAGTCTGGCTCTCAGTGGGTCCATAGTTTTCCGCAGGCTCAGGTAGGCGCACGTATGTGTCAGTGCACTGCACGAGCACTACTGTACACCCTTGTCATGAGCGTCTTCACCACCGCCGTATAGCTGCTGTAAGGTTATTATAATGTGGACTTATTATTATTTGTGGTTGTAGAGTGATGCCACGGTGGGCATGAAAGCGAGAAAATGAAAACGGACGGACAGTGAGGGACACAATAGACGACCTCAAAAGGCGCCAGAAGGTTTTACCATGGACCTCACAATCCCCTGATCTGCTGAAGGTTTTACCATGGACCTCACAATCCCCTGATCTGCTGAAGGTTTTACCATGGGCCTCACAGTCCCCTGATCTTCTGGTTTTACCATGGCCCTCACAGTCCCCTGATCTACTGAAGGTTTTACCATGGACCTCACAATCCCCTGATCTGCTGAAGGTTTTACCATGGCCCTTACAATCCCCTGATCTACTGAAGGTTTTACCATGGCCCTCACAGTCCCCTGATCTGCTGAAGGTTTTACCATGGCCCTCACAATCCCCTAATCTGCTGAAGGTTTTACCATGACCCTCACAATCCCCTGATCTGCTGAAGGTTTTACCATGGCCGTCACAATCCCCTGATGTACTGAAGGTTTTACCATGGCCCTCACAGTCCCCTGATCTGATGAAGGCTTTACCATGGCCCTCACAGTCCCTTGATCTGAACATCATTGAAAATCTGTGGTTAGACCTCAAAAGAACAGAACATGCAAGACGACCCAGGAATCTCACAGAACTGGAAGATGTCTGCAGAAGAATTGAAAGACTCTTGGCTGCTACAAAAATCGTTTACAAGCTGTGATATTTGGTACTAAACATGCGGGGTGCCCAAAGTTTTGATTTGGGCTCTTTTTCTGTTGTGTTATTTTGAAAATTTAAAAGATGAAAATAAAATAAATAGTTTTTGTTTCAAATATAAAGCGATAATGTGTCAGCTCTAACTTTATGTCTTTTGGAGATCATTTCATCTTCAAGGTGTTCACAGTGACAGTAATTTTCACGAGGGGTGCCCAAACTTTTGCATGACACCATATATACCCTGTTATATGTTTGAGAAGAAGAGAGAGAGAGCGGAAGAGAGTGGGGGAAAGTTAGTGAGAGGGAGAAACAGAGGGTGAGAGAAAGAGACAGGGAAAGTAAGAGGAAGGGAGAATGAGAGGAAGAGAGAATTGTGAGAGAAAGGGGAGCTAGAGGGCAATAGAGAAAGAGAGAGAGGTAGAGAGAGAGCAAGAAAGAGGGAGAGAGCGAGAAAGAGAGTGAGGTAGAGAGAGGGGAAAAGACAGAGGAAGAGAGGGAGGATATTATTTAGAGAAGGAGGCAGAGATGACTACCACATGCAGGGAGTGGAGGTGTAGGAGGCAGGAGACACTAAGGTCTTTATTACACCAACAGATTATCTGACCAATATCTGTCCAATCAGACCAAAAGTTGGTATAACAAAAGATCTGTGTTTGTAATTGGCCATCCAACCAATGATTGGTCAGGAAATCTGTCAGATAATCTGTTGGTGTAACACAGGCCTAAGAAGTATTGGGGTACGGCGTGTACACAGGTGACGACATTGTACGATGACGCCTTCTGGTGGTGCTCAGCTGCGCGGTGCCCTGACTATACAGGGGAGGAGCCCCTTAGACCCCGCCTATTGCGCACTAGGAGAAGTCTCAGACTGCAGACCATCAACAATAACAATGGGCCTGGACTGCATCCTCTAAAGGTAAATGCTCCTCAGCCCATGTGCCGAGCAGGGGATGATGTTTTATAAACCTCTTATTCTAACTTGGAAAACCCCTTTAATGTTCATGTCTCCCTCTCTATAACTGTGCTGAATGGGTGGGCTTCTCCAGGCCATGTGGACCACCATGTGGAGTCAGCTCATCTGGGAGGACCACTACTCCAGAGAGGCTGCAGGGTCCTAGGTTACAGAAGATCGGTAAACTGCGGCGTACTTGTACCAGCAGAGTGATCAAGAGATACAGACTCTGCTGCATGATGTGGGGAAACATGTTAGGACACCACCACCGCCGTTCAGGACAGCCATAGCTAGAATTTACCATCATACACTGGACACCTACAGCCACAGGTATCAGAGCACAGCCGCAGGGAAGGGAATCAGGAGAGAGAGATAGTCATCTACCTCACTTCTGAGTGTCATCTTCTGCCACATCGCTAACCACCATACCCCATTATGTGGGGGGAGAGATTGCACTTGTATGAACTGCTGCTGGATGTGCTGCTATATATCTTTGGACTCAGTAAAGAAAGAAGTTCTTTGTTCTACAATCTCTGGTTCCTTCACATCACTTATTCACTTCACTGAACCCCAGGAAGCGACGACCTGAGGTAGGACACCATGACGCATCAGGGCCACTACCACTCCCATCATCTGCACTGGCTCCTCTGGGGTTCGCTGTAACCCTCTTGCCTATTCCTGGCTAAGTCACTAAAGAAGCATCCGGTGGCGGCCCTCCAGAATACCTTCTGGTCGGTCACTGCACCCTACGTTCATACAGCGCTGTGACTCGGGGAGCGTTACATAAGCAGCCCATGTAATAATTAGGAGAACAGGTCCTGCTAGGTTCTGAAGAACTTGTCTGAGCAGGTCCAAAATGTGTCACCTCGACACAATTCACTAATAACCTGTGTAACATCCATGGAGGAAGGGCGGCAGCACAAGTCCTCATGACGCCTACAGTATGGCGGCTTTATTTTCCATGTGATTCTTGTAATACAATTAGGGATTTCGTACTTTATGTAATTTCTCAGAGCACAGTAAGACAATATCCGATGCCACAAGTGCCAGATGTCGGGCGGGGGCGGCGGGATGGTGCTGACGCCTTAAGGTACAACCAGTGAGATGGTATGGGGAGTGCTGGGGAGGAGGTGCTTAAATATGGGCAAAAAGCACTCCCACGTCTGGATGCTGGTACTGCATAGATTTACACACTCGTGTCCATACAAACCACTCTTACACACTCGTGTCCACACTCGTGTAAGAAGCTCTCATAGGGAGGACCATTTGATCAGCGGTATGATGTAGTAGCCAAGAGGCTTACCTTTGCAGGACGGAGGGGGAGAGATCTAGGGGTTTGTATACAGCATAGTCTTACACACTCATATCTATACAGTCTAGAATTACACACGTGTACATAAAGCTCACTCTTACACACTCGTGTCCACACAGCTCAGTCTTACACACATGTCCACACGGCAGTCGTCTTACACACTCGAGTCCATACAGTCTAGTCTTACACACTTGTGGTCATACAGCCTGATCTTATACATTCATATCCATACAGTCCAGAGTTACACACTCAAGTGCATACAGTGCAGAAATACAAACTCATGTCCTTACAGCTCAGTCTTAGGCCTCATGCCCACGGCCGTTGTGTGCCCGCATACGGCGGGTCCGCAATACACAGGCGCCGGCCCATGTGCACTCTGCATCACGGATGCGGACCTATTCACTTGAATGGGTCCACAATCACGGGGATGCAGAACGGAAGCACGGAACGGAACCCCATGGAGTGCTTCCGTGGTGTTTCTGGCCGTGCCTCCGCACCGCCAAAAAATATAACTTTTTTTTGCAGTGCGGACAGATCACTGACCCATTCAAGTTGAATGGGTCTCGATCCGTCCTGGCTGCTGCACAGACATTGCAGTGCACAGAGCAGACGCACAACGGCCGTGTGCATGAGGCCTTACACACATGTCCACACGGCAGTCGTTTTACACACTCGTGTCCACTCAGCCCAGTCTTACACACTCGTGATGTAGTATCCGAGAGGCTTACCTTTGCAGGACGGAGGGGGGGAGAGTTCTACGGGTTTGCTGTCAGTGACCGTATGGGCCGATTCGTAACTTAGATCCAGTGGATATGGAAAAAAAGCGGGTCTGCTCTCTGCTCGGATTAGGAAAGTACTTGAGGCAAGAGTAGCGTATAAATATTTTATTAGGATGCCAATGACGCGTTTCTGAGCCGACCAGGCTTCTTCTCCTGATAACATCCAATACCTATTTTTTTGTAGGTTAACGATCTATTACAATTAGAAATACAGTTTTAATACAAGACACAACTCAAATAAACAACATAAATATGGGTTAAAAGGTTAACAAAAATGAATATATTGGAGACTATGGTTATATTCTATTAATACCACCAGACATAAAATACTCAGGTATATCAGCTAGTGAAAATGTGTGACCATGATGCTAGTCGGCCACTAGATGGGGCCAGCAGACCCATGACAAATACAAAGGAAGGACTAAAGTGCTCAGTGACCTCATTTAGACCTAAGGGGTTAAAAGTACAGGGCTTATAAATCCAGAAGATTTCTTTCTTTTTTAGGACCTCAAATCTATGGTAAGTATTAATAGGAGTAATTCGGATAGGATTGGGTATTCCAGGGTGTTTAAGAGTACAGTGTTTACCAACGCCTTGTTTAAAGGGGTTCTCCGGGCTTTCCCAATATTGATGACCTATCCTCAGCTCTATGAGGAGATGGCGCACACACTACGCAAGTGCCGCCCCCCTTCTCTCTTCCCGCTCTCCGCTGTTTGTCTATGGCAAAGCAGCAGCGAGCAAGAAGAGAGTCAGGAGACGGCACATGCGCAGTGTGGGCGCCATCTCCTCATAGAGCTGATCGTCGGGGCGCCGGGTGTCTTGCGGATAGGTCATCGATATTAAAAGCCAGGAGATCCCCTTTAAGAAAGCCACTCTTGATATTATGACAATGCTGGCTAAGTCGGTCGTGGAGCTGCTGTGGGCCTCGGCCTATATACCGTAGGTCACATCTACATTCAATAAGGTCAATAATATAATCCAGATGGTATTTAATTGGGAATTTTTCTCCTGCATTGTTAGAGCGAAATTCCAATAATTGGTGAGCGACAGATGAACGATATAGAAATCTGGCCGCATTTGTAGCTACCTGGTGGATCGGTAAGTGCCATCTGATTACTCAACATGATGTTGTCTAAGCCTGCTTGGGGACACTATGTTTTTAATACGCGACTGTAGGTCTAGGTGGAAGTAAAGGCCAGTGCTTAAGGAGAATATTCCTAATTTCATCACGTGCCTTGGAGGTGTCCTTTTTCAAGATTGGCTGTAGGCACTGGATTTGTGTCAATTCTTTCACTCTCTGGTAGGAGTTTTTGACCACGGGGATGGATAACCTTTTAGAAAAATTTTGGCTTGTTCTTTGGTTTTCTCTTCTTAACTGTTCTTCCTTATTCTTTTCAATTGACTAAAAGGGACATTTGAGATCCATTTCTATGGAGGTCAGGAACCTCTGCTCGTCATGAGAAATGGTGATGTCCAGAAAACTGATACGATCTGGATTCAAGGGAGAACCTAATACCCCAGGTGTTACTGTTCAGTAGTTGATGGAATTCCACGTGGGATGTGTGGTCCCCGTTCCAGATGAAAAACAAGTCATCTATAAATCTGTGATATATGAAGATCTTGTATTCTTTTTGCCATATATATAGATCTTCAAAAATCCACATGTAAAGGTTTGCATATGAAGGCACAACTTTACTGCCCATCGCGGTCCCAAATACTTCATGGTAAGTACAACTGTTTTATCATGTCAAGATTGTGTCTAATACAAGACGGGCCAGGATTATGTTCAATATATAATACAGAGACGTCCATTGTAACAAGCAGAAGGTCTCGGTGCCACTTGATGTTAGTTATCTCAGTCAGTTGTGTCGAGTCTTTGAGATAACTGGGCAGTAGGATCACACATTTCTGCAGGTACATGTCTACATAGTGAGATAGACTGCTGGTGGAGTTGGTGGTAGCGACTATGGGTCTTCCTAGTGCGCTCAGATGGTAGAAATAGGGGACTTCAGGAAAAGGTGTATATAGAATTTTTTTCTCTACTTCATCCAAGACTTGATCACGGTAAAGATCTTCCAAGGTATTGGGTGTAATCTGAAGAAGGAGCCTTTTGGGCTCCGAAACGCGTCATTGGCATTCTAATAAAAATTTATACGCTACTCTTGCCTCAAGTACGTTCCTCATCTGATCAGTGCACGGAGCCCTTTCTTCCATATCCATTACATTTCCTTGGTTAATGGGGTGTCTGAGATGTCTGAAAGGTATTGGGGTTCAGCCGCTGATGGGTGTGTAATCTATCTTGTGTACACAATGGTGGGATGAGAGGGTCACCCCAGGTACAGTGACTACAACTCGAGACTAGAATGCAGCGACTGTGGCCATTCTCGTCCTCTTGGTCGATGGTGATTGACATTCCTATCAGCCAATGAGAGCGTGAGAAAATCCGTGCTCTTTGTGCCGGAGCGAGAGATTAGCGGGTGTGATCAGATCGTTACCGTACAGATTGGCTGAAGAGCACCCCCAGTGTTTACAAGGGTGCCAGGACTGCTCCCCAAGGCCCAAGGTTGTCGGGCTCATTTCTCAGCCAATGAGAGCGCATATATTATATATATATACTAGGAGTAATCTATTTCATTTAATGTTTCTGTGTGTCGTTAAAAGATATCAACAGTATCCCCCATAACAGTGACCTCTACAGCACTCCGCCCCTTAACACTGCCCCAACACTTTAACCACCTCCGGACCGCCTAACGCAGATTCGCGTTCCGGAGGTGGCAGCGCTGCGCAGAGTCACGCATATACGCGTCATCTCGCGAGACGCGAGATTTCCGGTGAAGGCGCGCGCGTTCACAGGTTCGGAAGGTAAGCGAGTGGATCTCCAGCCTGCCAGCGGCAATCGTTCGCTGGCAGGCTGGAGATGTGATTTTTTTTAACCCCTAACAGGTATATTAGACGCTGTTTTGATAACAGCGTCTAATATACCTGCTACCTGGTCCTCTGGTGGTCCCTTTTGTTTGGATCGACCACCAGAGGACACAGGTAGCTCAGTAAAGTAGCACCAAACACCACTACACTACACCCCCCCCCCCTGTCACTTATTAACCCCTTATGAACCCCTGATCACCCCATATAGACTCCCTGATCACCCCCCTGTCATTGATCACCCCCCTGTAAGGCTCTATTCAGATGTCCGTATGATTTTTACAGATCCACTGATAGATGGATCGGATCCGCAAAACGCATACGGACGTCTGAATGGAGCCTTACAGGGGGGTGATCAATGACGGGGGTGATCACCCCATATAGACTCCCTGATCACCCCCCCTGTCATTGATCACCCCCCTGTAAGGCTGCATTCAGATGTCCGTATGATTTTTACGGATCCACTGATACATGGATCGGATCCGCAAAACACATACGGACGTCTGAATGGAGCCTTACGGGGGGGGGGGTGATCAATGATGGGGGGGGGGGTGATCACCCCATATAGACTCCCTGATCACCCCCCTGTCATTGATCACCCCCCTGTCATTGATCACCCCTCTGTAAGGCTCCATTCAGACATTTTTTTGGCCCAAGTTAACGGAAATTATTATTTTTTTTCTTACAAAGTCTCATATTCCACTAACTTGTGTCAAAAAATAAAATCTCACATGAACTCCCCATACCCCTCACGGAATCCAAATGCGTAAAAATTTTTAGACATTTATATTCCAGACTTCTTCTGACGCTTTAGGGCCCCTAGAATGCCAGGGCAGTATAAATACCCCACATGTGACCCCATTTCGGAAAGTAGACACCCCAAGGTATTCGCTGAGGGGCATATTGAGTCCATGAAAGATTGAAATTTTTGTCCCAAGTTAGCGGAAAGGGAGACTTTGTGAGAGAAAAAAAAAAAAAAAACAATTTCCGCTAACTTATGCCAAAAAAAAAAAAAATTCTATGAACTCGCCATGCCCCTCATTGAATACCTTGGGGTGTCTTCTTTCCAAAATGGGGTCACATGTGGGGTATTTATACTGCCCTGGCATTCTAGGGGCCCTAAAGCGTGAGAAGTAGTCTGGGATCCAAATGTCTAAAAATGCCCTCATAAAAGGAATGTGGGCCCCTTTGCGCATCTAGGCTGCAAAAAAGTGTCACACATCTGGTATCGCCGTACTCAGGAGAAGTTGGGCAATGTGTTTTGGGGTGTCATTTTACATATACCCATGCTGGGTGAGATAAATATCTTGGTCAAATGCCAACTTTCTATAAAAAAAATGGGAAAAGTTGTCTTTTGCCGAGATATTTCTCTCACCCAGCATGAGTATATGTAAAAAGACACCCCAAAACACATTGCCCAACTTCTCCTGAATACGGCGATACCACATGTGTGACACTTTTTTGCCTAGGTGGGCAAAGGGGCCCACATTCCAAAGAGCACCTTTCGGATTTCACAGGTCATTTACCTACTTACCACACATTAGGGCCCCTAGAATGCCAGGGCAGTATAACTACCCCACAAGTGACTCCATTTCGGAAAGAAGACACCCTAAGGTAGACACCCTAAGGTATTCCGTGAGGGGCATGGCGAGTTCCTAGAATTTTATATTTTTTGTCACAAGTTAGCGGAAAATGATGATTTTTTTATTTTATTTTTTCCTTACAAAGTCTCATATTCCACTAACTTGTGACAAAAAATAAAAACTTCCATGAACTCACCATGCCCATCACGAAATACCATGGGGTGTCTTCTTTCCAAAATGGGGTCACTTGTGGGGTAGTTATACTGCCCTGGCATGCTAGGGGCCCAAATGTGTGGTAAGTAGTTTGAAATCAAAATCTGTAAAAAATGGCCTGTGAAATCCGAAAGGTGCTCTTTGGAATGTGGGCCCCTTTGCCCACCTAGGCTGCAAAAAAGTGTCACACATGTGGTATCTCCGTACTCGGTAGAAGTTGGGCAATGTGTTTTGTGGTGTCATTTTACATATACCCATGCTGGGTGAGAGAAATATCTTGGCAAAAGACAACTTTTCCCATTTTTTTATACAAAGTTGGCATTTGACCAAGATATTTATCTCACCCAGCATGGGTATATGTAAAATGACACCCCAAAACACATTGCCCAACTTCTCCTGAGTACGGCGATACCACATGTGTGACACTTTTTTGCAGCCTAGGTGGGCAAAGGAGCCCACATTCCAAAGAGCACCTTTCGGATTTCACCGGCCATTTTTTACACATTTTGATTTCAAACTACTTACCACACATTTGGGCCCCTAGAATGCCAGGGCAGTATAACTACCCCACAAGTGACCCCATTTTGGAAAGAAGACACCCCAAGGTATTCGCTGATGGGCATAGTGAGTTCATAGAAGTTTTTATTTTTTGTCACAAGTTAGTGGAATATGAGACTTTATAAGAAAAAAAAAATCATCATTTTCCACTAACTTGTGACAAAAAATAAAAAGTTCTATGAACTCACTATGCCCATCAGCGAATACCTTAGGGTGTCTACTTTCCGAAATGGGGTCATTTGTGAGGTGTTTCTACTGTCTGGGCATTGTAGAACCTCAGGAAACATGACAGGTGCTCAGAAAGTCAGAGCTGCTTCAAAAAGCGGAAATTCACATTTTTGTACCATAGTTTGTAAACGCTATAACTTTTACCCAAACCATTTTTTTTTACCCAAACATTTTTTTTTTATCAAAGACATGTAGAACAATAAATTTAGAGAAAAATTTATATATGGATGTCGTTTTTTTTGCAAAATTTTACACCTGAAAGTGAAAAATGTCATTTTTTTGCAAAAAAATCGTTAAATTTCGATTAATAACAAAAAATGTCAGCAGCAATGAAATACCACCAAATGAAAGCTCTATTAGTGAGAAGAAAAGGAGGTAAAATTCATTTGGGTGGTAAGTTGCATGACCGAGCAATAAACGGTGAAAGTAGTGTAGGTCAGAAGTGTAAAAAGTGGCCTGGTCATTAAGGGTGTTTAAGCTAGGGGGGCTGAAGTGGTTAAAATGGGACCTCCACAGCAGCCCATCCCCATAACTTGGACCTTTACAGCAACCCGCCCCTTTAACAGTGAGTTTCACAGCACCCCACTCCCTCGACAGTGACCTCCTCAGGGGCCTGCTTCCTTAACAGTGACCTCCACAGTACCCTGCTGCCTTAACAGTGACCTCCACAGCAGTTGCCCCTTTAATAGTGGCCCCTGCCCCCTTAACACTGACCTCCACAGTGAACGCCTCTTTAACAGTGACCTCCAAAGCGCCCTGCCCCTTTAATGCTAGGGCTACACGACGACATGTGTTGTGCGACATTTTGTCTCAAATTTTTTTTATAATGATAGTCTATGGTGTCGCGCTGCGACCGCGACACGACAGTTGCAAAAAAAATCCATCAAAGATTGGTCTGCGCCACATGTAGCAGTGTAGTTGTGCCCTATGTGTTGTTCGACTTATATGTGGGTAAGTAACTGGCTCAGTGATAGAAAACAGAGGGTGGTTATTAACGGTACACACTCAGATTAGGTCACTGTCACTAGTGGAGTACCTCAGGGGTCAGTACTGGGCCCTATTCTCTTCAATATATTTATTAATGATCTTGTAGAAGGCTTGCATAGTAAAATATACATTTTTGCAGAAGACACTAAACTGTGTAAAGTAATTGACACTGAAGAGGACAGTATACTGCTACAGAGGGATCTGGATAGATTGGAGGCTTGGGCAGATAAGTGGCAGATGAGGTTTAACACTGACAAATGTAAGGTTATGCACATGGGAAGGAATAATGCAAGTCACCCGTACATCCTAGAGAGCTGAGACCACCACAAGATTTCTTTCCAGGTAGCAAGGGATGTGTATACCAGAGTCTAACGAATTGGCTGGAAGATTTGATTGAAATTGAAAATTGGTGTATGACACTCTGAAGTCTCCTAAGAATCATATTTTGTCTCTCGCTTTTTAGAATTTTTTCTCTCTCCTCTTTCAAGGACTTTAACGCAATAACAGCAATAGTAAATAATGGCAGTGTGACACTGACGAATATATAGCTATGGGTAAACGCATGGTTGATGGTGGTAATAAACAGCTTATTCAGTATGGGTTTTATTATGCTTTTTAATATTAAAAAAATTCAACAATTATTCCTTTATGGGGGCACATGTTGGCCAGTGTTTATACACACACAGTTGCATTGGAAGAAACAGTGTCTTGTTCCGAACAAGCATCCAAAAATTCTCCCTTTTTCAGGAGCAAGAGCAGCAGTGTGTATAGAACCTGACGGACAAGACCGTAAACGTGCAACTGTGTAGGGGTAGTAGTAGCGCCATCAGTTCAATATGGTACCTGACAGACAAGGCAGGAGATGTGCAGCTGTGTAGGGGTAGTACGGGCAGCACGGTGGCTAAGTGGTTAGAATCTGACCATGGACAACTGCATGGAGTTTGTATGTTCTCCCCGTGTTTGTGTGGGTTTCCTCCAGGTTCTCCGGTTTCCTCCCACACTCCAAAGACAGACTGATAGGGAACTTAGATTGTGATGATTTTGTAATGTGCTAATGCAGGGATGCTCAACCTTCGGCCCTCCAGCTGTTGTAAAACTACAACTCCCACCATGCCCTTCTGTAGGCTGTCAGGGAATGATGGGAGTTGTAGTTTTGCAACAGCTGGAGGGCCGCAGGTTGACCATGCCTATGCTAATGTAAAGAGCTGTGGAATAGGTCAGCGCTATATGAGTGCATAAAAGCCGGAATTAGTACTTACCGGTAATTCATTTTCCATGAGATCACCACGACGGCCATACAAGGAGATTGACCCCTGACCTCTGTAGGGGCAGGAAGCAGAGAAAGGTTTAAATGTTCCCCTCCCACCACCAAACACCAGTGCTTCCAAAATATCAGAGTAAAGGGTGGTGGCTACACACGTGAAAAAAATAAATAAACAGGAGAAGATATTTCATCATATCAACCCCCGGGTAACAATAGGGAGGGAAATACGGGCCGTCGTGGTGATCTCATGGAAAATGAATTACCGGTAAGTACTAATTCCGGCTTTCCATATCATCACCACGACGGCCATACAAGGAGGTATATCAAATATGAATCTATGGGTGGGACACAGACTGAAGAACCCCTTGTCCAAAGGCCATGTCAGTCTTTTTAAAAAGATCCAACCTATAATGTTTGGCAAAAGTATGGATACTGGACCAAGTGGCTGCCCTACAGATCTCCTCTAGGGAGACACCCGCTCTTTCTGCCTGAGAAGAAGACATTGCCCTGGTAGAGTGGGCTTTGATATCGCCAGGGCAAGAAAGATTCTGTAGGGAATAACAGGAGGTGATGGTAGCTTTGATCCATCTAGCAATGGAGGACTTGGAAACTTTCTGACGCTTGTTTCTTCCTCCAAACTGGACAAAGAGGCAATCTGACTTCCTAAAGTCCTTAGTGGTCTCTAAATAATCCAGTACTGCCCGTCTGACATCAAGTAAATGAAGGGTAGATTCCCAATCATTAGATGGGTTATTAAACAAGGAAGGGAGGGTGATCTCCTGATCCCTATGAAATTTCGAGACCACCTTTGGTAGAAAACACGGGTCTAGTTTTAGGACTATCCTGTCATCTAGGACCTGTAGGTAAGGCTCTCTAACTGAAAAGGCCTGTAGTTCACTTATTCTCCTGGCTGAGGTGATGGCAACCAGGAATGCAGTCTTGTAGGATTTGTGCTTCAAAGAGCAGTCACTCAGAGGTTCAAATGGAGGATGCGATAGCCCCCTAAGGACGATATCTAGATCCCAGGAAGGTACGTGAGACTTTAGGGTCGGACGTAGCCTTGTTGTTGCCTTCATGAAGCGTTTTATCCACCTATGGCTTGCCAGCTCGGTGTCGTAAAAGCAACTAAGGGCTGATACTTGTACCCTGAGTGTGGATGGTTTTAATCCCATCTCGAAACCTCTTTGTAAAAAATCCAGAATCATCTGGATGTTTGGGGATGAGGTATTCGGTGAAGGCAAACCTGACCATGAGCAGAAACGCTTCCAGATCTTGAAAAGGTCACCTTCTTTTTGGAAGCCTTAAGAGTTGAAATTACCGCCTCTGATAGACCCTGACGCTTTAGGATCTGGGTCTCAGGATCCAGGCTGCTAAGTTGAGGAAGTCCGGGTCCGGGTGTAGGATCGGACCCTGATGGAGGATGTCTCGTCTTTTTGGTAGAATCCAAGGACCTTCGCTGGCAAGGTTCCACAGGATTGGGAACCAGTTCCTCTTTGGCCAGTAGGGTGTCACCAGAATGACTGAAGTACCGTCCTGTATGACCTTCTGTACCACCCTCGGTATTAATGGAAGAGGAGGGAAAGCGTAATGGAGACCTCGGTTCCATCTGAGAGAGAAAGCGTCCAGGAAACTCGGGCTGTCTCTGGGATGTAGGGAACAAAAAACTGGTAATTTTGAGTTTGCTCGAGTGGCAAAGAGATCTATTGTAGGTCTCCCCCACCTGTCCACTATCATCAGGAAGACCTCCTCGTTTAAGGACCATTCCGAGTGATCTATTCTTGCCCGGCTTAGGTAGTCTGCTTCCACATTTAGGGACCCCTTCAGGTGGACTGCGGATACTGACCGGACATTCGCTTTGGCCCAGGCGAATATTCTTGCCGTCAATTTCAGCAGGCTGCACGAACCTGTGCCTCCCTGATGGTTTAAATACCTGATCACTGTCGTGTTGTCTGACAGGACTCTTACATGATGGCCCTGAAGATGAACTTTTGCTTGTCTTAGAGTCTTCCAGACTGCCCTTAGTTCTCGAAGGTTTGATGACTGGAGGCTGACAGATCTGGGCCAGACTCCCTGGTAATAGACCTCTCCGACCTTTGCTCCCCAACCGTACTGGCTTGCATCTGTGGTGATCTGGGCATAGGGGTTTCTTGACCACTGCACCCCCTTGGAGATCTTTAGCCTGTCCTTCCACCAAAGAAGGGAGGTCTTTATCCTCTGAGGGATGATCACCTTTTGGTCTAAAGAAGATTCTCTTCTGTCCCAAACCCTGAGTATCCACATCTGTAGGGTTCGAAAATGGATCTGACACCACTGAACGGATGGTATGCAGGATGTAAGGATCCCCAGTAGACTCATTGAGTCCCTGATGGAACAGAGATTCTTTGAGTTGAAGCTGGAGATCTTCCCTTGGATGTCCCGTATCTTGCTCTGAGGTAAGCAGGTTATCTGTTTCTGAGAATCCAGAATAACCCCCAGAAACTGGATCTTCGTTGTCGGATCTAACTGAGATTTTTTTATGTTGATCAACCAGCCCAGGATTTCTAGAGTTTGACGGAAGAAACATAGATCTCTCAGCAGGAGAGGAGCGGAACTGTTTGAAATCAGAAAATCGTCCAAGTACGGAAAGACTGTCAGACCTTCTTTTCGTAGATAAGCCACTACCTCGATCATTAGCTTTGTAAAAACTCGAGGGGCTGATGATATGCCGAAGGGGAGAGAGGTGAATTGGTAATGAAGGATTCTGCCGTGATGGTCTCTGACCGCGAACCTTAAGAACCGTTGAGAGCTGGGATGTATTGGTACGTGATAATAGGCGTCGGTCAGATCGACCGAGCACATTACTGAATTGCTTTGGAGCAAAGGGACTATAGATCTTAGGGTCTCCATCCTGAATTTTTGATAAGTAATGTATCTGTTCAGGCGTTTTAAGTTTATAATTGTGCGGTATGATCCCTCCTTCTTCTTCACTAGGAAGAGGTTGGAATAGAAACCCCCTCCCTGTTCGGATAGAGGTACTTTCACCACTACCCCCTTTGCGAGTAATTCCCGGATGCCCACGTAAATGGGATGATTGAAGTCTGGGACCGCAACCTTGGTGACCAAAAACCTCTTTGGGGGAGGGTCCGAGAACTGTATTCTGTAACCCGACCTTACAATCCTCAGAGCCCAGGAGTTTGAGGATATCTCCTCCCAGCGGGGAAAAAACATCCTCAATCTCCCCCCCACCCGGATGTCACTGGTTTCCATTTCCTTTCTGGGGAGCAGAAGCGGGAGCCCTACCTTTCCCCCCTTTGGGGTAACTGAAACGGCCCGACTTGCCCTTTCCCGTGTATTGACTACCTTGGTTGGAAGGGGCACGAAAGGGATACTTCCTTTTATAGACCTTCTCCTCCGGAAAACCCTTCTTTTTATCGGAGGCCCTCTCTAGGATTTTCTCTAGTTCAGGTCCGAAAACATATTCTCCAGAGAAAGGGATGCCACATAATCTGGATTTAGATACTTTGTCCCCCTACCAGCACTTCACCCACAAGGCACGGCGAGCTGCATTGGACAGACCCGCATCTTTTGCTGAAAAACGCACTGACTCCGCGGAAGCGTCTGCCAAAAAAGCTGTAGCGGATTTTAACAGGGGAATGGCGCTCATGATTTCATTTGTAGAGGAATCGTCGGAGGCCCTATTCTCTAACTCAGAGAGCCAGATGAACATAGATCTGGCCACGGAAGTGGCTGCTATGTTTGACTTAAGCGTGAGCATGGCCGCTTCCCAGGATCTCCTCAGCAGGCCGTCGGCCTTTCTATCCAGTGGATCTCTGAGTTGAGAAGCATCCTCAAATGGTAGGCTGGTTTTCTTATTGACCCTAGCTACCTGGGCGTCAATCTTAGGGATAGTATTAAATGTCCTAGCTTCTTCCTGATCAAAGAGAAGCCGGTTCTGGAAGGATCTGGCGACGCCTAGTCGTTTCTCCGGATCTGCCCATTCATCCAAAATCATCCCCTTGATGTTCTCGTTAATAGGGAAGACTCTGGATTTTTTTACCCTGAGACCTCCAAACATCTCATCTTGTACTGACGGCGTAGAGGGAACCTCCTCTACTCCCATAGTAGCTCTAACGGCTTTTAACAGCTCGGGCATATCCTCAGAGGAAAAATAAAATTTCCTTCTGTTTTCTGAAAAATCCCGTTCAGAGAGCTTATCTTTATCCTCTATGTGTTTAGAGGAGGAAGCTGAACCCCCATAAACCTCAGAGTCGGATGAGACATCATCGTCCGATTTGTGGCGTTTAGCGGGGGGCTCCGAAACCACAGGCTTCACTGTCTGAAGAGAGGAAAAGGCCGCAAAAGAGGATTTAATTTCTTCCTGCATCATGGACTTAATCTCATCCATGAGGGACGGTTGTTCCTCCCGGACAATTTTAGTAATGCAGACCCTGCACAGTTTCTTAGGGTAATCATCAGGAAGTCGTTTGAGGCATGAGATACACTTCAATGACTTCTTGGGTTTTCTCAGAGGTTCATTTGCAGTCTGGAAAACCAAGAGAGAAAAACCCCATTAAAATGTGCCCCGGTGAGAGAGGAAGAAAAAAACTCTCCCATATGGGGAACTTACGGACGGTAGAGTAGAGGACTCGGTGTGTTCAGAGGCAGACATCCTGTAGTACAGCCGAAATCAGGTAGGTACTCACCGCAGGACGCTGCCGGCAGGAGAATCCATTTGAATCTTCCCGCCTTCTGAAGCCGGCCCCCTCCGTCCGCGTCACTTCCGGAAACGTCCGGCTACCCGGAAGTGACGAATTTGTATAGCGCCGCACGGCGCTGGGAGCACAAGCCGGCATGGTTTCGATGAACCAGCGGGCATCTCCGTGCTCCCGGGAGCAGGCCCCAGATCAACTGGAGGCGAGTCTCTCCCTACCCCCCCCTGTCCGGCGTTAGTACGAGACCGCGGGCAGACAGGGGGGGCCCCGCAAAAGCAGGTACGCGACTCCATACCACTTCTGCCTTCATCTCCACGGCGGCTGCCTGCGGAGACCTTTCTCCGCCCCTGTCCTCTGTAGGGACAGGAAACACTGGTGTTTGGTGGTGGGAGGAGAACATTTAAACCTTTCTCTGCTTCCTGCCCCTACAGAGGTCAGGGGTCAATCTCCTTGTATGGCCGTCGTGGTGATGATATGGAAATAAATATTTAGTAGTAGCGCCATCAGTTCAGTATGGTACCTGACACACAGGAGATGTGATCTGTGTAGGGGTAGTAGTAGTGACAGTAGTATCAGCACAGCATGCAACCTGACAGACAAGGCAGATGTGTGACTGTGTAGGGATAGTAACATAGTTACAAATAGTTAATACAGTTAAAAAAAACAACAACAAAAAAAAAACAACATACGTCCATCAAGTTCAACCAAGGGATAGGTGGGGACACGAATCCCCGAAGGAAGTGAGACTCAGATTTCTACACATTTTCAGAAGCATTAATGTCATTTGGGGGATTCAATCAGCACAACCCTATATGCAGGTGCACATCGCTATGGCGAAATACATATACAAAGAAATAGAGGCGACCTTGACGTGGTGAGTGGCTTATTACGCTTTGGCCAAAATGTACACCAATGCCTCATCCAGCATAGAGTCAGGGCAGAATGCTGGTTGCAGCGTGCTATTGCATTTGTGTCTTTTTCTTTGTATATGTATTTCTCCATAGCGATGTGCACCTGCATACAGGGTTGTGCTGACCGAATCCCCCACATTTTTTCTTTGTAGTACATATTGGAGGCGTGGCGATCTCCTTGGAGTCATTGCACACCTGACCAGTCAATCTGTCCTGAAGGCTGGTTTTAAAGTCAGTATAAAACAGAGTCTGCTTATATAACACCTACCAGTAGCCATTTGGCTCCAGGAGAAGTATATGGTGGGCTCAGCGTGCATGTTGGTACTTGCATCCCTGGATCCGATGAAAGCTGTAATGGCACCGGACGGGGTTAAAAGCAGAGTGTGCTTGGCGTGCATGCTATACCTGCGCTCCCTGGACTTTGTGTGGCTGTCATGGCCCATAAACAGGTAGGAACTAGTCTTAGGGACCACTCCATAGAGGCGATCTTGACATAGTGAGTGGCTTATTACGCTTTGGCCAAAATGTACACAAATCCCTTATCCAGCATGGAGGCAGGGCAGAATGCTGGATATAGAGTGCGATCACATTTGTGTCTTTTTCTTTATTAATGTCATTTACTTTCAAAAATTCATCTAAACCCTTTTTAAACCCGTCCCCTGTTCCTGCTGTGACCACGTCCGGAGGTGACTATTCCACAGATCCACCGTTCTTACAGTAAAGCTTTGACGCTTCTGGAGACTGAACCTTTTCTTCTCCAGTCGGAGGCAGCGCCCCCTTGTCTTTTGAGGGCATTTTACATGGAACAGTTTTTCACCGTATTTTTTGTATGGCCCATCTATATATTTGTATAGGTTAATCATGTCCCCCCCCTTAGTCGTAGTAGTAGCGGCAGCAGCAGCAGTATAATATGGAACCTGACAGACAAGGCAGATGTGCAGCTGTGTAGGGGTAGTAGTAGTGGCAGTAGGGGGAATAGCAGCAGCAATACAGTATGGAACAGTATGGCCGGCAGACAGCAGCAGTTGGATCCGTGGGCTGGCAATATATAGCCGCTGTCAGCAATGGCAGATCTGTTCATCGTTATCAGCCAGAGGTGATAGGTCCTCAGTATCCGATTGGTGAGGTCTGACGCCCGGGACTCCCGCTGATTATCGGTTTCACAAGGCAGCGCCGCTCCTGTGAACACCGGAGCCATCTCTCTGCTTTTCCTAGGCCAGTGACAACATGTTCAAGTGTCCTAGGCGCAGCTCAGCTCCATAGAAGTGAATTAAGCTGAGCTGCGATACCAAGCACAACCGCTATACAATGTACGGCGTTGTGCTTGGGGAGCACGGAGAAGGCCGTGGCACTCACAGGAGCGCTGCTGCCTTCTCAAAAAGCTGATCAGCTGGAGTCCTGGGTGTCAGACCCCCACCGATCAGATACTGATGACCTATCCAGAGGATCGCGCATCAGTTAAAAAAAAAAAAAAAAAAAGTCCTAGGAAACCCTTTTAAATAGGAGACATACACAAAGATACTGTGTTTTATATATAGCTATAGCCCTTTAGCGGGTTCTGTTCTGACCAATCGATTAACATTTCACCTCTGACTATTAAATGTATTGATTATTTGTTATCTATTTTACTTATTAAGTATTATACGTGCTTTTATTTAATTGTCCAGTTGTTTGTTTGTTCAGAACATATAACGGTAATTATTTAGTGAATTAATTTGTAAAAGGTGAAATTATATGATGAATTTGTGGCTTGGTTTGACGCTAATTTCCGTTATGACCACTAGGGGCAGCACACGGGCCCCAACCTGTAGACGCACTGCTCCTCCGGGCTTCATTTCATCTTCTGCACATGTGCTCATTACTTCTTTCCTCATCGAAGGCGCTTCAGTCAGTGCACAGGCGCGTCACACCACCCCGCTTTCTATGACGCATGTCCTGCTTCAACTTTTGAGGTATATCTCCTCCTCCCTCCACACACGTCTGACACCAAGCTCAGGGAGCGTCATCTTCTCCCACCAACATGGTTGTGGCTGTAAAGGGGCGAGTATTAATCATCGGTTTTGCAGCACATTTGCTATTTTGAGTGTCACCCTCTAATCAGCTAATCAATATAAAACTCCTGTAAAGGTTTCCTAAGCCTTTAAATCGTCCCTCAGTCTGATTCAGGAGGATACACAATCATGGGGAAGACTGCTGACTTGACAGTTGTCCAGAAGACAGTCACTGACAACCTCCAAAAGGAGGGTAAGCCACAAAAAGTAATTGTTAAAGAAGCTGGCTGTTTACAGAGTGCTGTATCCACGCTTGAAATCGATCACTCTGCATGTTATGAATCTATATAATATATATAATTCACTTTTTGGATTACTAAATAAACTTTTCAATGATATTCTAATTTAGTTTAATATAATTTAAATAGCACACAGCACCAGTTATATCCGTCATCAGAACATGGTACCAGTTATACCGTATCAGAGTCATCAGCACACAGCAGTAGTAATATCAGAGTAACCAGCGCATGGTACCAGTTATATCAGTCATCAGCATGTAGCACCAGATATATCAGCATCATCATGTAGCATGTTATACCAGAGACACCAGCACATGGCACCAGTGATATCAGAGACACCAGCACATGGCACCAGTGATATCAGAGACACCAGCACATGGCACCAGTTGTATCAGAGACACCAGCACATGGCACCAGTGATATCAGAGACACCAGCACATGGCACCAGTTGTATCAGAGACACCAGCACATGGCACCAGTTGTATCAGAGACACCAGCACATGGCACCAGTTGTATCAGAGACACCAGCACATGGCACCAGTTGTATCAGAGACACCAGCACATGGCACCAGTTGTATCAGAGACACCAGCACATGGCACCAGTTGTATCAGAGACACCAGCACATGGCACCAGTTGTATCAGAGACACCAGCACATGGCACCAGTTGTATCAGAGACACCAGCACATGGCACCAGTTGTATCAGAGACACCAGCACATGGCACCAGTTGTATCAGAGACACCAGCACATGGCACCAGTTGTATCAGAGACACCAGCACATGGCACCAGTTGTATCAGAGACACCAGCACATGGCACCAGTTGTATCAGAGACACCAGCACATGGCACCAGTTGTATCAGAGACACCAGCACATGGCACCAGTTGTATCAGAGACACCAGCACATGGCACCAGTTGTATCAGAGACACCAGCACATGGCACCAGTTGTATCAGAGACACCAGCACATGGCACCAGTTGTATCAGAGACACCAGCACATGGCACCAGTTGTATCAGAGACACCAGCACATGGCACCAGTTGTATCAGAGACACCAGCACATGGCACCAGTTGTATCAGAGACACCAGCACATGGCACCAGTTGTATCAGTGTCACCAGCACATGGCACCAGGTATCACAGCGACATCCATTCATGCAGTGACCACATATGAAAACGATGATTACAAACCCAAGAGTTTTATTAGAACTATACGACACGAACAGATATTTAAAGGCACATCAAACATATACATTTTACGGGTAAATTCCCTTTTATGTGTTAACACTTTCCTCTGTGAAGCATTTTGTGCGTTACAAGTCTGTTATACTTTCATGATCTGTAAACGCATTATACACAGCGACGACATAGAAAATGAACGTTCCTGACGCCAGGTGCTCGAGCTATCCTCCAGTCCCACAATGAGGATTTCATGGAGTAAAAACGTCAGTAGAAACAAGGATTTAGCTTATTACATTCCACAAGATGAGATTTTCCTTTGGTAATTCACATTTATTATGGATTCACAAAAATAAAAAAATTGCTCAAAGCCCCCCGTCTCAGATAGAAAAAAAAAAAAAAGTCGTTGCATGCAGCTGTAAGTCAGTTTGCTCCATTGGGGACGGATCTGGTACTACCTCATGGTTTCCATTAAAACCAGGTGAATTGAGCACCGACAAAGCTCTTGGCCACAGAGGGCTTGAGTATATATCACTTAGAGACATAATAATAGGAGTATCACCCCCAGTATAGCGTCCTAGCTCCTCCTTGCTGCTGATCAAATTCTCTACAGGAAGCCAGTTAGGCTCCAGTGGGGCAAGCATCGGTTTAATGTTTTGGGGATCAGAGGGTCATCCTATCAAGACACCTGTCCATCGGCTCTTTAAGAAGGATATGGAAGAAGCTACCAAAGGGCAACACCCTAGGTAATTCAGAGCTTAGAAACACAGATGTTGCATAAAAAGTTCTTCGTTTTTTCTGGATTTATCTGCACATTGGCATTCTGCGCCATTTTTGGCCCTCCTCTCCTCATACATTAACTAGGTGGATCTCCACCCAGCATACAGAACTAATGTGACCGAAGGGAACAACATACGCCAAAGGCAAAGTGCAAGAACTACACAACATGAAGACACCATTTTTAACTCTGTAAGATGATGGGTTTTTCCCAAAAAATGGTGTTCAGAGGCCTCAAAGTTTCCCACCGTTCTCTACTTCCTGCTCCTGTCTCAACACACCGGAATGGCCCGCTCAACGCATCACTGTTTGAGGTGGTCACAGCTGAGCAGGCGATTCCAGACATTCCCCGTGCGTCAAGGCAGTGGAGGACCAGGAGAGGACAGGGACCAATGACTAATGATTGTCACCCACCGTGAGCCCACTGCCACTCTTCACCTGGAGAAGGTGGTGACTTTTGTCAGGAGTCACAATTCACGTCCAGTGCCTTCGGCAGCAACTTCCCCAACGAAACAGCTGTTTCCCAGGATTCTTGAGAGCCAGATCCATAAAGAGGTCATCTCTGGTGTGACTACCCCTATCACGCACTGTCAGGGCCCTACGTTTGGTGTATGCACCAGGCAGATCAGTAGATCTACTCCCCCTCCCCCTGTATGAGAAAGTGCAGCAGATGGCGCCTTCTTGTACACCGCAACGAGGTATACTGCGCACCATCAAGGGTTTTAGTTACAATCAGAATAAAAAGGACAGAAGAGGCCACAGTATGACTATACGAGTTAGGGTCCATTCACATCTCCATATGTGTTTTGCGGATCCACAAAACACGGACACTGGCAATGTGTGTTACGCATTTTGCGGACCGCACATCGCCGGCACAGTCATAGAAAATGTCTTTTCTTGTCCACAATTGCGGACAAGAATAGGACAAGTTCTATTTTTTAGCGGAACGGAAGTGCGGATCCGCAAATGCTGACAGCACATTCCGGCCCCATTGAAAATGAATGGGTCTGCACCAGCTAGCTTAATAGGGTTAAATCTGGTGACAGAATCCCTTTAAATGTAGCACCCAGCGGAGTTTCCCTTCAAGCCACAACCCCATGTTCATTATGAATACCCATCGACTGGGGGGAGGCGATACCGTCCTCTTTGGCACAAACAAAAAAATAAAATTGCTCAAGAAACGATGTGTCAGTTAACTGCCCGAATAGAATGCTAAAATAAAATAAAACTTGTATTAACCACTTCCTGACATGGCAATTTTATTTTTTAAGTTTCCATGCCTGAAGACACAACTTTTTTTAATTTCTCCGTTCACATAGCCGAAAGAGGGCTTGCTTTTTGCGGGACAATTTGTATTTTCTTTTTTTTTTTTAACAATATATTTTTATTGTATATTTAAGAAAAAGAAAAATTTTACAAAGCTGTAACATTCAAGTAGTGAATTGAAAAAAAAAAAAATAAATAATGGCACTACTTAACATTACATATGATATGGTGGAAGTTAAATTATTATTTTTTTTTAATTCCAAATTTGGTAGATTTGGGGAAAAAAAATAAAATAACGCAAGTCGGCCACAGTCTTATTTGCTTTGTTTTTACGGCATTCCTGTAAAACAGATCTGTCCCTTCGTCAGCATGATTACAATAATACCACATTTATATTGTTTTAATATTTAATAAAAAATTTGGGTAAAATATTTTGTAAATTTTTTTGTGGGAGGTTAAGTGACAAAAAAAATTAAAAAAAATAATTGAAAAATGGCCATTTTTATTTTTTTCCCGTTACGACAATCAACATACAGGATAAATATGTTTACATTTTAATAGTTCAGTCGTTTTGGGACTCGGTGGTGCGAATATTATTATTTATTTTTTTTTTTATTATGGGCAAAGGGGTTGATTTGAATTTTTAATTATTTTGAAATGTAAAAAAAAAAAAAATATATATATATATATATATATATATATACACATACTTTTTTTTAAAAACATTTTTTTTTTAAAAAATGGCAAATCGCGCTGCACCTGAGGGGTTAACTGGCGTGGATTGCAGCGCCCTGTCATAAAGGCCGGGTGTCGGGTATGTGATTCTGCCGCCGACACTCGCCTCAGGAATTTGTATTAATTGGTCAGTTATCATCATTGGTGGCGCAGTGGCCACAGCCCCTCCCCTTCTCCGCCCCTCTTTCTTTTTATTGGCAGTAGCAGCACAGGGCGGAAGGACAAAGAGACTCCTTCTCCCCGTGCTGCTGAGGAGAACATGGAGCGCGCTGAGAGCAGCGTGCGCCATGTTCTCTGTTACTAGGCTGTGCAGTAGCACTACTGCACAGCCTAGTATCGGTAAAAGTCAAATCCAGTTATCGAATCGATACTTGTACAAAAGTATTGATTCGGTATCGATAATTCGATACCCGCTGCAACCCTACCTCCATGGTCACAAATGACCACTAAGGGTTGAATATCTGTGATCGGCGTTATAGCCGATCGCAGACATTAGCCTCAGGCATCTCCTGTGTGAAAGACGGTGGCTATGGTGCCCAATACGCTCTGGAGCAGGCGCCATCTTTAAAGTGCCGCCATCCGCCATACCTGAACGGTGAATGTCGTGAAGATGTTAATAATTGTGGTTATTTTATTTTAGTGCTCTATTTAGGCATTTAAACTCAAATTACATAAATCCTATAAATGTTGTCACCACGACGTCCAAATGACGTCACAAACAGAAAACATGAGAACAGGGATCAGCAACCTCCGGCACTCCAGCTGTGGTGAAACTACCACTCCCAGCATGCACACTTGCTTGACTGTTGTCAGAACGCCCATAGAAGTGAACGGAGCATGTTGGGAGTTGACGTTTCACCAGCGCTGGAGGCCGGAGGTTGCTGTTCCCTGCACTACAAGAACCTTCTCTCAGCAGCTGCCTGGCACTGTGCAGCCTTCACCAACTCAACTGCGGCAAACGCCACCGGGCTTCTTACCACCATCCTATGGGATATCTGAACTTGCCCCACGTGTAAATAAGCTTCAATCTGATTGGCCGCTACGAGGAAGGTTGGAACACAAGAAACACATCTATATGCCTGGAAGAAGTGCAATCAGCAGGCGGGTGCATGGTGCAAGAGGAAGCACTTAGAAGGCGGTGGAGACATTGGACGCAAAGATGATCACAGCCTCAGACCACAACGAAGATCCTCACAGCTACAGAAAATCCTGGAAACATTAGAGACATCAACTCAGATGAAATCTGGACGGGGAAGACAACTAACGGTCTCCTAAGAGCAATATGTCAGTGCAGTTCTCCTCCTCACCCACCAGGGGGAGCAGATGCACCATCCAGTGGCTGACTTATTACACGTATTATAACGGCTCTAGCTTTGTCTTCATAGGTAGCAGGGGGAGGGGCTGATTATGTCCCACAATGCATTGCAGTAGGATATATTATATTAGTGAGCTGCCAGAAGAGTCTACAGTCATTACATCAATCTCACCAAAATAACCGGAAGCGATCAAAATCTCTGATCTTTATCTCGGATCTTGAGATTTCAGTTAAAGGAACCTTCCCGCTTCCGCACTTACGCCCAATGACCCACAATGACATCATGACGTAAAGGCGGGGCACTCGCTATGGGGAGCGGTGTACGACGAGTTCTCCTTTAAGGGTTTATTGGTGGAACTGGCAATGTATTTACTTCCCGCGGCGCTTCGTACTATTGTTACGCTGGTGAAATCGTGTAGAATACTATATACAATGAGATGATCCATAAGTCACAATATGGCGACCGTCTGGCCACACCCCTTAACCCCTTATACAGCCAAAAAAATTAAATAAAATGGTGCCATATACTGGTCACTATGATCCTAGCGGAGTTTTACGTCCTCGATGGGCGAGACCCCTTCTGCCGGCATCTACTCACGTTTCCCTTATTATACTGAATATCGGGCAATCTATAGGGTTACAGAGAAAAGAAAAATAAGCTACAAACAGCACCAGCGACCCCGATGGAGGGGGTCACAGCTTACACAGGTGGGAGGGGAGCGAGGGGCTATGCCCTATCATTCCTTTCTTAGCATGAGTTAAACTGCACATAGTATCAGCCCGGAATCTCTACATCACCACGGACCCGCCTCTGAGGAACCTAAGCCGACCCGATGGGAGATAACTTGTGCAGACAGAACGTCCATAAAGGAGGCGCACCTTCAGAACCTTACACAATTAATCTTGGGCATATACTCCGGTCTCCCCCAGAGCTGCACTCTTAATTCTGCTAGTTTCCTGTGATCAGAAGGCAGTGCATTGTGGGAGCTCACATGACACAGAGTTGAGTTCTTAGGCCACCTATCTGACGGGGTGGAGCTAGACTACCGTCTACGGCCAAGAGGAACTGACAGAATTTTGAGTACAGCTCGGGAGATGACCAGAGTATAAGATGTAGCTCTACACGCAATGGATTTCCAAACGTGAAATGAAGTCACAAGTGCAGCCATATTGGAAGACATTGTGGCCGGTTAGTCTTCTCGGAGGATAAGTCGGGTTAATACTTGATGTTTCTGGATGATTTGCTGGTGAGAAGCAAAAATGCTGCACTGTTACCGTGCTGGAACCCGGCATTTAAGACACCCAGGTGAAATAGGCCACTTCATCCAAGTCTACGGGATAGTCCGTCAATAGTATAGGTGTCCTCTGGAAAAGTTCCCCTTTGTAGCTACGCCATTTGCCGGCAGGTAGGTAGACGTCACGTTCCAGTTTTCCTGGCTCTAGCACTGGGGCCACCATTAAGGTGTCTCCTATCAAAAACTGAGAATCAATCTTATGTGCGGCTTCATCGTTCGGAGAAATCCACCAAATTGGGCGTATGATGGGATCTCCAGTGTTGGTGACTTCTCCCGCAAGTTCCAGCAATAGAGGGGCGACCAAATACTCGTGGATTTTGGTGAATTTCTGAGCAATTTCAATGACCTCCTTATCAAAAACCCAGGGTGGGATGGAAAACTGCATGGAGGGCATAAAGGCGGAGAGCTCCAGCCACCGGATATAAAGCTCCTTCATATCTTTTGTGAAATTGGTGTAGGCATTACCTCCAATCATGTCCGGCAAGATGAAGGGGTAGCCCAACATACTGATGGTCAGGACGGTGGGTATGAGAGACTTTAGCCCCAGCTCATAGCCCCATTCAGAGTCCCGGTCAATGATTCTAAAGAAACATGATATGTTTTGAGACTGGTAACCAACTCGGAGCTCAGCGAGGTCATAAAACTGGTCGGCCATTTCCGTGTACCTCCTGCTGAAAATGTTGGGATCGGACAAGGGCTGGTAAGTGCTGAACTGACTAGGAAGGTAGCTGGTTTCTCCAGCGTCAAACTTAAATGATGAAATTCCATACTTTGTCCTCAGAAGTCTCAGGTTGCTTTGGAACCACTCTTTAGTACTGGGATTTGTAAAATCCAGGATAGCTCCAATCCCATTCCACCACTGTACCATGGCTGGTAGTCGACCGCTGGGTTCCTTCACAAAAAGGCCTCGCTCTATGCCAATGCCGAAGTTGGAGGAGTTATAGTTAATGAACGGGTGAATCCACAGGGTCACTTTGAAGCCATCTTCCTTCAACTTTTTAAACATGGCTGGGGCATCAGGAAACTTGACAGGATCAAAGTCAAAGTCTCCGTAGTATTTGGAGTACATGTCATCTATTTCAATGTGACTGTAATTAAAGTGGTATTGCTTGATGCTCTCGGTGAAGTTCAGAAGTTTCTCCTGGTTGATGTCAGTCTTGAACAGTGCCCATGTGGACCAGATAGGGTATTTGAAGGCACTTTCCGAAGGGATCCTGGTCGGCTTGTTAAAATATCTCCTCACCATGTACTTGTGGATGGAGGTGACGTCTAATCCGACGCACACTCTATAGCTCAGCTCCGGAAAGGGCTGTTTGCCGGGAGGAGGCTTATACGGGGAATCCTTATACCTCGCTTCAAAGAAAAACACCTTTTCTGTGCTGTTCCACCCCAGATGGAAAGGGACAGATGCGTTAATTTTTATAGCCGTCGCATTGGAGGAGAGCCAGTAGCTTTCTAAGATTCCACCAAAACCGTCTCTGAAGGAGTAGACATCACTGGTCACAAAAGGTTTGGGTTCTTTGTATCCGGATAGCTTGATGGGCCAGTGCTGCGTGCGCATCTCAGATCCTCCGTACCAATATGCGTTATCCCAGTACATGGTATGCAGGATGGACGTGTCGGCCACAAACTCCTCCCAGCGCACGCGGTAACACATGACCGTGTCCTTGTCCTTGGTTACCGTCTGAACAAAAAATTTCAACGGCCCCTTGTCCGATCTAGTACAAGACAAAATCTCCCCGTACTTCGCACAGGAATCTAAATCAAGAATTCCGGACTGGAAAGCCATTCTGAAGACCACCTTGCCTTGTTGGTTGTGTATGATGAACCCATCTTTCTTCAGGTACAGGAGCTCGGTCTTCAGACGATCAGCTTTGCGCAGGGAGATGGAGTAGTAGCACCAGGAGACCACTGCGCCTATGACCAGGATGACGCCCACCAGGACTGCGCCAATCAACGCCTTCTGCTCCTTAGGAACCTTCTGCTTGAGCGGAGTGATGTTCTCAGGCAGGAAGGTGTACATGATGATGGTCGTGCCTTCTGACTTACAGTCGGGGTAATGGACACTTCTTCATGCCTGAAAATCAAAAGAGAACACAAATGATCAAAAAATTTTAGATCTGAAGACAATGTTCAAGAATTTCCTGGAAGGTCTAGGTCAGGGATGGCCAACCTGCGGCTCTCCAGCTGTTGCAAAACTACAACTCCCAGAATGCTCAGACTGCCTACAGCAGGGCATGGTGGGAATTGTAGTTTCACAACACCTGGAGAACCGCAGGTTGGCCATCCCTGGTCTAGATGATGGCTAGATAACCTTAACATTTGGAGCAACTTGAAAGATCTTGTGATATCTGACCCCCATGATGACCACTGCTGTTACCAGACTCCGCGAGGGATGATCGCCTCGATCGGTGGCATCAGCAGAGACCACCAGTCACCATCCCTTGGCTGAACATTTTTTTGGCAGCGATGTTGTAGACATTTGCAACCATACGATACCTTAAAAGAATATTTTTGAATAAAGCTCTCCGTCTTCAGTGTATGCAGCTCCTACGCACACTGATGCGTCTCCAGGGTTACTGCCCATAAGCATACCCAGTGGATGCCAGTCCAGATACACAGGTCTGCATAGGAGCTGCATACGCAAAATGAGAGATTCTTAATCAACACTTCTTGCACAACTGCTGCATTTATATTTTTGAACGGAAATATTGAAACCTTTACTGCCATTTTCAACAACTCAGCTTTCTGTCAGTGAGAGGAAACACGGTTAACATTCACCCTGACCTCGCTCTGCGCGAGGTCATCTCGTTTGTGTGCGGAACTCGCTGCCAGCACAGTCTTCATACGTTGTTACAATCTGGGATGTTTAACTTACAACTGTAACAAACCCTACGCTGTGAGAAGTCATCGTTTGGGATGAGTTTTAGACCTAAAGAATGTGGCCTTCATCCCAGATCATGCAGTGGGTACAGCGGCTGATAACAGAGGACAATGCCCCCGCAGCTATCAGTGATGTGTCACACCGAGGGTTAACCACCGCTTCTTACATCTTCTCCTCCTGTGAAGGACGAAGGTAAGGAGGAGAGCGGTGACAGCGCCCGGCACACCAGGGGTTAACCACTGCTTCTTACATGTTCTCCTCCTGTGAAGGACAAAGGTAAGGAGGAGAGCGGCGACAGCGACCAGCACACCAGGGGTTAACCACTGCTTTTTACATCTATTCTTGTGAAGAAGGAGAGCGAAGACAGTGCCTGGCACACCGAGGGTTAACCACTGCTTCTTCCATCTCCTCCTCCTGTGAAGGACAGAGGGTAAGGAGGAGAGCGGTGACAGCGCCCGGCACACCGAGGGTTAACCACTGCTTTTTACATCTATTCTTGTGAAGGAGGAGAGCGAAGACAGTGCCTGGCACACCGAGGGTTAACCACTGCTTCTTCCATCTCCTCCTCCTGTGAAGGACGAGGGCAGGGAGGAGAGCGGTGACAGCGCCGGGCACACCGAGGGTTAACCACTGCTTCTTCCATCTTCTCCTCCTGTGAAGGACGAGGGTAGGGAGGAGAGCGGTGACAGCGCCGGGCACACCGAGGGTTAACCACTGCTTCTTCCATCTTCTCCTCCTGTGAAGGACAGAGGGTAAGGAGGAGAGCGGTGACAGCGCCGGGCACACCGAGGGTTAACCACTGATTCTTCCATCTTCTGATTCTGTGAAGGACAGAGGGCAGGGAGGAGAGCGGTGACAGCGCCGGCACACCGAGGGTTAACCACTGCTTCTTCCATCTTCTGATTCTGTGAAGGACAGAGGGCAAGGAGGAGAGCGGTGACAGTGCCGGCACACCGAGGGTTAACCACTGCTTCTTCCATCTTCTCCTCCTGTGAAGGACGAGGGCAGGGAGGAGAGCGGTGACAGCGCCGGGCACACCGAGGGTTAACCACTGATTCTTCCATCTTCTGATTCTGTGAAGGACGAGGGCAGGGAGGAGAGCGGTGACAGCGCCGGCACACCGAGGGTTAACCACTGCTTCTTCCATCTTCTCCTCCTGTGAAGGACGAGGGCAGGGAGGAGAGCGGTGACAGCGCCGGGCACACCGAGGGTTAACCACTGATTCTTCCATCTTCTGATTCTGTGAAGGACGAGGGCAGGGAGGAGAGCGGTGACAGCGCCGGCACACCGAGGGTTAACCACTGATTCTTCCATCTTCTCCTCCTGTGAAGGACGAGGGCAGGGAGGAGAGCGGTGACAGCGCCGGGCACACCGAGGGTTAACCACTGATTCTTCCATCTTCTGATTCTGTGAAGGACGAGGGCAGGGAGGAGAGCGGTGACAGCGCCGGCACACCGAGGGTTAACCACTGCTTCTTCCATCTTCTCCTCCTGTGAAGGACGAGGGCAGGGAGGAGAGCGGTGACAGCGCCGGCACACCGAGGGTTAACCACTGCTTCTTCCATCTTCTCCTCCTGTGAAGGACGAGGGTAAGGAGGAGAGCGGTGACAGCGCCCGGCACACCGAGGGTTAACCACTGATTCTTCCATCTTCTGATTCTGTGAAGGACAGAGGGTAGGGAGGAGAGCGGTGACAGCGCCGGGCACACAGCCTGGAGGGGAGGACGGGCACCTCTGCCAGGAAAGTCACCTGATTCTCAGAGCTGTGAAGAGGGTGACAATGTGCCAGTAACTGGGGCTATTAATACTCCGGCGCTGGAGGGGAGGGCGCGCTCATCTCCCCATCAGAACCACAAGGGCTCGACCCGTCCCCCTCCCCGCTCCTTGGCATTTATTCCAACCTACATTTTGTGTCCCAAATCAGGACTAACCAACACCTCTGCTTGCCTTCAGTGAATTACTTTTGTTTACTTCCCGAGACTGAAAACCTGCATAGACCTAATACTCCTCACAGCTGCGGCTTTGTTACAGTAGTATCCAGTCTGAACAGCCTGAACTCCGGCCGGATACACGTTTCCTGCACTGATACACTGTAACAACATCACGACAGAAGACAGACTACGCTGACACATGGTAACGAACCTGCTGCTGTGTGAGCGGCACTGGAGACCACAACCGCCTCCATCTCCTTTGAACTTGCGCACAGAATAACGTGCGAGAATGAATTTTCGAAGTCGCTTTGTAAGAATTTTCATCTTCACTGACAGCAAGCAGAGATGTTGACATCTGTGTTATCCTACACTCTCATACTAGATCTAAAACTAAAGCTAGACACAATGACGGGAGAGAGATAAGCTGCTACTGACACCTCTGATGCCGCTTATCCCCTGGAGGATCGGGCAGAGGAGGATCCAGCCAGTCCGATCTCTTATCCCTCTGGAGGGGGCATCACTCTTAAAGGGGTTCTCCGGTTTATACCCCCTACCCACCAATCATGCGTACCACTTGGACTTGTAAAACTCTGAGACGACCTGCTGCTATCAGAACACTGAGGGGTTAATGAAAAAAACTGTTACAAAGTTACAACTGACTGTTTCTATTTACACAAAGTAACAAGATTCTTAAAGTGACAGCGCATAATTATCCAAGAATGTTCTGGAGATAATCCGAGAGTCAAGACTGAACTGACAGATAAGAGGAGACGCAGGAAGACGCCTCAGCCCCGAAAATAAGCAGAAGACGTTACTTACAGTAGCGAGACCACCACCTCCAGCAGTGAGACCACCACCTCCAGACTGAAATAGACCAGGGAGAGGGGCGCTGAGTACGGACACTCAGCGGGCGACAGTTCAACATGTGACAACAAGAAGACACAGGTCACATGACTCCTCCAACTTCTAGAGCAAAGTCCCTGCACCCAGGAGAGGAGAATTCAGGGTGGGGCCAACAATCTGCAGAACTGGCAGGACTGGGTGCACAAACTTCTCAGCCCAAAAAAAAAAAAAAATAAAAAAAAAGTACAAGACTCTCCCCGCACTCAGTACCCCTCCACCAGTACACGGCTCCTCTCCCCGCACTCAGTACCCCTCCACCAGTACACGGCTCCTCTCCCAGCACTCAGTACCCCTCCACCAGTACACGGCTCCAGTCCCTGTACTCAGTACCCCTCCACCAGTACACGGCTCCAGTCCCTGTACTCAGTACCCCTCCACCAGTACACGGCTCCTCTCCCCGCACTCAGTACCCCTCCACCAGTACACGGCTCCTCTCCCAGCACTCAGTACCCCTCCACCAGTACACGGCTCCTCTCCCAGCACTCAGTACCCCTCCACCAGTACACGGCTCCAGTCCCTGCACTCAGTACCCCTCCACCAGTACACGGCTCCTCTCCCCGCACTCAGTACCCCTCCACCAGTACACGGCTCCTCTCCCAGCACTCAGTACCCCTCCACCAGTACACGGCTCCTCTCCCAGCACTCAGTACCCCTCCACCAGTACACGGCTCCAGTCCCTGCACTCAGTACCCCTCCACCAGTACACTGCTCCTCTCCCCGCACTCAGTACCCCTCCACCAGTACACGGCTCCTCTCCCAGCACTCAGTACCCCTCCACCAGTACACGGCTCCAGTCCCTGCACTCAGTACCCCTCCACCAGTACACGGCTCCTCTCCCAGCACTCAGTACCCCTCCACCAGTACACGGCTCCTCTCCCAGCACTCAGTACCCCTCCACCAGTACACGGCTCCAGTCCCTGTACTCAGTACCCCTCCACCAGTACACGGCTCCTCTCCCTGCACTCAGTACCCCTCCACCAGTACACGGCTCCTCTCCCAGCACTCAGTACCCCTCCACCAGTACACGGCTCCAGTCCCTGTACTCAGTACCCCTCCACCAGTACACGGCTCCTCTCCCCGCACTCAGTACCCCTCCACCAGTACACGGCTCCTCTCCCAGCACTCAGTACCCCTCCACCAGTACACGGCTCCTGTCTCTGCACTCAGTACCCCTCCACCAGTACACGGCTCCTCTCCCTGCACTCAGTACCCCTCCACCAGTACACGGCTCCAGTCCCTGCACTCAGTACCCCTCCACCAGTACACGGCTCCAGTCCCTGCACTCAGTACCCCTCCACCAGTACACGGCTCCAGTCCCTGCACTCAGTACCCCTCCACCAGTACACGGCTCCTCTGGCTGCACTCAGTACCCCTCCACCAGTACACGGCTCCTCTCCCAGCACTCAGTACCCCTCCACCAGTACACGGCTCCTCTCCCAGCACTCAGTACCCCTCCACCAGTACACGGCTCCTCTCCCAGCACTCAGTACCCCTCCACCAGTACACGGCTCCTCTCCCCGCACTCAGTACCCCTCCACCAGTACACGGCTCCTCTCCCCGCACTCAGTACCCCTCCACCAGTACACGGCTCCTCTCCCCGCACTCAGTACCCCTCCACCAGTACACGGCTCCTCTCCCCGCACTCAGTACCCCTCCACCAGTACACGGCTCCTCTCCCTGCACTCAGTACCCCTCCACCAGTACACGGCTCCTGTCCCTGTACTCAGTACCCCTCCACCAGTACACTGCTCCTCTCCCTGTACTCAGTACCCCTCCACCAGTACACGGCTCCTGTCTCTGCACTCAGTACCCCTCCACCAGTACACGGCTCCAGTCCCTGTACTCAGTACCCCTTCACCAGTACACGGCTCCTCTCCCAGCACTCAGTACCCCTCCACCAGTACACGGCTCCTCTCCCAGCACTCAGTACCCCTCCACCAGTACACGGCTCCAGTCCCTGTACTCAGTACCCCTCCACCAGTACACGGCTCCTGTCCCTGTACTCAGTACCCCTCCACCAGTACACGGCTCCAGTCCCCGCACTCAGTACCCCTCCACCAGTACACGGCTCCTCTCCCAGCACTCAGTACCCCTCCAGCAGTACACGGCTCCTCTCCCTGCACTCAGTACCCCTCCACCAGTACACGGCTCCTCTCCCAGCACTCAGTACCCCTCCACCAGTACACGGCTCCAGTCCCTGTACTCAGTACCCCTCCACCAGTACACGGCTCCTCTCCCCGCACTCAGTACCCCTCCACCAGTACACGGCTCCTCTCCCAGCACTCAGTACCCCTCCACCAGTACACGGCTCCTGTCTCTGCACTCAGTACCCCTCCACCAGTACACGGCTCCTCTCCCTGCACTCAGTACCCCTCCACCAGTACACGGCTCCAGTCCCTGCACTCAGTACCCCTCCACCAGTACACGGCTCCAGTCCCTGCACTCAGTACCCCTCCACCAGTACACGGCTCCAGTCCCTGCACTCAGTACCCCTCCACCAGTACACGGCTCCTCTGGCTGCACTCAGTACCCCTCCACCAGTACACGGCTCCAGTCCCCGCACTCAGTACCCCTCCACCAGTACACGGCTCCTCTCCCAGCACTCAGTACCCCTCCACCAGTACACGGCTCCTCTCCCAGCACTCAGTACCCCTCCACCAGTACACGGCTCCTCTCCCAGCACTCAGTACCCCTCCACCAGTACACGGCTCCTCTCCCCGCACTCAGTACCCCTCCACCAGTACACGGCTCCTCTCCCCGCACTCAGTACCCCTCCACCAGTACACGGCTCCTCTCCCCGCACTCAGTACCCCTCCACCAGTACACGGCTCCTCTCCCCGCACTCAGTACCCCTCCACCAGTACACGGCTCCTCTCCCTGCACTCAGTACCCCTCCACCAGTACACGGCTCCTGTCCCTGTACTCAGTACCCCTCCACCAGTACACTGCTCCTCTCCCTGTACTCAGTACCCCTCCACCAGTACACGGCTCCTGTCTCTGCACTCAGTACCCCTCCACCAGTACACGGCTCCAGTCCCTGTACTCAGTACCCCTTCACCAGTACACGGCTCCTCTCCCAGCACTCAGTACCCCTCCACCAGTACATGGCTCCTCTCCCAGCACTCAGTACCCCTCCACCAGTACACGGCTCCAGTCCCTGTACTCAGTACCCCTCCACCAGTACACGGCTCCTGTCCCTGTACTCAGTACCCCTCCACCAGTACACTGCTCCTCTCCCTGCACTCAGTACCCCTCCACCAGTACACGGCTCCAGTCCCCGCACTCAGTACCCCTCCACCAGTACACGGCTCCTCTCCCAGCACTCAGTACCCCTCCACCAGTACACGGCTCCTCTCCCAGCACTCAGTACCCCTCCACCAGTACACGGCTCCTCTCCCCGCACTCAGTACCCCTCCACCAGTACACGGCTCCTCTCCCAGCACTCAGTACCCCTCCACCAGTACACGGCTCCTCTCCCAGCACTCAGTACCCCTCCACCAGTACACGGCTCCTCTCCCAGCACTCAGTACCCCTCCACCAGTACACGGCTCCTCTCCCAGCACTCAGTACCCCTCCACCAGTACACGGCTCCTCTGGCTGCACTCAGTACCCCTCCACCAGTACACGGCTCCTCTCCCAGCACTCAGTACCCCTCCACCAGTACACGGCTCCTCTCCCCGCACTCAGTACCCCTCCACCAGTACACGGCTCCTCTCTCTGCACTCAGTACCCCTCCACCAGTACACAGCTCCTCTGGCTGCACTCAGTACCCCTCCACCAGTACACGGCTCCTCTCCCAGCACTCAGTACCCCTCCACCAGTACACGGCTCCTCTGGCTGCACTCAGTACCCCTCCACCAGTACACGGCTCCTCTCCCAGCACTCAGTACCCCTCCACCAGTACACAGCTCCTCTGGCTGCACTCAGTACCCCTCCACCAGTACACGGCTCCTCTCCCAGCACTCAGTACCCCTCCACCAGTACACGGCTCCTCTCCCAGCACTCAGTACCCCTCCACCAGTACACAGCTCCTCTCCCCGCACTCAGTACCCCTCCACCAGTACACGGCTCCTCTCCCCGCACTCAGTACCCCTCCACCAGTACACGGCTCCTCTCCCTGCACTCAGTACCCCTCCACCAGTACACGGCTCCTCTCCCTGCACTCAGTACCCCTCCACCAGTACACGGCTCCTCTCCCAGCACTCAGTACCCCTCCACCAGTACACGGCTCCAGTCCCTGCACTCAGTACCCCTCCACCAGTACACGGCTCCTCTCCCAGCACTCAGTACCCCTCCACCAGTACACGGCTCCTCTGGCTGCACTCAGTACCCCTCCACCAGTACACGGCTCCAGTCCCCGCACTCAGTACCCCTCTACCAGTACACGGCTCCTCTCCCAGCACTCAGTACCCCTCCACCAGTACACGGCTCCTCTCCCAGCACTCAGTACCCCTCCACCAGTACACGGCTCCTCTCCCTGCACTCAGTACCCCTCCACCAGTACACGGCTCCTCTCCCTGCACTCAGTACCCCTCCACCAGTACACGGCTCCTCTCCCAGCACTCAGTACCCCTCCACCAGTACACGGCTCCTCTCCCAGCACTCAGTACCCCTCCACCAGTACACGGCTCCAGTCCCTGCACTCAGTACCCCTCCACCAGTACACGGCTCCTCTCCCAGCACTCAGTACCCCTCCACCAGTACACGGCTCCAGTCCCTGCACTCAGTACCCCTCCACCAGTACACGGCTCCTCTCCCAGCACTCAGTACCCCTCCACCAGTACACGGCTCCTCTCCCTGCACTCAGTACCCCTCCACCAGTACACGGCTCCTCTGGCTGCACTCAGTACCCCTCCACCAGTACACGGCTCCTCTCCCTGCACTCAGTACCCCTCCACCAGTACACGGCTCCTCTCCCAGCACTCAGTACCCCTTCACCAGTACACGGGACACTCACCAGTCTCTTGATCGCTGTTTTCTCCATTGTTTTGCAGGAAGTGCCTCCAAGCCCAGAAGTTGCAGCCTCTCTGTGATTGGACAACTGGACTGTCAACCAGTGGGAGGGCGGGGCCAACTGCGGGGGATTGTGGGAGATGTAGTTTTCTTTCAGTTAATTATTATTGGAGCAAGCAGAGGAAATAGGAGGGTAATACTGTCTGATGAGCTGTGTATCTAATCCTATCCTGTGTGATACTGCCTGCTGAGCTCTGTATCTAATCCTATCCTGTGTGATACAGTCTGCTGAGCTGTGTATCTAATCCTATCCTGTGTGATACAGTCTGCTGAGCTGTGTATCTAATCCTATCCTGTGTGATACAGTCTGCTGAGCTGTGTATCTAATCCTATCCTGTGTGATACAGTCTGCTGAGCTGTGTATCTAATCCTATCCTGTGTGATACAGTCTGCTGAGCTGTGTATCTAATCCTATCCTGTGTGATACAGTCTGCTGAGCTGTGTATCTAATCCTACCCTGTGTGATACTGTCTGCTGAGCTGTGTATCTAATCCTATCCTGTGTGATACAGTCTGCTGAGCTGTGTATCTAATCCTATCCTGTGTGATACAGTCTGCTGAGCTGTGTATCTAATCCTATCCTGTGTGATACTGTCTGCTGAGCTGTGTATCTAATCCTATCCTGTGTGATACTGCCTGCTGAGCTGTGTATCTAATCCTCTCCTGTGTGATACTGTCTGCTGAGCTGTGTATCTAATCCTATCCTGTGTGATACTGTCTGCTGAGCTGTGTATCTAATCCTATCCTGTGTGATACTGTCTGCTGAGCTGTGTATCTAATCCTATCCTGTGTGATACTCCCTGCTGAGCTGTGTATCTAATCCTATCCTGTGTGATACCGTCTGCTGAGCTGTGTATCTAATCCTATCCTGTGTGATACTGTCTGCTGAGCTGTGTATCTAATCCTATCCTGTGTGATACTGTCTGCTGAGCTGTGTATCTAATCCTATCCTGTGTGATACTGTCTGCTGAGCTGTGTATCTAATCCTATCCTGTGTGATACTGTCTGCTGAGCTCTGTATCTAATCCTATCCTGTGTGATACTGCCTGCTGAGCTGTGTATCTAATCCTATCCTGTGTGATACTGTCTGCTGAGCTGTGTATCTAATCCTATCCTGTGTGATACTGCCTGCTGAGCTGTGTATCTAATCCTATCCTGTGTGATACTGTCTGCTGAGCTCTGTATCTAATCCTATCCTGTGTGATACAGTCTGCTGAGCTGTGTATCTAATCCTATCCTGTGTGATACCGTCTGCTGAGCTGTGTATCTAATCCCATCCTGTGTGATACTGTCTGCTGAGCTGTGTATCTAATCCTATTCTGTGTGATACTGTCTGCTGAGCTGTGTATCTAATCCTATCCTGTGTGATACTGTCTGCTGAGCTGTGTATCTAATCCTATCCTGTGTGATACTGTCAGCTGAGCTCTGTATCTAATCCTATCCTGTGTGATACTGTCTGCTGAGCTGTGTATCTAATCCTATCCTGTGTGATACTGTCTGCTGAGCTGTGTATCTAATCTTATCATGTGTGATACTGTCTGCTGAGCTGTGTATCTAATCCTATCCTGTGTGATACCGTCTGCTGAGCTGTGTATCTAATCCTATCCTGTGTGATACAGTCTGCTGAGCTGTGTATCTAATCCTATCATGTGTGATACAGTCTGCTGAGCTGTGTATCTCATCCTATCCTGTGTGATACTGTCTGCTGAGCTGTGTATCTAATCCTATCCTGTGTGATACTGTCTGCTGAGCTGTGTATCTAATCCTATCCTGTGTGATACTGTCTGCTGAGCTGTGTATCTAATCCTATCCTGTGTGATACTGTCTGCTGAGCTGTGTATCTAATCCTATCCTGTGTGATACAGTCTGCTGAGCTGTGTATCTAATCCTATTCTGTGTGATACAATCTGCTGAGCTCTGTATCTAATCCTATCCTGTGTGATACTGTCTGCTGAGCTGTGTATCTAATCCTATCCTGTGTGATACAGTCTGCTGAGTTGTGTATCTAATCCTATCCTGTGTGATACTGTCTGCTGAGCTGTGTATCTAATCCTATCCTGTGTGATACTGTCTGCTGAGTTGTGTATCTAATCCTATCCTGTGTGATACTCCCTGCTGAGCTGTGTATCTAATCCTATCCTGTGTGATACCGTCTGCTGAGCTGTGTATCTAATCCTATCCTGTGTGATACTGTCTGCTGAGCTCTGTATCTAATCCTATCCTGTGTGATACTGTCTGCTGAGCTCTGTATCTAATCCTATCCTGTGTGATACAGTCTGCTGAGCTGTGTATCTAATCCTATCCTGTGTGATACCGTCTGCTGAGCTGTGTATCTAATCCTATCCTGTGTGATACTGTCTGCTGAGCTGTGTATCTAATCCTATCCTGTGTGATACAGTCTGCTGAACTGTGTATCTAATCCTATCATGTGTGATACTGTCTGCTGAGCTGTGTATCTAATCCTATCATCTGTGATACTGTCTGCTGAGCTGTGTATCTAATCCTATCATCTGTGATACTGTCTGCTGAGCTGTGTATCTAATCTTATCCTGTGTGATACTGTCTGCTGAGCTGTGTATCTAATCCTATCCTGTGTGATACAGTCTGCTGAGCTGTGTATCTAATCCTATCCTGTGTGGTACTGTCTGCTGAGCTGTGTATCTAATCCTATCCTGTGTGATACAGTCTGCTGAGCTGTGTATCTAATCCTATCCTGTGTGATACTGTCTGCTGAGCTCTGTATCTAATCCTATCCTGTGTGATACAGTCTGCTGAACTGTGTATCTAATCCTATCATGTGTGATACTGTCTGCTGAGCTGTGTATCTAATCCTATCATCTGTGATACTGTCTGCTGAGCTGTGTATCTAATCCTATCATCTGTGATACTGTCTGCTGAGCTGTGTATCTAATCTTATCCTGTGTGATACTGTCTGCTGAGCTGTGTATCTAATCCTATCCTGTGTGGTACTGTCTGCTGAGCTGTGTATCTAATCCTATCCTGTGTGATACAGTCTGCTGAGCTGTGTATCTAATCCTATCCTGTGTGATACAGTCTGCTGACCTCTGTATCTAATCCTATCCTGTGTGATACTGTCTGCTGTGCTGTGTATCTAATCCTATCCGATACTGTCTGCTGTGCTGTGTATCTAATCCTATCCTGTGTGATACTGTCTGCTGAGCTGTGTATCTAATCCTATCCTGTGTGATACTGCCTGCTGAGCTGTGTATCTAATCCTATCCTGTGTGATACTGTCTGCTGAGCTGTGTATCTAATCCTAACATGTGTGATACTGTCTGCTGAGCTGTGTATCTAATCCTATCCTGTGTGATACTGTCTGATGAGCTGTGTATCTAATCCTATCATGTGTGATACTGTCTGCTGAGCTGTGTATCTAATCCTATCCTGTGTGATACTGTCTGCTGAGCTGTGTATCTAATCCTATCATGTGTGATACTGTCTGCTGAGCTGTGTATCTAATCCTATCCTGTGTGATACTGTCTGCTGAGCTGTGTATCTAATCCTATCCTGTGTGATACTGTCTGCTGAGCTGTGTATCTAATCCTCTCCTGTGTGATACTGTCTGTAGAGCTGTGTATCTAATCCTATCCTGTGTGATACTGTCTGCTGAGCCGTGTATCTAATCCTATCCTGTGTGATACTGTCTGCTGAGCTGTGTATCTAATCCTATCCTGTGTGATACTGTCTGCTGAGCTGTGTATCTTATCCTACCCTGTGTGATACTGTCTGCCGAGCTGTGTATCTAATCCTATCCTGTGTGATACTGTCTGCTGAGCTGTGTATCTAATCCTATCCTGTGTGATACTGTCTGCTGAGCTGTGTATCTAATCTTATCATGTGTGATACTGTCTGCTGAGCTGTGTATCTAATCCTATCCTGTGTGATACCGTCTGCTGAGCTGTGTATCTAATCCTATTCTGTGTGATACTGTCTGCTGAGCTGTGTATCTAATCCTATCCTGTGTGATACTGCCTGCTGAGCTGAGTATCTAATCCTATCATGTGTGATCCTGTCTGCTGAGCTGTGTATCTAATCCTATCCTGTGTGATACTGTCTGCTGAGCTGTGTATCTAATCCTATCATGTGTGATACTGTCTGCTGAGCTGTGTATCTAATCCTATCCTGTGTGATACTGTCTGCTGAGCTGTGTATCTAATCCTATCCTGTGTGATACTGTCTGCTGAGCTGTGTATCTAATCCTATCCTGTGTGATACTGCCTGCTGAGCTGTGTATCTAATCCTATCCTGTGTGATACTGCCTGCTGAGCTGTGTATCTAATCTTATCCTGTGTGATACTGTCTGCTGAGCTGAGTATCTAATCCTATTCTGTGTGATACTGTCTGCTGAGCTGTGTATCTAATCCTATCCTGTGTGATACTGTCTGCTGAGCTGTGTATCTAATCCTATCCTGTGTGATACTGTCTGCTGAGCTGTGTATCTAATCTTATCTTGTGTGATACTGTCTTCTGAGCTGTGTATCTAATCCTATCCTGTGTGATACTGTCTGCTGAGCTGTGTATCTAATCCTATCCTGTGTGATACTGTCTGATGAGCTGTGTATCTAATCCTATCATGTGTGATACTGTCTGCTGAGCTGTGTATCTAATCCTATCCTGTGTGATACTGTCTGCTGAGCTGTGTATCTAATCCTATCATGTGTGATACTGTCTGCTGAGCTGTGTATCTAATCCTATCCTGTGTGATACTGTCTGCTGAGCTGTGTATCTAATCCTATCCTGTGTGATACTGTCTGCTGAGCTGTGTATCTAATCCTCTCCTGTGTGATACTGTCTGTAGAGCTGTGTATCTAATCCTATCCTGTGTGATACTGTCTGCTGAGCCGTGTATCTAATCCTATCCTGTGTGATACTGTCTGCCGAGCTGTGTATCTAATCCTATCCTGTGTGATACTGTCTGCTGAGCTGTGTATCTAATCCTATCCTGTGTGATACTGTCTGCTGAGCTGTGTATCTAATCTTATCATGTGTGATACTGTCTGCTGAGCTGTGTATCTAATCCTATCCTGTGTGATACCGTCTGCTGAGCTGTGTATCTAATCCTATTCTGTGTGATACTGTCTGCTGAGCTGTGTATCTAATCCTATCCTGTGTGATACTGCCTGCTGAGCTGAGTATCTAATCCTATCATGTGTGATCCTGTCTGCTGAGCTGTGTATCTAATCCTATCCTGTGTGATACTGTCTGCTGAGCTGTGTATCTAATCCTATCATGTGTGATACTGTCTGCTGAGCTGTGTATCTAATCCTATCCTGTGTGATACTGTCTGCTGAGCTGTGTATCTAATCCTATCCTGTGTGATACTGTCTGCTGAGCTGTGTATCTAATCCTATCCTGTGTGATACTGCCTGCTGAGCTGTGTATCTAATCCTATCCTGTGTGATACTGCCTGCTGAGCTGTGTATCTAATCTTATCCTGTGTGATACTGTCTGCTGAGCTGAGTATCTAATCCTATTCTGTGTGATACTGTCTGCTGAGCTGTGTATCTAATCCTATCCTGTGTGATACTGTCTGCTGAGCTGTGTATCTAATCCTATCCTGTGTGATACTGTCTGCTGAGCTGTGTATCTAATCTTATCTTGTGTGATACTGTCTTCTGAGCTGTGTATCTAATCCTATCCTGTGTGATACTGTCTGCTGAGCTGTGTATCTAATCCTATCATGTGTGATACTGTCTGCTGAGCTGTGTATCTAATCCTATCCTGTGTGATACAGTCTGCTGAGCTGTGTATCTAATCCTATCCTGTGTGATACTGTCTGCTGAGCTGTGTATCTAATCCTCTCCTGTGTGATACTGTCTGCTGAGCTGTGTATCTAATCCTATTCTGTGTGATACTGCCTGCTGAGCTGTGTATCTAATCCTATCCTGTGTGATATTGTCTGCTGAGCTGTGTATCTAATCCTATCCTGTGTGATACTGCCTGCTGTGCTGTGTATCTAATCCTATTCTGTGTGATACTCCCTGCTGAGCTGTGTATCTAATCCTATCCTGTGTGATACTGTCTGCTGAGCTGTGTATCTAATCCTATCCTGTGTGATACTGTCTGATGAGCTGTGTATCTAATCCTATCATGTGTGATACTGTCTGCTGAGCTGTGTATCTTATCCTATCCTGTGTGATACTGTCTGATGAGCTGTGTATCTAATCCTATCCTGTGTGATACTGTCTGCCGAGCTGTGTATCTAATCCTATCCTGTGTGATACTGTCTGCTGAGCTGTGTATCTAATCCTATCCTGTGTGATACTGTCTGCTGAGCTGTGTATCTAATCTTATCATGTGTGATACTGTCTGCTGAGCTGTGTATCTAATCCTATCCTGTGTGATACCGTCTGCTGAGCTGTGTATCTAATCCTATTCTGTGTGATTCTGTCTGCTGAGCTGAGTATCTAATCCTATCCTGTGTGATACTGTCTGCTGAGCTGTGTATCTAATCCTATCCTGTGTGATACTGTCTGCTGAGCTGTGTATCTAATCCTATCATGTGTGATACTGTCTGCTGAGCTGTGTATCTAATCCTATCCTGTGTGATACTGTCTGCTGAGCTGTGTATCTAATCCTATCCTGTGTGATACTGTCTGCTGAGCTGTGTATCTAATCCTACCCTGTGTGATACTGTCTGCCGAGCTGTGTATCTAATCCTATCCTGTGTGATACTGTCTGCTGAGCTGTGTATCTAATTCTATCCTGTGTGATACTGTCTGCTGAGCTGTGTATCTAATCCTATCCTGTGTGAGACTGTCTGCTGAGCTGTGTATCTAATCCTACCCTGTGTGATACTGTCTGCTGAGCTGTGTATCTAATCCTATCCTGTGTGATACTGTCTGCTGAGCTGTGTATCTAATCCCATCCTGTGTGATACCGTCTGCTGAGCTGTGTATCTAATCCTATCCTGTGTGATACCGTCTGCTGAGCTGTGTATCTAATCCTATCCTGTGTGATACTGTCTGCTGAGCTGTGTATCTAATCTTATCTTGTGTGATACTCTCTTCTGAGCTGTGTATCTAATCCTATCCTGTGTGATACTGTCTGCTGAGCTGTGTATCTAATCCTATCATGTGTGATACTGTCTGCTGAGCTGTGTATCTAATCCTATCCTGTGTGATACAGTCTGCTGAGCTGTGTATCTAATCCTATCCTGTGTGATACTGTCTGCTGAGCTGTGTATCTAATCCTATCCTGTGTGATATTGTCTGCTGAGCTGTGTATCTAATCCTATCCTGTGTGATACTGCCTGCTGTGCTGTGTATCTAATCCTATTCTGTGTGATACTGCCTGCTGAGCTGTGTATCTAATCCTGTCCTGTGTGATACTGTCTGCTGAGCTGTGTATCTAATCCTACCCTGTGTGATACTGTCTGCTGAGCTGTGTATCTAATCCTACCCTGTGTGATACTGTCTGCTGAGCTCTGTATCTAATCCTATCCTGTGTGATACTGCCTGCTGAGCTGTGTATCTAATCCTCTCCTGTGTGATACTGTCTGCTGAGCTGTGTATCTAATCCTATCCTGTGTGATATTGTCTGCTGAGCTGTGTATCTAATCCTATCCTGTGTGATACTGCCTGCTGTGCTGTGTATCTAATCCTATTCTGTGTGATACTGCCTGCTGAGCTGTGTATCTAATCCTGTCCTGTGTGATACTGTCTGCTGAGCTGTGTATCTAATCCTACCCTGTGTGATACTGTCTGCTGAGCTGTGTATCTAATCCTATCCTGTGTGATACTGTCTGCTGAGCTGTGTATCTAATCCTATCCTGTGTGATACTGTCTGCTGAGCTGTGTATCTAATCCTATTCTGTGTGATACTGCCTGCTGAGCTGTGTATCTAATCCTATCATCTGTGATACTGTCTGCTGAGCTGTGTATCTTATCCTATTCTGTGTGATACTGTCTGCTGAGCTGTGTATCTAATCCTCTCCTGTGTGATACTGCCTGCTGAGCTGTGTATCTAATCTTATCCTGTGTGATACTGTCTGCTGAGCTGTGTATCTAATCCTATTCTGTGTGATACTGCCTGCTGAGCTGTGTATCTAATCCTATCCTGTGTGATATTGTCTGCTGAGCTGTGTATCTAATCCTATTCTGTGTGATACTGTCTGCTGAGCTGTGTATCTAATCCTATCCTGTATGATACTGTCTGCTGAGCTGTGTATCTAATCATATCCTATGTGATACTCCCTGCTGAGCTGTGTATCTAATCATATCCTATGTGATACTCCCTGCTGAGCTGTGTATCTAATCCTATCCTGTGTGATACTGTCTGCTGAGCTGTGTATCTAATCCTATCCTGTGTGATACTGCCTGCTGAGCTGTGTATCTAATCCTATCCTGTGTGATACTGTCTGCTGAGCGGTGTATCTAATCCTATCCTGTGTGATACTGTCTGCTGAGCTGTGTATCTAATCCTATCCTGTGTGATACTGTCTGCTGAGCTGTGTATCTAATCCTATCCTGTGTGATACCGTCTGCTGAGCTGTGTATCTAATCCTATCCTGTGTGATACTGTCTGCTGAGCTGTGTATCTAATCCTATCCTGTGTGATACAGTCTGCTGAGCTGTGTATCTAATCCTATCCTGTGTGATACTGTCTGCTGAGCTGTGTATCTAATCCTATCATGTGTGATACTGCCTGCTGTGCTGTGTATCTAATCCTATCCTGTGTGATACTGTCTGCTGAGCTGTGTATCTAATCCTATCCTGTGTGATACTGTCTGATGAGCTGTGTATCTAATCCTATCATGTGTGATACTGTCTGCTGAGCTGTGTATCTAATCCTATCCTGTGTGATACTGTCTGCTGAGCTGTGTATCTAATCCTATCCTATGTGATACAGTCTGCTGAGCTGTGTATCTAATCATATCCTATGTGATACTCCCTGCTGAGCTGTGTATCTAATCCTATCCTGTGTGATACTGTCTGCTGAGCTGTGTATCTAATCCTATCCTGTGTGATACTGTCTGCTGAGCTGTGTATCTAATCCTATCCTGTGTGATACAGTCTGCTGAGCTGTGTATCTAATCCTATCCTGTGTGATACTGTCTGCTGAGCTGTGTATCTAATCCCATCCTGTGTGATACTGTCTGCTGAGCTGTGTATCTAATCCTATGTGATACTGTCTGCTGAGCTGTGTATCTAATCCTATCCTGTGTGATACCGTCTGCTGAGCTGTGTATCTAATCCTACCCTGTGTGATACTGTCTGCCGAGCTGTGTATCTAATCCTACCCTGTGTGATACTGTCTGCCGAGCTGTGTATCTAATCCTATCCTGTGTGATACTGTCTGCTGAGCTGTGTATCTAATCCCATCCTGTGTGATACTGTCTTCTGAGCTGTGTATCTAATCCTCTCCTGTGTGATACTCCCTGCTGAGCTGTGTATCTAATCCTATCCTGTGTGATACTGTCTGCTGAGCTGTGTATCTAATCCTATTCTGTGTGATACTGCCTGCTGAGCTGTGTATCTAATCCTATCCTGTGTGATACTGTCTGCTGAGCTGTGTATCTAATCCTATCCTGTGTGATACTGTCTGCTGAGCGGTGTATCTAATCCTATCCTGTGTGATACTGTCTGCTGAGCTGTGTATCTAATCCTATCCTGTGTGATACTCCCTGCTGAGCTGTGTATCTAATCCTATCCTGTGTGATACCGTCTGCTGAGCTGTGTATCTAATCCTATCCTGTGTGATACTGTCTGCTGAGCTGAGTATCTAATCCTATCCTGTGTGATACCGTCTGCTGAGCTGTGTATCTAATCCTATCCTGTGTGATACTGTCTGCTGAGCTGTGTATCTAATCCTATTCTGTGTGATACTGCCTGCTGAGCTGTGTATCTAATCCTATCCTGTGTGATACTGTCTGCTGAGCTGTGTATCTAATCCTATCCTGTGTGATACTGTCTGCTGAGCGGTGTATCTAATCCTATCCTGTGTGATACTGTCTGCTGAGCTGTGTATCTAATCCTATCCTGTGTGATACTCCCTGCTGAGCTGTGTATCTAATCCTATCCTGTGTGATACCGTCTGCTGAGCTGTGTATCTAATCCTATCCTGTGTGATACCGTCTGCTGAGCGGTGTATCTAATCCTATCCTGTGTGATACTGTCTGCTGAACTGTGTATCTAATCCTATCCTGTGTGATACAGTCTGCTGAGCTGTGTATCTACTCCTATCCTGTGTGATACTGTCTGCTGAGCTGTGTATCTAATCCTCTCCTGTGTGATACTGTCTGCTGAGCTGTGTATCTAATCCTATCCTGTGTGATACTCCCTGCTGAGCGGTGTATCTAATCCCATCCTGTGTGATACAGTCTGACAATGTGACGGGGGAGGATACTGGATAGTTGTGGAGAAACGTCCATGAAGCCTTGGAGGACGTCGCCGGTGACGATATGGCGGTTGGCGGTGATCGCAGCAGATCCCCACCCCGGACACAGGAACCCTGAAGGGTTAATGAAGTCTGTGGCTGCTGTAGGATCCCTGTGTGTGGCGGTGTGTCTCTACCTAGTGGTGGGTGTGAGATCTGCACCTCACGCTCATTGGGGAGAGGAGGATGTTTATTAACCCTTTTATTGACCAGCAGAATGTTTTCCATTTTGCCGCCACAGCTTTTTATTGACGTCTGGTTTTATGCGGGAGAAATATAATTTTTTGGCATTGTACGTATGAATTACCGCTTTTTTTATAGAATTTTTTTTGTTGCTGTGGAAATGTTGAAAAAATGCAATTTTTTAAATTTTTTTTCCTTTTGGTGTGTTTTTCTTGCCCTTCGCAGTAGATCTTCAGGTCTTTCCGATCGTGCTGATATCTGTGCATCTATTACTTTTATTTGATGCGTGTCCGGTAACATTTGATGCGTGTCCAGTAATATTCTCAATAAGGGTGACATTTTTTTTCTTTTTTTATGGGGGGGAGCAATTTTTAATTTTTTTGGTTTTTTTTGTTTGACTTTATCGCTTCCTTTTTTTAATCCTATTCTGGGATTACTACTATTTCCTAACTTTATTTTGTATAATACCTTATGCTCGGGGTCGACTGCTTTACCCTGAGAGCTGCGCACACAGTCCTGGGACGCCCCCCACCGGTCACCTAGGTACCCCCCCCCCCCCCCTCATGTACAGTATAGAATCAGCTCTTAGGCGCTGCCTATATTCTACTGATATAAGTAACCAGAGGCGAACAGAGAAATCATTGGGCCCCAATAGCAAGAATTTGAATTGGGCCCCAGGACCCCATTCCTAGCCCCTCCCACTACCCATATATATATATAAATAGTGTAGGCCTCCCACCAGTGTAAAGATTTAAAATGATCTGACGCTTAAAGGGGGCGTCCTACGAAAAATATTCTACAGTTTTCAAACCAGCCCCTGGATCTGAAGGCTTTTGTAATTGCATGTAATTAAAGATTTGGTCTGTATAGCGCCACCTGCTGTTTATTTTTATTTTTATTTCTTTGTCCGGATCACTGAGAAGGCCGCACATGCTCAGTTTCATCCTTCAACTGTGATAGGGAAAGAGCTGCAGAAGAAAAACACGCCCCCTGAGCTTTAGCAGACAGGACACTCCCCTTGAGCTGCAGCAGACAGGACACTCCCCTTGAGCCGCAGCAGAGAGGACACTCCCCTTGAGCCGCAGCAGATAGGACACTCCCCTTGAGCCGCAGCAGAGAGGACACTCCCCTTGAGCTGTAGCAGAGAGGACACTCTCCTTGAGCTGCAGCAGAGAGGACACTCCCCTTGAGCTGTAGCAGAGAGGACACTCCCCTTGAGCTGTAGCAGAGAGGACACTCCCCTTGAGCTGTAGCAGAGAGGACACTCCCCTTGAGCTGTAGCAGAGAGGACACTCCCCTTGAGCTGTAGCAGAGAGGACACTCCCCTTGAGCTGTAGCAGAGAGGACACTCCCCTTGAGCTGTAGCAGAGAGGACACTCCCCTTGAGCTGTAGCAGAGAGGACACTCCCCTTGAGCTGCAGCAGAGAGGACACTCCCCTTGAGCTGCAGCAGAGAGGACACTCCCCTTGAGCTGCAGCAGAGAGGACACTCTCCTTGAGCTGCAGCAGAGAGGACACTCCCCCTGAGCTGCAGCAGAGAGGACACTCCCCTTGAGCTGCAGCAGAAAGGACACTCCCCTTGAGCTGTAGCAGAGAGGACACTCCCCTTGAGCTGTAGCAGAGAGGACACTTCCCCTGAGCTGCAGCAGAGAGGACACTCTCCTTGAGCTGCAGCAGAGAGGACACTCCCCTTGAGCTGCAGCAGAAAGGACACTCTCCTTGAGCTGCAGCAGAAAGGACACTCTCCTTGAGCTGCAGCAGAGAGGACACTCCCCTTGAGCTGTAGCAGAGAGGACACTCCCCTTGAGCTGTAGCAGAGAGGACACTCCCCTTGAGCTGTAGCAGAGAGGACACTCCCCTTGAGCTGTAGCAGAGAGGACACTCCCCTTGAGCTGTAGCAGAGAGGACACTCTCCTTGAGCTGCAGCAGAGAGGACACTCCCCCTGAGCTGCAGCAGAGAGGACACTCCCCTTGAGCTGTAGCAGAAAGGACACTCCCCTTGAGCTGTAGCAGAGAGGACACTCCCCTTGAGCTGTAGCAGAGAGGACACTTCCCCTGAGCTGCAGCAGAGAGGACACTTCCCCTGAGCTGCAGCAGAGAGGACACTCTCCTTGAGCTGCAGCAGAGAGGACACTCCCCTTGAGCTGCAGCAGAAAGGACACTCTCCTTGAGCTGCAGCAGAAAGGACACTCTCCTTGAGCTGCAGCAGAGAGGACACTCCCCTTGAGCTGTCAGCTTGATATAAGTCTAGCAGAGCAATGTATGTGGAGATTTCTGGATCCATGCGAGGTCCAGAGCTGGTTCCAGCATTGTTAGGGCTCATGCAAACAGCGGGTCCGCACAGGGCTGGCCACCTAAACATACACAAAGAGGAAAACAATCTTTGTAACAAACAGTTTTTTTTAATTACAGATCATTTAAGTGCAAGTGCAAACAAGTACAATCATACCCAGTGTCACCCATAGCCAGTCTCCTGCCCCCCTTAATCATACCCTGTCACCTTTGCCCAGTCCCCTGCCCCCCTTAATCATACCCAGTGTCACCCAGAGCCAGTCCCCTGCCCCCCTTAATCATATCCTGTCACCTTTACCCAGTCCCCTGCCCTTCTTAATCAAAACCAGTGTCACCCTTACCTAGTCCCCTGCCCCCTCAATTAGACCCTGCCCCCCTTAAATTAAGGGTGACAGACACTGGGTATGATTAAGGGGACAGGGGACTGGATAAGGGTGACACTGGGTATGATTAAGGGGGGCAGGGGACTGGGCAAAGGTGACACTGGGTATGATTAAGGGGGGCAGGAGACTGGCTCTGGGTGACACTTGGTATGATTAAGGGCCTTATAATGTGCCAGTAAAAAGGGACCCCCATAATGCCCCCCAATAATGTGCCAGTAAGTGTCCCCATAGATGCCCCCCCATCATGTGCCAGTATCAAGTGCCTCTCTCCCCCCCCCCCCCACATGTCCTAGTATCATAGTGCCATCTCGCCCCCCAATGTGCCAGTATCAAGTGCCTCTCTTCTTCCCACCCCCTATGTGCCAGTATCAAGTGCCAAACCCCCCCATGTGCCAGTATCAAGTGCCTCTCTCCCCCCCATGTCCCAGTATCATTGTGCCATCTCGCTCCCCCAAAAGTGCCAGTATCAAGTGCCTCTCTCCTTCCCACCCCCAATTGCCAGTATAATAGTGCCAAACCCCCCCATGCCCCAGTATCATAGTGCCATCTCCCCCCCCCAAAAAAAAAGTGCCAGTATCAAGTGCCTCTCTCCTTTCTCCATCATGTGCCAGTATCATAGTGCCATCTCCCCCCCCCAATGTGCCAGTATTAAGTGTCTCTCTCCTCCCCCCCCATATCTGCCAGTATCATAGTGCCATCTGCCATCTCCCCCCCTCCCAATGTGCCAGTATCAAGTGCCTCTCTCCTTCCCACCCCCAATTGCCAGTATAATAGTGCCAAACCCCCCCATGCCCCAGTATCATAGTGCCATCTCCCCCCCCCAAAAAAAAGTGCCAGTATCAAGTGCCTCTCTCCTTTCTCCATCATGTGCCAGTATCATAGTGCCATCTCCCCCCCCCCAATGTGCCAGTATTAAGTGTCTCTCTCCTCCCCCCCCATATCTGCCAGTATCATAGTGCCATCTGCCATCTCCCCCCCTCCCAATGTGCCAGTATCAAGTGCCTCTCTCCTTCCCACACCCCATGTGCCAGTATCAAGTGTCAAACCCCCCATATGCCAGTATCAAGTGCCTCTCCCCCCATGTCCCAGTATCATAGTGCCATCTCCCCCCCCAAAAAAAAGTGCCAGTATCAAGTGACTCTCTCCTCCCCCCCATGTGCCAGTATCATAGTGCCATCTCCCCCCATGTGCCAGTATCTAGTGCCTCTCTCCTCCCCCCATGTGCCAGTATTATAGTGCCATCTCCACCCCCAATGTGCCAGTATTAAGTGCCTCTCTCCTTCCCACCCACCCCCATATCTGCCAGTATCATAGTGCCATCTCCCCCCTACCAATCTGCCAGTATCAAGTGCCTCTCTCCTTCCCACCCACCCCCATATCTGCCAGTATCATAGTGCCATCTCCACCCCCAATGTGCCAGTATTAAGTGCCTCTCTCCTTCCCACCCACCCCCATATCTGCCAGTATTATAGTGCCATCTCCACCCCCAATGTGCCAGTATTAAGTGCCTCTCTCCTTCCCACCCACCCCCATATCTGCCAGTATCATAGTGCCATCTCCCCCCTACCAATGTGCCAGTATCAAGTGCCTCTCTCCTTCCCATCCACCTCACCCCCATGTGCCAGAATCAAGTGCCTCTCTCCTTCCCCCCCATGTGCCAGTATCATAGTGACATCTCCCCCCCAATGTGCCAGTATCAAGTGCCTCTCTCCTTCCCCCCATATGTGCCAGTATCATAGTGCCATCTCCCCCTCCTAATGTGCCAGTATCAAGTGCCTCTCCCCCCCCCCCATGTGCCAGTATCATAGTGCCAAACCCCCCCCCCCCCATGTGCCAGTATCTGGTGCCAACCCCCCTCCCCATGTGCCAGTATCAATTGCCTCCCGCTCCCCCCATGTGGCAGTAACAGTCCGGTATTTAAAAACAAAAACACTTATACATGTGGTCAGAACCTATACGAGTAGGAGTTGGCCAACCACCACCCCCCTACCTAATTGGCCTGAGGTGTGCCTTGGCCTCACTAGGTCGGTATGCCTAAAAAAGGGGGCAAAAACCAACCAGTGAGCGAAGGATTGGCCTGGCCTGTTACTCTGCCAACTTACTGAATGCTTGGACCAGCTCAGCCTGTGGCTCCGGGATATACCGGACAAAGCACCCCGAACTCCAGCGCCCCAAGTGTTTGATGATGTGCACTGGGACCCCGTGCTTGGACGCTGCGGATGCTGCCCCGATGCGGAAAGAATGCTCTGAGAATTGCGCTGGATTCAACCCTACATTGGTCAACAGGATGCGGATGTGCTTGATGAACTGGCTAGATGTCAGTGGACCAACAGGAAATGGGAGTAACGGGTCAGTGGAGCTGTGAAGACTAAGGGCCAGCAAGAGGTTGTCCAAGACTGTCACTGGACACCATGCGTTAGTGGTCTGGAAGAACTTTACTAAGTGGCCGGGACCTACCTGCCTGGTTTTGTTGTGAGGCAACTGTAAATGATAGTTACTACCCACCCTGACTAAATCTCCCTTGCGGAGAGCCACCGCCCCCTGTCTAGCCTGTGTCACTTCACCTGGTCTCAAAAACCCGTAAAATGCTAAGTACATCGCTGATTTGATCACGAGGCTGGGAAGGACTCCGAATGGTGATAATGCAAGAACTTCCGACAGACTGCGAAATGTGTCCCCCGTAATAGGTCGACGGACCGACTTGACCGTGACCTGACTTTTCTGAATACCTCTGAGGATGGCCTTGATTGGGTGAGCCGAAAATATAGAAGGTCTGTCCGGCTCTTGAAGTGCCAAAAAATGCTGCACCCCTGCCAAATATAGCCTAATCGTGTTGTAGGATAGACAGAGCCAATACTGAATGACAATACGACACAAAGGCCACCATATACTTGACCTGACCAGTGTCACCCCTAGGATATGCCAACTGAAAGTTTGAGAAAACCACCCACGCTCGGTGGTACGACCTCAATGTACTGGCCGACAATGACTTCGTAATGAGTGAACTGGCGACCACCATCAGAGAGTCTAATCCAAGACCAGCAGCCGCCAGTCCGGTACCGGGGTGCCCACTGAGTCTGCTTCTGGGTTCTGTAAGAAAAAGCGAGAAAAATCAAAACGAGACAAAGCATCAGCTGCAACATTGCTCACCCCGTCCAAAAACAGGGCATGAAAATGAAACCCCTGTTCCAGAGCTATCCAGGTCAATCTACGCATGAAAGACATAATGAGTAAAGATTTGGATCTACCCTTGTTGATGATCTCTGCAGTCGCCATGTTGTCAGCGTGGAAAACCACTGTGTGACCCGACCACCTATGCCCCCAAACTATAGCAGCAGCTGCTACGATAGGATAGATCTCAAACAATGCCGACGTCTGAGAAAACCCCGGCAACTGTAGCACGTGTGTGGGCCATGAGCCGGCGAACCAATGTGAGCAGATATGGCCGCGAAACCTACCGAGGCAGCTGCGTCTGAAAATACGTGTGGAGAATCAGAAGTGGCCCTCGGAATAAACATGGAAATGCCATTCCACCCGCTGAGGAATCAGTCCCACATGAACAGATCTGCCCGGGCGTTGGCATTAAGATGCACTGATGCGTCCAAATCACTGGTTTCTTGTAGTAAGACTAACAATCTTGAAGTGAATGATCTACCCTGAGGAATGATCCTCATGGCAAAGTTTAACATGCCCAACAGAGACTGCAATTCTCTCTTGGTGCAAACCTGAGACATGAGCAAGGAACGGACACCTGACTTGATTCTGTCGAGTTTGTCTTGTGGCAGACTGGCCGACATGTCGCGTGAATCCAGGGAGATCCCCAAGAACGTGACAACCTGCGCAGACCCTTCTGTTTTGTGGTCAGCCACCGGAATGTTTAACTCCTTGAAAACTTGCAAGAGAACCTGCAAGTCAACAGGTGCCTGTGAGGGTTCTTCGATCAACAGAAAATCATCCAGGTAATGAATGACATTCTGGCAACCCTGTTCCAACAAAATCCATTCCAGTGCCTGCGCTAACTTGTCAAACAGACTGGGGCTGCTCTTGGAACCAAACGTCAACTTGGTGGCGAAATAATATGCATCTCTCCATTTGATACCATGCCACTGCCAGAGAGATGGGCTGATGGGCAGCAATTTGAACGCATCAGAGACATCTGCTTTGGACAGCCAAGCACCCTCGCCTGTCTGGAGAATGACCTGGATAGCCTGGTCCACAGAAGTATACTTCAAAGAAAATTCCTCAGACGGAATCAACGAGTTAAGACTTGGAACGTGGGAAGAATGTGGAGCAGACAAATCATAAATCAAACGAAATTTATTTGAATATTTTCCCTGCACCACCCCCACCGGGCTCACGCTCCATGTGGAAAAAGGAGGGGACTGGAAAGGACCTATGACGAAGCCCTTGTCCAGCTCACTTGCCAACAGTAGATCCACCAGACCAGCATGTTTGGAAGCAGACTGTAGGTTGGGGCATTCATGAGTCTGCTGTGGCAAGGTGATGAGCCCAGTGTGGAACCCCCGGGAAAACCCTTCCACCAGGAATGCGCGGAACGGCTGAACCGGGTGAAGCCGCAGCAGCTGGTCTAGTAACTCCACATTCACCTGGCTCAGTCATGCCGGCTTCAAGGTGCAGACCGTGACCGGATGTGCCCTGAAACATGTGGCACAGACATGCAGGAGCCTGCAGTGGCTGAAATTGCAGATGGCGTAGTTAAAGTTATTGCAGAGCTGGGCTTTCCCTAAATAGTGAATGGGTCTCCCTAGCTTATCAAACTGGGTTGACTGCTGACTAGGACCCGGGTTGATCCCACCTCTGGAGGTACTGGGGGCGGCTGTGAGGTCAGCCAATGGGCACCAAGTGGTAGTATGAGCAGGAGACTGACATGTGGCGCACACCTGGGATTTCAAACTGGCGAAGTGCCTACAAAATAGTTCCATGTCAATATTGCTCCAGTCTGTGAATACCTGAAACTGGGACCAAATAGCTGCCGCTTTGGCCGAGAAGGACCTATGATAGTCATAGAATGCTGTGCCCCCGTACTTGTGTGCCAAATCTACCACCCTGTAGAGGTAAGTGTCCAGCTCTTCTCTTCTGTTAGGGCTGGCAGAACACAATACGTCTCTGAACAGGCTGAAGGCCAGGACGAATTCGGCCAGTGTCAGTTTGCGACTGAGCCTGGGGTCCTTGGTCTTAAGTACCACCGACAACTCGCTACAGCCAAAGGACTTGTTTTCTGTAACATCATGGGACGTTATTAACAAGGATGCCAGGTTGACATCCTTGCCCTCCAAGATGTCCTTTTTTATGCTCGGCCTGACAAAATACACTGGCACCACTGAAGGTACTCCCCCGCCCTGTGACAGGTTAGCTGTCGATAATAAAGTAGGCACAGTACCTGCCACCACAGCCGGAGGTGCCGCGCCACTGGCTGGCCCAACTGCAAGGGGGGGTCGCGACGCTGCTCCATCACCTCCATCCAGGTTTGTAAATCCTGGATGGAACTTGTGAGTTTGTTCAACACCGCGTGTATCTGCACCAACGAGTTGTTGATGGTAGTATTGTCGCTAGTAGCAGCAGGCCTGGCCTGTGGTGTAGCGGGAAAAAGAAGTCTGAACAGTTCCGCCTTTCTGGCTGTAGCCGCAAACGGAATGCCTCTCCTGAGAAGTTCGGCCGTCAGTTTAGGCACTGTCCAAGACCTGAGAGATGGAGTGCTAGCGTGTTCGGACCCTCTTGGAGACGGAGGCAAGGACACAAATTCCTCAATATCTGAAGGCTGAGACATGACCACTGAAAACAACACAAAAGAAAAGGAAGAAAACAAAACAAAAAAACAACCTGTTAACCCTACGACCTGCTGCCCGTAAGCCGGCAGACAAGGTGACAGACTCTAACCCCCCCCCCCCCTCTTTTCTCCCCAGCAGCGTGAAACGAATGAACGAGAAGCCGGCGAGTATGATAGTCGTTTCCACTGACGTATGAAGCGAGCCCGAGTTTATCTGAATCTGTGACGTGCGGGCTAACGAACCTACAGACGTGGTAGGTGATGTATGTAAGTATAGGATTTGTGTAAAACAGACCGTATGACGTATGACACTAGTCTATGAGATGATACGGGGTGTATCTGTCTGTCGTGCGAGAGTGTGGCTGTACTAGCGAATGTACCTATGCTAGTGGTGTATGCATGAAGCTTTGGTGGGAAAAAGGTTTCCCCCCTTTTTTTTTATTTTATTTTTTATAAGTTTAAACAACCCCCCCTTTTTTTTTTTTTTTTTTCGTCAAAGCTGACTGATGTGCGGAACTATGTGTTTAAGGTATGTATGTACTGTATGTCAGAAATGTCAATCATGTGCAGAACCAGAGAACATTGCAAGCAACCAACACAGGTAATGGCACCAGGACCCAGTTACCAGAGCCTAGTTATGCTGTGCCCAGGTGACTCGCAGCCCCATGTGTGAACTTAGAAAATTCAGAATGTGCTGCAGGTGCTGAGCAGGCAATGAGCTTAGACATGTGGCAATGCTGCCCCCTGGTGCCAAGTCTCAAACCGCATGTGCCTGATCGCAATGAGGAGAAGCGATCCTCCCGAACACTTTCCCTTGCCTCACACCCTCCTACCCTCCCTCACGTTCCCACACTCCATAAACAAACCAGCGATCCAAAGATGATTTGTGGCAGCTTGCAGGCTGAAAGAAAAGGCACCACCCGGCGTCTCTGAGCTCTGACTCGTGCGGGACGCTTGATGATGACTTCACACCCGGAAGTAGCAGACGTCCGAAATGCCGACGTGCTGCCTGTGTGAGCCGGACTGCTTAAGACAGGTACCGGCTCCTCCCACAAATCCAGGCTGCAGCTAGCCTTAACACTTACCTCCATGTCAGCGATGCGAAGCAGTATCAGGTGCCAGCCTGTGTCCTGCGCTGTATGTCCATATATGGAGTCAGTGCTTGTGTATTCTAATTTAGCCTGTATTTCAGAAAAGTTTCTGCTGGGACTCGAACCCACGACCTTCTGTATCAGAGGCAAGGCACTTAACCACACAGCTATAAGAGCTGCATAGCCACTGACTGAAAAAATCTGAGACTTCTACTGTAGACTTGTTTATAGCTTTGATAGCCAGTGTACATCCATACACATGACAGCTGCCCCAGTGCACTCAGCCCTGCTATATCTCTATATATGATAGCTGCCCCAGCACACCCAGCTCTGCTACATCTATACACATGACAGCTGCCCCAGCACACCCAGCTCTGCTACATCTATAAACATGACAGCTGCCCCTGCACACTCAGCTCTGCTATATCTCTATATATCTATCTACTGTATAGTAATACTTAGAGATATATAGCAGAGCTGAGTGTGCAGGGGCAGCTGTCATATATAGAGATATAGTAGAGCTAAGTGTGCTGGGGCAGCTGTCTTGTGTATTAGATGTTGCAGAGCTGGGTGTGCTGGGGAAGCTATCATATATAGAGATATAGCAGAGCTGAGTGTGCTGGGGCAGCTGTCATATAGAGATATAGGAGTGCTGAGTGTGTTGGGGCAGCTGTCATGTGTATAGATGTATATCTATAGCTGTGTGGGTAAGTGCTTTGCCTCTGATACAGAAGGTCATGGGTTCGAATCCCAGCAGACACATCTCTTGCTCTCCTGAAGACTGTGCCTGGAATTTGTCGGATTCTAATCTCCTGAATGAGAAGTGTTGCTGCTGGTACACAGGCAGGGTTTCTATAAAGTAGTAAGGGCACTGTCATACAGTGTGTGGTGTTTGTGGCAGTCGCTACACCGGCCAAGGAGCCTCCTCACTGTTGGCACAGCCTGGCCGCCGGGTGCCCCTGTTGCCATGGTGCCCTGTGCGGCCGCTGTTAAATATCGTCCAGCATTTCTTAATTTTGTAAGAAATGCTTCAGAAGGAGCCAACAAAATATGGAGAGTTCTTGATGAAAGATAAAAGTTAAAAGGATTTAATTCGCATGAAAAAAATAAAGTTCAGCAGATGAATAACAAAAGGTAACAAGCAAGCAATAAACCAATTTAAAATGTTTGAAAAAGTAATTCCCTTAAAGTAATGTGTATGTGTGAATCTGTGGGTGTAGAGAGCAACAGGTGTCTTGTCAGAGAATGCTCTGCCAATGTCATGAAACAAAGCCATTTTATAGGTTGACTCTTCATAGAGTTACATTGTATCCTAAATTTACCATTCTAACAAACATATATGGTTAACAAGTAAAACCCCTTACATCAGGATTTTCTAAGTATTCCGTATTTGTAAAGCTAATAATAATATGCTGAGGAGGAGGATTCCTAATCTTCCCAAATACTATTGTCGTCTCAAGAACTGTCAAAATTGACAATTTACACAAGTGCTGACCTTTCATGGTCCTTAAAATACCCTATCCTACTAAAAAGTGTTAGTATATTATTTTACATTTCCCCCTGATTATGATTTTAAATATAAATTTTCAATCATAACCTTCTAATTTAACTCAGTTACTTACCATTCGTATCACATTCACTCGTTGACCATGTTATAGCACTTGGTTGATTGATCAATTTTTGATTCAGTATTCAATATAGAATTGGAATACTGAGTTCTTTTTAACATTTCTTTTAAAATGTTGTCTCCCTTATTAATTTCTTTCTTTATATTCCTATATGTTTTCCTAATCCTATACATAATAAAAATTTGATAGATAACACACAAAAATATCACAATAAATATAATAATAACAGGATGTAGCAGACGTCCGAAATGCCAACGTGCTGCCTGTGTGAGCCGGACCGCTTAAGACAGGTACCGGCTCGGTTTGTGCAGTTTGTGCAGAAGATTTTATCCACATATTTACAGATTTCTTCAATTTTCCCCACCAAGCTGTTCCAGACATAGTATTCCATTCATGTTCTATTTCTGATAATTGTCCTTGATGATGATTAAATGCAATTTCAGCTTCTTTTACTTGTTCGTTTAATATTTTTAAAAGACCTTTATCCTTTTTAATTTCTTCTGTCCACTCCTCCCAGGGAAATTGGTCAATTTGAGTGAGATTGAATTGCATTGGAAGGGTTTTGTCAGTATGGGATCTGCATCTCCACTGCAGGGTGGCAGATCGCTGTCTACACATTGCAGCACTATGGGTCCCAGTACTGGCTTACCTTGTAGGAGACGCAGGTGCCCGCCAGCATACCGCCGCATCCGTCCTCTTTGCCAGGTGTCATCTGATGCGCTATAGCATGCGCGCGTGCACCTCTCCCTTTCTTATAGGAGTAGGCAGCTGGTTCCTGATTCCCATCCCCACCCGGAGGCGGGACTATTTGTATTTAAGGCAGCTTCACTCATCATGAAGTGCCCAAGCGTGGTTGTTGTACCTCTTGACTCCCGCTGAAGCATTCCTCTGTGTCTGTTTATTGGATTTCCTGGATTCTGACCTCTGCTCGTTTGACTTCACATCTGCCTGCTGTCTGTTTATTGGATCACCTGGATTATAGACCTCTGCACTGCCTGACTACGCATCTGCCCATCTCCTCCTGGAAGTCTGCCTGGATCCAGACCCTGCACTGCCTGACAATGAGACTGCTTATATCTGCACTGCCTGACAACGAGACTGCTTATATCTGCACTGCCTGACTACGCGTCTGCCCATCTCCTCCTGTAAGTCTGCCTGGATCCAGACCCTGCGCTGCCTATGAGACTGCTTATATCTGCATGCTATATTGCTCTGAACTTTGTGTTGCCTGTATCTGTCAAGTGACTTTTGAATACTGTCTGCCAGTAAAGACCATCTGTTCCTTTATTCTGCCTTTGTTGGACTCTGTTCACACGACTGCAGGTAGCTGCATTCAAGGTAACCAGTGCAGACACCAGGGTCCTGTCTCTGAGAGTCAGCAGTCAGCAATATTGGACTAATTCCCAGTCCTCTATCAGCTGACACAGAGGATCCACATCCTCTGGTCGTCACAGGTTTTCAATTGATTTGTATTTATGGAAGAAATATTAAGTCTTCCTAAATTCATTGAAATAGCTCTCAAATCTCCTTCCAAACAATATAGACCTCTTGTCAAATTCTCGTAATGTATACAAGAAGAAAAGAATGCTACGACCTTTTCTTTCTCAGACATCACTTACCTAACTTGAGTTACCAAATCATGAATCAAGTATACATTCTCAATCCGTGTATGGCAAGAAGTTTGATTATGGAAACAAGAATGATAAATCTCCTTATCTTGCTCCGGTAAACAGGTTATTTTAGAAACAAAGTGTAGACATGAAGAAAGATCCAATTGTTCTATATGAGAAAAATCCTATGCAAATTCAGTATATTGCAATTGATAATAAATCAACTGTGTTTCACTCACAGGAATTCCTAAAACAATTATTATGTGTAAATGTTCCTTGTAATTGAGTGAACTTTGGTTTGGGTCCTGCTGTTGCATGTAATTCAATGTGTGTATCATGTCTGAAGTGTAATTCAATACAACAGTTAACGCCATAACCCATGCAAAGACTTCCGGGAATGTCTCTGGAATTATCTTGAATTTGTACTTTCAAAAAATCCTCAAGATGAAATCCTCTTCTCCTTCGTGCAAGGATTGAAGTTTCTGTATCATGGTCACTCTTTTTATCATGAAAGAATTCTGTGAACGTAGTTGTGAACATCATCATCAACAATGACATTCTCATCATGAAACTGTTTTTCTGAAGACATCTTTTTCCGTTGTAGAATGCATATTCCATGAAGAATTTCATTCCCTAATGAAGAAAAGCAGTATCATTATTTTGGTACATACAATTTACATTGATCAACATGTACCCACAATTTATGTTGTCTGCGAGTATTCTTTAAAGCATTCGGTGCTCTTTGAACTAAAATCATTACTTGTCCCATAGTATCAATGATTTCAAAGGGACTTTCCCAAGGTCCACTCTTCCTGAAGGTCTTAATCATTACAAAAGTACCTTTCACAAATTTAGAAGAATGAGGTGGTATCATGCGTTGCATTTTTGATGCAGCAAATGGAAGAATTGTACTTAAATTCTCTTGTAATAACTGTAACCACCTGGACCTTGCTACTGCATCTTTTTGAGGAGTAGACAAGAATGGTTTGTTTGGGAAAATTAATGGCATTGTTCTTTCCGTCATCAATTCAAATGGAGTACAGTACAGACCAAAAGTTTGGACACACCTTCTCATTCAAAGAGTTTTCTTTATTTTCATGACTATAAAGGCATCAAAACTATGAATTAACACATGTGGAATTATATACATAACAAACAAGTGTGAAACAACTGAAAATATGTCATATTCTAGGTTCTTCAAAGTAGCCACCTTTTGCTTTGATTACTGCTTTGCATACTCTTGGCATTATCTTGATGAGCTTCAAAAGGTAGTCCCCTGAAATGGTCTTCCAACAGTCTTGAAGGAGTTCCCAGAGATGCTTAGCACTTGTTGGCCCTTTTGCCTTCACTCTGTGGTCCAGCTCACCCCAAACCATCTCGATTGGGTTCAGGTCCGGTGACTGTGGAGGCCAGGTCATCTGGCGCAGCACCCCATCACTCTCCTTCATGGTCAAATAGCCCTTACTTTCAAAGTTTTCCCAATTTTTCGGCTGACTGACTGACCTTCATTTCTTAAAGTAATGATGGCCACTCGTTTTTCTTTACTTAGAATTTGTATTATGGCAAGAAAAAAGCAGTTAACAGTCTATTCAGTAGGACTATCAGCTGTGTATCCACCTGACTTCTCCTCAACGCAACTGATGGTCCTAACCCCATTTATAAGGCAAGAAATCCCACTTATTAAACCTGACAGGGCACACCTGTGAAGTGAAAACCATTTCAGGGGACTACCTCTTGAAGCTCATCAAGAGAATGCCAAGAGTGTGCAAAGCAGTAATCAAAGCAAAAGGTGGCTACTTGTCACAGCCAGACAGCTGAGAAGCGCTCACAGGAGCTTCTCAGATCCTCCTCCTTGAATTTCTTTGTTTTGGTTTAGTTTCTCATCTCGTTAGTCTATCTCAGCTGTCATGCAGTTGGACTGATTGCTACCCTTTAAGTTCCTCCCCATAATGCAGTAGTGTGCGGCTGATACAACTTCCTGGAGTGTGTGTGCATGCTGTTCCCAGTTCCCAGTTCCCAGTCGTCTGCAAGATAAGTGCTGTTTATGTATTTATGATTTTGTCTTTTCTGGATCCAGGTGACCCTGACTCCCTCCGTGTCAGTGTAGGGAGCCGGTGGTCGTGTCCCTTCACTATTGTAGGGTCTTCAGGTAATAGATAGCCGAGGAACGTGGATATGCGGCCATCCACCTTTGGGGTGTTCGCATAGGCTGAGCAGTGAGGGAGAGCGGCAGGTCTATTGCAGGGGTCTCCCTTTGTTCCTTAGTTGTGGATCCAGAGAGACATTGTTTATATGGTATTGTCTTGTTTCCTGTACACCATCCATGACATTATCAGCCGCCAAAACCGTCTCAAGCATGGATCCGGTTTCACTTTTGGCTGAACGCTTTCAGGGTCTTTCTTTGGAGGTAGCTGATCTCCGTAAGACTTTTTCTCAGTTTCAAGGGACCGGTTCAGCTTGCGTTCATGGAGTTTGTGCTGAGCCTAAGATCTCGCTCCCAGATACGTTCTCCGGGGGTAGTGAGAATTTTGTGCGTTTTAGAGAGGCTTGCAAACTCCATTTTCGCCTTCTTCCCCATTCTTCTGGTGATGAAGAACGGACGGTGGGGATCATTATATCGCTGCTCAGGGGTAACGCTCAGTCCTGGGCCTTTTCGCTGCCGGAGGGGGCACGGCCCCTTCGTTCAGTGGATGAATTCTTTTTAGCCCTGGGTCAGATATATGATGATCCGGATCGTATTGCTCTGGCTGAGTCTAGACTAGGTCTGTTATGCCAGGGTAAACAATCCGCAGAGATATACTGTTCAGAATTTCGGAGTTGGGCAGCAGATACAGGTTGGAATGATGCTGCACTCCGAAGTCAATTTTGCTATGGTCTTTCAGAGGGATTGAAAGATGCATTTGCCTTTCATGAAAGACCTACCTCCTTGGATTCTGCTATGTCTCAGGCTGTTCGTATTGACAGGCGTCTTAGAGAGAGAGAGGAGAGATCTCTCCTTCCTGTCATACTCAGTCCCGGGACAGTGCAGCGGTCTCATTCTGTGCACAGGGGTCTCAGTCGCTGTCAGCCCCTTCTGAGCAGGAGTCCATGCAGCTGGGGTTGATTGCCTCTGACAATAGAAGATTCAGCCCGCAGGGGAGGGTTTGTTTTTGTTGTGGAGGTATAAATCATCTGGCAAATGTTTGTCCCTCTAGGAGATTCAGGCAGTTTTCTGGGAGTAATAAAGAGACAAAAAGGAAAAAATCTTTTAAAAATGTTCCGTCTGTTACTATTGGCAGGGTTGAGGCGGAAATTGAAGGTTTTCCGTTTGCTTGTAGTTCCGGTTTTGTCCTGCCTGCTAGGGTGGCGCTAGAGAGCAAGAGCATTTTTTGTGAGATTTTTGTGGATAGTGGAGCAGCTGTCATCTCATTGATAATCAATTTGCAATAACTCATGGTTTCCAGGTATGCACTTTGGGAAAGGATATTCCTGTTTTTGCTATTGATTCAGCTCCACTTTCTCAGAAATCATTAAAGGGCATAGTTCACAATATCCGTTTAATTGTGAGTGATGCTCATGTTGAGGATGTGTCATGTTTCGTCCTTAGCGGTTTGCCTACTCCTCTAGTGTTGGGGCTACCCTGGCTCACTAAACATAACCCCACCATTGATTGGCAACGAGGCAAATAAATGGTTGGAGTAACTTTTGCAGAGAGAATTGCCTCATAACATCTGTTTCTGAGGTTTCTACTAAGACTGTACCACCTTTCCTCTCAGAATTTTTGGATGTCTTCTCTGAGAGTGGAGTTCAGGGTTTACCTCCGCACAGGGAGTATGATTGCCTTATTAATCTCATCCCAGGCGCCAAGCTGCCTAAATCTCGTTTATACAATCTCTCCCAACCTGAGAGGGTCGCTATGCGGGCTTATATCTCTGAGAGTCTGAGAAAAGGACACATACGACCCTCGAAGTCACCTGTTGCCGCTGGTTTTTTCTTTGTTAAGAAAAAAGATGGTTCTTTAAGACCTTGTCTGGATTTCAGGGAGCTGAACAGTATCACTATTCGTGACCCTTATCCGCTTCCTCTGATCCCGGACCTGTTTAACCAGGTTGTTGGGGCTAAAGTCTTTTCCAAATTAGACCTAAGAGGGGCATACAACCTGGTTAGGGTCAGAGAAGGAGACGAATGGAAGACAGCTTTCAATACCCCTGAGGGCCATTTTGAGAATTTGGTTATGCCTTTTGGTTTGATGAATGCCCCAGCCGTTTTTCAGCATTTCGTCAACAGCATTTTTTATCATTTAATGGGAAAATTTGTATTAGTGTATTTGGATGACATTTTGATTTTTTCTCCTGATTTCAAGACTCATAAGGAACACTTACGTCAGGTCTTGCTCATCCTGCGGGAGAATAAATTATACGCGAAACTGGAAAAATGTGTGTTTGCGGTTCCAGAAATCCAATTTCTGGGGTTTCTTGTCTCCGCTTCTGGTTTTCGCATGGACCCCGAGAAGGTCCACGCTGTGCTTGAGTGGGAGCTTCCTGAGAATCAGAAGGCGCTGATGCGTTTTTTGGGCTTTGCCAATTATTATAGGAAATTTATTTTGAATTATTCCTCTGTTGTTAAACCACTCACTGATATGACCAGAAAGGGGGTAGATTTTTCTTCCTGGTCGGTAGAGGCGCGTAAGGCCTTTTCTAATATCAAGGAGAGTTTTGCTTCCACTCCCATCCTAGTACAACCTGATATTTCGTTACCCTTCATAGTTGAGGTTGATGCTTCTGAGGTAGGGGTGGGTGCAGTCTTGTCTCAGGGTTCCTCTCCTGCCAAATGGCAACCGTGTGCCTTTTTCTCAAAGAAACTCTCCTCCGCAGAGAGAAATTATGATGTGGGAGATAGGGAATTGTTGGCCATCAAGTTGGCTTTTGAGGAATGGCGCCATTGGCTAGACAGAGCCAGACACCCTATTACCGTGTTTACTGACCATAAAAATCTGGCCTACTTGGAGTCAGCCAAGCGTCTGAACCTGAGACAGGCCAGATGGTCTTTGTTCTTTTCAAGGTTTAATTTTGTTGTTGCGTTCCGCCCTGGGGTTAAGAATGTGAAGGCAGATGTCCTGTCACGTTGTTTTCCGGGAGGTGGGAATTTTGAAGACCCGGGTCCCATTTTGGCTGAAGGTGTGGTGGTCTCTGCTCTTTTTCCTGAATTGGAGGCAGAGGTGCAGGCAGCCCAGTCAGAAGCTCCTGATCTTTGTCCTCCTGGGAGGTTGTTTGTGCCTCTCGCTTTGAGACACAAGATTTTTAAAGAACACCACGACACGGTCCTTGCTGGGCACCCGGGGGCAAGAGCCACACTGGATCTCATCGCTCGGAGATTCTGGTGGCCTGCGCTTCGTAAGTCGGTTGAGGGTTTTGTGGCAGCTTGCGAGACTTGCGCTCGTGCCAAGGTCCCTCATTCACGGCCATCAGGTCCTCTCCTTCCTTTGCCCATTCCTTCCCGTCCTTGGACAAATCTGTCCATGGACTTCATAACGGACTTGCCTCGTTCCTCGGGAAAGTCTGTGATTCTGGTGGTGGTGGACCGTTTTAGCAAAATGGTGCATTTTATCCCTTTTCCTGGTTTGCCCAATGCTAAGACGCTGGCGCAGGCATTTATTGACCACATTGTCAAATTGCATGGGATTCCTTCAGACATAGTCTCTGATAGGGGAACGCAGTTTGTTTCCAGATTCTGGAAGGCTTTCTGTTCTCGCTTGGGGGTTCGGTTGTCATTCTCTTCTGCTTTCCATCCGCAGTCGAATGGCCAGACAGAGCGCGTCAATCAGAATCTGGAGACATATCTGCGCTGTTTTGTGGCAGAGAATCAGGAGGATTGGTGTTCTTTTTTGTCCCTTGCTGAGTTTGCTTTAAATAACCGTCGTCAGGAGTCCTCTGATAAGTCACCATTTTTTGGTGCATATGGGTTCCATCCGCAGTTTGGGACTTTCTCGGGAGAGGGCTCTTCTGGTTTGCCTGATGAGGACAGATTCTCGTCGTCTTTGTCATCTATTTGGCAAAAGATTCAGGATAATCTAAAGAGCATGAGTGAGAGATATAAGCGTGTGGCGGATAAGAGACGTGTGCCTGGTCCGGACCTGAATGTTGGTGATCTGGTGTGGTTGTCTACCAAGAATATCAAATTGAAGGTTCCCTCCTGGAAGTTGGGTCCTAGGTTTATTGGACAGAATTCTAATAGAATTAAATATAAACAATAGTATAAGTGTCCGTATAAGTGAGTATTAGCCTGAAGATTGGACCCTTTTAAAGTATAGCTTTTATTTAGTTTTATTTAAAAAAGCAAAAACATATAGACACCCTCTGGTAACCGGGTATCCAAAATATATAACAGGACGAGATGTTGCCCAGCTACCACCGTGAAATTGGTGAAAAAAATAATAATAATAAATACGATAGGTGTAAATTCCAGGGGCGTTGATGACAATAGTCGGAGGTTGGGGAATTGGATAGAGGATAGGGCACCTTACTGTGGGTACTGGGGATGATTCTCTCCCTGTACCCGCCCTAAGATAATCCTCTGCCCAGGGATGAACCCTGATGGTGGGATCACCCTGTCCCCGTGCCTATCCTGTCTTGCCCTGTACAGCCCTGTACATTTGGCATTTATTACACAGTTCTTGATGTCAAATTTTTACCCCGACGCGTTTCCCCACTATGGTTCCTCAGGGGGTCGGTTACTGGATGATAATTGTTGAGAGTAACAACATGGATCAAAAAAACAGGATAATAAAATAGATAATGTTTGGTATAGTTACTATGTCCTGGTAGATCCCATGGGGCAGGCCATGTGTGAGTCTTCTTCTCTCCTCCCCCAAATGGCCTGCCCCATGGGATCTACCAGGACATAGTAAATATACCAAACATTATCTATTTTATTATCCTGTTTTTTTGATCCATGTTGTTACTCTCAACAATTATCATCCAGTAACCGACCCCCTGAGGAACCATAGTGGGGAAACGCGTCGGGGTAAAAATTTGACATCAAGAACTGTGTAATAAATTCCAAATGTACAGGGCTGTACAGGGCAAGACAGGATAGGCACGGGGACAGGGTGATCCCACCATCAGGGTTCATCCCTGGGCAGAGGATTATCTTAGGGCGGGTACAGGGAGAGAATCATCCCCAGTACCCACAGTAAGGTGCCCTATCCTCTATCCAATTCCCCAACCTCCGACTATTGTCATCAACGCCCCTGGAATTTACACCTATCGTATTTATTATTATTATTTTTTTCACCAATTTCACGGTGGTAGCTGGGCAACATCTCGTCCTGTTATATATTTTGGATACCCGGTTACCAGAGGGTGTCTATATGTTTTTGCTTTTTTAAATAAAACTAAATAAAAGCTATACTTTAAAAGGGTCCAATCTTCAGGCTAATACTCACTTATACGGACACTTATACTATTGTTTATATTTAATTCTATTAGAATTCTGTGTAATACTTTGTATGATATGGCCAGTTTCTTAAATGCAACTGTGTTCACGGAAGCATTAATCAAAGAGGCAGAGGATATTTTTTCAGAGAAGGAGATTCCAGGCCTCTCTTCCTCCGTTACCTGCAAATTAGCCTTTAATGACCTTTACACGGCATTTAAAGACAACATTAAGTCATGGTGGGAGATTCGGTCCCTTGAGAGCTATCTGCTACACAAGATAGTTCCCAGGGGCCTACGCATAACGATTACTCCAGCTGAACGCATATCTTCCCCCAGTTTAAAAGTACGCTGGGAAGAAGAAATAACCAAGAGCTCACTCAATCTTATGAAAATTCTTTTAGAGGAAGAAAAAGGCCTTTTTGATAGGACCTCTGAAAAACTTAATAATCTTAAGGAATCAGTTCTTAGGTTCGAAACAGACCCTGACTTTAAAAGAAGAGAATCCTCACTCCAAACCTCTGTGGAACGGTTCCAAAATCTTATAAAGGAACGCAAACACAGACAGTTTGTGAAAGATTTGAGTGATTTTCGGGAGAATAGGGCCTATCAAGTGGTAAAGAGGGGAAACTATCCGTCTGCATCTGAGGTCTCCTCCTCGGATATCGAATTCTCCGAAAACGAGTCCACAGGGAAAGGGGATAAGGGCGGTAATAAAAAGGGCCCTGCATCCCAAAATAAAAAACAAAGGAACAAATGGAGGAGATGGGGAAGGGAAACAAACAACCCACGAGGCGGTGGTTATCAGGAAACTACTATGTCCTCAGTACCATCATCCTCGTATGGGGCATCTGGTTTGACGACTGCACCTACACATCTCCCCCCCCCCGGTCGCCTCCACACCATCCACACCGCTTCCTTTTTTAGGACAGGGACAACCGCCCTACCAACTGCGGGACAGATTCAAGTAAATACTATGAGCCAAAATAGTGAAGACCTACAAATTATCAACTTATCCATGCGGAACTTAAATACCACAGAGATCTCGGTATTGAAAAAAGGACTCTCATTTGTCCCCACGACCGAATTTAGGATCTTCACTTGGATCAAAGATCTTGATCTGTTCTGTAGGAAACTCAGATGGAGGAAATATTTTGATATCACAGACCAACAATCATATGATAGATTAGGGATACAGGACTGCGACCAGGCAGATCTTGCAATCCTTATGGATCTATGGGAGGAGGGTTCTAGACAACCAGGAGAAGGCCCCTTCACAAAACTTCGCCCAAAAAGTAGGAAAACGCCCCCACCACTTAATTACGATCACATTGATATTTTTCAACGACTGGTAACCACGGAATTGGAAAAAATAAAAATGTCTCCCTCACATCGTAGAAACCTGCCTAGAGGAGAATTTGAGGCCTTGAGGACACTGGAAAAAGATAACTCCATTGTCATCAAGCCCTCGGACAAAGGGGGAAACTTGGTAATCATGAACCACGATATGTATAAAAAAATGTGCATGGATCTCCTGAGGGATAAAAGTGGATATCGAATTTTGCCTGGTGACCCCACAGACGTCTATCTAACAGAACTCCAACAAATCCTAGAGACAGGATTGGAGCATAGGGTCATCGGAAAATCCGAATACCACTTTTTACTACCAAGTACACCGCAGATTGCAACCTTCTATGGACTTCCCAAAGTCCATAAAGGGACTACCCCCTTAAAGGGTCGACCCATAGTGTCCGGTGTGAATTCCATCACACAAAACTGTGGCCTCTACCTAGACCAGGTACTAAAAGAATTTGTGGTGTCTCTAGCGTCTTACACACGGGACACCATGGACTTTCTGAAAAAAACTGAGTCCCTAGGTATCGAACCCTCTTGTTTACTAGCTAGCATTGATGTCGAGTCCTTGTATAGCAGTATCCCACATGATAAGGGCCTCCTCGCAGTCACTTGCTATCTAGGCACAAGAGGAAATCACTTCCAGGACCATAACCATTTCATCCTATCCCTACTTGATTTCATTCTAAAACACAATTTTTTCCTGTTCAGTGGGCAGTTCTACCACCAGCTCAGGGGGACGGCCATGGGGTGCCCTTGTGCCCCCACATATGCCAACCTCTTCCTGGGCTGGTGGGAAGACAATATCGTCTTTCCGGGCCACCATACTTGGTGGAGCGAGAAGGTAGCCTTCTGGACGAGGTACATCGATGATATTTTTGTGCTCTGGAATGGAAGTAGGAGAGAATTCGATGATTTTATTAATGTCCTGAACATTAACGACATAGGCCTCAAATTCACGTCTGAGATACATGAAGACTGCATTAATTTTCTGGATGTGACAATACGTAAACAGGGTGAAAAACTGACCAGTACAATTTTCAGAAAGTCAACAGCAACAAATTCAATTCTACATTGGGGAAGCCACCACCCCATTCCACAAAAAAGAGGTATTCCCAGGGGACAATACCTGAGGATTCGCAGGAACTGTTCGGGTCTAACCGACTTCCATTGTGAATCCAGGAAACTTTATAAAAGAATGACAGACAGGGGGTACCCTAAGACTATATTAAGAAATGCTTTTCAGCAGGCCTTAGCAACGGACAGGGAAACGTTACTTATCCCCAAAACACATGGGGAAGACAGTGGGGCAGAGACGCGTCTTATCTCCACCTTTGACATGGCCAATACTGATTCTACAGATGGACACGAGTGTCGCTAAGAGCATTTCACCTCACCCAAGTATAACCTACCGAAGGGGCCAGAGCCTCAGAGATAGGCTGGTACACAGCCACTACCTACCCCCATCTCCACCGGGAACGTGGCTTGATCGTCGTCCCATCGGCATGTTCAAATGCGGGACCTGCAAAACATGCCCGTTTATCGCCACAGGCAAGACCATTACATGTTCGGCTACCCAAAAGGTGTTCAACATCCGGGATTTTATAAACTGTAAAAGCAGAGGGGTAATTTATATATGCCACTGCCCCTGCCCTAAGGACTATATTGGAAAGACCTGTAGGGAACTAAGGAAAAGGGTGGGGGAACATATAAACGACATTAAGAACAATAGAATTACACCAGTGGCGAGTCACGTACACGAATATCACTCGGGGGATCCCCGCTCACTTAGCTTCTCGGCATTGGAACTTGTACCCATGTCCCCGAGAAAAGGAGACTGGGACAACAAGATTCTGCGGAAAGAAGCAGAATGGATTTACAGATGCCGGTCCCAAGCCCCTGTTGGCCTCAATGAACGACTGACCTTCACCTGTTTTTTATAAAGCTTTTACACCTCTTAATAATATTGTTTTTGGAAATCAAGTAGGGAAATAATACAGCCCTGGAATCTCTGCTCTTCACATCCACCTCTATATTCCTTGAGCATATAAAAACGGTCTGAACTGGTCATGAGTACACAATGTACTCAATGAACTATATCATAAGGGTTTGAGTTATACCATGCTCTACCCAGTCTAAATATTTTAATTTATCTTAATAATTTTCATTGCTCTGCTCGGGGGATAACGTCAACCTCAAACTACGTATCCCCTGAACAGAGAAGCTACAACCTTTAAGCAATCATGTCCTGCCAATTGTTTGCTGTGCTATATTAAAGTAGGGCTCCATCTAATTTGGGCATATGTGGGGATGATGTGTGTAACTGGGCAACTCCGGTTACATTACATATTGAGAGTAGTGTTATGTAGCGACTTATTGTGAAATACACCTTAATTTGTCATAATTCAAATATATTAGACCAAATTATCCCCAACTCCTATTTTCATTACCCCTGTGTCATAGAGCGTCTCAATAAATTAACTTCTATGAGGGTAACTTGGTGCCAAACCTTCATGCACCTTACCCACATCTGTATCATCCAGAGAGAAGCCTGAACGTTTGAGCATCGCGAAACCGGAAATGACGTCTGCGGTTCAGCAGACCGGAAGCGATGCCTGCGTTCCAGGAGACCGGAAGTTGCGGACAGCGTGCGTTCCACACACCGGATATTCTGCTCCCGGTGGTGAAAGGCGCGCCAGGTTGCATCTCTTCTCATCAGGAGAATCTGTGTGAGTCTTCTTCTCTCCTCCCCTAAATGGCCTGCCCCATGGGATCTACCAGGACATAGTAACTATACCAAACATTATCTATTTTATTATCCTGTTTTTTTGATCCATGTTGTTACTCTCAACAATTATCATCCAGTAACCGACCCCCTGAGGAACCATAGTGGGGAAACGCGTCGGGGTAAAAATTTGACATCAAGAACTGTGTAATAAATTCCAAATGTACAGGGCTGTACAGGGCAAGACAGGATAGGCACGGGGACAGGGTGATCCCACCATCAGGGTTCATCCCTGGGCAGAGGATTATCTTAGGGTGGGTACAGGGAGAGAATCATCCCCAGTACCCACAGTAAGGTGCCCTATCCTCTATCCAATTCCCCAACCTCCGACTATTGTCATCAACGCCCCTGGAATTTACACCTATCGTATTTATTATTATTATTTTTTTCACCAATTTCACGGTGGTAGCTGGGCAACATCTCGTCCTGTTATATATTTTGGATACCCGGTTACCAGAGGGTGTCTATATGTTTTTGCTTTTTTAAATAAAACTAAATAAAAGCTATACTTTAAAAGGGTCCAATCTTCAGGCTAATACCTAGGTTTATTGGGCCTTACAAGATCCTGTCTGTCATCAATCCTGTTGCCTACCGTCTTGATCTTCCTCAGACTTGGAAGATCCATAATGTTTTTCATAAGTCCTTATTGAAACCTTATGTTCAACCTATTGTACCCTCGCCTTTGCCTCCTCCTCCGATTATGGTTGATGGAAATCTTGAATTCCAGGTCTCTAGGATTGTGGATTCTCGTCTTGTCCGCGGTTCCCTCCAGTACCTCGTTCATTGGGAGGGTTATGGTCCTGAGGAGAGGATGTGGGTCCCAGTGACGGACATTAAGGCCTCTCGTCTCATCAGGGCTTTCCATAGGTCCCATCCTGAGAAGGTGGGCTCTGAGTGTCCGGAGTCCACTCCTAGAGGGAGGGGTACTGCCACAGCCAGACAGCTGAGAAGCGCTCACAGGAGCTTCTCAGATCCTCCTCCTTGAATTTCTTTGTTTTGGTTTAGTTTCTCATCTCGTTAGTCTATCTCAGCTGTCATGCAGTTGGACTGATTGCTACCCTTTAAGTTCCTCCCCATAATGCAGTAGTGTGCGGCTGATACAACTTCCTGGAGTGTGTGTGCATGCTGTTCCCAGTTCCCAGTCCTCAGTCCTCAGTCGTCTGCAAGATAAGTGCTGTTTATGTATTTATGATTTTGTCTTTTCTGGATCCAGGTGACCCTGACTCCCTCCGTGTCAGTGTAGGGAGCCGGTGGTCGTGTCCCTTCACTATTGTAGGGTCTTCAGGTAATAGATAGCCGAGGAACGTGGATATGCGGCCATCCACCTTTGGGGTGTTCGCATAGGCTGAGCAGTGAGGGAGAGCGGCAGGTCTATTGCAGGGGTCTCCCTTTGTTCCTTAGTTGTGGATCCAGAGAGACATTGTTTATATGGTATTGTCTTGTTTCCTGTACACCATCCGTTACACTACTTTGAAGAACCTAGAATATGACATATTTTCAGTTGTTTCACACTTGTTTGTTATGTATATAATTCCACATGTATTAATTCATAGTTTTGATGCCTTCAGTGTGAATCTACAATTTTCATAGTCATGAAAATAAAGAAAACTCTTTGAATGAGAAGGTGTCCAAACTTTTGGTCTGTACTGTATATTGTGTCGTAGAGGAAACAGTTCCTCATACTCATGAGTACAAAGGGTACTGCATCAACCCATGTATTCCCTTTGTCTAATAACATTTTTGCAATCCTTGTCTTAATTGTTCTGTTAATTCTTTCCACAATGCCTGCAGATTGTGGGTGATACGATACATGGAACTGTTGTTTTACGCCTAGAATAGCACAAACTGTTTGCATGATTTTACCTGTAAAATGACTTCCTCTGTCAGATGTAATCATTCTTGGGATCCCCCAAGTACAAAACGCATGAAGAGCATCATCCTTCCTGACAGGTAAGATCTGTACCCATTTTGAAAATACATCCACCACCACTAATGCATACCTCAGTCCATGTTTACCTGAAGGTAGAGGACCTATGTAGTCTATCTGTAATGTACACCAAGGACCATCTGCAGGTGCAATTCGTAAAAGTGGAGGCTTTTGTCCTTTAGATCGCGGGTTGACTTGAGCACAAATGAGACATGACTGAACAACATCTTGGACAGTCTTCTCCATTTTGTCCCAGTAAAATTTCTCTTTGAGAACTCCTAACAATTTTTCCTGACCCAAATGACCTAAACTCTCATGATTGTATTTGGTGAATTCAATTTGTAAGTGTTTTAGGACAACAGGATGCAATTCCCCCTTACAGTCATGACACAAAACCCTGTTTTCACAAACAAAGGGAGGTTTTGGATCAACCTGAGAAGTAGCAATGGACGAATCCTTCGCTTGTTCTTCTGCAAAGGAAGGCAAATGCATGTCTGTTTTCCTAACTGGTAAAGCTTTCAAAGATTCAGTTTCTCCCTCCAACTTTCCTGTCCTAGCTGCTTCCTTAGCCAATGCATCTACTGTATTGTTTCCAATGACTAGCTCATGTTTGCCTTTTTTATGTGCGGGAACTTTGACTATAGCATACCCATTTGGATTTTTAGTAGCCAACTTGAACACTTCCTTGAGTATATCACTATGAACCAGGACCTTGTTAGAGGAATCTACAAAACCTCTTTTCTCCCACACTGGTAAAAAGTCTGTCAGTGATCTCACGACATATGAGCTGTCACTATAAATAACCAAGGGACTCTTGTTTTCTTTCTCATCAATTGTCAGTACTGTCTTGACAGCTTCTAACTCTGCTCTCTGAGCTGAATAGTGTCCTGGTAGCCTATGCTGAACCGCATATGCCCTCTCAGGATACCAGATAGCATAACCTGAATAGTATTTTCCCTCTGACCAGAATCTGGAGCCGTCTACGAACACTGGTTCATCAATGTTCTCTGCATCTCTTCTAAAAAAAGATGAATTTGGTTCACAAAATGTCTCTAAGCATTCATGCACTTTCCCTTCATACTGCATTAGTTGAGGAAGTACATACTTGGCTTTCTGATCAATCTCAATTTGCTTTGATGATAAAGACAACAACCAATGTGCAAATCTTTGATGTGACACACCCGGGATGTTTTTCTCAAGGAGAAGTTTTAATGTGGAGTGAGGAGTCTGCAGAATGATTTTGTTAAATCCAACTATGTGTTCTATTGCTTTGACAGCAAAATGAACACCCACCAAATGTTTTGCACAAGTTTCAAACCCTTTTTCCACAGGTGTGAGAAGCTTAGAGAAATAGCCCAAAATCCGCCATTCTCCCCTTGCAACTGCAAGAGTACAGCTGACACAGCCGTGTCTGAGGTATGAACCTGCAAAACAAAAGGTGCCAGAGGCATAGCTGTTGACAATGCTGGAGAGTTTTGCATACTTCGCTTTAAAAGTTCAAATGCCTTCTGTTGTTCCTCTTCCCATGGTCCAAAAGAGTCATCATCATTATTTTTCAAGAGATCATAAAGAGGCTTAGCTTTTTCTGCAAACCCTTCTATGAATTCTCTAGAAAAGTTTACCAGACCCAAGAAATGTCTTAGAGCCTTGTGTGATGTTGGAATGGGAAGAGAAGCAATAGCTTCAATCCTTTCTTGAAGAGGCTGTCTCTTTCCTGGACTGATTAACACTCCAAGATATCTCACTTTATTTTGCAATAACAACTTGACTTTTTGGATATTCAATTTCAAACCTGCTTCATGCAATAATGAAAACAATTCTGCTAAGAGAGACAAATGCAACTCTTTATCCTCAGTGGCTAAAAGAATATCATCAACATATTGCAACAGACAATCGGGTCTTGAAAATTTGGACAATACTTTTGCAACTGCCTGATGAAATATGCTAGGTGATAAATTAGCTCCTTGAGGCAATCTGCTAAATACATATTGCTCTTCCATGAAAGAAAATGCAAACTTGTATTGACAACTCTTTGCAAGAGGAATGCTGAAAAAACCATTACTGATGTCTAAAACAGAGAAAAACTTTGCCTTAGCATTCAGTCGTGCCATCAGGTCATGAGTATCTGCAACAATGGTGCCACATTTGGGGTATACTTATTCAGCAGTCTTAGGTCCAATAACATTCTGTATGAACCATCAGGCTTCACAGTACACCACAAAGGATTGTTCGTTACAGAATTAGCCTTTCTAACGACACCTTGATCAAGCAGTTCCTGTATGATTTTAGACATGGGACCAATTGATTCAGGTGGCAATTTGTACTGCTTTTGGGGAGGAGGATCTCTCCCTTCCACATTTACAAGCACTTCCTTCATTGTGCCCACTTCATTTCTGAATTGTGCTCACAAAGAAGGAGTACATTGTACAATTCCTTTTAAAACTTCATCATCCCCAGTATCTGGCCACAAATGTTCTGAAGAAACAACTTCTGTTAAGCTAACAGTCCCAACATGACTGTATTCAGTGGGATCAATGACTACAGGTATAGATACATCAACATCTTTCCAGATCACCTTATTCCCTAAGTCAATGACCCAACCCCATTTTTTCATGATGTCAGTTTCTATGATATTTTCACAGTTAATACTATGCCAAATGTAAATTTTAGTTTTCAGATAGCCAGGTATTTTTCAAACCAACATTCTGAGCTAAAGTCGCTTTAGTGCCGCTCTTTCCACTAAAACCAGCAATTGTACAAACAGGTGCATTTGGGGTTAGAGGCAGGTCCTGATTAGTCACGCTTAATTGAGCTCCTGTGTCAATGAGAAATGTCACCTCTTTGCCCTGTAAAGATCCCCTTACAAATGGTCTCCCACACTCATCCAATGAAACTGGAGCTACTAGTTCTAAAGGCCGAGGGGTCATAGTTCGTCCTAGTCACAGGGAAGCTAACAAACCAGTTGTCCCCTCTATCTTATCACCATAAGTTTTCCCCTTGTACATTGTGTTATTCAATGTTAATTCTCTAATTTGTCTTATTAGAGGTGCATACAGTGATTGTGACTGATACTGCTCTGGAGGAGGAGCTGTTGGTACAAAACCATTTTCTTTCCCTGAATTTTGTGTCTCACTAAAGAATTTCCTACATTGCCATTTTAAATGTCCTATTTTCCCACAATGATAACAAGTAACTTGTCCTCTGTGAAACGACACTTTTCCTTTCTGTTTGGAATATTCTCCTTTCATAGGAGGGTTCGATTTAAGATGATTTGAATTGCTTACCTGTTTTTGATCCTTTTTTTGGACAGCAATAACTTTGGCCTTAACACTACTTTGTTTCATTGATCTCCTAATCTGATCAATAAATGTCACTGCCTCTTGTAAACTAAGCTTTCCTAATGCTAACTCACTGGAGACTGGATCAAGTTATTTAAATCGTTTCACAAATGACTTTATCATTGAGGTGGGTTCAGAATCATCCTCAATTTCCATGACCATTCTATAAGCCTGTTCAAATTTTATTAAGAATGCAAATGGTTCATCCTGTAAAGTTGGCTTTAACATGTCAAGGATTTCAAATATAGGAGTAGATTCTCCAGTAGTAAATAAAAGTAGTTGCCTCAATCGATCTGCTGGGGAACTATGTATTATTTCACGCTCATCATTTGTTCTTGGCATGATCTCTAATATCCTTGCCATATGTGAGGGAAGGCATACTTTAAATACTTTGTTTTTCTGTTCATTATTAAGGTTAAACTTATCAGTATTAGATTCAAAGATATCAGCATTGTGAAATGCATCCATATTATTATTATAAGTTGGGATATCTTTAGTCATTTTCATTAGCTGATCATGTATTTTTAAATTTAGTTTGGCAGCCCTATCATGTAATTTCCTCCTCTTGACTTCCTCAGCCTCTATGTCTTCATCTACATCAGCTGGATTAGTATCTGGAAGGTAGGACGCACCCGTATCTTTGCCACTTTTTGTAAGAACAGAAACTGTTTTCATACTTTGGCGTAATTTTGATATTAGTTGTGTCCTAGTTTCCATCTGATCCTCCAGATCTTCTATGTGTTGTGCCAAAATGTGACAATTTAGACAATCATTAAAATCAACCTCCTCTAAATGTTCTTGTGTGTCAGTATTATGTGTATCTTTATTATTCACACATATACTATGTGTCTGAATCTGTGGCTGCCTGTCTTCAAGAACTAATGTATTGAATATTTTGACCATATGTAACACATTTCTAAGTTTCTTCTGTAATTTATCTATGCATAACAACTTTTTATCAATTCTTTTGGTCTCCTCTTCACATTGACTATATCAACTTGCCCATAGTTGTGCATTAGTATGACTACTCACAACTCTAAACTCCAATTTACTTTTATCAGAATAAGAATCAAGAAATTCCATTACTTACTCAGGTACAATGTCCTCGATGTCCTCTTCACGTCTTGTTTCACAGTCTATGGAAGGATCTCTGTGTAGTTTCTTCACAAGCCTCCGTCTGTAATACGTCTGGAAAGTGACACTTTGAACACGTGCAACAGATGTATGGCTCACTCCTTCTTCTATAAGTTCGTTTTTTGTTGATTTCCTGAAGCTTGTAATAATAATTACTTAGTAGACCCCCTTTGCAAGCAGAAGGAAAATCAGAGAAAAAAATCCGATCCTGGCTCGCCATTTGTTAAATATCGTCCAGCATTTCTTAATTTTGTAAGAAATGCTTCAGAAGGAGCCAACAAAATATGGAGAGTTCCTGATGAAAGATAAAAGTTAAAAGGATTTAATTCGCATAAAATGAAAGGTTACAAAGTTTAGGAAGAAAAATAAGTACAGCAGATGAATCTTAAAAGGTTACAAGCAAGCAATAAACCAATTTAAAATGAGTGAAAAAGTAATTCCCTTAAAGTAATGTGTATGTGTGAATCTGTGTGTTGAGAGCAACAGGTGTCTTGTCAAAGAATGGTCTGCCAATGTCATGAAACAAAGCCTTTTTATAGGTTGACTCTTCATAGAGTTACATTGTATCCTAAATTTAACATTCTAACAAACATATATGGTTAACAAGTAAAACCCCTTACATCATGATTTTCTAAGTATTCCTTATTTGTAAAGCTAATAATAATATGCTGAGGAGGAGGATTCCTAACCTTCCCAAATACTATTGTCGTCTCAAGAACTGTCAAAATTGACACTTCACACAAGTGCTGACCTCTCATGGTCCTTGAAATACCCTATCCTACTAAAAAGTATTAGTATGTTATTTTACAGAAGTATAAGGCAGAAACTTTTCGCCAATTGAGTGATACTGAAGTCTACCGCATGGTTGACTCTGACCCTAAAATGCCTATGCCACTAACCTGATTGATGAAAAACTACACGAATATCTGCTGACGGAACATCCAGTTACGCCCATACTATATACCCTACCTAAGATCCATAAAAACCTTTTGGATCCCCCATGCTGACCAATAGTGTCTGGGAGAGGTTCAGTTTTCTCCACACCAGCAACCTTCCTGGACAAATACTTAAGGAAGTATATGCTATATCAAATGTGCAGGACACAACTGATTTTCTACAGAGATTACAACAGCTGGATTACAACAAGGGAGACTACCTGGCCTCGTTTGATGTGGTAAGCTTGTACACAAGCATTGACCACACTAAAGGGCTAGAAGCCATTGAATGGGCCCTTACCAGGGAAAAAATGGAGGACGAAAAGTCACATTTCATATTAGCACTGTTAGAGGTAGTCCTGACATGTAATTATTTTTTATTTGAGGACGCTTATTACATCCAGAAGCGTGGGACCGCAATGGGGTCCAATGTGGCCCCGACGTATGCAAACATTTTTATGAGCAGATTCGAGGAAGAAGTTATATACCCATCCAGCCACTACACTAGTGTGGTAGGCTGGATGCGGTATATAGATGACATTTTTTTCCTTTGGAAGGGTTCATTGGAGGAATTGATGGACTTCTTGAAATACATCAACTCCATCCATGAGGAATTACAGTTTACCTTGGTAGCCTCTCAGACACAACTACAGTTTTTGGATACAACAATTTACAGTGCTGGGAACCAGTTGATAACAGACCTGTTTGTTAAACCCACAGACAGGAATAATATGCTTTTATTTCAGAGTGATCATCCAAGCTTCATGAAGGAATCTTTACCATACAGCCAGCTCCTAAGGGTGAAACGCATTGTCACAGATGACAACACATTAGAGCATCGCCTAGATGAAATGTGCCATAAATTCTACGAAAGAGGGTATCCGAGAAGTCTGGTCGATAGACATAAAGAACGGGTACAAAAGTACCAAAGGAGGGAGCTACTGGGGCCTAAACGTACATCCAATAAGGAAAAGAGGATACTGTTTGCTTCTACACACACCACCCAAAGTAGAAAAATTGCTCAAGTCCTCAAATCCAACTGGCACATACTCAAAGAGACGTTCCCGGATATAGCAGAATTCCAATCAGCACCACTCCTGTAAGGGTGGATACTAAAAGCTATGAAGGTCCGGTGATAAAAAAGAAAGGCTGCTATCCATGCCTGAGCTGTTGCAATTGTAACAGTATGCTTAAGGAGGACAGTTTCACACACCCGAGAACTGGCAAAAGGTTCCCAATTAGAGGGTTTTACACCTGCAAATTGGAATATGTTATATACACTCTACAGTGCCCATGTGGGCTACTCTATGTGGGTGAAACACACGAAATGAGGAATAGACTAAACCAACACCGTTACCTGATACGTAAATTGCTTGCTGGGAAAAAGATTGAGGAACCACAGAAAATTGAACCACCGGTACCGGAACATTTTCTAAAATTCAACCATAATGTTCCGCAACTACGCTTCCGTATCATAGACGGTATACCTCCACAGAGAAGGGGAGGAGATAGGGAAAAGAAACTCAAGAGACTTGAACTAAAATGGATTTTTGAACTCCAAACGCTCAAACCGGATGGTTTAAATAGGGATTTCAGGATTGGCACTCTTTTCTAACTCAGAAGGAATATTGTGTTCTTCATATCGAATATATCACGCAATGTCATTTAAGTGTTGTACCTAACCGTTGGTTATGATTTCAGAGACTAATTTATGTCTTTTTTTTAACAGATTGGACCCCGAGTGGACGTCTGGTGGGCAGGGCCACAGTGACTGAATTCCTCCCCCTCTCAAACGACCTGTTGGACGGTGGTAGATATAATACGATCACATAATTAGACTATAATTACATAAGTTGGGGACTATTAGTCTCGTAGGAACATTGTGACTACAAGACCAACATTATTGGAGATACTCTCTCCAAGCATGGTGGCACTGAGTTTGGAGTTGTCCAGGAGTTTGAATGAGTTTTGATTTTACTCCCTCTCAACACAGAGCCTAGTTTGAATTTAGGTGACAGCAATCATGCACCCCTCAAAATGGCATCGAGCGACATTTTTTGAGTAGTATGTGTTTTTAGTACAGTAGAGGGCTATTGGGCTGGTATAAATGGTTACCCCCGGAGGAAATGAGGGACCTAGGGATGGGTCTCCTGTATCCCCTCCAAGGATGGATGTACATGGTAAACCATCCCCATATGGATTGATGGGCTGACGGTTACCATACACAATGGCGGACACTTATGTGTGAAGGGGTATCCTCCCGTTTACCCGATTGGACCCTTGCACACCGTGGCCTTAAGCGTTAAATGTGTTTGGACTATGGGGCAGCCGCATATTACTGTGTGGCTCCACCATTGTCAATGTACATGCCTTGGCCCATCCCCATACTGTATTGACACGCCAGTATATGTTAAACATTGGAGTTTTTTCTCCCTTAAACTGGTCTGAGAGCCAGAGAGGGATACATGGTGCGAGAGTATATAATCAATACATTCTGCTGGCACCTACTGTAATAAACTGGCATAGCTGTATATAATTATAGTACAAGATAGCCATACTGATTATAGTATAGGATTGCCTGGACACTCCCAACTTTGTGCCATTTTGCGATGTTTTAGGTCCGGCACACAGTATTGCCCAGGAGAAAACCTAACCAGTGTGACAGCTGTTATTACGCCGGCCGACAATGCAGTACTACGCATGCGCGAGCTCCGCTTCAAGCGCTTGCGCAACAGTACTATGGACAGCGGTCTACTAGTGCGCCTGCGTGGGTCTGCGCATGCGCACATCAAATGCGCCACTGCGCAGGCGCGGGCCCCGTTCGGACGCGCAGGCGTACTGGGAACCGGATGATGCCGCAATTCAAAGTATTTTGGCACGCGTCCTGCCTCTGCACGCCTGCGCAAACACATAGGATCATAGGGGATACTGTCATACCGCCGATAATATGCTATACATGTACCTATTACAAATCCCCACCAGTACTCCACCAGGTGTACCAAAGTAAGTGCTGAGTTATATTATTACAAATCCTGTTGAGATGCCTTGCCTTACTGTTTTAAGAGTGTTTTTGATTTATTATTATTTGTGACATGTGTGTTAGCCCCTCCCAGAAGGAGGGTATTTAAGCCTGGTAGTGATGAATTGTCAGTTGCTTGAGAAAGACCGTTCAGGTCGAAACGTTGCAAGTATTTGATGAAATAAAGGAATTAATGAGACAAGAGAGTGCTGCGGTTCTACTACTTTTTCGGTTGCCTGCTTGGAGGGATGCTACGGACTGGCGTTCAGCACCGCGTGCACCACCACATTAAGGCCAGTATACCCTTTAGTGCTGCTACACCGTCTAGCCTATGCTGTTGTTGTAACACACGCATGGACTCCTGCATAGTCGCCAGTTGCTGGGCCAGTAGACTATTCAACTGCCGCTGGTCTCTCAGGGCTTCCTCATGTCTCCGAGTAGCCTCCTTATTACTTTGTACCAAGTGTCTAATGGCCTCCTCCATCTTATCTGGAGCCACAAAACTTGCCGGCTTAATATATGACATACAGTCCAAACAACCCCATTTTCTGCCTCACTGCCGTTTGCCCGCTGAAGCCACCAATTGTGGGGTTCGCTCTGGTAGGCAGGTGGCAGTATAGAGGCTCAGGAGACAGGCTTTGTGTCCAAACTGTGCTCTTTTATTCATTCCAGTGCATCACATCAAAACTGTGCAATTCACACAACCGCAATGTTCATAAACCCCACCTCCCACAACGGATCCCCAAACGCTGCAGGCGTCTTGGTGCCTGTTCACACAGTCTCTCACATCCGGGATCAGTACTACACCTTGTTGTGGGGCGGGTTTGTCCAAGTTCGTGCAAGTTAGACAGGCCACGTGTCGGCCTGGAAAAGGGATTGGTTCCGGCCACAGGATCCCTCCTTTCGGTCCTTCGCTGAGCCTGCAGCAATTAGGCAATCTTTGTTAGACGAGCGGACTACAGAGCTCAGACCGACTGTGCGGTCAGCCTCCCGTACAGCTCCCTGCAGTGAGATAGGAGACCACACTTCATCAGCCCCACAGTCAGTGAGCATCAAACCTAATTTCACAGCCCTAGGTGTAGCAGGCATACCACACTCACTGAGAATAGTGAAGGATTAACTCCTTCCCTACCCAACTAAGGCCAGAGATAACCAACCTGCCAGGATCAGTGTAGACTGACACCAACAACCGAAACCCCCCCCCCCCCCCGCACGTATCTTCCATTCACTACTACTCCAGACACTTTCTTACTATATATATATATACACACACACACACACCATATATATATATATATATATATATATACATATATATATACACACAAACTACAGAGGACAATATACTATATATATATATATACACTACATAGGACAGTATACTGTATATATACTACAGAGGACAGTATTATATATATACACACTACAGAGGACAGTATACTGTATATAGTCAGGTCCATTAATATTGGGACATCGACACAATTCTAACATTTTTGCCTCTATACACCACCACAATGGATTTGAAATGAAACGAACAAGATGTGCTTTAACTGCAGACTGTCAGCTTTAATTTGAGGGGATTTACATCCAAATCAGGTGAACGGTGCAGGAATTACAACAGTTTGCATATGTGCCTCCCACTTGTTAAGGGACCAAAAGTAATGGGACAGAATAATAATCATAAATCAAACTTTCACTTTTTAATACTTGGTTGCAAATCCTTTGCAGTCAATTACAGCCTGAAGTCTGGAACGCATAGACATCACCAGACGCTGGGTTTCATCCCTGGTGATGCTCTGCCAGGCCTCTACTGCAACTGTCTTCAGTTCCTGCTTGTTCTTGGGGCATTTTCCCTTCAGTTTTGTCTTCAGCAAGTGAAATGCATGCTCAATCGGATTCAGGTCAGGTGATTGACTTGCCCATTGCATAACATTCCACTTTTTTCCCTTAAAATACTCTTTGGTTGCTTTTGCAGTATGCTTTGGGTCATTGTCCATCTGCACTGTGAAGCGCCGTCCAATGAGTTCTGAAGCATTTGGCTGAATATGAGCAGATAATATTGCCTGAAACACTTCAGAATTCATCCTGCTGCTTTTGTCAGCAGTCACATCATCAATAAATACAAGAGAACCAGTTCCATTGGCAGCCATACATGCCCACGCCATGACACTACCACCACCATGTTTCACTTAAGAGGTGGTATGCTCAGGATCATGAGCAGTTCCTTTCCTTCTCCATACTCCTCTCTTCCCATCACTCTGGTACAAGTTGATCTTGGTCTCATCTGTCCATAGGATGTTGTTCCAGAACTGTGAAGGCTTTTTTAGATGTTGTTTGGCAAACTCTAATCTGGCCTTCCTGTTTTGAGGCTCACCAATGGTTTACATCTTGGGGTGAACCCTCTGTATTCAGTCTGGTGAAGTCTTCTCTTGATTGTTGACTTTGACACACATACACCTACCCAGGGGCGTAGCTAAAGGCTCATGGGCCCTGGTGCAAGAGTTCAGCTTGGGGCCCTCTACTTTGTGGCAAGGGACAGGGAAACACATAGCCTTCGTGCCACCTAAGGCAAAAATTGAAACAGCACCCCCCCCCCCAATCCAAATTCTTGACCTAACCCCTTCCCTTCAGCCAGAGCTGTAACTTGACCAGCATGTAGTTTCTATAATACCAGTGTCCTCTTATATGGCACAAGAGTCTTTGGGCCCCCTCAGGCTCCTGGGCCCGGTAGCGACTGCTACCTCTGCACCCCCTATAGCTACGCCCCTGCACCTACCTCCTGGAGAGTGTTCTTGATCTGGCCAACTGTTGTGAAGGGTGTTTTCTTCACCAGGGAAAGAATTCTTTGGTCATCCACCACAGTTGTTTTGGTGTTCCTGAGCTCACCGCTGCATTCCTTCTTTTTAAGAGTGTTCCAAACAGTTGTTTTGGCCACGCCTAATGTTTTTGCTATCTCTCTGATGGGTTTGTTGTGTTTTTTCAGCCTAATGATGGCTTGCTTCACTGATAGTGACAGCTCTTTGGATCTCATCTTGAGAGTTGACAGCAACAGATTCCAAATGCAAATAGCACACTTGAAATCAGCTGCAGGGGTCTGGCAGTCACTGATAGCCGGGACCCCTGCTGTATCGGCGCCTTAACCCTTTCTTAGGCATCGTGGCTGCCTACCGTGAGAGCCTGTGAGATCCAGCCCCCTGGATCTCACAGGCAGGAAGCTGTAAGTGTATTACAGTGAGTAAAACACTTACAGCCAATGCATTACAATACACAAGTATTGTAATGCATTGTAAAGAGGATCGGATCCCCAAAAGTTGAAGTCCCAGAGTGGGACAAAAATGAAAGTTAAAAAAGAAGTTAAAAAAATAAAGTTTTATAAAAAATAAAAAAAGTTTCAAGTAGATTGTGAGCCCCACTGGGGACAGTTAGATGCTAATATTTGTGAAGCGTTGCGGATTATAGTAGCGCTATATAAGTGCATAAAATAAATAAATAAGTTAAAAAAAAACATCCTTCTCCCAAAATAAAGTAAAGTAGACATATTAGGTATCGCTACTTCTGTATCGAACGGCTCTATAAAAATATCACATGATCCACCACATCAGGTGAAAGTGGTAAAAAAAAAAAAAAATTGCCAAAAAAGCCATTTTCTGGTCACCTTGCCTCACAAAAAGTGTAATGCCAAATGATCAAAAAGTCTTATGTACCCCAAAATGGTACCAGTCATCTCATCCCACAAAAAATGAGCCCCTACCTAAGACAATCGCCCAAAAAATTTAAAAATAGGACTCTCAGAAAATGTCAACACAAAAACAAGATTTTATTGTGTTCAAAAATGATTTCACGTTTTGCGTTTGTATATGAATTTCGCAATAGCGATGTGCACCTGCATACAGGGTTGTGCTGACTGAATCCCCCACATTTTTTCTTTGTAGTATATATTGGAGGCGTGGCGATCTCCATGCAGTCATGCACACCTGACCAGTCAATCTGTCCTGGAGGCTGGTTTTAAAGTCAGTATAAAACTGAGTCTGCTTATATAGCACCTACCAGTAGCCATTTGGCTCCAGGAGAAGTATATAGTGGGCTCAGCATGCATGTTGGTACTTGCATCCCTGGATCCGATGAAAGCTGTAATGGCACCGGACGGGGTTAAAAGCAGAGTGTGCTTGGCGTGCATGCTGCACCTGCATTCCCTGGACTTTGTGTGGCTGTCATGGACCATAAACAGGTAGGAACTAGTGTTAGGGACCACTTCATAGAGGCGACCTTGACGTGGTGAGTGGCTTATTACGCTTTGGCCAAAATGTACACCAATGCCTCATCCAGCATAGAGGCAGGGCAGAATGCTGGTTGCAGAGTGCTATTGTATTTGTATTTCGCCATAGCGATGTGCACCTGCATACAGGGTTGTGCTGACTGAATCACCCACAAAAATGATTTCACTGCGTAAAACTTAACAAAAATATAAATGATAGATATATTTGGTATCGCCGCATCCGTAACAACCTGCTCTATAAAAATATCACATTATATGCTCCCTCAGGTGAATGCTGTAAAAAGAATTTAAAAAATAACTATGCCAAAACAGCCATTTTTTTCATCTTGCCTCACAAAAAGTGTAATACCAAGCGATCAAAAAGACTTATGTACCCCACATCATCCCACAAAAAATCAGCCCCTACATAAGACAATCACTTAAAAAATAAAAACCAATGGCACCCATAAACCTATCCATCAAAATCTGCGCTACAAAAGCCATATGGCGCTCCTTCCGTTCTGAGTCCTGTCATGTGCCCCCACAGCAGTTTACCACCACATATGGGGTGTTGCCGTATTCAGGAAAAAATGGGTAACAAATTATGGGGTGCTTTTCCTCCCGTTACTCCTTGTAAAAAAGAAAAATTTGGGGCTAAAGGAACATTTTATTGGAAGAAACAAAACTTTAAATTTTTACAGCCAAGTGTTTCCAAATTCCATAAACCGCTTAGGGGGTCAAAATGCTTACTACCCTCCTTAATATTTTCTTTACAACAACAACGAAACATTTGTAAAGCGCTATTCTCCTGTAGGACTCAAAGCGCATATGTTTAAGGCAGAGGTGTCCAAACTTTTTTCGAAGCGTGACAGATTTCATGAAGTGAATGTGCTAGGGTCGACCATTTTGCCTGACATTCTTTGAACCCTTAAAATTAAATGCAAATTAACTATTTTATGCAAAGTTTATTGAAAATGGCATACCTTTCATTTTGTGACTTGGATGACAAATCTAAACAGGTGTTAAATCACTCTGCCTTTAATATTAAAAAAAACAGGAAGCTGAAATATATCAGGAACCTTGAAAAGTACATTACACAAAGTAATAAAGGTTGTCTGTCAACTTTTAAGTTAAAAAAATGTGAACAGGAACATAACATTAAGTATACATGTGTTCAAATATATTTATAACTGATTCAGACCAACTGACATTAACTGAGATATGTATTAATCTCAATTGAAAAAAAAAAAACTTGCCTGCACTAATGTGAAGGGTGAAACTGAGATCTGGACTGCAGCACAAAGCCTAGGTCTGGTCCAAAGGCCGTGGTTTTGATGCGCAAAATGTCACGCAGGTTAGAGTCACTTAGTCTTGTCCTCACGCAGTTCTTGTCAAGGTTCAGAACAGAGAATGTCACCCTGCCGATTACTCCATATGCCACTCAGATAAAATAATTTATGACTGCTGAGGAAGGTCCGTTTGAGACCAAACGTCCGGTCAGCTTTTTCTATTTTTCTGATTTCAGCATAAATTGGGCAACTGGAACATGAAAATAATGCATGAATAAAAAATTCTTAAATGCAACCAAAACCTGAGTGCCTCAATTTCTACTACATGAATGTGGCTATTCTAGCCTTTGATTGGCACCGGAACTTTCAGAGTGCGGTTCTCCATTTTCTCTCAACTATGGCAGAACTAACAGAAACAAATTAGGGTACTTTCACACTTGCGGCAGAGGATTCTGGTAACCGTCGCTGGAACTTCCTGCCAGATCAGTCTAAACGTATGCAAACTGATGGCATTTGTCAGACGGATCAGGATCCTGATCCATATGACAAATGCATTGAAATTTATTTTATTCTTCACAATTTTTGCGGTCCGAGCATGCGCAGACCGCAAAAAAAGGATCCGTTTTGCCAGAACACTCGGGGACGGATCCGGCATTAATGCATTTTAATGGGAAAAAATTCCGGCATTCCAGAATTTTGGATGAAGATAAAACCGCAGCATGTCAAGTCCCGCATGGCGAGAGATCCCAGGAGTCCTGAGTGGCGCTCGGGGACTCACTGCGGGGGTAAGATCTATATTTTGTCAACTTACCTGTGGGGCCTTATCAGCCCGGAACGCAGGCCGCAATTGGCCCGCGGGCCAGACTTTCGACATGCCTGTTCTACACCAACATAGAAAATGGTTCTTAACTGTAAGAGCAGTGAGACTATGGAGCTGTCTGCCACGGGGGAAGGGGGTCTTGAACTCACTAAAAGAGTTTAAGAGGGGCCTGGATGTATTTCTTGAGTTAAATAATATCACAGGTTATAGAAACTAGTATTCTGGAGATTGGTAGTTGATCAAGGAAGTTATTCTGCCTGATTGACTGGGAAGGAAATTTTTCCCCTAAAATTAAAAAAAATTGTCTTCTACCGTGTTTTTTTTTTTTTCTTTCCACTGGATGCACTTTGTAGGAAAATAGACTGAAATGGATGGACATATGTCTTTTTCAGACTTACAAGCTATATTACTATGTATGTTGATCTTTTTTCAGGATGCCAAGGGAGTCAAGTGTCAGACCACCAACAGTCTGAAGATCCTGAGAATAGATCGATTCCATGAAACCTGAATATACCTTTAATATCTGTGAATAACTGGAGTTAATTTTTTTGCTCCTATAGCATTTCCCATATTACAAAACCTAACATGGTTTCTATTTATCTGATAAGATATAGAATTTTATTTCCTTACAAAACATTTTTCCCATATAAAACAACAAATCGGCTTCTCTCCTGTGTGACTAGTCTGATGTTCCTTAAGTTCTGCTTTGGATATAAAGCATTTCCCACATTCTGAGCACGAAAATAGCTTCTCTCGTGTGTGACTTCTCTCATGTCTAACCAGATTTGACTTATCTATAAAAAATTTCCCACATTCTGAACATGAATAGGGCTTCTCTCCTATGTGAATTCTCTCATGTGTAACAAGATTTGATTTCTGTTTAAAACATTTCCCACATACTGAACATGAGTATGTTTTCTTTGTTTTTATTTGCTGTGTGATGTTTCTTGTGTGTAACAAGATGGGATTTATTTGTAAAGCACTTCCTACATTCTGATCAAGAGTATGGCTTTTCCATTGTGTGAATTCTCTCATGACTAACAAGACTTGATTTCTGTGTAAAAGATTTATCACATTCTGAACATGAATACGGTTTGTTTCCTGTGTGAATTCTCTCATGTCTATGAAGATTTGATTTCTCTGTAAAGCACTTCCCACATTCTGAACATGAATATGGCTTCTCTCCTGTGTGAATTCTCTCATGAATAACAAGACTTGGTTTATCTATAAAGCATTTCCCACATTCTGAACATGAATATGGTTTCTCACCTGTGTGAATTCTCTCATGTTTAATAAGATCTGACTTTTGTGCAAAACATTTCCCACATTCTGAACATGAATACGGTTTTTTTCCTGTGTGACTTCTTTCATGTCTATGAAAATTTGATTTCTCTGTAAAGCACTTCCCACATTCTGAACATGAATACGGTTTCTCTCCTGTGTGAATTCTCTTATGTTTAACAAGATCTGACTTTTGTGCAAAACATTTCCCACACTCTGAACATAAATATGTTTTTTCTCCTGTGTGACTTCTCGCATGTCTAAGAAGATTTGATTTCTCTGTAAAGCACTTCCCACATTCTGAACACGAATAAGGCTTCTCTCCTGTGTGAATTCTCTCATGGGCAACAAGGTCTGATGTTTGTGCAATTTTTTTCCCACATTCTGAAAATGAATATGGTTTTTCTACTATGTGACTTCTCTCATGAATAACAAGACTTGGTTTATCTTTAAAGCATCTCTCACATTCTGAACATGAATATGGTTTCTCACCTGTGTGAACTCTCTCATGTTTAACAAGATCTGATTTTTGTGTAAAACATTTCCCACATTCTGAACATGAATATGGTTTCTCACCTGTGTGAATTCTCTCATGTCTAACAAGATTTGATTTCTCTGTAAAGCACTTCCAACATTCTGAACATGAATATGGCTTCTCACCTGTGTGAACTCTCTCATGTTTAACAAGATATGATTTTTGTGTAAAACATTTCCCACATTCTAAACATGAATATGGTTTTTCTCCCGTGTGACTTTTTTTATGTCTAAAAAGATTTGATTTCTCTCTAAAACATTTATCACATTCTGAACATGAATATGGCTTCTCTACTGTGTGAATTCTCTCTTGGGCAACAAGGTCTGATGTTTGTGTAAAACTTTTCCCATATTGTGTAGATGAATGTGGTTTCTCTCCTGTGTGACTTTTCTCATGAATAAGAAGACTGGGTTTATCCATAAAATATTTTCCACATTCTGAACAAGAATACTTTTTTTTTCCTGTGTGACTTCTCTCATGTCTAAGAAGATTTGACGTCTCTGTAAAGCGCTTCCCACATTTTGAACATGAATATGGCTTCTCTCCTGTGTGTATTCTCTTATGTTTAACAAGATCTGACTTTTGTGCAAAACATTTCCCACACTCTGAACATGAATATGTTTTTTCTCCTGTGTGACTTCTCACATGTCTAAGAAGATTTGATTTCTCCGTAAAGCACTTCCCACATTCTGAACATGAATATGGTTTCTCAGTTGTGTGAATTCTTCTGTATGTAGAAATAGCTGAGATTTCTGAAAACTCTTTACCACACTGGAACCTTTTACCCCCTTTCTGACTTGTACTTGTGGTAACAATCTGTGATCGGTCAGGAGAAGGTTCCTCGTGATTAGGAGGATTACATAACAGATCTATACTGTGAAGTCCTAAATGTACATTGACGTTTTCTTCTGAAGAGCACTGCATGATATCTCCATCTTCTGCTTTATAATTTAGTGATAACATGATGTCTTCATCAGAATTCTTACTGGGATTTTCTGTTAAGATAAAAAAAATAATAATAATTAAAACCGCAGAGAAAACATATAACAATCCTATTAGGCTGGAATTAGATCCAGAAAAAACTACACATGTAATTTCAGCCTTAGGCTGAATGCACACGGCCGTGTTCCGAGGCCGAGAGGGGTCCGTGGTAACATGGCCTGGAATCCTGTTGAGAGCAGCAGGAGCGCACGGCGTCATTGGTTGCTATGACGCCGTGCGCTTCATGCCGCCGCTGCACTACAGTAATACACTCGTATAGTGTATTACTGTAGTGCAGCGGCGGCATGAAGCGCACGGCGTCATAGCAACCAATTGCGCCGTGCGCTCCTGCTCTCAACAGGAAACCAGGCCGTGTTACCACGGACCGCTCTCGGCCACGGAACACGGCCGTGTGTATTCGGACTTATACAGCTTTCTATACACTGACAAAGTTCAGGATTCTGATCAGTTCCCACATTCCTCAACACAAACTGCATTATTGACTAGATCTTAGACCTGATGAAGCTGGTGGATTCACAAAAAAAATTAAAAAAAAGTCATAATGCCTACCTAGAGCTTAATTGTCAAGCACGTTGCAGTGCACCTCCTCCACTGCTGCTGCTGAACTTTCACACATGCTCAGCACAAGCTGCATTTTCCCTGGTTCCACACTGAGATCCTCCATTTTCCAGCAGCCGTTTCAGTTGGAATTGCAGCTTCTAATTCCATCTACTGCTTATTTTCCTGCAGCCTGTACTGAGCATGTGTCAGATATCAGCAGCAGATTCCCAGGGGGCTGTGTTGTCTGGAACTTAAGTGAGTTGCCAGTTCTGGTGGCCCCTGTAATTTATATGATTTGCTGCCTGCGGTAGGCCCTTTAATCTTTATGACTTACCATCGCCATATCACTCCATGACATCTTTCCTCCTCTACAGTCCTGACACAGGGGCCAACATCAGGATGTTCTGTGTGGGCGGCGCTAACATTACAGACTGGTTGCTAGCTAGCCACGCCCATCTTTTCTTAACTGTGTCCAGTTAATGCTTCATTTTGTGGTGGAAAGAATTGCAATTTTTGTCCCGTCTCACCTCCCAAAAAAATCTAATTATGTTTCAAAAGTATTTACTGGTAATGTTGAACGGAAATACATAAATATGCAAGTGGATAAAACAAAAAAGTACAATAAAGAAAGCAAATAAAGGAGTTATCTGCTATATAATGATAGGGGCTGTGTCCTCCCACCCCTCGGCCAACTAGGGATATATGTAAAAGAGAGAGCGAAGAGAGAGAAAGAAGAAAAAAACTCCACCCCTAGTCATGGGGACAAAAAGTAGGGAACATAGCACAATTCATCCATAGATTCCATATCTTAGAGAACTGTTTTCTAGTATCTGAGAGGGTCACTTTTCATAATTTGCTTAATTCTCTGGATAACTGCTAAGATGGATAAAGAGGGTGGTCTCTAAGCAACATGTATGCACGCGACCATCAAAATATATAGTAAAAATGTACATGTTGCATTAGTATATAGGACCTAATAGGTAGACAGGAGCTGACAGCTGGACCTCTATGAACGACGCAAACAGTCCCTTCTGAATACTGGCCCAAAATTGGTTAACTATCGGACAGATCCATTATATGTGAAGGGTTTTACCTGTCTCTTGGCATTTCCTAAAACAGGGATGCTCAACCTGCAGCCCTACAGCTGTTGTAAAACTACAACTCCCACCATACCCTGCTGTAGGCTGTTCAGGCATGATGAGAATTGTGGTTTTTCAACAGCTGGAGGGCCGTAGGTTAAGCATGCCTGCCCTAAAACATAAAGAAGAGAATGACTGATATACACTGCTCAAAAAAATAAAGGGAACACAAAAATAACACATCCTAGATCTGAATTAATTAAATATTTTTCTCAAATACTTTGTTCTTTATATAGTTGAATGTGCTGACAACAAAATCACACAAAAATTAAAAAATGGAAATCAAATTTTTTAACCCATGGAGGTCTGGATTTGGAGTCACACTCAAAATTAAAGTGGAAAAACACACTACAGGCTGATTCAACTTTGATGTAATGTCCTTAAAACAAGTCAAAATGAGGCTCAGTAGTGTGTCTGGCCTCCACGTGCCTGTATGACCTCCCTTCAACGCCTGTGCATGCTCCTGATGAGGTGGCGGACGGTCTCCTGAGGGATCTCCTCCCAGACCTGGACTAAAGCATCTGCCAACTCCTGGACAGTCTGTGGTGCAACGTGACGTTGGTGGATAGAGCGAGACATGATGTCCCAGATGTGCTCAATTGGATTCAGGTCTGGGGAACGGGCGGGCCAGTCCATAGCATCAATGCCTTCGTCTTGCAGGAACTGCTGACACACTCCAGCCACATGAGGTCTAGCATTGTCTTGCATTAGGAGGAACCCAGGGCCAACCGCACCAGCATATGGTCTCACAAGGGGTCTGAGGATCTCATCTCGGTACCTAATGGCAGTCAGGCTACGTCTGGCGAGCACATGGAGGGCTGTGCGGCCCTCTAAAGAAATGCCACCCCACACCATTACTGACCCAATGCCAAACCGGTCATGCTGGAGGATGTTGCAGGCAGCAGAACGTTCTCCACGGCATCTCCAGACTCTGTCACATCTGTCACATGTGCTTAGTGTGAACCTGCTTTCATTTGTGAAGAGCACAGGGCGCCAGTGGCGAATTTGCCAATCTTGGTGTTGACTGGCAAATGCCAAACGTCCTGCACGGTGTTAGGCTGTAAGCACAACCCCCACCTGTGGACGTCGGGCCCTCATATCACCCTCATGGAGTCTGTTTCTGACCGTTTGAGCAGACACATGCACATTTGTGGCCTGCTGGAGGTCATTTTGTAGGGCTCTGGCAGTGCTCCTCCTGTTCCTCCCTGCACAAAGGCGGAGGTAGCGGTCCTGCTGCTGGGTTGTTGCCCTCCTACAGCCTCCTCCACGTCTCCTGATGTACTGGCCTGTCTCCTGGTAACGCCTCCATGCTCTGGACACTACGCTGACAGACACAGCAAACCTTCTTGCCACAGCTCGCATTGATGTGCCATCCTGGATAAGCTGCACTACCTGAGCCACTTGTGTGGGTTGTAGACTCCGTCTCATGCTACCACTAGAGTGAAAGCACCGCCAGCATTCAAAAGTGACCAAAACATCAGCCAGGAAGCATAGGAACTGAGAAGTGGTCTGTGGTTACCACCTGCAGAACCACTCCTTTATTGGGGGTGTCTTGCTAATTGCCTATAATTTCCACCTGTTGTCTATCCCATTTGCACAACAGCATGTGAAATTGATTGTCACTCAGTGTTGCTTCCTAAGTGGACAGTTTGATTTCACAGAAGTGTGATTGACTTGGAGTTACATTGTGTTGTTTAAGTGTTCCCTTTATTTTTTTGAGCAGTGTATAATATGCAATCTGGTAGGTACCAATTGCACCCTATAAAGTACCTTCAGCAAGGTTTCCATCAACTTCACCTGCCAACCTCCCTTGCTGATCACCGTACAACATTCATTCCATTGTAGGGTTGTTTCGGGTATCGAATTTTCGATACCCAATTGATACTTTTGTCTGGTATCGACCTTGATACCGGCATTTGCCTTTTTTTCGATACTAGGCTTGCACAGTCTAGTATCAGAGAACATGGAGAGCGCTGCTCTCAGCGCGCTCCGTGTTATTCTCAGCAGCACATGGGAGAAGGAAGCAGTCTCTCCCTCCCCCCTGTGCTACTGCCACCAATGAGGAGAGAGGGGCGGGCGCACTGCACCACCAATGAAAGTAAACGTTTAATACAAATCCAGGAGGCTGGTGCTGGCGGGGAGCTGTGATCAGCGGCAGTTAACTCCTCAGGTGCTGCACCCGCCTCCTGTATTAAATGTTAATGATCATTGGTGGCACAGTGCTGCACCCCCCCTCCTCCCCAGTATTAAAATCATTGGTAGCAGTGGCCACAGGGTCCCCTCCCCTCCTCCTCATTGGTGGTGCAGTGGCAGCTCCTGATCAGAGCACCAGCAGTGTAATCCTGGGGCTCCGATCAGTTACCATAGCAGCCAGGATGGTACTGAAGCCCTGGCTGCCATGGTAAGCTCCCTGCTGCTGTGTGCACAAAGCCCAGGACAGCAAGGAGAGTGTGAGGTCCTATTCACCCGAATAGAGCTCTATCAGGGTGAATAGGACAAGAGAATTAAAGATCCCAGGTTCTAAGCCCCTAAGAGGGGAAATAGTTATTAAATCAAAAAAGTAAAAAAAAAAAATTATAATATTAAGTATAAATCACCCCCTTTCCCAATTTTACATATAAAATATATAAAAAATAAACATATTACATATCGCCACGTCCAAAAAGCTAAAACATGTCCTATGTAGGGAACGCCGTAACAGGGAAAAAAAATAATAATAAACTGCACAATTCGCCTTTTTTTAGTCACCTTGTCCCCCCCAAAAATTGAATCGGACTGTTCTATTATGGGCCAGACGTTCCATAAAATGCAGAATGCATGCGGATTTTTTTGGCGTTTTATTTTTTTCGCGTGGTATCGAATTGTATTGAGTATCGCAATACTTTTTTGTGGTATCGAAACCGAATCAAAACTTTAGTATCGAAACAACCCTATTTCATTGTTCCAGAGTAAGTGTCCACAGAATCCGATTCCCATCAATACATAAAAGTATCAGAAAAAGTGGAATTGACCATGGAATAAATGAAAGAAAGGGATCCTTTTTCTACTGCTCTATACTGACAAAACCTCTCAAAGGAGGTATATTCAACCATCTTATCGGAACTAAGGAGGATAAAAAAATGGAAAACCTGATTGACTCTTAAAATGAACACTTTTAAAATATGTTAATGAGCCTCTAGGTACTACTGGGGCGTTGCTTCAGCACCTAGAGGCTCGGTCTACTCACCCTTTGGCACGCCCAGGTCCAGTTGATTGACTGTCGAGTTCTCCTCATAGTCATGTAAATCCCACGCCTGCGCCGTCCCGTTTAGTATTCGGCGCAGACGCAGTGAGTGAAGGACGCGCTCCTGCGGCCGGCTTCCTCACTGCACCTGCACCGAAGGAAGCTGGTAGCAGGAGCGCGTCCTTCACTCACTGCGCCTGTGCTAAATACTAAACGGAACGGTGCAGGATTTACGTGACGATAAGGAGAATGCAACAGTCAATCAACAGGACCTCGGCGTGCCAAAGGGTGAGTAGACCGAGCCTCTAGGTGCTGAAGCAACACCCCAGTAGCACCTAGAGGCTCATTAGCATATTTTAAAAGTCTTTATTTTAAGAGAACGGCGGCAGGCAGGGAGTTATAAAGAACACTGTTATGTACTGCTGACATTAGCACATCGCTAATGTCAGTCAGCTACATAACGTTATTTCTGATGGCAGAAACGCTTTAAGGAGGGATATCGAGCTATAATTTCCCAGGAGTGGGTGATCTTTGTCAGGTTTAGGGATTACTGTAATTAATGCAGTTTAAGAGATCTAAAAGTAGTGGACCACCCTGCACCATATAATCACAGAAACTCTTCAAATGTGGCAAAAGAATCTTAAAATTTTTCTAAAATAAAGCGCAGAGAACCCGTCCTCTTCCAGTGATTTCCCACTTTTTAAGGACATTATGGTTGAGTCTAGTTATTCATTAATGATGGGGAGATTAAGAGTGGCAGTGTCTGAAGGCAACAGTTTTGGAATTGGTAAACGAGCTAAAATGGAAGATACGTCAGAAACAGGAGCATCCTTAGGGTCAGAATACAGCTTTTGGCAAAATGCATGGAATTGGTGATATACCGTATCTTGACAGGATTGGATGTGACCTGACCTCCTGTGTCCCTAAACAAAATGCTTCTCATTTCAACCTGGAAGTCAGGATTGTTTCAAAGATGTAAGTGTTTGGAGCATTGATAAGAGAGCCTAAAATGTTGGTACGAGATTTTCCACATCACCAAGGTATCCCTAAGAAGGACAGACCCCTTTATAGAGGGAGGGAGAGTAGCCAACCTTGAATGAGCCAGGGCCATAAGAGCTCAGGGATAGGCAAGTTGTTGCTCCAATATGGTGTTGGAATAAAAGGAGGTACCATGTGTCCAGTCAAAGAGGTGTCTAAATCGGCAGGCTAAGTCGTACCGTCTGAGATTAGGGAAATTTACACCTCCCTCCTCTCTAGACAACATTAATTTAGATAAACCTATCCTAGGTTTCCTCCTTAGCCAGATAAACTTGGTGAAACTGGAGAGTAAACATTGCACGTCTGCGTTCTTCATCAGTAGAGAAGGGATAGAGAAGCCGTGCAAAGCACGACATTTTGACCAGATGGCATCGATCCTCCATATTCAGAGGTAGTCCTAACCATCTCAACAGATCAGATTGTATCCTATGTATCAGAGGAGAGTAATTCAGCTGGTACAGAGAGGGTGGCTCCTACCTTCACCCCTAAATATAAACCGAGGTCACGATCAGAGACAGAGGATACTTTAGGTTTTCCCACTGTCCACAGCAATTCACATTTAGAGATATTGACATGATATCCAGAACACATTCCAAAATCTCTAAGTGCCTACAATATCACCGGGGCTCCCTTCTCCGGATCTAATAGAAATAATATATCATCGGTGAACTGGGCTATTTTAACCCATCGGACATTGTCAAAAGCCTTTTCGGCATTTAAAGGGGTTATCCGACTTAAATAAATCTATTCTAATTGCATTTATTGTAGACCAGTGAAAGATTCTTAAAATCACTTTCATCACCTATCACTGTTTGGCCAGTTCAGTTCAGGGTCATGTTACACCTGACGTCAGTAACCCTGCTCTGCTGGTGACGTCTCGTTTACAAGCTTCTCCCTGCTTGAGGGAGTGGCCAGGCTGTGTAAACGAGACGTCAGAGCCTCTGGTGCCCTCCCCCCTCCAGCTCTTGTCACTGCCTCGGCTCTGCTATGCGATCACTCATGTGCAGTACATACCAAGGTGATCTCTTCTCCAGCAGCACAGGGTATGTTTGTCCCTCCTGCATTCACTGGGGCTAGCGGTGGCAGTTTGTAAACGTTCCCCTCTGCATCTGGGGATCGTTATTACAGCCCTGGGTCGTCGTCGTCCCCCCCACAATAGTACACATTCAACACCCCCTGGGAAATATAAATAAATTATTGGCCATCATTATTATGATCATCATCATCATTATTCAGCTATATAAAATCCTTATCTGCCACCAATATATGGATTTATCTAAGCAATATCCATATTGAATATATATTTGAATAATATAGATATTGCTTAGATACAGATAATGCTAATGATATTTTCACACTAGCGGCAGGACGTATCCGACAGGCTGTTCACCCTGTCGGATCCGCCCTGTCTCTATTTGACGGTGCCGCTGGACGGATCCGTTATTGCAATTCATTTCTAGACGGATCCGCACCTGGATCCGTCTACAAATGCTGTCACTTGTCACACTGATCGGTGGATCCAGCAGGCACGCAGCTCCGACGATGGAGCTGCCGTGCGGATCCGGCGTTGCAAAACAACTGAAGGACGGATCCGCCCTTCCGGTCTGCGCATGCGCAGAACATGAAAAATGTGAAAAAGACTGACAGAGGGATCCGTCCATCGACATGACAAGCGGATAGACGGATCCGCCCTTCCGGTCTACGCATGCACAGAACATGAAAACTGTGAAAAAGACTGCAAGAGGGATCCGTCCATCCGCATGGCAAGCGGATAGACGGATCCGTTATTGCAATGCATTTCTAGACGGATCCGCACCTGGATCCGTCTACAAATGCTGTCAGTTGTCACACTGATTGGCGGATCCGGCGGGCAGCTCAGACGATGGAACTGCCTGCCGGATCACACTAACGCTACTGTGAAAGTACCATAAAAAGTCGAAAATCCAGGACTTTTAGTCAAGTGGCCGCTCGCTGTGCGCGGCCGTGCTGCGCCATAGCTCCACCACCGTCCCCTTTATAGTCAATGGGGACAGAGCGGCAGTCCAGCGGCACGGCAAAATAGCGGCTGGCCGGATCCGACAGGGTGAACAGCCTGTTGGATCGATCCTGCCTCTAGTGTGAAAGTAGCCTTAGGCTCCATTCACACATCCGCAAATGGGTCCGCATTTGTTCTGCAATTTTGCGGAACGGGTGCGGACCCATTCATTTTCTATGGTGACGGAATTTGGAATTAGTGCAAATACGTCCTCCTTGATATACTGTAATAACAGAAAGAAAATTTTTAGACTAGAAACAAAACCAAACATGAAAGAAATGTATGTAAAATAACATAACTTACACTGTGCAGCTGCAATGTGACAGGGAGGTCTTCTGCCCTGTGTGTGCAGAGCAGGGGGCGGGGAAGGTCAGGTTGTTCACGCCCAGAAATATTCATGAGGCAGAGCTCAGGCTTTGTTGGTACACGCCCCCTCACCTTGTACTGCAGCATGTAAACAAAGCAATGACAGGACCATGAAAAGGTGCAAATATGGGTTTTAACTTGATGAAATCAAGCTTAACCAAATTATATGTATATCCTGATGGATTTTAAGTGTTTTTTTTTTTTTTTTTATTAACTCGGATAACCCCTTTAAGATAAACAAGGCCTAGTAGGCTGCTGGGACCGGCGCCAGGTTTGGTCGAGAACAGACAACACCATCCTGATGTTTGTGATAGCAGACCTTCCCTGTGTAAAGCCTACTTGTTCTGGGCCAAGAAGGGTAGGCATAACATTTGCTAGTCTATCTGCTATAAGCTTCAAGAGGATTTTTGCATCTACATTCAAGAAAGTGAAGTATTGAAGTATGTAGTTTGAAATCTGCTTTGTGCTAGGGTCGCTAATAGTTTGCCTGACTTATTACCATATCTGAAACAACAGACTGGCTGATATACAGTATAACCCTCCAGCAATATTTTCCGTCAACCTGAGACATATGCAATAATGGGCCCCGTAGAACAGCCTTAGTGGTGTCCCAATAAAGCGAGGGCCGACACCGATGTCCCTCATTAGTGGAGGCACATTCTCCCCACCAGGACTCCAGCAAATGTCTCATCATTGGTCAATTGTGAGGAAAAACACCATAAAATGTCCGAGCCTCTCTCATGGGACTCAGCTAGTGTCAAGGAGATTGGGGAGTGGTATTTATGAGCAGGGAAATAAAACGTAAACTCTCTACTAGTAGGATTAGGATATCTCCTAGGGTCTCACATAGGCGGATTTTCTAGGAGGAAACCTTGTTATGCAGTCGAGGGGGTGGTGTTCCCATCACTATCGTCTTTGCCTCCAAATCTGTGTCCATGTCTGAGTACTCCATCGCAGGCATACAGCAATCAACATCTCAAATATAATATAAGAAAAGAAAAATAACCAAACAAAAAAATATGTACCATGGGCCTGAAACAGAAGATGCATACTTTCCTGCTCCCTGCCGCTCCCGCTGTCTCCATCTTCTGGTTCCGGCATTGTTTACATCTGGCTGGCTATGGGCATAGTGACTTGTACCTCTCCAGCCAATGACTGGCTTCAGTGGTGATGTGGCCACAAGCACCCCCAGATATACTGCAGGTCCGTGCAATAACCAGTAAGCATTTTCCCTGAAGGCTCACGCACGCGGCCATTGTTTTAGTCCGCATCTGAGACACATTTTTTTATGTGGCTTGGATGTGGACCCATTGACTCCATGTGCTGTCCGCATCCGTTACTCCACACATGGCTGGTGTCCTGCGGACCAAAAGAAAAGGTATGGTCATGTGTATGAGGCCTTACTAGCCGGGAAAGCACTTATTTAATGACCAGTCACTTTTTTGTGATATAGAGCACATGGTTCAAACACTTGTAACTTTTTTATTCTATGGACTACCGAAATAACTTTTGCAGCTTTTTATTACACAACACAGGGCTTTTTAATATACAAACCGGATTCCAAAAAAGTTGGGACACTATACAAATCGTGAATAAAAACTGAATGCAATGATGTGGAAGTGCCAACTTCTAATATTTTATTCAGAATAGAACATAAATCACGGAACAAAAGTTTAAACTGAGAAAATGTACCATTTTAATGGAAAAATATGTTGAATCTGAATTTCATCGTGTCAACAAATCCCCAAAAAGTTGGGACAAGGCCATTTTCACCACTGTGTGGCATCTCCCCTTCTTCTTACAACACTCAACAGACGTCTGGGTCCGAGTAGACCAGTTTCTCAAGTTTAGAAATAGGAATGCTCTCCCATTCTTGTCTAATACAGGCCTCTAACTGCTCAATCGTCTTGGGCCTTCTTTGTTGCACCTTCTTCTTTATGATGCGCCAAATGTTCTCTATAGGTGAAAGATCTGGAGTGCAGACTGGCCATTTCAGCACCCGGATCCTTCTCCCACGCAGCCATGATGTTGTGATTGATGCAGAATGTGGTCTGGCATTATCTTGTTGAAAAATGCAGGGTCTTCCCTGAAAGAGATGACGTCTGGATGGGAGCATATGTTGTTCTAGAACCTGAATATATTTTTCTGCATTGATGGTGCCTTTCCAGACATGCAAGCTGCCCATGCCACACGCACTCATGCAACCCCATACCATCAGAGATGCAGGCTTCTGAACTGAGCGTTGATAACAACTTGGGTTGTCCTTGTCCTCTTTGGTCCGGATGACATGGCGTCCCAGATTTCCAAAAAGAACTTTGAATCGTGACTCGTCTGACCACAGAACAGTCTTCCATTTTGGCACACTCCATTTTAAATTATCCCTGGCCCAGTGAAAACGCCTGAGCTTGTGGAATTTGCTTAGAAATGGCTTCTTCTTTGCACTGTAGAGTTTCAGCTGGCAACGGCGGATGGCACGGTGGATTGTGTTCACTGACAATGGTTTCTGGAAGTATTCCTGAGCCCATTCTGTGATTTCCTTTACAGTAGCATTCCTGTTTGTGGTGCAGTGTCGTTTAAGGGCCCGGAGATCACGGGCATCCAGTATGGTTTTACAGCCTTGACCCTTATGCACAGAGATTGTTCCAGATTCTCTGAATCTTCGGATGATGTTATGCACAGTTGATGATGATAGATGCAAAGTCTTTGCAATTTTTCGCTGGGTAACACCTTTCTGATATTGCTCCACTATCTTTCTGCGCAACATTGTGGGAATTGGTGATCCTCTACCCATCTTGGCTTCTGAGAGACACTGCCACTCTGAGAAGCTCTTTTTATACCCAATCATGTTGCCAATTGACCTAATTAGTGTTAATTGGTCTTCCAGCTCTTCGTTATGCTCAAATATACTTTTTCCAGCCTCTTATTGCTACTTGTCCCAACTTTTTGGGGGATTTGTTGACACCGTGAAATTTTGAATCAACGTATTTTTCCTTTAAAATTATACATTTACTCGGATTAAACGTTTGATCTGTCATCTACGTTCTATTACAAATAAAATATTGACATTTGCCATCTCCACATCATTGCATTCAGTTTTTATTCACAATTTGTTTAGTGTCCCAACTTTTTTGGAACCCAGTTTGTATATTTTTAAACCTTTTTAGAGGAAAAATTGTTAGGAAACATTCTTTCCTGTATATACAGTGTAAGTGCTGCCAAAAATTACAAGGAAGAGGCACTCCTATACAACCTGTATATCACATAAAAGGAGGGCCTCATTCACATTGTGGTACAATTGTTCAGCTAGTGAGACTCCTACACTCCTAAAGCCTATGCACTAAGTGAAAGGGCTGCCAAAAATTAAAAGGAACCGGCACTCCAATATACCCTTTATCACACATAAAGGAGGGCATCATACACAATTAATGAAAAATTATCCTTGATGGCCTGCTGGTGACCCTCCAAAACATTCGGAGCGAGGGCTATAAAAAATTAGGGGTGAGTGCCTGCTGCTGAGCTGACCTTCTAAAACATTATATGTGAGGGCCTGCTGTTCAGCTGACGCTCTAAAACATTATACAGTCATGTGAAAAAATTAGGACACCCTTTGAAAGCATGTGGTTTTTTGTAACATTTTTAATAAATGGTTATTTCATCTCCGTTTCAACAATACAGAGAGATTAAAGTAATCCAACTAAACAAAGAAAACTGAAGAAAAGTCTTTTCAAGATCTTCTGTAAATGTCATTCTACAAAAATGCCTATTCTAACTGAGGAAAAAGATAGGACACCCTCACATGTATTCCCTCTTAAATTGGCTCAGATCTCACACAGGTATATCACACCAGGTGCACATAATTAGTAGATCGTTACTCTGCATGTTGAATGAGGCTTGCCCTATTTAAACCTCAGACATTTAGTTTGGTGTGCTCCTGACTGTTGAAGTGAGAGTGAGCACCATGGTGAGAGCAAAAGAGCTGTCAGAGGACTTCAGAAAAAAGATTGTAGCAGCCTATGAGTCTGGGAAGGGATTTAAAAAGATCTCAAAAGATTTTGAAATCAGCCATTCCACTGTCCGGAAGATAGTCTACAAGTGGAGGGCTTTCAAAACAACTGCTAACATGCCCAGGACTGGTCGCCCCAGCAAGTTCACCCCAAGAGCAGACCGCAAGATGCTAAAAGAGGTATCCAAAAACCCTAAAGTGTCATCTCGAGAACTACAGCAGGCTCTGGCTACTGTTGATGTAGAAGTACATGCCTCTACAATCAGAAAGAGACTGTACAAGTTTAACTTGCATGGGAGGTGTGCAAGGAGGAAACCTTTGCTTTCCAAGAGAAACATCGAGGCCAGACTGACATTTGCCAGCGATAAAGTTGACAAAGACCAGGACTTCTGGAATAATGTTCTTTGGACAGATGAGTCCAAAATTGAATTATTTGGACACAACAGCAGAGGACATGTTTGGCGTAAACCAAACACAGCATTCCAAGAAAAGAACCTCATACCAACTGTGAAGTATGGAGGTGGAAGTGTCATGGTTTGGGGCTGCTTTGCTGCAGCAGGACCTGGTCAGCTCACCATCATAGAATCCACGATGAATTCTACTGTGTATCAGAAGGTGCTTGAAGAACATGTGAGACCATCAGTTAGAAAATTAAAGCTGAAGCGGAACTGGACCATGCAACATGACAATGACCCAAAACATACTAGTAAATCAACCAAAGATTGGCTGAAAAAGAAGAAATGGAGAGTCCTGGAATGGCCAAGTCAAAGTCCAGATTTGAATCCCATTGAGATGCTGTGGGGTGACTTGAAAAGGGCTGTACGTGCAAGAAACCCCTCAAACATCTCACAGCTGAAAAAGTTCTGCATTGAGGAGTGGGGTAAAATTTCCTCAGACCGATGTCGAAGACTGGTAGATGGCTACAAGAACCGTCTCACTGCAGTTATTTCAGCCAAAGGAGGTAACACTCGCTATTAGGGGCAAGGGTGTCCTATCTTTTTCCTCAGTTAGAATAGGCATTTTTGTAGAATGACATTTACAGAAGATCTTGAAAAGACTTTTCTTCAGTTTTCTTTGTTTAGTCAGATTACTTTAATCTCTCTGTATTGTTGAAACGGAGATGAAATAACCATTTATTAAAAATGTTACAAAAAACCACATGCTTTCAAAGGGTGTCCTAATTTTTTCACAAGACTGTATGTGAGGGCCTATAGGTGAGCAGACCGTATAAAACATTGGAGGGGAGGGCCTGAAGGAGAGCGGACCCTATAAAACACTGTAGTGAGGGCCTACAGGTGAGCAGACCGTATAAATCATTAGAGGTGAGGGCCTACCGGTGAGCAGACCGTATAAAACATTGGAGGTGAGGGCCTGAAGGTAAGCGGACCCTATAAAACATTGTAGTGAGGGCCTACAGGTGAGCAGACCGTATAAAACATGGTAGTGAGGGCATATATACTGTATGGAAGAGAAGGAGGAGGATGAGAAAACAAGATTCAAACATATACCCTTTTTTTGCGGTGAAAAGGTTGCATCTGAATCTTGTGGATTGAGTACATTATAAAGCATACATTTAAATTGCGTTTTTGTTCCTCATTAGCTCAGCTTTCCTCTGGTGGAGTCGAGAAGTCAAGGGCAATCCAGGCCTTGTTCATTTTTATCTGAGTCAACCTGTCAGCATGGTCAGTGGACAAGCGGATACGCTTATCTGTTATAATGCCACCAGCAGCACTAAATACCCGCTCAGACAATACGCTGGCGGCAGGGAAGGCCAGCACCTCGAAGGCATAGAGCGCAAGTTTGGTCCACATGTCCAGCTTGGACACCCAGTAGTTGTAAGGCACCGAGGGATCATTGACGACGCTGACATGGTCTGCTATGTATTCCTTTACCATCTTCCAAAACCTTTCCCTCCTTGGGACAGTAGGCCGCGTTTCAGGGTGCTGTTGCTGGCAGGGTGTCATGAAAGTGTCCCATGCCTTGGAGAGTGTTGCCCTGCCTTTGTTTGAACTGGAGTGTGTTCCCCTTGTCTCCCCTCCTCATTTGGCTATGGAACTATGGACTCTGCCACCAGCTTTATCAGATGGAAATGTTTGGAGCAATTTCCTCAACAAGGACCTTCTGGTATTGCACCATTTTACTTGCCCTCTCCACCACAGGAATGAGAGATGAGAAGTTCTCTTTGTAGCGGGGGTCGAGAAGGGTGAACACCCAGTAATCTGTGTTATCTAAAAATGCGAAAGGCAGCCTAACATGAAGTCAGCCATGTGTGCCAGAGTACCAACAGGCAAGACGTCTATGTCGATGTCAGGATGACTCTCCATCTCCTCATCCTCTTCCTCATCACCTTGTGCCCATCCACATCGAACCGATGGAATTAAAGTTCCGTCGCTAGTACCCTCTGTAGCAGAGGCAACTATCTCCAGCTCCTCCACCTCATGGTCCAATTCGCACTGAGAAGACGAAATGTGGGTGGTATGGCTATCACCCTGTTTCAGAGCATCATCCTTAATTGTGAGTAGCGATCGTTTGAGTAGACACAGCAGTGGGATGCTTACGCTGATTATAGCGTTATCGCCCCTTACCATCTGTGTGGATTCATCAAAGTTTCTTAAAACCTCACAGAGGTCTGCCATCAATGCCCACTCCTCGCTTGTGAATAGTGGAAGTTGACTCGAAAGGCGACGACCATGTAGCAGCTGGTATTCCACAACTGCCCTCTGCTGCTCACAAAGCCTGGCCAACATGTGGAACGTGAAGTTCCAGCGCGTGCTCACGTCGCACAACAGTCGGTGAGCTGGAAGCCCCAAGCGCTGCTGCAGCGTTGACAGAGCGGCTGAAGCTGTGGATGACTTGTGGAAATGGGCATCCACGTGGCGCGCCTTTACTAGTAGCTCTGTCAAATTTGGGTATGTTTTAATAAACCACTGAACCACTAAGTTTAATACGTGCGCTAGGCATGGCACGTGCATCAGGTTGCTGAGCTCCAAAGCCGCCACCAAGTCACAGCCATTGTCCGACACAACCATGTCTGGTTGTAGGTTGAGTGGCGACAGCAACAGCTAGGTCTGGTCCCTTATACCCTGCCACAGCTCTGCGGCGGTGTGCTGTTTGTCCCCTAGGCAGATCAGCTTCAGCACGGCCTGTTGACGTTTCCCCACAGCAGTGCTACACTGCTTCCAACTACCGACTGATGGCTGACTGCTGGAGGTAGAAGTGGTGGAGGTAGCGGCGGAGGAGGAGAAGTGAGGGTTGGAGCCAGTAACATAGCTGCTGGCGGAGACCCTGATGGACGTAGGGCCCGCAATCCTGGGCGTGGGTAGCACCTGTGCCATCCCAGGGTATGACTCACTCCCGGCCTCCACAACATTCACCCAGTGTGCGGTCAGGGAAACATAGCATTAACCCCATAGAGAGTAAGAAGACACACATATAAAATATATATGTAGTTTATTGAGACACAATTCAATTACAATAAATATGACACAAAGGCACAAGGTAAAGGAGGGTGGAACGCCCCTTGTGGCGGGACCATTAGCAGACACCATCACATATACCCAACTAACAGGGAAAAGGGGGTCACAAACCCTGGGTATAGGACCGCATAGAAATGGGAGAACTGTAGATTCACCCAAAGTAACCTATAGACATATATGTGCTGCATGCATGTTAAAGATCAATATGGTCACACATAGCAAACTTGCCCACCTGGGGTAGCACGGATGGCCAGGTGGGCAAGTTTGCTATGTGTGACCATATTGATTTTTAACATGCATGCAGCACATATACAGTTGCAAGAAAAAGTATGTGAACCCTTTGGAATGATATGGATTTCTGCACAAATTGGTCATAAAATGTGATCTGATCTTCATCTAAGTCACAACAATAGACAATCACAGTTTGCTTAAACTAATAACACACAAAGAATTAAATGTTACCATGTTTTTATTGAACACACCATGTAAATATTCACAGTGCAGGTGGAAAAAGTATGTGAACCCTTGGATTTAATAAGTGGTTGAACCTCCTTTGGCAGCAATAACTTCAACCAAACGTTTCCTGTAGTTGCAGATCAGACGTGCACAATGGTCAGGAGTAATTCTTGACCATTCCTCTTTACAGAACTGTTTCAGTTCAGCAATATTCTTGGGATGTCTGGTGTGAATCACTTTCTTGAGGTCATGCCACAGCATCTCAATCGGGTTGAGGTCAGGACTCTGACTGGGCCACTCCAGAAGGCGTATTTTCTTCTGTTTAAGCCATTCTGTTGTTGATTTACTATGCTTTGGGTCCTTGTCCTGTTGCAACACCCATCTTCTATTGAACTTTAGCTGGTGGACAGATGGCCTTAAGTTCTCCTGCAAAATGTCTTGATAAACTTGGGAATTTATTTTTCCTTCGATGATAGCAATCCGTCCAGGCCCTGACGCAGCAAAGCAGCCCCAAACCATGATGCCCACACCACCATACTTCACAGTTGGGATGAGGTTTTGATGTTGGTGTGCTGTACCTCTTTTTCTCCACACATAGTGTTGTGTGTTTCTTCCAAACAACTCAACTTTGGTTTCATCTGTCCACAGAATATGTTGTAAGCAGCAACTCATTGACCTTGGTTCTTTTCTTTCATCGTTTTGAAAAGTTGCCATGTAGCCGCTTTATTATAGCAGCAACTCATTGTTCTATACTTCTTGATATAGTCTCCTGATGAACCTTTTATTAAGGGGAAACGCGTCGAGACTGAGACTTTAAACTGAGTGTAACACTTTATGATTTTGGTAGAGTGCTATCTATCCTGATATATTGACTGTATCATTTCATTATCTATGGAAGATGGAGATCTTTCCCATGGTGTTGTAAACATTGTTGTTATACTGTGGGATTCAGATATTGTGCTGGACCATCCTCCCTTGACTTGAATTAGCACTCTCTAACATGGTTGGTAATTGAATTACACTGCTGTGATTATCTTCCTTGTTGACTGCTCGTTTTTTCAATTATCGTTGATGCATGACCCAGACATCCATATGGGTCTACTTGCTACAAGGGCCTTTTAAGGACAGACAGGCTAGGCACAGGGACGGAGTGTTCCCACCATCAGGGTGCATCTCTGGGCTGAGACAAGGTCAGGGACACCATAGGGACCCGGATGGTTTGTCTTTTGGGTGTACCATCACGATCAGCCACCCTGTCTGTCACTTTCTACTGGCTCCCAGTGTTTGTAAGTGTTGTATGTCTATTAGTCCCCATGTGAGGGACTTCTGTGTAATTTTTTAAGCATTTATATTAAAAGTTATATTTTAGGTAGTTGGCTCCTGTGATACACTTTTCTATATACAACTACCCACCACGCATTTAATTTGTCTTTGATAATATGTTGCCAGTACTGCTGTGGGACATCCAGGTGCTCTTGTGCAAACTGTAAACGTGCAGCAATGTTTTTTTTGGACAGCAGTGGCTTCCTCTGTGGTATCCTCCCATGAAATCCATTCATTCTTGTTTAGTGTTTTACGTATCGTAGATTCACTAACAGGGATGTTAGCATATGCCAGAGACCTTTGTAAGTCTTTAGCTGACACTCTAGGATTCTTCTTCACCTCATTGAGCAGTCTGTGCTGTGCTCTTGCAGTCATCTTTACAGGATGGCCACTCCTAGGGAGAGTAGCAGCAGTGCTGAACTTTCTCCATTTATAGACAATTTGTCTTACCGTGGACTGATGAACAGCAAGGCTTTTGGAGATACTTTTATAACCCTTTCCAGCTTTATGCAAGTCAACAATTCTTAATCGTAGGTCTTCTGAGAGCTCTTTTGTGCGAAGCATCATTCACATCAGACAATGCTTCTTGTGAAAAGCAAACCCAGAACTGGTGTGTGTTTTTTATAGGGCAGGGCAGCTGTAACCAACACCTCCAATATTATCTCATTGATTGGACTCCAGTTGGCTGACACCTCACTCCAATTAGCTCTTGGAGATGTCATTAGTCTAGGGGTTCACATACTTTTTCCACCTGCTCTGTGAATGTTTACATGGTGTGTTCAATAAAAACATGGTAACATTTAATTATTTGTGTGTTATTAGTTTAAGGAGACTGTGATTGTCTATTGTTGTGACTTAGATGAAGATCAGATCACATTTTATGGCCAATTTGTGCAGAAACCCATATAATTCCGAAGGGTTCACATACTTTTTCTTGCAACTGTATGTCTATAGGTTACTTTGGGCGAATCTACAGTTCTCCCATTTCTATGCGGTCCTATACCCAGTGTTTGTGACCCCCTTTTCCCTGTTAGTTGGGTATATGTGAGGGTGTCTGCTAATGGTCCCGCCACACGGAGCGTTCCACCCTCTTTTACCTTGTGCCTTTGTGTCATATTTATTGTAATTGAATTGTGTCTCAATAAACTACATATAGATTTTATATGTGCGTCTTCTTACTCTCTATGGGGTTATTGGTTCTTTTCGTTGGTTGGCTCAGTAAATTTGCTAGACCCCAGTGTATTGTATACACCCAATCTGAGTTCTTTCTTATAGGTTGGTCTAAAATGGAAACATAGCATCCCTGGCCACCAGCACTTGTCCATGTGTCTGTGGTCAAGTGGACCTTCCCAGTAACTGCGTTGGTCAGGGCACGGGTGATGTTCCGGGACACATGTTGGTGTAAAGCCGGCATGGCACACAGTGAAAAATAGTGGGACTGCGTACCGAGGGATGGTCACCGACATCAGGCTGCAGAAGGCCTCAGTCTCCACAAGTCTATATGGCAACATTTCAAGAGCCAGTAATTTTTAAAAGTTGTGCATTTAGTGCTATGGACAGTGGGTGGGTGGCTGGGTATTTCCGCTTGCGTTCAAATGCCTGGGGTAAGGACAATTGGACACTGCGCTGGGACAGGGAAGTGTATGTAGTTGCTGATGGTGCATGCGAAGGCCCAGGTGCAGGGCAAGGGGCATCCGGCCCTGCGCCTTCGACAGGGGATTGGACAGCAGTGGATTGGTACGGCACAGGTTGATAACTACCACTCTTTTGTCGTCTGCACTTTCCGCAAAAAAGCGCCATACAGCAGAACATTTGGCAAGGGAGATTTACGCATGTGGGTGGTCCGTGTAACGGTTCCGAGCCTGTTTGGTGTTGGCCGACTTCTCCCTTTTGCCACACCACTGCCTCTTACAGCTTGTTGCGGTGCTGCAGATCCCTCCTCTCAGCTTTTCACGTTCCCAAGTTGGGTCAGTGACCTCATCGTCCACCACCTCCTCTTCCACTTCCTCATCCCCCTTGACTTGACCTAACCACAATCTCATCCTAATCCCCCTCGTGAACAAATAATTGACATTCACCACCCTCATCTTCTTGACCCTGTGATAGGTCAAGAGGTTGTGAATCAGGGCACAATATCTGTGCCTCTTCAAGCGTGCTTGGCGAGAGGGCGAAATCTAGTGATGGCGATGAAAATAGGTCCTCGAAATGTCCGAGTGTGGTATCAACGGTTTGTCAGACTCCTGACTCTACATGGTGGGATGATGGAGGATCAGGGTGAGGATTCTGTGGACCAGACTCTTTGCTAATAAGACTGGTCTTGGTGGAAGAGAGGGTGGAAGAATTATCTTCTGCCATTCAACCGACCACCCGGTCGCACTGGTCCGACTTGGACAGTGTTTTCCTGCGACACCCAGTTAACTGTGAAATGAAACTGGGTATGGTGGATTTTTTCTTTTTTTTCCCAGTTTAACCGGCAGCTGGCACAGTTTCATTGCGCCCAGGGCCATGGCCTCTGCCTGAACCATCAGCAACACGCCCACTTCCACGTCTCTTAGTGCTCGCCTTCTTTATATTAAAAGGTTTATTCAATAGATATTGGACAACTTATTTAAATTTGCCCCAGCAAAATAATTCTCTGCTGGAATGCTGTATATAACGTTTGTGGATTGAACGCACACACAGATGTGCCCCAAACTAGTTAAATTTGTCCCAAATACAAACAATTCTCTTCTGGAATACTGTATATACGGTTGCGGCCTAAACGCACACACACATGTGCCTAAAACTAGTTAAATTTGACCCAAATAAAATTTATTCTCCGCTGGAATACTGTATATAACGTTTGTGGATTGAACGCACACACAGATGTGCCCAAAAGTAGTTAACTGTGTCCCAAATACAAATAATTCTCTGCTGGAGTACTGAATATACGGTTGCGGCCTAAACGCACACACAGATGTGCCCAAAATAAAAATGATTCTCTGCAGGAGTACTGAATATAAGGGTTGCGGATTGAACGCACACACAGATGTGGCACAAATTAGGTTAATTTCCCCAGAAATAAAAAATTCTCTGATGGCGCGGTGTATATCTCACTAGTAGGCACACTCTAGTGAATAAGCCCCTTTTTGTAATGTCTGCTAAACACACTGCTTTCTGATGGCGTACTGTAGATCTCACTAATATCACATCTTTCTGTCTTTTAAAAGCTTTTGGGTACTTAAAAAAGCGATTTTCCAGCCCTGCACTATCTGCCCCTTCCTGAAGACGCCTGTCCCTGATACCGCTGAATTTAACCACTGGTAAAAAAAATATAAAATAAATGGTGCTGCACTGCTGTCGAACACACACTGTAGTCCTTAAGAGGACAGTTTGGTCTTTCAATATTTTTTTGGGAGTTAAATCTGTAAAATTCCAGCAAAACGCTATCTGTCCGTGCCTACTGTCCGCTCTCCCTGACGCTGAATGATCCGAGTGCGGGACATCGGCTCCTATATAAACTGGTATCACGTGTTCCGGCCAGCCAACCAGTGTAAGGCTAATAGTTACCATGGCTATGGCATTACACTGAAGAGAATTACTTACCTGAACGTAGGGGTGGGCGATACATGCGATATGCACGATATGAATCTGTGCAACTATACAGATTTTGTCCATATCGCATATATCGCCGGACCACGATATGACCACGGAGCGGTAGTGAATTGAAGAAGCTTCTTACCGCTCCGTGGCTCCGGCTCCCGACTCCGCAGTCCGCTCTGTACTGGAGTGGCCAGGGCCTGGCGTGCACACAGCGTCAGACCGCTGGCTGACGCTGTGTGTGGCGTCAGGTCCCGCCCAATGCATGCTGGGAAGAAGACGCGACACTGCGGACTGCAGAGCACCCTGCAGGAAAGGTAAGTATAGCGACATACAGAAGAAAAAAATATATTGCAATATATATATCGCATATCGCACATGCTTCAAATTATATTGCAATATAGATTTTAGGACATATCGCCCACCCCTACCTGAACGTTGATTGGCTGCTTAGGAGGCGCCAAACGTGCGGGTGTCACGGCTGTATGTGAGCAACAAGAGCATGCACAGAAAATAGAGCTACTGACCGGACCCAAACTAGGGAGGATAAAGGGTGACCCCTGTCAGACCCTCAAAGCTCTCCCTATGCTGCTAAGCCCATGCCCGGATCCAAATGGTGGAAGGAGGCATGCCCGCGTACCTAAGACTGATGACCACTGTAACCCCTACAATAGTGGAAGGGGCACGGCCACCGGTGCCCTGCTCAGTATATGGAGGGAACCGTGGTCGCCTCGGATCCAGTCAGAAAACACCCAGATACACAACAATGTTTGCACACTTAGCTGAAGGGGCTGCAGCCGCAGTGAAGACGGATCCAAAGACAGGCTGGCAATATCCGGAGTACTTGCTGCAGCAGAACACAGGTCCAGTGAAAGGATAGCATACAAGGGAAGATACTCAAGCAAGAGCTACAACTCAAATGAGAAATATAATCCACACCTTACAATAGGAGGAGGGGGAATATAAAGGCAGGGAAATCAAACGCAGGAGAAACAGCTGGGAGGAAGGAAACAGAGAACTCCTCCCAGCTCTAGTAGTGACATCATCACAGGGGTGGATAAACAGAGCTGTGAGAACGTCCCAAAGCTCTGGTAGTGACAGTACCCCCCCCTCTACGGGTGGACTCCGGACACCCAGGACCCACCTTCTCAGGATGAGCCCTATGAAATGCCCTGATGAGGCGAGTGGCTTTAATGTCCGACACCGGAACCCACATCCTCTCCTCAGGACTATAACCCTTCCAATGAACGAGGTACTGGAGAGAACTGCGGACAATGCGAGAGTCCACAATTCTGGAAACCTCAAACTCCAGATTGCCATCAACCAAAATCGGAGGAGGAGGCAAAGAGGAGGGTACCGTGGGCTGGACATATGGTTTTAAGAGAGATCTGTGAAATACATTATGTATCTTCCAAACCCGTGGAAGATCAAGACGGAAGGCAACAGGATTGATGACTGACAAGATTTTATAAGGCCCAATAAACTTGGGACCCAATTTCCAGGAGGGAACCTTCAGTTTAATATTTCTTGTAGACAACCACACCAGATCACCCACACTCAGGTCCGGACCAGGCACACGTCTCTTATCAGCCACACGCTTATACTTCTCACTCATCTTTCTAAGATTACTCTGAATCTTTTGCCAAATGGTAGACAAAGACGAGGAAAATCTCTCCTCCTCAGGTAAACCAGAAAGAGCCCCTCCCGAGAATGTCCCAAACTGCGGATGGAACCCATATGCACCGAAGAATGGCGACTTATCAGAAGATTCCTGACGACGGTTGTTCAGAGCAAACTCAGCAAGAGGGAGAAATGAACACCAATCCTCCTGGTTCTCTGCCACGAAACAGCGCAAATATGTCTCCAGATTCTGATTGAGGCGCTCAGTCTGACCATTCGACTGCGGGTGAAAAGCAGAAGAGAAGGACAGCCGAACCCCCAGGCGAGAACAGAAAGCCTTCCAGAACCTGGACACAAACTGCGTGCCTCTATCGGAAACAATATCAGAGGGAATGCCATGCAATTTAACAATATGGTCGACAAAAGCTTGCGCCAACGTTTTAGCATTGGGTAAACCAGGGAAAGGTACGAAATGAGCCATCTTGCTAAAACGGTCCACCACCACCAGGATCACCGACTTCCCTGAGGAACGAGGAAGATCCGTGATAAAGTCTATGGACAGGTGTGTCCAAGGACGGGAAGGTATGGGTAACGGGAGAAGGGAACCTGAAGGCCGTGAACGAGGGACCTTAGCGCGAGCGCACGTCTCACAAGCAGCCACAAAACCCTCCACCGACTTACGAAGAGCCGGCCACCAAAATCTCCGAGCAATGAGATCTACCGTGGCTCTACTCCCGGGGTGACCAGCAAGAACAGTATCATGATGCTCCTTGAAGAGTTTGTGACGTAGCTCAGGAGGCACAAACAACTTCCCAGAAGGACAACGGGCAGGTGCCTCAGTCTGGGCAGCCTGGACCTCGGCCTCCAAATCCGAATATAGAGCAGAAACAACTACCCCCTCCGCCAAAATGGGACCCGGGTCCTCGGAGTTTCCTCCTCCCGGAAAACAGCGAGAGAGAGCATCAGCCTTCACATTTTTGATCCCAGGGCGGAATGTGACGACAAAATTGAATCTGGAAAAGAACAGAGACCATCTGGCCTGTCTCGGATTCATACGCCTGGCCGACTCCAAGTATGCCAGATTCTTATGGTCGGTAAAAACGGTGATAGGGTGCCTGGCCCCCTCCAACCAATGGCGCCATTCCTCGAAAGCCAACTTGATGGCCAACAACTCCCTATCTCCCACATCATAGTTTTTCTCTGCCGGGGAGAGTTTTTTTAGAGAAAAAGGCACAGGGTCGCCATTTGGCAGGAGAAGGGCCCTGGGACAAAACCGCACCCACACCCACCTCGGAAGCATCCACCTCAACAATAAAAGGTAAGGAAACATCGGGATGCACCAAGACGGGAGCAGATGCAAAACTCTCTTTAATCTTAGAAAAAGCTGCAAGCGCCTCCTCCGACCAAGAGGAAAAATCCGCCCCCTTTTTTGTCATGTCAGTGAGGGGTTTGACAACAGAGGAATAATTCAAAATGAACTTTCTGTAATAGTTCGCAAAACCCAGAAAGCGCATCAATGCCTTCTGATTTTTAGGAAGCTCCCACTCAAGTACAGCACGGACCTTCTCCGGATCCATGCGAAAACCAGAAGCAGATAGGAGAAAACCCAGAAATTGAATCTCCGATACCATAAAAAGACATTTCTCCAGCTTGGCATACAATTTATTTTCCCGCAGAATCTGCAGAACCTGAAAAAGATGATCCTGATGGGTCTGAACATCAGGGGAAAAAATCAAAATATCATCAAAATACACCAATACAAATTTCCCCATTAAATGGTAGAAAATACTGTTAACAAAATGCTGAAAGACGGCCGGAGCATTCATCAGGCCGAAAGGCATAACGAGATTCTCGAAATGCCCGTTAGGGGTATTAAAGGCCGTTTTCCATTCATCCCCCTCTCTGACCCTGACCAGGTTGTACGCGCCTCTCAAATCCAATTTGGAAAAAACCTTGGCCCCAACAATTTGGTTGAAGAGGTCTGGGATCAGAGGAAGGGGATAGGGATCGCGAATCGTGATACGGTTCAGCTCCCTAAAATCTAGGCAAGGTCTCAGAGAGCCATCTTTTTTTTTAACAAAAAAAAAACCAGCGGCAACAGGTGATTTTGAGGGACGAATATGCAAATCAGAGAGAAATGATGGCACAGTTTTAGTAGACACCTCTGCAAAAGTCGCCGTAAGACAATTCTCTCTACAAAAGTCACTCCACTGCTAACCGGATATTCTGAACAATGCCCTTCAGAGATCTCTGTGAGAGTGGAGCAGAGTCAATAGCAAAAACAGGTATATCCTTTTCTAATGTGCAAACCTGAAAACCATGCATGGCTACAAATTGAGTGTCAATAAGATTGACGGCCGCTCCACTATCAACAAAAATCTCACAAGAAATGACTTTGCTCTCTAGCGCCACCCTGGCAGACAGGAGAAAACGGGAACTGCAGGTCAGAGGAAAAGCATCAATTCCTACATCAACTTTGCCCAAAGTAGCAGATGAAGCAGAGTTTGATGATTTACCTTTTGAGGTTTTTCTCTTATTATCGCTCTTTATACAGTTCAAGAATCTCCTAGACAGACAAACATTTGCCAAATGACCTATGCCCCCACAACAAAAACACACCATACTCTAGGACTAAATGCTCTTTTATCAGGGGCAAGTCGACCTAGCTGCATGGGCTCCTCCTCAGAGGGGAGCGAGACAGGATGAGGCCCCTGCACACTGAATGAGTCCGCACCACTGCCCCATGACTGACAATGGCTGGACAGAGAGGTCTCGTTTCTTTCTCTTAGACGCCTGTCAAGGCGTACCGCCAATGACATGGCAGACTCTAAGGACGTTGGTCTCTCATGGAAAGCAAACGCATCTTTCAATCTCTCTGAGAGACCATGACAGAACTGACTCCGGAGTGCAGCATCATTCCAACCTGAATCAGCTGCCCATCTCCGAAATTCAGAACAATAAAGCTCCGCAGACAGTTTGCTCTGGCATAAAAAACGTAAGTTAGATTCGGCCAGAGCAACACGATCCGGGTCATCATATATCTGCCCCAGGGCCACAAAAAATCCTTCCACGGATCGAAGGGAGGGATCCCCTGATGGCAGCGAAAAAACCCAAGTCTGAGCATTACCCCCGAGCAGGGAGATGACAATCCTTACCAGAGGAATGTGGACACAAGCAAAAATGGAGTTTGCATGCCTCTCTGAAGCGAACAAAACTCTCACTGCCCCCGGAGAACGTTTCCGGAAGTGAGACCTTTGGCTCGCAACAGACTCCATGGGCCGGAGCAGAGCCCAATGCTTGAAGCTGAGTCATAGATTGACGGAGATCCGCTACCTCCAAAGAAAGACCCTGCATGCGGTCAACCAGGCCAGAAAGCGGATCCATGTAAAAAAAAGACGGTTTTGGTGGATTATAATGTCACGGCTGTATGTGAGCAACAAGAGCATGCACAGAAAATAGAGCTACTGACCGGACCCAAACTAGGGAGGATAAAGGGTGACCCCTGTCAGACCCTCAAAACTCTCCCTATGCTGCTAAGCCCATACCCGGATCCAAATGGTGGAAGGAGGCATGCCCGCGTACCTAAGACTGATGACCACTGTAACCCCTACAATAGTGGAAGGTGCCCTGCTCAGTATATGGAGGGAACCGTGGTCGCCTCGGATCCAGTCAGAAAACACCCAGATACACAACAATGTTTGCACACTTAGCTGAAGGGGCTGCAGCCGCAGTGAAGACGGATCCAAAGACAGGCTGGCAATATCCGGAGTACTTGCTGCAGCAGAACACAGGTCCAGTGAAAGGATAGCATACAAGGGAAGATACTCAAGCAAGAGCTACAACTCAAATGAGAAATATAATCCACACCTTACAATAGGAGGAGGGGGAATATAAAGGCAGGGAAATCAAACGCAGGAGAAACAGCTGGGAGGAAGGAAAAAGAGAACTCCTCCCAGCTCTAGTAGTGACATCATCACAGGGGTGGAGAAACAGAGCTGTGAGAACGTCCCAAAGCTCTGGTAGTGACAGCGGGGAGGAGACTCGAGCAATGCAACGAGCACACGTAGAATAGGCCGAGTACTACCACGTGCCGAGCATAGCGATGTTCGAGCCGAACCGGTACTCGGCCGAGCATGCTCGCTCATCACTAGAAATGATGCCTGAAAAATGTCCTAAAAAATAATGACCCCTAAAATCTACAAGGTGCTCCTTCAATTCTGAGATTCGTATTGGAGTCAAGTAGAACTCTAGGGTCACATATGGGATATTTCTACAATCTGCAGAATTAGGGTAATAAATATGGGGTTTTAGTTCTATTTTATCACCTGCTTTGTTAAAAAAAAAATTGTTGTGGCTTCTGCTACTTGAAGATGGCGGGAAGTCAGCAGAAAGAGGCCTCCTGGTGGCAGACATCTGCTCAGCAAAATCGGTGGCAAGCTGGATAATGAGCATATCCTAGTAATCCAACAATTTAGCCTCTTTCAGTATCAGAAAAACATTCCCCCGTTCAACTTCTATAGCGAGGGTCTAAAAGCAGTAGTCATCATTGTGCTGGATGATAACGATACACTTGAGAGTATGTCAGCAACCAAGCAAACAGCTTTCATGTTCTGAGCTGCATTGAGATGGTTGGTCACGGCCAGTGTCATCGTCATTATCATCATCAGCCTCATCCCCTAGCTGTCTCTGGGAAAACTTCATTTCCCCCTGCACCAGCAACTTCTCCTAAACATCCTCCCCACCAGTCGTAGCTCCTCATCCTCCCCCTTGCTTCTCCATGCAACTTCATCCATGTGGGTCCTCAACAGATACAGGGCGGTGATCAAGAGGTGTAAGCTGTTCTACTTTCAACATCTCTTGTGGAATCAGTATGAGCTTTTGCTCCAATATCAAGATCAGGAATGACCTAGTTGATCTCGATGATTTCTCTACTCTCACATCTGGCGGTAGCTTTGAGAGGCCGGAGAACTCGACACATGTCCCTAATAAGTTGCAATTGCCTAAGCTCACAGTAACACATGCGTCCTGCTGCGGTGGTCTGGTGCATGATGTCATCATTAAGCAGTCTACACGAATATCGCAGTGCCAATACGACACCTATTTACTATCTGTCAGGTGAATAAAGCCCTATGATTATGTTTAACTTATAAGGCAAATGCAGGGCCCTAACATGATGTTAAAAGAGCCTGTAGATTTGTGTAGCTCCTCTATTACATGCACACACACGTGTGTATACTGCATGACAGGTCTTACCTTGTGATATAAGAGGCTGGTGGTCCTCCATTACATATTGTCACTGCCAGATCTCTGAGAAGCTCTGACAGACGTTCTTCAGTACCTCTTGCATGAGGTTCTTTTGTTTTGGTTTCGTTTTGTCATCTCTTTTTCCTCTCTCAGCTGTCATCTATTTGCATTGATTGCATCCCTTTATATCCCCTCCCATACTGCCTCACTTTGCGGTTTATACTACTTCCTGGATTGTGCTCACTGCTAGAGGCTGCAACTCCTGGTTCCTCAGATAAGTCTATTCCTTTATTTGTCTTTTCCTGTTGGCTTGATTCTAGGTGACCCTGACTCCCTCCGTATTAAGTGCAGGGAGCCGGTGGTCGTGTCCCCTCACTATTATAGGGTTTTCAGGTGTCACACAGCCTAGGTACGAGGACATGCAATTTTCTATCATAAAGATCTTTGCATGGGCTGAGCAGTCAGGGAGAGCTCTAGGGCTTTTATAGGGCTCACCCATATGTTCCTTAGTTTGGGATCAAGTCAGTCGGATCTTTATTTGTGACTTATAGTTTTCTGCAACACCATCCGTGACATTATAAACCGCCAAAACCGTCTTAAGCATGGATCCGGTTTCAGCCTTGATTGACCGCGTGCAGGGTATTTCACTGGAGGTAGCAGATCTCCGTAAAACTGTCTCCCAGTTTCAGGTGACCGGTTCTGCTTGCATTCATGGAGTTTGTTCCGAGCCTAAGATTTTGCTTCCGGATACGTTCTCCGGGGGTAGTGAGTATTTTGTTCGTTTTAGAGAGGCTTGCAAACTCCATTTTCGCCTACTTCCCCATTCCTCTGGTGATGAGGAGCAGAGGGTGGGGATCATCATCTCGCTGCTCGGGGGTAACGCTCAGTCTTGGGCCTTTTCACTACCGGTGGGGGCACGGCCCCTCCGATCGGTGGATGAATTTTTTGTAGCCCTGGGCCAGATATATGATGACCCGGATCGTATTGCTCTGGCTGAATCTAAACTGCGTCTTTTATGCCAGGGTAAACAGTCCGCAGAGATATACTGTTCAGAATTTCGGAGATGGGCAGCTGATACTGGTTGGAATGATGCTGCACTCCAAAGTCAATTTTGCCATGGTCTTTCGGAGGAATTGAAAGATGCATTTGCCTTTCATGAGAGAACTGCCTCCTTGGAGTCTGCCATGTCTCGGGCTGTTCGTATTGACAGGCGTCTTAGAGAGAGAGGAGAGATCACTCCTTCGTGTCATATTCAGTCCAAGGACAGTGGGGCGGTCTCATTCAGTGCGCAGGGGCCTCAGTCTCTCTCAATCCCCTCTGAGCAGGAGCCCATGCAGCTGGGTTTGATTGCCTCTGATAATAGGGGATTCAGCTCTCAGAGGAGGGTTTGTTTCTGTTGTGGAGGTATTAATCATTTGGCAAATGTTTGCCCCTCTAGGAGATTCAGGGAGTTTTTTGAGGGTAATAAAGAAACAAAAAGAAAAAAGTCCTCTAAAAACTTTCCATCTGTTACTATTGGCAAGGTTGATGCGGAAATTGAAGAATTTCCGTTTGCTTGTAGTTCCCGTTTTGTCCTACCTGCCAGGGTGGCGCTAGATAGCAAGAACATTGTTTGTGAGATTTTTGTAGATAGTGGAGCAGCTGTCAATCTCATTGATAATCAATTTGCTATAACACATGGTTTCCAGGTATGCACTTTGGGAAAGGATATACCTGTTTTTGCTATCGATTCCGCTCCACTTTCTCAAAAATCGTTAAAGGGCATAGTTCACAATATCCGTTTGACTGTGGGTGATGCTCATGTTGAGGATGTGTCATGTTTCGTCCTAAGCGGATTACCTACTCCTCTAGTGTTGGGGTTACCCTGGCTCACTAAACATAACCCCACCATTGATTGGCAAGCAAGGCAAATAAATGGTTGGAGTGACTTTTGCAGAGAGAATTGCCTCACCGCGTCTCTTTCAGAGGTTTCTACCAAGACTGTACCATCTTTTCTCTCTGAATTTTCGGATGTGTTTTCAGAGAGTGGTGTCCAGGAGCTGCCCCCTCACCGGGAGTACGATTGCCCTATTAATCTCATCCCAGGCGCCAAGCTGCCTAAATCTCGTTTATACAATCTCTCCCAACCTGAAAGGGTCGCTATGCGTACTTATATCTCTGAGAGCCTGAGAAAGGGACACATCCGACCCTCGAAGTCACCTGTTGCCACTGGTTTCTTTTTTGTTAAGAAAAAAGATGGTTCTCTAAGACCATGTCTGGATTTCAGGGCGATGACCAGTATCACAGTTCGTGACCCTTTTCCGCTTCCCCTGATCCCGGACCTGTTCAAGCAGATTGTTGGGGCTAAAGTTTTTTCTAAGTTGGATTTAAGAGGGGCATACAACCTGGTCAGGGTCAGGGAAGGGGACGAATGGAAAACGGCCTTCAATACCCCTGAGGGCCATTTCGAGAATTTGGTTATGCCTTTTGGTTTGACGAATGCTCCAGCCGTCTTCCAACATTTTGTGAACAGCATTTTTTTATCATTTAATGGGGAAATTTGTACTAGTGTATCTAGATGACATTTTGATTTTTTTCTCCTGATTTCAAGAATCATAGGGACCACCTACATCAGGTCTTGCTCATTCTGCAGGTGAATAAATTGTACGCTAAACTGGAAAAATGTGTGTTTGCGGTTCCAGAAATTCAATTTCTGGGTTTTCTTCTCTCCGCTTCTGGTTTTCGCATGGACCCTGAGAAGGTCCGCGCTGTGCCTGATTGGGAGCTTCCTGAGAATCAGAAGGCGCTGATGCGTTTTTTGGGTTTTGCCAATTATTACAGGAAGTTCATTTTGAATGATTCCTCTGTTGTTAAGCCACTCACTGATATGACTAAAAAGGGGGTAGATTTTTCCTCCTGGTCGGTAGATGCGCGTAAGGCCTTTTCTAGTATCAAAAAGAGTTTTGCTTCTGCTCCCATCTTGGTACAACCTGATGTCTCTCTGCCTTTCATTGTTGAGGTGGACGCTTCTGAGGTGGGTGTGGGTGCGGTCTTGTCTCAGGGTCCCTCTCCTGCCAAATGGCGACCGTGTGCCTTTTTCTCAAAGAAACTCTCCTCCGCAGAGAGAAATTACAATGTGGGGGATAGCGAGTTGTTGGCCATCAAATTAGCTTTTGAGGAATGGCGCCATTGGCTAGAGGGAGCCGGACACCCTATTACCGTGTTTACCGACCATAAGAATCTGGCCTACTTGGAGTTAGCCAAGCGTCTGAACCCGAGACAGGCCAGATGGTCTTTATTCATTGCTAGGTTTAATTTTGTTGTCACGTTTCGCCCTGGGGTTAAAAATGTGAAGGCTGATGCTCTGTCACGTTGTTTTCCGGGAGGGGGGAACTTTGAAGATCCGGGTCCCATTTTGGCTGAAGGGGTGGTCGTCTCTGCTCTTTATCCTGATTTGGAGGCAGAGGTTCAGACAGCCCAGGCAGAGGCTCCTGATCTTTGTCCTCCTGGGAGGTTGTTTGTGCCTCTCGCTTTGCGACACAAGGTTTTTAAGGAGCACCACGATAATGTTCTTGCTGGGCACCCGGGGAGTAGAGCCACAGTGGATCTCATTTCTCGGAGATTCTGGTGGCCGGCTCTTCATAAGACGGTTGAGGGTTTTATGGCAGCCTGCGAGACCTGCGCTCGTGCCAAGGTCCCTCATTCACAGCCATCGGGTCCTCTCCTCCCGTTACCCATTCCTTCCCGTCCTTGGACGCATCTGTCCATGGATTTCATTATGGACCTGCCTCGTTCCTCGGGGAAGACTGTGATTTTGGTGGTAGTGGACCGTTTTAGCAAAATGGCACATTTCATTTCCTTTCCTGGGTTACCCAATGCTAAAACGCTGCCGCAAGCATTTGTTGATCACATTGTCAAATTGCATGGCATTCCTTCAGAAATAGTCTCGGATAGGGGCACGCAGTTTGTTTCCAGGTTCTGGAAGGCCTTCTGTTCTCACTTGGGGGTTCGGTTGTCGTTCTCTTCTGCTTTTCACCCGCAGTCGAATAGCCAGACCGAGCGTGTCAATCAGAATCTGGAGACATATCTGCGCTGTTTTGTGACTGAGAATCAGGAGGATTGGTGTTCTTTTTTGTCCCTAGCTGAGTTCGCTTTAAATAACCGTCACCAGGAGTCCTCTGATAAGTCACCATTCTTTGGTGCATATGGGTTTTATCCGCAGTTTGGGACATTCTCTGGAGAGGGGTCTTCTGGTTTACCTGATGAGGAGAGATTTTCCTCGTCTTTGTCATTTATTTGGCAAAAGATTCAGGATAATCTGAAGAGGATGAGTGAGAGATATAAGCGTGTGGAGGATAAGAGACGTGTGCCTGGTCCGTACCTGAATGTGGGTGATCTGGTGTGGTTGTCTACTAAGAATATCAAATTGAAGGTTCCCTCCTGGAAGTTGGGTCCTAAGTTTATTGGGCCTTACAAGGTCTTGTCCGTCATCAATCCCGTAGCTTTTCGCCTTGATCTTCCTCAGACTTGGAAGATCCACAATGTATTTCACAAGTCCCTATTAAAACCTTATGTCCAACCCACTGTATCCTCCTCTTTGCCTCCTCCTCCGATTGTGGTTGATGGTAATCTTGAATTTCAGGTCTCTAGGATTGTGGATTCTCGCATTATCCGCGGTTCTCTCCAGTACCTCGTTCATTGGGAGGAGTATGGTCCTGAGGAGAGGATGTGGGTCCCAGTGGCGGACATTAAGGCCACTCGTCTTATCAGGGCTTTCCATAAGTCGCATCCTGAGAAGGTGGGCTCTGAGTGTCCGGAGTCCACTCGTAGAGGGAGGGGTACTGTCACCGCCAGATCTCTGAGAAGCTCTGACAGACGTTCTTCAGTACCTCTTGCATGAGGTTCTTTTGTTTTGGTTTCGTTTTTCCCTCATCTCTTTTCCCTCTCTCAGCTGTCATCTATTTGCATTGATTGCATCCCTTTATATCCCCTCCCATACTGCCTCACTTTGCGGTTTATACTACTTCCTGGATTGTGCTCACTGCTAGATGCTGCAACTCCTGGTTCATCAGATAAGTCTATTCCTTTATTTGTGTTTTCCTGTTGGCTTGATTCTAGGTGACCCTGACTCCCTCCGTATTAAGTGCAGGGAGCCGGTGGTCGTGTCCCCTCACTATTATAGGGTTTTCAGGTGTCACACAGCCTAGGTACGAGGACATGCAATTTTCCATCATAAAAATCTTTGCATGGGCTGAGCAGTCAGGGAGAGCTCTATGGCTTTTATAGGGCTCACCCATATGTTCCTTAGTTTGGGATCAAGTCAGTCGGATCTTTATTTGTGACTTATAGTTTTCTGCAACACCATCCGTGACACATATTCACTGCACACACGTGTATACACTGCACATGACGGCTCTTACCTTGTGATATAAGAGACTGGTGCTCCTCCATTACATGTCACTACACACACGTGTATACACTGCACATGACGGCTCTTACCTTGTGATATAAGAGGCTGGTGCTCCTCCATTACATGTCACTGCACACACGTGTATACACTGCACATGGTGGCTCTTACCTTGTGATATAAGAGGCTGGTGCTCCTCCATTACATATCACTGCACACACGTGTATACACTGCACATGGTGGCTCTTACCTTGTGATATAAGAGGCTGGTGCTCCTCCATTACATGTCACTGCACACACGTGTATACACTGCACATGACGGCTCTTACCTTGTGATATAAGAGGCTGGTGCTCCTCCATCATGGCCTCCTTGTACAGATCCTTGTGTCCTTCTATATACTCCCACTCCTCCATGGAGAAATAGACAGTGACATCCTGACACCTTATAGGAACCTGACAACACAATGACACCGTCATCACTCAGACCCCTCCAGTGCTTAAACTGGAGAATTTCCCAGCATTCCCAGCAGTGTCACCTCTCCAGTCAGCAGCTCCATCATCTTGTGGGTGAGTTCTAGGATCTTCTGCTCATGTATCAGGAGGTGAGGGGGAGGCTCTGTGATGGGGTGAGGGGTCCTGCTCCGCCCTCCTGACTCCTGGACATGGATGATGGGAGTCACACAGTCCCCCGATGTCTTCTTCACTATTGTGTACTCCTGTGGATGAAGAGGGAAACAATCCTTACAGAAGATCTGTCAGCAGTCTCAATACTACTACTCCAGGTATACTGGCTGGTAGGGATGACCCTGCTAACTAAAATGATACCTGTCTTGTGAAAATCGAGTGCAGTATTTCTGCCCCTCTGTGCACTGAAGACCTCGTTTGCATAAAGAATAAACGTCTTTGTTCTCAGGAACACAGGAAGTGAATTTAATTAGCAGGATCAACCCAACCAGGCAGTATGACTGATTATTAAGGTAGCCATCGGCTTTCCTCCTATTGTCATCTTCTAGATGTCTATATAGCTGGTCAACTAGTTACATAGCTAGTATGGTTAAAAAACAGCATAAGTCCCTGAAGTTCAACCAAGGGATGGGTTGAGAACTGAATTTTAGGAAAGAGGAGTGAGAACCAGACTTCTACACAGTTTACACAGATAAGCCTCATTCACACGTCAGTGTTTGGTCAGTGATTTCCATCAGTGATTGTGAGCTAAAACCAGGATTGGAGCCTCCACAGACATAAGGTATAAGGGAAATATCTGCGCCTGTTCTGTATTTAGAGCTGCACCTGGTTTTGGCTCACAATAACTGACCGAACCCTGACGTGTGAATGAGGCTTTACATATTGTTGGGAACTTTGTTTGGTACCGTTGGACAGGGCTGGGACAAGGCCATTTGGTGCCCAGGGCGAAGATGGCAAACTGCGCGCCCCCCGTTTTTAAGAAAAAATCAATGTTGTTTCAAAACAAGAATATACTTAAAGCAATAGAACAAAGGACTGTGGGACTTTGAAAGTCACAGACACTATAAAGTTCCCCCCCATCATCATGTGCCAGTATAAAGTCCCCCCCATCATCATGTGCCAGTTTTGTAATAAGCCCCCCCAATGTGCCAGTAACACTATTGTAAAAAAAAACAAAAAAAAAAAACACTTATACTTACCTAAGTGTCAGCGATGCGATGCAGCCTCTTCCTGTGTCCCACGCTGTAATGTAAGGCTCAGGCGGCACGATGACGTCATTGCGCCGGCCTCTGATAGGCTGCCGGCCTAGTGCCTGCAGCCAGGGGCGTACATAAAAATCACTGGGCCCCATAGCAGGAATCTAAATTGGGCCCCCATTCCCCTTTTATAGCCCCTCCCTTTGTTCCATGAACTATTCTTGCTGCTGCGTTTTATAATTTATGCCATCAGGGCCGGAATGGGATTACAAAACAGCCCTGGCACACAAAAGAGGTATAATAGATGCAGATGTATATTATATACAGCAGTGTACAGTTATGTGAGGTACGCGGTATAATAGATGCAGTGTGTACAGGTATATAGTATATTCCCTAGTGTTCTGATATGTGAGGTACAGGGTATAATAGATGCAGTGTGTACAGGTATATAGTATATACAGCAGTGTACTGATATGTGAGGTACGGGGTATAATATATGCAGTGTATACAGTATATACAGTAGTGTAATATGTGAGGTACGAGGTATAATAGATGCAGTGTGTACAGATATATAGTAAATACAGCAGTGTATTGACACCTCGTACCTCACATATCAGTACACTGCTGTATATACTATATATCTGTACACACTGCATCTATTATACCTCGTACCTCACATATATAGTATATACAGAAGTGTACTGATATCTGTACACACAGCATCTATTATACCTCATACCTCACATATCAGTGCACTGCGGTATATACTATATATCTGTACATATTGCATGTATAATACTGTGTAATATATGCAGTGTGTGCATGTATGTGTGTATATATATATATATATATATATACAGAGCAGTGTATTGATGTGACACATAGAAGGTATAATACTGTAGATGCAGTGTTTATAGAAATATGTGGTCAGTTATGCATTATAGTCACTGTGAGGTACATGAGGTAGTGGTAACTGTCTGAAGTAGTATACATGAGTGAGCAATGAGTAAAAACAGGGCATGGAGGGGGAGGGGGGGGGGGGAAAATGATGAAAAGTGGAGGACCTCCTCTTACCTCTCCATTCCAGTCTGTATGGATCAATACAGAGCTGCTTGTGAACTTTTAATACTTGCTGTTAGGGGTTGAAGGACCTGTGATGATGTCATCACAGGTCCTGGCAGATATACCTTTGAAACCTAGGAACTACACCATTTTTGGTGCAGTTCCTTTGCTAGATTCTGCAGGACCTGTGATGTTGAAGATGATGTCATCACAGGTCCTGGCAGATGCACTGTTCTAACCTGGGAACTACACTTTACACTGTGCAGTTCCCTTACAGGACCTGTGATGACATCATCAAAGGTCCTTTAGCTTTAGAAAGGTAAACAGGAGTAATTAGGGGGCGGGGCCTCTCCTCCACTTCGGTGCCTGCCTGCAGCCTATCAGAGGAAAGGGAAGGGACACGCCTCTCCCTCCCCTGCACCTCCGCTGGCACAGACAATTACAATGGAGATGAGCGCAATGGAAGCGCTCATCTCCCTGTGCCCGGCGGCGGCTGCTCACTTGGGGGGGGGGGGTCATTTTAGTTGGGGGGGCACATGGGGGGGCACAGCATGATGTAGGGGGGGCCGTGGCCCCCTCTGGCCCCCCCCTGGCGACGCCACTGCTGCTGGCACTTCACCTGCGCCCCCCTCCTGTCCGCAAATGGTAGCGCCCAGGGCACCCGCTCCTTCGGCCCCTGCCTTGTACCGGCCCTGCCGTTGGATGCACTGCAACCCTCATTTTGCAATTCAGTAATGAGAGACTTGTTTATTTTCTACAACTGGCCCGGGTACTGATTCCAGCACCATTCGCCGGCCACTGCACCTACATCTCCTGTCATGCACCCACATCAAACTCACAATAGCAAGAGGACCCCAACTACCATCAAGCAGGACTCCCAACCTCAGGGTGTGACCTGAGGGAACAAAGGGTGCGCCCTCCTATCACTGCCGTGACCCCAGGGAGCATCACTGTGAGAACTGCCATTGTGAACAACTGTTGCAGCCAGAATCACTACCACTCCCATCCTCAGGTCCTCAGAGCAGAGAATGGGAGTGCCTGGCTTGTGGCACATTTATTTATACATATAGGTTAATCATGTCCCGTCTTAGACGCCTATGCAAGACTATAAAAAATTAATTTTTTCAAATCTTTCCTCTGTTGTGCTTTTTCATAAGTGTATAAAACATTTATCTAAGTATCCTAGTTATAGTGGATTTGATTATAAATACCTATAAGAGGCCATATTGTTATATGTATGTATTTTAAAGATGGCCGAGAGAAGTTCATGGAAAGGTCACTGTTAATAAGATTTCTTCTCATGGATGTATCAGTCTGAACAGAGGCCTTCTTGTCTCCTTATGGATTTATGACAGGAGATAAGGATGGTCTCTAGACGCAGCTGGTGCTAATTACCTCTACAGTTTGGTGTTTATTAATGAAGCAGAAAATCTGTGATATCTATATACGCTTATAATCAACGTTAGTTTTGGATAAGAAAATCAATGTTTTTATTTTTGTTGTCCCTATGTATTATATTTACTGTATGTCAATTTGTCTTTTTTATAGTACATCTAAATCAGCTGTGACATTTTGAGATCCAACTATGAAATATAGGAGATCTGGATTCTGGATACAAATATTAACAATGGAACAATAGGAACTTACCAGTATTATTTTAGTACCTATACATACTGTATGTGATATCCTTTCAGTCTGCATATCATGTTGGCATACTGCGGTGACTTTAGGATGCACTACTGATGATTGTACCTATGAATGTTCATGTATTTAGCACTTTATATGGGTGGGTAGTTGTTTGGTCAAACACTCAGTGTCGTTGTCTATATTGCACATTTGCACTTTAGTATATGGTTTTGGTAAATGTTTATCACCCTCTTTTTTATATATATATTTTTGCATATTTTCTGCATATACAGTACAGACCAAAAGTTTGGACACACCTTCTCATTCAAAGAGTTTTCTTTATTTTCATGACTATGAAAATTGTAGATTCACACTAAAGGCATCAAAACTATGAATTAACACATGTGGAATTATATACATAACAAACAAGTGTGAAACAACTGAAAATGTGTCATATTCTAGGTTCTTCAAAGTAGCCACCTTTTGCTTTGATTACTGCTTTGCACACTCTTGGCATTCTCTTGATGAGCTTCAAGAGGTAGTCCCCTGAAATGGTTTTCACTTCACAGGTGTGCCCTGTCAGGTTTAATAAGTGGGATTTCTTGCCTTATAAATGGGGTTGGCACCATCAGTTGCGTTGAGGAGAAGTCAGGTGGGTACACAGCTAATAGTCCTACTGAATAGACTGTTAGAATTCTTATTATGGCAAGAAAAAAGCAGCTAAGTAAAGAAAAACGAGTGGCCATCATTACTTTAAGAAATGAAGGTCAGTCAGTCAGCCGAAAAATTGGGAAAACTTTGAAAGTAAGGGCTATTTGACCATGAAGGAGAGTGATGGGGTGCTGCGCCAGATGACCTGGCCTCCACAGTCACCGGACCTAAACCCAATCGAGATGGTTTGGGGTGAGCTGGACCACAGAGTGAAGGCAAAAGGTCCAACAAGTGCTAAGCATCTCTGGGAACTCCTTCAAGACTGTTGGAAGACCATTTCAGGGGACTACCTCTTGAAGCTCATCAAGAGAATGCCAAGAGTGTGCAAAGCAGTAATCAAAGCAAAAGGTGGCTACTTTGAAGAACCTAGAATATGACATATTTTCAGTTGTTTCACACTTGTTTGTTATGTATATAATTCCACATGTGTTAATTCATAGTTTTGATGCCTTCATAGTCATGAAAATAAAGAAAACTCTTTGAATGAGAAGGTGTGTCCAAACTTTTGGTCTATACTGTATATACACTATCAATATGGCTTTATACTATTCTGGTCATTATGTATTAATATCTATGCATATTGTAACACGTAGCGCTTTATTATATGTACTTGGCACTTTTTACACATATTGATTCATCATGGTCTGCCGATTAATTGGCACTGTTTTATGAAATGTATGAATATATATATTTTTTTTTCTTATGCAAATTCATAATTTTTTCAGATATTTGCTATATATTTTTATATATACCTAATTGTCTGCTGTAGTCACATTGGAATATGAGTATTTGTATTGTATCACAAAGTGTACATGTATTGAATTTTCTTGCAATACTGTGTTATTGTTTTTAGTATGTATTGGATTAATCCTACTGTTGTGCAGATTGTTACATGAGCCTACATGAATACAGTATTGTTTTGCTCCATTGTTGTGAAAATATCATGGTATCTATCCCATACGTGCTCTCCATGAACAATATACTATCTATACCCGGCATTTGCGCATCGCACTGGTGCGCTGGGGTGCGATATCGTGGGGGCGCTCCTTTTTCTGGTCTCCGTGGGAACCGAGTGACGCGCACTCCGTTGCCGTGCGGCCGGGCTGGAGTGGGTTGGGCTACGTATGTATCTGCGTGACCCTCTCCTCCTACCTTGGTCGTGCGGCGCGCTGGGCGTGTTGCACGTCAACATCGGGTGAACGGTGGCGCGCTCCTATGATGTCAGATCCCCAATCACTGGGCGTATGCACAACAACAATGCCGGATGTGGATCTCACTATATAAGGTGGACACCGGTGTGTATTCCTTACCTCCTGACGAAGCCTTTTCCAGGCGAAACGCGTGTCAAGGTGCAGCTCTGCTTAGACACTTGGTGCCTTCACACGTCATGGGTAACTTATGCATCTCATAGTATTCTCATTTTGTTCGTCTATTTGGTTACCTTTCATGCACGCTTTTACTGCTATGTCATTGCTACCGGGCATCCTGCTCCATATTTAGGGCGGGCCCCGGACGCTCTTGAGGCTGGCAGCTATGGCGTGCATAATTGGGGATATTTGGTACATCTGTGAGATGCATGCAGCTATATGTTACTCTGGGTGAGGTTACATCTCACCCATGTTTATGTGATTCAGCAGCCGGTATTCTTGGCACGTTCCCCTGTCAGTACGGTATTTGTGAGGGTTTGTTGCTCCGTTACACGGGGCGCCCCATCCTCCCAGTACCTTGTGCCTTGTGTTACTGTATGTTTATTTCATGTCTTAATAAATTTCATATATTTTATATGAGTGTTCTCCTCATTTTTTATGGGGTTAATAGTTTTGTTCTTTTTTTGGTTATAAGAAAATTAATAAGACATATGTATCGTTTTATATTGTTACGTATTATTAACCCTTTGGACACCGGAGTTAGTTTTATTTATTTTTTCATTTTTGCGTTTTCATTTTTCTTCCCTATTTTCCGTGAGCCATAACTTTTTTATATTTCCAGTCACATAGCTGAATGAGGGCTTATTTTTTTGCAGGACAAGTTTTACTTTCTAATGCCATCATAAATTATGGCAGTGGGAAGTTAGAGAAAAATTACAAATAGGGTGGAAATGGAAAAAAAACGCAATCCCTCCGATGTTTTGCAGGTTTTGTTCCCACGGCGTATTGTTTACGGCCAAACTGACCTATGCCGTTCATTCTCTGTGTCAGTACAATTACAACGATACCCCATATGTATAGGTTTTTTATGTGTAAATAGTGTAAAAATACATTTAAACTTTGAGAGTTTTTTTTTTTTTTTTACATGACCATATTCTGACCCCCATAACTTTTTTATTCTTATGTCTACTGAGCTGTTTAGAGGCTCATTTCTTGCGGGACAATTCGTAGTTTTTATTGATACTATTTTGAAGTGTGCATGACTTTTGGATCACATTTTATTTCATTTTTTGGGGTAAGAGAAGCAATCAAAAAATGGCAAATCGGCCATTTTGACACTTTTTTCCGTTACACCATTCGCCGTATTGGATTTATTTTTTTAGATTTTAATATTATTGGCATTTTCGGTCGCAGTGATACCCAGGATGTTTATATTTATTGTTATTTATTTTTTATTTTTTTTTTATACGGAATGGGGGTGATTTAAACTTTTATTTTTATTTTTTATAATCATTTTAAGGCTCATAAAAGACCTTATAAATGATGTTTTAAATTTTTCATTTTGACCTATAATGGATAAAAAAATGACAATTTCTTAGCATTTTGCTCATTTCTTATATTGGCCTGCCATCTGGTGGCCAAAATAAGAATTGCAGCATTAATGCTCTAAATTTCTTCATAGAGACTCGAAGCATTCAGCGCATGTACTGAAGTCCTGATTGGCCGCACGGGGCTTCAGTACTAAGCTTTTGCGCATTCAGGTGCCGTGATCTCACTTGATTACGGCATCTAAAGCATTTAATTACGACGATCTGCATTATTGCATTGCTGTTTGAAACAGCAGAGACTTGCACGTGCGAGCGGGCATCATGCTTGCACAGCGCTACCAGCGCCATACATGTACGGCACTGGTAGCCAAAGGGTTAAGGACGTTTATGTATCTGTTATCATATATATACAGTACAGACCAAAAGTTTGGACACACCTTCTCATTCAAAGAGTTTTCTTTATTTTCCTGACTATGAAAATTGTAGATTCACACTGAAGGCATCAGAAACGATGAATTAACACATGTGGAATTATATACATAACAAACAAGTGTGAAACAACTGAAAATATGTCATATTCTAGGTTCTTCAAAGTAGCCACCTTTTGCTTTGATTACTGCTTTGCACACTCTTGGCATTCTCTTGATGAGCTTCAAGAGGTAGTCCCCTGAAATGGTTTTCACTTCACAGGTGTGCCCTGTCAGGTTTAATAAGTGGGATTTCTTGCCTTATAAATGGGGTTGGGGCCATCAGTGGCGTTGAGGAGAAGTCAGGTGGATACACAGCTGATAGTCCTACTGAATAGACTGTTAGAATTTGTATTATGGCAAGAAAAAAGCAGCTAAGTAAAGAAAAACGAGTGGCCATCATTACTTTAAGAAATGAAGGTCAGTCAATCAGCCGAAAAATTGGGAAAACTTTGAAAGTAAGGGCTATTTGACCATGAAGGAGAGTGATGGGGTGCTGCGCCAGATGACCTGGACTCCACAGTCACCGGACCTGAACCCAATCGAGATGGTTTGGGGTGAGCTGGACCACAGAGTGAAGGCAAAAGGTCCAACAAGTGCTAAGCATCGCTGGGAACTCCTTCAAGACTGTTGGAAGACCATTTCAGGGGACTACCTCCTGAAGCTCATCAAGAGAATGCCAAGAGTGTGCAAAGCAGTAATCAAAGCAAAAGGTGGCTACTTTGAAGAACCTAGAATATTACATATTTTCAGTTGTTTCACACTTGTTTGTTATGTATATAATTCCACATGTGTTAATTCATAGTTTTGATGCCTTCATAGTCATGAAAATAAAGAAAACTCTTTGAATGAGAAGGTGTGTCCAAACTTTTGGTCTGTACTTTATATATATTCTTAGGAATGCATACATTCCTATTATATGATGAAGACAGTTTGGGTATGGACTTTGTTAATAAGCATCTGTAAAGATGTGGTATTTTAACTAACCATCAATCAACTGTTGGTGTAGCAGAGGAGGCACATATATCTCTGTGAGAAAACAAGGCTCATTCATATTATTATCGGTCCCATAAATTAACCATGTGAGAAACATTCAAAGGACGCCTAGGAGTCTGTGCTTGATTGCTAGAAGTGTCAGAATTAATCCCTCTAGCTTTGATTTAGGTTCCAGAGGTAATGTGTATAGAATGTGAGATAAAGTCACATTTGGATATTTAACCCTTACTAGATAAATACTAATAGTTTAGGTAACAGTGTCACCTAGGGGTAAATAAGTAACATTACACCAACAGCAGAAGTGCATTTGGGGTAATACAATTACATCACAGTCCTTATCATATGTACACGCCTAGCCGACAATGATTGGAAAACTTCAAGCTAGGAAGGTGTGTCTAACTGATAAGTTTGCGATCATAAACCACACACACACTGTAATGGGGTGCCGAAGGCGCACTCGGTCTCCCATCAGCCGCAGACCTGCTGCTTAGCTACGGGAGTGAGGATCTGTGTTTGACCTCGTTCCCAGGCGGCTTTGCTAGCTGGGAGGCTCCCTGCTCCTAGGTCTGCCTTGAGCGCCGAGCTGATCACTCGGTGCTCGACTGGTTGGTCTGTCGGTCATGTGATGCTGGCCACGTCACATGACCCTCCCCACTATAAATACAGGCAGCCTGCTGGCCACAGGTTGCCTGTTAATTTAGGTTCCTGGCAGTTGTTGGATACCTGTGTACTTACCTGATCCTGTTCCCTGACGATCCTTTGCCTGCTCCTCCTGTACTGCGCATCCTTCCTGGTATATTGACCTCGGCTTCCACCTGACTATACTTTGCGGACTCCTTTGGTACTTCTCGACTCTCCTGGTATTTATGACCCCGGCTTCTCCTGACCTTTCTTTGCTTATCACTCTGTACTGCGTTGTCCTCTTGGTTTTGACCCGGTCCGTTCACTATCCGTTATTTGTCTTGTCTATCCTTCCCGCACATATCCTAAGTTAGGGCCTGCCGTCCAGTTGACCCCTGTCATCAGAACTCATGAGGCAAGTAGGCAGGGCCAGGGGTGAGGGTGGAGCGCAGTGGTCACTACCCGAGGAAGGATGCGCAGGACAGGGGGAGCAGGCAAAGGATCGTCAGGGAACAGGATCAGGTAAGTACACAGGTATCCAACAACTGCCAGGAACCTAAATTAACAGGCAACCTGTGGAGAGCAGGCTGCCTGTATTTATAGTGGGGAGTGAGGGTCATGTGACGTGGCCAGCGTCACATGACCGACAGACCAACCAGTAGAGCATCGAGTGATCAGCTCGGCGCTCAAGGCAGACCTAGGAGCAGGGAGCCTCCCAGCTAGCAAAGCCGCCCTGGGAACGAGGTCAAACACAGATCCTCGCTCCCGAAGCTAAGCAGCAGGTCTGCGGCTGATGGGAGACCGAGTGCGCCTTCGGCACCCCGTTACACACACACGAGGAAAGGGACCGCCACCACCACCAACAAGAAAAAAGAGAAAACACAGAGAAACAAAGAAAACCCAGGAGAAAGATCCTAATAACCAGATCGTACCTTAGAGATAACTTCCCTTTGTCTCTGCACATCATCTGTATTCTCGGTAATGTATAAATCTATTTAGTTTAGTATTGATATAAATTAATCAGCCTGATATTTAGCAAACTACCTGATGTTGGCGGATGTATAGTTGTTAAAAGTGCTACATCAATATTGTCACTATTCAGTAACAATGCATATTACTGAATAAAATAAAATTTTATATATATACACTGCTCAAAAAAATAAAGGGAACACTTAAACAACACAATGTAACTCCAAGTCAATCACACTTCTGTGAAATCAAACTGTCCACTTAGGAAGCAACACTGAGTGACAATCAATTTCACATGCTGTTGTGCAAATGGGATAGACAACAGGTGGAAATTATAGGCAATTAGCAAGACACCCCCAATAAAGGAGTGGTTCTGCAAGTGGTGACCTGACCACTTCTCAGTTCCTATGCTTCCTGGCGGATGTTTTGGTCACTTTTGAATGCTGCCGGTGCTTTCACTCTAGTGGTAGCATGAGATGGAGTCTACAACCCACACAAGTGGCTCAGGTAGTGCAGCTTATCCAGGATGGCACATCAATGCGAGCTGTGGCAAGAAGGTTTGCTGTGTCTGTCAGCGTAGTGTCCAGAGCATGGAGGCACTACCAGGAGACAGGCCAGTATATCAGGAGACGTGGAGGAGGTCGTAGGAGGGCAACAACCCAGCAGCAGGACTGCTACCTCCGCCTTTGTGCAAGGAGGAACAGGAGGAGCACTGCCAGAGCCCTGCAAAATGACCTCCAGCAGGCCACAAATGTGCATGTGTCTGCTCAAACGGTCAGAAACAGACTCCATGAGGGTGATATGAGGGCCCAACGTCCACAGGTGTGGGTTGTGCTTACAGCCCAACAACGTGCAGGACATTTGGCATTTGCCAGAAAACACCAAGATTGGCAAATTCGCCACTGGCGCCCTGTGCTCTTCACAGATGAAAGCAGGTTCACACTGAGCACATGTGACAGACGTGACAGAGTCTGGAGACGCCGTGGAGAACGTTCTGCTGCCTGCAACATCCTCCAGCATGACCGGTTTGGCATTGGGTCAGTAATGGTGTGGGGTGGCATTTCTTTGGGGGGCCGCACAGCCCTCCATGTGCTCGCCAGAGGTAGCCTGACTGCCATTAGGTACCGAGATGAGATCCTCAGACCCCTTGTGAGACCATATGCTAGTGCGGTTGGCCCTGGGTTCCTCCTAATGCAAGACAATGCTAGACCTTATGTGGCTGGAGTGTGTCAGCAGTTCCTGCAAGACGAAGGCATTGATGCTATGGACTGGCCCGCCCGTTCCCCAGACCTGAATCCAATTGAGCACATCTGGGATATCATGTCTCGCTCTATCCACCAACGTCACGTTGCACCACAGACTGTCCAGGAGTTGGCAGATGCTTTAGTCCAGGTCTGGGAGGAGATCCCTCAGGAGACCGTCCGCCACCTCATCAGGAGCATGCACAGTCGTTGTAGGGAGGTCATACAGGCACGTGGAGGCCACACACACTACTGAGCCTCATTTTGACTTGTTTTAAGGACATTACATCAAAGTTGGATCAGCCTGTAGTGTGTTTTTCCACTTTAATTTTGAGGGAGACTCCAAATCCAGACCTCCATGGGTTAAAAAATTTGATTTCCATTTTTTAATTTTTGTGTGATTTTGTTGTCAGCACATTCAACTATGTAAAGAACAAAGTATTTCAGAAGAATATTTAATTAATTCAGATCTAGGATGTGTTATTTTTGTGTTTCCTTTATTTTTTTGAGCAGTGTATATATATATATTATCTGAATAAAAGACCTAAATATTTATTTCAGAGGTAACTCTCTGATTGGAATAATCTCATTCCATAGTCAATACCAGGCTTGATAATTTATATTGCTACCCCATTATCCGTGATTTGTCATAGTTGGGTGCAGAGCAAGGATTCATATCTTTTATTAACGTTATTGAGTTTTTATATCTAAAAATTGTGGTCGAGGCGGATTGTATTATATTCTTCTGTCAGAGAGGAACTGTGTAGATGCTGGTATTTGTGTGGGTACTGCATATCACTGTGTATCTTTGCAGATGATTGAGTTTCCCATTGATTAATCTCTGTATTTTAAATTATAGTATAATAAATCATTTATATTTTTGCATAGATGCCTGTACCTTGTTTTTATGATTGCACAATATAATTAAATAACTGATCAAACTCTTTTGAGGTGTTATGTGTGTCCACCTCGAGGATCAACTGCCTTTGAATTTTTTTCTTTGATCCTTTTAAATAAAGCCATTTGCTTTATATCCCCGACACCTCATAACTAAGACCCTCCATACCCCTTATCAGTTTAGTTGCTCTTTTTGGTACTTTTTCAGCTCCAGGGCATCCTTTCTATAAACTGATGCCCAGAACTGAACTGCATATTCCGGATGAGGCTGCACCAATGCTTTGTAAAGAGGTCCTTACTCGCATGTAGTAAGGATGCATGTAGATTTGGATTTGTGAACATACATTTAAAGTTACTATTTAATGATCCACATTCATGTTATGGTTTTTATTGGTGGTCTGTAAAGTGTGGATCTCCCTGTCCACTGCCTTAATAATCCCCTATAATCGATTCTCCACCCTCCAATATATTCTGACCCCTCTGTCACCTATCTATCACTTCATTTTCTGTCTCACCCTCACATCTCTATGGAAATATCTCCCAGCACAGCAGACCCCCTTCCAATAGGGGGCATATTATACATAGAATACAGTTTGTACCCAAATAAAAAGTGGGCCCAGTGCTCTAAGAGCCCAAACCCTTCTGCCCTACACCCAGACTTCAGCCATTCATTTAGCTCACTGAGGACCCGCTGTGGTTCCCGTGTTGCATATGGCAAAGGCAGTATTCCAGAGATTACCATCTTTCAGGTCCTTCCCTTAAGTTTGCAACCTACTTCTTCAAAATTATTCTTAAGGACCCTCTCTCATTTTCCATGTATTCTGTCATTGGTTTCAACATGAACTAAGACAGTTGATCACCAGTTCCTCCCAGTAACATATCCACCTGTTCCACCACATGCCGAACCCTGGCACGAGAAAGAGATGACAAACCATTCGGTTATACTATCCGCCGTCCTGATAATAAAATCCCTTATAAGTCCTAACTGTACAGGCCCACCTGTACTTGCACCCCCTCCCTCCATCCTGGCTGTTAGAGCAGTATCCTCTAGGGTTGCCATTTCTGGGACTGACACCCTTGTATCATTACCCAACTTGGCAATTTTGCTTAGATGCACAGTAATAGTATCAGCCTCTCTTTTCTTGGATCCCTTTCTACTCCCCCTGTATACGTTGACCCAGCTACCTACCTGCTACTCCTGACCCTTATCTCCAGCTGCCATTTCTACTCCACTGAATGCTTGCTCAATGAGCAGCATGCTCCTCTCCAGATTACCAATTTTCTCATTCTGAACTCTAATGTGAACTTTCAGATGGGCAGCATGCTCCCACCTGTCACAGCGGTATTCAGACCTCCTGCTCCAGTTCTGTATACCTTTAACATATGACAGTGTGCACCGAAGAAAGTCTCCAGTCCTGCTAGCGATTACCCCAGATACAACAGAGAACAGGAATTGTTCTTAGGATTTTAAATCCTGCTTTGAACAATGTATTTGTAACGCCACTAGCAGCACACAGCAGCCCTTTCCTCCTGGGTACAACGTGCCTACTTACCTTCTCATGGCTCCTACAACGTGACTATTGGTCACTGGTCACATGATACATCACTCACCATACTGGGGGCTGATCTTCAGGTTCTCCGTCGCTTGGAAGGTCTGGAGGCCGTTCTCCAGGACCCTGGACTCTTCCTATCACTTCCTATGATGGATTCTCCTTCCCGATGTCTGACTTGTTACAGAATACAATAAAGAGGAGAGAAATCTAGAAAAGTTTACCTCTCCGCTCAGCAGGGAGATGATCTCCAAGGTGAGGTCTAATATTCTTCTGCTGATCTCCTTCCTGTCCATCCTTGGTGGCTTATTCAGGAGAAGGCTCGTATTGCTGGTTTTCTTCATGATGCCTCCAAAAAAAAGGAAAAAAGGTTAATCAGTGAGTCCCATGTCCCCGATAATGAGGCCGAGAAAAAGTACAACTCATCCTGCAAAACTCAGACCCTCATAAAGCTGTACTGACAGGAAAAACTCTGAGATCCCTGTGTATCTAAACTCCTGGCAGTGCAGTGTGTATCTAAGCTCCTGGCAGTGCACTCTTTATCTAAGCTCCTGGCAGTGTTTCCCTCATTCTTACGGAGCAGATTCCCTCATCCGGCACAGAATGATGACAACCCCCACTATCCCCACTACTACTCCCCCCATCATACTAATCTGAGGAGCGGAGAAGGATTCCTTGTGTGTAATGGAGGAGAATCTCCAGAGGTGACATGTCTGAGCTCTCCACCACACTGTCTCCTCACAGCTCATCTTACCTGCAGGCTGGAGGAATGGCTGATACCAGAGAGAACAAGAGCCCTGACTACCGACCAGGACCTGCCCAGTATCTGCTGCACTGCCAGAGCTGAAGGACCTGGGGTGACGTCACCGTCATGTGATCAGTGCAGGGGGTGGGGCTCAGCAGTGGAGAGGAGGAGAGGTAGGAAGGACCTGTGATGACGTCACCATCATGTGATCAGAGCAGGGGGCGGTGCTCAGCAGTGGAGAGGAGGAGAAGTGGGGGAAGGACCTGTGATGACGTCAGTGTCATGTGATCAGTGCAGAGGGTGGGGCTCAGCAGTGGAGATGAGGAGAGGTGGGGGAAGGACCTCAGGTGACGTCACCATCATGTGATCAGTGCAAGGGGGCGGAGCTCAGCAGTGGAGAGGAGGACAGGTGGGGAAGGACCTGTGATGATGTCACCATCATGTGATCAGTGCAAGGGGCGGTGCTCAGCAGTAGAGAGGAGGAGAAGTGGGGGAAGGACCTGTGATGACGTAACCATCATGTGATCAGTGCAAGGGGGCGGAGCTCAGCAGTGGAGAGGAGGAGAGGTGGGGAAGGACCTGTGATGACGTCACCATCATGTGATCAGTGCAGGGGGCGGTGCTCAGCAGTGGAGAGGAGGAGAGGTGGGGAAGGACCTGGGGTGACGTCACCAGCATGTGATCAGTGCAAGGGGCGGTGCTCAGCAGTGGAGACTAGAGGAGGAGAGGTGAGGAAAGGGTTATGATGATGGTCATGTGACATGAGGGGCGGAGGAGCGGGAAGGACGGATCTCTATAATACAGCCGTGCAGCAGAGTTTGCAGGAATCTATGCTCTGCAGATGGTATTTGTTGGAGGGAAGGGTCAGCCTCCTCCCGCCAGCTGTCAGGTATATGGGGCGGCCTCTGCCTTCAGCGAGATCTCCCAGAGAGGTGTGATGGCGGATCCCTTCTCCCCGTCCGCCTGAGATCTGGGAGTTTTCAGTAGCTTTGATAGCTGAGATCAGAAAGAACTGCAATAAACTGTTGGCTCGGGGAGCAGTGTAATAATTGTGTGTTTTTTATTTTTTACAGAAAAAAAGTTTTCTTGATCTGAAGCTGAAAAGAAAGTAATTTAATGGGAATGTTCCGGGGTCTCTGGTGGACGGCTATCCTCTACTTGTAACACTCAGGCCTTACTATTCCCTGCTACAGGAAACCTACATGGGTTGGACATCAGGAGGGCGGCTGGAGCGAGGAGGCTGTCCCTTCCCTAGAAAAAATACCATCTGCAGATCATTGATTAAACTGTGCTTTATTCTTCGGGAGGAGGCCACCTGGCACCAGCTGTTGGGTGGAGTATCACACACCTGTTGGTAGAGGCCTCCAGCAGAGGAACTTTGTGGTCTGGATGTTTGTGGACATTATCCCCGGTTTCCTCTATGCAAAGTCATCAACTCTTTACTTTATTGCACTTTAAAGGGTTAACTTGCACTGTTTAACACTGTGTAACTGCATTTTATATGGTTGTTGTGATATATATCCTCTTCATTTAATGAATACTGAGAGACTTTTTAGACTTTCTAGCTAATAATGAGACGCTGCGCCTCTGACTGGTTATACCCTGGAGGGGTGATACTAAGCAACTACCTGGTCTTCACTAGAGCCTCTGATGGTGAGGATAGACTTGGGCCGTTAGGGTAGTAGTTATGTGTCGCTTCAGAGCAGTCCCCGAGTCAGTGGCAGCTGACCAGGGAGTCATAGATACCGGTGCAAGCACCGAGGGGAAGTACGTGGTTAGGAAGTCCAGGATCAGGGCAGGCAGCGATCAAGCAAGGTCTGTAAATGAAGTCCAAGGTCAGAGGCAGGCGGCAAATAAGCAAGGTCTGAAAACGAAGTGAGAGACAGGTGGCAAACAGACAAAATCCGATAGACAGCAAAGCAGAACTAGACAAGCTAGTGACCATGAGTTGCTCAGGCATGTTCCTGGGGTAGGAAGCGCCTTTGAATACTTCCTGCAATCGAGCCATAGGCTGGTGAGACAGAGGGTGTGTACGTGCTGCCTCACAAGTGAGGAGACACACATCCATACAAGCCCTAACAACACTACAGGTCTCCAGCAGAAAGTAAACTCTGGCATGGAGCATAGATACAACAGTTAAGCTGCCAGCGCTTGTCAGCATGGCACATGGCAGCAGGAGAGAAAGAGGGAGCCCGGCACCCGTGCCCGTGGGTAGGGGCAGCAGCGCCGGTACAGACCGCTGGGCTAACAGTAACCACCCCCTTCCTCTTACACTCCCTCTCCTGAAGCCTGGCTCTAGACAAAAAATTATTTAGAAGAAGAGGGGCATTGATGTTCACTTGGTTTTCTGGGAAGCCATGGAGACGGAAATATATTTTTTGGCTAGTTGGGGAGCAGAAGGGAGTCCAGGTAGAGGAACGAAATGCTCCATTTTAGAGAAGCGGTCTACCACTACCCAAATCACAGAACAACCAGAGGAAGTGGGTAGATCCCTAATAAAGTCCATGGCTATTTGTTGCCAGGGAACCTCAGGAACAAGAAGCAGAAGGCCAGCTGGACGTTGTTTGGAAGTCTTATTATGTGCACAGGACGGACAAGCAGTGACAAATTCTTGGATGTCTTGTCGCATGGACGGCCACCAGTACCGCTGTACAATGAACCTGAAGGTCTTTCGCTGACCGGCATGACCCACCACTTTAGATAAATGACCCCATAGTAAGACCTGCTTTCTAAGAGACTCTGCAACAAAGGTCTTTCCAGAAGGAATCTCGGATAGCTTGACAGGACAGGCCGAGATTTTAGCGGGATTGATTAAATATAGGGGCTCCTCCTCCTGGTCGGTAGAATCAAAGGATCTTGAGAGAGCATCTGCTTTGATGTTCTTATCTGCAGCACAAAAGTAAAGAACAAAATCAAAATGGGCAAAGAACAGGGACCATCTAGCTTGTCGAGGATTAAGTCTCTGTGCAGACTGCAGATAGGTGAGGTTCTTGTGGTCGGTATAGATTACCACAGGATGACTGGCTCCCCCCAGAAGGTATCACCATTCCTCCAATGCCATCTTGATGGCCAACAACTCTCTGTCCCCAATCGAGTAGTTGCACTCAGGAGCAGAGAAGGCCCCGGAGAAGAAGGCACAGGTAATCATCTTAGCTGAGGGATACTTTTGTGGAAGCACCGCCCCAGCTCCAATAGACGATGCATCCACCTCCAGAAAAAATTTATTACTGGCATCAGGATGATGGAGTACTGGAGCCTTAGAGAAGACCTGCTTCAAGGCTAGAAAGCCTGATTCAGCCTCAGCAGTCCAACTTTTGGGATTCGCCCCTTTGCACATCAAGGTTGAGATGAGAGCTATCAAATAAGAGAAGTGTGGCACAAACTGGTAGTTGGCGAACCCCAGCAAACGTTGAATTACCTTTAAACCAGAAGAATGAGGCCACTTTAAAATCACGGACAGCTTCTCAGGATCCATCTGCAGGCCAGTATCAGATATTATGTACCCCAGAAATGGAAGAGAGGATTGTTCGAAGATACATTTTTCAAATTTGGTGTACAGATTATCCTCTCTTAGCCTTTGAAGAACCAGATGAACCTTCCTCCGGTGAGTAGCCAAATCGGGAGACAAGATTATAATATCGTCAAGATAGACCACAACACTGGAATAGAGTAAGTCTCTGAAGATATCATGGACGACTTCTTTAAATACCGTCGAGGCATTGCTTAGCCCGAAGGGCATCACTACAGTCGTGGCCAAAAGTTTTGAGAATTACATAAATATTGAAAATTGGAAAAGTTGCTGCTTAAGTTTTTATAATAGCAATTTGCATATACTCCAGAATGTTATGAAGAGTGATCAGATGAATTGCATAGTCATTCTTTGCCATGAAAATTAACTTAATCCCAAAAAAAACTTTCCATTGCATTTCATTGCTGTCATTAAAGGACCTGCTGAGATCATTTCAGTAATCGTCTTGTTAACTCAGGTGAGAATGTTGACGAGCACAAGGCTGGAGATCATTATGTCAGGCTGATTGGGTAAAATGGCAGACTTGACATGTTAAAAGGAGGGTGATGCTTGAAATCATTGTTCTTCCATTGTTAACCATGGTGCAAAGAAACGCGTGCAGCCATCATTGCGTTGCATAAAAATGGCTTCACAGGCAAGGATATTGTGGCTACTAAGATTGCACCTCAATCAACAATTTATAGGATCATCAAGAACTTCAAGGAAAGAGGTTCAATTCTTGTTAAGAAGGCTTCAGGGCGTCCAAGAAAGTCCACCAAGCGCCAGGATCGTCTCCTAAAGAGGATTTAGCTGTGGGATCGGAGTGCCACCAGTGCAGAGCTTGCTCAGGAATGGCAGCAGGCAGGTGTGAGCGCATCTGCACGCACAGTGAGGCGAAGACTTTTGGAAGATGGCCTGGTGTCAAGAAGGGCAGCAAAGAAGCCACTTCTCTCCAAAAAAAACATCAGGGACAGATTGATCTTCTGCAGAAAGTTTGGTAAATGGACTGCTGAGGACTGGGGCAAAGTCATATTCTCCGATGAAGCCTCTTTCCGATTGTTTGGGGCATCTGGAAAAAGGCTTGTCCGGAGAAGAAAAGGTGAGCGCTACCATCAGTCCTGTGTCATGCCAACAGTAAAGCATCCTGAGACCATTCATGTGTGGGGTTGCTTCTCATCCAAGGGAGTGGGCTCACTCACAATTTTGCCCAAAAACACAGCCATGAATAAAGAATGGTAACAAAAAACCCTCCAACAGCAACTTCTTCCAAAAATCCAACAACAGTTTGGTGAAGAACAATGCATTTTCCAGCACGATGGAGCATCGTGCCATAAGGCAAAAGTGATAACTAAGTTGCTTAGGGACCAAAACGTTGACATTTTGGGTCCATGGCCTGGAAACTCCCCAGATCTTAATCCCATTGAGAAATTGTGGTCAATCCTCAAGAGGCGGGTGGACAAACAAAAACCCACTAATTCTGACAGACTCCAAGAAGTGATTATGAAAGAATGGGTTGCTATCAGTCAGGAATTGGCTCAGAAGTTGATTGAGAGCATGCCCAGTCGAATTGCAGAGGTCCTGAAAAAGAAGGGCCAACACTGCAAACACTGACTCTTTGCATAAATGTCATGTAATTGTCGATAAAAGCGTTTGAAACGTATGAAGTGCGTGTAATTATATTTCACTACATCACAGAAACAACTGAAACAAAGATCTAAAAGCAGTTTAGCAGCAAGCTTTGTGAAAACTAATATTTGTGTCATTCTCAAAACTTTTGGCCACGACTGTAGATATTCATAGTGACCGTCACAGGTGTTAAAGGCAGTCTTCCACTCATCCCCTTGATAAATTCGGATCAAGTTGTAGGCCCCATGCAGATCTAATTTGGAGACGATCTTAGCCCTTCTGAGGCGGTCAAACAACTCTGGAATAAGGGGAAGAGGGTATTTGTTCTTGACTGTGATCGTATTTAGACCACTATAATATTTTCTTCACCAAAAAGAAGCCAGCACCAGCCGGAGAAGATGATTTCCGGATAAATCCTCTATCAAGATTTTCTTTAATATAATCAGACATGGCTTGTGTCTCTGCTGGCGACAGGGGATAAATACAACCACGGGGAGGTCAGGAACCAGGTCAATAGGACAATCATAGGGCCTGTGTAGAGGTAACGTCTCAGCCTCCTTCTTATCGAAGACGTCGGCATAGGCGTGATATGCTGAAGGCAGATCTTCAAGATTTGGTGGTACCCGGGGTAACCCAGCAGGCTGAACAGGAGAAAGACAATATCCAAGGCAATTGATAAACAGTACCTCGCCACTGCGATGCTTAAAGCAGGATGTTCTCAGACAGAAGTGGTCACTGAGCTCAGAATGTCACAGAGTGTCATCAGAAGGTTGTATCAGAGATACAGAGAGACTGGAAGAGTCATAGAAAGGCAGAGAAGTGGACATCCTTTGGCCACATCCCACACTGATGACTGCAGTATTGTGAACAATGCCCTGCGGAACCGAATGATGGATGCCACACCACTCCAGGCACATTTAAGGGAGGTGAGAGGCAGCCAAGTGTCATGGCAGATCATTCGAAACCATTCACATCAGCGCGGTCTGCGTGCTAGATGACCTGCAAGGGTATCTGACCACACCACCAGGCAGGGACGTAGCTAAAAGCTCATGGGCCCTGGTGCAAGAGTTCAGCTTGGGCCCCTGTCCCTCAGTGCTTGTTGGCAAGGGGAAAGGGAGCACATAGCCTTCCTGCTGCTAGTGGCAAACATTGAAAGGGCACCCCCTCATGGCAAATTCTTAACCTAACCCCTTCCCTCCAGCCAGAGGTGTAAATTGACCAGTATGCACTTTCTGTAATGCCAGTGTCTTATGTGGCACAAGGGTCTTTGGGCCCCCTCAGGCTCCTGGGCCCGGTAGCGACTGCTACCTCTGCACCCCCTATAGCTACGCCCCTGCCACCAGGCATAGGCTTCATCATCTTGCATGGACCAGGAAGCATCTACTCTGGACGAGGGACCAGTGGGCCTTGGTGCTGTTTACTGATGAAATTCGATTCATGCTGAGCAGAAATTATGGACACTAGCGATGTTGCAGACATCAAGGAGAGCGATATGCGCCACTGTTGTCACCAGACGAGCCTTTGACTGTGGTGGTGTTACGGTGTGGGCAGGTGTGTCCAGTCAATACAGAACTGTCCTACACTTTGTGAATGTGAATGACAAGCCAATTCTACTTGAATAACATCATTAATCCAGTCATTGTGCCTCTGCAGGAACAACACAGGCCTAATGTCATCTTCATGGAGGATAATGCTCCAGTGCATTGAGGTCACATCATTAGGGAACGGCTGCTGGAGACTGGGAGACCTGTTCCCTTCTCTAATCGACCTCCTTGTAATAACCTGAGCATCTTCTCTGAGCGCTGTCACTTGAATCAGAATATTCCCCTTCACATGTATGAGAGCATAGCGATGCTCCTCCTCGTGTTGGCATGACGCTGCAGAGGCCGACGACATCGTCAGGGAGCGCATCAGAGGATGCGTCTCTATCCCTGATTGGTTATACCCGTCTTAGATTACTTATACCCGGCGTGCAGCTGGCCATATACGGCCATCACAGCGCCGAGAGACGCACGCCACAGTGCGGTGCTTTATTGATAGTGACATATTTAACTAAGTGTAGCTCGCTCCTGATGATACATGCAACTGTAAGGGCATGTTGAAACGCCTAGAGCGTAGTATGATGTCAGCTGTGCTCAGCGCATAGGGCATATTACAGTAGTGATACAGTGATCACGATTGCCGATGTGCGAGCACAGCTTAGCAATACACATCACTCAGCTAACAGGGGAGCAGAATCTGGGTGCACCAGAACCCACTGCACTGCACTTATCGAGCTGAGAATCCACTAGCTTGCCAGACAACACAATGAGCAGCTTCAATAGTGGATTGCACTCTATACATTAACCCCAGGCTGGGTGCTGCATATATTACACCTTGTATACATAGGCTAGATATCAATCAGTGTGTCCCAACACTGGATTCTTGCCATATATACATAGGTGATCTAGTCAGGCTATCAGAGTGGTGGATGGTATATTAGTAGGTCCCTCTCCACACTACTGATTTCCTGTATGCCTGATTTTATCTTTACCCATTATTCTTCCTAATAAATTATTATTATTTTTTTTTTTGTTAGTAACGTTCTTTCAGGCTGTGAATTGATATTTTTCTACTGAACGTGTACCTCACACTCTATTTTTTGTGCGTTCATGGGCTATTTTTTTAGAGGAGATTATTACCGACGCAGCGATACCTAATTTGTATACTTTTTTAAATTATTTTAGTTTTTACAATTTATTTTGGTGTCTCAAGTCTGAGAACCAGTTTTTTTATCCGATAGTCAGTGGCTAAATTGGGATATAAATTTAGTACTCCATGGAAGTGTGATACTCCCTGAAGCAACCGTCAATGCAGAGGCCCGGATGATCGGGGCACGTGTCGCACTGAGTAGTGGTGTCCTTCCGTATCCCCCTCCTGCGACACACTCTGCACTTTTTTGGCGTTCGTCCCTTCTTTCCAGTATGGGGGACCACACCTGGAAAGTGTTGGCCAGGGACGATCCGGGCGCCTCCAGTTCCCGAGGTACTCCGGCCTGCTCTTTCCCGGTCCGAAAAGATCAGGGCCTTGAGGACTGCCTCATGTCCCTGTGTTGCCAGCGCTCCGGGACAGCACAAAAGAGTTGTACATGGCAACCTGCACCAAGTAAACCGCAACTTTTTTGTACCATGCCCGGGTTTTGCGCATGGCGTTATAAGGCTTGAGGACTTGAACAGAGAGATCAACTCCTCCCATATACCGATTGTAGTCGACGATACAATCGGGCTTGAGGACCGTTGCCGCGGTACCTCGCACAGGGACAGGGGTGATGCCGTTACCATGAATTGTGGACAGTACAAGGACATCCCTCTTGTCCTTATATCCGACCAGCAACAGGTTTTCACTGGTAAGGGCACGGGTCGCACCCCTGGAGGGGGTGGGCAGAGAGGTCACGTTGATTTTTCCGCACGGTCCCACAAGCGGACGTGGATCTGGCGGTGAGGGACTGGAACAAGGGGATACTAGTATAAAAGTTATCCACGTAAAGGTGCTAACCCTTATCTAGCAGTGGGTACATAAGGTCCCACACAAGTTTCCCGCTAACACCCAGAGTGGAGGGAAATTCTGGGGGTTGAATACGGGAATCTCGCCCCTCGTACACACAAAACTTGTAAGTGTACCCTGAGGTACTCTCACAAAGTTTGTACAGCTTCACGCCCTTCCTCGCCCGCTTTGAGGGAACATACTGGCGGAATGAGAGACTCATCAACCCCGACCTCCCTTCCAGGTACATAGGCCTGTACAAATTTGGCCCCAAAATGATCGATGACCGGCCGTATCTTATACAGACGGTCATAGGCAGGATCACCTTGGGGGGGACATGCTGCATTATCTGAATAATGCAGACATTTCCGGATGGCCTCAAACCGGGAGCGTGTCATGGCCGTACTGTAAAGTAGGGCCTGGTGGAGGACGTCCCCACTCCAGTAATGCCTGACACTAGGTATCTTGACCAGGCCCATATGCAGCACGAGGCCCCAAAATGTCCTCATCTCAGCTGCACTGACCGGCGTCCAGCCACCGGGCCTAGCCAAAAAGGAGCCTGGGTGTTGAGCAACGAACTGTTGGGCGTACAGGTTCGTCTGCTCCACCATTAGATTTACCAGTTGGTCACTGAAAAAATGACTAAAAAAGTCATATTCAGTGTAGCCCACTGTGGAAATCTGGATTCCTGATTGGCCTACAAAATCAGGAATCACGGGCTCATATCGCTCTGGGGTACACCAGACAAGTTCACCGGCAGGGTGCTCCGGTGGATTTAACTGGTGGGCCGGAAAACTAGTACGAGCCCCAGAGCTGCTCGTACTATGGTGGGCCACAGGGTCCCTAGCATGGCGGTTCCCTTACTCCGCCTGGTGGCTTCTCCGCCGCCTTGGGGGCTCATCATCATCGCTAGATGATGAGGAGGACGCGAATGACAACAGGAAAGTGGGGTCATCCTCGTCCTCACTGGGACTCTCGGAGTCGGAGGCAAGGTGGGTGTATGCCTCCTCTGCCGAGAACGTCCGGCGGGCCATAGGGGAGTGTGTGTCTGCGTGTGTATGTGCGTGTGTGTAAATCTTTATTTGGTGTGCGTGTGTGTGGGGGCACGGGTGTTCGCGTACTTTATCCCAAAAACTAACAGAAAAAAAAGACTAACTAAAAAAAGGGGGGAAAAAAGTTAAAAAAAGTTTAAAAAATATTCTAAACCGCTGATCAACTGTCCGAAGTTGATCAGCGGTGGGGTGTGCGATGCGCTAACAGTGGCCGGACGTTAAGAGTGCCGGCAACAGTCAGCGTATGCACAAAAAAAAAAATGCCTGCGCCCCAAAAAAGTTGTGGGGGGGGGGGCAGGGGGCCAAGCAGCAGCACCCCTAGGGGGTCTAGGGTCACACAGCTATGCTGTGGACCCCAGACACCCTACTTAGGGTGATGCAATCAAACTTTTTTTTTACCACTAACTTTCCCTTTTATATCCCTGCCTAGCCCAACCTTTCCCTATACTTTCCCTAATTACCTGCTGATAAAGATGGGGGTGCTGGGGCACAGATCGGGTCCTGGGGGCAAGGATGGGTGCTGGGGCACAGATGGGGTTACGATCCACACGTGCAGGCAGCGCTCCTCTCTCCTCGGGCTCCGGACACAAAAGGAGGAGGAGAGGAGCGCTGCATCACCTCCCAGGATTGCTTCTGATTGGTAGGAGGGCGGGCCGGCGGGAGTTTCAAATGATAGCAGCGCTCCTCTCCTCCTTTTGTGTCCGGAGCCCCAGGAGCGCTGCTATCATTTGAAACTCCCGCCGGCCCGCCCTCCTACCAATCAGAAGCGATCCTGAGAGGTGATGTCACCATCACCACTCAGGATCGCAGGATGGTGATTGGTGGGGTAAAATCACACCACCGATCAACATCCTGTTCCAGGTTATCGGGTCCTCAGAGACCCGAATAACCCGGAAACGCAGCAAACCACAGATCTGAATTGACCTGCGGTTTGCTGCGATCGCCTACACGGGGAAGGTCACAGGACCCCCCGGCGCATTTGCCCCAGGTGCCTGCTCAATGATTTGAGCAGGCACCGGGTTCCGATCCCCGCCCGCCGCGCGGCGGTGATCAAAAATACACAGGGCGTACAGGTACGCCCTGTGTCCTTAAGTACCAGGACATAAAGGCGTACCTGTACGCCCTGTGTCCGGAAGAGGTTAAAGGAATCTATGGAGACAAGTACAGAGTCTCTCAAACTCGTTCTGGGACAAGTGGAAAAAGCAATACATTCCCACTCTGCAACCGAGGAGAAAGTGGCAAACCAGCAAGCCTAACCTCCAGGCAGGCGATGTAGTACTAATGAAAGACTGTCACGAAGAAACGAGTGGCCGTTAGGTCTTGTTACTAAGACATTCCAAAGTAAAGACTGAATTATACGCATGGTAAAATTGAAAATACGGAGACAGGGAGAGACCAAATTGTTCCTCAGACCAGTAGGGGAACTCATTCTACTGTTTGCACCCAACGAATACAATAGTGATGTCGGCTGACGTCAAGCGGGGAGTGTTCTGTTCTCAGATGCAAATCTAGTTGTTTCTTTGTGTTTATCAGTTTTGACATTGCAATTTACTTGTGTTGTATTTCATCTGCATTATATTGTATGGTAACAGCACCATCTACTGGTGAGTTTGGTGTATTTCATCTAGCCTGTTTTCCTATGCATTATGGGAGTCCCAGGGCATTCTGGGTAGTTCCTGGTTCTTTGTAGTCTTGTGCTTGTATTAGAAGCAGTAGCCATCTTATGTCTGTGTGAGAAGCCACTCTCTCACTGGTTCTTCTGCTCCATGATTTTTTTATACAGCCGGTTTCAAACATAGTCGGTAAGGACACTATCTATGTGACATTTACTGTAGTTTATTATATGTTTCTTGTATTTGATAGCTCATTATTATTGTATTACCTCATGTACATCCATAGTACATGGCAGATATTCTTTATTCATGCCATGTACTATGGATATTTATGTTCTAAAATTTTACTGTTTTATTCTGTAGTTTCACCTTTCCTGTCACAGTCTACTAGCAATAAAGAGAAGGTAAAGCTGAACAGTCTGTTTTTCTCAAGAACACAGGGGGTTTAACTACATGACAGATTACACCCTGTGCTAACGTGTATGAGGACAGTATAGACAGTATACTATATATATACACACTACAGAGGACAGTATACTGTATATATACACACTACAGAGGACAGTATACTGTATATATATATATACAGGGTGGGCCATTTATATGGATACACCTTAATAAAATGGGAATGGTTGGTGATAATAACTTCCTGTTTGTGGCACATTAGTATATGTGAGGGGGGAAACTTTTCAAGATGGGTGGTGACCATGGCGGCCATTTTGAAGTTGGCCATTTTGAATCCAACTTTTGTTTTTTCAATAGGAAGAGGGTCATGTGACACATCAAACTTATTGGGAATTTTACACGAAAAACAATGGTGTGCTTGGTTTTAATGTAACTTTATTCTTTCATGAGTTATTTACAAGTTTCTCTTTGTTTACAGCCATTGACATGTCGCCGAGGTTAACATGTGAGGAGCGGATAGAAATTGTGTTGATGTCTGGTGAACGCAGTATCCGGGTCATTGCAGCAGATTTCAATGCAAGACACCCTACGAGACCACCCATCTCCCATGCTACAGTTAGCAAACTGCTTGCTAAGTTTTGTGAAACTGGTTCAGTGTTGGATTTGCCAAAATGTGGACGCATGAAATCTGTCTCTAATGAAGAAACATCAGTGGCTGTCTTAGCTTCATTCAGCAAGAGCCCACAGCGTAGCACTCGCCGCATGTCACTGGAGAGTGGCATTAGTCGAACATCCCTTTGGCGGATATTAGCTACTCACAAATGGCACCCTTACAAACTCCAGCTACTGCAGCATCTCAACGAGGATGACCCAGATCGGCGCACTGAATTTGCAGAATGGGCAAAACAAAAATTGGAACAGGACCCTCAGTTTACACAGAAGATTTTATTCAGTGATGAGCCAAACTTTTATGTGAATGGTGAAGTTAACAAACAAAACCATCGCTATTGGTCTGACACTAACCCACATTGGATAGATCCCTCCAAGACTGTTGGAACAAAAAAATTGATGGTATGGTGTGGTATATGGGGTACAAAGATAGTGGGGCCATTCTTCATCAATGGAAACCTCAAGGCCACTGGATATGCGAAATTGCTACATGATTATGTGTTTCCCTCTTTATGCACTGAAGCTGGCACGTTCCCTGAGTTTTTCCAGCAAGATGGTGCACCACCACATTATGGGTGTCAGGTCCGAGCATTCCTAGATGAACAGTTTCCTGGAAAGTGGATTGGTCGTTGTGGGCCAGTTGAATGGCCCCCAAGGTCTCCCGATCTGACCCCCTTAGACTTTTATCTTTGGGGTCATCTGAAGGCAATTGTCTATGCTGTGAAGATACGAGATGTGCAGCACCTGAAACTACGGATACTGGAAGCCTGTGCTAGCATTTCTCCTGCGGTGTTGCTATCAGTGTGTGAAGAGTGGGAGAAGAGGGTTGCATTGACCATCCAACACAATGGGCAGCACATTGAACACATTTTATAAGTGGTCAGAAACTTGTAAATAACTCATGAAAGAATAAAGTTACGTTAAACCAAGCACACCATTGGTTTTCTTGTGAAATTCCCAATAAGTTTGATGTGTCACATGACCCTCTTCCTATTGAAAAAACAAAAGTTGGATTCCAAATGGCCGCCATGGTCACCACCCATCTTTAAAAGTTTCCCCCCTCACATATACTAATGTTCCACAAACAGGAAGTTAATATCACCAACCATTCCTATTTTATTAAGGTGTATCCATATAAATGGCCCACCCTGTATATACACACACATACTATATATATATATATATATATATATATATATATACACACACACACACTACAGAGGACAGTATTCTGTATATATATAGCAGGTGTTAAGTAGCTGTGAACAGCACAGCACTAGTCTGTAATGGCGGGTGCCAGCGGCTGATGAAGCAATCCAGGCTTCAAAAACTAATAAATCCAAGAAAATCCACGGCACTTCCTTCAGTTAAAACGTAAGTATTTATTCAGCAGAAATACAACGTTTCGGTTCGCACACTGGAACCTTTTTCAAGCAGTGATGTGACGTCCGAACCGAAACGTTGTATTTCTGGTGAATAAACACTTACGTTTTTACTGAAGGAAGTGCCGTGGATTTCCTGGATTTATATATATATATACACTACAGAGGACAATATACTGTATATATACTACAGGGGACAATTTACTGTATATATATACTACAGAGGACAGTATAATATATATATATATATATACACACACACACACTACAGAGGACAATATACTGTTTATATACCACAGAGGACAGTATACTATATATACACACTACAGAGGACAGTATACTGTATATATACACTACAGAGGACAGTATACTGTATATATATAATACCGAGGACAATATACAGTATATATACTACAGAGGACAGAATACTGTATACAGTTGCAAGAAAAAGTATCTGAACCCTTTGGAATTATATGGATTTCTGCACAAATTGGTCATAAAATGTGATCCGATCTTCATCTAAGTCACAACAATAGACAATCACAGTCTGCTTAAACTGATAACACACAAAGAATTAAATGTTACCATGTTTTTATTACACACACTGTAAACATTCACAGTGTAGGTCTAAAAAGTATGTGAACCCTTGGATTTAATAACTGGTTGAACCTCCTTTGGCAGCAATAACTTCAACCAAACGTTTCCTGTAGTTGCAGATGAGACGTGCACAACTGTCAGGAGTAATTCTTGACCATTCCTCTTTACATAACTGTTTCAGTTCAGCAATATTCTTGGGATGTCTGGTGTGAATCGCTTTCTTGAGGTCTTGGCACAGAATCTCAATCGGGTTGAGGTCAGGACTCTGACTGGGCCACTCCAGAAGGCGTATTTTCTTCTGTTTAAGCCATTCTGTTGTTGATTTACTTCTATGCTTTGGGTCGTTGTCCTGTTGCAACTCCCTTCTTCTGTTGAGCTTCAGCTGGTGGACAGATGGCCTTAAGTTCTCCTGCAAAATGTCTTGATAAACTTGGGAATTCATTTATCCTTCGATGATAGCAATCCGTCCAGGCCCTGACGCAGTAAAGCAGCCCCAAACCATGAGGCCCCCACCACCATACTTCACAGTTGGTATGAGGTTTTGATGTTGGTGTGCTGTGCCTCTTTTTCTCCACACATAGTGTTGTGTGTTTCTTCCAAACAACTCAACTTTGGTTTCATCTGTCCACAAAATATTTTTCCAGTACTGCTGTGGAACATCCAGGTGCTCATGTGCAAACTATAAACGTGCAGCAATGTTTTATTTTGACAGCAGTGGCTTCCTCTGTGGTATCCTCCCATGAAATCCATTCTTGTTTAGAGTTTTTTACGTATCGTAGATTCGCTAACAGGGATGTTAGCATATGCCAGAGACTTTTGTTAGTCTTTTGCTGAAACTCTAGGATTCTTCGTCACCCCATTGAGCAGTCTGCGCTGTGCTCTTGCAGTCATCTTTACAGGACGGCCACTCATAGGGAGAGTAGCAGCAGTGCTGAACTTTCTCCATTTATAGACAATTTGTCTTACCATGGACTGATGAACAGCAAGGCTTTTGGAGATACTTTTATAACCCTTTCCAGCTTTATGCAAGTCAACAATTCTTAATCGTAGGTCTTTTAATCAGCTATTTTGTGCGAGGCATCATTCACATCAGGCAATGCTTCTTGTGAAAAGCAAACCCAGAACTGGTGTGTGTTTTTTTATAGGGCAGCTGTATCCAACACCTCCAATCTCATCTCATTGATTGGACTCCAGTTGGCTGACACCTCACTCCAATTAGCTCTTGAGATGTCATTAGTCTAGGGGTTCACATACTTTTTACACCTGCACTGTGAATGTTTACATGGTGTGTTCAATAAAAACATGGTAACATTTAATTCTTTGTGTGTTATTAGTTTAAGCAGACTGTGATTGTCTATTGTTGTGACTTAGATGAAGATCAGATCACATTTTATGACCAATTTGTGTAGAAATCCATATCATTCCAAAGGGTTAACATACTTTTTCATACTACCGAAGACAGTATACTGTATATATACTACAGAGGACAGTATACTTGCTACAGATGGATCTGGCTATGTTGGAGGTTTGGGCAGAGAAGTGGCCGATGAGGTTTAACACTGACAAATGTAAGGTTATGCACATAGGAAGGAATAATGCAAGTCACCCGTACATACTAAATGGTAAAACACTGGGTAACACTGACATGGAAAAGGACTTAGGAATTTTAGTAGACAGCACACAAAGCTGTAGAAACAAGTGTCAGGCAGCTGCTGCCAAGGCCAATAAGATAATGGGTTGCATCAAAAGAGGCATAGATGGCCGTGATAAGAACATAGTCCTACCACTTTACAAATCACTAGTCAGACCACACATGGAGGACTGTGTACAGTTCTGGGCTGCGGTGAACAAGGCAAACATAGCAAAGCTAGAGAGGGTTCAGAGGAGGGCAACTAAAGTAATATCTGGAATGGGTGGACTACAGGACCCAGAAAGACTATCAAAATTAGGATTATTTAAAGAGGCTCTGACAGCATGATCAATGCTATTAAACCAGATATTGCCTGGTGGGGCTCATAATGCTGATTAAAACTATACCTTTCTGTTGTCTGTATGCTAATTAGCTGCAGAGATATCTGTTCATATGCAATCAGTAGGTTTGAGCACCAGGAGACAGGATTTAATCTTGGAGCACTGCTTCGTAACAACCCCTGTGCTATGCAGACTCTACCCTCCCCTTGATTGACAGAACTAGACATCAGTATGCTAAGGGCAGAGCGTGTCCTGGCATCTACATATCATATATACTACTAACCTTACCACACTGAGATCTGCTCAGAAAGCTCATCTACATATCACTGCTTTATTTACAGACAATATATGATTATAAAGAAACCAGCAATAGTTATTTATTCTCAATATGATAAGGATATAGACATTTATTATGAGTAAAATGTGGGGAAAAATTATCTGGAGAAAAATCTGAAAATATCTCCCAATATTCAATCCAAGGATCTCTACATGCTAAAATCAGGACGGCCCATCCCCACCCACACCACACCAACTTTTTTAGACCTGGTGTAAGTAGAGGGGAAAAAAATCACAGATTGCGGTGCAAATAACCTTTGTGCCGCAATCTGCGTGTGCCACAATTATGACATATTTATGATCGTAAATTACCCTCATAGTACATAGTGTATATGATATGTAGATGCTAGGAGATAGCTCTGCCCTCCGCATGCTGATATCTAGCCCTGTCGATAAAGAGGAGGGGAAGTGTGCAAAGCAAAGGGAATGTGACAAAGCAGTGCTCCAAGGACTCAGCCCTGCCTTCTGGTGCTAAAAGTTGCTAATTTGCATATACATAGAAAAACGCTGATATCTTATCTTATCTATGTTTAGCATACAGACAAAAGAAAAGTATTGTTTTAATCAGCATGATGGCCCTTACCAGGCAGTGTGCCTGGTATAATAGGGTTGATCATGCTGACAAAACCTCTTAAACCCGTAGAATACCAGCCCTGTACATGTAAGGCACTGGAAACTGGGACAGCAAATCCCAGCGCCATACAGCTACGGTGATCCGATCAGCTGCAGGAGTTAGGTAGTCACGGATAGCCGGACCCCTGCTGTATGCGCCGGCATCGGTGAAAGCACCTTAACCCTTCCTTAGGCATCGTGGCTGCCTTCCGTGAGAGCCTGTGAGATTTAGCCCCCTGGATCTCACAGGCAGGAAGCTGTAAGTGTATTACAGTGAGTAATACACTTACAGCCAATACATTACATTACAGAAGTATTGTAATGCATTATAAAGGGGATCAGACCCCCAAAAGCTGAAGTCCCAGAGTGGGACAAAAAATAAAGTGAAAAAGAAGTTAAAAAAATAAAGTTTTACCAAAAAATTTAAAGTTTCAAGTAAAAAAAAGCATCCTTTTCCCAAAATAAAGTTAAAAATTTTTGTAAAAAATAGGAAAAAAAGAAAAGTAGACATATTAGGTATTGCCATATCCGTATCGACCGACATATATCACATGATCCACCCCATCAGGTGAACGCCGTAAAAAAATAAAATGAAAACAGTGTCAAAAAAGCCATTTTCTGGTCACCTTGCCTCACAAAAAGTGTAATGCCAAGTGATCAAGAAATGTTATGTACCCCAAAATGGTACCAAACAGTCATCACATCCCGCAAAAAATGAGCCCCCACCTAAGACAATTGCCCAAAAAATAATAAAAATAGGACTTTCAGAAAATGTCAACACAAAAACAAGATTTTATTCTGTTCAAAAATGATTTCACTGTGTAAAACTGAACAAAAATAAAAATGATAGACATATTAGGTATCGCTGCATCCGTAACAACCTGCTCTATAAAAATATCACATTATATGCCCCCTCAGGTAAATGCTGTAAAAAATAAAAATAAAACTATGCCAAAACAGCCATTTTTTTTCCTTCCGTTCTGAGTCCTGCCATGTGCCCCCACAGCAGTTTACCACCACATATGGGGTGTTGCCGTATTCAGGAGAAAATGGGTAACAATTCATGGGGTGCTTTTTCTCCTGTTACTCCTTGTGAAAATCAAATTAAAAATTTGGAGCTAAAGCAACATTTTATTGGAAGAAACAAAACTTTTCATTTTTACAGCCAAGAGTTTCCAAATTCCGTAAACCGCTTAGGGGTTCAAAGTGCTTAGTACCCCCTTAATATATTCTTTAAGGGGTGTAGTTTTCAAACTGGGATCACTTTTTGAGGGTTTCCACTGTAGGGGTACATCAGGTTCTTTTCAAATACAAAATGTTGCCTAAAAAACATTCTAGCGAAATCTGCTTCCAAAATCCATATGGCGCGCCTTTCCTTCTGACCACTGACATATGCCCCGACAGCATTTTACTACCACATATGGGGTATTTCTGTAAACTGCAGAATCAGCGTAATATATATTTAGGTTTATTTTGCTGTTAACCAATTGTTAAAAAATTGATTAACATAAAAAATCTACCAAAAAAGTTACATTTTTAAATTTCACCTCCATCTTCCTTTAAGGCTGGGTCTGCACGACAGATAGGGCGGAACTACACTGCAACATTTGTCGCATGACATTTTGTCGCGCGACAATTTTTATAATGAAAGTCTATGGTGTCGCACTGCGACATGCTGCGACTGCGTCAGTCGCAGAAAAATCCATCTCGAATAGATTTTTTGCGACTTTCGCGTCGCAGCATGTCGCAGTGCGACACCATAGACTATCATTATAAAAATTGTTGTGCGAAAAATGTAGTCGTGTAGACCTAGCCTAATTCTTGTGGAACACCTCAAGGGTTAACAAAGTTTGTAACATCAGTTTTGAATAATTTGAGGGGTTTAGTTTCTAAAATGGGGTAATTTATGGGTGGTTTCTGAAAGGATTTGGACCTTTCTGGACCTCTACGACAACCTTGGTTTGAGACACTGACGTCAGGAGAGATGTTTCTCAGTTGCCAATAATAGACACACACACACACATCACTGAGAAACACTCTAATTTTATTATGCTATAGCTTGGCCTTATATAGGCAGTAGAAAAGTTTGCATAACAACAGCTTTAAACCAATCAGAAAGATAAACATTGGTGCTCACACAGATACTACCGGAACATCCTTTTATGGTATGTAATACGTCACATATAAGAATGTACGCAGTTGTGCCGAATGACCCTGAATGAAACAGAACATTTGTTCTAGTTCTGGGAGATTCCCAGAATCTGTCCTGAGACAGATAAGTGAACCTAACTCACAGCGGGGGAATGTGATGTGCATGGGTGAGATATTATAACAATTCTGTACATTTAAGAGAAGACAAGATGGAGTCACATTTCCCTTCAATCCCCTCTTAGAACCAAATTTCTTAGATAATATGGCTCTTACCCTTGCCCTTTTCCCTGTATACCGCCAGATATTTTCTATATCCTTCATGTGTGTTGTCTTCAGGATTAGGTAGCAGAGTCTCATAAAATGACATATTTGATACTCCTTTCATTATCAGTTTACGTACACATGGTATGATACATGTTGAAACTAATGCTATTACTATAATAATTATCAGGATAATAATTCCCAACTGTACAAGTGCCTGTTTCCAAGTACTGAACCAGCCAAAATACTGATCCCAAGGGTTATCGATACCTGAGTTTCTTTTGAGCTCGATTGATAAATCCTCGAGTTTCTTTATTGCCAGTGTGACCTTACCATTAGGGCCGGTGTTGTTGGGTATGAACGTGTAGCAGGATGAGGGGTCTGTCAATACCTTACAGACACCACCTCTTTCTGCAAGTATCATATCGAGTGCCATGCGGTTTTTGAAATGTCATAATGGAATCTGCCTGTAACTGTTCTGCTACACCCTGTAACGCATCCCTGGTGTAGTTTACACACCTTTGTTGATTATAGTAAATATAGTTGATCCAGTCTACATTTTTGTTGATTGTTATGTGAGGAATTATGGATTCAAATCCTGCTGCCACCTGACCTCTGGCCTTGAATTCATCAGGGACCCCTCTTGGGACCCCGATTGCATCAATATACACGTGTGGGTCGAAGCTACCTTTTGGGAGGGCGCGACGGTTGCGTATATGTGTGTTGGTGTCTTTTTCATTTTCAGTGAAGATGTGTATATTTATGATGGCTTTAGCAAGGGCACATTCACCTTTCCAGGAACCCTCTAGTCTAGATCTTATCTTTCCATCCCCACAGATCCAATATACATCTCCAATCGAGTATACTTGATTCTGTGTGAGGGAGGTATCTGTTTCACTGTAAGTTGCACAGTATCCTTCAGTGAAATTACCCAGGGATCTTCCTTGATCTCCCCCTCTGTGGCAGGTATAGTTACCAGGATAGATATGTATACCTGCACCAGGGCGGGGAGATTTTATGAGGAGTGGGTATTTTTCCTTCCATTTCTTCATATGCAGACTGGTTACTAGATGAATTTGAGAATAATTGCAAAAAACATTCCTCAACACTAGAGGGCAATATTAAGGGCACAGTACCTAGGTGAGGCTTAGCGGTCCCACATATATAACAATTACTTTTATTTACTGAAGCAGCACTGTACTTCATCCATTCTAACCATAGGTTAGCATCAGAGAACCCAGTTTCTGCTGCCAGGGTATCCGCATATGTTGGGTCAGATATTGCTCTCATATTGTTAAAAGTTAAGATACGGGGTTTGAGGAGGTTTGTTTGTTTCTGATGTCCATTCTTATAGTGGTTGCCGCATCTCGTGGAAGGACTGCACTTCATTATGCTGCATAAACAGAAGGAGTAAGTTGCAACGTGAGTACTGGAGGAATTGTACCAGAAGGTAGTGATTCCACCTTTCTGAGTTATAGCAACTTCAGCTTTGTTATCCTCCGGCAGAGTCATTAGGATCGTCAGTGATCCCACAGTCCAAGTGGACCATCTGTGCCATCTTCCAGAATTGAGGGAGTGCATCCTGGTGGAGGTCAGAGCTGTCTGCTCCCGTTAGTACCTCACTTTGTCCTTTTTCGAGGTCAGGACTTTCTGTCCCCGTTATTACCTCCTTTTGGGGTGCCTCCTTTACCAGTTTCACTCTGGTGGCGTGGATCCAAGTAGGTGCTTCTTCCGTGAGTACTGCTGTGCGGGTCGCGGCTACCACTGTAGTCGGTGGTCCGTAGGTGAAGTCTCCTGCGAATTTTCCTTTCTTTAATTTCTTTATCAGCACGATATCTCCCACTTGGAATGGGTGAGTTGGTTCCTATGGAAGACAAGGAGACTTACAATAACTTTTTTCCTCAATTTCACTTAGGACTTTAATCAATCTGGTTACATTGGTGTTTGGGTTGTTCCTCAAACATGTGATACACCTTCCCACATAATCTGACACTAACTGTTTAATGCCTGAAATATAGAAATTCTATGCTAGCAGCATGTGTGTTGTTTGAATGCTGTTGTGTCCTACTCCATGAAAATGTGCAATGAACAGAGGGGAGCTGTGCTGTGGTATGCATGTTTCCCCCTCTTTGCAGATTAATCCTGTCCTAGGATTCTTCTGCAAGATTGGATAACACCAATCGGCCATTTCATCGTCAGTAGCTGAGGACTGGGGATCCACAAGCATCTGAGTTAACTCAAGTGAAGGAGGTACTAATTTCACCATTTGCAATGTGGCTGGGGCCATCAGTGCAGCCTTCTTGGCCTCCGCGTCTGCCAGGGCATTGCCTTGGGACACATGATCTTTACCACCAGTATGCGCCCTGCAGTGGAGAATTGCAATCTGTGAGGGCTATCTTATGGCTTCTAAAAGTTGTATGACATGTTGTGAATGTGAGATGTGCTTACCATCAGCTGCAATGAATCCTCTCCTTTGCCAAATGACCCCGTGGTCCCAGAACACTTCATGTGCGTACCTGCTGTCAGTGTAAATGGTGACTGACTTGCCTTGATGTAGTATGCATGCTCTCGTGAGTGCAATTAATTCTGCTGCTTGTGCAGATTGGTATGTGATGGGTCTGGCTTCCAGGACAATATGTGTGTCATGTTGTATGGCGTGTATACAATCATGTGCCTCTGTCAAGTGATCCTCAGGTCCTTTAAGTCCTAATAGCGCATTCAAGATAGGTGCTGGACCTGAGGTGTGTGTTGCGTATTTGATTTGGAGGGAGGGATTGCTGAGGAGTAGAATCTCACATCCAGATTGTCTTTGTGCGGACATGTGCTGTGTGTGTATGCCTTTGAGAAGACCTACTACATCATGTGTGGTGTACAGGATAGTCTCATGTCCCATTGTGAGTGGCGTTGCAAGCTCAACCATCATAGCACAGGCTGCAAGAGATCTCAGACAGGCCGGCATTCCTTGGACGGATGCCGGAACCACCTTTGAGAAAAAGGCACAAGGACGTAACTTGCCTCTGTGATATTGTGTCAGCACACCCGCCATGGTTTTACAATTTTGTCGAGCATATACATGGAATGTGAATCTGTAGTCAGGGAGGCCCAAACCTGGACTTGTCATTAAAGAACATTTCAAATAATCAAATGCATTAAACATTTCCTCAGACCACCTGATGAGATCTGGCATGTCTGCCAGAGTGGCTTGTCTCATTACATTGACATAGTAGGAGCAATCAGGAATCCATTGTCTGCAGTAGTTTATCATACCAAGGAAAGATAACATTTCTTTCTTGGTTTGCGGGGTGACCAGGCCCGCAACAGACTGGACTCTTTCTGTGCTGATTCTCCTTTCTCCCTTTGTGAGAACAAAGCCCAAGTATTCAACTTGCTTTTTACACCATTGCATTTTCTTGCGTGACACCTTGTGTCCACATTCAGACAACCATTTCAACAGAGATAAACCATCTGTTACATTGGCCTCCTCTGACATACTACACAATAACAAATAATCCACGTATTGCAAGAGCACAGAACCCTGGGGGGGTGCCATGGTTTTAAATTGGCTTGGAGGACAATGCTGTACACTAAAGGTGAATCAGCATATCCCTGGGGCATCCTGCACCAGGTGAGTTGACAACCCTCAAAGGAAAAAGCAAAAAAAGTCTGGTCTACTTGTTAACCGAGATAGAGAAGAAAGCATTTTTCAAGTCTATCACGCTGAAACAGACAGCATCTGCAGTAAATGGCTGACAGCAACTGAGAAATGTGTCGGCTGTCTCTGTTTACTCACGGTTTTGGCTCCTGAACTTTTGTAACTATGTGTGGGGGGTCTGTATCTTCCTGATCTCAAAGCATCCCGCTGCCTCCTTCTCATCTAAATGTTTTTAAAAGTCTTGTATTTTGTCTGAGGTCCATGAGAAAACGCTCTGCTTTACAATCAACATGAGATTGGGAAGGAGAACTAGGCTGTCCCTATTTGCAGCCTTCAGTCTCTGGTTGGGAGGGGGAAACTCACACTTAGATTTTCCTCCACCCACAGTAAGAAAATGCATCAAATGACAGAGTGATAATATTACAATCTTATACACACACACACATCACTGAGAAACACTCTAATTTTATTAGGCTATAGCTTGGCCTTATATAGGCAGTAGAAAAGTTTGCATAACAACAGCGTTAAACCAATCAGAAAGATAAACATTGGTGCTCACACAGATACTACCGGAACATCCTTTTATGGTATGTAATACGTCACATATAAGAATGTACGCAGTTGTGCCGAATGACCCTGAATGAAACAGAACATTTGTTCTAGTTCTGGGAGATTCCCAGAATCTGTCCTGAGACAGATAAGTGAACCTAACTCACAGCTGGGGGATGTGATGTGCGTGGGTGAGATATTATAACAATTCTGTACATGTAAGAGAAGACAAGATGGAATCACATTTCCCTTCAGTTTCCATTATGTTAGCCCCTCAAAATCACTTTATAACTGAATTGGTGCTTAAAAAAATGGTTTGGGAAATTTTGTTTAAAATGTAAAAAAAATAGCTTCTAAATTTCAAAGCCTTCTAATGTCCTAAAAAAAGAACATGACATTTACAAAATTATGCCAACATAAAGCAGACATCAGGGCAATGTTGACTGATAACCATTTTATGAGGTATAACTTAAAAGTAAAAAAATTCTAATTTAGAAAATTGTGAATTTTTCCAACATTTTGGTGCATTTTGGTTTATTTCATAAATGAAGGTAAAATATATCGACTCAAATTTACCACTGTCATGAAGTATACAATGTGTCACAAGAAAACAATCTCAGAATGGCTTGGATAAGTAAAAGCGTTCTAAAGTTATTACCACATAAAGTCACATATGTCAGACTTGCAAAAATCGGCCTGGGATTTAAGGTGAAAAGTGGCCTGGTACTGAAAGGGTTAAAAGATACCAGAGAGGAGATCTAATAACCATGTATAAATATATCAGGGGTCAATACAGAGATCACCCCTATCATCTATTTATATGCCAGGGCTGTGACTGTGACAAGGGGACTTATCTATGTCTAGAGGAAATGTTTTTTTTACTGTAAGAGCAGAGAGACTATGGAGCTCTCTGCCACGGGGGAAGATGGGCTTGAACTCACTAAAAGAGTTTTAGAGGGGCCTGGATGTATTTCTGGAGTTAAATAATATCATAGGTTATACACACTAGTATTCTGGAGATTGGTAGTTGATCAAGGAAGTTATTCTGCCTGATTGTAGCTGGGAAGGAAATTTTCCCCCTAAAATTAGAAAAATTGGCTTCTACCACTTTTTTTTTTTTGCCTTCCTCTAGATGCACTTTGTAGAAAAAATAGACTCAAGTGGATGGACATATGTCTTTCTTCAGACTTACAAGCTATATTACTACATTACTATGTATGTTGATCTTTTTTCAGGATGCCAAGGGAGTCAAGAGCCAGACCACCACCAGTCTGAAGATCCTGAGAATAGATCGATTCCATGAAACCTGAATATCTGTGAATAACTGGAGTTAACATTTAGTTTTTGCTCCTATAGCATTTCCCAGATTCCAGCAATCTGTATGCAAACTGATACCATTTGTAGACGATCCGGAAGCAGATCTGTCTCACAAATGCATTGCAATACCGTTTTTAACTTTTTCACAAAACTGGATCCGTTTTTCCAGAACACTTGGGGCCGGATCCGGCATTAATGCATTTTAATGTATAATAATGCCGGATACGGAATTCTGGCAAGTGTTCCGGAATTTTGGAAGGAGAAAAAACCGCAGCATGCTGCTGTATTTTCTCCATCCAAAAACTGTACAATGACTGAACTGAAGATATCCTGATGCATACTGAACGGATTGCTCTACATTCAGAATGCATTAGGATAAAACTGATCATTTTTTTCTGGTATTAAGCCCCTAGGATGGAACTCGATACCGGAAAAGTTTAACGTAAGTGTGAAAGTACCCTAACATGGTTTCTTTTCATCTGATAAGTTTTAGAATTTGATTTTCTTACAAAACATTTTTCCCATATTATTATTATTTATTATTAAAGCACCATTAATCCCATAGCGCTGTACATATGATAAGCGGTGCACATACATAATACAGACAATTGCACTAAGCATAAACAAGACGAGTTACAAACTGGTACAGAAGGAGAGAGGGCCCTGCCCATGAGGGCTTAGAATCTACATGGAATGGGAGAAGGACACAGTAGATGAGGGTAAGGTTGGTCATGGCGGTATAGAGGCCGCAGGTTTACTGGTTGTAGGCTTGTCTGAAGAGGTGGGTTTTTAGGTTTCTTTTAAAGCAAGCATGTCAAACTCAAAGGCTAACATGGGCCAAAAAAAACAAAATTTAAGTTTATGTGGGCCGCATAAAAAAAAAAAAATCGTACATTTTCATAGAACAACATTGTTGTTTCATGACTGCTGACCCCCAACATCCCGTTGCCCAATAACACAAGTGAGACCTATATATATATATACAAATATTAAACTTCACTATAAGACGCACCTAGGTTTTTGAGGAGGAAAATAAGAAAAAAATATTTTTAACCAAAAGTTGTGCTTTTGGTGGTCTTTGAATTAATGGTGGTCTGTGCATGACACTATTATGGGGGATCTGTGGATGACGCACTGTCATGTGGGGGATCTGTGGATGGCACTGTTATGGGGGACCTGTGGATGGCACTGTTATGGGGGATCTGTGGATGGCACTGTTATGGAGGATCTGTGGATGGCACTGTTATGGGGGATCTGTGGATGGCGCTGTTATGGGGGATCTGTGGATGGCACTGTTATGGGGGATCTGTGGATGGCACTGTTATGGGGATCTGTGGATGGCACTGTTATGGGGGATCTGTGGATGGCACTGTTTTGGGGGATCTGTGGATGGCACTGTTATGGGGGATCTGTGGATGGTGCTGTTATGGGGGATCTGTGGATGGCACTGTTATGGGGGATCTGTGGATGGCACTGTTATGGGGATCGGTGGATGGCACTGTTATGGGGGATCTGTGGATGGCACTGTTTTGGGGGATCTGTGGATGGCACTGTTATGGGGATCTGTGGATGGTACTGCTATGGGGTGGGATATCTGTGGATGGCATTGTTATGGGGTGGGGGGATCTGTGGATGGCATTGTTATGGGGTGGGGGATCTGTAGATGGTGCTGTTATGGGGGATCTGTGGATGGCATTGTTATGAGGTGGGGGATCTGTGGATGGTGCTGTTATGGGGTGGGATATCTGTGGATGGTACTGCTATGGGGTGGGATATCTGTGGATGGCATTGTTATGAGGTGGGGGGATCTGTGGATGGAACTGTTATGGGGGGGATCTGTGGATGACACTGCTATATGTCATCCACAGATCCCCCTCATAACAGTGTCCCCCAATACACCGGCCCTCTGCTCACCGAAGTATTTATAAACGTGAATCCTTATCCTGTTATTAAGTTGAACTAACGCTGCCCTCTCCCATGTTCCCATGTTCCCCTGTATCCCCACAGCACTTACGAACACGCTTCCATAGCAGGCAGAGCGGACGGCACCAGTAACGTCACTCACTGACGTCGCGCGTCTGCTCCGCCTGCTTCATTCATAAAGTGGGCGGAGCAGGCGCTCGACGTCAGTGAGTGACGTTACTGCTGCCGTCCGCTCTGCCTGCTATTGAAGCTTAAGTAAGTGCTATGGGGGTACAGGGGAACATGGGAACATGGGAGAGGGCAGCGTTAGTTCAACTTAATAACAGGATAAGGATTCACGTTTATAAATACTTTGGTGAGCGGCGGGGCCCGGTGTAAGAGTACAGTGACCCGCCCCTAGTTACGGACTCCAGCCCCTCCTCTCTCCCGGCTCATACATAGCAGTCTGCGATGCTGCATCTTTGCCGGGCCGCAAAGATATTCATTGCGGGCCGCATGTTTGACACCCATGTTTTAAAGGATTCCACATTAGGCGAGAGTCTGATATGTTGAGGTAGCAAGTTCCAGAGTATGGGGGATGCATGGGAGAAATCTTGAAGGCGATTGTGGGAAGAGGTGATAAGAGGAGAGGAGGAGGTCTTGTGAGGATCGGAGATTGCGTGTGGGGATGTGTTGGGAAAGTAGCTCAGAGATGTAGGGAGGGGACAGGTTGTGGACGGCTTTGTATGTATTTGTTAGTATTTTGAACTGAATTCACTGGGAAGTGGGGAGCCAGTGAAGAGTTTGGCAGAGGGGAGAGGCAGAGGAGTAACAGGGTGAGAGGTGGATTAGTCGGGCAGCAGAGTTAAGGATAGATTGGAGGGGCGCGAGAGTGCTAGATGGAAGACCACAGAGGAGAATGTTGCAGTAGTCTAGGCGGGAGATGATGAGGGCATGTACAAACATTTTTGCAGATTCAAAGTTAAGGAAAGCGAGGATGCGGGAGATGTTTTTGAGTTGGAGGCAGCAGGTGGTGGAAAGGGCTTGGATGTGTGGTTGGAAGCAGAGGGCAGAATCCAAGGTCACTCCAAGGCAGCAGACTTGTTTGACCGGGGAGAGTGTGCAGCCATTGATCGAGGGGTTGAGCAAGATGGGGGAAATACGATGAATTCTGTTTTATCCATGTTAAGTTTTAGGAAGTGAGAGTAGAAGAAGGATGATATAGAAGATAGACATTGTGGGATTCTGGATAATAAGGTGGTGATGTATGGACCAGAGAGGTAGATTTGTGTGTCGTCAGCATAAGAGTGATACTGAAAGCCATGGGACTCTATGAGATGTCCCAGGCCAAAAGCATAAATAGAGAAGAGCAGGGGTCCTAGGACAGAGCCTTGTGGGACACCAACAAAGAGGGAATGAGGCGAGGAGGTGGTGTGAGAGTGGGAGACGCTAAACGTCCGGTATATGTGGTATGATGTGATCCAGGAGAGGGCCAGGTCAGTGATGCCAAGAGATGAGAGAGTTTGCAACAGAAGGGGGTGGTCGACAGTGTCAAAGACAGAGGACAGGTCAAGGAGAAGGAGTACAGAGTAATGTTTTTTGGTTTTGGCTGTTAGTAGGTCATTGGTGACTTTGGTAAGGGCAGTCTCAGTCGAGTGGTGGGAGCAGTTCCTTTACCGCCTCCCGACCGCCTAACGCAGGGATGCGTCCTGCGGGCGGCCGGTTTGTTCCTCGTAGACGCATCGGCGCGTCATCTCGCAAGTGCCGGGAAAAGTTGCGGGCCAGGAAAAGTTGCAGGAGAAGTTCGTCACCAGCCTGCCAGCCAATGATCAGCGCTGGCAGGTTGGTGACTTTTAAAAAATCAAATCACAAGCCATTTAACACATTATATTTATAAATATAATGTGTTAAATGGCTTCTGTGCTCTCTGCTGGGTTCTTTTCGTCGGTTGGTCCCAGCAGAGAGCACAGATCACTGTGAGTACACCAAGCACAACACATTTAGCCACAGATGACCCCCCCCCATCACCCCTTGATCACCCCTGTCAATCACTAGTGAAAGGGAAAAAAGTGATCAGTGTAAACTGTCACTTTTTTTTTTCACCAGTATTGACTGTTAGGTTTAGATTAGTTTAGGCCCCTTTGGTAGGTAGCTTCAGTTAGCGCCTAGCCCACCGCACCGCACCGCAGTCACAGATTCGCTGATTAGCGTATCGCTAATCAGCATTGGTACTTTTATAGTATCTGTAAGTGATCAGAACTGATCACAGTCAGATCTATAATAGTATTAGTGTCACCTTAGCTCGCCCTCCACCCAAAACGCAGTGTTTGCCCGATCAGGCCTGATCAGTCTGACCCAAAGTTCGGACGATGAGGTTGAGGTCCCTGATACCACCAGGCGTAACCGGCCCCGTGTTGCTAGACCACAGGTTGCGCAGGATCCGCTTCAAGAGCAGCAGAGTGGGGCTGGTGCTGTCGAATTACGTGGTGAGGCATACACCAGCAGCGCAGCCCATCCTGGACCTAGTACCAGCACTGCCGTAGAACATGGTGAAGTGGCGAGCACCAGAGGGGCAGTTGAAGCTGGTATGGTGGCACGTGCAGTAGTTCCCCCGTCGCAGCCACTGCACAGACAGGCCCGTAGAGCCCCTAGAGTCCCTGAGGTGCTGGCAAACCCTGATTGGCAGCCCCCATCTTCAGCCGCACCAGTAGATCCCCCTTTCACCGCCCAGTCTGGAGTTCGGGTTGAGACAGCTCAGATCGGATCGGCACTGGGGTTTTTTGAGCTGTTCTTCACTGCGGAGCTCTTTGACTTAGTCGTGGCAGGAAGAAACCGGTATGCCACTCAATTTATAGCCGCCAACCCGGGAAGCTTTTATGCCCAGTCTTTCCGGTGGAAACCCGTCCAAGTTTCCGAATTTCAAATTTTTCTGGGCCTTCTCCTCAACATGGGCCTGACAAAAAAGCATGAATTGCGATCATATTGGTCCACGAACCCAATTCACCACATGCCCATGTTCTCTGCTGCCATGTCCAGGACACGATTTGAGACCATCCTGCACTTTAGTGATAATAGCACCTCTCGTCCCAGAGGCCACCCAGCTTTTGACCGGCTCCACAAAATTCAGCCCCTCGTAGACCACTTTAACACCAAATTTGCTGATTTGTATACCCCTGAGCAAAACATCTGCATAGACGAGTCCCTGATACATTTTACCGGGCGCCTTGGCTTCAAACAATACATCAAAATCAAGCGCGCCCGGTATGGGGTCAAATTGTATAAGGTCTGTGAAAGGGCAACAGGCTATACGCACAAATTTTGTGTCTATGAGGGTAAAGATCAGACCCTGGAGCCGGTCGGTTGCCCTGACTACCTGGGGAGCAGTGGGAAGACAGTCTGGGACTTGGTGTCACCCTTATTTGGCAAGGGGTACCACCTTTATGTGGACAATTTGCCTCTCTTCAGGCATTCGTTTCTAGAACAGATTGGCTGCTGTGGCACCGCGCGACCTAGTCGCGGGGGCTTCCCCCAACGGCTCGTTACCACCCGTCTTGCAAGGGTGGAGAGGGCTGCCTTGTGTAACGAAGAACTGCTCGCGTTGAAATGGAGAGACAAGCGTGACGTTTACATGCTCTCCTCCATTCACGCAGACACAACAATCCAAATTGAACGAGCAACTGGAGTTATTGAAAAGCCCCTCTGTGTCCACAACTATAATTTGCTCATGGGAGGGGTGGACTTCAATGACCAGATGTTGGCTCCTTATTTACTCTCCCGCAGGACCAGACACTGGTATAAGAAGGTGTCTGTATACCTAATTCAATTGGCTATGTACAATAGTTTTGTTCTCTACAGTAAGGCTGGGAGAACAGGATCCTTCCTCAAATTTCAGGAAGAGATCATCGAGAACCTCCTGTATCCAGGAGGTTCCGTGGCCCCAACCACCAGTGTAGTGAGCCTTCTACACGAGCGACATTTCCCCAATTTCGTTGCTGGTACCTCAAACCAAGCGCCACCCCGAAAAAGATGTTGTGTCTGTAGCAGGAGTGGAATAAGGTGCGACACCCGCTATTTCTGTCCTGACTGCCCTGACCACCCTGCCCTATGCTTAGGGGAGTGTTTCCGGAAGTACCACACACAGGTACACTTAGTATAGGGATTGCGTGACACAGGACAGGCACACAGGGGTCTTAGGGCCCTTTCACACAGAGCTGCTGTAAACCTCTCCTTTCACCTGGGACAAAGTGCATAATGTACTTTGCCACATCTCTGGGCGATTTGTGCTTTGCACATTGTCCCATGGGGAAGGAGAGGTTTGCCCTATAAAGGTAAAAAAAAAAAAGAAATTACAGGTAAGCAAAAAAGTTCGAGTTCCAAAAATTCAATAAAGTTTATAAAAGTTAATGTTCTGTTTCAAATGTTATATAAAGTTAATGTTAATAAATTTATTGCGTTGCGGCCTGTTTTTTTTGTTTTGTTTTTTTACCTTCTAGGTGGACCAACCGATGAACCAGCTGCAGCACTGATGTGCATTCTGACAGAAGCATTGCGCTGCTGTCAGATTACACAAAAGTCGGTGTATGCGGCGCTGCAAGACGAGATTTCTCCTCTCCAGTAAAAAAGATACGTTTTCTGAGGCTTATGAGCTGAGGGGCGGTGTTCATATGCTTTGGCAAACACTTTGTATATAAAAAAGAAATAATAATAATTCCGGCAATGATTTATTCATCCACATCGATTGATGTGAATGGAGAAATCGGGTTTGCCAGGGCATACGGGCTGAGTGGGTTTGGATGTTGGGCGGAGCTCCGATGTCCTGGCAGACGCCTTTCCCCTCCTTTTTTTTTTTTGCACATTTTTTGGCAGAGACTTTTTCATCCACATTGATCGATGCGAATGAAGAAATCTGTGGCAGTCATTTTTTCTTTCAGCCCAGAGGCTGAACGAAAAAAAAAAATCTCATTACCCGTATGCTCAATATAAGGAGAATAGCAGAAACTCCTAATGCTGGCCATACATGTAATGATTGTGGAGACCCTCAAATGCCAGGCAGTACAAACACCCCACAAATGACCCCATTTTGGAAAGAAGACACCCTAAGGTATTCTCTGAGGGGCATATTGAGTCCATGAAAGATTGAACTTTTTGTCCCAAGTTAGCAGAAAGGGAGACTTTGTGAGAATAAACAAAAAAAAAAAATCAATTTCCGCTAACTTATGCCAAAAATCTTCTATGAACTCGCCATGCCCCTCGTGGAATAACTTGGGGTGTCTTCTTTCCAAAATGGGGTCACATGTGGGGTATTTATACTGCCCTGGCATTTTAGGGGCCCTAAAGCGTGAGAAGAAGTCTGGAATCCAAATGTCTAAAAATGCCCTGTGAAATCGTAAAGATACTCATTGGAATGTGGGCCCCTTTGCGCCCCTAGGCTGCAAAAAAGTGTCACACATGTGGTATCGCCGTACTCAGGAGAAGTAGGGCAATGCGTTTTGGGGTGTATTTTTACATATACCCATGCTGGGTGAGAGAAATATCTCTGTAAAATGACAACTTTGTATAAAAAAAAATGGGAAAAGTTGTCTTTTACAGAGATATTTATCTCACCCAGCATGGGTATATGTAAAAATACACCCCAAAATGCATTGCCCTACTTCTCCTGAGTACGGCGATACCACATGTGTGACACTTTTTTGCAGCCTTGGTGCGCAAAGGGAACCAAATTCCAATGAGTATCTTTACGATTTCACAGGGCATTTTTTACGCATTTGGATTCCAAACTACTTCTCACGCTTTAGATCCCCTAAAATGCCAGGGCAGTATAAATACCCCACAAGTAACCCAATTTTTGAAAGAAGACACCCCAAGGTATTTCGTGAGGGGCATGGAGAGTTCATGTAAAATTTAATTTTTTGTCACAAGTTGAGAATATGAGACTTTGTAAGAAAAAAAAATAATAATCTTTTTCCGCTAACTTGTGACAAAAAATAAAAACTTCCATGAACTCACTATGCCCATCAGCGAATACCTTAGGGTGTCTACTTTACGAAATGGGGTCATTTATGGGGTGTTTCTACTGTCTGGGCATTGTAGAACCTCAGGAAACATGACAGGTGCTCAGAAATTCAAAGTGCGTAAATTCACATTTTTGCACCATAGTTTGTAAACGCCATAACTTTTACCCAAACCAATAAATATACACTTATTGCATTTTTTTAATCAAAGACATGTAGAACAATAAATTTAAAGAAAAATTTATATAGAAATGTAGTTTTATTTTAAAAATTTTACAACAGAAAGTGAAAAATTTCATTTTTTTGCAAATTTTTTTGTCAATTTGAATTAATATAAAAAAAAGTAAAAATGTCAGCAGCAATGAAATACTACCAAATGAAAGCTCTATTAGTGAGAAGAAAAAAAGGTAAAATTCATTTGGGTGGTAAGTTGTATGACCAAGCAATAAACCGTGAAAGTAGTGTAGTGCAGAATTGTAAAAAGTGGTCTGGTCATTAAGGGGGTTTAAGCTAGGGGAGCTGAGGTGGTTAAGTTCTGCTTTAGATATAAAACATTTCCCACATTCTGAGCACGAAAATAGCTTCTCTCATGTGTGACTTCTCTCATGTCTAACCAGATTTGACTTATCTGAAAAACTTTTCCCACATTCTGAACATGAATAGGGTTTCTCTCCTGTGTGAATTCTCTCATGTGTAACAAGATTAGATTTTTATTTAAAACATTTCCCACATTCTGAACATGAAAATGGCCTCTCAGCTGTATGATTTCACTCATCTGTAATAAGATACGATTTTTGTTTAAAACATTTCCCACATTCTAAACATGAGTATGTTTTCTCTGCTGTGTGATGTTTCTTGTGTGTAACAAGATGAGATTTATTTGTAAAGCACTTCCTACATTCTGAACAAGAGTATGGCATTCTCATTGTGTGAATTCTCTCATGACTAACAAGTTTTGATTTCTGTGTAAAAGATTTTTCACATTCTGAACATGAATATGTTTTTCTTCATGTGTGACTTCTCTCATGTTTACGAAGATTTGAATTCACTGTAAAGCACTTCCCACATTCTGAACATGAATATGGCTTCTCTCCTGTGTGAATTCTAGCATGAATAACAAGACTTGGTTTATCTATAAAGCATTTCCCACATTCTGAACATGAATATGGTTTCTCACCTGTGTGAATTCTCTCATGTTTACGAAGATTTGATTTCTCTGTAAAGAACTTTCCACATTCTGAACATGAATATGGCTTCTCTCCTGTGTGAATTCTCTCATGAATAACAAGACTTGGTTTATCTATAAAGCATTTCCCACATTCTGAACATGAATATGGTTTCTCACCTGTGTGAATTCTCTTATGTTTAACAAGATTTGATTTATTTGTAAAGCACTTCCCACATTCTGAACAGGAATACGGCTTCTCTCCTGTGTGAATTCTCGCATGTTTAGCAAGAACTGATTTTTTATTAAAACATTTCCCACATTCTGTACATGAGTATGGCTTCTCTCCTGTGTGAATTATTCCATGTTTAACAAGATCTGATTTTTGATAAAAACATTTCTCACATTTTGAACATGAATATGTTTTTTTTCCTGTGTGACTTCTCTCATGTCTAAGAAGATTTGATTTCTCTGTAAAGCACTTCCCACATTCTGAACATGAATATGGTTTCTCGCTTCTGTATGTAGAAATGCCTGCGCTTTCTGAAAACTCTTTACCACACTGGAACCTTTTACCCCCTTTCTGACCTGTACTTGTGGTAACAATCTGTGATCGGTCAGGAGAAGGTTCCTCATAATTAGAGGGATTATAGAACAGATCTGTATTGTGAAGTCCAAAATGTACATTGACGTTTTCTCCTGAAGAGCACTGCATGATATCTTCATCTTCTGCTTTATAATTTTGTGATAACATGATGTTTTCTCCAGAATTCTTACTGGGATTTTCTGTTAAGATAAAAAAATTAAAATAAATTCCAAACCGCAGGGAAAACATATAACATTCCTATTAGGCTGGAATTAAGATCCAGCAGTAACTACAGGTTGAAAAAATTACACATGTAATTTCAGCCTTATAAAGCTTTCTATACACTGACAAAGTTCAGGATTCTGATCAGTCCCCACATTCCTGAACACAAACTGCATTATTGACTAGATCTCTCAGGTGGATTCCCCCCCAAAAATTTTTTATAATGCCCATCTAAAGCTTAATTGTCAAGCACTTTTCAGTGCACCTCCTCCACTGCTGCTACTGAACTTTCACACATGCTCAGTACAAGCTTCATTTTTCCTGGTTCTGCACTGAGATCCTCCATTTTCCAGCAGCCGTTTCAGTTGGAATTGCAGCTTCTAATTCCATCTACTGCTTATTTTCCTGCAGCCTGTACTGACGTTGTCTGAGCTCCGATCATTATTTGGCAGCCTCCAGTCTCTTCCGACGTAAGGAATCCCTTTTTGTCTTCTGAAGGGTCCTCGCTAGGGATTGGCGGCCTCCAAGATGGCGATTGCACGTTGGATTCGATCTGCAACTGCTGAAACATACCGCGCTGGAGCAGGATTCCGCCCTTAGGTGTCACGGCTCCCTCGGAGGAATCATGCTTTGGCTGCTCAGTTGTGTAGGGAGGCTACTGGTCCTCCATACACACATTCACAAAAATTTACCAGGTGCATACTTTTTCATCGGCGGTCCCTGCGACAGTTCTTAGATGCCTGCATGGACGCTTGATTCCATGGGTCTGTGGTTTTTCTCTCCCTGTGGACTGCTTTTGGACGTCCCACGGTTCCTGTGTCGCCCAATGAATATGGGCGAGAAAAGGAGATTTTTGTATAACTTACCAGTAAAATCTCTTTCTCGCTCTTCATTGGGGAACACAGCACCCATCCAGTATTATTGTCCGGCCACTGTTGTGGCTGTTGCTGGTTTGAACCCTGTTTGGTCCTTTGACATGGGTGGTTTTCCACGTGTTTTTCTTTGGTTGGCTTGCTTCTCCTACTGCTTGTACACAAACTGAAGCTCTCTCTCCAGGCTGGAGGGGGTATAGCTCCCAGGGGAGGAGCTAACAGCTTTTACTAGTGTCAAAGCCTCCTAGAGGACATAGCTATACCCACGGTTCCTGTGTCCCCCAATGAAGAGCGAGAAAGAGATTTTACTGGTAAGTTATACAAAAATCTCCTTTTCCCCCTGCACCAGCAACTTCTCCTAAACATCCTCCCCACCAGTCGTAGCTCCTCATCCTCCACCTTCCTTCTCCATGCAACTTCATCCATGTGGGTCCTCAACAGCTACAGGGCGGTGATCAAGAGGTGTAAGCTGTTCTACTTTCAACATCTCTTGTGGAATCAGTATGAGCTTTTGCTCCAATATCAAGATCAGGGATGACCTAGTTGATCTCGATGTTTTCTCTACTCTCACATCTGGCGGTAGCTTTGAGAGGCCGGAGAACTCGACCCATGTCCCTGATAAGTTGCAATTGCCTAAACTCACAGTAACACATGCGTCCTGCTGCGGTGGTCTGGTGCATGATGTCATCATTAAGCAGTCTACACGAATATCGCAGTGCCAATACGACACCTATTTACTATCTGTCAGGTCAATAAATCCCTATGATTATGTTTAACTTATAAGGCAAATGCAGGGCCCTAACATGATGTTAAAAGAAAAATACAAATGTGATAGCACTCTACATCCAGCAATTTACATCCATGCTGGATGAGGCATTGGTGTACATTTTGGCCAAAGCGTAGTAAGCCACTCACCACGTCAAGGTCGCCTCTATTTGAGTGGTCCCTAACACTAGTTCCTACCTGTTTATGGGCCATGACAGCCACACAAAATCCAGGGAATGCAGGTCAGCGTGCACGCCAAGCACACACTGCTTTTAACCCCATCCGGTGCCATTACAGCTTTCATCGGATCCAGGGATGCAAGTACCAACATGCACGCTGAGCCCACCATATACTTCTCCTGGAGCCAAATGGCTACTGGTAGGTTCTATATAAGCAGACTCAGTTTTATACTGACTTTAAAACCAGCCTCCAGGACAGATTGACTGGTCAGGTGTGCATGACTCCAAGGAGATCGCCACGCCTCCAATATATACTACAAAGAAAAAATGTGGGGGATTGAGTCAGCACAACCTGTATGTGGTGCACATCACTATGGCGAAATACATATACAAACGAAAAATACAAATGTGATAGCACTCTACATCCAGCAATTTGCCTCCATGCTGGATGAGGCATTGGTGTACATTTTGGCCAAAGCGTAGTAAGCCACTCACCACGTCAAGGTCGCCTCTATTTGAGTGGTCCCTAACACTAGTTCCTACCTGTTTATGGGCCATGACAGCCACACAAAATCCAGGGAATGCAGGTCAGCGTGCACGCCAAGCACGCTTGGATGTAGAGTGCTATCACATTTGTATTTTTCGTTTGCATATGTATTTCGCCATAGTGATGTGCACCACATACAGGTTGTGCTGACCCAATTCCCCACATTTTTTCTATGATGTTAAAAGAGCCTGTAGATTTGCGTAGCTCCTCTATTACATGCACACACGTGTTTATACTGCATGACAGGTCTTAGCTTGTGATATAAGAGGCTGGTGCTCCTCCATTACATGTCACTGCACACACATGTATACACTGCACATGACGGCTCTTACCTTGTGATATAAGAGGCTGGTGCTCCTCCATTACATGTCACTGCACACACATGTATACACTGCACATGACGGCTCTTACCTTGTGATATAAGAGGCTGGTGCTCCTCCATTACATGTCACTGCACACACGTGTATACACTGCACATGACGAGTCTTACCTTGTGATATAAGAGGCTGGTGCTCCTCCATTACATGTCACTGCACACACGTGTATACACTGCACATGACGGGTCTTACCTTGTGATATAAGAGGCTGGTGCTCCTCCATTACATGTCACCGCACACACGTGTATACACTGCACATGACGGCTCTTACCTTGTGATATAAGAGGCTGGTGCTCCTCCATTACATGTCACTGCACACACGTGTACACACTGCACATGACGGGTCTTACCTTGTGATATAAGAGGCTGGTGCTCCTCCATTATATGTCACTGCACACACGTGTATACACTGCACATGACGGCTCTTACCTTGTGATATAAGAGGCTGGAGCTCCTCCATTACATGTCACTGCACACACGTGTACACACTGCACATGACGGCTCCTACCTTGTGATATAAGAGGCTGGTGCTCCTCCATCATGACCTCCTTGTACAGATCCTTGTGTCCTTCTATATACTCCCACTCCTCCATGGAGAAATAGACAGCGACATCCTGACACCTTATAGGAACCTGACAACACAATGACACTGTCATCACCCAGACCCCTCCAGTGCTGTTACTGGAGAATTTCCCAGCATTCCCAGCACTGTCACCTCTCCAGTCAGCAGCTCCATCATCTTGTGGGTGAGTTCTAGGATCTTCTGCTCATGTATCAGGGGGGGAGGCTCTGTGATGGGGAGAGGGGTCCTGCTCCGCCCTCCTGACTCCTGGAGATGGATGATGGGAGTCACACAGTCCCCCGATGTCTTCTTCACTATTGTGTACTCCTGTGGATGAAGAGGGAAACAATACTTACAGAAGATCTGTCAGCAGGCTCAATACTACTACTCCAGGTATACTGGCTGGTAGGGATGACCCTGCTAACTAAAATGATACCTGTCTTGTGAAAATCAAGTGCAGTATTTCCGCCCCTCTGTGCACTGAAGACCTCGTTTGCATAAAGAATAAACGTTTTTGTTCTCAGGAACGCGGGAAGTCATTTTAATTAGCAGGATCAACCCAACCAGGCAGTATGACTGATTATTAAGGTAGCCATGGTCTTTCCTCCTATTGTCATCTTCTATATGTCTATATAGCTGGTCAACTAGTTACATAGCTAGTATGGTTAAAAAACAGCATAAGTCCCTGAAGTTCACCAAGGGATGGGTTGAGAACTGAATTTTAGGAAAGAGGAGTGAGAACCAGATTTCTACACAGTTTACACAGATAAGCCTCATTCACACGTCAGTGTTTGGTCAGTGATTTCCATCAGTGTTTGTGAGTTAAAACCAGGATTGGAGCCTCCACAGACATAAGGTATAAGGGAAAGATCTGCGCCTGTTCTGTATTTAGAGCCGCACCTGGTTTTGGCTCACAATCACTGACCGAACCCTGACGTGTGAATGAGGCTTTACATATTGTTGGGAACTTTGTTTGGATGTACTACAACCCTCATTTTGCAATTCAGTAATGAGAGACTTGTTTATTTTCTACAACTGGCCCGGGTACTGATTCCAGCACCATTCGCCGGCCACTGCACCTACATCTCCTGTCATGCACCCACATCAAACTCACAATAGCAAGGGGACCCCAACTACCATCAAGCAGGACTCCCAACCTCAGGGTGTGACCTGAGGGAACAAAGGGTGCGCCCTCCTATCACTGCCGTGGCCCCAGAAAGCATCAGTGTGAGAACTGCCATTGTGAACAACTGTTGCAGCCAGAATCACTACCACTCCCATCCTCAGGTCCTCAGAGCAGAGAATGGGAGTGCCTGGCTTGTGGCACATTTATTTATACATATAGGTTAATCATGTCCCGTCTTAGAAGCCTCTATGCAAGACTATAAAAAAATATTTTTTTCAAATCTTTCCTCTGTTGTGCTTTTTCATAAGTGTATAAAACATTTATCTAAGTATCCTAGTTATAGTGGATTTGATTATATACCTATAAGAGGCCATATTGTTATATGTATGTATTTTAAAGATGGCCGAGAGAAGTTCATGGAAAGGTCACTGTTAATATTATTATTATTTATTATTATTATTAATTATTAAAGAGCCATTCATTCCATAGCGCTGTACATATGATAAGCGGTGCACATACATAATACAGACAATTGCACTAATCATAAACAAGAAGAAAATGGATTCTGGTCCGCGCTTCTCCCAGCAAACACGTAGCCACTTGTGCACACAAGAAAAAGTTGATTTATCACAGACAGACGCCCTGTTCACCGCTCCATGCTGCCCAGCGAAAATTCATACACTCCAGCACCTTCAAAGAAACGGCAACATAGTGCAGCATCCACGGTACTTATAAATGAAATTCTATTTATTGTACTCACAAACAAGCACTTGATATCAGCATTAAAATATTTAGTCAGTCCGCTGTCCGCCCGACCCGGGTTTCGCCCAATGGCTTCGTCAGGGGCTCTACATAGCATAACACCGACACCTATTTAAGTCCTCCATTAAACACTTCCGTGTCAAACCTCCTATGTCAGGGGTCAATCTTTTTTTTTTTTTACCTATTGGGAAGCTAATTAAAAACTACCTATATAAAAACCTACATTGCTGCTCTAATATCCCAATCAATATTCAACCCATTTGGTTGGAGGGTGCCTATGTCAAATGGGTTGAATATTGATTGGGATATTAGAGCAGCTATGTAGGTTTTTATATAGGTAGTTTTTAATTAGCTTCCCAATAGGTAAAAATATAGCTATAGAAGTAGGGAACGGTAATTGCTTGAAAACTGTGAATAATTAAGTGTTTTTTCTATTTAATATGTTTTTATAGAGGATTTTTATGATGAAATTATGTTCGATTTTATAACATTAACTTTTATGTATATTAATTGTGCATGTTTAAATGTTGTATAATGGAGATATAGTCACCTAATTGTCCGAAAGAAAAAAAAAAAAAGATTGACCCCTGACACAGGAGGTTTGACACGGAAGTGTTTAATGGAGGACTTAAATAAGTGCCGGTGTTATGCTATGTAGAGCCCCTGACGAAGCCATTGGGCGAAACCCGGGTCGGGCGGACAGCGGACTGACTAAATATTTTAATGCTGATATCAAGTGCTTGTTTGTGAGTACAATAATTTCATTTATAAGTACCGTGGATGCTGCACTATGTTGCCGTTTCTTTGAAGGTGCTGGAGTGTATGAGTTTTCGCTGGGCAGCATGGAGCGGTGAACAGGGCGTCTGTCTGTAATAAATCAACTTTTTCCTGTGTGCACAAGTGGCTACGTGTTTGCTGGGAGAAGCGCGGACCAGAATCCATTTTCTTCTACTATTACATACAGGAGAGAGGACCGGCTCCTGTCATCTGGACTGCTGCCATCATTAATAATCTTTTGGGGTATACACGGACTACAGTTTTCTACTGTTGTCTTGTTTATGATTAGTACAAAACAAAGCAAGTTACAAACTGGTACAGAAGGAGAGAGGGCCCTGCCCGTGAGGGCTTACAATCTACATGGTATAGGAGAAGGACACAGTAGTTACGGGTTAAGTTGGTCATGGCGGTATAGAGGCAACAGGGTCACTGGTTGTCGGCTTGTCTGAAGAGGTGGGTTTTCAGGTTTCTTTTGAAGGATTCCAATGTAGGTGAAAGTCTGATATGTGCGGGTAGCGAGTTCCAGAGTGTGGGGGATGCACAGGAGAAATCTTGGAGTCGATTGTGGGAAGAGGCGATAAGAGGAGAGGAGAGAAGGAGGTCTTGTGAGGATCGGAGAGTGCGTGTGGGCAGAGGCGTATCTATCGCGAGGCAAACAAGGCATTTGCCTGGGGCGGCACTTGCCAATGGGGCGGCAAAATGCCTTGTTTGCCTAGTTAGTTAACGTACACAAATACTTGCCGATCGATCCGATCCTTCACTATGCCGCTGCGAGCGGCAGCATCGCCGGCGCCGCATAGTGAAGGAGTGACTTACCACTTACCTCCTCCTCCCTCCTCCTCCCGACCCCAGGTGTTTCCGGAATTTTTACCTACCCGGCCTTGCTACCCACGTCACTTCCAGTAGTGACGTGGGAGGTGCGTCTCTTCCCTCCGCTCCTGACTGGCTCTGCTGGGGGTTTGACGGTGCAGGCCCCGTAGCAGAATATTCCGGCCCAGTGCGCATGCCCGAAGCGCAGTAGGAGCCGTAGTAGCAGAAAATTCTGGCTCCTACTGCGCCTGCGCCGAGTCGTCTTATTTGCGCATGTGCAGTGGGTCAGAATATTCTCAACACAAGCGGCAGCCACAGCCAGCCGGGAAAAGTCTGCCCAGACGGTCGACCCGCTCCCTCCTCACACAGTTGGCCACTTTGCCTGACTCCTGGCAGTATAAAGTCTCCTTGAGGCTGCCCCATACAGTATAAGGTCTCCTTGAGGCTGCCCCATACAGTATAACATCTCCTTGAGGCTGCCCCTATACGGTATAAGGTCTCCTTGAGGCTGCCCCATGCAGTACAACGTCTCCTTGAGGATGCCCCATGCAGTACAACATCTACTTGTGGCTGCCCTATACAATATAACGTCTCCTTGTGGCTGCCCCATACAGTATAATGTCTCCTTGTGGCTGCCCCATACAGTATAACGTCTCCTTGAGGCTGCCCCATACAGTATAACGTCTCATTGAGGCTGCCCCATACAGTATAACGTCTCCTTGAGGCTGCCCCATACAGTATAACGTCTCCTTGAGGCTGCCCCATACAGTATAACGGTCTCCTTGTGTTTTTTTTCTTTTAAACGGGTATTTATCGCGATATATATCTTTATCGCAATAAATTTCTTAATATTGTTATGCAAAACAGGAATGGGTGGAGCCTAAAGAGGAAGGGGTGGGGTTTACAAAGGAAGGGGTTTGGCCATGACAGGAAGGGGTGGGTCAAATTTATATTAGGGGGGGTGCCCGAGTTTAGTGTCGCCTAGGGCAGCACAAAACCAAGATACACCACTGCGTGTGGGGGTGTATCGGGAAAGTAGCTCAGAGATGTAGGGAGGGGACAGGTTATGGACGGCCTTGTATGTATTTGTTAGTACTTTGAAGTGAATTCGCTGGGCAATGGGGAGCCAATGAAGGGATTGGCAGAGGGGAGAGGCAGAGGAGTAATAGGGTGAGAGGTGAATTAGTCGGGCAGCAGAGTTGAGGATAGATTGGAGGTGTGCGAGAGTCCTAGATGGAAGGCCACAGAGGAGAATGTTGCAGTAGTCTAGGCGGGAGATAATAAGGGCATGTACAAGAATTTTCGCAGATTCAAAGTTAAGGAAAGCACAGGTTTTTTTTTGGAGGCGGCAGGTGGTGGAAAGGGCTTGGATTTGCGGTCGGAAGGAAAGGGCAGAATCCAAGGTCACTCCAAGGCAGCGGACTTGTTGACCGGGGAGAGTGTGCAGCCATTGATCATAATAGATAGGTCTGTTGGGGGGGTTGAACAAGATGGGGGAAAGATTATGAATTCTGTCTTATCCATGTTAAGTTTTAGAAAGCGAGAGGCGAAGAAGGATGATATAGAAGATAGACATTGTGGGATTCTGGATAGTAAGGTGGTGATGTCTGGACCAGAGAGGTAGATTTTTGTGTCGTCAGCGTAGGAGTGATACTGAAAGCCATGGGACTCTATGAGCTGTCCCAGGCCAAAAGTGTAGGTAGAGAAGAGCAGGGGTCCTAGGACAGAGCCTTGCGGGACACCAACAGAGAGGGAATGAGACGAGGAGGTGGTGCGAGAGTGGGAGATGCTAAACGTCCGGTCTGTGAGGTATGATGTGATCCAGGAGAGGGCCACTTCGGTGATGCCAAGAGATGAGAGAGTTTGCAACAGAAGGGAGTGGTCAACAGTGTCGAAGGCAGAGGACAGGTCAAGGAGAAGGAGGACAGAGTATTGTTTCTTGGTTTTGGCTGTCAGTAGGTCATTGGTGACTTTGGTAAGGGCAGTCTCGGTCGAGTGGTGGGGTCGGAAGCCAGATTGTAAGCGGTCAAAGAGGGAGCAGGAGGAGAGGTGGGAGGACAGTTCTGAATGGACATGTTGTTCAAGTAGCTTTGAGGCATACGGAAGAAGTGATATGGGGCGATAACTGGACAAGGAAGATGGGTCAAGTGAAGGCTGTTTGAGGATGGGTGTAATGGTAGCATGTTTAAAAGCAGAGGGGAAGACACCAGAGTTTAGTGATAGGTTGAAGAGATGAGTTAGGGCTGGGATAAACACTGTGGTGAGGTTAGGGATGAGGTGGGATGGGATTGGGTCAAGTGCACAGGTGGTCAGATGAGATTTGGAGAGTAGAGTGGAGAGTTTTTCTTCTGTAATGGTGGAGAAGTGGGTTTTGGGAGAAGAGGACTGAAACGTTTTGTAGAAAGTCTGTGGTGACTGTGTAGTAAAGCTTTCTCTGATGTTGACTATCTTTTGTTAGAAATATTTGGCAAAGTCCTCAGCTGAGAAGAGGGGAGAGGGTGGGGGCGCTGGGGAACGAAGAAGGGAGTTAAAAGTGCTAAAATGTTGTTTAGGGCTGTGTGACAGGGAAGATATGAGAGATAAGTAGGCCTGTTTTGCATCAGCGAGTGAGGATTTAAATATGAGGAGGGATTGCTTGTATGCGGTGAAATGATCTTTAGAATGGGAGTTTTTTGGTCAGGTTGGTGTGCCAGGGTTGTCTGTTGGTTTTTCTGGTTTTGTTGTGTGTGAGGGGGGCAACAGTGTCCAGAGCTGTACTTATTGTGTTTTTAATAAGATTTCTTCTCATGGATGTACCAGTCTGAACAGAGGCCTTCTTGTCTCCTTATGGATTTATGACAGGAGATAAGGATGGTCTCTAGACGCAGCTGGTGCTAATAACCTCTACAGTTTGGTGTTTATTAATGAAGCAGAAAATCTGTGATATCTATATACGCTTATAATCAACGTTAGTTTTGGATAAGAAAATCAATGTTTTTATTTTTGTTGTCCCTATGTATTATATTTACTGTATGTCAATTTGTCTTTTTTATAGTACATCTAAATCAGCTGTGACATTTTGAGATCCAACTATGAAATATAGGAGATCTGGATTCTGGATACAAATATTAACAATGGAACAATAGGAACTTACAGTATTATTTTAGTACCTATACATACTGTATGTGATATCCTTTCGGTCTGCATATCATGTTGGCATACTGCGGTGACTTTAGGATGCACTACTGATGATTGTACCTATGAATGATCATGTATTTAGCACTTTATATGGGGGGGTAGTTGTTTGGTCAAACACTCAGTGTCGTTGTCTATATTGCACATTTGCACTTTAGTATATGGTTTTGGTAAATGTTTATCACCCTCTTTTTTATACACTACGTGCAGAATTATTAGGCAAATTAGTATTTTGACCACATCATCCTCTTTATGCATGTTGTCTTACTCCAAGCTGTATAAGCTCGACAGCCTACTACCAATTAAGCATATTAGTCAGCCACTGAGTCAGCCACTGAAGAAGGAGTCGTAGCCCACTCCGAAACGCGTATGGTAACTAATCCCATGAGACAAGAGTACACAAGAGGAGAATAAGCGCTTCAAGAAAGGAATCGGTGAACCTGTGTTTTGTTACAAAGAAAAGCTGGATACCTGTCTTTCTTCATTGAGATCTATTCCACTGGTGAAAACTAACCGTGCGTACAACGAACATACAGCGCAGAAGGTATCTGTTCCCAGGCGATCTCCAAGACAGCACAGCTGCATGTAATCACAGAGGATCCTGAAAGTTTTTTCATTATTTCTGCAATTTCATTATACTGCAACCTACAAAAGACCTTTCTGCAGCAAGCCAAATACCGCATCATACCGCAACCTATTAAAGAGCTTCACCACACGTGGGACGCCACGAGTGATATAGCAAAAAACGGTATTACCCAAAAACAGTGAGTAAAAACTATTCCGGTATATTTCTACAATTAGGCAGCATTTTATGTGCGGTATTACTGCGATTAGGAGAAGTGGCAACTAAACCACAAACATATACAAGTGACTATTTCCAAATACTACATCAGATCATCGGACCGAGTCTCCCATGTACATTATTCCCTTCTGGGATACCACTTGGGGCAATTAACCCTTAGGAGAGACTGTTGCATACAGAATTTTGTTTATAACCCAGATTATACAAATTTGTTTATAACCCAGATTATATTATTGACTGTGTTTTAGGAATTTTATAATTTATGTTTTTAGTAAATTTTAATACTATATGTGTCACGGATGGTGTACAGGAAACAAGACAATGCAATATAATCACTGACTCACTGGATCCACAACTAAGGAACAAAAGGGAGACCCCTGCATGAGACCTGCCACTCTCCCTGACTGCTCAGCCTATGCGAACACCCCAAAGGTGGATGGGCGCATATCCATGTACCTCGGCTATCTAATACCTGAAGACCCTACAATAGTGAGGGGACACGACCACCGGCTCCCTACACTAGACACGGAGGGAGTCAGGGTCTCCTGAAATGCAGCAGACAGAAAATCACAAATAAAGGAACAGCACTTATCTTGCAGAGGACTGGGAAATAGGAACAGCATGCACACACACTCCAGGAAGTTGTATAAGCCGCACACTACTGCATTATGGGGAGGCACTTAAAGGGAAGCAATCAGTCCAACTGCATGACAGCTGAGATAGACTAACGAGATGAGGAACTGAAACCAAAACAAAGAAACTCAAGGAGGAGGATCTGGAAGGCTCCTGTCAGAGCTTCTCAGCTGTCTGGTTGTGACAGTACCCCTCCCTCTACGAGTGGACTCCGGACACTCAGAGCCCACCTTCTCAGGATGGGACCTATGGAAAGCCCTGATGAGACGAGTGGCCTTCATGTCCGTCACTGGGACCCACATCCTCTCCTCAGGACCATAACCCTCCCAATGAACGAGGTAATGGAGGGAACCGCGGACAAGACGAGAATCCACAATCCTAGAGACCTGAAATTCAAGATTTCCATCAACCATAATCGGAGGAGGAGGCAAAGGCGAGGGTACAATAGGTTGAAAATAAGGTTTCAATAAGGACTTAGCTGAAAGTACTAGCTTCAAGTACTTCAAGTACTACATTAAGTACTAGTAAAGAGATATTGCAGCAGACTGAAGAGATTCAAGAGATACTGCAAGAGATTGGCTTAGAGTCTCCAACTGGCTCATCTGTGTTATTTTTGCTGATCATTGCTTGAGAAAAGGTAAGGAATTCGGTCAGCTGTTTGCTATTGTGCGTTTGCTAATGAGCCTAGCTCACTAAGGTGTTACATTTGTTGCTGGGGGAGGAGTTTGGGAAGGAGTGTGTGTATATATAGAGACAGACTCATTAGCTGGCCTAATTCATTAGCTGAAAGTACTAGCTTCAAGTACTACATTAAGTACTAGTAAAGAGATATTGCAGCAGACTGAAGAGATTCAAGAGATACTGCAAGAGATTGGCTTAGAGTCTCCAACTGGCTCATCTGTGTTGTTTTTGCTGATCATTGCTTGAGAAGAGGTAAGGAATTCGGTCAGCTGTTTGCTATTGTGCGTTTGCTAATGAGCCTAGCTCACTAAGGTGTTACATTTGTTGCTGGGGGAGGAGTTTGGGAAGGAGTGTGTGTATATATAGAGACAGACTCATTAGCTGGCCTAATTCATTAGCTGAAAGTACTAGCTTCAAGTACTACATTAAGTACTAGTAAAGAGATATTGCAGCAGACTGAAGAGATTCAAGAGATACTGCAAGAGATTGGCTTAGAGTCTCCAACTGGCTCATCTGTGTTGTTTTTGCTGATCATTGCTTGAGAAGAGGTAAGGAATTCGGTCAGCTGTTTGCTATTGTGCGTTTGCTAATGAGCCTAGCTCACTAAGGTGTTACATTTGTTGCTGGGGGAGGAGTTTGGGAAGGAGTGTGTGTATATATAGAGACAGACTCATTAGCTGGCCTAATTCATTAGCTGAAAGTACTAGCTTCAAGTACTACATTAAGTACTAGTAAAGAGATATTGCAGCAGACTGAAGAGATTCAAGAGATACTGCAAGAGATTGGCTTAGAGTCTCCAACTGGCTCATCTGTGTTGTTTTTGCTGATCATTGCTTGAGAAGAGGTAAGGAATTCGGTCAGCTGTTTGCTATTGTGCGTTTGCTAATGAGCCTAGCTCACTAAGGTGTTACATTTGTTGCTGGGGGAGGAGTTTGGGAAGGAGTGTGTGTATATATAGAGACAGACTCATTAGCTGGCCTAATTCATTAGCTGAAAGTACTAGCTTCAAGTACTACATTAAGTACTAGTAAAGAGATATTGCAGCAGACTGAAGAGATTCAAGAGATACTGCAAGAGATTGGCTTAGAGTCTCCAACTGGCTCATCTGTGTTGTTTTTGCTGATCATTGCTTGAGAAGAGGTAAGGAATTCGGTCAGCTGTTTGCTATTGTGCGTTTGCTAATGAGCCTAGCTCACTAAGGTGTTACATTTGTTGCTGGGGGAGGAGTTTGGGAAGGAGTGTGTGTATATATAGAGACAGACTCATTAGCTGGCCTAATTCATTAGCTGAAAGTACTAGCTTCAAGTACTACATTAAGTACTAGTAAAGAGATATTGCAGCAGACTGAAGAGATTCAAGAGATACTGCAAGAGATTGGCTTAGAGTCTCCAACTGGCTCATCTGTGTTGTTTTTGCTGATCATTGCTTGAGAAGAGGTAAGGAATTCGGTCAGCTGTTTGCTATTGTGCGTTTGCTAATGAGCCTAGCTCACTAAGGTGTTACATTTGTTGCTGGGGGAGGAGTTTGGGAAGGAGTGTGTGTATATATAGAGACAGACTCATTAGCTGGCCTAATTCATTAGCTGAAAGTACTAGCTTCAAGTACTACATTAAGTACTAGTAAAGAGATATTGCAGCAGACTGAAGAGATTCAAGAGATACTGCAAGAGATTGGCTTAGAGTCTCCAACTGGCTCATCTGTGTTGTTTTTGCTGATCATTGCTTGAGAAGAGGTAAGGAATTCGGTCAGCTGTTTGCTATTGTGCGTTTGCTAATGAGCCTAGCTCACTAAGGTGTTACATTTGTTGCTGGGGGAGGAGTTTGGGAAGGAGTGTGTGTATATATAGAGACAGACTCATTAGCTGGCCTAATTCATTAGCTGAAAGTACTAGCTTCAAGTACTACATTAAGTACTAGTAAAGAGATATTGCAGCAGACTGAAGAGATTCAAGAGATACTGCAAGAGATTGGCTTAGAGTCTCCAACTGGCTCATCTGTGTTGTTTTTGCTGATCATTGCTTGAGAAGAGGTAAGGAATTCGGTCAGCTGTTTGCTATTGTGCGTTTGCTAATGAGCCTAGCTCACTAAGGTGTTACATTTGTTGCTGGGGGAGGAGTTTGGGAAGGAGTGTGTGTATATATAGAGACAGACTCATTAGCTGGCCTAATTCATTAGCTGAAAGTACTAGCTTCAAGTACTACATTAAGTACTAGTAAAGAGATATTGCAGGAGATAGTCTGGAGGTAGGCTGGAAGGTGGAAACAATACAAAAAAAAAAAGGTAAGATTTGTTTGATTTAAAGTTACAAATTTATTTTTTTATTTTTTTCTCCTCTTTAAAATGGCAGACTTGGTTCAGTGCAGGAATTGTTGTGCATTTATTTCATGTTCCACTCTTTGGAGATTCGGATGCTGTCAGATCTGTAGACAGTTCTCCTTACTGCAGCAGGAAATTGCATTTTTGAAAGCTGAAATATTTAAATTATCTGTTAACCACTTCCCATCTGGGCCCTTTGCCCCCTTCCTGACCAGGCCAAATTTTGCAAAACTGACATATCTCACTTTATGTGGTAATAACTTTGGAACACCTTTATTTATCCAAGTCATTCAGAGATTGTTTTCTCGTGACACATTGTGCTTCATGATAGTCATAAATTTGAGTCAAAATATTTCACCTTTATTTATGAAAAAATCCCAAATTTACCCAAAAATTTGAAAAATTCGCAATTTTCTAAATTTCAATTTCTCTGCTTTCAAAACAGAAAGTGATACCTCATAAAATAGTTATTATTTAACATTTCCCATATGTCTACTTTATGTTGGCATCATTTTGGAAATGTCATTTTATTTTTTTAGGACGTTAGAAGGCTTAGAAGTTTAGAAGCAATTCTTCAAATTTGTAAGAAAATTGCCAAAACCCACTTTATAAGGACCAGTTCAGGTCTGAAGTCACTTTGTGGGGCCTACATAGTGGATACCCCCATAAATGACCCCATTGTAGAAACTACACCCCTCATGGTATTCAAAACCGATTTTACAAACTTTGTTAACCCTTTAGGCGTTCCACAAGAATTAAAGGAAAATGGAGATCAAATTTTTAAATTTCACTTTTTTGGCAGATTTTCCATTTTAATCAATTTTTTTCTTTAACACATCGATGGTTAACAGCCAAACAAAACTCAATATTTATTACCCAGATTCTGCGGTTTACAGAAACACCCCACATGTGGTCGTAAACTGCTGTATGGGCACACGGCAGGGCGCAGAAGGAAAGGAACTCCACATGGTTTTTAGATGCCATGTCCCATTTGAAGCCCCCTGATGCACCCTTACAGTAGAAACTCCCAAGAAGTGACCCCATTTTGGAAACTAGGGGATAAGGTGCCAGTTTTATTAGTACTATTTTTGGGTACATATGATTTTTTGATCATTCATTATAACACTTTATTGGGCAAGGTGACCAAAAAATTGGTTGTTTTAGCACAGTTTCTATTTATTTATTTTTACAGCGTTCACCTGAGGGGTTCAGTCAAGTGACATTTTTATAGAGCAGATTGTTACGGACGTGGCGATACCTAATATGTATACTTTTTCTCATTTATTAAAGTTTTACACAATAATAGCATTTTTGAAACCAAAAAATTATGTTTTAATGTGTCCATGTTCTGAGAGCTATAGTTTTTTTATTTTTTGAGAGATTTTCTTATGTAGGGGCTCATTTTTTGCGGGATGAGGTGACGGTTTTATTGGTACTATTTTGTGGGACATACGCATTTTTGATCACTTGGTGTTGCACCTTTTGTGATTCAAGGTGACAAAAATTGCTTGTTTTGACACAGTTTTTTTTTTTTTTTTTTTTTTTTTTTTACGGTGTTCACCCGAGGGGTTAGGTTATGTGATATTTTTATAGAGCTGGTTTTTACGGACGCGGCAATACCTAATATGTCTATTTTATTTTATTTTTTCTATTTTTTTTTTTTTTTTTTATTCCTTACTTGGGATTTTTTTTTTTTTTACATGTGAACCTTTTTTTTATTTTATTTTTTCAACACTTTATTTTATTTTTATTTTATTTTACACTTTTCGTCCCCCATAAGGTCATACAAGACCTCTGGGGGACATTTACTTCACTTTTTTTTTTTTTTTTCACTGTTGATTTCTCCTGTAACTGGGGCTGACATAGTAGCCCCAGTTACAGTGGAAATGCACCCCTATAGAGGCTGTACAGCAGCAATCCTGTCACATGACCGCCGGGCCGGAACAGGAAGCGCACAGCGCTTCCTGCTCTGCAGACACAGCGCTCGGTGAGCGCTGTGTCTGCAGCGATCGTGAAGGCAGGGACACCTGGGAACTGTCCCTGCCTTATCTCTGGGTTGCCCTGCTGTCACTGACAGCGGGCAACCCGATCAGCAGCTGCACGATTAGCGTGCAGCTGCTATTTCTGACAGGAGGTTTTAAAACGTGCTGTCAGAAATAGACGTCCACCCATAGGACGTTTATATCCTATGGGCGGACGTGAGGCGGTTAAACAAACTCCAGCTAGGACTGCTGCAATGCCACTGCCACAGAGGACCCCCAGAAATGGCAGATGGGTTAATGTAGGTTCTGGAAGTCTTAGAGTGGTGGATAGAAGACATGTCCCACAGTCGGTGGTTCTCCATAATTCATTTGCAGCACTCTCAGAATGTAAGGACAACATGGATATGGACTCAAGCACAGAGGGTGAGAAACCATCGACTCCTATGTCTAATGTATGCAACAAAAAAGATAAAGTGAAGTCTCAAAGGATGCAGCTGTTGCTGGGTGATTCAATCATAAGAAGTGTGGAGCTTAAAGAAAATGGTTTTGTGAGATGTCTCCCTGGGGCTACTGCTAGAAGAGATAGAAGACGTATTATTAATATTGTTAAGCAAGCAAAGCAGGAAGGGGACGTGGATGTTCTTGTCCATCTAGGGACAAATGACCTGGCTTGCAATGAAGTGTCAGAGGTGAAAAAATCTTTTATCACACTTGGTAATGACGTACAGGATTTTGCATCCACCATTTCATTTTCTGAAGTTCTGCCTGTGCATAATGTTCAGAATGATAGGCAGAGGCGCATAAAGGAGTTCAACATATGGCTTGGTAAATGGTGTCAAGAGCAAGGATTTGGCTTTGTTTCTCATGATAGCTCTACTTGGAATAGAAAGGAACTGTACAAAAAAGATGGTTTGCATCTTTCTCTCAAAGGAACAAATGTACTTAGTGAACAGCTCCAAGAATTTGCGAAAGAGTATTTAAACTAGGAAGGGGGGGCAAAAGAGTGAAAATAAAAGAGTCCAATTGCCCCCCGAAACAATGCCAGAACAGGTCAGAAGCACAGAGGTTAAGAAATGATAAGCTCAGAGTCCTGTCTACAAATGCTCGCAGTTTAGGTAAAAAAATCAATGAACTTGGGTCAATAATGGCATCTGAGAATGTAGATTTAGTGGAGACATGGTTTAATGAAAGAAATGACTGGGACATAACCATACCAGGGTACTCTTTATACAGAAGAGACAGAGAAGGCAAGAAAGGAGGAGGAGTGGCCCTGTATGTGAAAGATAGCATTAAATCTAACCTAATACAAGTTGGTGAGGCCAACATAGAGTCAGTTTGGGTTACGTTGCAGTTTGCTAACCATGCAGTAACTCGTGTAGGTGTGATATATAGACCACCTGGTCAAGTTAAAGAACTAGATGATCTACTAGTTGAAGAAATAGCTAAAATGACAATGAAAGGAGAAGTTATCATTATGGGAGATTTCAATCTTCCAGATATAAACTGGAAAACCAAAATAGCAAGTTCTACCAGGAGTACAGATATTCTAAATTCCCTACTGGGGTTATCTCTACAACAAGTGGTTGAGGAGCCAACCCGGAGGGAGGCCATTTTGGATTTGGTATTCACAAACGGGGATTCGGTATATGATGTAATTGTAGGCGAAACCTTGGGATCTAGTGATCACCAGTCAGTGTGGTTTAATATAAGAACTGTGAAAGAGTCCCACCACACAAAAACAAAAGGTTTAGATTTTAGAAAAACAGACTTTTCAAAAATGAAATTAGTCATAAATGAGTCCTTATCAGACTGGAACGGATTACATGGAGTCCAGGAGAAATGGGACTACTTAAAAGGTGCATTATTGAAGGCAACAGAAAATTGCATTAGACTCGTCAGTAAAAGCAAAAAAAGGAGGAGACCAATGTGGTACTCAGCAGAAGTGGCCCAAATCATTAAAAATAAAAAGCTAGCATTTTGTAATTATAAAAAAACCCAGAGCAATGAAGATAAGGAAATCTACAAGATTAGGCAGAGAGAGGCCAAGCAAGTTATAAGAACTTCTAAAGCGCAGGCAGAAGAAAAACTAGCTCAGTCTATAAAAAAAGGGGATAAGACATTCTTCAGATATATAAATGAAAAAAGGAAATTAAAACAAGGAATAACTAAGTTAAAAACAAAGGACGGAAGGTATGTAGAAGAGAATAAAGGGCTAGCCGACTGCCTTAATGAATACTTCTGTTCAGTTTTTACAAAAGAAAAAGGAGAAGGACCTCCACTAGAAAGAATGACTATTAAATCGTTTGATGCATGTATCTTTACAGAGGAAGATGTTCTAAGTTTGCTGTCTAAGGTGAAGACAGATAAGTCACAGGGGCCTGATGAGATACACCCAAAATTATTAAAAGAGCTTAGTGGTGAGCTGGCAAAACCGTTAACAGATTTATTTAACCAATCATTAGTAACAGGAGTCGTCCCGGAAGATTGGAAATTGGCAAATGTCGTGCCCATTCACAAGAAAGGTAGTAGGGAGGAATCGAGCAACTATAGACCAGTGAGTCTGACATCAATAGTAGGCAAATTAATGGAAACCCTATTAAAGGATAGGATTGTGGAACATCTAAAATCCCATGGATTGCAAGATGAAAAACAACATGGGTTTACTTCAGGGAGATCATGTCAAACAAATCTTATAGATTTTTTTGACTGGGTGAATAAAATAATAGACGGTGGAGGTGCAGTAGACATCGCATATCTAGATTTTAGTAAGGCTTTTGACACTGTCCCACATAGAAGACTTATCAATAAACTGCAGTCATTGAGCATGGACTCCCATATTGTTGAGTGGATTAGGCAGTGGCTGAGTGACAGACAACAGAGGGTTGTAGTCAATGGAGAACATTCAAAACAAGGTAATGTTACCAGTGGGGTTCCACAGGGATCTGTACTGGGACCGATTTTGTTTAATATCTTCATAAGTGATATTGCAAAAGGCTTCGCTGGTAAGGTTTGTCTTTTTGCTGGTGACACAAAGATATGTAACAGGGTTGATGTTCCTGGAGGGAAACGCCAAATGGAAAAGGATTTAGGAAAACTAGAAGAATGGTCAGAACTCTGGAAACTGAAATTTAATGTGGATAAGTGCAAGATAATGCACCTGGGGCGTAAAAACCCAAGGGCAGAATATAGAATATTTGACACAGTCCTGACCTCAGTATCTGAGGAAAGGGATTTAGGAGTAATTATTTCAGAAGACTTAAAGGTGGGAAGACAATGTAATAGAGCAGCACGAAATGCCAGCAGAATGCTTGGATGTATAGGGAGAGGTATAAGCAGTAGAAAGAGTGAAGTGCTTATGCCGCTGTACAGAACACTGGTGAGACCTCACTTGGAGTATTGTGCGCAGTACTGGAGGCCATATCTCCAGAAGGATATAGATACTCTAGAGAGAGTTCAGAGAAGAGCTACTAAACTAGTACATGGATTGCAGGATAAAACTTACCAGGAAAGGTTAAAGGACCTTAATATGTATAGCTTGGAAGAAAGAAGAGACAGAGGGGATATGATAGAAACTTTTAAATACATAAAGGGAATCAACTCGGTAAAGGAAGAGAGCATATTTAAAAGAAGAAAAACTACCACAAGAGGACACAGTTTTAAATTAGAGGGGCAAAGGTTTAAAAGTAATATAAGGAAGTATTACTTTACTGAGAGAGTAGTGGATGCATGGAATAGCCTTCCTGCAGAAGTGGTAGCTGCAAATACAGTGAAGGGGTTTAAGCATGCATGGGATAGGCATAAGGCCATCCTTCATATAAGATAGGGCCGGGGGCTATCCATAGTATTCAGTATATTGGGCAGACTAGATGGGCCAAATGGTTCTTATCTGCCGACACATTCTATGTTTCTATGTTTCTATGACTTATGAAAAACATTATGGATCTTCCAAGTCTGAGGAAGATCAAGATGGTAGGCAACAGGATTGATGACAGACAGGATCTTGTAAGGCCCAATAAACCTAGGACCCAACTTCCAGGTGGGAACCTTCAGTTTGATATTTTTGGTAGACAACCACACCAGATCACCAACATTCAGGTCCGGACCAGGCACACGTCTCTTATCTGCCACACGCTTATATCTCTCACTCATGCTCTTTAGATTATCCTGAATCTTTTGCCAAATAGATGACAAAGACGAGGAGAATCTGTCCTCATCAGGTAAACCAGAAGACCCCTCTCCCGAGAAAGTCCCAAACTGCGGATGAAACCCATATGCACCAAAAAATGGTGACTTATCAGAGGACTCCTGACGACGGTTATTTAAAGCAAACTCAGCAAGGGACAAAAAAGAACACCAATCCTCCTGATTATCCGCCACAAAACAGCGCAGATATGTCTCCAGATTCTGATTGACGCGCTCTGTCTGGCCATTCGACTGCGGGTGGAAAGCAGAAGAGAATGACAACCGAACCCCCAAGCGAGAACAGAAAGCCTTCCAGAATCTGGAAACAAACTGCGTGCCCCTATCAGAGACTATGTCTGAAGGAATACCATGCAATTTGAAAATGTGGTCAATAAATGCCTGCGCCAGCGTCTTAGCATTGGGCAAACCAGGAAAAGGGATGAAATGCACCATTTTGCTAAAACCGTCCACCACCACCAGAATCACAGTCTTCCCCGAGGAACGAGGCAAGTCCGTTATGAAGTCCATGGACAGATTTGTCCAAGGACGGGAAGGAATGGGTAAGGGAAGGAGAGGACCTGATGGCCGTGAATGAGGGACTTTGGCACGAGCGCAAGTCTCGCAAGCTGCCACAAAACCCTCAACCGACTTACGAAGCGCAGGCCACCAGAATCTCCGAGCGATGAGATCCAGTGTGGCTCTTGCCCCCGGGTGCCCAGCAAGGACCGTATCGTGGTGTTCCTTAAAAATCTTGTGTCTCAAAGCGAGAGGCACAAACAACCTCCCAGGAGGACAAAGATCAGGAGCCTCTGACTGGGCTGCCTGCACCTCTGCCTCCAATTCAGGAAAAAGAGCAGAGACCACCACACCTTCAGCCAAAATGGGACCCGGGTCTTCAAAATTCCCACCTCCCGGAAAACAACGTGACAGGGCATCTGCCTTCACATTCTTAACCCCAGGGCGGAACGTGACAACAAAATTAAACCTTGAAAAGAACAAAGACCATCTGGCCTGTCTCGGGTTCAGACGCTTGGCTGACTCCAAGTAGGCCAGATTTTTATGGTCAGTAAACACGGTAATAGGGTGTCTTGCTCCCTCTAGCCAATGGCGCCATTCCTCAAAAGCCAACTTGATGGCCAACAATTCCCTATCTCCCACATCATAATTTCTCTCTGCGGAGGAGAGTTTCTTCGAGAAAAAGGCACACGGTTGCCATTTGGCAGGAGAGGAACCCTGAGACAAGACCGCACCCACCCCTACCTCAGAAGCATCAACCTCAACTATGAAGGGTAACGAAATATCAGGTTGTACCAAGATGAGAGCGGAAGCAAAACTCTCCTTGATATTAGAAAAGGCCTTACGCGCCTCTACCGACCAGGAAGAAAAATCTACCCCCTTTTTGGTCATATCAGTGAGTGGTTTAACAACAGAGGAATAATTCAAAATAAATTTCCTGTAATAATTGGCAAAGCCAAAAAAACGCATCAGCGCCTTCTGATTCTCAGGAAGCTCCCGCTCAAGCACAGCGCGGACCTTCTCGGGGTCCATGCGAAAACCAGAAGCGGAGAGAAGAAACCCCAGAAATTGAATTTCTGGAACCGCAAACACACATTTTTCCAGTTTCGCGTATAATTTATTCTCCCGCAGGATGAGCAAGACCTGACGTAAGTGTTCCTTATGAGTCTTGAAATCAGGAGAAAAAATCAAAATGTCATCCAAATACACTAATACAAATTTTCCCATTAAATGATAAAAAATGCTGTTCACGAAATGCTGAAAAACGGCTGGGGCATTCATCAAACCAAAAGGCATAACCAAATTCTCAAAATGGCCCTCAGGGGTATTGAAAGCCGTCTTCCATTCGTCTCCTTCTCTGACCCTGACCAGGTTGTATGCCCCTCTTAGGTCTAATTTGGAAAAGACTTTAGCCCCAACAACCTGGTTAAACATGTCCGGGATCAGAGGAAGCGGATAAGAGTCACGAATAGTGATACTGTTCAGATCCCTGAAATCCAGACAAGGTCTTAAAGAACCATCTTTTTTCTTAACAAAGAAAAAACCAGGGGCAACAGGTGACTTCGAGGGTCGTATGTGTCCTTTTCTCAGACTCTCAGAGATATAAGCACGCATAGCGACCCTCTCAGGTTGGGAAAGATTGTATAAACGAGATTTAGGCAGCTTGGCGCCTGGGATGAGATTAATAGGGCAATCGTACTCCCTGTGCGGAGGCAAATCCTGAACTCCACTCTCAGAGAAGACATCCGAAAATTCTGAGAGGAAAGGTGGTACAGTCTTAGTAGAAACCTCAGAAACGGATGTCATGAGGCAATTCTCTCTGCAAAAGTCACTCCAACCATTTATTTGCCTCGCTTGCCAATCAATGGTGGGGTTATGTTTAGTGAGCCAGGGTAGCCCCAACACTAGAGGAGTAGGCAAACCGCTAAGGACGAAACATGACACATCATCAACATGAGCATCACTCACAATTAAACAGATATTGTGAACTATGCCCTTTAATGATTTCTGAGAAAGTGGAGCGGAATCAATAGCAAAAACAGGAATATCCTTTCCCAAAGTGCATACCTGGAAACCATGAGTTATTGCAAATTGATTATCAATGAGATTGACAGCTGCTCCACTATCTACAAAAATCTCACAAAAAATGCTCTTGCTCTCTAGCGCCACCCTAGCAGGCAGGACAAAACGGGAAATACAAGCAAACGGAAAACCTTCAATTTCCGCCTCAACCCTGCCAATAGTAACAGACGGAACATTTTTAAAAGATTTTTTCCTTTTTGTTTCTTTATTACTCCCAGAAAACTGCCTGAATCTCCTAGAGGGACAAACATTTGCCAAATGATTAATACCTCCACAACAAAAACAAACCCTCCCATGCGGGCTGAATCTTCTATTGTCAGAGGCAATCAACCCCAGCTGCATGGGCTCCTGCTCAGAAGGGGCTGACAGCGACTGAGACCCCTGTGCACCGAATGAGACCGCTGCACTGTCCCGGGACTGAGTATGACAGGAAGGAGAGATCTCTCCTCTCTCTCTAAGACGCCTGTCAATACGAACGGCCTGAGACATAGCAGAGTCCAAGGAGATAGGCCTCTCATGAAAGGCAAATGCATCTTTCAATCCTTCTGAAAGACCATGGCAAAATTGACTTCGGAGTGCAGCATCATTCCACCAGTATCTGCTGCCCATCTCCGAAATTCTGAGCAGTATATCTCTGCGGATTGTTTACCCTGGCATAACAGACGTAGTCTAGACTCAGCCAGAGCAATACGATCAGGATAATCATATATCTGACCCAGGGCTAAAAAGAATTCATCCACTGAACGGAGGGGCCGTGCCCCCTCCGGCAGCGAAAAGGCCCAGGACTGAGCGTTACCCCTGAGCAGCGATATAATGATCCCCACCCTCCGTTCCTCATCACCAGAGGAATGGGGAAGAAGGCGAAAATGGAGTTTGCAAGCCTCTCTAAAACGCACAAAATTCTCACTACCCCCGGAGAACGTATCCGGGAGCGAGATCTTAGGCTCAGAACAAACTCCATGAACGCAAGCTGAACCGATCACTTGAAACTGAGAAAAAGTCTTACGGAGATCAGCTACCTCCAATGAAAGACCCTGGAAGCGTTCAGCCAAAAGTGAAACCGGATCCATGCTTGAGACGGTTTTGGCGGCTTATAATGTCACGGATGGTGTACAGGAAACAAGACAATGCAATATAATCACTGACTCACTGGATCCACAACTAAGGAACAAAAGGGAGACCCCTGCATGAGACCTGCCACTCTCCCTGACTGCTCAGCCTATGCGAACACCCCAAAGGTGGATGGGCGCATATCCACGTACCTCGACTATCTGCCACCTGAATATCCTACAATAGTGAGGGGACACGACCACCGGCTCCCTACACTAGACACGGAGGGAGTCAGGGTCTCCTGAAATGCAGCAGACAGAAAATCACAAATAAAGGAACAGCACTTATCTTGCAGAGGACTGGGAAATAGGAACAGCATGCACACACACTCCAGGAAGTTGTATAAGCCGCACACTACTGCATTATGGGGAGGAACTTAAAGGGAAGCAATCAGTCCAACTGCATGACAGCTGAGATAGACTAACGAGATGAGGAACTGAAACCAAAACAAAGAAACTCAAGGAGGAGGATCTGGAAGGCTCCTGTCAGAGCTTCTCAGCTGTCTGGTTGTGACAATAGGTTTCACTATATTTATATCGATTTAATAAATATTTTATACTAATTCTCCGTGTGATACCAAGTGGTGGTGTGCCCTACTACTTTGAATTTTATCCTTTAATTATTTTAGAGGATTGGGTGAATCCTCCTTGCAGGTGCACCCATACCACTCTTGAGTAGTAGGTGAGCCCTCTCTAAATATTAGAATTTTAACCCATCAGAAATGATGGCATAAAATGTAGTGGAAAGCTAGAAAAAAATTCCAAATAGGGTAGAAATTAAAAAAAAAACGCAATCCCTCCACTGTTTTGCAGGATTACAATGATACCCCATATGTATAGGTTTTTTATGTGTAAATAGTGTAAAAATACATTTAAACTTTGAGACTTTTTTTTTTTTTTTTTTACATGACCATATTCTGACTCCCATAACTTTTTTATACTTATGTCTACTGAGCTGTTTAGAGGCTCATTTCTTGCGGGACAATTCATAGTTTTTATTGATACCATTTTGGAGTGTGCATGACTTTTGGATCACATTTTATTTCATTTTTTTGGGTAAGAGAAGCAATGAAAAAATTGCACCCTTTTTTCCGTTGCACCATTCGCCGTATTGGATTTATTTTTTTTTTTATATTATTGGCGTTTTCGGTCGCAGTGATACCCAGGATGTTTATATTTATTGTTATTTAGGTGTTTTTTTTTATTATACAGAATGCGGGGTGATTTAAACTTTTATATTTTTTTTATATATTTTGTAACTTTTATTTTTTATAATCATTTTAAGGCTCATAAATGACCTTATAAATGATGTTTTAAATTTTTCATTTTGACCTATAATGGATAAAAAAAATGACAATTTCTTTGCATTTTGCTCATTTCTTATATTGGCCTGCCATCTGGTGGCCAAAATAAGAATTGCAGCATTAATGCTCTAAATTTCTTCATAGAGACTCGGAGCATTCAGCGCATGTACTGAAGGCCTGATTGGCCGCACGGGGCTTCAGTACTAAGTTTTTGCGCATTCAGGTGCTGTGATCTCACTTGATTACGGCATCTAAAGCATTTAATTACGACGATCAGCATAATTGCATTGCTGTCTGAAACAGCAGACACTTGCCCGTGCGAGCGGGCATCATGCTTGCACAGCGCTACCAGCGCCATACATGTACGGCACTGGTAGCGAAAGGGTTAAGGACGTTTCTGTATCTGTTATCAGTGGCGTAGCTATAGGGGTCGCAGCTAAGTCAGGGGGGCCCACGGGGCCCCCTCAGCCAGGAGAACGCGGCCCGCAGCTGATAACAGTTTTAACGGAGTGAAATCATATTCACATGGGGTGGAGGCGAGGCCCTGCGTGACGCGCACTGTGCAGGGCAGGCTACGTAGGAGGAGGGAGGGGGAGCGGCTTCAGTTGAGGTCAGAAGACGAAAGAGGAAGCTGTGTGCAGCCGCCGGTACTGACTGACTCCGCCTCCTCTCCTGGCTGAGAGCTCCCCTCCTCGGCCCCTCCTATCCTGAGCCTGCGAGTGCGGCTGCCTGCCAGACTGTCTGCTGTGCTGAGGTGTGTGGCTGGCTGGACCATCCGACCGGACCAGGGTTCTGGTGGTCCGGTCCAGACCAGTTAAAGTGTGTGTCTGTGAACTGTGATTGTCCCTGAGTGAGGGAGTCCGGTCCGGGGGCCCTAACCCGCCTGGTGGGAGCGCCAGTGGCGGTGACATAGTCAGTGATAACTAAGCCCAGCAGCCCCAGACCTGACCAGACCAGTCAATACCCGCTCCTTAAGGAAAAAACAAATCAGTACTCTCATCACTCAGATGTGACTGCAGGCAGCACAGCAGCAGGCCAGAAGCGATCGATCAGCCAAGATTAATGTGCACAGCCTGGGTGGGAGGCCCCCCTTACCCTGGCCTTAGGCAAGTTACAAACTGCCCCCCCCCCCTCAATCTGAGGCAAATGACAAACCCAGCTCTGCTACATCTACAATGAGCAACTACAACAAATGTAATGCCAAACTGCAGTTCCTCTATGTGATTGTGATGCCTTGGATAGCATCACTTGACTCATAGACACTGTGGGTCCAGTGGGTCCAGTGGAAGCTATCCAAGGCATCACATAGAGGAACTGCAGTTTGGCATTACATTTGTTGTAGTTGCTCATTGTAGATGTAGCAGAGCTGAGTTTGTCACTTGCATAAGAATGAGGGGGGCAGTTTGTCACTTGCCTAAGGGAGGCCTCCCACTGTGCACATTAATCCTGGCTGATCGATCGCTGCTGCTCTCACATCTGATGAGAGATTTCCTAAGGGGGTATTGACTGGCATTAGGGACGGGCTGGTGGATGAGGGCAGCCACTCAGTCCTGCCTATGGATCACCCAGTTTGCACTTAGCTATGCCCAGGCCCCATGCCAGGGGGTCCCTGATGTATTAACTGACCAATAACATGGAGATCCCAGTGCCAGCTGCCTTGCTGGTGGACGATTGGCATATACTTCTGCTGTGGGTCACAGCAGAAGTATATGCCAATCATCCACCAGCAAGGCAGCTGGCACTGGGATCTCCATGTTATTGGTCAGTTAATACATCAGGGATGTATTAACTGGCGGCGTGATAAACTGGGTGTGGAGCACAATCCTGTTAGTTTAGCTTGAACATGGTGGGTGTGCAGGGGTCTGGTGGTGTTAGGAAACGGTATTGAGGGTAGGGGGGGCCCAAATTGAACTCTTGCACCAGGGCCCATGAGCCTATAGCTACGCCCCTGTCTGTTATCATATATATATATATATATATCGAGAAGTGGGACGTACCCTGTTCATGTACATTGTGCCTACATGTCTCTACTTGTTAACATGAGAGTTTTTAGCTGTATTTACATTTTCTAGTTTAGTTAGCAATTCACTTCTCTTGTGTTTAGTATTTTGTGTTACTCCACACTGTGTGGTATACATTTGTGATGGATCTATGAGGGATTTATGGGCGATGTGTGTGAGGATCGCAACGGACTCCGTTGTGGTCTCCATTATATTTTGCCCATATGGTGATGGATCTGTATCTCTATTGAGCTCCCTTGTCCCCCATGGATTTATGTCATTTAACACGGCTTATTTTTCCGTGTTGCGCTGTCCTGTCTATCTTTTACATGGACATGCGCACACACAGTGTTGGGACACATTGACCCTTTGTAAAATGGCCGACCAAGCCACTTAGCAGTAGTGCGCATGTCTCCGCAAGGACTGGTGGTGACGTCATGCCGTGATCGTACGCTTTCTGGCGTCTGCGCATTGCCTTCAACCGTACGCCGGATCCAGCGGTATGCGACATGTTTGACACGATGAACGGCGCTGGGTATGTCACCGCTTTCCCCTCCTTTTTGCAGCATCATTATTTCTTGTTCCTCCCACTTTGTGTACACCTGATTTTATTCACTAATTACCACACTGTAGGTTATAATATATATACCGTGTATTACATTTTTGATATAACACTGTCGCGATTTTTCGCCTATGGGTACTACACATTTGTATTTGTACTTTGATATTATACATACACTCTTGCACTTTATTTTTAATCATTGTTGTTGATTGATTGTATTATGATGTAATGGAGGTTGGACTATATATACCCCAGCACACACTGTGTTCATTGCTTGAAAAAGGCTCTTGTTTGAGCTGAAACGTTGCCATCCACATGGGTGATTAAACAGCATTGCTTTTTACCTGGAGTGCTGTCCTTTTTTCATCATTGTTCATCTGGGGTAAGCAGCTACATCCCTGGACCTAGCACCCATATTGCTTGTTTCCAGTGCCGCTATTATTTTCTTTTATATATATATATACAGTGGGGGAAATAATTATTTGACCCCTCACTGATTTTGTAAGTTTGTCCAATGACAAAGAAATGAAAAGTCTCAGAACAGTATCATTTCAATGGTAGGTTTATTGTAACAGTGGCAGATAGCACATCAAAAGGAAAATCGAAAAAATAACTTTAAATAAAAGATAGCAACTGATTTGCATTTCATTGAGTGAAATAAGTATTTGAACCCTCTAACAAAAAAAGACTTAATACTTGGTGGAAAAACCCTTGTTTGCAAGCACAGAGGTCAAACGTTTCTTGTAATTGATGACCAAGTTTGCGCACATTTTAGGAGGAATGTTGGTCCACTCCTCTTTGCAGATCATCTCTAAATCCCTAAGGTTTCGAGGCTGTCTCTGTGCAACTCTGAGCTTGAGCTCCCTCCATAGGTTTTCGATTGGATTAAGGTCCGGAGACTGACTAGGCCACTCCATGACCTTAATGTGCTTCTTCTTGAGCCACTCCTTTGTTGCCTTTGCTGTATGTTTTGGGTCATTGTCGTGCTGGAACACCCATCCACGACCCATTTTCAGTTTCCTGGCAGAGGGAAGGAGGTTGTCGCTCAGGATTTCACGATACATGGCTCCGTCCATTTTCCCGTTTATGCGAATAAGTTGTCCTGTGCCCTTAGCAGAAAAACACCCCCAAAGCAAAATGTTTCCACCCCCATGCTTGACGGTGGGGACGGTGTTTTGGGGGTCATAGGCAGCATTTTTCTTCCTCCAAACACAGCGAGTTGAGTTAATGCCAAAGAGCTCTATTTTGGTCTCATCAGACCACAGCACCTTCTCCCAGTCACTCTCTGAATCATTCAGGTGTTCATTGGCAAACTTCAGACGGGCCTGCACATGTGCCTTCCTGAGCAGGGGGACCTTGCGAGCCCTGCAGGATTTTAATCCATTGCGGTGTAATGTGTTTCCAATGGTTTTCTTGGTGACTGTGGTCCCTGCTAATTTGAGGTCATTAACTAACTCCTCCCGTGTAGTTCTAGGATGCTTTTTCACCTTTCTCAGAACCATTGACACCCCACGAGGTGAGATCTTGCGTGGAGCCCCAGAGCGAGGTCGATTGATGGTCATTTTGTGCTCCTTCCATTTTCGAACAATCGCACCAACAGTTGTCACCTTCTCTCCCAGCTTCTTGCTAATGGTTTTGTAGCCCATTCCAGCCTTGTGCAGGTCTACAATTTTGTCTCTGACATCCTTGGACAGCTCTTTGGTCTTTCCCATGTTGGAGAGTTTGGAGTCTGCTTGATTGATTGATTCTGTGGACAGGTGTCTTTTATACAGGTGACTAGTTAAGACAGGTGTCCTTAATGAGGGTGACTAATTGAGTAGAAGTGTCTAACCACTCTGTGGGAGCCAGAACTCTTAATGGTTGGTAGGGGTTGAAATACTTATTTCACTCAATGAAATGCAAATCAGTTGCTATCTTTTATTTAAAGTTATTTTTTCGATTTTCCTTTTGATGTGCTATCTGCCACTGTTACAATAAACCTACCATTGAAATGATACTGTTCTGAGACTTTTCATTTCTTTGTCATTGGACAAACTTACAAAATCAGTGAGGGGTCAAATAATTATTTCCCCCACTGTATATATATATATATATATATACATACATACACTCACCTAAAGAATTATTAGGAACACCTGTTCTATTTCTCATTAATGCAATTATCTAGTCAACCAATCACATGGCAGTTGCTTCAATGCATTTAGGGGGGTGGTCCTGGTCAAGACAATCTCCTGAACTCCAAACTGAATGTCAGAATGGGAAAGAAAGGTGATTTAAGCCATTTTGAGCGTGGCATGGTTGTTGGTGCCAGACGGGCCGGTCTGAGTATTTCACAATCTGCTCAGTTACTGGGATTTTCACGCACAACCATTTCTAGGGTTTACAAAGAATGGTGTAAAAAGGGAAAAACATCCAGTATGCGGCAGTCCTGTGGGCGAAAATGCCTTGTGGATGCTAGAGGTCAGAGGAGAATGGGCCGACTGATTCAAGCTGATAGAAGAGCAATGTTGACTGAAATAACCACTCGTTACAACCGAGGTATGCAGCAAAGCATTTGTGAAGCCACAACACGCACAACCTTGAGGCGGATGGGCTACAACAGCAGAAGACCCCACCGGGTACCACTCATCTCCACTACAAATAGGAAAAAGAGGCTACAATTTGCACGAGCTCACCAAAATTGGACTGTTGAAGACTGGAAAAATGTTGCCTGGTCTGATGAGTCTCGATTTCTGTTGAGACATTCAAATGGTAGAGTCTGAATTTGGCGTAAACAGAATGAGAACATGTATCCATCCTCTGATGGCTACTTCCAGCAGGATAATGCACCATGTCACAAAGCTCGAATCATTTCAAATTGGTTTCTTGAACATGACAATGAGTTCACTGTACTAAAATGGCCCCCACAGTCACCAGATCTCAACCCAATAGAGCATCTTTGGGATGTGGTGGAACGGGAGCTTCGTGCCCTGGATGTGCATCCCTCAAATCTCCATCAACTGCAAGATGCTATCCTATCAATATGGGCCAACATTTCTAAAGAATGCTATCAGCACCTTGTGGAATCAATGCCACGTAGACTTAAGGCAGCTCTGAAGGCAAAAGGGGGTCCAACACCGTATTAGTATGGTGTTCCTAATAATTCTTTAGGTGAGTGTGTATATATATATATATATATATATATATTATATACACTGCTCAAAAAAATAAAGGGAACACAAAAACAACACATCCTAAACCTGAATTAATTAAATATTCTTCTGAAATACTTTGTTCTTTACATAGTTGAATGTGCTGACAACAAAATCACCCAAAAATAAAAAAATGGAAATCAAATTTTTTAACCCATGGAGGTCTGGATTTGGAGTCACACTCAAAATTAAAGTGGAAAAACACACTACAGGCTGATCCAACTTTGATGTAATGTCCTTAAAACAAGTCAAAATGAGGCTCAGTAGTGTGTGTGGCCTCCACGTGCCTGTATGACCTCCCTACAACGCCTGTGCATGCTCCTGATGGGGTGGCGGACGGTCTCCTGAGGGATCTCCTCCCAGACCTGGACTAAAGCATCTGCCAACTCCTGGACAGTCTGTGGTGCAACGTGACGCTGGTGGATAGAGCGAGACATGATGTCCCAGATGTGCTCAATTGGATTCAGGTCTGGGGAACGGGCGGGCCAGTCCATAGCATCAATGCCTTCATCTTGTAGGAACTGCTGACACACTCCAGCCACATGAGGTCTAGCATTGTCTTGCATTAGGAGGAACCCAGGGCCAACCGCACCAGCATATGGTCTCACAAAGGGGTCTGAGGATCTCATCTCGGTACCTAATGGCAGTCAGGCTACCTCTGGCGAGCACATGGAGGGCTGTGCGGCCCTCAAAAGAAATGCCACCCCACACCATTACTGACCCAATGCCAAACCGGTCATGCTGGAGGATGTTGCAGGCAGCAGAACGTTCTCCACGGCGTCTCCAGACTCTGTCACGTCTGTCACATGTGCTCAGTGTGAACCTGCTTTCATCTGTGAAGAGCACAGGGCGCCAGTGGCGAATTTGCCAATCTTGGTGTTTTCTGGCAAATGCCAAACGTCCTGCACGGTGTTGGGCTGTAAGCACAACCCCCACCTGTGGACGTCGGGCCCTCATATCACCCTCATGGAGTCTGTTTCTGACTGTTTGAGCAGACACATGCACATTTGTGGCCTGCTGGAGGTCATTTTGCAGGGCTCTGGCAGTGCTCCTCCTGTTCCTCCTTGCACAAAGGCGGAGGTAGCGGTCCTGCTGCTGGGTTGTTGCCCTCCTATGGCCTCCTCCACGTCTCCTGATGTACTGGCCTGTCTCCTGGTAGCGCCTCCATGCTCTGGACACTACGCTGACAGACACAGCAAACCTTCTTGCCACAGCTCGCATTGATGTGCCATCCTGGATAAGCTGCACTACCTGAGCCTCTTGTGTGGGTTGTAGACTCCGTCTCATGCTACCACTAGAGTGAAAGCACCGCCAGCATTCAAAAGTGACCAAAACATCAGCCAGGAAGCATAGGAACTGAGAAGTGGTCTGTGGTCACCACTTGCAGAACCACTCCTTTATTGGGGGTGTCTTGCTAATTGCCTATAATTTCCACCTGTTGTCTATCCCATTTCCATAACAGCATGTGAAATTGATTGTCACTCAGTGTTGCTTCCTAAGTGGACAGTTTGATTTCACAGAAGTGTCATTGACTTGGAGTTACATTGTGTTGTTTAAGTGTTCCCTTTATTTTTTTGAGCAGTGTATATATATATATATATATATATATATTATATCTGAATAAAAGACCTAAATATTTATTTCAGAGGTAACTCTCTGATTGGAATAATCTCATTTCATCATTTCATAGTCAATACCAGGCTTGATAATTTATATTGCTACCCCATTATCCGTGATTTGTCATAGTTGGGTGCAGAGCAAGGATTCATATCTTTTCTTAACGTTATTGAGTTTTTATATCTAAAAATTGTGGTCGAGGCGGATTGTATTATATTCTTCTGTCAGAGAGGTACTGTGTATATGCTGGTATTTGTGAATTTTTGGTACTGCATATCATTGTGTAATTTGCAGATTATTGAGTTTCCCATTGATTAATCTTTTTATTTTAAATTATCGTATAATAAATCATTTATATTTTTGCATAGATGCCTGTACCTTGTTTTACTGATTGCACAATATAATTAAATAACTGATCAAACTCTTTTGAGGTGTTATGTATGTCCACCTCGAGGATCAACTGCATTTGAAATTTTTTCTTCGATCCTTCCATATGAAGCCATTTGCTTTATATCCCCGACACCTCATAACTCAGACCCTCCATGCCCCTTATCAGTTTAGTTGCTCTTTTTGGTACTTTTCCAGCTCCAGGGCATCCTTTCTATAAACTGATGCCCCGAACTGAACTCCATATTCTGGATGAGGCTGCACCAATGCTTTGTAAAGAGGTTCTTACTCGCATGTAGTAAGGATGCATGTAGATTTGGATTTGTGAACACACATTTAAAGTTACTATTTAATGATCCACATTCATGTTATGGTTTTTATTGGTGGTTGGTAACATGTGGATCTCCCTGTCCACTGCCTTCATAATCCCCCATAATCGATTCTCCACCCTCCAATATATTCTGACCCCTCTGTCACCTATCTATCACTTCATTTTCTGTCTCACCCTCACATCTCTATGGAATTATCTCCCAGCACAGCAGACCCCCTTCCAATAAGGGGCATATTATACATAGAATACAGTTTGTACCCAAATAAAAAGTGGGCCCAGTGATCTAAGAGCCCAAACCCTTCTGCCCTACACCCGGACTTCAGCCATTCATTTAGCTCACTGAGGACCCGCTGTGTTTCCCGTGTTGCATATGGCAAAGGCAGTATTCCAGAGATTACCATCTTTCAGGTCCTTCCCTTAAGTTTGCAACCTACTTCTTCAAAATTATTCTTAAGGACCCTCTCTCAACTTCCATGTATTCTGTCATTGGTTTCAACATGAACCAAGACAGTTGAGTCATCACCAGTTCCTCCCAGTAACATATCCACCTGTTCCACCACATGCCGAACCCTGGCACGAGAAAGAGATGACAAACCATTCAGTTATACTATCCGCCGTCCTGATAATAAAATCCCTCATAAGTCCTAACTGTACAGGCCCACCTGTACTTGCATCCCTCACCCCCATCCTGGCTGTTGGAGCAGTATCCTCTAGGGTTGCCATTTCTGGGACTGACACCCTTGTATCATTACCCAACTTGGCAATTTTGCTTAGATGCACAGTAATAGGATCAGCCTCTCTTTTCTTGGATCCCTTTCTACTCCCCCTGTATACGTTGACCCAGCTTCCCTCCTGCTCCTCCTGACCCTTATCTCCAGCTGCCATTTCTACTCCACTGAATGCTTGCTCAATGAGCAGCATGCTCCTCTCCAGATTACCAATTTTCTCATTCTGAACTCTAATGTGAACTTTCCGATGGGCAGCATGCTCCCACCTGTCACAGCGGTATTCAGACCTCCTGCTCCAGTTCTGTATACCTTTAACATATGACAGTGTGCACCGAAGAAAGTCTCCAGTCCTGCTATCGATTACCCCAGATACAACAGAGAACAGGAATTGTTCTTAGGATTTTAAATCCTGCTTTTAACAATGTATTTGTAACGCCACTAGCAGCACACAGCAGCCCTTTCCTCCTGGGTACAACGTGCCTACTTACCTTCTCATGGCTCCTACAACATGACTATTGGTCACTGGTCACATGACACATCACTCACCATAGTGGGGGCTGATCTTCAGGTTCTCCGTCACTTGGAAGGTCTGGAGGCCGTTCTCCAGGACCCTGGACTCTTCCTATCACTTCCTATGATGGATTCTCCTTCCCGATGTCTGACTTGTTACAGAATACAATAAAGAGGAGAGAAATCTAGAAAAGTTTACCTCTCCGCTCAGCAGGGAGATGATCTCCAAGGTGAGGTCTAATATTCTTCTGCTGATCTCCTTCCTGTCCATCCTTGGTGGCTTATTCAGGAGAAGGGTCATATTGCTGGTTTTCTTCATAACGTCTCCAAAAAAAAGTAATAATGGTTAATCAGTGAGTCCCATGTCCCCGATAATGAGGCCGAGAAAAAGTACAACTCATCCTGCAAAACTCAGACCCTCATAAAGCTGCACTGACGGGAAAACCCTGAGCTCTGGGTGTATCTAAGCTCCTGGCAGTGCAGTGTGTATCTAAGCTCCTGGCAGTGCAGTGTGTATCTAAGCTCCTGGCAGTGCAGGGTGTATCTAAGCTCCTGGCAGTGTTTCCCTCATTCTTATGGAGCAGATTCTCTCATCCAGCAGTGAATGATGACAACCCCCACTATCCCCACTACTACTCCCCCCCATCATACTAAGCTGAGGAGCGGAGAAGGATTCCTTGTGTGTAATGGAGGAGAATCTCCAGAGGTGACATGTCTGAGCTCTCCACCACACTGTCTCCTCACAGCTCATCTTACCTGCAGGCTGGAGGAATGGCTGATACCAGAGAGAACAAGACCCCTGACTACCGACCAGGACCTGCCCAGTATCTGCTGCACTTCCAGAGCGGAAGGACCTGGGGTGACGTCACTGTCATGTGATCAGTGCAGGGGGCGGGGCTAAGCATTAGAGAGGAGGAAAGGTGGGAAAGGACCTGTGATGATGTCACCATCATGTGATCAGTGCAAGGGGCGGAGCTCAGCAGTGGAGAGGAGAGGTGGGGAAGGACCTGTGATGACGTCACCATCATGTGATCAGTGCATGGGGCGGGGCTAAGCAGTGGAGAGGAGGAGAAGTGGGGAAGGACCTGTGATGATGTCACCATCATGTGATCGGTGCAAGGGGCGGTGCTCAGCAGTAGAGAGGAGGAGAGGTGGGGGAAGGACCTGTGATGACGTAACCATCATGTGATCAGTGCAAGGGGGCGGAGCTCAGCAGTGGAGAGGTGGGGAAGGACCTGTGATGACGTCATCATCATGTGATCAGTGCAAGGGGCGGTGCTCAGCAGTGGAGAGGAGGAGAGGTGAGGAAAGGGTTATGATGATGGTCATGTGACATGAGGGGCGGAGGAGCGGGAAGGACGGATCTCTATAATACAGCCGTGCAGCACAGTTTGCAGGAATCTATGCTCTGCAGATGGTATTTGTTGGAGGGAAGGGTCAGCCTCCTCCCGCCAGCTGTCAGGTATATGGGGCGGCCTCTGCCTTCAGATCTCCCAGAGAGTTGTGATGGCGGATCCCTTCTCCCCGTCCGCCTGAGATCTGGGAGTTTTCAGTAGCTTTGATAGCTGAGATCAGAAAGAACTGCAATAAACTGTTGGCTCGGGGAGCAGTGTAAGAATTGTGTGTTTTTTATTTTTTACAGAAATAAAGTTTTCTTGATCTGAAGCTGAAAAGAAAGTAATTTAATGGGAATGTTCCCGTGTCTCTGGTAGACGGCTATCCTCTACTTGTAACACTCAGGCCTTACTATTCCCTGCTACAGGAAACCTACATGGGTTGGACATCAGGAGGGCGGCTGGAGCGAGGAGGCTGTCCCTTCCCTAGAAAAAATACCATCTGCAGATCATTGATTAAACTGTGCTTTATTCTTCGGGAGGAGGCCACCTGGCACCAGCTGTTGGGTGGAGTATCACACACCTTTGTAGTCTGGATGTTTGTGGACATTATCCCCGGTTTCCTCTATGCAAAGTCATTAACTCTTTACTTTATTGAACTTTAAAGGGTTAACTTGCACTGTTTAACACTGTGTGACTGCATTTTATATGGTTGTTGTGATATATATCCTCTTCATTTAATGAATACTGAGAGACTTTTTAGACTTTCTAGCTAATAATGAGACGCTAATAATTCTTCGCAGTTACCATAAGGGTTAAAGAAGAACATGTTGTTATGCAAGCGGGTGTGGCCCCACTGCGCCTCTGACTGGCTATACCCTGGAGGGGCGTGACTAAGCAACTACCTGGTCTTCACTAGAGCCTCAGATGGTGAGGATAGGGTTGGGCCGTTAGGGTAGTAGCCATGTGTCACTCCAGAACATTCCCCCAGTCAGTGGCAGCTGACCAGGCGGTCAGAGATACCGGTGCAAGCACCGAGGAGAAGTACGTGGTTAGGAAGTCCAGGGTCAGGGCAGGCAGCGATCAAGCAAGGTCTGTAAATGAAGTCCAAGGTCAGAGGCAGGTGGCAAATAAGCAAGGTCTGTAAACGAAGTCGGAGGCAAACGGCAAACAGACAAAATCCGATAGTTCCAAAAGCAGGGTCCGGTACACAGCAAAGCAGAACTTAAAACCAACCTTCATACTAGGAACTAGACAACCTAGTGCTCAGGCATCGTCCTGGGGTAGGAAGCGCCTTTAAATACTTCATGCAATCCAGTCATAGGCTGGTGAGACAGAGGGCGTGTGGAGACACCCACCCATACAAGCCCTAACAACACTACAGGTCTCCAGCAGGAAGTAAACTCAGGCATGGAGGACAGATACAACAGTTAAGCTGCCAGCACTTGTCAGCATGGCAGCAGGAGGGAAAGAGGGAGCCCGTGCCCGCGGGTAGGGGCAGCAGCGCCGGCACGGACTGCTGGGTTAACAGTATCCCCTTCCCCCTTACCCCCCCCCCCCCCCCTCCTGAGGCCTGGCCCTAGACAAAAAAAAATTTAGAAGAAGAGGGCCATTGATGTTCACTCTATTTTCTGGGAAGCCATGGTGACGGAAAATGCGCTCGATAAATCTCTTGGCCAGTTGGGGAGCAGAAGGGAGTCCAGGCAGAGAAACAAAATGCTCCATTTTAGAGATCCGGTCTACCACTACCCAAATCACAGAACAACCAGAGGAAGTGGGTAGATCCCTAATAAAGTCCATGGCTATTTGTTGCCAGGGAACCTCAGGAACAAGAAGCAGAAGGCCAGCTGGTTGTTGTTTGGAAGTCTTATTTTGTGCACAGGACGGACAAATTCTTGGATGTCTTGTCGCATGGACGGCCACCAGTACCACTGCGCAATGAACCTGAAGGTCTTTCGCTGACCGGCCTGACCCACCACTTTAGATGAATGACCCCATAGTAAGACCTGCTTTCTCCGTTTAATACTTTTTATTAGTTTTAAGAAAAGACATACATTGTTATCCTTAAGAAGAAACACAAATGGCTACTTAGCACCATACGTTAGCGACACCGGTAGCCAATATATATGCCACATTAAAATACAAGACAAACAGAAATGACTAACAATACATCATAAGAGAAACATAAGAACATACGAACATAAAAACAAACATACAGTGCAATCGTTGGGGTACATTTGCGCAGGTATAGTTTTATCAGATATACTCCCATATACAGGATCTCGACTATACAAATAACGTATACTTAAGTGTATCAAACAGGGGATGGTACAGCGAGCGGTGAAGCTCTCCATATGCCCCATTCCCTCTCAAACCTCACGGCGGTGTCATCAGCTCCCGCCAGCACACGCTCATATATATAGGTAGAGTTTAGCCTTCGGATAACCTCCGTTAGGCAAGGAACATACCGTGATTTCCAATTTTTGACTATGGCCAATTTGGTTGAAAGAAAAAGGTGTCCCAGTACCACCCTCCCCTCACATGGTATCCCCGCCAGATCAATCCATAAAAGGGCCAATGAGGGGGATGGCGGAAGCTGGGAACCCAACAAATCCGAGGCGAGAGAGAATGTAGCCCTCCAGATATCTCGCAGCCTCGGACAAGACCATAGAATGTGATACAATGTGCCCCTATCGCTGCATCCCCGCCAACATAAACACGAAAAATCCGGAAATATATGACTCAGGCGATCTGGTGTATAATACCACCTTAGTGTGGTCTTCATCAAGGACTCATAGTGCAAAGCACATCTAATATTTTTTTTTATACAGGAAAAGGCTGCCGACCACTGTTCATCAGTGAACACCAACCCCAAATCCCTTTCCCATGTAAGCAGCGGAGTCGTTTTAACAAATAATCCCTTATCCCCCATCATCATATACAGAGGCCGCAATCGTGTGCATTGTGGCGGAGCCAATGACCACAGACTAAACACTTCCCGATTGCACACCAGATTAAACGGACAATTAGCTGTAAAGAAATGTCTAATACACAAGTATTTATAAAAATCTGTGTGTGGAATCAGGAACTGCCTATGAAGATATTCAAAGGGGCAGAGGGTGTCTGAAATAAATAATTTGGAGAGAAGGTCCAATCCGCCCCGCGCCCAGGACGACACCGAGATATTCGGGATAAGAAAATTAAGTACGGTTACTGGGGCGCTGGGCGGAAAGGATCCAGACTCCAAAGTACACAATCTATGGAATCGGACCCAACTTTCCGAAGCCATGAATACTACCGTCGGGAGAGGTGGCCAATTAAATGTCGGATGAAGAGCTGCAAGCAAAAGAGTTTTTAAATTACTACCAGGGGATAATATTGTTTCTATATGTACCCACTGTTTCGCATAATTACCTACCCACCATTACCTTAACTGTGATACCTGCGAGGCTAGAAAGTACTCATAGATATTCGGGAGACCCAGTCCCCCCCGAAGTTTAGGTCTCTGCATTATTGCAGTTGCTATTCTCGGTTTGTGTCGTTTCCAAATTAAAGCATTAATCAGTTTAGAGCACTTCTGAAAGAAACTGCTTGGGGGGATGATAGGTAATGTCTTAAATATGTACAGGAGTCTTGGGAGGGTAAACATCTGAAATGATGCAATACGACCTACCCAAGACACCTCATATTTAGCCAGATTATCAGGGTCCTTCTCTAACAGCCTTAATAATGGGACATAATTTACTACGAATAACTTCTTAAATGATTCTGTAAGCTTTATCCCCAGATAATCAATTTGGTTGTTTTGCCAATCCAAATCAAAAGTATCCTTCAGCTTCTTCATCTGTACAGGAGGGATATTTATTGGGAGAGCCTGAGATTTAAGAGCATTTAGTTTATAGAATGAGACATCTCCGAATCGGGTTATGACATCAATGACAGTTATTAAAGATATTAAAGACCTGCTTTCTGAGACTCTGCAACAAAGGTCTTTTTCCGAAGGAATTTCGGATAGCTTGACAGGACAGGCCGAGATTTTAGCAGGATCGATTAAATATAGGGGCTCCTCCTCCTGGTCGGTAGAATCAAAGGATGTATAGGTAGATTCTTTAACTTTTTTTTATTTTCACTTCTATTGGTCACTATGCTTTTATTCCAGATGTGGTTATAGGGGATTTTATTGTGCACATAAGTGTTCTGTCCAGCAGGAGATCCCCTGATTTAGCTGCGATATACTGATACCACTTGACATACTCACTCAATGTACTCACACGTTAGTCTGAGGTGCCTACCTTGGGGAGCTCTCACCCCTCTGAAGAGGTGTGTCCTCTCCTTTATATGGTAGAAATGTTAGCAGTTTTTCTTGAGCCAATATGAGTTCCATATTGGCTCGTACTTACTATTTTGGCAGTCCGCCAGATTCCAATATGGCGGTGTAATTTCATTGTGCTTGTGCGCTTACTACTACTATGTGGAGCGGGTATGTGGTGCGCATGCGCTGTTTTTCGCTGCGTGTCACTTCCTGCTTGCCGTAACCTGGAGCATGCGCACTGTGACTCACCACACGCAGAGTATGGCGCTTCAATATACAATACATCTGATCCACCTGTTGGGTATGGCTATATGTTTTGTTCTCCGCCCCTTGATCATGCTTTTATTGGTGTTTTTAATTGGGTTACATACTTTGTTATTAAGCACATATGCACTTTATTATCTATACATTCATGAATTTTGTATACTATGCAGCATTGCTATTTTTTTTGACATTGTTGTATCACCTTATGTATATGATATGATATCGATCACAGTTTTTTATCAGTATATAATATTTTTATTTATATATTGAACAATTATGTCATTAATTGCACATGGCTTTTTTGCATAATGTTCACTGATTTGATGAATTGTTTGACCTATATATATTTCATTTTGCACTTGTGTTCAATGCTTGAGAAAGGCTCTATTGTTGAGCTGAAACGTTGCTTCTTTTTTGCCACATGGGTAAATAAATTTTGTTTTCTACTTGAAATGCTGTCCGATTTTCCATATATATATATATATATATATATATATATATATATATATATATAAAGGATGAAAAACGGACAGCACTCCAGGTAAAAAAGCAATGGTGTTTATTCACCCATGTGGAAGGCAACGTTTCAGCTCATACAAGAGCCTTTTTCGAAAGCTCTTGTATGAGCTGAAACGTTGCCTTCCACATGGGTGAATAAACACCATTGCTTTTTTACCTGGAGTGCTGTCCGTTTTTCATCCTTATACATACGGGGTAAGCAGCTACATCCCTGGACTTAGCACCCATTACTGTTTGTTTTTACGGTGCCGCCATCACTTTCCTTTTTATATATACACTCACCTAAAGAATTATTAGGAACACCTGTTCTATTTCTCATTAATGCAATTATCTAGTCAACCAATCACATGGCAGTTGCTTCAATGCATTTAGGGGGGTGGTCCTGGTCAAGACAATCTCCTGAACTCCAAACTGAATGTCAGAATGGGAAAGAAAGGTGATTTAAGCAATTTTGAGCGTAGCATGGTTGTTGGTGCCAGACGGGCCAGTCTGAGTATTTCACAATCTGCTTAGTTACTAGTATTTTCACGCACAACCATTTCTAGGGTTTACAAAGAATGGTGTGAAAAGGGAAAAACATCCAGTATGCAGCAGTCCTGTGGGCGAAAATGCCTTGTGGATGCTAGAGGTCAGAGGAGAATGGGCCGACTGTTTCAAGCTGATAGAAGAGCAACGTTGACTGAAATAACCACTCGTTACAACCGAGGTATGCAGCAAAGCATTTGTGAAGCCACAACACGCACAACCTTGAGGCGGATGGGCTACAACAGCAGAAGACCCCACCGGGTACCACTCATCTCCACTACAAATAGGAAAAAGAGGCTACAATTTGCACAAGCTCACCAAAATTGGACTGTTGAAGACTGGAAAAATGTTGCCTGGTCTGATGAGTCTCGATTTCTGTTGAGACATTCAAATGGTAGAGTCCGAATTTGGCGTAAACAGAATGAGAACATGTATCCATCCTCTGATGGCTACTTCCAGCAGGATAATGCACCATGTCACAAAGCTCGAATCATTTCAAATTGGTTTCTTGAACATGACAATGAGTTCACTGTACTAAAATGGCCCCCACAGTCACCAGATCTCAACCCAATAGAGCATCTTTGGGATGTGGTGGAACGGGAGCTTCGTGCCCTGGATGTGCATCCCTCAAATCTCCATCAACTGCAAGATGCTATCCTATCAATATGGGCCAACATTTCTAAAGAATGCTATCAGCACCTTGTTGAATCAATGCCACGTAGAATTAAGGCAGTTCTGAAGGCAAAAGGGGGTCCAACACCGTATTAGTATGGTGTTCCTAATAATTCTTTAAGTGAGTGTATATATACACATCAAAAGTAGGGCAGCACTCCTTTGCCAACTGTAAAGTGGGTGCCAGCGGTAACCCCTCGATTCTGGGTGGTAGACAAGTCTCAAAAATCCACGGCACTCCTGTACAAACTCCAAGACCATTTGGTCTTGGAGTCTGTACAGGAGTGCCATGGATTTTTGCGACATATATATATATATATATATATATATATATATACAGTACAGACCAAAAGTTTGGACACACCTTCTCATTCAAAGAGTTTTCTTTATTTTCATGACTATGAAGGCATCAAAACTATGAATTAAAACATGTGGAATTATATACATAACAAAGAAGTGTGAAACAACTGAAAATATGTCATATTCTAGGTTCTTCAAAGTAGCCACCTTTTGCTTTGATTACTGCTTTGCACACTCTTGGCATTCTCTTGATGAGCTTCAAGATGTAGTCCCCTGAAATGGTCTTCCAACAGTCTTGAAGGAGTTCAGAGAGATGCTTAGCACTTGTTGGCCCTTTTGCCTTCACTCTGTGGTCCAGCTCACCCCAAACCATCTCGATTGGGTTCAGGTCCGGTGACTGTGGAGGCCAGTTCATCTGGCGCAGCACCCCATCACTCTCCTTCATGGTCAAATAGCCCTTACTTTCAAAGTTTTCCCAATTTTTCGGCTGACTGACTGACCTTCATTTCTTAAAGTAATGATGGCCACTCGTTTTTCTTTACTTAGCTGCTTTTTTCTTGCCATAATACAAATTCTAACAGTCTATTCAGTAGGACTATCAGCTGTGTATCCACCTGACTTCTCCTCAACGCAACTTATGGTCCCAACCCCATTTATAAGGCGAGAAATCCCACTTATTAAACCTTATTAAAGTGAAAACCATTTCAGGGGACTACCTCTTGAAGCTCGTCAAGAGAATGCCAAGAGTGTGCAAAGCAGTAATCAAAGCAAAAGGTGGCTACTTTGAAGAACCTAGAATATGACACATTTTCAGTTGTTTCACACTTGTTTGTTATGTATATAATTCCACATGTGTGGATGCCATAGTTTTGATGCCTTCAGTGTGAATCTACAATTTTCATAGTCATGAAAATAAAGAAAACTCTTTGAATGAGAAGGTGTGTCCAAACTTTTGGTCTGTACTGTATATACAGTCCTGATCAAAAGTTTAAGACCACTTGAAAAATGGCAAAAAATCATAGGACCACATGCCTTTAAAAGGCCAAATTTGTGCAAAGATGTGGATTCATTGTCATTTTTTGTCAGGTAGTCACACGTTGTGATGGCAAAGGCAAAAAAACTCTCCCCTTTTGAACGTGGTCGCGTTGTTGAACTGCATAAGCAGGGTCTCTCACAGCGTGCTATCGCTGCTGAGGTGGGACGCAGTAAGACAGTCATTTGGAATTTCTTAAATGATCCTGAGGGTTATGGAACAAAAAAGTCAGGTGGAAGACCCAAAAAAGATTTCATCAGCACTGAGCCAGACGATCCAATTGGCTGTCCGTCAAGACACTGAATGATCCTCGACCCAAATTAAGGCCCTTACTGGTGCTGACTGCAGCCCCATAACCATCAGACGGCATCTGAGACTGAAGGGCTTCAAAAACAAAAAAGACCTCGTCTCCTTGAACACCACAGAACTGCACGTTTGGACTTTGCAAGAGAGCACCAAACATGGGACTTTCAAAGGTGGAAGAAAGTTTTATTTTCTGATGAGAAAAAATGTAACCTTGATGGTTTCCAACGTTACTGGCATGACAAGCAGATCCCACCTGAGATGTTTTCTACGCGCCACAGTGGAGGGGGCGCCATAATGGTCTGGGGGGCTTTTTCCTTCAGTGGAACAATGAAGCTTCAGGAAGTGCAGTGCTCACTCCCATTCTTGTTGCATGTTGAAGCTCTACTTGGAACCTTGTTAAGATCCAGCCATGCTAAATATGATTTTTTGCCATTTTTCAAGTGGTCTTAAACTTTTGATCATGACTGTGATCACACCAGCACCCTTGAGGGGAGATGGTCCAGAAGTCCTCCCGACTCTGACTGTGCGACCCTCTTTCCGTAGGTGTCGCTGGGCCCCCCCAAACTTCAGGCTTTACAAAGCCTCGTGGCCTCTCAGCCCTCCTGGCTGAGGCCACAAAGAGCCTCTCAGGCTCCCCTCTCTCTCAGGCTTCCTCAGCCTTTCTCCCTCCAAGTTATATACAGAGGGTTGTTTTATCTATCCTTGATTATAGCAGCAGGCCTGACCTGCGATCACCTCTGGCAAAAGACGATACATGTAGTGGAAGGGTGTGGACTGGCAGATCCCACTACCAAACCTATCCCCCAGCCAACATGAAATCCAGCCCAGAACAACATCTAGACAAAACTGTCTCAGCAAACTACACTTTGCTGAAACCACTGCAACTTTCTGGATTTCAGTTATCTCACCCAGCTGAGGTATCTGGGTGGGATATACACGCCTCCCAGCACTTATACTGTACACATCACCACTATATATATATATATATATATATATATATATATATATATATATAGTGAGGAACAAAAGTATTTGAACACCTGGTGATTTTGCAAGGCCTCCCACTTAGAAATCATGGAGGGGTCTGAAATTCACATTGTTAGGTGCATTCCCACTCTGAGAGACTCAGGAAATCACATTGTATAATTTTTAAAGAATTAATTTTTTTGCACTGCTGAACATAAGTATTTGAACCCCTGGGAAACAGCAAGAATTCTGGCTCTCAAAGACCTGTTACCGTGCCTTTAAAAAGTCCACCTCCACTCCACTCATTAATCTAACTTAGTAGCACCTGTCTGAGCGCTTTAAAGACACCTGTCTACCCCACAGTCAGTCAGACGCCAACTACTACCATGGGCAAGACCAAAGAGCTGTCAAAAGACACTAGAGACAAAATTGTGGACTTCCACAAGGCTGGACAGTGCTACGGGGCAATTGCCAAGCAGCTTGGTGAAAATAGATCAGCTGTTGGAGCAATTGTTAGAAAATGGAAGAGGCTAAATACGTCTTACTCGAACTGGGGCTCCATGCAAGATCTTACCTCGTGGAGTATCACTGATGATAAGAAAGGTGAGGAATCAGCCCAGAACTACAAGGAAGGAGCTGGTCAATGACATGAAGAAAGCTGGGACCACAGTTTCAAAGGTCACTGTCGGTAGAACACTACGCCGTCATGGTTTCAAATCATGCATTGCACGGAAGGTTCCCCTGCTCAAGTCATCACATGTCCAGGCCCGTCTGAAGTTTTCCAATGACCATCTGGATGATCCAGAGGAGGCATGGGAGAAAGTCATGTGGTCAGATGAGACCAAAGTAGATATTTTTGGTCTAAACGTCACTCATCGTGTTTGGAGGAAAAAGAAGGATGAGTTGCTTCTTAAGAACACCATCCCTACTGTGAAACATGGGGGTGGTAACATCATGCTTTGGGGGTGCTTTTCTGCGAAGGGGACAGGACGACTGCACTGTATTAAGGAGAGGATGAATGGGGCCATTTATTGTGAGATTTTGAGCAACAACCACCTTCCCTCAGTCAGAGCATTGAAGATGGGTCGTGGCTGGGTCTTCCAACATGACAACGACCCAAAGCACACAGGCAGGATAACCAAGGAGTGGCATTGTAAGAAGCATATCATGGTTCTAGAGTGGCCTAGCCAGTCTCCAGACCTAAATCCAATAGAACATCTTTGGAGGGAGATGAAACTCCATGTTGCTCAGCGACAGCACCAAAACCTGACAGATCTACAGGAGATCTGTGTGGAGGAGTGGGCCAGAATCCCTTTTGCAGTGTGTGCAAACCTGGTCAATAACTACAGGAAACGTTTGACCTCTGTAATTGCAAATAAAGGCTTCTGTACCAAATATTAACACTGATTTTCTCAGGTGTTTAAATACTTATGTTCAGCAGTGCAAGACAAATACATTCTTTAAAAATCATACAATGTGATTTCCTGATTTTTTTATATTTTTTTATTTTGTCTCTCAGAGTGGGAATGCACAATGTGAATTTCAGACTCCTCCATGATTTCTATGTGGGAGAAGTTGCAAAATCGCCGGGTGTTCAAATACTTCTGCTCCTCACTGTATATGCAGTTAGGTCCATAAATATTGGGACATCGACACAATTCTAACATTTTTGACTCTACACACCACCACAATGGATTTGAAATGAAACGAACAAGATGTGCTTTAACTGCAGATTGTCAGCTTTAATTTGAGGGTATTTACATCCAAATCAGGTGAACGTTGTAGGAATTACAACAGTTTGCATATGTGCCTCCCACTTGTTAAGGGACCAAAAGTAATGGGACAGAATAATAATCATAAATCAAACATTTTAACTTTTTAATACTTAGTTGCAAATCCTTTGCAGTCAATTACTGCCTGAAGTCTGGAACTCATAGACATCACCAGACGCTGGGTTTCATCCCTGGTGATGCTCTGCTAGGCCTCTACTGCAACTGTCTTCAGTTCCTGCTTGTGCTTGGCATTTTCCCTTCAGTTTTATCTTCAGCAAGTGAAATGCTTGCTCAATTGGATTCAGGTCAGGTGATTGACTTGGCCATTGCATAACATTCCACTTCTTTCCCTTAAAAAACTCTTTGGTTGCTTTTGCAGTATGCTTTGGGTCATTGTCCATCTGCACTGTGAAGCCCCGTCCAATGAGTTCTGAAGCATTTGGCTGAATATGAGCAGATAATATTGCCCGAAACACTTCAGAATTCATCCTGCTGCTTTTGTCAGCAGTCACATCATCAATAAATTCAAGAGAACCAGTTCCATTAGCAGCCATACATGCCCACGCCATGACACTACCACCACCATGATTCACTGATGAGGTGGTATGCTTAGGATCATGAGCAGTTCCTTTCCTTCTCCATACTCTTCTCTTCCCATCACTCTGGTACAAGTTGATCTTGGTATCATCTGTCCATAGGATGTTGTTCCAGAACTGTGAAGGCTTTTTTAGATGTTGTTTGGCAAACTCTAATCTGGCCTTCCTGTTTTTGAGGCTCACCAATGGTTTACATCTTGTGGTGAACCCTCTGTATTCACTCGGGTGAAGTCTTCTCTTGATTGTTGACTTTGACACACACATACACCTACCTCCTGTAGAGTGTTCTTGATCTGGCCAAATGTTGTGAAGGGTATTTTCTTCACCAGGGAAGAATTCTTCGGTCATCCACCACAGTTGTTTTCCGTGGTCTTCCGGGTCTTTTGGTGTTGCTGAGCTCACCGATACGTTCCTTCTTTTTAAGAATGTTCCAAACAGTTGTTTTAGCCATGCCTAATGTTTTTGCTATCTCTCTGATGGCTTTGTTTTGTTTTTTCAGCCTAATTATGACTTGCTTCACTGATAGTGACAGCTCTTTGGATCTCATCTTGAGAGTTGACAGCAACAGATTCCAAATGCAAATAGCACACTTGAAATGAACTCTGGACCTTTTATCTGCTCATTGTAATTGGGATAATGATGGAATAACCCACACCTGACCATGGAACAGCTGAGAAGCCAATGGTCCCATTACTTTTGGTCCCTTAACAAGTGGGGGGCACATAAGTAAAACTGTAGTAATTCCTACACCGTTCACCTGATTTGGATGTAAATACCCTCAAATTAAAGCTGACAGTCTGCAGTTAAAGCACATCTTGTTCGTTTCATTTCAAATGCATTGTGGTGGTGTGTAGAGGCAAAATTTTTAGAATTGTGTCGATGTCCCAATATTTATGTATGTATGTGTATATATATATATATATATATATATATATACAGGTGAAATTCCAAAAAATTTTATATCGTGCAAAGGTAATTTATTTCAGTAATATGAGATAGACTCATTACATGTAAAGCGAGATATTTCAAGCCTTTATTTGGTATAATTTGGATGATTATGGCTTATAGCTTATGAAACCCCAAAGTCACAATCTCAGGCACACTTTACTCAGGGGATATGGATTAATTAGCTGACTAGAGTGTGACACTTTGAGCCTAGAATATTGAACCTTTTCACAAAATTCTAATTTTAAGCTGCATTAATGCAATTTCTTTGAAATTGCATTACTGAAATAAATGGACTTTTGCACGATATTCTAATTTTTCAAGTTTCACATATATATACAGTACAGACCAAAAGTTTAGACACACCTTCTCATTCAAAGAGTTTTCTTTATTTTCATGACTATGAAGGCATCAAAACTATGAATTAACACATGTGGAATTATATACATAACAAACAAGTGTGAAACAACTGAAAATATGTCATATTCTAGGTTCTTTAAAGTAGCCACCTTTTGCTTTGATTACTGCTTTGCACACTCTTGGCATTCTCTTGATGATCTTCAAGAGGTAGTCCCTGAAATGGTCTTCCAACAGTCTTGAAGGAGTTCCCAGAGATGCTTAGCACTTGTTGGCCCTTTTGCCTTCACTCTGCGGTCCAGCTCACCCCAAACCATCTCGATTGGGTTCAAGTCCGGTGACTGTGGAGGCCAGGTCATCTGGCGCAGCACCCCATTACTCTCCTTCATGGTCAAATAGCCCTTACTTTCAAAGTTTTCCCAATTTTTCGGCTGACTGACTGACCTTCATTTCTTAAAGTAATGATGGCCACTCATTTTTCTTTACTTAGCTGCTTTTTTCTTGCCATAATACAAATTCTAACAGTCTATTCAGTAGGACTATCAGCTGTGTATCCACCTGACTTCTCCTCAATGCAACTGATGGTCCCAACCCCATTTATAAGGCAAGAAATCCCACTTATTAAACCTGACAGGGCACACCTGTGAAGTGAAAACCATTTCAGGGGACTACCTCTTGAAGCTCATCAAGAGAATGCCAAGAGTGTGCAAAGCAGTAATCAAAGCAAAAGGTGGTTACTTTGAAGAACCTAGAATATGACATATTTTCAGTTGTTTCACACTTGTTTGTTATGTATATAATTCCACATGTGTTAATTCATAGTTTTGATGCCTTCAGTGTGAATCTACAATTTTCATAGTCATGAAAATAAAGAAAACTCGTTGAATGAGAAGGTGTGTCCAAACTTTTGGTCTGTACTGTATATATATACACACACACACACACACGCACTACAGAGGACAATATACTGTATATATATATACTACAGAGGACAGTATACTGTATATACACACTACAGAGAACAGTAACATAGTACATAACATAGTAACATAGTACATAAGGCCGAAAAAAGACATTTGTCCATCCAGTTCGGCCTGTTATCCTGCAAGTTGATCCAGAGGAAGGCAAAAAAAACCTGTGAGGTAGAAGCCAATTTTCCTCACTTTAGGGGAATTTTCCTCACTTTAGGGGATTTTCCTCACTTTACAACAGTATACTGTGAATATATATATACACATACTACAGAGGACAATATACTGTATATATACACCACAGAGGATTGTATACTCTATATATACAGCACAAAGGACAGTGTTCTGTCCTCAGATGCAAATCCAGTTGTGTCTGTGTGTTTATCAGTTTTGACATTGCAATTTACCTGTGTTGTATTTCATCTGCATTATATTGTATGGTAACAGCACCATCTACTGGTGAGTTTGGTGTATTTCGTCTAGCCTGTTTTCCTTTGCATTATGGGAGTCCCAGGGCATTGTGGGTAGTTCCTGGTTCTTTGTAGTCTTGTGCTTGTATTAGAAGCAGTAGCCATCTTATGTCTGTGTGAGAAGCCACTCTCTCACTGGTTCTTCTGCTCAATGATTTCTTATACAGCCGGTTTCAAACATAGTCGGTAAGGACACTATCTATGTGACATTTACTGTAGTTTATTATATGTTTCTTGTATTTGATAGCTCATTATTATTTTATTACCTCATGCATTGTGTGTATAACAGATATTCTTTATTCATGCCATGTACTATGGATATTTATGTTCTGAAATATTACTGTTTTATTCTGTAGTTTCACCTTTCCTGTCACAGTCTACTAGCAATAAAGAGAAGGTTAAAGCTGAACAGTCTCTTTTTGTCAAGAAGACATTGAGTTTAACTACATGTCAGATTACACACCGTGCTAACGTGTATGAGGACAGTATAGTGAAACGACTTATGAGAACAAGCTCAGAAGATATGACTAGACAGAGCCCGCCATTATCCACACAGAGCCTGCATACGGATATCGCAACAGTCTCCTAACAGTTGCACTGAATATCAGAATATACGGAGCCCGCCATTATCCATGCAGAGCCTACTTACAGATATTGCGGCAGTCTCCTAACAGTCACACCATGTCTAACAGTCGAGCATCTTCAGTCAAGACAAGGTCTCAGATAAGTGGCTCTAACAGGACATCGATCAGAGAAGCTGCCGCCATTGCCCGCGCAAAAGCAGAAGCTGCAAAGGCAAAATCCAGCTTCACAGAACAAGAGATGCAGATAAAGCTGGAGAAAGAGCAACTTGAAGCAACTCTAGTAAAACCCGCCGCAGATAAAGAGACAGCAGCTGCCGTAGCAGAACAGAATTTCTAGAAGCCACAGAACTTCCGGAAACCAAGAGTCATCGCAGCATTGTCCAGACAGAACTTGAATTCCAAAATCCAGAACAGCGTACCTTACAATACGTCTATCAACATTTCAAGTCAGACAACGACCCAGATCCACAGCTTAATACAAAGCGGTTTGTTAACATGCCAAGCCAACATGCTTATTCTGGTCATCAGAGAGTCGACTATCAGTCTCCTTGCAGCAAACTAGAGAATACACATCAGAGTGAAACCGGCTACAACAACTTCTCTCCAGAACAGAGAATCAAAAATCTGCCCCTGCTAAGAGAGATGCCCTTCACTTCAGAACGGTATTACACAGACCGTATAAAACCAGAGACTTCCAACAGGTATGGCCGTGCACCAGACATTGACTCTGACAACACAACACCAGCCGGTTCCAGCGCCAATCAAGCCACAATGGACTTTGCCAGGTTCCTTGTTCGACGTGAACTGGTCACCAAGAACTTGTAAAGTTCAGCGACTGCGCTGAGAACTATAGAGCTTGGTGAGCTTCCTTCCAAAATGCCAGAGACATAGGTCTGTCATGTAGTGAGGAATTGGATCTCCTGGTAAAATGACTGGGAAGTGAGTCCGCCGAACACGGTAAAAGGATTAGAGACATCAATGTAAATTATCCAGACGTCAGTCTGAAAAGGGTCTGGGATAGACTTGATGAAGTTTATGGCACACCAGAGGTCATAGAAAGCGCCTAATTTAAAAGAATCGAGGACTTTCCAAAAATAGCGAACAAAGGCTATTCAAAGCTTAGGGAGTTAAGTGACTTATTAATGGAGCTGGGTGTAGCAAAGGCAGAAGGAGATCTGGTGGGATTTCCATTCCTTGACACTGCAAGAGGTGTGAATCCCATAGTTCAGAAGCTCCCATACAACCTGCAAGAGAAGTGGGTCATGTATGGTTCTCGGTATAAACAGACTTATAATGTACCATTTCCTCCATTTAAAGTGTTTGTAGATTTTGTCTCTGAAAAAGCAAAAATCAGAAATGATCCTAGCTTTCATTTCATGATGTCATGTGCCACCACCTCAGTCAGTAAACCTCGTAGGGCAACTGTGGAGGTCCACAAAATGAAGGTTTCTTCCATAGGTTCAGTCCATAAAGAGTTCAGCTCCTATCAAGGAGGAGACAAACCCAAGGACCCGAGCAGACAGTGTCCCTTACACACGAAGCCTCATTCCCTACTTAAGTACAGAACCTTTAGGGGAAAGTCATTGGAAGACCGCAAGACCTTCCTCAAGGAGAACAACATTTGTTTTAAATGCTGCTCTTCAACTTCACACTTCGCCAGGGACTGTGAGGTTAGTACAAAGTGTGCCAAAGTGACAGCACAGATCATAACACAGCTCTACACCCTGAGCCACCATCATGGGCTTCATCCAAAACCCAAGAGCATAGCAGGGAGCTTTGGCAGTTACTTCTAAATCTACAGAGGTTTGCAGAGACCTCAAAGGGGGCAGATCCTGCTCTAAAATCTCCCTAGTGAGGGTTTACCTAGCAGGCGACCGAGGCAAAGCCATCAAAGTGTATGCAATTCTAGACGATCAAAGTAATAAGTTAAGTTGTTAGCGAAGTCTGCCTTCTTTGATAGCTTCGACATCAGAGGACCTGGTGCCCCCCTACTCTCTAAAAACTTGTGCTGGTACTGTGGAAACAACCAGAAGGAGGGCAAGCGGCTACATAGTTGAGTTCAGTGATGGTTAAGTGCGTCTGCCTTTACCAACTATACTGGAATGTAACCAGATTCCTGACAACAGGTCGGAGATACCCACACCAGAAGTAGCAGTGCATCAGCCTCACCTGAAGTGTATAATACACCTGATCCCGAACCTTGATCCTGAGGCTCAGATAGTCTTACTCCTCCGGAGAGATATCCTACAGGTCCACAAGGTTAGACAGCAGATCAATGGACCTCACAATTCTCCATATGCCCAGATACTTGACCTAGGATGGGTCGTTTTAGGAGAGGTCTGTTTGGGAGGTGTACACAAGCCAACAACAGTCAACAGCATGCTTACCAGTACACTTTAGAATGGACGCCCATCTCTTCTCCAACCATACGAAAATCACTTCTTCATCAAGGAACTGCCTCAAACCACTTTATCACCAGGTACCTTTGCAGGTCCCACCTATGATGACTTAATATGGGATGGGAATCAAGACCACCTGGGATACACAGTTCCGCAAGACTAAAGAGGTGTCATGCCCTGTTCAGACGGTGTGCAGAGGTCTGTCAGATTGGCAGCACGTGTCTAACCATTTGTTTGTTTTGGAATCATGCTGGATCCGCCTTCCTTCAGGTGCTCTGGGTGGGGTCATTGGCTTAAATTGCCTTCAATCCCAGAGGGCCGTGCGGGTTATAGCTTTCAGTCTGGCCTTGGATTCAAGGAAGGAAGGATTGTCTGTTCCAGCTCAGATAAGTTTGATTTCTGTTTGTGTTGTTTGCGGTCTAGGCTATTTGTGTGTCTTCTGCCCCTTCTCCCCTTTCACCATCTCAGGGATTCTAGGGTGTTTGCAGTCCAGGCACGAGGACACTTCATTCCTACCATTAAGGTCTGAATGTGGGCTTAGCAGCATAGGGAGAGAAGTCAGGGATGTGTTAGGAGGTGACCTGTCCCCAGCATCTAGCCTAGACACTTGTGAATTTTGGTTGTCTGTGTATCTGAGTTCCTGTCCGCCGTGACATTATAACCCGCCATACTGTGACTGCCATCACTCAGCGGTTTTGTGATGGCGTCAATTGATGCACTGGTTGACTGCATGCTGGGATTATCCCTGGAGGTTGCGGATCTGCGTAGTTCGGTCACACAGTGTCAGAGGGTTCTGGCATCAGGTGCAGGTCAAATTGGTGGGGAGCCTAAAGTCGCTCTTCCCGAGAAATTTACAGGGGGTGCGGATGATTTTATCCGCTTTAAAGAGTCATGCAAATTGTATTTTCGACTGCGTCCATTTTCGTCAGGTGATGAAAATCAGAGGGTTGGTATCATCATGTCTCTGCTTAAAGGGGACGCGCAATCCTGGGCTTTTTCTCTGCCGCCCGGTTCGGATTGATTTACGATGACCCAGATCGGATCTCGATGGCAGAATCTAAATTGCGTAACTTACTACAGGGTAAACATAATGCAGAGGCTTACTGCATAGAGTTTAGGAGATGGGCTACTGAGTCGGGGTGGAACGACCCCGCGTTACGTAGTCAGTTTTGTCAGGGGTTATCTGCTCTAGAGAATGCAATGTCTTTGGCTATACGGTTGGATAGACGTATCAGAGAGAGGTGTACGGGTCCCTCCGTGCAAGGGATCCCTTCTGCATGTGGTTTTGTCTCACCTGCTGCCCAGGGTGATATTACTTATAACTCTGGGGTAGGGGAGGAACCCATGCAGCTGGGTCAGATATCTTTTCGTTCTGGTAGGAGAAACTTTAGGAGATTACATAAACTATGTTACTACTGTGGTAAAAGTGACCATCTTGTTTTTGCTTGTCCTTTTTGTTAAATCACGTGATGATATGAAAGAAAGAGAAACCTTCCTGACTATTGGAAGCGTGAATGGAGTAGTGGAACAAGCAAATATGCAAGCTCCCTGTAATTCTCGTTTTCTCCTTCCAGCCATGGTGGCGCTAGACTCAAGAAAATTCTTTGTTGAGGTATTCATTGACTGTGGTGCTGGGCTAAACCTTAGTGACTTTCTTTTCCTTCAAAATCTGGGTCTAAGTAGTGTACGTGCACTTTGGAAAGGGAGATTCCGGTGTTTGCAATAGATTCTTCACCTCTTTCTCAAAGGAGTCTCACTCATATTGCACATAATATTCAGTTGAGGTTGGGTGATTCACATGTAGAGCTTATTTCTTGTTTTGTCATGAGGAATTTGCCTGCTCCTTTAGTCCTAGGTTTACCTTGGTTGACAAAACATAATCCAATTATTGATTGGCAGGCAAGACAAATTATTGGTTGGGGAGAGTTTTGTTCGGAGAATTGTCTTGGCACATCTATCTCAGGGGTGTCCACTGCGGTTCTACCTCAATATCTCTCAAACTTTGTGGATGTCTTTTCGGAGGGTGGGACCCAGGAATTGCCCCCTCATCGTGACTATGATTGTCTAGTTAATCTCATCCCAGGAGCTAAGTTGCCAAAGTCTCGCCTTTACAATCTTTCCCAACCTGAAAGAGAGGTCATGCGAAAGTATATCGCCGAGAGTTTGGCAAAAGGTCATATTAGACCATCTAAGTCTCCGGTGGCAGTATGTTTTTTCTTTGTCAAGAAAAAGGATGGATCACTGAGACCGTGTTTGGATTTTCGGGAATTGAACCGTATTACGGTCCGGGATCCGTATCCCCTTCCTTAGATCTCCGATCTTTTTGATCAGATTGTTGGTACCAGGGTGTTCTCCAAGTTGGATTTGAGAGGGGCCTACAATCTGATCAGAATCAAGGAAGGGGATGAGTGGAAGACGGCCTTCAATACGCACGAGGGTCATTTTGAGAATCTGGTTATGCCTTTTGGGTTGACAAAAGCGCCAGCGGTATTTCATCGATTCGTCAATGACATTTTTCATCACTTGGTGGGGAGGTTCGTGGTGGTTTACTTGGATGACATTTTAATTTACTCTCCTGATCTGAAGACCCATCAGGATCATGTGAGACAGGTTTTGACGATCCTTCAGGAGAATAAGTTATATGCCAAATTGGAAAAATGTGTGTTTTCTGTGCAGGAGCTTCCGTTTTTGGGATATCTGCTTTCCGACTCTGGTTTTCGTATGGACCCCGAAAAAGTCCGGGCGGTTCTGGAATGGGACCGACCAGAGAATCAGAAAGCTTTGATGCGATTTTTGGGGTTTACTAACTATTATAGAAAATTTATTCTAAACTATTCCACCATTGTTAAACCTCTGACAGATATGACAAAGAAGGGCACTGATGTCTCTGTTTGGTCGGAGGAGGCATTGCAGGCCTTTTCGACTATTAAGGAGTGTTTTGCGTCTGCTCCCATTCGGGTGCAGCCCGATGTGTCTCAACCATTCGTGGTGGAGGTGGATGCATCAGGAGTGGGGGTGGGAGCGGTGCTGTCGCAGGGTTCTTCTCCTGGCAAATGGGTCCCGTGTGCTTTCTTTTCCAAAAAGCTCTCGGTCACCGAGAGGAACTATGATGTGGGAGATAGAGAGTTGCTGGCTATAAAATTGACCTTTGAGGAATGGCGTTGTAACGGGGTTCCGAAGGTGCACTCGGTCCCCCATTACCCGCAGACCTGTTGCTTAGCTTTGGGAATGAGGATCTGTGTTTGACCTCATTCCCAGGGCGGCGTTACTAGCTGGGTGGCTCCCTGCTCCTAAGTCTGCCTTGAGCGCCGAGCTGATCACTCGGTGCTCGACTGGTTGGTCTGTCGGTCATGTGAAGCTGGCCACGTCACATGACCCTCACTCCCCACTATAAATACAGGCAGCCTGCTGGCCACAGGTTGCCTGTTAATTTAGGTTCCACCTGTGATTTGGTCTTTCCTGGCATGCTTACCTCCTGCTGAATTCCTGACGATCCTCTGCCTGCTCCTTGTGTACTTTGCTGCTCTCCTGGTATTTATGACCCCGGCTTCTCCTGACAATTCTCTGCTTGCTCCTTTTGTACTTTGTAGCTTTCCTGGTATTGACTCGGTCCGTTCACGTCCAGTTGTTTGTCTGTCTGTCATCCCTGCACTTATTCCAAGTTAGGGATTGCCGTCCAGTTGTCCCCTGTCATTAGGACTCGCGAGGCAAGTAGGCAGGGTCAGGGGCAAGGGTGGAGCGCAGTGGTCACTTCCCTTCCCCCTGTGTGTTTGTGTACGCGACCGTTACAGGCGTCACTGGTTTTTAGGGGGCTCCTCACCCCGTTACTGTTTATACGGATCATAAGAATTTGGCTTACCTACAATCTGCCAAGCGTCTGAACCCTAGACAGGCCAGATGGTCACTGTTTTTTACCAGGTTCAATTCTGTTTTCACTTTTCGTCCGGGGGTCAAAAATATCAAGGCAGATGCGTTGTTTCGCAGTTTTCCTGGGGGAGGTGATTCAGAGGATCCTGCTCCGATTTTGGCCGACGGGGTTGTGGTTTCCGCTCTGTATCCCGAATTGGAGATGGAGGTGTTGGGAGCCTAGGAGGGGACTCCTGGTTCCTGTCCCCCAGGGAGGTTATTTGTTCCCGAAGAACTGCGATACAAGGTTTTCAAGGAACATCACGATACTGTCCTTGCCGGACATCCTGGTGGTAAGTCCACCTGTGACCTTGTGTCCCGGAGGTTCTGGTGGCCCGGGTTACGTAGGAGCATTGAGGATTACGTGGCAGCTTGTGAGACCTGTGCACGATCTAAGGTTGCTCATACTCGACCGGCTGGTTCACCCCTTCCTTTGTCTATTCCGTCTCGTCCTTGGACGCACTTGTCCATGGACTTTATTACGGATCTGCCGAGTTCCTCGGGGAAAACAGTAATTTTGGTGGTAGTTGATCGTTTTAGCAAGATGACTCATTTTATATCGTTAACTGGTCTGCCTAATGCCAAGACTCTTGCGCAAATTTTTGTTGACAATATCGTGAGATTGCATGGTATTCCTTCGGATGTGGTTTCTGATAGGGGCACGCAGTTTGTCTCCAGGTTCTGGAGGGCGTTCTGCTCTCGGCTTGGCATTCAACTTTCGTTCTCTTCGGCTTTCCATCCACAGTCGAATGGACAGACGGAGCGTACTAATCAGAACCTGGAGACCTACTTGAGGTGCTTTGTGGCGGAAAATCAGGAGGACTGGTCCTCATTCCTGCCCTTAGTGGAGTTTGCTTTGAATAACCGTAGACAGGAATCCACGGGTAAGTCGCCATTTTTTGGCGCATATGGTTTTCATCCTCAGTTTGGTACCTTTTCTGGGACTAGTTCCTCTGGGATGCCAGAGGAGGAAAGGTTTTCTTCTACCTTATCGTCTATCTGGCGGAGGATACAAGTGAATTTGTAGACGATGGGTGAGAGATATAAGCGAATGGCTGACAGGAGACGTGTGACTGGTCCGGACCTGTGTGTGGGTGATCTGGTGTGGTTGTCCACTAAGAACATTAAATTGAGAGTGCCATCTTGGAAACTGGGTCCAAGATTTATCGGCCCGTACAAAATATCTGCGCTGATCAATCCAGTAGCGTTTCGACTGGATCTTCCGCAAACTTGGAAGATCCATGATGTGTTCCATAGATCTTTATTGAAAAAATATGTGAGACCAGTGGAACCATCGCCATTGCCCCCTCCTTCTGGTCGATGGGAATTTAGAGTTCGAGATCTCCAGGATTCTTGACTCTAGAGTTCTTCGGGGTTCCCTTCAGTATCTGGTACACTGCAGGGAATACGGCCCCGAGGAAAGGATGTGGGTTCCGGCACTGGAGGTCCATGCCAGCCGACTGGTTAGGGCTTTTCACAGAGCCCACCCGGATAAGGTTGGTCCAGGGTGCCCGGAGGTCACCCGTAGAAGGGGGGGTACTGTCATGCCCTGTTCAGACGGTGTGCGGAGGTCTGTCAGATTGGCAGCACGTGTCTAACCATTTGTTTGTTTTGGAATCATGCTGGATCCGCCTTCCTTCAGGTGCTCTGGGTGGGGTCATTGGCTTAAATTGCCTTCAATCCCAGAGGGCCTTGCGGGTTATAGCTTTCAGTCTGGCCTTGGATTCAAGGAAGGAAGGATTGTCTGTTCCAGCTCAGATAAGTTTGATTTCTGTTTGTGTTGTTTGCGGTCTAGGCTATTTGTGTGTCTTCTGCCCCTTCTCCCCTTTCACCATCTCAGGGATTCTAGGGTGTTTGCAGTCCAGGCACAAGGACACTTCATTCCTACCATTAAGGTCTGAATGTGGGCTTAGCAGCATAGGGAGAGAAGTCAGGGATGTGCTAGGAGGTGACCTTTCCCCAGCATCTAGCCTAGACACTTGTGAATTTGGTTGTCTGTGTATCTGAGTTCCTGTCCGCCGTGACAAGAGGACAATCGTATGACGATGTCATTCGAAGATAGACTGTTCCTAGATATAATGGAGCAGGGAATAGTGCAGGACGAAACAAAAAGCTGGGTTGCACCTCTACCCTTTAAGCCTCAAAGACAATGCTTACCCAACAATAGAGAACAAGATTTCAAACGATTTGTCTCTGTCAGGCACAGCCTACAATGTAAATCTGAGATGAGAAATCACTTCTTTACCTTCATGGAAAAGATATTCCGGAACGGTCATGTAGAGCTAGCACCCGTACTTTGAGACTCGGAAGAGCGCTGGTACTTGCCCATGTTTGGAGAGTATCACCCGAAGAAGCCAGGTCAGATCAGAGTAGTGTTTGACTCAAGTGCCAAGTATGAAGGCATATCATTGAACAACGTTTTGCAGTCAGGCCCGGATCTAAACAACAAGCATATAGGAGCGCTTCTCCGTTTTTGCAGAGACTCCATTGCATTCACAGCTGATATCCAACAGATGTTCCATTGCTTCCTAGTTAAAAAGGAACATAGACATTTCTTGAGATTCCTATGGTTCAAGGACAACGATCCCTCTAAAGATGTTACAGAGTATCGTATGAAAGTTCACATCTTCGGCAATAGTACTTCTCCTGCAGTTGCCATCTATAGATTGAGATGTGCAGCTCAGAAAGTAGAAGAGAAGTATGGAGCGGATGTCAGACTCTTTGTAGAAAAGGATTTCTATGTGGATGACTGTCTGAAATCAATGTCCTCAGATGAGACTGCAATCAGTCTTCTTAAAAGAACCCAGGAGATGCTCTCTCTGTCTAACCTGAGGCTACACAAGATCGCTTCTAACAGCCAGAAATTGATGGAAGCCTTTCCTTCTCAGGACCATTCAGATGACTTAAAATATTTTGGCCTAGGCTGTGACTCACCCCTGATGCAACGGAGCCTTGTCTTACTCTGGAACATAAAAGCTGATACCTTCACCCTCCAGGTTAACAGAGAAGAAAAACCCTTTACTCGCAGAGGAGTACTGTCGGCCATAAGCAGTTTATATGACCCACTGGGATTTGCAGCTCCTATAATAATCGAAGGGAAAGCTATGTTAAGAGACTTCACCAGAGAAGCGTCGAATTGGGACACTCCCCTTGCCATGAAGGAAAGAGCCACGTGGATAACCTGGAAAAATTCCCTTACAGCTTTATCTGATCTTCTCATAGCTCGTCCATATGTTTCCGTACCAACTAACAAGGTTGAGACACAAAAACGTTGTGTTTTCTGCGATGCTTCAATCAAAGCAATTGCGGCTGTAGCTTACTTGAAGACGTTAGATACCAGTGGACAATGCCATGTAGGGTTCGTCATGAGCAGAGCGAAACTGACAGCACTCCATGAACACACAGTACCATGTCTGGAACTATGTGCCATGGTGTTACCGGTGGAGTTAGCCAAACTAATCGCTACAGAAATGGACCTGGAGATTAAAGACTCTATACCGATAGCAAGATAGTACTAGGATATATCTGTAATGAAGCTAGACGGTTCTATGTCTACGTCAACAACAGAGGGCTAAGGATCAGAAGATCTACCTCTCCTGAACAATGGAAATATGTACCTACGCATCTCAACCCTGCGGACCAAGCAACTAGATCCGTCGCTGTTGACCGTCTCAAGGATACAATTTGGTTTCCAGGCACCACCTTTTTGTATAGGCCGACGCCCAACACAGCAGAAATTGCCATGTTCGAACTAGTAGACCCACATGCTGATGTTGAGATACGTCCTCATGTATCCGTTACATACGGAGACTCTGGACCACCACCTGAAATGCCATAGATTCAGTAGGTTCTCTACTTGGAGATCTCGTGTCCGTGCCACCACTTGCCTGACTCACATTGCTCGGACGTACAAAGCAACCTCATTGGCAGATAAAAGTATCTGTAGAGGTTGGCATCATTGTAAACATGTTTACACAGCTCTCAATCTAGAGCGGTCAAAAAATGTAATCATCCAAGCTGTATAGCATGAAACCTATGCAATGGAAATCGACTGTGTAGTCAGCCAAAGACCCATGCCCAAAGGTAGTGTTTTAAGGAAACTTGACCTAGTGATCAATGAAGATGGGCTCTTAAGAGTAGGTGGACGCCTTATGGAAGCCAATGTAGGTCTGGCAGAGAAACATCCTGTGATAGTTCCTGGACAGCATCATATAGCTACTCTGCTACTGCAACATTACCATGAACAGACAAAGCACCAAGGTCGTCTTTTCACTGAAGGAGCTCTAAGAGCAGCTGGACTGTGGATAGTTGGAGCTAAAAGATGTGTATGCAGATTCATATTTAAATGTGTTACATGTCGGAAACTTTGTGGTATGTCACAGACACCGAAGATGGCAAGCCTCCCGTATGACTAAGTACGGATCCACCTGTCACCAATATTGGCCTAGACGTGTTTGGTCCTTGGTCTGTGGTCGTCCGGCAAACCAGGGGGGGGCCTCGTGCATGGGAAACATTAGGCAATTATGTTCACTTGTTTGTCCATCAGAGCTGTCCATATTGAAGTAATTGAATCTATGGATACTTTCTGTTTCATTAATGCTTTCCAACGTTTCATTGCCATTAGAAGACCTGTCAAACACATTCGTTCTGACCGAGAGAGCGAGAGAATTACAACTCTCTTTTAACTTGGACGTTAACAATATAGAAAGATACCTCAGTGAATGAGGATGCACTTGGACCTTTAACCCACCACACTCTTTACACATGGGAGGTGCTTCGGAGAGGATAATAGGCATCACACAGAGAATCCTCGACTCAATCTTCTTACAAGAAGGATCTTTAAAGCTGACTCATGAAAGCTTGACTACCTTCATGGCGGAAGTATCGGCAATCATAAATGCCAGACTCCTAACTCCGATTTCTAGCGATCCTGATGACCCAACAGTTCACACACCTGCCACACTGCTTACACAAAAGACTGAACAAATTTGTGCTACACCTGGAGAATTTAATCCCAAAGATCTTTAACTCCTTAACCTCTTCAGGACACATGACGTACCGGTACGTCATGATGTCCTGGTACTTAAGGACACATGACGTACCGGTACGTCATGTGTTGTTCAGATCACTGCCGCCCGGCCGGCTGTGATCGGAACAAAGTGCCTGCTCAAATCATTGAGCAGGCACCTCGGCTAAATGCGCAGGGGGTTCCGTGACCCCCCACGTCGGCGATCGCAACAAACCGCAGGTCAATTCAGGCCTGCGGTTTGCTGCGCTTTCAGCAGCTTCTGATCAGGGACCGCGGGGATCAGAAACTTTATATGCCTAAAATATAGTTTTTTTCAACCCCCCATGCACCCCGGAATGATTTTATAGCGGCGGGAGGTGCAGGGGGGGGGGGGTTGCGGGCGGTGCGGGTGGCGGACGGTGCGGCAGGCTGGATCGCGATCCCCCGCCCGCCTCCCCTTGAATAATTGCTAGTGGCCAGTGGGTATACCAGGGTGTCAGCACATTGCTGACACCCTGGTATAAACGGCTGACATCTGTGATGCGATGTCAGCCGTTTAACCATTTCCATACCGCAGTCCGTACGGACTGCGGTATGGAAAAACAGAGGTTAACATCGGGAGCTCCCTCTCCCATCGGGGGGCTACTGTGCCTTTGCAGCCCCCAGACAGGATGGGGTGACAGAGGGAGGAAGCTCACCTCCTTACCCTTCCCCGTCTGCGCAGTTGTGGCCATAACTGAGCAGATGGGGAAGGTTGCCATGGCAACAGGACGCCTTCTCAGGCATCCTGCTGTCCATGGTGCTGAACAGATCTGTGCTAAAGGCATAGATCTGTTCAGACAAAGTGTAAGTAAAATACAGTACAGTACACTATATATTGTACTGTACTGTATTATACAGACATCAGACCCACTGGATCTTCAAGAACCAAGTGGGCCTGGGTCGAAAAAAAAGTGAAAAAAAAGTAAAAATCAAAAAACACATTTATCACTGATTAAAAATGAAAAAAATTAAATTCCCTACACATGTTTGGTATCGCCGCATCCGTAACGACCTAATCTATAAAACAGTCATGTTACTTTACCTGAACGGTGAACGCCATAAAAATAAAAAATAAAAAACTATGATGAAATTTTAATTTTGCCCACCTTACTTTCCAAAAAATGTAATAAAAGTGATCAAAAAAGTCGCATGTATGCCAAAATTGTAACAATCAAACCGTCATCTCATCCTGCAAAAATCATACCCTACCCAAGATAATCTCCCAAAAACTGAAAAAACTATGGCTCTTAGACTATGGAAACACTAAAACATGATTTTTTTTGTTTAAAAAATGAAATCATTGTGTAAAACTTACATAAATAAAAAAAAGTATACATATTAGGTATCGCCGCGTCCGTATCGACCGGCTCTATAAAAATTTCACATGACCTAACCCCTCAGATGACCACCGTAAAAAAATAAAAATAAAAACGGTGTAAAAAAAGCCATTTTTTGTCATCTTATGTCACAAAAAGTGTAATAGCAAGCGATCAAAAAGTCATATGCACCCCAAAATAGTGCCAATCAAACCGTCATCTCATCCTGCAAAAAATGGGATCCTACTTAAGATAATCGCCCAAAAACTGAATAAACTATGGCTCTTAGACTTTGGAGACACTAAAACTTTTTTTGTTTTAAAAATGAAATCATTGTCTAAAACTTACATAAATAAAAAAAATTGTATACATATTAGGTATCGCCGCGTCCATGACAACCTGCTCTATAAAATTACCACATGATCTAACCTGTCAGATGAATGTTGTAAATAACAAAAAAAAAAAACTTTAAACTTTAAAACACTTTGACTTATCCAGGCTATTCTGAGATAGTTTTTTCGTCACATATTGTACTTCATGACACTGAAAATTATTTTTTTTGCATAAAAAAATACCTGATTTACCAAAATTTTTTCAAATTTCAAAGTTTCAGTTTCTCTACTTCTGTAATACATAGTAATACCCCCAAAAATTGTGATGACTTTACATTCCCCATATGTCTACTTCATGTTTGAATTATTTTGGGAATGATATTTTATTTTTTCGGGATGTTAGAAGTTTAGAAGCAAATCTTGAAATTTTTCAGAAATTTACAAAAACCCCATTTTTAGGGACCACTACAGCTCTAAAGTCACTTTGCGAGGCTTACATAATAGAAACCACCCACACCCCTCAAGGTATTCAAAACTGATTTTACAAACTTCGTTAACCCTTTAGGTGTTGCACAAGAGTTATTGGCAAATGGGGATGAAATTTGAGAATTTAAGTTTTATGCCTAATTTTCCATTTTAACTCATTTTTTCCACTAACAAAGCAAGGGTTAACAGCCAAACAAGACTGTATCTTTATTGCCCTGACTCTGCCGTTTACAGAAACACCCTGTATGTGGCCGTAAACTACTGTACGGTCACACAGTAGGGCGTAGAGGGAAAGGTGCACCATATGGTTTTTGGAAGGCAGATTTTGCTGGACTGGTTTATTTACACCATGTCCCATTTGAAGCCCCCCTGATGCACCCCTAGAGTAGAAACTCCATAAAAGTGACCCCATCTAAGAAACTACACCCCTCAAGGTATTCAAAACTGATTTTATAAACTTTGTTAACCCTTCAGGTGTTTTTGCCAAATTTTCCATTTTAACCCATTTTTTCCACTAACAAAGCAAGGGTTAACAGGCAAACAAGACTGTTTCTTTATTGCCCTGACTCTGCCGTTTACATAAACACCCCATATGTGGCCATACACTACTGTACGGCCACACAGCGGGGCGTAGAGGGAAAGGAGCGCCGTTTGGTTTTTGGAGGGCTGATTTTTATGGACCGGTTTATTTACACCATGTCCTGTTTCAATCCCCCTGATGCACCCCTGGAGTAGAAACTCCCTAAAAGTGACCCCATTTTGGAAACTATGGGATAAGGTGGCGGTTTTGTTGGGATTATTTTTAGGGTACATATGATTTTTGGTTGCTCTATATTACATTTTTGTGAGGTAAGGTTACCAAAAATAGAAATTCTGAAATTTCATCTCCATTTGCTATTAACTGTTGAGGAACACCTAAAGGGTTAATAAAGTTAGTAAAATCTGTTTTGAATACCTTGAGGGGTGTAGTTTCTTAGATGGAGTCACTTTTAGGGAGTTTTTACTCTAGAGGGGGTTCAAAAGGGACATGGTGTCAATAAAAAAGGCCATCAAAATCGGCCTTCCAGAAACCATGTCGGTCCTTTCCTTTTGCGCCCTGCCTTTTAGTGATACAGCAGTTTACGACCACAAATGTGGCGTTTCTGTAAACTGCAGTATCAGGGTAATAAATTTTAAGTTTTGTTTGGTTGTTAACCCTTGCTTTGTTAACGGAAAAAACGGATTGAAATGGAAAAGTGCCAAAAATAGCTGTTTTGCCACAGTTTTTTTTTTTACCATGTTAATCTGGGGGGTTAGTTCATGGGGTATTTTTATAGAGGAGATTCTTACGGACGCGGCGATATCTAATAAGTCAACAATTATTTAGGTTTTAGACTATATTATCCTTTTTGATACAAAAAATATTTATTTTTTTTGAGTCTAAGAGAATTTTTTTTTTTTTTTTTTTAGCCGATTATCTTATGTAGGGGCTCATTTTTTGCGGGATGAGAGGACGGTTTTATTGGCAGTATTTTGGGGGCTATATGACTTTTTGATCGCTTGCTATTAAAATTTTGTTATGTAAGGTGACAAAAAGTTATTTTTTTGTAGCGTTTTTTTTTTTTTTGGACCGTGTTAATCTGGGCGGTCAGGTCATGGGGTATTTTTATAGAGGAGATTATTACCGACGCAGCAATACCTAATTTGTATACTTTTTTTAAATTATTTTAGTTTTTACAATTTATTTTGGTGTCTCAAGTCTGAGAACCATTTTTTTTATCTGATAGTCAGTGGCTAAATTGGGATAAATTTAGTACTCCATGGAAGTGTGATACTCCCTGAAGCAACCGTCAATGCAGAGGCCCGGATGATCGGGGCACGTGTCGCACTGAGTAGTGGTGTCCTTCCGTATCCCCCTCCTGCGACACACTCTGCACTTTTTTGGGGTTCGTCCCTTCTTTCCAGTATGGGGGACCACACCTGGAAAGTGTTGGCCAGGGACGATCCGGGCGCCTCCAGTTCCCGAGGTACTCCGGCCTGCTCTTTCCCGGTCCGAAAAGATCAGGGCCTTGAGGACTGCCTCATGTCCCTGTGTTGCCAGCGCTCCGGGACAGCACAAAAGAGTTGTACATGGCAACCTGCACCAAGTAGACCGCAACTTTTTTGTACCATGCCCGGGTTTTGCGCATGGCGTTATAAGGCTTGAGGACTTGATCAGAGAGATCAACTCCTCCCATATACCGATTGTAGTCGACGATACAATCGGGCTTGAGGACCGTTACCATGAATTGTGGACAGTACAAGGACATCTCTCTTGTCCTTATATCTGACCAGCAACAGGTTTTCACTGGTAAGGGCACGGGTCGCACCCCTGGAGGGGTGGGCAGGGAGGCCACGTTGATTTTTCCGCACGGTCCCACAAGCGGACGTGGATCTGGCGGCGAGGGACTGGAACAAGGGGATACTAGTATAAAAGTTATCCACGTAAAGGTTGTAACTCTTATCTAGCAGTGGGTACATAAGGTCCCACACAAGTTTCCCGCTAACACCCAGAGTGGAGGGACATTCTGGGGGTTTAATACGGGAATCTCGCCCCTCGTACACACAAAACTTTTAAGTGTACCCTGAGGTACTCTCACAAAGTTTGTACAGCTTAACGCCCTTCCTCGCCCGCTTTGAGGGAACATACTGGCGGAAAATGAGTCTCCCCTTGAACGCAATGAGAGACTTATCAACCCCGACCTCCCTTCCAGGTACATAGGCCTGTACAAATTTGGCCCCAAAATGATCGATGACCGGCCGTATCTTATACAGACGGTCATAGGCAGGATCACCTTGGGGGGGACATGCTGCATTATCTGAATAATGCAGACATTTCCGGGTGGCCTCAAACTGGGAGCGTGTCATGGCCGTACTGTAAAGTAGGGCCTGGTGGAGGACATCCCCACTCCAGTAATGCCCGACACTAGGTTTCTTGACCAGGCCCATATGCAGCACGAGGCCCCAAAATGTCCTCATCTCAGCTGCACTGACCGGCGTCCAGCCACCAGGCCTAGCCAAAAAGGAGCCTGGGTGTTGAGCAACGAACTGTTGGGCGTACAGGTTCGTCTGCTCCACCATTAAATTTACCAGTTGGTCACTGAAAAAATGACTAAAAAAGTCATATTCAGTGTAGCCCACTGTGGAAATCTGAATTCCTGATTGGCCTACAAAATCAGAAATCACGGGCTCATATCGCTCTGGGGTACACCAGACAAGTTCACCGGCAGGGTGCTCCGGTGGATTTAACTGGTGGTCCAGAAAACTAGTACGAGCCCCAGAGCTGCTCGTACTATAGTGGGCCACAGGGTCCCAAGCATGGCGGTTCCCTTGCTCCGCCTGGCGGCTTCTCCGCCGCCTTGGGGGCTCATCATCATCGCTAGATGATGAGGAGGACGCGGATGACAACAGGAAAGTGAGGTCATCCTCGTCCTCACTGGGACACTCGGAGTCGGAGGCAAGCTGGGCGTATGCCTCCTCTGCCGAGAACGTCCGGCGGGCCATAGGGGAGTGTGTGTCTGCATGTGTATGTGCGTGTGTGTAAATCTTTATTTGGTGTGCGTGTGTGTGGGGGCACGGCTGTTCGCGTACTTTATCCCTAAAACTAACAGAAAAAAAAAGACTAACTAAAAAAAGGGGAAAAATTTGAAAAAAAAGTCTAAAAATTCTAAACCGCTGATCAACTGTCCGAAGTTGATCAGCGGTGGGGTGTGCGATGCGCTAACAGTGGCCAGACGCTAAGAGTGCCGGCAACAGTCAGCGTATGCACAAAAAAAAAATGCCTGCGCCCCAAAAAAGTTGTGGAGGGGGGGGCAGGGGGGCAAGCAGCAGCACCTCTGGGGGGTCTAGGGTCACACAGCTATGCAATCAAACTTTTTTTTTACCACTAACTTTCCATTTTATATCCCTGCCTAGCCCAACCTTTCCCTATACTTTCCCTAATTACCTGCTGATAAAAATGGGGGTGCTGGGGCACAGATCAGGTCCTGGGGGCAAGGATGGGTGCTGGGGCACAGATGGGGTTATGATCCACACGTGCAGGCAGCGCTCCTCTCTCCTCGGGCTCCGGACACAAAAGCAGGAGGAGAGGAGCGCTGCATCACCTCTCAGGATCGCTTCTGATTGGTAGGAGGGCGGGCCGGCGGGAGTTTCAAATGATAGAAGCGCTCCTCTCCTCCTTTTGTGTCCGGAGCCCGAGGAGAGAGGAGCGCTGCTATCATTTGAAACTCCCGCTGGCCCGCCCTCCTACCAATCAGAAGCAATCCTGAGAGGTGATGTCACCATCACCACTCAGGATCGCAGGATGGTGATTGGTGGCGTAAAATCACACCACCGATCACCATCCTGTTTTGGGTTGTCGGGTCCTCAAGGTAAAATTGAAAATACGGAGACAGGGAGAGACCAAATTGTTCCTCAGACCAGTAGGGGAACTCATTCTACTGTTTGCACCCAACGAATACAATACTGATGTCGGCTGACGTCAAGCGGGGAGTGTTCTGTTCTCAGATGCAAATCCAGTTGTGTCTGTGTGTTTATCAGTTTTGACATTGCAATTTACCTGTGTTGTATTTCATCTGCATTATATTGTATGGTAACAGCACCATCTACTGGCGAGTTTGGTGTATTTCATCTAGCTGTTTTCCTTTGCATTATGGGAGTCCCAGGGCATTGTGGGTAGTTCCTGGTTCTTTGTAGTCTTGTGCTTGTATTAGAAGCAGTAGCCATCTTATGTCTGTGTGAGAAGCCACTCTCTCACTGGTTCTTCTGCTCCATGATTTTTTTATACAGCCGGTTTCAAACATAGTCGGTAAGGACACTATCTATGTGACATTTACTGTAGTTTATTATATGTTTCTTGTATTTAATAGCTCATTATTATTGTATTACCTCATGCAGATATTCTTTATTCATGCCAAGTACTATGGATATTTATGTTCTAAAATTCTACAGTTTTATTCTGTAGTTTCACCTTTCCTGTCACAGTCTACTAGCAATAAAGAGAAGTTTAAAGCTGAACAGTCTGTTTTTCTCAAGCACACAGGGGGTTTAACTACATGTCAGATTACACACCGTGCTAACGTGTATGAGGACAGTATAGACAGTATACTATATATATAAACACTACAGAGGACAGTATACTGTATGTATATATATATATATATATATATACAGGGTGGGCCATTGATATGGATACACCTTAATAGAATGGGAATGGTTGGTGATATTAACTTCCTGTTTGTGGCACATTAGTATATGTGAGGGGGGAAACTTTTCAAGATGGGCGGTGACCATGGTGGCCATTTTGAAGTCGTCCATTTTGAATCCAACTTTTGTTTTTTCAATAGGAAGAGGGTCATGTGACACATCAAACTAATTGGGAATTTCACACGAAAAACAATAGTGTGCTTGGTTTTAACGTAACTTTATTCTTTCATGAGTTATTTACAAGTTTCTCTTTGTTTACAGCCATTGACATGTCGCCGAGGTTAACACGTGAGGAGCGGATAGAAATTGTGTTGATGTCTGGTGAACGCAGTAACCGGGTCATTGCAGCAGATTTCAATGCAAGACACCCTACGAGACCACCCATCTCCCATGCTACAGTTGGCAAACTGCTTGCTAAGTTTCGTGAAACTGGTTCAGTGTTGGATTTGCCAAAATGTGGACGCATGAAATCTGTGTCTAATGAAGAAACATCAGTGGCTGTACTAGCTTCATTCAGCTAGAGCCCACAGCGTAGCACTTGCCGCATGTCACTGGAGAGTGGCATTAGTGGAACATCACTTCGGCGGATATTAGCTACTCACAAATGGCACCCTTACAAACTCCAGCTACTGCAGCATCTCAACGAGGATGACCCAGATCGGCGCACTGAATTTGCAGAATGGGCAAAACAAAAATTGGAACAGGACCCTCAGTTTAAGCAGAAGATTTTGTTCAGTGATGAGGCAAACTTTTATGTGAATGGTGAAGTTAACAAACAAAACCACCGCTATTGGTCTGACACTAACCCACATTGGATAGATCCCTCCAAGACTGATGGTATGGTGTTGTATATGGGGTACAAAGATAGTGGGGCCATTCTTCATCAATGGAAACCTCAAGGCCACTGGATATGCGAAATTGCTCTGAAGCTGGCACGTTCCCTGAGTTTTTCCAGCAAGATGGTGCACCACCACATTATGGGTGTCAGGTCCGAGCATTCCTAGATGAACAGTTTCCTGGAAAGTGGATTGGTCGTCGTGGGCCAGTTGAATGGCCCCCAAGGTCTCCCGATCTGACCCCCTTAGACTTTTATCTTTGGGGTCATCTGAAGGCAATTGTCTATGCTGTGAAGATACGAGATGTGCAGCACCTGAAACTACGGATACTGGAAGCCTGTGCTAGCATTTCTCCTGCGGTGTTGCTATCAATGTGTGAAGAGTGGGAGAAGAGGGTTGCATTGACAATCCAACACAATGGGCAGCACATTGAACACATTTTATAAGTGGTCAGAAACTTGTAAATAACTCATGAAAGAATAAAGTTACGTTAAACCAAGCACACCATTGTTTTTCTTGTGAAATTCCCAATAAGTTTGATGTGTCACATGACCCTCTCCCTTTTGAAAAAACAAAAGTTGGATTCAAAATGTCCGACTTCAAAATGTCCGCCATGGTCACCACCCATCTTGAAAAGTTTCCCCCCTCACATATACTAATGTTCCACAAACAGGAAATTATTATCACCAACCATTCCCATTTTATTAAGGTGTATGCATATAAATGGCCCACCCTGTATTTACACACACATACTCTATATATATATATATATACACACACACACACACACACACACACTACAGAGGACAGTATTCTGTATATATATATAGCAGGTGTTAAGTAGCTGTGAACAGCACAGCACTAGTCTGTAATGGCGGGTGCCAGCGGCTGATGAAGCAATCGAGGCTTCAAAAACTAATAAATCCAGGAAATCCACGGCACTTCCTTCAGTTAAAACGTAAGTATTTATTCAGCAGAAATACAACGTTTCGGTTCGCACACTGGAACCTTTTTCAAGCAGTGATGTGACGTGCGAACCGAAACGTTGTATTTCTGGTGAATAAACACTTACGTTTTTACTGAAGGAAGTGCCGTGGATTTCCTGGATTTATATATATATATATATATATATACTACAGAGGACAATATACTGTATATATACTACAGGGGACAATTTACTGTATATATATACTACAGAGGACAGTATAATATATATATATATATATATATATATATATACACTGCTCAAAAAAATAAAGGGAACATAAAAATAACACATCCTAGATCTGAATTAATTAAATATTCTTCTGAAATACTTAGTTCTTTACATAGTTGAATGTGCTGACAACAAAATCACACAAAAAAATGGAAATCACATTTTTCAACCCATGGAGGTCTGGATTTGGAGTCACACTCAAAATTAAAGTGGAAAAACACACTACAGGCTGATCCAACTTTGATGTAATGTCCTTAAAACAAGTCAAAATGAGGCTCAGTAGTGTGTGTGTGGCCTCCACGTGCCTGTATGACCTCCCTACAACGCCTGTGCATGCTCCTGATGAGGTGGTGGACGGTCTCCTGAGGGATCTCCTCCCAGACCTGGACTAAAGCATCTGCCAACTCCTGGACAGTCTGTGGTGCAACGTGACGTTGGTGGATAGAGCGAGACATGATGTCCCAGATGTGCTCATTTGGATTCAGGTCTGGGGAACGGGTGGGCCAGGCCATAGCATCAATGCCTTCGTCTTGCAGGAACTGCTGACACACTCCAGCCACATGAGGTCTAGCATTGTCTTGCATTAGGAGGAACCCAGGGCCAACCGCACCAGCATATGGTCTCACAAGGGGTCTGAGGATCTCATCTCGGTACCTAATAGCAGTCAGGCTACCTCTGGCGAGCACATGGAGGGCTGTGCAGCCCTCCAAAGAAATGCCACCCCACACCATTACTTACCCAATGCCAAACTGGTCATGCTGGAGGATGTTGCAGGCAGCAGAACGTTCTCCACGGCGTCTCCAGACTCTGTCACGTCTGTCACATGTGCTCAGTGTGAACCTGCTTTCATCTGTGAAGAGCACAGGGCGCCAGTGGCGAATTTGCCAATCTTGGTGTTCTCTGGCAAATGCCAAACGTCCTGCACGGTGTTGGGCTGTAAGCACATCCCCCACCTGTGGACGTTGGGCCCTCATATCACCCTCATGGAGTCTGTTTCTGACTGTTTGATCAGACACATGCACATTTGTGGTTTGCTGGAGGTCATTTTGCAGGGCTCTGGCAGTGCCCCTCCTGTTCCTCCTTGCACAAAGGCAGAGGTAGCGGTCCTGCTGCTGGGTTGTTGCCCTCCTACGGCCTCCTCCACGTCTCCTGATGTACTGGCCTGTCTCCTGGTAGCGCCTCCATGCTCTGGACACTACGCTGACAGACACAGCAAACCTTCTTGCCACAGCTCGCATTGATGTGCCACCCTGGATAAGCTGCACTACCTGAGCCACTTGTGTGGGTTGTAGACTCCGTCTCATGCTACCACTAGAGTGAAAGCACCGCCAGCATTCAAAAGTGACTAAAACATCAGCCAGGAAGCATAGGAACTGAGAAGTGGTCTGTGGTTACCACCTGCAGAACCACTCCTTTATTGGGGGTGTCTTGCTAATTGCCTATAATTTCCACCTGTTGTCTATCCCATTTGCACAACAGCATGTGAAATTGATTGTCACTCAGTGTTGCTTCCTAAGTGGACAGTTTGATTTCACAGAAGTGTCATTGACTTGGAGTTACATTGTGTTGTTTAAGTGTTCCCTTTATTTTTTTGAGCAGTGTATATACACACACACACTACAGAGGACAATATACTGTTTATATACCACAGAGGACAGTATACTATATATACAGAGGACAGTATACTGTATATATACACTACAGAGGACAGTATACTGTATATATATATAATACCGAGGACAATATACAGTATATATACTACAGAGGACAGAATACTGTATACAGTTGCAACAAAAAGTATCTGAACCCTTTGGAATTATATGGATTTCTGCACAAATTGGTCATAAAATGTGATCCGATCTTCATCTAAGTCACAACAATAGACAATCACAGTCTGCTTAAACTAATAACACACAAAGAATTAAATGTTGCCATGTTTTTATTGAACACACCATGTAAACATTCACAGTGCAGGTGGAAAAAGTATGTGAACCCTTGGATTTAATAACTGGTTGAACCTCCTTTGGCAGCAATAACTTCAACCAAACATTTCCTATAGTTGCAGATCAGACTTGCACAACGGTCAGGACTCATCTTGACCATTCCTCTTTACATAACTGTTTCAGTTCAGCAATATTCTTGGGATGTCTGGTGTGAATTGCTTTCTTGAGGTCATGCCACAGCATCTCAATCGGGTTGAGGTCAGGACTCTGACTGGGCCACTCCAGAACCTGTATTTTCTTCTGTTTAAGCCATTCTGCTGTTGATTTACTTCTATGCTTTGGGTCGTTGTCCTGTTGCAACTCCCTTCTTCTGTTGAGCTTCAGCTGGTGGACAGATGGCCTTAAGTTCTCTTGCAAAATGTCTTGATAAACTTGGGAATTCATTTTTCCTTCGATGATAGCAATGATAGCCCCAAACCATGAGGCCCCCACCACTATACTTCACAGTTGGGATGAGGTTTTGATGTTGGTGTGCTGTGCCTCTTTTTCTCCACACATAGTGTTGTGTGTTTCTTCCAAACAACTCAACTTTGGTTTCATCTGTCCACAGAATATTTTGCCAGTACTGCTGTGGAACATCCAGGTGCTCATGTGCAAACTATAAACGTGCAGCAATGTTTTATTTTGACAGCAGTGGCTTCCTTTGTGGTATCCTCCCATGAAATCCATTCTTGTTTAGAGTTTTTTACGTATCGTAGATTCACTAACAGGGATGTTAGCATATGCCAGAGACTTTTGTTAGTCTTTTGCTGACACTCTAGGATTCTTTGTCACCCCATTGAGCAGTCTGCGCTGTGCTCTTGCAGTCATCTTTACAGGACGGCCACTCCTAGGGAGAGTAGCAGCAGTGCTGAACTTTCTCCATTTATAGACAATTTGTCTTACCGTGGACTGATGAACAGCAAGGCTTTTGGAGATACTTTTATAACCCTTTCCAGCTTTATGCAAGTCAACAATTCTTAATTGTAGGTCTTTTAATCAGCTCTTTTGTGCAAGGCATCATTCACATCAGGCAATGCTTCTTGTGAAAAGAAAACTCAGAACTGGTGTGTTTTTTTATAGGGCAGCTGTAACCAGCATCTCCAATCTCATCTCATTGATTGGACTCCAGTTGGCTGACACCTCACTCCAATTAGCTCTTGGAGATGTCATTAGGCTAGGGGTTCACATACTTTTTCCACCTGCACTGTGAATGTTTAAATAGTGTGTTCAATAAAAACATGGTAACATTTAATTCTTTGTGTGTTATTAGTTTAAGCAGACTGTGATTGTCTATTGTTGTGACTTAGATGAAGATCAGATCACATTTTATGACCAATTTGTGTAGAAATCCATATCATTCCAAAGGGTTAACATACTTTTTCATACTACAGAAGACAGTATACTGTATATATACTACAGAGGACAGTATACTTGCTACAGATTGATCTGGCTATGTTGGAGGTTTGGGCAGAGAAGCGGCAGATGAGGTTTAACATTTACAAATGTTAGGTTATGCACATGGGAAGGAATAATGCAAGTCACCCGTACATACTAAATGGTAAAACACTGGGGAACACTGACATGGAAAAGGACTTAGGAATTTTTGTAGACAGCACACAAAGCTGTAGAAACCAGTGTCAGGCAGCTGCTGCCAAGGCCAATAAGATAATGGGTTGCATCAAAAGAGGCATAGATGGCCGTGATAAGAACATAGTCCTACCACTTTACAAATCACTAGTCAGACCACACATGGAGGACTGTGTACAGTTCTGGCCTGCGGTGAACAAGGCAAACATAGCAAAGCTAGAGAGGGTTCAGAGGAGGGCAACTAAAGTAATATCTGGAATGGGTGGACTACAGGGCCCAGAAAGACTATCAAAATTAGGATTGTTTAAAGAGGCTCTGACAGCATGATCAATGCTATTAAACCAGATATTGCCTGGTGGGGCTCATAATGCTGATTAAAACTATACCTTTCTTTTGTCTGTATGCTAATTAGCTGCAGAGATATCTGTTCATATGCAATCAGTAGGTTTGAGCACCAGGGGACAGGATTTAATCTTGGAGCACTGCTTCGTAACAACCCCTGTGCTATGGAGACTCTACCCTCCCCTTGATTGACAGAACTAGACATCAGTATGCTAAGGGCAGAGCGTGTCCTGGCATCTACATATCATATATACTACTAACCTTACCACACTGAGATCTGCTCAGAAAGCTCATCTACATATCACTGCTTTATTTACAGACAATATATGATTATAAAGAAACCAGCAATATTTATTTATTCTCAATATGATAAGGATATAGACATTTATTATGAGTAAAATGTGGGGGGAAATTATCTGGAGAAAAATCTGAAAATATCTCCCAAGATTCAATCCAAGGATCTCTACATGCTAAAATCAGGATGGCCCATCCCCACCCACACCACACCAACTTTTTTAGACCTGGTGTGAGTAGGAAAAAAAATAAATCACAGATTGCGGTGCAAATAACCTTTGTGCCGCAATCTGCGTGTGCCACAATTATGACATATTTATGATCGTAAATTTCCCTCATAGTACATAGTGTATATGATATGTAGATGCTAGGAGATAGCTCTGCCCTCCGCATGCTGATATCTAGCCCTGTCGATAAAGAGGAGGGGAAGTGTGCAAAGCAAATGGAATGTGACAAAGCAGTGCTCCAAGGACTCAGCCCTGCCTTCTGGTGCTCAAAGTTGCTAATTTGCATATAAATAGAAAAAACGTTGCTATCTTATCTTATCTATGTTTAGCATACAGACAAAAGAAAAGTATTGTTTTAATCAGCATGATGGCCCTTACCAGGCAGTGTGCCTGGTATAATAGGGTTAATCATGCTGACAAAACCTCTTAAACCCGTAGGATACCAGCCCTGTACATGTAAGGCACTGGAAACTGGGACAGAAATCCCAGCGCCATACAGCTACGGTGATCCGATCAACTGCAAGAGTTAGGTAGTCACGGATAGCCGGACCCCTGCTGTATGCGCCGGCATTGGTGAAAACACAGATGCCGGCACCTTAACCCTTCCTTAGGCATCGTGGCTGCCTTCCGTGAGAGCCTGTGAGATTCAGCCCCCTGGATCTCACAGGCAGGAAGCTGTAAGTGTATTACAGTGAGTAATACACTTACAGCCAATGCATTACATTACAGAAGTATTGTAATGCATTATAAAGGGGATCAGACCCCCAAAAGTTGAAGTCCCAGAGTGGGACAAAAAATAAAGTTAAAAAAAAGTTAAAAAAATAAAGTTTTACAAAAAAATTAAAAGTTTCAAGTAAAAAAAAGCATCCTTTTCCCAAAATAAAGTAAAAAAAGTAGACATATTAGGTATTGCCATGTCCGTATCGACCGACATATATGCTGTAACCAGCATCTCCAATCTCATCTCATTGATTGGACTCCAGTTGGCTGACACCTCACTCCAATTAGCTCTTGGAGATGTCATTAGTCTAGGGGTTCACATACTTTTTCCACCTGCACTGTGAATGTTTAAATAGTGTGTTCAATAAAAACATGGTAACATTTAATTCTTTGTGTGTTATTAGTTTAAGCAGACTGTGATTGTCTATTGTTGTGACTTAGATGAAGATCAGATCACATTTTATGACCAATTTGTGTAGAAATCCATATCATTCCAAAGGGTTAACATACTTTTTCATACTACAGAAGACAGTATACTGTATATATACTACAGAGGACAGTATACTTGCTACAGATTGATCTGGCTATGTTGGAGGTTTGGGCAGAGAAGCGGCAGATGAGGTTTAACATTTACAAATGTTAGGTTATGCACATGGGAAGGAATAATGCAAGTCACCCGTACATACTAAATGGTAAAACACTGGGGAACACTGACATGGAAAAGGACTTAGGAATTTTTGTAGACAGCACACAAAGCTGTAGAAACCAGTGTCAGGCAGCTGCTGCCAAGGCCAATAAGATAATGGGTTGCATCAAAAGAGGCATAGATGGCCGTGATAAGAACATAGTCCTACCACTTTACAAATCACTAGTCAGACCACACATGGAGGACTGTGTACAGTTCTGGCCTGCGGTGAACAAGGCAAACATAGCAAAGCTAGAGAGGGTTCAGAGGAGGGCAACTAAAGTAATATCTGGAATGGGTGGACTACAGGGCCCAGAAAGACTATCAAAATTAGGATTGTTTAAAGAGGCTCTGACAGCATGATCAATGCTATTAAACCAGATATTGCCTGGTGGGGCTCATAATGCTGATTAAAACTATACCTTTCTTTTGTCTGTATGCTAATTAGCTGCAGAGATATCTGTTCATATGCAATCAGTAGGTTTGAGCACCAGGGGACAGGATTTAATCTTGGAGCACTGCTTCGTAACAACCCCTGTGCTATGGAGACTCTACCCTCCCCTTGATTGACAGAACTAGACATCAGTATGCTAAGGGCAGAGCGTGTCCTGGCATCTACATATCATATATACTACTAACCTTACCACACTGAGATCTGCTCAGAAAGCTCATCTACATATCACTGCTTTATTTACAGACAATATATGATTATAAAGAAACCAGCAATATTTATTTATTCTCAATATGATAAGGATATAGACATTTATTATGAGTAAAATGTGGGGGGAAATTATCTGGAGAAAAATCTGAAAATATCTCCCAAGATTCAATCCAAGGATCTCTACATGCTAAAATCAGGATGGCCCATCCCCACCCACACCACACCAACTTTTTTAGACCTGGTGTGAGTAGGAAAAAAAATAAATCACAGATTGCGGTGCAAATAACCTTTGTGCCGCAATCTGCGTGTGCCACAATTATGACATATTTATGATCGTAAATTTCCCTCATAGTACATAGTGTATATGATATGTAGATGCTAGGAGATAGCTCTGCCCTCCGCATGCTGATATCTAGCCCTGTCGATAAAGAGGAGGGGAAGTGTGCAAAGCAAATGGAATGTGACAAAGCAGTGCTCCAAGGACTCAGCCCTGCCTTCTGGTGCTCAAAGTTGCTAATTTGCATATAAATAGAAATAACGTTGCTATCTTATCTTATCTATGTTTAGCATACAGACAAAAGAAAAGTATTGTTTTAATCATGATGGCCCTTACCAGGCAGTGTGCCTGGTATAATAGGGTTAATCATGCTGACAAAACCTCTTAAACCCGTAGGATACCAGCCCTGTACATGTAAGGCACTGGAAACTGGGACAGAAATCCCAGCGCCATACAGCTACGGTGATCCGATCAGCTGCAGGAGTTAGGTAGTCACGGATAGCCGGACCCCTTCTGTATGCGCCGGCATTGGTGAAAACACAGATGCCGGCACCTTAACCCTTCCTTAGGCATCGTGGCTGCCTTCCGTGAGAGCCTGTGAGATTCAGCCCCCTGGATCTCACAGGCAGGAAGCTGTAAGTGTATTACAGTGAGTAATACACTTACAGCCAATGCATTACATTACAGAAGTATTGTAATGCATTATAAAGGGGATCAGACCCCCAAAAGTTGAAGTCCCAGAGTGGGACAAAAAATAAAGTTAAAAAAAAGTTAAAAAAATAAAGTTTTACAAAAAAATTAAAAGTTTCAAGTAAAAAAAAGCATCCTTTTCCCAAAATAAAGTAAAAAAAGTAGACATATTAGGTATTGCCATGTCCGTATCGACCGACATATATCCAATGATCCACCCCATCAGGTGAACGCCGTAAAAAAATAAAATGAAAACAGTGTCAAAAAAGCCATTTTCTGGTCACCTTGCCTCACAAAAAATGTAATGCCAAGTGATCAAGAAGTGTTATGTACCCCAAAATGGTACCAAACAGTCATCACATCCCGCAAAAAATGAGCCCCTACCTAAGACAATTGCCCAAAAAATAATAAAAATAGGACTTTCAGAAAATGTCAACACAAAAACAAGATTTTATTCTGTTCAAAAATGATTTCACTGTGTAAAACTGAACAAAAATAAAAATGATAGACATATTAGGTATCGCCGCATCCGTAACAACCTGCTCTATAAAAATATCACATTATATGCCCCCTCAGGTAAATGCTGTAAAAAATATAAATAAAACTATGCCAAAACAGCCATTTTTTTTCACCTAGCGATACCAAGCGATCAAAAAGTCTTATGTACCCCAAAATTGTACCAATCAAACTGTCATATCATCTCGTAAAAAACTGGCCCCCACATAAAACAATCCATCAAAATCTGCGCTGCAAAAACCATATGGCTTTCCTTCCGTTCTGAGTCCTGCCATGTGCCCCCACAGCAGTTTACCACCACATATGGGGTGTTGCCGTATTCAGGAGAAAATGGGTAACAAATCATGGGGTGCTTTTTCTCCTGTTACCCCTTGTGAAAATTACAAATTTGGAGCTAAAGCAAACATTTTATTGGAAGAAACAAAACTTTTCATTTTTACAGCCAAGTGTTTCCAAATTCCATAAACCGCTTAGGGGTTCAAAGTGCTTAGTACCCCCTTAATATATTCTTTAAGGTGTGTAGTTTTCAAACTGGGATCACTTTTTGAGGGTTTCCACTGTAGGGGTACGTCAGGTTCTTTTCAAATACAAAATGTTGCCTAAAAAACATTCTAGCGAAATCTGCCTCCAAAATCCATATGGCGCGCCTTTCCTTCTGACCACTGACATATGCCCCGACAGCAGTTTACTACCACATATGGGGTATTTCTGTAAACTGCAGAATCAGCGTAATATATATTTAGGTTTATTTTGCTGTTAACCAATTGTTAAAAAATTGATTAACATAAAAAATCTACCAAAAAAGTTAAATTTTCAAATTTCACCTCCATCTTCCTTTAAGGCTAGGTCTGCACGACAGATAGGGCAGAACTACACTGCAACATTTGTCGCGCGACAATTTTTATAATGAAAGTCTATGGTGTCGCACTGCGACATGCTGCGACTGCGTCAGTCGCAGAAAAATCCATCTCGAATAGATTTTTTGCGACTTTTGCGTCGCAGCATGTCGCAGTGCGACACCATAGACTATCATTATAAAAATTGTCGTGCGAAAAATGTCGTCGTGTAGACCTAGCCTAATTCTTGTGGAACACCTCAAGGGTTAAAAAAGTTTGTAACATCAGTTTTGAATAATTTGAGGGGTTTAGTTTCTAAAATGGTGTCATTTATGGGTGGTTTCTGAAACGATTTGGACCTTTCTGGACCTCTACGACAACCTTGATTTGAGACACTGACGTCAGGAGAGATGTTTCTCAGTTGGCAATAATAGACACACACACACACATCACTGAGAAACACTCTAATTTTATTATGCTATAGCTTGGCCTTATATAGGCAGTAGAAAAGTTTGCATAACAACAGCGTTAAACCAATCAGAAAGATAAACATTGGTGCTCACACAGATACTACCGGAACATCCTTTTATGGTATGTAATACGTCACATATAAGAATGTACGCAGTTGTGCCGAATGACCCTGAATGAGACAGAACATTTGTTCTAGTTCTGGGAGATTCCCAGAATCTGTCCTGAGACAGATAAGTGAACCTAACTCACAGCGGGGGGATGTGAAGTGCGTGGGTGAGATATTATAACAATTCTGTACATGTAAGAGAAGACAAGATGGAGTCACCTTTCCCTTGAATCCCCTATTAGAACCAAATTTCTTAGATAATATGGCTCTTACCCTTGCCCTTTTCCCTGTATACCGCCAGATATTTTCTATATCCTTCATGTGAGTTGTCTTCAGGATTAGGTAGCAGAGTCTCATAAAATGACATATTTGATACTCCTTTCATTATCAGTTTCCGTACACATGGTATGATACATGTTGAAACTAATGCTATTACTATAATAATTATCAGGATAATAATTCCCAACTGTACAAGTGCCTTTTTCCAAGTACTGAACCAGCCAAAATACTCATCCCAAGGGTTATCGATACCTGAGTTTCTTTTGAGCTCGATTGATAAATCCTCGAGTTTCTTTATTGCCAGTGTGACCTTACCATTAGGGCCGGTGTTGTTGGGTATGAACGTGCAGCAGGATGAGGGGTCTGTCAATATCTTACAGACACCACCTCTTTCTGCAAGTATCATATCGAGTGCCATGCGGTTTTTGAAATGTCATAATGGAATCTGCCTGTAACTGTTCTGCTACACCCTGTAACGCATCCCTAGTGTAGTTTACAAACCTTTGTTGATTATAGTAAATATAGTTGATCCAGTCTACATTTTTGTTGATTGTTATGTGGGGAATTATGGATTCAAATCCTGCTGCCACCTGACCTCTGGCCTTGAATTCATCAGGGACCCCTCTTGGGACCCTGATTGCATCAATATACACGTGTGGGTCGAAGCTACCTTTTGGGAGGGCGCGACTGTTGCGTATATGTGTGTTGGTGTCTTTTTCATTTTCAGTGAAGATGTGTATGTTTATGATGGCTTTAGCAAGGGCACATTCACCTTTCCAGGAACCCTCTAATCTAGATCCTATCTTTCCATCCCCACAGATCCAATATACATCTCCAATCGAGTATACTTGATTCTGTGTGAGGGAGGTATCTGTTTCACTGTAAGTTGCACAGTATCCTTCAGTGAAATTACCCAGGGATCTTCCTTGATCTCCCCCTCTGTGACAGGTATAGTTACCAGGATAGATATGTATACCTGCACCAGGGCGGGGAGTTTTCATGAGGAGTGGGTATTTTTCCTTCCATTCTTCACATGCAGACTGGTTACTAGATGAATTTGAGAATAATTGCAAAAAAATTTCCTCAACACTAGAGGGCAATATTAAGGGCACAGTACCTAGGTGAGGCTTAGCGGTCCCACATATATAACAATTACTTTTATTTACTGAAGCAGCACTGTACTTCATCCATTCTAACCATAGGTTGGCATCAGAGAACCCAGTTTCTGCTGCCAGGGTATCCTCATATGTTGGGTCAGATATTGCTCTCATATTGTTAAAAGTTAAGATACGGGGTTTGAGGAGGTTTGTTTGTTTCTGATGTCCATTCTTATAGTGGTTGGCACATCTCGTGGAAGGACTGCACTTCATTATGCTGCATAAACAGAAGGAGTAAGTTGCAACGTGAGTACTGGAGGAATTGTACCAGAAGGTAGTGATTCCACCTTTCTGAGTTATAGCAACTTCAGCTTTGTTATCCTCCGGCAGAGTCATTAGGATCGTCAGTAATCCCACAGTCCAAGTGGACCATCTGTGCCATCTTCCAGAATTGAGGGAGTGCATCCTGGTGGAGGTCAGAGCTGTCTGCTCCCGTTAGTACCTCAATTTGTCCTTTTTCGAGGTCAGGACTGTACTGCTGTGCGGGTCGCAGCTACCACTGTAGTCGGTGGTCCGTAGGTGAAGTCTCCTGCGAATTTTACTTTCTTTAATTTCTTTATCAGCACGATATCTCCCACTTGGAATGGGTGAGTTGGTTCCTGTGGAAGACAACGAGACTTACAAGCAACTTTTTTCCTCAATTTCACTTAGGACTTTAATCAATCTGGTTACATTGGTGTTTGGGTTGTTCCTCAAACATGTGATACACCTTCCCACATAATCTGACACTAACTGTTTAATGCCTGAAATATAGAAATTCTATGCTAGCAGCATGTGTGTTGTTTGAATGCTGTTGTGTCCTACTCCATGAAAATGTGCAATGAACAGAGGGGAGCTGTGCTGTGGTATGCATGTTTCCCCCTCTTTGCAGATTAATCCTGTCCTAGGATTCTTCAGCAAGATTGGATAACACCAATCGGCCATTTCATCGTCAGTAGCTTAGGACTGGGGATCCACAAGCATCTGAGTTAACTCAAGTGAAGGAGGTACTAATTTCACCATTTGCAATGTGGCCGGGGCCATCAGTGCAGCCTTCTTGGCCTCCGCGTCTGCCAGGGCATTGCCTTGGGACACATGATCTTTACCACCAGTATGCGCCCTGCAGTGGAGAATTGCAATCTGTGAGGGCTATCTTATGGCTTCTAAAAGTTGTATGACATGTTGTGAATGTGAGATGTGCTTACCATCAGCTGCAATGAATCCTCTCCTTTGCCAAATGACCCCGTGGTTCCAGAACACTTCATGTGCGTACCTGCTGTCAGTGTAAATGGTGACTGGCTTGCCTTCATGTAGTATGCATGCTCTCGTGAGTGCAATTAATTCTGCTGCTTGTGCAGATTGGTATGTGATGGGTCTGGCTTCCAGGACAATATGTGTGTCATGTTGTATGGCGTGTATACAATCATGTGCCTCTGTCAAGTGATCCTCAGGTCCTTTAAGTCCTAATAGGGCATTCAAGATAGGAGCTGGACCTGAGGTGTGTGTTGCGTATTTGATTTGGAGGGAGGGATTGCTGAGGAGTAGAATCTCACATCCAGATTGTCTTTGTGCGGACATGTGCTGTGTGTGTATGCCTTTGAGAAGACCTACTACATCATGTGTGGTGTACAGGATAGTCTCATGTCCCATTGTGAGTGGCGTTGCAAGCTCAACCATCATAGCACAGGCTGCAAGAGATCTCAGACAGGCCGGCATTCCTTGGACGGATGCCGGAACCACCTTTGAGAAAAAGGCATAAGGACGTAACTTGCCTCTGTGATATTGTGTCAGCACACCCGCCATGGTTTTACAATTTTGTCGAGCATATACATGGAATGTGAATCTGTAGTCAGGGAGGCCCAAACCTGGACTTGTCATTAAAGAACATTTCAAATAATCAAATGCATTAAACCACCTGATGAGATCTGGCATGTCTGCCAGAGTGGCTTGTCTCATTACATTGTCATAGTAGGAGCAATCAGGAATCCATTGTCTGCAGTTTATCATACCAAGGAAAGATAACATTTCTTTCTTGGTTTGCGGGGTGGACTCTTTCTGTGCTGATTCTCCTTTCTCCCTTTGTGAGAACAAAGCCCAAGTATTCAACTTGCTTTTTACACCATTGCATTTTCTTGTGTGACACCTTGTGTCCACATTCAGACAACCATTTCAACAGAGATAAACCATCTGTTACATTGGCCTCCTCTGACATACTACACAATAACAAATAATCCACGTATTGCAAGAACACAGAACCCTGGGGGGGGGTGCCATGGTTTTAAATTGGCTTGGAGGACAATGCTGTACACTATAGGTGAATCAGCATATCCCTGGGGCATCCTGCACCAGGTGAGTTGACAACCCTCAAAGGAAAAAGCAAAAAAAGTCTGGTCTACTTGTCAACCGAGATAGAGAAGAAAGCATTTTTCAAGTCTATCACGCTGAAACAGACAGCATCTGCAGTAAATGGCTGACAGCAACTGAGAAATGTGTCGGCTGTCTCTGTTTACTCACGGTTTTGGCTCCTGAACTTTTGTAACTATGTGTGGGGGGTCTGTATCTTCCTGATCTCAAAGCATCCCGCTGCCTCCTTGTCATATAAATGTTTCTCAAAGTCTTGTATTTTGTGTGAGGTCCATGAGAAAACGCTCTGCTTTACAATCAACATGAGATTGGGAAGGAGAACTAGGCTGTCCCTATTTGCAGCCTTCAGTCTCTGGTTGGGAGGGGGAAACTCACACTTAGATTTTCCTCCACCCACAGTAAGAAAATGCATCAAATGACAGAGTGATAATATTACAGTGAGATATGTTCTTACACTTACCACCAGAACAATAGCTCTCACACAAACAGATTAATCTTAACACTCTATGTATCTTATACTCTAAATATAGGTATGCGTCAAACCAAGGTAGGTCAGTCTCCCTGAGACTGTTCCCTTACATGTAACCCCTGGTACTAAAAAATCTCTGTCGACAGTTAGATAAAGTAAATAGATCTCCCGGAGATCCTATGGTGTGTCCCTGACACAAACCAACTTACGGATAGATCTTCCTAAGACTCTATGCCGTGCATGGCACTCCAAGTGCCGGCCTTATTCATGAAAGTACTCCAAGTACTTATTATAAACTCCCGGAGTCTATTTTTAAGACTTAACAATGTATCCCGGATACATAATAAAAACTCACGGGTAGAGATGTGGCCAGTGCCCTCAGACCGGGCAGTGGACAAAAGGGATGTCTTACCGGACACGAGGATGGCCTTCTCTATCCCGGACGGAGCCCCCAAACTGAAGGGATTTGGACCTTTCTGGACCTCTATGACAACCTTGGTTTGAGACACTGACGTCAGGAGAGATGTTTCTCAGTTGGCAATAATAGACACACACACACACATCACTGAGAAACACTCTAATTTTATTATGCTATAGCTTGGCCTTATATAGGCAGTAGAAAAGTTTGCATAACAACAGCGTTAAACCAATCAGAAAGATAAACATTGGTGCTCACACAGATACTACCGGAACATCCTTTTATGGTATGTAATACGTCACAAATAAGAATGTACGCAGATGTGCCGAATGACCCTGAATGAAACAGAACATTTGTTCTAGTTCTGGGAGATTCCCAGAATCTGTCCTGAGACAGATAAGTGAACCTAACTCACAGCGGGGGGATGTGATGTGCATGGGTGAGATATTATAACAATTCTGTACATGTAAGAGAAGACAAGATGGAGTCACATTTCCCTTCAGTTTCCATTATGTTAGCCCCTCAAAATCACTTTATAACTGAATTGGTGCTTAAAAAAATGGTTTGGGAAATTTTGTTGAAAATGTAAAAAAAATAGCTTCTATATTTCAAAGCCTTCTAATGTCCTAAAAAAAGAACATGACATTTACAAAATTATGCCAACATAAAGCAGACACATGGGCAATGTTGACTGATAACCATTTTATGAGGTATAACTTAAAAGTTAAAAAAATCTAATTTAGAAAATTGTGAATTTTTCCACATTTTTGGTGCATTTTGGTTTATTTTATAAATGAAGGTAAAATATATTGACTCAAATTTACCACTGTCATGAAGTATACAATGTGTCACAAGAAAACAATCTCAGAATGGCTTGGATAAGTAAAAGCGTTCTAAAGTTATTACCATATAAAGTCACATATGTCAGACTTGCAAAAATCGGCCTGGGATTTAAGGTGAAAAGTGGCCTGGTACTGAAAGGGTTAAAAGATACCAGAGAGGAGATCTAATAACCATGTATAAATATATCAGGGGTCAATACAGAGATCACCCCTATCATCTATTTATATGCCAGGGCTGTGACTGTGACAAGGGGACTTATCTATGTCTAGAGGAAATGTTTTTTTTACTGTAAGAGCAGAGAGACTATGGAGCTCTCTGCCACGGGGGAAGATGGGCTTGAACTCACTAAAAGAGTTTTAGAGGGGCCTGGATGTATTTCTGGAGTTAAATAATATCATAGGTTATACACACTAGTATTCTGGAGATTGGTAGTTGATCAAGGAAGTTATTCTGCCTGATTGTAGCTGGGAAGGAAATTTTTCCCCTAAAATTAGAAAAATTGGCTTCTACCACATTTTTTTTTTTTGCCTTCCTCTAGATGCACTTTGTAGAAAAATAGACTCAAGTGGATGGACATATCTCTTTCTTCAGACTTACAAGCTATATTACAACATTACTATGTATGTTGATCTTTTTTCAGGATGCCAAGGGAGTCAAGAGCCAGACCGCCACCAGTCTGAAGATCCTGAGAATAGATCGATTCCATGAAACCTGAATATCTGTGAATAACTGGAGTTAAAATGTAGTTTTTGCTCCTATAGCATTTCCCAGATTCCAGCAATCTGTATGCAAACTGATACCATTTGTAGACGATCGGGAAGCAGATCCGTCTCACAAATGCATTGCAATACCGTTTTTAACTTTTTCGCAAAACTGGATCCTTTTTTCCAGAGCACTTGGGGCCGAATCCGGCATTAATGCATTTCAATGTATAATAATGCCGGATACGGAATTCTGGCAAGTGTTCCGGAATTTTGGAAGGAGAAAAAACCGCAGCATGCTGCTGTATTTTCTCCATCCAAAAACTGTACAATGACTGAACTGAAGATATCCTGATGCATACTGAACGGATTGCTCTACATTCAGAATGCATTAGGATAAAACTGATCATTTTTTTCTGGTATTGAGCCCCTAGGATGGTACTCAATACCGGAAAAGTTTAACGTAAGTGTGAAAGTACCCTAACATGGTTTCTTTTCATCTGATAAGTTTTAGAATTTGATTTCCTTACAAAACATTTTTCCCATATTATTATTATTTATTATTAAAGCGCCATTAATCCCATAGTGCTGTACATATAAAAAGGGGTATATATACATAATACAGACAATTGCACTAAGCATAAACAAGACGAGTTACAAACTGGTACAGAAGGAGAGAGAGCCCTGCCCATGAGGGCTTACAATCTACATGGAATGGGAGAAGGACACAGTAGATGAGGGTAAGGTTGGTCATGGCGGTATAGAGGCCGCAGGTTTTCTGGTTGTAGGATTGTCTGAAGAGGTGGGTTTTTAGGTTTCTTTTGAAGGATTCCACATTAGGTGAGAGTCTGATATGTTGAGGTAGCAAGTTCCAGAGTGTGGGGGATGCATGGGAGAAATCTTGGAGGCGATTGTGGGAAGAGGTGATAAGAGGATAGGAGGAGGTCTTGTGAGGATCGGAGATTGCGTGTGGGGATGTATTGGGAAAGTAGCTCAGAGATGTAGGGAGGGGACAGGTTGTGGACGGCTTTGTATGTATTTGTTAGCATTTTGAACTGAATTCACTGGGCAGTGGGGAGCCAGTGAAGAGATTGGCAGAGGGGAGAGGCAGAGGAGTAACAGGGTAAGAGGTGGATTAGTCGGGCAGCAGAGTTAAGGATAGATTGGAGGGGCGCGAGAGTGCTAGATGGAAGACCACAGAGGAGAATGTTGCAGTAGTCTAGGCGGGAGATGATGAGGGCATGTACAAACATTTTTGCAGATTCAAAGTTAAGGAAAGCGCGGATGCGGGAGATGTTTTTGAGTTGGAGGCAGCAGGTGGTGGAAAGGGTTTGGATGTGCGGTTGAAAGGAGCGGGCAGAATCCAAGGTCACTCCAAGGCAGTAGAATTGTTTGACCGGGGAGAGTGTGCAGCCATTGATCGAGGGGTTGAGCAAGATGGGGGAAATACGATGAATTCTGTTTTATCCATGTTAAGTTTTAGGAAGTGAGAGTAGAAGAAGGATGATATAGAAGATAGACATTGTGGGATTCTGGATAAAAAGGTGGTGATGTATGGACCAGAGAGGTAGATTTGTGTGTCGTCAGCATAAGAGTGATACTGAAAGCCATGGGACTCTATGAGATGTCTCAGGCCAAAAGCATAAATAGAGAAGAGCAGGGGTCCTAGGACAGAGCCTTGTGGGACACCAACAAAGAGGGAATGCGGCGAGGAGGTGGTGTGAGAGTGGGAGACGCTAAATGTCCGGTATGTGTGGTATGATGTGACTCAGGAGAGGGCCAGGTCAGTGATGCCAAGAGATGAGAGAGTTTGCAACAGAAGGGAGTGGTCGACAGTGTCAAAGACAGAGAACAGGTCAAGGAGAAGGAGTACAGAGTAATGTTTTATGGTTTTGGCTGTTAGTAGGTCATTGGTGACTTTGGTAAGGGCAGTCTCAGTCAAGTGGTGGGAGCAGGAGGAGAGGTGAGAGGACAGTTTCGAATGGACATGTTGTTCAAGTAGCTTTGAGGCATATAGAAGAAATTACATCAAATCAGCTTCTCTCCTGTGTGACTTGTCTGATGTTCCTTTACCGCCTCCCGACCGCCTAACGCAGGGATGCGTCCTGCGGGCGGTCGGTTTGTTCCTCATAGACGCATCGGCGCGTCATCTCGCAAGACGCGAGATTACGCGCATAGCCGGCCCGCACATGCGCAGTGCGGGCCGGGAAAAGTTGCAGGAGAAGTTCGTCACCAGCCTGCCAGCCAATGATCAGCGCTGGCAGGTTGGTGACTTTTAAAAAATCGAATGACAAGCCATTTAACACATTATATTTATAAATATAATGTGTTAAATGGCTTCTGTGCTCTCTGCTGGGTCCTTTTCGTCAGGTTGGTCCCAGCAGAGAGCACAGATCACTGAGTACACCAAGCACAACACATTTAGCCACAGATCACCTCCCATCACCCCTGTCAATCACTAGTGAAAGGGAAAAAAGTGATCAGTATTTTACTGTTAGGTTTAGATTAGTTTAGGCCCCTTTGGCAGGTAGCTTCAGTTAGCGCCCAGCCCACCACACCGCACCGCAGTCACAGATTCGCTGATTAGCGTATCGCTAATCAGCATTGGTACTTTTATAGTATCTGTAAGTGATCAGAACTGATCACAGTCAGATCTATAATAGTATTAGTGTCACCTTAGCTCGCCCTCCACCCAAAACGCAGTGTTTGCCCGATCAGGCCTGATCGGTCGCCCCACACATGCGTTCACCCACGCCCGCCCCGCCGCAGTGACAAAATTTTATATATTTTTTTTATCACTGCACAATCACTACACAAGCACTGCGGCGATAAAAAAAAATCCGTTTTTATATTTTTTAGCAATTGCAGCGGCTTCCTGTACTTCGCTAGCCTCCCATTTTTAAGTCAGGCTTGCTTTTTTTCTTGGGTAGTCTCAGGGAATACCCCCTAAATTTAGTTGACCAAATGGCAAGGAAGGGGTATTCTTCTGAAGAGGGCTACAGGCTTCTGACCCAGTCGGATGAGGAATGGGAACCCTCATCTGACGAATCCAGCGGGTTAGAATACGAACCTGTAGAAAGCAGTGGCAGTCTGACCCAAAGTTCGGACGATGAGGTTGAGGTCCCTGATACCACCAGGCGTAACCGTCCCCGTGTTGCTAGACCACAGGTTGCGCAGGATCCGTTTCAAGGGCAGCAGAGTGGGGCTGGTGCTGTCGGATTACGTGGTGAGGCATACACCAGCAGCGCAGCCCATTCTGGACCTAGTACCAGCACTGCCGTAGAACATGGTGAAGTTGCGAGCACCAGAGGGGCAGTTGAAGCTGGTACGGTGGCACGTGCAGTAGTTCCCCCGTCGCAGCCACTGCACAGACAGGCCCGTAGAGCCCCTAGAGTCCCTGAGGTGCTGGCAAACCCTGATTGGCAGCCCCCATCTTCAGCCGCACCAGTAGATCCCCCTTTCACCGCCCAGTCTGGAGTTCGGGTTGAGACAGCTCAGATCGGATCAGCACTGGGGTTTCTTGAGCTGTTCTTCACTGCGGAGCTCTTTGACTTAGTCGTGGCAGGAAGAAACCGGTATGCCACTCAATTTATAGCCGCCAACCCGGGAAGCTTTTATGCCCAGTCTTTCCGGTGGAAACCCGTCCAAGTTTCCGAATTTCAAATTTTTCTGGGCCTTCTCCTCAACATGGGCCTGACAAAAAAGCATGAATTGCGGTCATATTGGTCCACGAACCCAATTCACCACATGCCCATGTTCTCTGTTGCCATGTCCAGGACACGATTTGAGACCATCCTGCACTTTCGTGATAATAGCACCTCTCGTCCCAGAGGCCACCCAGCTTTTGACCGGCTCCACAAAATTCGGCCCCTCATAGACCACTTTAACACCAAATTTGCAGATTTGTATACCCCTGAGCAAAACATCTGCATAGACGAGTCCCTTTACCGGGCGCCTTGGCTTCAAACAATACATCCCAATCAAGCGCGCCCGGTATGGGGTCAAATTGTATAAGGTCTGTGAAAGGGCCACAGGCTATACGCACAAATTTAGTGTCTATGAGGGTAAAGATCAGACCCTGGAGCCGGTCGGTTGCCCTGACTACCTGGGGAGCAGTGGGAAGACAGTCTGGGACTTGGTGTCACCCTTATTTGGCAAGGGGTACCACCTTTATGTGGACAATTTCTACACAAGTGTTCCCCTCTTTAGGCATTCATTTCTAGAACAGATTGGCTGCTGTGGCACCGCGCGACCTAGTCACCGGGGCTTCCCCCAACGGCTCGTTACCACCCGTCTTGCAAGGGAGGAGAGGGCTGCCTTGTGTAACGAAGAACTGCTCGCGGTGAAATGGAGAGACAAGCGTGACGTTTACATGCTCTCCTCCATTCACGCAGACACAACAATCCAAATTGAACGAGCAACTGGAGTCATTGAAAAGCCCCTCTGTGTCCACAACTATAATTTGCTCATGGGAGGGGTGGACTTCAATGACCAGATGTTGGCTCCTTATTTACTCTCCCGCAGGACCAGACGCTGGTATAAGAAGGTGTCTGTATACCTAATTCAATTGGCTATGTACAATAGTTTTGTTCTCTACAGTAAGGCTGGGAGAACAGGATCCTTCCTCAAATTTCAGGAAGAGATCATCGAGAACCTCCTGTATCCAAAAGGTTCCGTGGCTCCAACCACCAGTGTAGTGAGCCGTCTACACGAGCGACATTTCCCCAATTTTGTTGCTGGTACCTCAAACCAAGCGCCACCCCGAAAAAGATGTTGTGTCTGTAGCAGGAGTGGAATAAGGTGTGACACCCGCTATTTCTGTCCTGACCACCCTGCCCTATGCTTAGGGGAGTGTTTCCAGAAGTACCACACACAGGTACACTTAGTATAGAGATTGCGTGACACAGGACAGGCACACAGGGGTCTTAGGGCCCTTTCACACAGAGCTGCTGAAAACCTCTCCTTTCACCTGGGCGATTTGTGCTTTGCACATTGTCCCATGGGGAAGGAGAGGTTTGTCCTATAAAAGGTAATAAAATAAAATAAAAATCACAGGTAAGCAAAAAAGTTCATGTTCCAAAAGTTCAATAAAGTTTATAAAAGTTAATGTTCTGTTTCAAATGTTATATAAAGTTAATGTTAATAAATTTATTGCGTTGCGGCCTGTTTTTTTACCTTCTAGGTGGACCAACCGATGAACCAGCTGCAGCACTGATGTGCATTCTGCCAGAAGCATTGCGCTGCTGTCAGATTACACAAAAGTCGGTGTATGCGGCGCTGCAAGACGAGATTTCTCCTCTCCAGTAAAAAAGATACGTTTGCCGAGGCTTATGAGCTGAGGAGCGGTGTTCATATGCTTTGGCAAACACTTTGTATATAAAAAAAAATTATAATTCCGGCAATGATTTATTCATCCACATCGATTGATGTGAATGGAGAAATCGGGTTTGCCAGGGCATACGGGCTGAGTAGGTTTGGATGTTGGGTGGAGCTCCTATGTCCTGGCAGATGCCTTTCCCCTCCTTTTTTTTTTTTGCCAATTTTTTGGCAGAGACTTTTTCATCCACATTGATCGATGCGAATTAAGAAATCTGTGCCGTTAATTTTTTCTTTCAGCCCAGAGGCTGAACGAAAAAAAAAAATCTCATTACCCGTATGCTCAATATAAGGAGAATAGCAGAAACTCCTAATGCTGGCCATACATGTAATGATTGTGGAGACCCTCAAATGCCAGGGCAGTACAAACACCCCACAAATGACCCCATTTTGGAAAGAAGACACCCCAAGGTATTCGCTGAGGGGCATATTGAGTCCATGAAAGATTGAACTTTTTGTCCCAAGTTAGCGGAAAGGGAGACTTTGTGAGAATAAACAAAAAAAAAATCAATTTCCGCTAACTTGTACCAAAAAATATATTCTATGAACTCGCCATGCCCCTCGCGGAATACCTTGGGGTGTCTTCTTGCCAAAATGGGGTAACATGTGGGGTATTTATACTGCCCTGGCATTTTAGGGGCCCTAAAGTGTGAGAAGAAGTCTGGAATCCAAATGTCTAAAAATGCCCTCCTAAAAGGTACTCATTGGAATTTGGGCCCCTTTGCGCACCTAGGCTGCAAAAAAGTGTCACACATGTGGTATCGCCGTACTCAGGAGAAGTAGGGCAATGTGTTTTGTGGTGTCTTTTTATATATACCCATGCTGGGTGAGAGAAATATCTCTGTAAAATGACAACCTTGTATAAAAAAATGGGAAAAGTTGTCTTTTACAGAGATATTTCTCTCACCCAGCATGGGTATATGTAAAAAGACCCCCCTAAACACATTGCCCTACTTCTCCTGAGTACGGCGATACCACATGTGTGACACTTTTTTGCAGCCTAGGTGCACAAAAAGGCCCAAATTCCAATGAGCATTTTTTACGCATTTGGATTCCAAACTACTTCTCACGCTTTAGGTCCCCTAAAATGCCAGGGGAGTATAAATACCCCACAAGTGACCCCATTTTGGAAAGAATAGACCGCAAGGTATTTCGTGAGGGGCATGGCGAGTTCATGTAAAATTGTATTTTTTGTCACAAGTTAGTGGAATATGGAGACTTTGTAAGAAAAAAAAATAATAATCTTTTTCTGCTAACTTGTGACAAAAAATAAAAACTTCCATGAACTCACTATGCCCATCAGCGAATACCTTAGGGTGTCTACTTTCAGAAATGGGGTCATTATTGGGGTGTTTCTACTGTCTGGGCATTGTAGAACCTCAGGAAACATGACAGGTGCTCAGAAAGTCAAAGTGCGTAAATTCACATTTTTGCACCATAGATTGTAAACGCTATAACTTTTACCCAAACCAATAAATATACACTTATTGCATTTTTTTTTAATCAAAGACATGTAGAACAATAAATTTAGAATTTTTTTTATATAGAAATGTAGTTTTATTTGAAAAATTTTACAACAGAAAGTGAAAATGTAATTTTTTTGCAAAAATTTCGGTCAATTTTAATTAATATAAAAAAAGTAAAAATGTCAGCAGCAATGAAATACTACCAAATGAAAGCTCTATTAGTGAGAAGAAAAGGAGGTAAAATTCATTTAGGTGGTAAGTTGTAAGACCAAGCAATAAACCGTGAAAGTAGTGTAGTGCAGAATTGTAAAAAGTGGTCTGGTCATTAAGGGGGTTTAAGCTAGGGGAACTGAGGTGGTTAAGTTCTGCTTTAGATATAAAACATTTCCCACATTCTGAGCACGAAAATAGCTTCTCTCATGTGTGACTTCTCTCATGTCTAACCAGATTTGACTTATCTGAAAAACATTTCCCACATTCTGAACATGAATAGGGTTTCTCTCCTGTGTGAATTCTCTCATGTTTAACAAGATTAGATTTTTGTTTAAAACATTTCTCACATTCTGAACATGAAAATGGCCTCTCAGCTGTATGATTTCACTCATCTGTAATAAGATATTATTTTTGTTTAAAACATTTCCCACATTCTAAACATGAGTATGTTTTCTCTGCTGTGTGATGTTTCTTGTGTGTAACAAGATGAGATTTATTTGTAAAGCACTTTCTAAATTCTGAACAAGAGTATGGCATTCCCATTGTGTGAATTCTCTCATGACTAACAAGTCTTGATTTCTGTGTAAAAGATTATTCACATTCTGAACATGAATATGTTTTTTTTCCTGTGTGACTTCTCTTATGTTTACGAAGATTTGAATTTGCTGTAAAGCACTTCCCACATTCTGAACATGAATATGGCTTCTCTCCTGTGTGAATTCTCTCATGAATAACAAGACTTGGTTTATCTATAAAGCATTTCCCACATTCTGAACATGAATATGGTTTCTCACCTGTGTGAATTCTCTCATGTTTAACAAGATTTGATTTATCTGTAAAGCACTTCCCACATTCTGAACAGGAATACGGCTTCTCTCCTGTGTGAATTCTCTCATGTTTAACAAGAACTGATTTTTGTTTAAAACATTTCTTACATTCTGAACATGAATATGTTTCTCCTGTGTGCATTCTCTCATGATTAGCAAGATCTGATTTTCTATTAAAACATTTCCCACAATCTGAACATGAATATGGCTTCTCTCCTGTGTGAATTCTCTCATGAATAACAAGATCTGATTTATCTATAAAGCATTTCCCACATTCTGAACATGAATATGGTTTCTCACCTGTGTGAATTCTTTCATGTTTAACAAGATTTGATTTTTCTGTAAAGCACTTCCCACATTCTGAACAGGAATACGGCTTCTCTCCTGTGTGAATTCTCTCATGTTTAACAAGAACTGATTTTCTATTAAAACATTTCCCACAATCTGAACATGAATATGCCTTCTCTCCTGTGTGAATTCTCTCATGTTTAACAAGATCAGATTTTTGTTTAAAACATTTCCCACATTCTGAACATGAATATGTTTTTTCTCCTGTGTGACATCTCGTATGTCTAAGAAGATTTGATTTCCCTGTAAAGCACTTATCACATTCTGAACACGAATAAGGCTTCTCTCCTGTGTGGATTCTCTCATGGGCAACAAGGTCTGATGTTTGTGATTTTTTGTTCCCACATTCTGAAAATGAATATGGTTTTTCTCCTATGTGACTTCTCTCATGAATAACAAGACTTGCTTTATCTTTAAAACTTCTCCCACATTCTGAACATGAATATGGTTTCTCAGCTGTGTGAATTCTCTCATGATTAACAAGATTTGATTTTCGTGCAAAACATTTCCCACATTCTGAACATGAATACGGTTTTTCTCCTATGTGACTTCTCTCATGTCTAAGAAGATTTGACGTCTCAGTAAAGCGCTTCCCACATTTTGAACATGAATATGGCTTCTCTCCTGTGTGAATTCTCTTATGTTTAACAAGATCTGATTTTTGATTAAAACATTTCCCACATTCTGTACATGAGTATGGCTTCTCTCCTGTGTGAATTATTTCATGTTTGACAAGATCAGATTTTTGATAAAAACATTTCTCACATTTTGAACATGAATACGGTTTTTTTCCTGTGTGACTTCTCTCATGTCTGAGAAGATTTGATTTCTCCGTAAAGCACTTCCCACATTCTGAACATGAATATGGTTTCTCGCTTCTGTATGTAGAAATGCCTGCGCTTTCTGAAACCACTTTACCACACTGGAGCCTTTTACCCCCTTTCTGACCTGTACTTGTGGTAACAATCTGTGATCGGTCAGGAGAAGGTTCCTCATAATTAGAGGGATTAGATAACAGATCTGTATTGTGAAGTCCAAAATGTACATTGACGTTTTCTCCTGAAGAGCGCTGCATGATATCTTCATCTTCTGCTTTATAATTTTGTGATAACATGATGTTTTCTTCAGAATTCTTACTGGGATTTTCTGTTAAGATAAAAAAATAAAAATAAATTCCAAACCGCAGGAAAAACATATAACATTCCTATTAGGCTGTAATTAAGATCCAGCAGTAACTACAGGTTGAAAAAATTACACATGTAATTTCAGCCTTATAACGCTTTCTATACACTGACAAAGTTCAGGATTCTGATCAGTCCCCACATTCCTGAACACAAACTGCATTATTGACTAGATCTCTCAGGTGGATTCACAAAAAAAATAATGTTATAATGCCCACCTAAAGCTTAATTGTCAAGCACTTTTCAGTGCACCTCCTCCACTGCTGCTACTGAACTTTCACACATGCTCAGTACAAGCTTCATTTTTCCTGGTTCTGCACTGAGATCCTCCATTTTCCAGCAGCTGTTTCAGTTGGAATTGCAGCTTCTAATTCCATCTACTGCTTATTTTCCTGCAGCCTGTACTGAGCATGTGTCAAATATCAGCAGCAGATTCCCAGTGGGCTGTGTTGTCTGGAACTTAAGTGAGTTGCCAGTTCTGGTGGCCCCTGTAATTTATACGATTTGCTGCCTGCGGTAGGCTCTTTAATCTGTATGACTTATCATTGCCATGTCACTCCATGACATATTTTCTCCTCCACAGTCCTGACACAGGGGCCAACATGAAGATGTTCTGTGTGGGTGGCACTAACATTACAGACTGGTTGCTAGTTAGCCCCGCCCATCTTTTCTTAACGGTGTCCAGTTAATGCTTCATTTAGTGTTGGAAAGAATTGCAATTTTTGTCCCGTCTCACCTCCTAAAAAATCGAATTATGTTTCAAAAGTATTTACTGGTAATGTTGAACGGAAATACATAAATATGCAAGTGGATAAAGCAAAAAAGTACAATAAAGAAAGCAAATAAAGGAGTTATCTGTAGAATAATGATAGGGGCTGTGTCCTCCCACCCCTCGGCCAACTAGGGATATATGTAAAAGAGAGAGCGAAGAGAGAGAAAGAGGAAACCCCCCCCCTCTTACAGTCATGGGGACAAAAAGTAGGGGACATAGCACAAATCATCCATAGATTCCATATCTTAGAGAACTGTTTTCTAGTTTCCGAGAGGGTCACTTTTCATAATTTGGTTAATTCTCTGGATAACTGCTAAGATGAATAAATAGGGGGCCTCTATCTGGAAGCAACATGTATGCACGCGACCATCAAAATATATAGTAAAAATGTATACGTTGCATTAATATATAAGACCTAATAGGTAGACAAGAGCTGACAGAGGGACATCTATGAACGACCTCAAACAGTCCTTTCTGAATACTGGCCCAAAATCTATGAACTATAGGACAGGTCCATCATATGTGAAGGGTATTACCTGTCTCTTGGCATCCCCTAAAACAGGGATGCTCAATCTTCGGCCCTCCAGCCGTTGTAAATCTACAACTCCCACCATGCCCTGCTGTAGGCCGATAGCTGTATGCTGTTCAGGCATGCTGGGAGTTGTAGTTTTTCAACAGCTGGAAGGCCGCAGGTTGAGCATGCCTGCTCTAAAACATAAAGAAGAGAATGACTGATATATAATATGCAATCTGGAAGGTACCAATTGCACCCTATGAAGTACCTTCAGCAAGGTTTCCGTCAACGTCACCTGACAACCTTCATTGCTGATCACCGTACAACATTCATTCCATTGTTCCAGAGTAAGAGTGTCCCCCATATACGATTTCCATCAATACATGTATCAGAAAGAGTGGAATTGACCATGGAATAAATGAAAGAAAGGGATCCTTTTTCTACTCCTTTATACTGACAAAACCTCTAAAGGTGGTATATTCAACCATCTTATCTCTCGGAACTAAGGAGGTTAAAAAAAAAATGGAAAAGTTCACTGGGTGGGGGAGAAAAGCAAGAAAGAAAATAGTCCCTGGATGTGAGTTTTGAGTTGAGCAGGAAATCTCCAATCTGGCGTAGTTTGGCATGCTTCCACCAAAGAAAGATAATCCAGGTGAAAAAGGCGGTTCTGGAATATAGGCAGCATCGTTGATGTTGTACCCTTTATTTTAGATTTGAAATGGAATGTCTGCCATGGCTGAAGCATAAAGAAAGGGACTTTCACAGAAGGGTCCATATCCGCTAGGGGAATGTCTGGGGCCAAAATAAAAGTGAGTGGACTCACTGGTGCTAGGAGATCAGACTCTAAAAGCACCCATTGTGGGGGATTAGAAGTTGCAGGTGTCATCACCAGTTGAGATAACCAAGCCGCTATAATATTACCTGTAGAGGTGAGGCATAGAGAATCCTCCTACTTTTTTATGGAGGTGCAAAATTCATCTGGAGATCCAGGGGCGATTGTATGCCCATTTAAACCAGAAAATCTAATTTTGAAGGAGCTTCAGTGCAGATTCCGAAACAAGTACCATAAGGTTTCTAAAATAATGTAGGATACAAGGCAGTGTGACCATCTTCACAGTATGGATTCTGCCCAACCAAGAAGAAAATTCCAGGAAATAAATTCTTGACATAATTTTGGGATAAGGCGAACATATTTCCATTTAAAAATGGAATCAAGAGAGTTAGGTATATTTACCCCCAAATATGGTAAGTATTCATCTTAAGTTTTGAATCCAAAATGAACAGCGAATCAACTCTTTGTGTCTGGGATGGCTTATTACAGTGTAAAACTTCAGATTTAGAAGTTTGAATATGTAGTCCTGACATATGACCAAAAACGGTGAGCCTATCTAATAATTTGGGTAACAAGGTCACTGGATTAGGAACGTTACACATGTCATCCGCAAAAAGATTTACTTCATACGAACTCTCGTTAGCGATTATCTGACGAAAAATCGGGCAGTGTAATACAGGCTTTAGACTTTGTATTAGCCCGCTAGATAACGTTACATATTTTCCTCACATTATCAGGGGCTTTTCTACCAGGGATGAATCCCACCTGGTCAGCGTGTATTAAAGAGGGGAGGAAACGATTTAGGCGGGTAGCCAATATGGAGGTGAAGATTTTCAAATCAATGTTAAGTAGTGTTGAGCACGAATATTGAAATAGCTCATTTTTATTGCAAATATCGCCACTTCGAGAATTCGCGAATATTTAGAATATAGTGCTATATATTTGCCATTTCTTTCCATCTGAACACATGATTCCTCTCTGCTTCTTGCTTGCAGGCCAATGAGAAGGAAGCAATGTCAAGTTCACAACAATACTTAGTGCACCAATCAGTAATCTGTAGTCATACCTGCTAAAATATGAAGTTGCACGTAGTGCGAAAAAAAATTCTCATCACTGCCGATTAGCGCAATTGCGAATATATTGGAGCACTTGACTCTATCTGCATATAAAGCTATTATAATGTTCTGCCGTGCCAACCATTTTCTCCAGTCTCAGAAAACTTATACCAGCTTGAAAAATGTAGCCAAAGTGACCCAAGCCTGTTTTTCATGTTATGAATTCACATTACACGATTTTTACATGGCTGAATTATCGCATTCGATAAAATAATCTCAAATTCTCGAAATTCGCGATAATATGACGAATATTCTACAAAATATTTGTGAAATATCGAGAATTTGAATATAGCCCCTGCCGCTCATCACTCTTAAGGAGGGATATTGAGCTATAATTTCCCGGGAGTGAGTGATCTTTGTCAGGTTTAGGGATTACTGTAATTAATGCAGTTAAAAGATCTGAAAGTAGTGGACCACCCTGCACCATATAATCACAGAAACTCTTCAAATGTGGCAAAAGAATATCTTTACATTTTTTAAAATAAAGTGAAGAGAACCCGTCCTTTTCCAGTGATTTCGCACTTTTCAAGGACATTATAGTGGAGTCTAGTTCCTCATCACTGATGGGGAGATTAAGAGTGGCAGTGTCCGAAGGCAACAGTTTTGGAATTGGTAAATGAGCTAAAATTGAAGACACCTCAGAAACAGGAGCATCCATAGGGTCAGAAAACAGCTTTTGGCAAAATGCATGGAATTGGTGATATACCGTATCTCGACAGGATTGGATGTGATGTGACCTGACCTCTCTCATCTCAAATTTGATAGATATATTAATTTGCTGGCAGGTGCAAAGCTGCACTGTAAGCATTTTATCCAGTTTGTTGGCTAATTTATAAAATTTTGCCTGGGTCCATCCATGCGCCTTTTCAGTACGGTATAAGAGGGTGGCAATCAGCTGTAGTTTAACATCACAAAAAGCTTAAATAAGATACAGTGAAGGTTGTCTTTGATTAGCTAGTGCCAGTCGGAATAGTTTTTATTCTGAATCTTATTATGTTCTTGATTTTTTAAAATATTTTAATGGCCGGCTTCCTAGTTTTTAAAAAATAAATAAATAAAATAAAATGAAATGTGCGTTCATACGGGTCCCCCTCCTCAGCCCTCATCACCGCAGGCCACCCTGTCTGTGTGGTCCCAGCCTGGGCCCGTGTCCTTTTTCGGATAAGGAGGACCTCGCATAGTTCCCAATCTGACCTTCGGGGCCATTTGGTTGATAATTCTACACCTTCGCAAGTCCCGTGGACGACAGCTGAAGTATTCCCAATCCACCCTCCAGGTCGTTTGGTTGATAATTCTCCACTTGCGCAATCCAGTGAAGGACCTCTGCAGGATTTCCAATCCGTCTTCTGGGGACGTTTGGTTGATAATTCTCCGCCTGCGCCATACAGTAGAGAACCTCTGGAATTCCCAATCCACCCTCCTGGGTCGTTGGTTGATAATTCTCCACCTGCGCAATCCAGTGGGGGACCGCTGGAACTTTCCAGTCCACCCTCCGGGGTTGTTTGGTTGATAATGCACCGCCTTCACGATCCGGTGGAGAGACCTCTAGAAGGTCCCATTCCACCCCCTGGGTAGTTCGGTTGATAAATCCCCACCTGTGCAGTCCACAACTGCCAGGGGCGAGATTCTGAGGGGTAGCCCTACGCGCAAGCGTACCTCAGCAGGACATCTTTCTCCTCGAATATCTCGCACCCCCACCTTTCCTCCCTGGGTCACGCTCAGACACATCCTCCCTCACAGGGAAGGACCCGTCCGGAGGAGAGGGGGGGGGGGGAAATCACTGATTCAGACCCTGACATGAGTCCGAAGCAATCTCCTGAGGTTGCGTCTAAGGTGGCCAGCAGTACTTGTCCTATGCATTACCCCTTCCTTAGGCGGAGTAACTGCACTACTTCGGGATACAGTACCTGCCTCATACATTGTCCCCTGCCATAGGTGGACTAAGTACAATGACATGGGGTTCGGGACCTGCCATATGCATATCCATTGATGACGCGATGACATTATCACTGGTTACATTGTGTGCTGTATGCATTAGCCCCTTACTTAGGTGCAACAATTGCACTCCCACGGGGTACAGGACTCGCCTTATGCACTAGCTCTCGCTGTGGGCATTCGCTCCCCCTGCATAGGTGGAGTATTCTCCCTTTCACTGGCTAGTACTTGCCGTATGCTTCCACCTTCCTTAGGTAGGTAATTGCACTACCATTGAATACGGTTCCGACTGTCACGCTATCCTTCCACATCACCGTGTTTTTCTGTTGCATTACCCCCTTCCACAAGGATCATTAGCGGGGGAATAACTAAACATCCTCAGATGCTGCAATTCTGCGGCGCCACAGCTCTAGGTGCCTTCGCTTATTTCACAAGGGGGCATGGCAACAGTTGGAACTCGCAGGTGCCGGAACTGTTACTCTAGTGCTATATGGGTGCCATCAGTGGACACGGTGGTTTTTCCTTCTTTTCCTTTGGTGCTGGTTTTGTGCAGGATTATAACATCCTCTGTCTTCTCAGGGGGTTCCTAGCATCACTTCTGTGTCCTAGAGACCCCGTCTCCATGGGCCCCCGTTGTTCCAGTCGGTCATGATCTTGTCCGAATCAATACGTAGTGCCTACTCCATTGCACATACAGTACAGACCAAAAGTTTGGACACACCTTCTCATTCAAAGAGTTTTCTTTATTTTCATGACTATGAAGGTATCAAAACTATGAATTAACACATGTGGAATTATATACATAACAAACAAGTGTGAAACAACTGAAAATATGTCATATTCTAGGTTCTTCAAAGTAGCTACCTTTTGCTTTGATTACAGCTTTGCACAATCTTGGCATTCTCTTGATAAGCTTCAAGAGGTAGTCCCTTGAAATGGTCTTCCAGCAGTCTTGAAGGAGTTCCCAGAGATGCTTAGCACTTGTTGGCCCTTTTGCCTTCACTATGCGGTCCAGCTCACCCCAAACCATCTCGATTGGGTTCAGGTCCGGTGACTGTGGAGGCCAGGTCATCTGGCGCAGCACCCCATCACTCTCCTTCATGGTCAAATAGCCCTTACTTTCAAAGTTTTCCCAATTTTTCGGCTGACTGACTGACCTTCATTTTATTACTTACTTATTACTTAGCTGCTTTTTTCTTGCCATAATACCAATTCTAACAGTCTATTCAGTAGGACTATCAGCTGTGTATCCACCTGACTTCTCCTCAACGCAACTGATGGTCCTAACCCCATTTATAAGGCAAGAAATCCCACTTATTAAACCTGACAGGGCACACCTGTGAAGTGAAAAGCATTTCAGGGGACTACCTCTTGAAGCTCATCAAGAGAATGCCAAGAGTGTGCAAAGCAGTAATCAAAGCAAAAGGTGACATATTTTCAGTTGTTTCACACTTGTTTGCTATGTATATAAAATTCCACATGTGTTAATTCATAGTTTTGATGCCTTCAGTGTGAATCTACAATTTTCATAGTCATGAAAATAAAGAAAACTCTTTGAATGAGAAGGTGTGTCCAAACTTTTGGTCTGTACTGTATATGGTGAGTACGTTCCAGCGAGAGTTTCCCACCTTCTCTCCAGAGCCAGTGTTCCGGAAGAATGTGACGCGGACACCCTGATTTCTCCTTGGCGGGAGTTCTCCCTCCTTACGTGTTACTTTCCCTCCTTCCCAGGGTTCTACAAAATCTCAAGCTGGAGGACATTCCGACAAATCCTAGTCGCTCCGAATTGACCCTGTCGCACGTGGTACGCCGACCTCGTTCTCCTTCTAGGAGACGTCCCTTGGTCACTGCCGCTCAGAGACGACCTTCTTCACAGGGTCCGGTCCTACATCAGCATTTAGGGTCTTGTTTGACGGCGTGGCTATTGAAACCGCCATTCTGACGTGGAGAGGGTTTTCGGCGGACGTAATTCGCACTATGGTTCAGGCCAGGAAGCCTGCATCGCCCAGGATCTATTATTCTGTGAAAGCCGGGACATCCCCTCACTCCGTTTTTTCTCTCCCCGCCATCCTATCCTTTCTACTATCAGGGTTGGACCCGGTTTAGCCCTTAGTCCTTGATGGGTCAGGTGTTGGCGCTTCTATCCTGGGGCGGCCTCCAGTGTACTCTGGTTTCCCTGGTGCCATGGAAACCTTCCTCAGGGAGTGGCACATATGGTTCCTCCGTACCGTCCTTTACCGCCTTGGGATCCGAATATAGTTTTCTCAGCGTTCCAGTCTTCTCCCTTTGAGCCCTTGCGGGAGATCTCACTCCGGCTACTGTCCTAGAAGGTAGTCCTTTCTTGTGGCTATCACATCCATCTGACGGGCGTCCGAGTTGGGGGCGCTCTCTTGCAGAGAGCCCTTCCTGGTTCTTCACAAGGATAAGGCGGTTCCCCGGCTCATTCCTTCTTCTCCCAAAGGTGGTCTCTGACTTCCATATCAATGAGAATATTGCCTTTCCTTCACTGTCCCTCCCCTTCACACCCTACGGAAGGGAGTTTGATTATTTGACATTGTCAGAGCTCCGATCATTATTTGGCAGCCTCCAGTCTCTTCCGGCGTAAGGAACCCCTTTTTGTCTTCTGAAGGGTCCTCGCTAGGGATTGGCGGCCTCCAAGGTGGCGATTGCACGTTGGATTCGATCTGCAACTGCTGAAACACACCGCGCTGGAGCAGGATTCCGCCCTTAGGTGTCACTGCTCACTCCGCTGAGCGGTGGGCGCTTCTTGGGCTCGGGGGAATCAAGCTTTGGCTGCTCAGTTGTGTAGGGAGGCTACTGGTCCTCCATACACACGTTCACAAAAATTTACCAGGTGCATACTTATGCATCGGCGGTCCCTGTCTTGGGCCGTGTGGTCTTGCAGGCGACAGTTCTTAGATGCCTGCATGGACGCTTGATTCCATGGGTCTGTGGTTTTTCCCTCCCTGTGGACTGCTTTTGGACGTCCCACGGTTCCTGTGTTTCCCAATGAATATGGGCGAGAAAAGGAGATTTTTGTATAACTTACCAGTAAAATCTCTTTCTCGCTCTTCATTGGGGAACACAGCACCCATCCAGTATTATTGTCCGGCTACTGTTGTGGCTGTTGCTGGTTTGAACCCAGTTGGGTCCTTTGACATGGGTGGTTTTCCACGTGTTTTTCTTTGGTTGGCTTGCTTCTCCTACTGCTTGTACACAAACTGAAGCTCTCTCTCCAGGCTGGAGGGGGTATAGCTCCCAGGGGAGGAGCTAACAGCTTTTACTAGTGTCAAAGCCTCCTAGAGGACATAGCTATACCCACGGTTCCTGTGTCCCCCAATGAAGAGCGAGAAAGAGATTTTACTGGTAAGTTATACAAAAATCTCCTTTTCCCCCTGCACCAGCAACTTCTCCTAAACATCCTCCCCCACCAGTCGTAGCTCCTCATCCTCCACCTTCCTTCTCCATGCAACTTCATCCATGTGGGTCCTCAACAGCTACAGGGCGGTGATCAAGAGGTGTAAGCTGTTCTACTTTCAACATCTCTTGTGGAATCAGTAAGTGCTTTTGCTCCAATATCAAGATCAGGGATGACCTAGTTGATCTCAATGTTTTCTCTACTCTCACATCTGGCGGTGGCTTTGAGAGGCCGGAGAACTCGACACATGTCCCTGATAAGTTGCAATTGCCTAAGCTCACAGTAACACATGCGTCCTGCTGCGGTGGTCTGGTGCATGATGTCATCATTAAGCAGTCTACACGAATTTCGCAGTGCCAATACGACACCTATTTACTATCTGTCAAGTGAATAAAGCCCTATGATTATGTTCAACTTATAAGGCAAATGCAGGGCCCTAACATGATGTTAAAAGAGCCTGTAGATTTGTGTAGCTCCTCTATTACATGCACACACATGTGTATACTGCATGACAGGTCTTACCTTGTGATATAAGAGGCTGGTGGTCCTCCATTACATGTCACTGCACTCACGTGTATACACTGCACATGACGGCTCTTACCTTGTGATATAAGAGGCTGGTGCTCCTCCATCATGACCTCCTTGTACAGATCCTTGTGTCCTTCTACATACTCCCACTCCTCCATGGAGAAATAGACAGTGACATCCTCACACCTTATAGGAACCTGACAACACAATGACACCGTCATCACCCAGACCCCTCCAGTGCTGTTACTGGAGAATTTCCCAGCATTCCCAGCAGTGTCACCTCTCCAGTCAGCAGCTCCATTATCTTGTGGGTGAGTTCTAGGATCTTCTGCTCATGTATCAGGGGGTGAGGGGGAGGCTCTGTGATGGGGAGAGGGGTCCTGCTCCGCCCTCCTGACTCCTGGAGATGGATGATGGGAGTCACACAGTCCCCCGATGTCTTCTTCACTATTGTGTACTCCTGTGGATGAAGAGGGAAACAATCCTTACAGAAGATCTGTCAGCAGGCTCAATACTACTACTACTCCAGGTATACTGGCTGGTAGGGTTGACCCTGCTAACTAAAATGATACCTGTCTTGTGAAAATCAAGTCCAGTATTTCCGCCCCTCTGTGCACTGAAGACCTCGTTTGCATAAAGAATAAACTTCTTTGTTCTCAGGAACGCGGGAAGTCATTTTAATTAGCAGTATCAACCCAACCAGGCAGTATGACTGATTAATAAAGGTATCCATGGGCTTTCCTCCTATTGTCATCTTCTATATGTCTATATAGCTGGTCAACTAGTTACATAGCTAGTATGGTTAAAAAACAGCATAAGTCCCTGAAGTTCAACCAAGTGATGGGTTGAGAACTGAATTTTAGGAAAGAGGAGTGAGAACCAGAATTCTACACAGTTTACACAGATAAACCTCATTCACACGTCAGTGTTTGGTCAGTGATTTCCATCAGTGTTTGTGAGCTAAAACCAGGATTGGAGCCTCCACAGACATAAGGTATAAGGGAAAGATCTGCGCCTGTTCTGTATTTAGAGCCGCACCTGGTTTTGGCTCACAATCACTGACCGAACCCTGACGTGTGAATGAGGCTTTACATATTGTTGGGAACTTTGTTTGGTACAGTTGGATGCACTACAACCCTCATTTTGCAATTCAGTAATGAGAGACTTGTTTATTTTCTATAACTGGCCCGGGTACTGATTTCAGCACTATTCGCCGGCCACTGCACCTACATCTCCTGTCATGCACCCACATCAAACTCACAATAGCAAGGGGACCCCAACTACCATCAAGCAGGACTCCCAACCTCAGGGTGTGACCTGAGGGAACAAAGGGTGCGCCCTCCTATCACTGCCGTGGCCCCAGAAAGCATCAGTGTGAGAACTGCCATTGTGAACAACTGTTGCAGCCAGAATCACTACCAGTCCCATCCTCAGGTCCTCAGAGCAGAGAATGGGAGTGCCTGGCTTGTGGCACATTTATTTATACATATAGGTTAATCATGTCCCGTCTTAGACGCCTTTATGCAAGACTATAAAAAATTTATTTTTTCAAATGTATAAAACATTTATCTAAGTATCCTAGTTATAGTGGATTTGATTATATATACCTATAAGAGGCCATATTGTTATATGTATGTATTTTAAAGATGGCCGAGAGAAGTTCATGGAAAGGTCATTGTTAATATTATTATTTATTATTAATTATTAAAGCGCCATTCATTCCATAGCGCTGTACATATGATAAGCGGTGCACATACATAATACAGACAATTGCACTAATCATAAACAAGAAGAAAATGGATTCTGGTCCGCGCTTCTCCCAGCAAACACCTAGCCACTTGTGCACACAGGAAAAAGTTGATTTATCACAGACAGACGCCCTGTTCACCGCTCCATGCTGCCCAGCGAAAACTCATACACTCCAGCACCTTCAAAGAAACGGCAACATAGTGCAGCATACACGGTACTTATAAATGAAATTCTATTTATTGTACTCACAAACAAGCACTTGATATCAGCATTAAAATATTTAGTCAGTCCGCTGTCCGCCCGACCCGGGTTTCGCCCAATGGCTTCGTCAGGGGCTCTACATAGCATAACACCGGCACCTATTTAAGTCCTCCATTAAACACTTCCGTGTCAAACCTCCTATGTCAGGGGTCAATCTTTTTTTTTTTTTACCTATTGGGAAGCTAATTAAAAACTACCTAGATAAAAACCTACATTGCTGCTCTAATATCCCAATCAATATTCAACCCATTTGGTTGGAGGGTGCCTATGTCAAATGGGTTGAATATTGATTGGGATATTAGAGCAGCTATGTAGGTTTTTATATAGGTAGTTTTTAATTAGCTTCCCAATAGGTAAAATATAGCTATAGAAGTAGGGAACGGTAATTGCTTGAAAACTGTAAATAATTAAGTGTTTTTCTATTTAATATCTTTTTATAGAGGATTTTTATGATGAAATTATGTTCGATTTTATAACATTAACTTTTATGTATATTAATTGTGCATGTTTAAATGTTGTATAATGGAGAAATAGTCACCTAATTGTCCGAAAGAAAGAAAATTAAAAAAAGAAGAAGATTGACCCCTGACACAGGTGGTTTGACACGGAAGTGTTTAATGGAGGACTTAAATAGGTGTCGGTGTTATGCTATGTAGAGCCCCTGACGAAGCCATTGGGCGAAACCCGGGTCGGGCGGACAGCGGACTGACTAAATATTTTAATGCTGATATCAAGTGCTTGTTTGTGAGTACAATAATTTCATTTATAAGTACCGTGGATGCTGCACTATGTTGCCGTTTCTTTGAAGGTGCTGGAGTGTATGAGTTTTCGCTGGGCAGCATGGAGCGGTGAACAGGGCATCTGTCTGTGATAAATCAACTTTTTCCTGTGTGCAAAAGTGGCTACGTGTTTGCTGGGAGAAGCGCGGACCAGAATCCATTTTCTTCTACTATTACATACAGGAGAGAGGACCGGCTCCTGTCATCTGGACTGCTGCCATCATTAATAATCTTTTGGGGTATACACGGACTACAGTTTTCTACTGTTGCTTTGTTTTGTACTAATCATAAACAAGACAAGTTACAAACTGGTACAGAAGGAGAGAGAACCCTGCCCGTGAGGGCTTACAATCTACATGGTATGGGAGAAGGACACAGTAGGTACGGGTTAAGTTGGTCATGGCGGTATAGAGGCAGCAGGGTCACTGGTTGTAGGCTTGTCTGAAGAGGTAGGTTTTCAGGTTTCTTTTGAAGGATTCCAATGTAGGTGAGAGTCTGATATGTTGGGGTAGCGAGTTCCAGAGTATGGGGGATGCACGGGAGAAATCTTGGAGACGATTGTTGGAAGAGGCGATAAGAGGAGAGGAGAGAAGGAGGTCTTGTGAGGATCGGAGAGTGCGTGGGGGGGTGTATCGGGAAAGTAGCTCAGAGATGTAAGGAGGTGACAGGTTATGGACGGCTTTGTATGTATTTGTTAGTACTTTGAAGTGAATTCGCTGGGCAATGGAGAGCCAGTGAAGGGATTGGCAGAGGGGAGAGGCAGAGGAGTAATAGGGTGAGAGGTGGATTAGTTGGGCAGCAGAGTTGAGGATAGATTGGAGGGGTGCGAGAGTGCTAGATGGAAGGCCACAGAGGAGAAGGTTGCAGTAGTCTAGGCGGGAGATAATAAGGGCATGTACAAGAATTTTTGCAGATTCAAAGTTAAGGAAAGCACGGATGCGGGAGATGTTTTAGAGTTGGAGGCAGCAGGTGGTGGAAAGGGCTTGGATTTGCGGTCGGAAGGAAAGGGCAGAATCCAAGGTCACTCCAAGGAAGCGGACTTGTTGACCGGGGAGAGTGTGCAGCCATTGATCATAATAGATAGGTCTGTTGGGGGGGTTGAACAAGATGGGGGAAAGATTATGAATTCTGTCTTATCCATGTTAAGTTTTAGAAAGCAAGAGGCGAAGAAGGATGATATAGAAGATAGACATTTTGGGATTCAGGATAGTAAGGTGGTGATGTCTGGACCAGAGAGGTAGATTTGTGTGTCGTCAGCGTAGGAGTGATACTGAAAGCCATGGGACTCTATGAGCTGTCCCAGGCCAAAAGTGTAGGTAGAGAAGAGCAGGGGTCCTAGGACAGAGCCTTGCGGGACACCAACAGAGAGGGAATGAGACGAGGAGGTGGTGCGAGAGTGGGAGATGCTAAACGTCCGGTCTGTGAGGTATGATGTGATCCAGGAGAGGGCCACTTCGGTGATGCCAAGAGATGAGAGAGAGTTTGCAACAGAAGGGAGTGGTCAACAGTGTCAAAGGCAGAGGACAGGTCAAGGAGAAGGAGGACAGAGTATTGTTTCTTGGTTTTGGCTGTCAGTAGGTCATTGGTGACTTTGGTAAGGGCAGTCTCGGTCGAGTGGTGGGGTCGGAAGCCAGATTGTATGCGGTCAAAGAGGGAGCAGGAGGAGAGGTGGGAGGACAGTTCGGAATGGACATGTTATTCAAGTAGCTTTGAGGCATACGGAAGAAGTGATATGGGGCGATAACTGGACAAGGAAGATGGGTCAAGTGAAGGCTGTTTGAGGATGGGTGTAATGGTAGCATGTTTAAAAGCAGAGGGGAAGACACCAGAGTTTAGTGATAGGTTGAAGAGATGAGTTAGGGCTGGGATAAACACTGTGGTGAGGTTAGGGATGAGGTGGGATGGGATTGGGTCAAGTGCACAGGTGGTCAGATGAGATTTGGAGAGTAGAGTGGAGAGTTTTTCTTCTGTAATGGTGGAGAAGCGGGTTTTGGGAGAAGAGGACTGAGCAGTTTTGTAGAAAGTCTGTGGGGACTGTGTAGTAAAGTTTTCTCTGATGTTGACTATCTTTTGTTGGAAATATTTGGCAAAGTCCTCAGCTGAGAAGAGAGGAGAGGGTGGGGGCACTGGGGAATGGAGAAGGGAGTTAAAAGTGCTACAAAGTTGTTTAGGGCTGTGTGACAAGGAAGATATGAGAGATGAGAAGTAGGCCTGTTTTGCATCAGCGAGTGAGGATTTAAATATGAAGAGGGATTGCTTGTATGCGGTAAAATGATCTTTAGAATGGGATTTCTTCCATTGCCGCTCAGCAGCCCTGGAAGCTTGTCTGAGTTTTTTGGTCAGGTTGGTGTGCCAGGGTTGTCTGTTGTTTTTTCTGGTCTTGTTGTGTGTGAGGGGGTAACAGTGTCCAGAGCTGTACTTATTGTGTTGTTAATAAGATTTCTTCTCATGGATGTACCAGTCTGAACAGAGGCCTTCTTGTCTCCTTATGGATTTATGACAGGAGATAAGGGTGGTCTCTAGACGCAGCTGGTGCTAATAACCTCTACAGTTTGGTGTTTATTAATGAAGCAGAAAATCTGTGATATCTATATACGATTATAATCAACGTTAGTTTTGGATAAGAAAATCAATGTTTTTATTTTTGTTGTCCCTATGTATTATATTTACTGTATGTCAATTTGTCTTTTTATAGTACAGGGTGGGCCATTTATATGGATACACCTTAATAAAATGGGAATGGTTGGTAATATTAACTTCCTGTTTGTGGCACATTAGTATATGTGAGGGGGGAAACTTTTCAAGATGGGTGGTGACCATGGCGGCCATTTTGAAGTCGGCCATTTTGAATCCAACTTTTGTTTTTTCAATAGAAAGAGGGTCATGTGACACATCAAACTTATTGGGAATTTCACAAGAAAAACAATGGTGTGCTTGGTTTTAACGTAACTTTATTCTTTCATGAGTTAATTACAAGTTTCTGACCACACAGCACACACGAAAAAAGGGTATGGGGTACACGTTCACTACTAATAAATCAAATCACAGCCTGACAGAACGTTGATAACAAAACAATAAATATTTTATTAGGAAATAAAGTGTAGATAAAATCAGGCGTACAGGAATCAGTAGTGTGGAGAGGGAACAGAATTATACCATCCACAACTCTGATAGCCTTAATGAAGCACCTATATATATATATGGCAGGAATCAAGTATTGGGGCACACTGATTGATATCCTAGCCTTAATATATAAGGTGTGGTGGATACAGTACTCAGCCTGGGATTACCAAATAATATGCAAGTGTTATAGTAGCTGCTAAAAGTGGGATCTAGCAGACTAGTAATAGCATGTATTGGTAGTTGCAGTCCATTAGGCTAGTTTGTCCCAAAGACTGCTCCCCTATAGGCTGAGCGAGGTATCAGCAAACTGTGCTCTCACAGCGGCACTCGTGATATGGATATCACTAAATAGATATGCCCTCTGCCCTAAGCACAGCTGACATCAGTGCTGCGCTCTACGCGTTTCAACATGCTAGGGTGACCGCATGTCTCATCAGGAGCGAGCTACACTTTCTATTAGATGTCATCTGAACACTGCACTGTAACGTGCGTCTCTCGGCACTGTGCTGGCCATGTGTGGCCAGCCGCACGCCGAGACTAAGTAATCTAAGACCCGCCCCCATGCCGGTGGGTGCCGGCTCCAGCATCCAATCAGGGATAGGAACGCCTCCTCTGATGCGCTCCCTGACGATGCCGTCGCTCTTTCCAGCATAGTGCCAGCACGGGGAGGACCATCATTCTGCTCTCTGCATCTGAGGGAATACTTACAATGCGGTCACGAACCAGGCAAGTGACAGCGCTAAGATAAGATGATCAGGGTATTACAAGGGGGTTAATGAAGGAAAAGGACAGCCATATATACCCAATATACAGCAGATAAGAGACATATTAAAGTTGGAGGGTCTGGCAGAGTACATCCCTATACAGTAGATAATGTGAGGACTAGTGTTTAAAAATAATAACCTAGAGGACATATAAGAGCGCTACTGAGGCATGCATATGGGCTCTAGATAAAGCTTGCAAAGGACAGAGCCTCATTAAGTCCCTTGGGGTGGACAGTGTCTAATTTGAAGATCCACTGTGTCTCCTTGCGGAGCAGTGACACGTCTAGGTCACCTCCGCGGATGGATGTGGTGACATGTTCAATCCCCTGGACACGAAGCACGTCTGGATTGCCCTCATGAGACTCACAGACGTGACGTGCAACAGATGTATCGCGCTTGTTCTTAATGTCCAAAAGGTGTTCGCCCACACGTCTCCGTATGCTAGTTTCTGACCACTTATAAAATGTGTTCAATGTGCTGCCCATTGTGTTGGATTGTCAATGCAACCCTCTTCCCCCACTCTTCACACACTGATAGCAACACCACAGGAGAAATGCTAGCACAGGCTTCCAGTATCCGTAGTTTCAGGTGCTGCACATCTCGTATCTTTACAGCATAGACAATTGCCTTCAGATGACCCCAAAGATAAAAGTCTAAGGGGGTCAGATCGGGAGACCTTGGGGGCCATTCAACTGGCCCACGATGACCAATCCACTTTCCAGGAAACTGTTCATCTAGGAATGCTCGGACCTGACATTTTATCTTTGGGGTCATCTGAAGGCAATTGTCTATGCTGTGAAGATACGAGATGTGCAGCACCTGAAACTACGGATACTGGAAGCCTGTGCTAGCATTTCTCCTGCGGTGTTGCTATCAGTGTGTGAAGAGTGGGAGAAGAGGGTTGCATTGACAATCCAACACAATGGGCAGAACATTGAACACATTTTATAAGTGGTCAGAAACTTGTAAATAACTCAAGTTACGTTAAAACCAAGCACACCATTGTTTTTCTTGTGAAATTCCCAATAAGTTTGATGTGTCACATGACCCTCTCCCTATTGAAAAAACAAAAGTTGGATTCAAAATGGCCGACTTCAAAATGGCCACCATGGTCACCACCCATCTTGAAAAGTTTCCCCCCTCACATATACTAATGTGCCACAAACAGGAAGTTAATATCACCAACCAATCCCATTTTATTAAGGTGTATCCATATAAATGGCTCACCCTGTACATCTAAATCAGCTGTGACATTTTGAGATCCAACTATGAAATATAGGAGATCTGGATTCTGGGAACAAATATTAACAATGGAACAATAGGAACTTACCAGTATTATTTTAGTACCTATACATACTGTATGTGATATCCTTTCGGTCTGCATATCATGTTGGCATACTGCGGTGACTTTAGGATGCACTACTGATGATTGTACCTATGAATGATCATGTATTTAGCACTTTATATGGGGGGGTAGTTGTTTGGTCAAACACTCAGTGTCGTTGTCTATATTGCACATTTGCACTTTAGTATATGGTTTTGGTAAATGTTTATCACCCTCTTTTTATATATATATTCTTTGCATATTTTCTGCATATATATACACTATCAATATGGCTTTATACCATTCTGGTCATTATGTATTAATATCTATGCATATTATAGCACTGTAGCGCTTTATTATATGTACTTGGTACTTTTTACACATATTGATTCATCATGGTCTGACGATTAATTGGCACTGTTTTATGAAATGTATGAATACCGTAAATGGGGGGGAAATGCCCCTGCGTCTTATGGGGCGAATGCTGACAGTTTAACATCGCTGGATGCGGAATAGCGGCGGGGCGGTGCAGTCAGTGTACTATAGCCCCGCCCCTCCGGTATAGTAATATTAAATGTCTTATTCAATTAAAATGTATTACATATGCCCCCTCACTCCTAAATTCCTAATAGTACCTTACATCCTATTCCTAATAGGTTCTGTACAATGTCGGCAGGCAGGCCGGGCGACCGGCGCGTCACTCACTGACGTCACTTGCCTGCGCCGCCTGCTTCATTCATAAAGTAGGCGGAGCAGGCACGTGACATCAGGGAGTTACGCTGCCGCCCGCCCGGCCTGCCTGCCGGCATTGTACAGAACCTATTAGGAATAGGATGTAAGGTACTATTAGGAATTTAGGAGTGAGGGGGCATATGTAATAAATTTTAATTAAATAAGACATCTTATATTTGTATACTGGGGGGGGGGCAGGGGCTGATCCGTGGATGGCACAGTTAAGGGGTGGGGGGTCTGTGGATGGCACTGTTATGGGCTGGGGGGTCTGTGGATGGCACTGTTATGGGGTGGGGGGGTCTGTGGATGGCACATATATAACAGTGCCATCCACAGATCCCCCCTGTAACAGTGCCATCCACAGATCTCTTTTTTCATTTTTGCGTTTTCATTTTTCTTCCCTATTTTCCGTGAGCCATAACTTTTTTATATTTCCAGTCACATAGCTGTATGAGGGCTTATTTTTTGCAGGACAAGTTTTACTTTCTAATGCCATCATATATTATGGCATAAAATGTAGTGGGAAGCTAGAAAAAAATTCCAAATAGGGTGGAAATGGAAAAAAAAACGCAATCCCTCCACTGTTTTGCAGGTTTTGTTCCCACGGCGTATTGTTTACGGCCAAACTGACCTATGCCGTTCATTCTCTGTGTCAGTACAATTACAACGATACCCCATATGTATAGGTTTTTTATGTGTAAAAAGTGTAAAAATACATTTAAACTTTGAGACTTAATTTTTTTTTTTTACATGACCATATTCTGACCCCCATAACTTTTTATACTTATGTCTACTGAGCTGTTTAGAGGCTCATTTCTTGCGGGACAATTCATAGTTTTTATTGATATCATTTTGGAGTGTGCATGACTTTTGGATCACATTTTATTTCATTTTTTGGGGTAAGAGAAGCAATGAAAAAATGGCAAATTGGCCATTTTGACCCTTTTTTCCGTTACACCATTCGCCGTATTGGATTTTTTTTTTTAGATTTTAATATTATTGGCGTTTTCGGTCGCAGTGATACCCAGGATGTTTATATTTATTGTTATTTAGGTGTTTTTTTTTTATTATATATTTTATATTATTATATTATTATAATATTATATATTATATATTTATTATATATTTTTTATTATATATTTTTTTATATATTTTGCAACTTTTATTTTTTATAATCATTTTAAGGCTCATAAATGACCTTATAAATGATGTTTTAAATTTTTCATTTTGACCTGTAATGGATAAAAAAATTACAATTTCTTTGCATTTTGCTCATTTCTTATATTGGCCTGCCATCTGGTGGCCAAAATAAGAATTGCAGCATTAATGCTCTAAATTTCTTCATAGAGACTCGGAGCATTCAGCGCATGTACTGAAGTCCTGATTGGCCGCACGGGGCTTCAGTACTAAGTTTTTGCGCATTCAGGTGCCGTGATCTCACTTGATTACGGCATCTAAAGCATTTAATTACGAGAGAGCGGGCATCATGCTTGCACAGCGCTACCAGCGCCATACATGTACGGCACTAGTAGCGAAAGGGTTAAGGACGTTTATGTATCTGTTATCATATATATATACAGTACAGACCAAAAGTTTGGACACACCTTCTCATTCAAAGAGTTTTCTTTATTTTCATGACTATGAAGGCATCAAAACTATGAATTAACACATGTGGAATTATATACATAACAAACAAGTGTGAAACAACTGAAAATATGTCATATTCTAGGTTCTTCAAAGTAGCCACCTTTTGCTTTGATTACTGCTTTGCACACTCTTGGCATTCTCTTGATGAGCATCAAGAGGTAGTCCCCTGAAATGGTCTTCCAACAGTCTTGAAGGAGTTCCCAGAGATGCTTAGCAGTTGTTGGCCCTTTTGCCTTCACTATGCGGTCCAGCCCACCCCAAACCATCTCGATTGGGTTCAGGTCCGGTGACTGTGGAGGCCAGGTCATCTGGCGCAGCACCCCATCACTCTCCTTCATGGTCAAATAGCCCTTACTTTCAAAGTTTTCCCAATTTTTCGGCTGACTGACTGACCTTCATTTCTTAAAGTAATGATGGCCACTCGTTTTTATTTACTTAGAATTTGTATTATGGCAAGAAAAAAGCAGCTAACAGTCTATTCAGTAGGACTATCAGCTGTGTATCCACCTGACTTCTCCTCAACGCCACTGATGGTCCCAACCCCATTTATAAGGCAAGAAATCCCACTTATTAAACCTGACAGGGCACACCTGTGAAGTGAAAACCATTTCAGGGGACTACCTCTTGAAGCTCATCAAGAGAATGCCAAGAGTGTGCAAAGCAGTAATCAAAGCAAAAGGTGGCTACTTTGAAGAACCTAGAATATGACATATTTTCAGTTGTTTCACACTTGTTTGTTATGTATATATTTCCACATGTGTTAATTCATAGTTTTGATGCCTTCAGTGTGAATCTACAATTTTCATAGTCATGAAAATAAAGAAAACTCTTTGAATGAGAAGGTGTGTCCAAACTTTTGGTCTGTACTGTATATATATATAATTATATCTGAATGAAAGACCTAAATATTTATTTCAGAGGTAACTCTCTGATTGGAATAATCTCATTCCATAGTCAATACCAAACTTGATCATTTATATTGCTACCCCATTATCCGTGATTTGTCATAGTTGGGTGCAGAGCAAGGATTCATATCTTTTATTAACGTTATTGAGTTTTTATATCTAAAAATTGTGGTCGAGGCGGATTGTATTATATTATTCTGTCTGAGAGGAACTGTGTATATGCTGGTATTTGTGTGGTGCCATATAGTGGCGAATTTTTGGTACTGCATATCATTGTGTATCTTTGCAGATTATTGAGTTTCCCATTGATTAATCTCTGTATTTTAAATTATAGTATAATAAATCATTTATATTTTTGCATAGATGCCTGTACCTTGTTTTACTGATTGCACAATATAATTAAATAACCGATCAAACTCTTTTGAGGTGTTATGTATGTCCACCTCGAGGATCAACTGCCTTTGAAATTTTTTCTTTGATCCTTTCATATAAAGCCATTTGCTTTATATCCCAGACACCTCATAACTAAGACCCTCCATACCCCTTATCAGTTTAGTTGCTCTTTTTGGAATTTTTTCAGCTCCAGGGCATCCTTTCTATAAACTGATGCCCCAAACTGAACTGCATATTCCGGATGAGGCTGCACCAATGCTTTGTAAAGAGGTCCTTACTCGCATGTAGTAAGGATGCATGTAGATTTGGATTTGTGAACATACATTTAAAGTTACTATTTAATGTTCCACATTCATGTTCTGGTTTTTATTGGTGGTTGGTAACATGTGGATCTCCCTGTCCACTGCCTTAATAAACCCCCATAATCGATTCTCCACCCTCCAATATATTCTGACCCCTCTGTCACCTATCTATCACTTCATTTTCTGTCTCACCCTCACATCTCTATGGAATTATCTCCCAGCACAGCAGACCCCCTTCCAATAAGGGGCATATTATACAAAGAATACAGTTTGTACCCAAATAAAAAGTCGGCCCAGTGCTCTAAGAACCAAAACCCTTCTGCCCTACACCCAGACTTCAGCCATTCATTTAGCTCACTGAGGACCCGCTGTGGGTCCCGTGTTGCATATGGCAAAGGCAGTATTCCAGAAATTACCATCTTTCGGGTCCTTCCCTTAAGTTTGCAACCTACTTCTTCAAAATTATTCTTAAGGACCCTCTCTCAACTTCCATGTATTCTGTCATTGGTTTCAACATGAACCAAGACAGTTGAGTCATCACCAGTTCCTCCCAGTAGCATATCCACCTGTTCCACCACATGCCGAACCCTGGTACGAGGGAGATGGCAAACCATTCAGGTATACTATCCGCCGTCCTGATAATAAAATCCCTTATAAGTCCTAACTGTACAGGCCCACCTGTACTTGCACCCCCACCCCCTCCCATCCTGGCTGTTAGAGCAGTATCCTCTAGGGTTGCCATTTCTGGGACTGACACCCTTGTATCATTACCCAACTTGGCAATTTTGCTTAGATGCACAGAAATATGATCAGCCTCTCTTTTCTTGGATCCCTTTCTACTCCCCCTGTATACGTTGACCCAGCTACCTACCTGCTCCTCCTGACCCTTATCTCCAGCTGCCATTTCTACTCCACTGAATGCTTGCTCAATGAGCAGCATGCTCCTCTCCAGATTACCAATTTTCTCATTCTGAACTCTAATGTGAACTTTCAGATGGGCAGCATGCTCCCACCTGTCACAGCGGTATTCAGACCTCCTGCTCCAGTTCTGTATACCTTTAACATATGACAGTGTGCACCGAAGAAAGTCTCCAGTCCTGCTAGCGATTACCCCAGATACAACAGAGAACAGGAATTGTTCTTAGGATTTTAAATCCTGCTTTGAACAATGTATTTGTAACGCCACTAGCAGCACACAGCAGCCCTTTCCTCCTGGGTACAACGTGCCTACTTACCTTCTCATGGCTCCTACAACATGACTATTGGTCACTGGTCACATGATACATCATTCACCATTAAGGGGCTGATCTTCAGGTTCTCCATCACTTGGAAGGTCTGGAGGCCGTTCTCCAGGACCCTGGACTCTTCCTATCACTTCCTATGATGGATTCTCCTTCCCGATGTCTGACTTGTTACAGAATACAATAAAGAGGAGAGAAATCTAGAAAAGTTTACCTCTCGGATCAGCAGGGAGATGATCTCCAAGGTGAGGTCTAATATTCTTCTGCTGATCTCCTTCCTGTCCATCCTTGGTGGCTTATTCAGGAGAAGGGTCATATTGCTGGTTTTCTTCATGACACCTCCAAAAAACAGGAATAAAGGTTAATCAGTGAGTTCCATGTCCTCTACTTGTAACACTCAGGCCTTACTATTCCTTGCTACAGGAAACCTAAATAGGTTGGACATCAGGAGGGCGGCTGGAGCTAGGAGGCTGTCCCTTCCCTAGAAAAAATACCATCTGCAAATCATTAATTAAAGGGTTTCTACCACCTCATTTGGACCTAATTAGCTGTCAGACACTAGCGATCTGCTAGTGTCTGCTCTACCTAACCATGCTTTTCTAAGACCTTTGTGTGCAGCCGTTACACTAAAAAACCAACTTTTATTGCTATGCAAATGAGCCTCTAGGTGCTTTGGGGGCGTCTTTTCAGCACCTAGAGGCTCCGTCTACTCACCCTGTATTCCGCCCCGCTCGTCTGTCAAGCCCGCCCATCTCTAGATTGCCAGCCTCCATCTCATCCATCGGCCTTATTCTCGCGCCTGCGCCGTGTGCGTCTGTATTCGGCGCAGGCGTACTGACTGTCTGACCGGCCGGGCGTCGTCTGTTCGGGAGCAGTCAGACAGTCACTGCGCCTGCCCTGAATACAGACGCACACGGCGCAGGCGCGAGAATAAGGCCGATGGATGAGATGGAGGCTGGCAATCTAGAGATGGGCGGGCTTGACGGACGAGCGGGGCGGAATACAGGGTGAGTAGACGGAGCCTTTAGGTGCTGAAAAGACGCCCCCATAAAACCTAGAGGCTCATTTGCATAGCAATAAAAGTTGGTTTTTTAGTGTAACGGCTGCACACAAAGGTCTTAGAATAGCATGGTTAGGTAGAGCAGACACTAGCAGATCGCTAGTGTCCGACAGCTAATTAGGTGCAAATGAGGTGGTAGAAACCCTTTAAACTGTGCTTTATTCTTCGGGAGGAGGCCACCTGGCACCAGCTGTTGGGTGGAATATCACACACCTGTTGGTAGAGGCCTCCAGCAGAGGAACTGTAGTCTGGATGTTTGTGGACATTTGCCCCTGTTTCCTCTATGCAAAGTCATCAACTCTTTATTTTATTGCACTTTAAAGGGTTAACTTGCATTGTTTAACACTGTGTAACTGCATTTTATATGTTTGTTGTGATATATATCCTCTTCATTTAATGAATACTGAGAGACTTTTTAGACTTTCTAGCTAATAATGAGATGCTGCGCCACTGACTGGCTATACCCTGGAGGGGTGATACTAAGCAACTACCTGGTCTTCACTAGAGTCTCTGATGGTGAGGATAGGCTTGGGCCGTTAGGGTAGTAGCCATGTGTCGCTTCAGAGCAGTCCCCCAGTCAGTGGCAGCTGACCAGGAAGTCAGAGATACCGGTGCAAGCACCGAGGGGAAGTACGTGGTTAGGAAGTCCAGGATCAGGGCAGGCAGCGATCAAGCAAGGTCTGTATATGAAGTCCAAGGTCAGAGGCAGGCAGCAAATAAGCAAGGTCTGTAAACGAAGTCAAAAGGTCAGAGGCAGACGTCAAATAAGCAAGGTCTGTAAACTAAGTCAGAGACAGGTGGCAAACAGACAAAATCCGATAGTTCCAAAAGCAGGGTCCGGTACACAGCAAAGCAGAACTAGACAAGCTAGTGACCATGAGTTGCTCAGGCATGTTCCTGGGGTAGGAAGCGCCTTTAAATACTTCCTGCAATCGAGCCATAGGCTGGTGAGACAGAGGGTGTGTACGTGCTGCCTCACAAGTGAGGAGACACACATCCATACAAGCCCTAACAACACTACAGGTCTCCAGCAGAAAGTAAACTCTGGCATGGAGCATAGATACAACAGTTAAGCTGCCAGCGCTTGTCAGCATGGCACATGGCAGCAGGAGAGAAAGAGGGAGCCTGGCACCCGTGCCCGTGGGTAGGGGCAGCAGCACCAGCACAGACCGCTGGGCTAACAGTAACCCCCCCCCCCCCCCCACACCCTCTTACACTCGCTCTCCTGAGGCCTGGCTCTAGACAAAAAATTTTTTAGAAGAAGAGGGGCATTGATGTTCACTTGATTTTCTGGGAAGCCATGGAGACGGAAATATATTTCTTGGCTAGTTGGGGAGCAGAAGGGAGTCCAGGTAGAGGAACGAAATGCTCCATTTTATAGAAGCGGTCTACCACTACCCAAATCACAGAAAAATCAGAGGAAGTGGGTAGATCCCTAATAAAGTCCATGGCTATTTGTTGCCAGGGAACCTCAGGAACAAGAAGCAGAAGGCCAGCTGGGCGTTGCTTGGAAGTCTTATTATGTGCACAGGACGGACAAGCAGTGACAAATTCTTGGATGTCTTGTCGCATGGACGGCCACCAATACCGCTGTACAATGAACCTGAAGGTCTTTCGCTGACCGGCATGACCCACCACTTTAGATGAATGACCCCATAGTAAGACCTGCTTTCTGAGACTCTGCAACAAAGGTCTTTCCAGAAGGAATTTTGGATAGCTTGACAGGACAGGCCGAGATTTTAGCGGGATTCATTAAATATAGGGGCTCCTCTTGGTCGGTAGAATCAAAGGATCCCGAGAGAGCATTTGCTTTGATGTTCTTATCTGCAGCACAAAAGTAAAGAACAAAATCAAAATGGGCAAAGAACAGGGACCATCTAGCTTGTCGAGGATTACGTCTCTGTGCAGACTGCAAATACTTGAGGTTCTTGTGGTCGGTATAGATTACCACAGGATGACTGGCTCCCTCCAGAATGTATCACCATTCCTCCAATGCCATCTTGATGGCCAACAACTCTCTGTCCCCAATCAAGTAGTTGGGCTCAGGAGCGGAGAAGGCCCCGGAGAAGAAGGCACAGGTAATCATCTTACCTGAGGGATACTTTTGTGGAAGCACCGCCCCAGCTCCAATAGACGATGCATCCCCCTCCAGAAAAAATGTATTACTGCCATCAGGATGATGGAGTACTGGAGCCTTAGAGAAGGCCTGCTTCAAGGCTTGAAAGGCTGATTCAGCCTCAGCAGTCCAACTTTTGGGATTCGCCCCTTTGCGCATCAAGGTTGAGATGGGAGCTGTCAAAGAAGAGAAGTGTGGCACAAACTGGTAGTTGGCGAACCCCAGGAAACGTTGAATTACCTTTAAACCAGAAGAACGAGGCCACTTCAAAATCATGGACAGCTTCTCAGGATCCATCTGCAGGCCAGTATCAGATATTATGTACCCCAGAAATGGAAGCGAGGATTGTTCGAAGATACATTTTTCAAATTTGGTGTACAGATTATTCTCTCTTAGCCTTTGAAGAACCAGACGAACCTTCCTCCGGTGAGTAGCCAAATCGGGAGACAAGATTAGAATATCGTCAAGATAGACCACAACACTGGAATAGAGTAAGTCTCTGAAGATATCATGGACGACTTCTTTAAATACTGTCGGGGCATTGCTTAGCCCGAAGGGCATCACTAGATATTCATAGTGACTGTCACAGGTGTTAAAGGCGGTCTTCCACTCATCCCCTTGATAAATTCGGATCTAGTTGTAGGCCCCATGCAGATCTAATTTGGAGACGATCTTAGCCCTTCTGAGGCGGTCAAACAACTCTGGAATAAGGGGAAGAGGGTATTTGTTCTAGATTGTGATCTTATTTAGACCCCTATAATCGATGCATGGCCGGAGAGAACAATCTTTTTTCTTCACAAAAAAGAAGCCATCACTACCGCTCGCTGCAGTGCATTCATCGTGAAAGTAAGTACAGAGGCTGGCCATTTTATCAATAGGGGCCCCTTCATATATAATCGTGGCATTTTCGGGTCGGCCGAATCGCCATATCCCATTTGCAGATTATCGCGATTCGATTATTTTTGCGATATATCATGCAGCCCTAGTATACTGTATATATACTAAAAAGGACAGTATACAGTATATATATAATACAGAGGACAATATACAGTATATCTACTACAGAGGACAGTATACTGTATATATACTACAAAGGACAGTATACTGTATATATACTACAGAGGACAGTATACCTGCTACAGATGGATCTGGCTATGTTTGGGCAGAGAAGTGGAAGATGAGGTTTAACACTGACAAATGTAAGGTTATGCACATGAGAAGGAATAATGCAAGCCACCCGTACATACTAAATGGTAAAACACTGGGTAACACTGACATGGAAAAGGACTTAGGAATTTTAGTAGACAGCACACAAAGCTGTAGAAACCAGTGTCAGGCAGCTGCTGCCAAGGCCAATAAGATAATGGGTTGCATCAAAAGAGGCATAGATGGCCGTGATAAAAACATAGTCCTACCACTTTACAAATCACTAATCAGACCACACATGGAGGACTGTGTACAGTTCTGGGCTCCTGTGAACAAGGCAAACATAGCAGAGCTAGAGAGGGTTCAGAGGAGGGCAACTAAAGTAATGTCTGGAATGGGTGGACTACAGGACTCAGAAAGACTATCAAAATTAGAATTATTTATAGAGGCTCTGACAGCATGATCAATGCTATTAAACCAGACATACTGCCTGGTGGGGCTCATAATGCTGATTAAAACTATACTTTTCTTTTGTCTGTATGCTTCGTTACACAGGGGGACTCTCCCCTCCCCTTGATTGACAGAACTAGACATCAGTATGCTAAGGGCAGAGCCGTGTCCTGGCATCTACATATCATATATACTACTTACCTTACCACACTGAGATCTGCTCAGAAATCTACATATCACTGCTTTATTTACAGACAATATATATGATTATAAAGAAATCAGCAATAATTATTTAATCTTAATATGATAACGATATAGACATTTATTATGAGTCAAATATGGGGGGGGGGGGGGGGCTGGACTGAAAAAAAAAATCTGAAAATCTCTCCCAAGATTCAATCCAAGGATCTCTACATGCTAAAATCAGGCCGGCCCATCCCCACCCATACCACGCCCACTTTTTTAGACCTGGTGTGAGTAGGGGAAAAAAAATAATCACAGATTGCGGTGCAAATAACCTTTGTGCCGCAATCTGTGCCACAAATATAACATATTTATGATCGTAAATTACCCTCATAGTACATAGTGTATATGATATGTAGATGCTAGGAGATAGCTCTGCCCTCCGCATGCTGATATCTAGCCCTGTCGATAAAGAGGAGGGGAAGTGTGCAAAGCAAATGGAATGTGACAAAGCAGTGCTCCAAGGACTCAGCCCTGCCTTCTGGTGCTCAAAGTTGCTAATTTGCATATAAATAGAAAAACCCTGATATCTTTCTTATCTATGTTTAGCATACAGACAAAAGAAAAGTATTGTTTTAATCAGCATGATGGCCCTTACCAGGCAGTGTGCCTGGTATAATAGGGTTAATCATGCTGACAAAACCTCTTAAACCCGTAGGATACCAGCCCTGTACATGTAAGGCACTGGAAACTGGGACAGAAATCCCAGCACCATACAGCTACGGTGATTCGATCAGCTGCAGGAGTTAGGTAGTCACGGATAGCCGGACCCCTGCTGTATGCGCCGGCATCGGTGAAAACACTGATGCCGGCGCCTTAACCCTTCCTTAGGCATCGTGGCTGCCTTCCGTAAGAGCCTGTGAGTTTCAGCCCCCTGGATCTCACAGGCAGCAAGCTGTTAGTGTATTACAGTAAGTAATACACTTACAGCCAATGTATTACAATACAGAAGTATTGTAATGCATTGTAAAGGGGATCAAACCCCCAAAAGTTGAAGTCCCAGATTGGGACAAAAAATAGTGAAAAATAGTGACAAGTGAAAAAAGAAGTTAAAAAAATAAAGTTTTACAAAAAAATTTAAAAAGTTTCAAGAAAAAAAAAGCGTCCTTTTTCCAAAATAAAATAAAATAAATTTGTAAAAAATAGGAAAAAAAGAAAAGAAAAGTAGACATATTAGGTATCGCCACGTCCGTATCGACCGACTCGGTAAAAATATCACATGATTCACCCCATCAGATGAACGCCGTAAAAAAAAAAAAAAAAACTGTCAAAAAAGCTATTTTTTGGTTACCTTGCCTCACAAAATGTGTAATGCCAATTGATCAAAAAGTCTTATGTACCCCAAAATGGTACAAATCAGTCATCTCATCCTGCAAAAAATTAGCCCCTATGTAAGACAATCGCCCAAAAAATAAAAAAAATAGGACTCTCAGAAAATGTCAACACTAAAACAAGATTTTATTCTGTTCAAAAATGAATTCACTGTGTAAAACTTAACAAAAATAAAAATGATAGACATATTCGGTATGGCTGCATCCGTAACAACCTGCTCTATAAAAATATCACATTACATGAATCCTCAGATGAATGCTGTAAATAAAAAAAATAAAAAATAAAAAACTATGCCAAAAACATTTTTTTCACCTAGCGATACCAAGCGATCAAAAAGTCTTATGTACCCAAAAATGGTACCAGTCAAACCGTCACATCATCTCGCAAAAAATTGGCCTCCACATAAGACAATCCTATCCATCAAAATCTGCACTGCAAAACCATATGGCGCTCCTTCCGTTTTGAGTCCTGCCATGTGCCCCCACAGCAGTTTACCACCATATATGGGGTGTTGCTGTATTCAGGAGAAAATGGGTAACAAATTATGGGGTGCTTTTTCTCCTGTTACCCCTTGTGAAAATGAAAAATTTGGGGTTACAGCAACATTTTATTGGAAGAAACAAAACTTTTAATTTTTACAGCCAAGAGTTTCACAATTCCGTAAACCGCTTAGGGGGTCAAAGTGCTTAGTAGCCCCTTAATATATTCTTTAAAGGGTGTAGTTTCCAAACTAGGATCACTTTTTGAGGGTTTCCACTGTAGGGGTACATCAGGTTCTCTTCAAATACAAAATGGTGCCTAAAAAACATTCTAGCAAAATCTGCCTCCGAAATCCATATGGCGCTCCTTTCCTTCTGACCACAGCCTTATGCCCGACAGCAGTTTCTATAAACTGCAGAATCAGCGTAATATATATTGAGGTTTATTTTGCTGTTAACCCTTGCTGTGTTGCAAGAAAAAATTGATCAACATAAAAAAATCTATCAAAAAAGTAAAATTTGGATATTTCACCTCCATCTTCCTTTAAGGCTAGGTCTATACGACGACAATAAGTCGCACGACAGATAGGGCACAACCACACTGCAACATTTGTTGCATGACATTTTGTCGCACCAATGTCACGCAACAATTTTTATAATGATAGTCTATGGTGTCGCACCGCGACATACTGCGACTCGACAGTCGCAGAAAAATCCATCTCGAATGGACTTTTTGCAACTGTCGCGTCGCAGCATGTCGCAGTGCGAAACCATAGACTATCATTATAAAAATTGTTGTGCGACAAATGTCGTGTAGACCTAGCCTAATTCTTGTGGAACACCTCAAGGGTTAACAAAGTTTGTAACATCAGTTTTGAATAATTTGAGGGGTTTAGTTTCTAAAATGGGGTAATTTATGGGTGGTTTCCATTATGTAAGTCCCTCAAAATCACTTTATAACTGAATTGGTGCTTAAAAAAATGGTTTGGGAAATGTTGTTGAAAATTTGAAAAAAGCTTCTAAACTTCCAAGCCTTCTAACGTTCTAATAAAATAAAATGACATTTACAAAATTATGCCAACAGAAAGCAGACATATGGGCAATGTTGACTGATAACCATTTTATGAGGTATAACTTAAAAGTAAAGAAATTCAAATTTAGAAAATTGCTTGGATAAGTAACATATGTCAGATTTGCAAAAATCGGCCTGGGATTTAAGGTGAAAAGTGGCCCAGTACTGAAAGGGTTAAAAGATACCAGAGAGGAGATCTAATACCCATGTATAAATATATCAGGAGTCAATACAGAGATCACCCCTATCATCTATTCATACGCCAGGGCTGTGACTGTGACAAGGGGACTCATCTATGTCTAGAGGAAAGAATCTTTCTACACGAACATAGAAAATGGTTCTTTACTGTAAGAGCAGTGAGACTATGGAGCTCTCTGCCACGGGGGAAGGGGGGCTTGAACTCACTAAAAGAGTTTAAGAGGGGCGTGGATGTATTTCTGGAGTTAAATAATATCACAGATTATACACACTTGTATTCTGGAGATTGGTAGTTGATCAATGAAGTTATTCTGCCTGATTGTAGCTGGGAAGGAATTTTTTCCCCTGAAATTAGAAAAATTGGCTTCTACCACGTTTTTTTTTTTTTTTTTGCCTTCCTCTGGATGCACTTTGTAGGAAAATAGACTGAAGTGGATGGAATATGTCTTTCTTCAGACTTACAAGCTATATTACTACATTACTATGTATGTTGATCTTTTTTCAGGATGCCAAGGGAGTCACGAGTCAGACCACCACCAGTCTGAAGATCCTGAGAATAGATCGATTCCATGAAACCTGAATATACCATTAATATCTGTGAATAACTGGAGATAAAATTTAGTTTTTGCTCCTATAGCATTTCCCATATTACAAAACCTAAAGGAACTTTCACACTTGAGTTGCTAGATTCCGGCAATCTGTAGGCAAACTGATACCATTTGTAGACGATCCGGATGCAGATCCGTCTCACAAATGCATTGCAATACCGTATTTAACTTTTTCACATTTTTAAAGGTCCACGCAAAACTGGATCTGTTTTTCCAGAACACTTGGGGCGGGTGTCACGGCGGACAGGATATAAGATACACAGATAACTAAACAAACAAGTTTTCTAGGCGAGAAGCTGGGGATAAGGTCACCTCCCAGCTCTCCCTATACTGCTATGCCCACATTCAGACCCTAAAGGTGGGAATAATGTGTCCTCGTGCTTGGGCTGAAAATACCCTAGAATCCCTGAGATGGTGAAAGGGGAAAAGGGGCAGCCTGCTCCCTCAGAACCAGGAGGGGACAGACGACACTCAAACAGCCTAGACAGCAAACCAAAGAAATCAGAAACCAACTTATCTTATCTAAGCAGGAAAAGCCAATCCTTCCCTCCTTGCTTCCACAGCCTGACAGAAGCTATAACCCACACGGAACACTGGGAGGGGAGTAATTTAAACCAACGACCCCACCCAGTGCACCTGAAGGGAGGCGGATCTAGCACGACTCCAAAACGAAACAAATGAATAGACACGTGCTGCTAATCTGGCAGACCTCCGCACATAGTCTGAGCGGGGCATGACAGCGGGATCCGGCATTAATGCATTTCAATGTATAATAATGCCGGATCAGGAATTCGGACAAGTGTTCCGGAATTTCAGACTGAGAAAATATCGCAGCATGCTGCAGTATTTTCTCCATCCAAAAACTGTACAGTGATTGAACTGAAGACATCCTGATGCATACTGAATGGATTGCTCTCCATTAGGAATGCATTAGGATAAAACTGATCAGTTTTTTTCTGGTATTGAGCCCCTAGAACGGAACTCAATACCGAAAAAGTTTAACGTAAGTGTGAAAGTACCCTAACATGGTTTATTTTCATCTGATAAGTTTTAGAATTTGATTTCCTTACAAAACATTTTTCCCATATTATTATTATTTATTATTAAAGCACCATTCATTCCATAGCGCTGTACATATGAAAAGGGGTATACATACATAGTTACAAACTGGTACAGAAGGAGAGAGGGCCCTGCCGATGAGGGCTTACAATCTACAGTCATGGCCAAAAGTTTTGAGAATTACATAAATATTGGAAATTGGAAAAGTTGCTGCTTAAGTTTTTATAATAGCAATTTGCATATACTCCAGAATGTTATGAAGAGTGATCAGATGAATTGCATAGTCCTTCTTTGCCATGAAAATTAACTTAATCCCAAAAAAACCTTTCCACTGCATTTCATTGCTGTCATTAAAGGACCTGCTGAGATCATTTCAGTAATCGTCTTGTTAACTCAGGTGAGAATGTTGACGAGCACAAGGCTGGAGATCATTATGTCAGGCTGATTGCGTTAAAATGGCAGACTTGACATGTTAAAAGGAGGGTGATGCTTGAAATCATTGTTCTTCCAGTGTTAACCATGGTGACCTGCAAAGAAACGTGTGCAGCCATCATTGCGTTGCATAAAAATGGCTTCACAGGCAAGGATATTGTGGCTACTAAGATTGCACCTCAATCACCAATTTATAGGATCATCAAGAACTTCAAGGAAAGAGGTTCAATTCTTGTTAAGAAGGCTTCAGGGCGTCCAAGAAAGTCCAGCAAGCACCAGGATCGTCTCCTAAAGAGGATTCAGCTGCGGGATCGGAGGGCCACCAGTGCAGAGCTTGCTCAGGAATGGCAGCAGGCAGGTGTGAGCGCATCTGCACGCACAGTGAGGCAAAGACTTTTGGAAGATGGCCTGGTGTCAAGAAGGGCAGCAAAGAAGCCACTTTTCTCCAAAAAAAACATCAGGGACAGATTGATCTTCTGCAGAAAGTTTGGTGAATGGACTGCTGAGGACTGCGGCAAAGTCATATTCTCCGATGAAGACTCTTTCTGATTGTTTGGGGCATCTGGAAAAAGGCTTGTCCGGAGAAGAAAAGGTGAGCGCTACCATCAGTCCTGTGTCATGCCAACAGTAAAGCATTCTGAGACCATTCATGTGTGGGGTTGCTTCTCATCCAAGGGAGTGGGCTCACTCACAATTTTGCCCAAAAACACAGCCATGAATAAAGAATGGTACCAAAACACCCTCCGACAGCAACTTCTTTCAACAATCCAACAACAGTTTGGTGAAGAACAATGCATTTTCCAACACGATGGAGCACCGTGCCATAAGGCAAAAGTGATAACTAAGTGGCTCAGGGACCAAAACGTTGACATTTTGGGTCCATGGCCTGGAAACTTCCCAGATCTTAATCCCATTGAGAACTTGTGGTCAATCCTCAAGAGGCGGGTGGACAAACAAAAACCCACTAATTCTGACAAACTCCAAGAAGTGATTATGAAAGAATGGGTTGCTATCAGTCAGGAATTGGCCCAGAAGTTGATTGAGAGCATGCCCCGTCGAATTGCAGAGGTCCTGAAAAAGAAGGGCCAACACTACAAATACAGACTCTTTGCATAAATGTAATGTAATTGTCGATAAAAGCCTTTGAAACGTTTGAAGTGCGTGTAATTATATTTCACTACATCACAGAAACAACTGAAACAAAGATCTAAAAGCAGTTTAGCAGCAAACTTTGTGAAAACGAATATTTGTGTAATTCTCAAAACTTTTGGCCACGACTGTACATGGAATGGGAGAAGGACACAGTAGGTGAGAGTGAAGTTGGTCATGGCGGTCTAGAGGCAGCAGGGTCACTGGTTGTAGGCTTGTCTGAAGAGGTGGGTTTTTAGGTTTCTTTTGAAGGATTCCACATTAGGTGAGAGTCTGATATGTTAGGGTAGCGAGTTCCAGAGTGTGGGGGATGCAGGGGAGAAATCTTGGAGGCAATTGTGGGAAGCGGTGATAAGAGGAGAAGAGAGAAGGAGGTCTTGTGAGGATCGGAGATTGCGTGTGGGGATGTATCGGGAAAGTAGCTCAGAGATGTAGGAAGGGGCCAGGTTGTGGATGGTTTTGTATGTATTTGTTAGTATTTTAAACTGAAATCGCTGGGCAGTGGGGAGCCAGTGAAGGGATTGGCAGAGGAGTAACAGGGTGAGAGGTGGATTAGTCGGGCAGCAGAGTTGAGGATAGATTGGATGGGTGCGACAGTGCTAGATGGAAGACCACAGAGGAGAATGTTGCAGTAGTCTAGGCGGGAGATAATGAGGGCATGTACAAGCATTTTCGAAGATTGAAAGTTAAGGAAAGCGCGGATGCGGGAGATGTGTTTAAGTTGGAGGTGGTGGAAAGGGCTTGGATGTGCAGTTGGAAGGAGAGGCCAGAATCCAAAGTCACTCCAAGGCAGCGGTCTTAGTTGACTGGAGAGAGTGTGCAGCCATTGATCGTGATAGATAGGTCTGTTGGGGGGAGGGTTGAGCAAAATGGGTGAATACTGTTTTATCCATGTTAGTTTTAGAAAGTGAGAGGAGAAGAAGGATGATATAGAAGATAGACATTGTGGGATTCGGGATAATAAGGTGGTGATGTCTGGACCAGAGAGGTACATTTGTGTGTCGTCAGCATAAGAATGATACTGAAAGCCATGGGACTCTATGAGATGTCCCAGGCCAAAAGTGCAAAAATGTACAAACCGGATTCCAAAAAAGTTGGGACACTATACAAATCGTGAATAAAAACTGAATGCAATGATGTGGAGGTTCAAACTTCAAATATTTTATTCAGAATAGAACATAAATCCTGGAACAAAAGTTTAAACTGAGAAAATGTACCATTTTAAGGGAAAAATATGTTGAATCAGAATTTCATGGTGTCAACAAATCCCCAAAAAGTTGGGACAAGGCCATTTTCACCACTGTGTGGCATCTCCCCTTCTTCTTACAACACTCAACAGACGTCTGGGGACCGAGGAGACCAGTTTCTCAAGTTTAGAAATAGGAATGCTCTCCCAATCTTGTCTAATACAGGCCTCTAACTGTTCAATCGTCTTGGGCCTTCTTTGTTGCACCTTCCTCTTTATGATGCGCCAAATGTTCTCTATAGGTGAAAGGTGAAAAATCTGGACTGCAGACTGGCCATTTCAGTACCCGGATCCTTCTCCTACGCAGCCATGATGTTGTGATTGATGCAGAATGTGGTCTGGCATTATCTTGTTGAATAATGCAGGGTCTTCCCTGAAAGAGATGACGTCTTGATGGGAGCATATGTTGTTCTAGAACCTGAATATATTTTTCTGCATTGATGGTGCCTTTCCAGACATGCAAGCTGCCCATGCCACACGCACTCATGCAACCCCATAACATCAGAGATGCTGGCTTCTGAACTGAGCGTTGATAACAACTTGGGTTGTCCTTGTCCTCTTTGGTCTGGATGACATGGCGTCCCAGATTTCCAAAAAGAACTTTGAATATTGACTCGTCTGACCACAGAACAGTCTTCCATTTTGCCACACTCCATTTTAAATGATCCCTGGCCCAGTGAAAATGCCTGAGCTTGTGGATCTTGCTTAGAAATGGCTTCTTCTTTGCACTGTAGAGTTTCAGCTGGCAACGGCGGATGGCACGGTGGATTGTGTTCACTGACAATGGTTTCTGGAAGTATTCCCATTCTGCGATTTCCTTTACAGTAGCATTCCTGTTTGTGGTGCAGTGTCGTTTAAGGGCCCAGAGATCACGGGCATCCAGTATGGTTTTACGGCCTTGACCCTTACGCACAGAGATTGTTCCAGATTCTCTGAATCTTCGGATGATGTTATGCACAGTTGATGATGATAGATGCAAAGTCTTTGCAATTTTTTGCTGGGCAACACCTTTCTGATATTGCTCCACTATCTTTCTGCGCAACATTGTGGGAATTGGTGATCCTCTACCCATCTTGGCTTCTGAGAGACACTGCCACTCTGAGAAGCTCTTTTTATACCCAATCATGTTGCCAATTGACCTAATTAGTGTTAATTGGTCTTCCAGCTCTTCGTTATGCTCAAATTTACTTTTTCCAGCCTCTTATTGCTACTTGTCCCAACTTTTTGGGGATTTGTTGACACCGTGAAATTTTGAATCAACGTATTTTTCCTTTAAAATGATACATTTACTCGGATTAAACGTTTGATCTGTCATCTACGTTCTATTACAAATAAAATATTGACATTTGCCATCTCCACATCATTGCATTCAGTTTTTATTCACAATTTGTTTAGTGTCCCAACTTTTTTGGAATCCGGTTTGTAGTTCAGTAGGGTCAAATGCTGGTGCGTGGGACCCTATAGCTGGGTCAGGCTCAGATGGTATCAAAGAACTCGAACTCCCGCTGGGAGAGACTGGTTGTTCCATTTCAGGTGGTTGAGGTCTACGGAAAAGCTTAGATAGAGTTTGCCATGAAGGAGACTTCTACTTGAGTTTCTTCTTCGCAACTTTGTAGGCTACATAATAGAAACAATTATGCAATTAAGCCAGACTGGTAAACAAAAAGGGTCCCGATGCCGCAGAAGGGTTAGGCACTATAATACACAACGGATAGGAGGCTGTCAAAGGAAAAACATTCCAAGTTGACCACTGAGCTGATATATGGCATATGAGCATTAGATGGCAGCAGTTCCCAGTAAGGGAAAGGAGCAGTGTACTTGTGACTCTAGATCAGGAGTGCACAACCTTTTTTGGTCTGGGGGCCGCATTGTCACATTGCACTATTTTAAGGGGCCACAAAAAAAAAGTTAATCAGCGCTTGTTTGCATCAGCCTATTACACAGGCTACTGCAAAGTGACTGGGAGGAATGATCGCTACCACAGTCATTCCTCCCTCATTCACTTCTATCGATTATCGGTAGCCGATTCCTGATTACACGGGTGGATGTGCCGATGATAATTGTTTTTTATTTCATCCTGATAAAATAGGCAAATCAGTCGACAAATGAGTGATTCCTTGTTTATCGGCTGATCAGCAGCTGATTATACCGCCAGATATCAGGAATGAGCGCTCCTATGAACACTTGTTCCCAGTAATTGTCCTGAATATTGTGCCGTGTAACAGGGGCTTAGAGATTTCCTGGTAAAACATGATTTTTAACACGTTCCTGCAGCATGGGCCTGAAACAGAAGATGCATACTTTCCTGCTCCCGGCGCGGTTTACATCTGGCTGGCTATGGGCAGAGTCACTTGTACCTCTCCAGCCAATGACTGGCTTCAGTGGTGATGTGGCCACAAGCAGCATGTCACCGCTAAAGTCAGTCATTTGCTGGAGAAGTGCTCCGAGACCGGAGGATGGAGACAGCGAGAGCAGCATGGAGCAGGAAAGTAGGAATCTTCTGTGTCAGGGACCATGCTGCAGGAACTAGGTAAAAATCATTTTAACTAGGAAACTCCTTTAAAGGGTTTCTGTCACCTGAAAAATGGGTATTAAGCTGGTTGACATTAGCGATGTGCTAATGTCAGCTGAACATAACTACAGTTGCAAGAAAAAGTATGTGAACCCTTTGGAATGATATGGATTTCTTCACAAATTGGTCATAAAATGTGATCTGATCTTCATCTAAGTCACAACAATAGACAATCACAGTCTGCTTAAACTAATAACACACAAAGAATTAAATGTTACCATGTTTTTATTGAACACACCATGTAAACATTCACAGTGCAGGTGAAAAAAGTATGTGAACCCCTAGACTAATGACATCTCCAAGAGCTAATTGGAGTGAGGTGTCAGCCAACTGGAGTCCAATCAATGAGATGAGATTGGAGGTGTTGGTTACAGCTGCCCTGCCCTATAAAATACACACCAGTTCTGGGTTTGCTTTTCACAAGAAGCATTGCCTAATGTGAATGATGCCTTGCACAAAAGAGCTCTCAGAAGACCTACGATTAAGAATTGTTGACTTGCATAAAGCTGGAAAGGGTTATAAAAGTATCTCCAAAAGCCTTGCTGTTCATCAGGCCACGGTAAGACTAATTGTCTATAAATGGAGAAAGTTCAGCACTGCTGCTACTCTCCCTAGGAGTCGCCGTCCTGTAAAGATGACTGCAAGAGCACAGCGCAGACTGCTCAATGAGGTGAAGAAGAATCCTAGAGTGTCAGCTAAAGACTTACAAAAGTCTCTGGCATATGCTAACATCCCTGTTAGCGAATCTACAATACGTAAAACACTAAACAAGAATGGATTTCATGGGAGGATACCACAGAGGAAGCCACTGCTGTCCAATAAAAACATTGCTGCACGTTTACAGTTTGCACAGGAGCACCTGGATGTTCCACAGCAGTACTGGCAAAATATTCTGTGGACAGATGAAACCAAAGTTGAGTTGTTTGGAAGAAACACACAACACTATGTGTGGAGAAAAAGAGGCACAGCACACCAACATTAAAACTAGAAAGATATGTGGATAGCTCACCACCCTCCTCAGTAAGGTAGGGGTGCTCTAGCCGAAAGACTGCTCACTCAATCAGTCCAGAAGGGATAAGTAAAATCGAAAAAAACGGCTGGCACTCGCTATGTGGTTTCACATCAAACAACAATTTATTATAACTATACCGCTAAGTCAACAGTAAAATACATATTATCTTAAAAACATAATAGTTAAAAAATCCCCTAAAAAATAAATAATAAAATACAATATATACTGTTATATTGGATCATAAACCGCACAAGAATAAAGTCTCTTGAAAAAGTATAATATTTCTTTGCCTGTTTAGGCAGTATGTATCCAATTCGATATAACAAGGATACTGTCACTTTAAATGAAAAATGCAGCCAAGTCCACAAGCTGTATTGATTACTGCTGGGGGATAGTGTCTCCCTCTCTATATTTCTCTTCAGCAGTTCTTACGTAAGTAAGTCTTGTAGATTTCAGTTTTTAGATATATAATCGATTTGCAGGGTAATTGTTTGGCTTACCCACCCAGACGAAACTCCGGCCGTCTGCTTAAGCCGCTGCTGCTCGCTCTCGGCGTCCCCGCTCTCCGGCGTTTGACACGTGATGTACCAGAGTTATCGCGGGATTTGGGAGTTTTAATCCGAAGATCTAATGAGAGCTGCAGAGTTGATGTAAGAATGGAGCGCTCCACTTGTAGAAAATACTTCAAATTTCGTCGATCATATCCAGAAGCTTGTTGTTGGCAGGGATATAACGCTAAACGCGTTTCGAGGACTTCAATCCTCTTCCTCAGTAGCTATATCCCTGTTGTCGAATCCCCTCCTTTTATATCATCATCAGCAGTCCACAAAATCTGGGCTGGAATCACTTTTACTCTTAATGCGGTTTTTGGTGCATTTCTGGTGCGGTTTTAAAATCGCATGTGCGTTTTTCATGGCATCGAAACCGCAACCTCTTATTTAGTATAAATCTACCCAAACACAGTCATTCTCAAATATAAAAACACAAAAATAATAATCAATATGTAAAATTATAAAAAACAGTTTACAATATATCCCAGGAGATCAATACTTTATAAATAATTAAGAACTACATGATAATTTGTAACAAATACTAGTTCATAAAGGACGTTTATGTAGCAAAGGGCCTCATCCTCCATAAGTTATATTCTTATCTCTCTTGCAATGTTGATATTAGTACTGGAGAATAACGTAAATGGCGGCGTGCACATCAAACAAGAGGGGACCACAGCGCCGCTAAACGGCCAACCATGTGATCCCCAATTGAATGAGGGGCACACCGCCTAATCTATAAGAATCCAAAAATTTCCAGTTCTGCGTTTAAGCCAACTGGTATCAGACTTCCAAAATTATATATTTGTTTGGATTCTGCCCTAGACATCCGCTCGATATGGTTTCCACCTCTCCAGTGTTTATCAATTTTTTCTAGAGCCACAAAGGACAGACCTGTAGGGTCTTGTCCATGGGCTTCTTTAAAGTGCCTTGAGAGTGAGTGTTTTTCATACCCTTTCTTAATATTGGAAATGTGTTCAGATATCCTCACTCTCAAGGCCCTTTTCGTCCGTCCAATGTATTGCCTTGAGCACGGACATTATGCTAAATAAATCACGCTCACAGAGTTACATGTAAGGAATTGTTCAATCTCCCACACAAAAGAATTTTGTGTGGAAGATACCGTCTTAGTATTCCTGGGAATTTTTGTAGTTTTGCAACAGATACAATGTCCGCATTTGTAAAAACCTTTCAAATTAGTTAGTCTCCCGGTATTCAATGTAGCTCTCTTTCTAGTTTTAATCGATGGGGCTACTTTTATCCCTAAGTTGGCTGCTCTAGTATATATTATTTGTGGTCTGGCTGGTATTATCCTACCTATTGTTTTGTCTTGTAGTAGGTGGTGCCAATGCCGTTTGATGATTTCTTCCACCTTCCTTCTTTGTGTTGTATACGGAAGGATAATCCTGAATTGGGAATCTGCTTCATTTTGCTCTACTGTTTTTACAGTTAGTAATAAGCTCCTCGGTAATTTCCTAACTTTTTCCAATGATCCTTCTAGTATGTTGGTTGGGTATTGTTTAGCCAGGAATTTATCCCTCAGGTGCATTGCTTCTAATTCGAATTGAGCCTCTTCGGTACAGTTCCGTTTTAGCCTACGGAACTGTCCGAAGGGTACATTTAACAGCCAGTTGGGCAGATGACAACTAGAATTCAGGATAAATGCATTCCGGGCGGAAGGCTTTTGATATGTCTTGCAAATGTATTTATCCGCTACCCTCGTAATTGCCAGATCTAAAAATTCTATTTCTGTCGTCCTAATATTTTGGGTAAAAACTAAATTCAAGCTATTTGCATTGAGTTCTGTTAAAAAACTATTAAGACTATCTTGATCTCCCTTCCAAATTAAAAGAACGTCGTCAATATAACGACGCCAGAGCACCAGGTCACCCCCTCTATGCAAATCAATAGTTTCACGTTCCCATTGTGCTAGGAACAGGTTTGCATAGCTGGGGGCAAACCTGGTGCCCATGGCTGTTCCTCTAATCTGTAGATAAAAACATCCTTCAAAATAAAAATAATTATGTTGTAAGATGTGTTTAATACCTTCTAAAATAAAATCTGATTGTTGTTTTTTCATTGACTTACTGTTTTCCAATTGGGTTTTAATGGCTCTTATTCCAGCTTCATGGTCTATTACCGTGTAGAGGGACTGGATATCAAGTGTAGTCATAATCCAGTCCTCTCCCACGTTTAACCCTTCTAATACCTGGATGATTTGTGTAGTATCCCTCAGGTATGATGTAGTGGTTTTTACCATGGGTTGTAGCCATGTATCGATGTACCTAGATAAATTCGATGTTAAAGAGCCAATACCTGATACTATGGGGCGGCCGGGAGGACTCTCCATGTCCTTGTGTACCTTAGGAAGGCAATAAAAGACCGGGAGTCTTCCCGGCGTCCCCATAATATAATCAGATTCTTGTTGAGACAAAATACCCATCTGGGCACCTTTCTGGCAATATTCTTCTAATTTATCATTGAATCTTTTTGTAGGATCTGTATCCAATTTTTTATGTCAATTTGTCAGATAGTTGTCTCAAGCATTCCTGTATATATTTAGCGGTATCCAAAATTACGATCGCCCCCCCTTTGTCTGCGGGGCGAATCGTAATTTTCTCATTTTTTTGGAATTCTTTAATTGTGGACACTTCTCCATTAGTTAAATTTTTTCTGTGTAATTGTTTTTCTTTTATTCTTCTGAGATCAGCTTCAACATTTTTCTGGAAGCTTCCCATTTCTGGGCCAATTTCATTTCTGGGAAATTTTTTTGACTTTTTCTTTAAATTCGTGTGTTTGAATCTTACTTCTGTTTGTACAGTTGTAGAGATCGGATTTTTAATGAAATATTTTTTTAGACATATGTTCCTCATAAATTTTTGGATCCCGATGTAGGTATCAAATTTATTTAGTTGTGCGCTAGGTGAGAATTTTAATCCTTTATTTAAAAGGGAACTTTGTGCTGGTGTTAAACTCGTGTTGCTCAAATTGATAATGTTATCCAATTCTGTGCTATGTGTATTTACCTGTGAATCCTTCTTTTTCCTCCCCCTTCGTGTCTTATTATTTCTGATTGGTGATTGTGGTACGTTTGTTTCTGACCTTCCCTCTGAGTGTATATTGGTGGTGTTCTCTGGTGATCCCTCTGTCCTGATGGACGTGCTTGGTGCGGTGTGTAATAGGATTCCTCCTGTCTGTGATAATTGTGGTGTCTCAAATTGTATTGGTGTTTCTGTGGTGTTTGTGCTCTCCTGTTGTGTTCTGGTGTCCGTACGTGTCTGGATTTTACTCTTGGTGAATGGTGAGGTGGGGTCCCATCTAAAAAAGGCTGCTGCGCTAATGTTTAAAACCTATTTCTAGTTGGTATTATAGGTTTTATTTGTTCCACAGGGGGTCTAATTCTGTTGTCTAATTTGTTATAATCATTCTGTATTATTTTCGGGACAAAATTGTGTTTTTTACTCTTTTTTATAATTATTTCGGATTCAGTTCTATCCAAACTCTTACATATTCTGTCCTGCCATAAATCCAGAACACTGTCTTTAGGTAATTGATCTATTTTTATTTTCATCTTGTTAATTTCATCTGTGATATTTCCCAAAATTTGTGCTCTCCTTTTTATAATTAGTTCAACTAGTGACCTTGATTGCATATGCAGGAGGTTAGTCCATTCAAGGTTAAATTCCTCCCCATATAAATCCTGTGCTGGAGTTTTCAATAGTTGCAAGCCTTTTGGGATCCTATCTTGATCTAAATATTGGCGTAGGGATTTGATCTCCCAATTATGTTTCAGTTGTTTTATAACCAAATGTTCTAATTCTCTAAATGTATCCTGTACAGATTTGGTCTCTGTATTGTCCAATAGTGGAACTTCAAATAGAAAGGTGTCCACTTTTTGTTTCTTTAGTTCAATATGACTCCACATATCCATCCTGATGTAAGAATGAAAGAATAAAGTCTTTCATTCTTACATCTACTCTGCAGCTCTCATTAGATCTTCGGATTGAAACTCCCAAATCCCGCGATAACTCTGGTACATCACGTGTCAAACGCCGGAGAGCGGGGACGCCGAGAGCGAGCAGCAGCGGCTTAAGCAGACGGCCGGAGTTTCGTCTGGGTGGGTAAGCCAAACAATTACCCTGCAAATCGATTATATATCTAAAAACTGAAATCTACAAGACTTACTTACGTAAGAACTGCTGAAGAGAAATATAGAGAGGGAGACACTATCCCCCAGCAGTAATCAATACAGCTTGTGGACTTGGCTGCATTTTTCATTTAAAGTGACAGTATCCTTGTTATATCGAATTGGATACATACTGCCTAAACAGGCAAAGAAATATTATACTTTTTCAAGAGACTTTATTCTTGTGCGGTTTATGATCCAATATAACAGTATATATTGTATTTTATTATTTATTTTTTAGGGGATTTTTTTAACTATTATGTTTTTAAGATAATATGTATTTTACTGTTGACTTAGCGGTATAGTTATAATAAATTGTTGTTTGATGGGAAACCACATAGCGAGTGCCAGCCGTTTTTTTCTATTTTTCTATTTTACTTACACCAACATTAAAACCTCATCCCAACTGTGAAGTATGGTGGTAGGGGAATCATCTTTTGGGGCTGCTTTGCTGCATCATCGCCTGGACGGATTGCTATCATTAAAGGAAAAATGAATTCCCAAGTTTATCAAGACATTTTGCAGGAGAACTTAAGGCCATCTGTCCACCAGCTGAAGCTCATTTTCCTCTGACCTCTAGCATCCACAAGGCATTTTTGCCCACAGGACTGCCGCATACTGGATGTTTTTCCCTTTTCACACCATTCTTTGTAAACCCTAGAAATGGTTGTGCGTGAAAATCCCAGTAACTGAGCAGATTGTGAAATACTCAGACCGGCCCGTCTGGCACCAACAACCATGCCACGCTCAAAATTACTTAAATCACCTTTCTTTCCCATTCTGACATTCAGTTTGGAGTTCAGGAGATTCTCTTGACCAGGACCACCCCCCTAAATGCATTGAAGCAACTGCCATGTGATTGGTTGACTAGATAATTGCATTAATGAGAAATAGAACAGGTGTTCCTAATAATTCTTTAGGTGAGTGTATATAGCATCTTATGTGTCATCCACAGATCCCCCATAAGGGGCCCTGTGTAGTGAATGGGGGCCGGCATCTTTTTCTGTAATGGCCTCTGCCCCTGACATCACGTGATCGCCGGGTCTAAACTGCTCAGCGAGCCGCTCACCTGTGTGAGGAGAAGGCAGAAGTGCTGATACAATGCCTCTGCCTTCTCCTCGGCTTCCCCGAGGGACCGTCCTGCTCCTGCTACAGTGCGGGAGCAGGAGCTGTAATCCTGCAATTGTGCGGCCCCAGGCAGAAGCACAGCTGATCGCACGATCTGCTGTGTTTCTGCCCAGCAGGATGGGGGCCGTAAACCATGGCTCCGGAGGTCGCATGCGGCCCACAGGTTGTGCACCCCTGCTCTAGATGCAACTCAGGAGAAGCAAGACGGCAACATAGAAGAAAAAAGATGGCAAAGAAAAACAAAAGGCAAACTGAAACAAGCTGAACCCAAGTCAGTAGCTATGAGGGCTCGTTTTCCTTCCTTATTCTCTTATTAGCGGAGGGTGATTTCGGGCATTGGGAAAGGAGAATGTCCAAATACTGGTCCAGCAGTACTGTTGTGCTAATAGCTACTCCTAGTAGTGTAGATAGGCTTCAGGTGTCCACTGTGGTAGGAATCCCCCACTATATTAATTCCTTGAGAGGAATAGTTAACAAAATGTGGTTTTTAGGGGTGTTTTGTTTAGGCTTTAGACCCTCAACGCCTGTGCAAATCTGAAATGGTGCCTGAAAAATGTCCTAAAAAATAATGACCCCTAAAATCTACAAAGTGCTCCTTCAATTCTGAGATTCGTATTGGAGTCAAGTAGAACTCTAGGGTCACATATGGGATATTTCTACAATCTGGGTAATAAATCTGAATCAGGGTAATAAATATGGGGTTTAGTTCTATTTTATCACCTGCTTTGTTAAAAAAAAATTGCTGTGGCTTCTGCTACTTGAAGATGGCGGGAAGTCAGCAGAAAGAGGCCTCCTGGTGGGAGGCATCTGCTCAGCAAAATCAGTGGCAAGCTGGGTAATGAGCATATCCTAGTAATCCAACAATTTAGCCTCTTTCAGTATCAGAAAAACATTTCCCCGTTCAACTTCTATAGCAAGGGTCTAAAAGCAGTAGTCATCATTTTGCTGGATGATAACAATCATCAGCAATCAAGCAAACAGCTTTCATGTTTTGAGCTGCATTGAGATGGTTGGTCACGGCCAGTGTCATCGTCATTATCATCATCATCATCCCCTAGCTGTCTCTGGGAAAACTTCATTTCCCCCTGCACCAGCAACTTCTCCTAAACATCCTCCCCACCAGTCGTAGCTCCTCATCCTCCCCCTTGCTTCTCCATGCAACTTCATCCATGTGGGTCCTCAACAGCTACAGGGCGGTGATCAAGAGGTGTAAGCTGTTCTACTTTCAACATCTCTTGTGGAATCAGTATGAGCTTTTCTCCAATATCAAGATCAGGGATGACCTAGTTGATCTCAATGTTTTCTCTACCCTCACATCTGGCGGTAGCTTTGAGAGGCCGGAGAACTCGACACATGTCCCTGATAAGTTGCAATTGCCTAAGCTCACAGTAACACATGCGTCCTTCTGCGGTGGTCTGGTGTATGATGTCATCATTAAGCAGTCTACACGAATATCGCAGTGCCAATACGACACCTATTTACTATCTGTAAGGTGAATAAAGCCCTATGATTATGTTTAACTTATAAGGCAAATGCAGGGCCCTAACATGATGTTAAAAGAGCCTGTAGATTTGCGTAGCTCCTCTATTACATGCACACACGTGTGTATACTGCATGACAGGTCTTACCTTGTGATATAAGAGGCTGGTGGTCCTCCATTACATGTCACTGCACACACGTGTATACACTGCACATGACGGCTCTTACCTTGTGATATAAGAGGCTGGTGCTCCTCCATCATGGCCTCCTTGTACAGATCCTTGTGTCCTTCTATATACTCCCACTCTTCCATGGAGAAATAGACAGTGACATCCTGACACCTTATAGGAACCTGACAACACAATGACACCGTCATCACCCAGACCCCTCCAGTGCTGTTACTGGAGAATTTCCCAGCATTCCCAGCAGTGTCACCTCTCCAGTCAGCAGCTCCATCATCTTGTGGGTGAGTTCTAGGATCTTCTGCTCATGTATCAGGGGGTAAGGGGTCCTGCTTCGCCCACCTGACTCCTTGAGATGGATGATGGGAGTCACACAGTCCCCCGAAGTCTTCTTCACTATTGTGTACTCCTATGAATGAAGAGGGAAACAATCCTTACAGAAGATCTGTCAGCAGGCTCAATACTACTACTCCAGGTATACTGGCTGGTAGGGATGACCCTGCTAACTAAAATGATACCTGTCTTGTGAAAATCAAGTGCAGTATTTCCGCCCCTCTGTGCACTGAAGACCTCGTTTGCATAAAGAATAAACATCTTTGTTCTCAGGAACGCGGGAAGTGATTTTCACAAGACAAACATAATTTTAATTAGCAGGATCAACCCAACCAGGCAGTATGACTGATTATTAAGGTAGCCATGGTCTTTCCTCCTATTGTCATCTTCTAGATGTCTATATAGCTGGTCAACTAGTTACATAGCTAATATGGTTAAAAAACAGCATAAGTCCCTGAAGTTCAACCAAGGGATGGGTTGAGAACTGAATTTTAGGAAAGAGGAGTGAGAACCAGACTTCTACACAGTTTACACAGATAAGCCTCATTCACACATCAATGTTTGGTCAGAGATTTCCATCAGTGATTGTGAGCTAAAACCAGGATTGAAGCCTCCACAGACATGAGGTATAAGGGAAAGATCGGTGCCTGTTCTGTATTTAGAGCCGCACCTGGTTTTGGCTCACAATCACTGACCGAACCCTGACGTGTGAATGTGGGTTTACATAAGCGTTAATGTTTTACAAAAAATGGTTGTGGAACCGCTGTTCAAACCAATGGACGTGACTTAGGGCTGAACCTAAGGGCATTATCCTGGCGGCTCCCTGGTATTCACACTTTATCCCCTATACAGGGATCTGTTCTTCGTTGCAGAGAACGCACTGGGCTGCTACCTCATGGAGTAGTCTCCATGTGGTTGGCTGCTGACCAACAAAGATCATAGACAATATGTGAACAGGCAAATCTTGTAGTCAATAACAGGCTGAGGTCAAAGTGGGCAGTCCATGTGTGAATCCATGAGACAGTCCACAGGTCAGTCCACAGGGTCAGTACGGTAAGCAGGTGTCACGGATGATGTTGCAGATAGCTGGAACTTATGAATAAACGTCGACTGGCTTGATCCCAAACTAAGGAGCATATAGGTGAGCCCTATAAAACCCTAAGAGCTCTCCCTGACTGCTATGCCCATGCAAGGGTCTCAATGGTAGACGATTGCATGCCCACGTACCTAAGACTGTGTGACACCTAAAAACCCTATAATAGTGAGGGGACACGACCACCGACTCCCTGCACTTAATACGGATGGAGTCAGGGTCACCTAGAATCAAGCCAGCAAGGAAACACAATACATAAAAAGATTTATCTGAGTAAACAGCAGCAGCAGCCTCCAGCAGTGAACACTTCATCCAGGAAGTAGTATAAACCGCAAAGTGATGCAGTATGGGAGGGAATATAAAGGAAGACAATTAGTCTAAATAGGTGACACCTGAGAGAAGGAAAGGAGATGACAAAGTGAAACCAAAACAAAGAACATCATGCAAGAGGTAGAGAAGGACGTCTGCCAGACCTTCTCACAGAACTGGCGGTGACAGTACCCCTCCCTCTACGGGTGGACTCCGGACACTCAGAGCCCACCTTCTCAGGAGGAGACCTATGAAAATCCCTGATGAGACGAGTGGCCTTAATGTCCGCCACTGGGACCCACATCTTCTCCTCAGGACCATAACCCTCCCAATGAACAAGGTACTGGAGAGAACCGCGGATAATGCGAGAATCCACAATCCTAGAGACCTGAAATTAAAGATTACCATCAACAACAATCGGAGGAGGAGGCAAAGAGGAGGGTACAGTGGGTTGGACATAAGGTTTTAATAGGGACCTGTGAAAAACATTATGGATCTTCCAAGTCTGAGGAAGATCAAGACGGAAGACAACGGGATTGATGACAAGATCTTGTAAGGCCCAATAAACTTAGGACCCAACTTCCAGGAGGGAACCTTCAGTTTGATATTCTTTATAGACAACCACACCAGATCACCCACATTCAGGTCCGGTCCAGGCACACGTCTCTTATCCGCCACACCCTTATATCTCTCACTCATCCTCTTCAGATTACCCTGAATCTTTTGCCAAATAAATGACAAAGACGAGGAAAATCTCTCCTCATCAGGTAAACCAGAAGACCCCTCTCCAGAGAATGCCCCAAACTGCGGATGAAACCCATATGCACCAAAAAATGGTGACTTATCAGAGGACTCCTGGCCACGGTTATTTAAAGCAAACTCAGCAAGGGACAAAAAAGAATACCAATCCTCCTGATTCTCCGCCACAAAACAGCGCAGATATGTCTCCAGATTCTGATTGACGCGTTCGGTCTGACCATTCAACTGCGGGTGAAAAGCAGAAGAGAACGACAACCAAATCCCCAAGCGAGAACAGAAGGCCTTCCAGAATCTGGAAACAAATTGCGTGCCCCTATCAGAAACGATGTCTGAAGGAATGCCATGCAATTTACAATGTGATCAACAAACGCTTGTGCCAACGTCTTAGCATTGGGTAACCCAAGAAAGGAATGAAATGCGCCATTTTGCTAAAACGGTCCACTACCACCAGAATCACAGTCTTCCCCGAGGAATGAGGCAGGTTCGTAATGAAGTCCATGGACAGATGCGTCCAAGGACGGGAAGGAATGGGTAACGGGAGGAGAGAACCCGATGGCCGTGAGTGAGGGACCTTGGCACGAGCGCAGGTCTCGCAGGCTGCCACAAAACCGTCAACCGTCTTACGAAGAGCCTGCCACCAGAATCTCCGAGCAATGTGGCTCTACTCCCCGGGTGTCCAGTAAGGACAGTATCGTGGTGCTCCTTAAAACCTTGTGTCGTAAAGCGAGAGGCACAAACAACCTCCCAGGAGGACAAAGATCAGGAGCCTCTGCCTGGGCTGCCTGAACCTCTGCCTCCAAATAAGGATAAAGAGCAGAGACGACCACCCCTTCAGTAAAAATGGGACCCGGGTCTTCAAAGTTCCCCCCTCCCGGAAAACAACATGACAGGGCATCCGCCTTCACATTTTTAACCCCAGGGCGGAACGTGACAACAAAATTAAACCTAGAAAAGAACAAAGACCATCTGGCCTGTCTCGGGTTCAGACGCTTGTCCGATTCCAAGTAGGCCAGATTCTTATGGTCGGTAAACACGGTAATAGGGTGTCTGGCTCCGGAACCGCAAACACACATTTTTCCAGTTTAGCGTACAATTTATTCTCCTGCAGATGAGTCTTGAAATCAGGAGAAAAAAATCAAAATGTCATCTAGATACACCAGAACAAAATTTACCCATTAAATGATAAAAAATGCTGTTCACAAAATGTTGGAAGACAGCCGGAGCATTCATCAAACCAAAGGGCATAACCAAATTCTCGAAATGACCCTCAGGGGTATGGAAGGCCGTCTTCCATTCGTCCCCTTTCCTGACCCTGACTAGGTTGCATGCCCCTCTTAAATCCAATTTAGAAAAAACTTTAGCCCCAACAATCTGGTTAAACAGGTTCGGGATCAGAGGAAGCGGATATGGGTCACAAATTGTGATACAGTTCAGCTCCCTGAAATCCAGACAAGGTCTTAAAGAACCATCTTTTTTCCTAACAAAAAAAAAAAACAGCGGCAACAGGTGACTTCGAGGGTCGGATGTGTCCCTTTCTCAGGCTCTCAGAGATATAAGTACGCATAGCGACTCTTTCAGGTTAGGAGAGATTGTATAAATGTGATTTTGGCAGCTTGGCGCCTGGGATGAGATTAATAGGGCAGTTGTACTCCCGGTAAGGGGGCAACTCCTGGACACCACTCTCGGAAAACACATCCGAAAATTCAGAGAGAAAAGATGGTACAGTCTTGGTAGAAACCTCTGAAAGAGACGCTGTGAGGCAATTCTCTCTGCAAAACTCACTCCAACCATTTATTTGCCTTGCTTGCCAATTAATGGTGGGGTTATGTTTAGTCAGCCAGGGTAGCCCAACACTAGAGGAGTAGGTAATCCGCTTAGGACGAAACATGACATATCCTCAACATGAGCGTCACCCACAGTCAAATGGATATTGTGAACTATGCCCTTTAACGATCTTTGAGAAAGTGGAGCGGAATGGATAGCAAAAACAGGTATATCCTTTTCCAAAGTGCATACCTGGAAACCATGCGTTATTGCAAATTGATTATCAATGAGATTGACAGCTGCTTCACTATCTACAAAAATCAAAACAATGTTCTTGCTGTCTAGCGCCACCCTGGCAGGTAGGAGAAAACGGGAACTACAAGCAGACTACAAACCTTCAATTTCCGCAACAACCTTGCCAATAGTAGCAAATGGAAAGTTTTTTAAAGGGTTTCTTTCTTTTTTTTTTTTATTACCCTCAGAAAACTCCATGAATCTCCTAGAGGGGCAAACATTAGCCAAATGATTTATACCCCCACAACAGAAACAAACCCTCCTCTGAGAGCTAAATCCTCTACTATAAGAGGCAAGCAAACCCAGCTGCATGGCCTCCTCCTCAGAGGGGATTGAGACAGACTGAGACCCCTGTGCACTGAATGAGACAGCCCCACTGTCCTTGGGCTGAATATGACAGGAAAGAGTCGTCTCCTCTCTCTCTCTAAGACGCCTGTCAATACAAACAGCTAGAGACATGGCAGATTCTAATGAGGCTGGTCTCTCATGAAAAGCAAATGCATCTTTCAATCTTTCCGAAAGACAATGGCAAAATTGACTTCGGAGTGCAGCATCATTCCAACCAGTATCAGCTGCCCATCTCTGGGCAGCTGCCCATCCCTGGCATAAAAGACGCAGTTTAGATTCAGCCAGAGCAATATGATCCGGGTCATCATATATCTGCCCCAGGGCTACAAAAAATGCATCCACCGATCGGAGGGGCCGTGCACCCACCGGCAGCGAAAAGGCCCAAGACCGAGCGTTATCCCTGAGCAGCAAGATGATGATCCCCACCCTCTGCTCCTCATCACCAGAGGAATGGGGAAGTAGGCGAAAATGGAGTTTGCAAGCCTCTCTAAAGCAAACAAAATTCTCACTAACGTATCTGGAAGCGAGATCTTAGGCTCGGAACAAACTCCATTAAGACCAGCAGAACCGGTCACCTGAAACTGAGACACAGTTTTACGGAGATCTGCTACCTCCAGCGAAAGACCTTGCATGCGGTCAATCAAGGCTGAAACCGGATCCATGCTTAAGACGGTTACGGCGGTTTATAATGTCACGGATGATGTTGCAGATAGCTGGAACTTATGAATAAACGTCCGACTGCTATACTCTCCCTGACTGCTATACCCATGCAAGGGTCTCAATGGTAGACGATTGCATGCCCACGTACCTAAGACTGTGTGACACCTGAAAACCCTATAATAGTGAGGGGACACGACCACCGGTTACGGCGGTTTATAATGTCACGGATGATGTTGCATATAGCTGGAACTTATGAATAAACGTCCGACTGCTATACTCTCCCTGACTGCTATACCCATGCAAGGGTCTCAATGGTAGACGATTGCATGCCCACGTACCTAAGACTGTGTGACACCTGAAAACCCTATAATAGTGAGGGGACACGACCACTGGTTACGGCGGTTTATAATGTCACGGATGATGTTGCAGATAGCTGGAACTTATGAATAAACGTCCGACTGCTATACTCTCCCTGACTGCTATACCCATGCAAGGGTCTCAATGGTAGACGATTGCATGCCCACGTACCTAAGACTGTGTGACACCTGAAAACCCTATAATAGTGAGGGGACACGACCACCGGCTCCCTGCACTTAATACGGACGGAGTCAGGGTCACCTAGAATCAAGCCAGCAAGGAAACACAATACATAAAAAGACTTATCTGAGTAAACAGCAGCAGCAGCCTCCAGCAGTGAACACTTCATCCAGGAAGTAGTATAAACCGCAAAATGAGGCAGTATGGGAGGGAATATAAAGGGAGACAATTAGTTTAAATAGGTGACACCTGGAAGAAGGAAAGGAGATGACAAAGTGAAACCAAAACAAAGAACATCATGCAAGAGGTAGAGAAGGACGTCTGCCAGACCTTCTCACAGAACTGGCGGTGACAGCAGGCTTGGGTCAGGTCAGGTCTCCTGTATGTATTGATCCATTCTATGGCACTTTGTACTTTATTTATGGTTGGGGTTTATTGATATCCCCTATCAATAGGAGAAATTTTAACCTGTATGTATCATGAATAGTGGTCCTGTGGGCATTTGTCCTGTGAATGTAATGCTGCTAACGTATATGAAACGCTATTGTAAACTATATGTCTAATAAAGTTTGTTATCCTTTGTATTATACAATTGCTGTTGTTTTCTTTAGCTTTGGGGTATATTGTTAATGTCTTATAAGACAGCTTTACATCGGGCGTTTTGCCTTGAGTATTGGGTGTGTGTTTACCTGCATAAGAAGATTTGTTTCTTTTCGCAAAAGTGTAGATTCCATAATCATGGATTTTTTTAGCCCGGGAGGCCTCGTGGAAGTCCCAGGTGGAAGCCATTTTCAATGGAGGCAGCAGTAGTTCACAGGATGTGGAACAGAGGAATTCACGGGAAATTAAGGTGAAATTTAAGAATCTTTTACACATACAGTACAGACCAAAAGTTTGGACACACCTTCTCATTCAAAGAGTTTTCTTTATTTTCATGACTATGAAAATTGTAGATTCACACTGAAGGCATCAAAACTATGAATTAACACATGTGGAATTATATACATAACAAACAAGTGTGAAACAACTGAAAATATGTCATATTCTAGGTTCTTCGAAGTAGCCCCCTTTTGCTTTGATTACTGCTTTGCAGACTCTTGGCATTCTCTTGATGAGCTTCAAGAGGTAGTCCCCTGAAATGGTTTTCACTTCACAGGTGTGGCCTGTCATGTTTAATAAGTGGGATTTTTTGCCTTATAAATGGGGTTGGGACCATCAGTTGCGTTGGGGAGAACTCAGGTGGATACACAGCTGATAGTCCTACTGAATAGACTGTTAGAATTTGTACTATGGCAAGAAAAAAGCAGCTAAGTAAAGAAAAACGAGTGGCCATCATTACTTTAAGAAATGAAGGTCAGTCAGTCAGCCGAAAAATTGGGAAAACTTTGAAAGTAAGGGCTATTTGACCATGAAGGAGAGTGATGGGGTGCTGCGCCAGATGACCTGGCCTCCACAGTCACCGGACCTGAACCCAATCGAGATGGTTTGGGGTGAGCTGGACCGCAGAGTGAAGGCAAAAGGGCCAACAAGTGCTAAGCATCTCTGGGAACTCCTTCAAGACTGTTGGAAGACCATTTCAGGTGACTACCTCTTGAAGCTCATCAAGAGAATGCCAAGAGTGTGCAAAGCAGTAATCAAAGCAAAAGGTGGCTACTTTGAAGAACCTAGAATATGACATATTTTGAGTTGTTTCACACTTGTTTGTTATGTATATAATTCCACATGTGTTAATTCATAGTTTTGATGCCTTCATAGTCATGAAAATAAAATAAAAAATCTTTGAATGAGAAGGTGTGTCCAAACTTTTGGTCTGTACTGTACATCTAAAGATTTGGTGGAACAGGACCTCACTGGAGCAATATATTTTGAGGAATTTGATCCCTCGTGGTTTGAGGGTGAAGGTTTTTCCTTCACAAAATTTGGGTATGGAACAGCTAAACACAAAATGGAAGGAAGCCTGCAACCTCTGCTCCATGACATTTATTCCGGTACTCATCCATACTAATGATATAATGCTTTCTGAAGTTGATAAGGAGTTTAGAATTTTAGATGAACAGTTGAATCAAGTATTGAAGGACACCGAACGTGAGAAGTTTAAGTGTGAAATTGATGAAGCCTATAAAGTATTGGAGAAACAAATAAAGGAACGAAAGACGAAAGAGATCTACAGGACTTTGAACTGAGTAGGAAGTACTAGTGGAAACAGAAGAAACATGAACCACGTAGTAAAAGCACTTCGGTATCTTCGCTCTTCTCAACGGAGTAAGGGAAAAATTCTGATACCAATACAAGATCGTATACCTCACGGCTTGGGAGGAAACGGAAGGAGACAGTGAGGAACCGCCCCCCCCAACCAAGAGATTTCAGGGTACGGGTGACTCCAATGGTCAACGCCTACAGGTAAATAATTTATCTGATCAGACGCTGAGTGACGACCAACTTGAAGTTTTGCGTTTGGGTCTATATCCCCAAAACTGGCTTTAATCTCTTCACAGCGGTAAAGGATCTACAGATGTTTGCATGCAATTAAATTTTTAAGAAACTGTATCACAAGGAGAGTGCGGAGGAGTCACTGTTCATGGCGGTAGAATTGGAAGCAATACAGACTTTAAATGAACTCATGGAGGAACAAGTGGAAAAGACATCGGTGAGTAGATAAAAAAAAAAAACGTTGGTACCCAAATCCAAAAAATTTACACCAACGTCACTATTTGCTAACATCTACATCTTTGTCAAAGTAGTGACGGAGGATTTGAGGTCAGTCCAGAAGTTTACGTCTAACTGTTATCAGAAACTGACATTTAACCCCTTAACCACTTTCCAGAGTGCCCTTGGAACGATCTTACAAAAAGCGGCTGATGTGGGAGTGATTAACACCAAGGAACAGAAATGTCTATTTATCAAAAATCCAACCGTAGAGACATTTTATATGTTGCCGAAGATACACAAAAATGCAAAAACTCCACCAGGCCGCCCAATAGTTTCAGGTAACAACAATATGTGTGAAGCTATCAGCAAGTTAATTGATCATGTATTGAGGCCATTGGTTCAAATCCTCCCATTATATCGTAAAGATACGGGCGACCTATTACCGAAACTGAATGGACTCCAGCTGGATGAAGACATGATCATCGTTACATGTGATGTCGAATCACTCTATACATCCATCCGTCATGAGGACGGCATTCTGGCCACAACACACTTCCTGATGACCTCCAATATACAAAGTGAGTATGGGTCATTCATTCTTGAACTTCTTGATTTCACATTACGGCATAACTTCTTTATCTTTCGAGGGTTGTATTACCTACAGCTCCAGGGAACTGCGATGGGGGCGTCTTGTGCGCCCTCATACGCAAATCTTTTCCTGGGGCTGTGGGAGAGGAGGATATTTCTAACTGACCCCATTAACCAGATTGAGAAAGTTAATCTATGGTGCCATTACATAGATGATGTTCTCATGATATGGCAGGGCAGTGTAGAGGATTTGAGTTTGTTCATGGCGTCTCTTAATAAGAACAACATGAACATTCATCTCACATATAAGATGGGAAGGGGAAAGATGGATTTTCGGGATGTTTCTCTACACGTGGATAATGACTGCTTTGTCCACACAGATCTTTTCCGAAAACCTACTGCGGTGAACAGTCTCCTCCGCACCGACTCCTTCCATCCCAAAAAATTGCTTAACGGAATTCCTATTGGACAATTCCTGAGACTGAGAAGAATCCGTTCTAGAGATGATGATTTCGAGAGGTGGGCCAACTATCTAAATAAGAGATTTAAAAATCGTGGCTACAGTGATCGATCGGTAAGACGAGGTTATCTACGTGCCAAACAGTCAAAGAGAGACATACTGTTACAAAATCAGATCAGACATAAGGAAGACGACAAAGTAGTGATATACATTACCTCATATAACTCCGGGCACGGAGAAGTTGTTTCCATACTCAGGAAGCATTGGAACATCTTACAAATGGACCACACTCTGCGACGCTACCTGCCTATGTATCCTTCTTTAACATTCAGACGGGAAAAAAATCTCAAAGACATCCTGGTCCACAGTCACTATGAAGGAAAAGACCCTAACAAATTATTCGGTTCCGAAGGCCCAAAATGGGGCTGTCGCCCTGGTGGCGAATGCGTAGCTTGTCCGAACATTCTGAGAACGACTACTTTTACGGATTACACAGGTCAGAGATCTTATGAGATCACACACACAATATCCTGCACAATGATAGGTGTGATATATATAGCAAGCTGTCCCTGTAATCTTCTCTACGTAGGCATGACTACAAGATAACTGAAAAGACGTACGAGGGAACATATCCTCGGCATCATTGGAGCAAAAGATGAAGACCTCTTGATTCTGAAAACCACTCCCCGGCACTTTAACTGTAACGGTTCACTCCTTAAGGTAAGGGGGATCGATAGAGTTCTGATAGGCGGGAGGGGTGGGGAATGGAAAAAGCTTCTAGCACAGAAGGAAGTCAAGTGGATTTTTGTACTGAATAGGGTAATGCCATTGGGTTTGAATGAGGCCCTCAGTTTTTCCCCTTTTCTTAGATAGGTCTCTGCATTTTCCATTTCTAATCATCCTCTACTGGTCTTAGTGGTGTTATCATCTGTTTTGACCTTTTTAAACTGTTTTTATGTAGGCTTTAATATATTTTTTAGTTTTGTTTCATTAGGTTGTCCTTCCAATCTACATGGATATACATTCTATGTGCATTAATAAAGTAACTGGTGTAGGATCATTCAAACATCTGGGAGGAGTCCTTGGTATAGGAGGATGAAAAATTTTGCGTCTATAGGAGGATGGAAAATATCTGTGTCTACCTTGTGGGATGTGTTTATGGAAGTTTTACTGTACATTTGATAATCGGAGGTGTAAAATTAGGATATCTTACCTTGTAGGATACAACAATTGAATTGTTGATCCTCTACCCATCTTGGCTTCTGAGAGACACTGCCACTCTGAGAAGCTCTTTTTATACCCAATCATGTTGCCAATTGACCTAATTAGTGTTAATTGGTCTTCCAGCTCTTCGTTATGCTCAAATTTACTTTTTCCATCCTCTTATTGCAACTTGTCCCAACTTTTTTGGGATTTGTTGACACCGCGAAAATTGGAATCAACGTATTTTTCCTTTAAAATGATACATTTACTCGGATTAAACGTTTGATCTGTCATCTACATTCTATTACAAATAAAATATTGACATTTGCCATCTCCACATCATTGCATTCAGTTTTTATTCACAATTTGTTTAGTGTCCCAACTTTTTTGGAATCCGGTTTGTATTATACAATTGCTGTTCTGTTTTCTTTTGCTTTGGGGTATATTGTTAATGTCTTAACAGACAGCTTTACATCGGGCGTTTTGCTTTGAGTATCAGGCAGAAGAGAGTCAGAATACAGGAATCAGGCAGAAGTCGGTACTCAGGCAGAAACAAGATTATAGCTCTTGAACAGCCTCTAGCAAGTTAGAGACCCAGCAAGATCGAATGAGATCTATAGCTCAGGCAAGGGATGGAACAACAAGCCCTGTATATATAGCCTAGGCTGAAGAGCAACTGGAAACAGCCTCGCAGCAGCTTACAGATCAAGAGAAGGTTAAACGGGTTATCCAGTAAAGCAGGCATGCTCAACCTGCGGCCCTCCAGCTTTTGCAAAACTACAACTCCCAGCATGCCCGAAAAGCATACAGCTCTCAGCCTACAGCAGGACATTGTGGGAGTTGTAGTTTTACAACAGCTGGTGGGCCGCAGGTTGAGCATGCCTGCAGTAAAGGATAATGATGACCTATCCTCAGGTCCCGGCCCCCCGCCGATCAGCTGTTACAGGGAGCAGTCGCACTCCCCGTAGCTCTGGAGAGTGCAGCTGCCTCCCGGCAGTTTTCCAAGCACAGCGTTATTACAGGAGCTGTGTATGGTATTACAGCTCAATGTCATATGGCATAGGAAGAGGCTGTGGGACTGATCTGATCCTGGGGATAGGTCACAAATATTTGTTCCCGGATAACCCCTTTAACCCTTGCAATACTGCAACTGAGGTGAGATACAATGAATAGCCTTAAGGGTACGGCTACGCTGGTCAGCTGTCGCAGCCAGTATCGCAGAGTAGCGGTGATACCATAGAAATTAATGGGATTGCACGGCAGTTTAATGAAATCCAACACTGGATTTCTTGCGACTGGCACGGCGACCCCATTCATTTCTATAGGATCACAGTTACTCAGTCATCATGGCTGTGGCAGCTGTAGCGTGACCAGTGTAGCCGTGCCCTTATTCACACACAGGAAGCGGACGGCGGAGGCCAGGAATCACCATTGTAACTACATCTAAGACCTTTTTAAAACCATCCACTGTTCCTGCTGTGACCACGTCCTGAGGTCAACTACTCCACAGATTCACAGTTCTTACGGCGAAGAAGCTTTGTCGCCTCTGGAGACTGAACTTTTTTTTCTCCAAATGCCCCCTTGTCTTTTGAGGGCATTTTACATGGAACAGCTTTTCAACATATTTTTGTACAGGACATTTGCAGGATCCCAGAATAGGGTTCTTGGAAATTGTCATTGTTATGTAATGTTATTTAATGCTTTGTACAACCCAGTATAGTTTTGTATGTATCTGAGGTGAACAGTCCTGACTCTTCCCCTGTGTGTTACTTGAGGAAGTGAGAGGAAGCTACATGTGCTACATCCCAGAGAATGACTATATCTGAGGCATCTCCATCAAAAGAAAGCTATCAGTACTACACAGTACTGCAGAAAGAAAGGAACAAGCAGATCCAGAGTCTGCACAGCAGAGCACTGGAGTCAGTCAGTAAGGTGTTTGTTGTTTAAGCCTGATAGAGCCTTTACTGCAGAGAGTGAGATATTGCTAAAACACCCTTCACTTAACAAGGTCTTGGCCCACTGTATCTTAATCCTGTGCCAGTCAACAACGTTATTGCCAGCCTTAGATTCTGCAGAGATAGAAACATTGTAGAGATTGGGGATTGTAGTACTCTTTCCCTCTTTCTGGCTTATATCCACACATCGATATCTGGGAAGATTTGGCCTGAAAATGTTGGGAACTTTGGTACCATTGGATGTACTACAACCCTCATTTTGGAATGGGAGTGCCTGGCTTGTGGCACATTTATTTATACATATAGGTTAATCATGTCCCATCTTAGACGCCTCTTTGCAAGACTATAAAAAATTTAATTTTTTCAAATCTTTTCTCATAACTAAGACCCTCCATACCCCTTATCAGTTTAGTTGCTCTTTTTGGTACTTTTCCAGCTCCAGGGCATCCTTTCTATAAACTGACGCCCCAAACTGAACTGCATATTCCGGATGAGGCTGCACCAATGCTTTGTAAAGAGGTCCTTACTCGCATGTAGTAAGGATGCATGTAGATTTGGATTTGTGAACATACATTTAAAGTTACTATTTAATGATCCACATTCATGTTATGGTTTTTATTGGTGGTTGGTAACATGTGGATCTCCCTGTCCACTGCCCTAATAATCCCCCATAATCGATTCTCCACCCTCCAATATATCCTGACCCCTCTGTCACCTATCTATCACTTCATTTTCTGTCTCACCCTCACATCTCTATGGAATTATCTCCCAGCACAGCAGACCCCCTTCCAATAAGGGGCATATTATACATAGAATACAGTTTGTACCCAAATAAAAAGTCGGCCCAGTGCTCTAAGAGCCCAAACCCTTCTGCCCTACACCCAGACTTCAGACATGCATTTAGCTCACTGAGGACCCGCTGTGGTTCCCGTGTTGCATATGGCAAAGGCAGTATTCCAGAGATTACCATCCTTCAGGTCCTTCCCTTAAGTTTGCAACCAACTTCTTCAAAATTATTCTTAAGGACCCTCTCTCAAATTCCATGTATTCTGTCATTGGTTTCACCATGAACCAAGACAGTTGAGTCATCACCTGTTCCTCCCAGTAACATATCCACCTGTTCCACCACATGCCGAACCCTGGCACGAGAAAGAGATGACAAACCATTCAGTTATACTATCCGCCGTCCTGATAATAAAAGTCCTTACTGTTCAGGCCCACCTGTACTTGCACCCCTCACCCCCATCCTGGCTGTTGGAGCAGTATCCTCTAGGGTTGCCATTTCTGGGACCGACACCCTTGTATCATTACCCAACTTGGCAATTTTGCTTAGATGCACAGTAATAGGATCAGCCTCTCTTTTCTTGGATCCCTTTCTACTCCCCCTGTATACGTTGACCCAGCTACCTACCTGCTCCTCCTGACCCTTATCTCCAGCTGCCATTTCTACTCCACTGAATGCTTGCTCAATGAGCAGCATGCTCCTCTCCAGATCACCAATTTTCTCATTCTGAACTCTAATGTGAACTTTCAGATGGGCAGCATGCTCCCACCTGTCACAGCGGTATTCAGACCTCCTGCTCCAGTTCTGTATACCTTTAACATATGACAGTGTGCACCGAAGAAAGTCTCCAGTCCTGCTATCGATTACCCCAGATACAACAGAGAACAGGAATTGATCTTAGGATTTTAAATCCTGCTTTGAACAATGTATTTGTAACGCCACTAGCAGCACACAGCAGCCCTTTCCTCCTGGGTACAACGTGCCTACTTACCTTCTCATGGCTCCTACAACATGACTATTGGTCACTGGTCACATGATACATCATTCACCATTAAGGGGCTGATCTTCAGGTTCTCCATCACTTGGAAGGTCTGGAGGCCGTTCTCCAGGACCCTGGACTCTTCCTATCACTTCCTATGATGGATTCTCCTTCCCGATGTCTGACTTGTTACAGAATACAATAAAGAGGAGAGAAATCTAGAAAAGTTTACCTCTCCGCTCAGCAGGGAGATGATCTCCAAGGTGAGGTCTAATATTCTTCTGCTGATCTCTTTCCTGTCCATCCTTGGTGGCTCATTCAGGAGAAGGGTCGTATTGCTGGTTTTCTTCACGATGCCTCCAAAAAAAAGGAATAAAGGTTAATCAGTGAGTCCCATGTCCCCGATAATGAGGCCGAGAAAAAGTACAACTCATCCTGCAAAACTCAGACCCTCATAAAGCTGAACTGAAGGGAAAGGGTCGTATCGCTGGTTTTCTTCATCCTCCCTCCAAAAAAAAAGTTATAAACGTTAAAGGGGTTGTCCGGGTTCAAAGCTGAACCCGGACATACCCTTATTTTCACCCAGGCAGCCCCCCTGAGGCTAGCATCGGAGCATCTCATGCTCCGATGCTCTCCCTTGCCCTGCGCTAAATCGTGCAGTGCAAAGTCTCTTTTGTTTTTAATAACACACTGCCGGGCGGAAACTTCCATCCGGCAGTGTGTTCGGTGATGTCACAGGCTCTGATGGGAAGGCTTTAACGCTGCCCTAGTCGTTTTACTGGCTAGGGCAGCGCTAAACCCCGCCCATCAGTGCCGGTGTTTTCATCTGCGTCGCCCTTTGTGACCGACAGCCCACTACAGACTGCTAACATAACCCCTGGCTATTTCACTGCTCCTTCAGGTAATGACTGCAGTCACTGTCCATTGGGGTGATTTATAGGGGTAGGAGAACTCTGTGTGTATCTAAGCTCCTGGAAGTGTTTACCTCATTCATACAGAGCAGATTCCCTCATCCAGCACCGAATGATGACTATCCCCACTACTACTCCCCCTAACATACTAAGCTGAGGAGAATCTCCAGAGGTGACATGTCTGAGCTCTCCACCACACTGTCTCCTCACAGCTCATCTTACCTGCAGGCTGGAGGAATGGCTGATACCAGAGAGAACAAGAGCCCTGACTACCGACCAGGACCTGCCCAGTATCTGCTGCACTGCCAGAGCTGAAGGACCTGGGGTGACGTCACTGTCATGTGATCAGTGCAGGCGGCGGGGCTCAGAAGTGGAGAGAAGTGGGGAAGGACCTGTGATGATGTCAGTGTCATGTGATCAGTGCAAGGAGCGGAGCTCAGCATTGGAGAGGAGGCGAGGGAAGGACCTGTGATGACGTCACCATCATGTGATCAGTGTAGGGGCGGAGCTCAGCAGTAGAGAGGAGAAGTGTGGAAAGGACCTGGGGTAACGTCACCATCATGTGATCAGTGCAGGGGGCGGGGATCAGCATTGGAGAGGCGGGGGAAGGACCTGTGTTGATGTCACCATCATGTGATCAGTGCAGGGGGCGGAGCTCAGCAGTGGAGAGGAGGAGAGGTGGGGAAGGACCTGTGATGATGTCACCATCATGTGATCAGGGGCGGTGCTCAGCAGTGGAGAGGAGGAGAGGTGGGGAAGGACCTGTGATTATGTCACCATTGTGATCAATGCAAGGGGCGGTGCTCAGCAGTGGAGAGGAGGAGAGGTGAGGAAAGGGTTATGATGAGGGTCATGTGACATGAGGGGCGGAGGAGCGGGAAGGACGGATCTCTATAATACAGCCGTGCAGCACAGTTTGCAGGAATCTATGCTCTGCAGATGGTATTTGTTGGAGGGAAGGGTCAGCCTCCTCCCGCCAGCTGTCAGGTATATGGGGCGGCCTCTGCCTTCAGCGAGATCTCCCAGAGAGGTGTGATGGCGGATCCCTTCTCCCCGTCCGCCTGAGATCTGGGAGTTTTCAGTAGCTTTGATAGCTGAGATCAGAAAGAACTGCAATAAACTGTTGGCTCGGGGAGCAGTGTAATAATTGTGTGTTTGTTTTACAGAAATAAAGTTTTCTTGATCTGAAGCTGAAAATAAAGTAATTTAATGGGAATGTTCCGGTGTCTCTGGTAGACGGCTATCCTCTACTTGTAACACTCAGGCCTTACTATTCCCTGCTACAGGAAACCTACATGGGTTGGACATCAGGAGGGCGGCTGGAGCGAGGAGGCTGTCCCTTCCCTAGAGAAAATACCATCTGCAGATCATTGATTAAACTGTGCTTTATTCTTCGGGAGGAGGCCACCTGGCACCAGCTGTTGGGTGGAGTATCACACACCTGTTGGTAGAGGCCTCCAGCAGAGGAACTTTGTGGTCTGGACGTTTGTGGCCATTTTCCCCGGTTTCCTCTATGCAAAGTCATCAACTCTTTACTTAATTGCACTTTAAAGGGTTAACTTGCACTGTTTGGTTGTTGTGATATATATCCTCTTCATTTAATGAATACTGAGAGACTTTTTAGACTTTCTAGCTAATAATGAGACGCTAATAATTTTCCACAATTACCATAAGGGTTAAAGAAGAGCATGTGTAACATCCCAGAGTTTTTCCCCCGCTACTATTTGTTGGTAACATGTGCCTTGTCATCTAATGTGATTTTATTTGATATTCCTCACAAATGTGCATTTTCTAAGCCTGTTACATATATTTGCTGTAATTTCCATGTACACCAGCAGGTGGCAGCAATGTGTCAGCAGGGCCTTAGTGTCAGTTTAGTGTTTCTAAACTGGAATAGTACATTCCAGTTTAGCTCCCCCTCTATGAGCAGAAGTGGGCTGGCCCATGTCCTGCCTCATGGGGAGGGAAGGAAGTTAGTGTGAGTGTGCCAGCCACCCTGGCTAGGGGAAGCCTGTGCTGGTAGGAGCTCCCAGTTCCAGGGATCCCAAGCCAGGATCTTGTCTCGGTTGAGACCAAAGATCTTAATTCCCAGCCTGAGCCTTCAGCCTCGGCTGGTGACAAACAAGCAGCCACCTCCAGGAAGAGCCATTCCCTGTGAGCATAACTGTGAGTAACTATCCAGAGACCAGGAGAAGCCAAATTCCTCCTCAGCTAGTCAGTCCCCAACAGAGCAGAAGACAGATTCCTGCCATATTCTCCAGGCACATGATAGGAGCAGAAGAGATATTGATCCCTGCCATACATTGCCAATACCTGCTGGGACCCAAGACTATTGCTGTAACTCATATGGATTGATGCTGCCTCCAGTAAAGACAAGTTGAATTATATTCCAAGAATGGAGTTTATTCATTACTACCAAGTTCCTCAATTACTCCAACTAGCAACACACTCATTTATTGCAAGTGAGCCAGGAGTCCAGCCGTACCAAGGTAGGAGACACCGTTGACACTATTACTACTACCATACAGAGACATTACCCCACTCTGGCATTCCTAGCCTGGTACGTGAGTTGCAACACCTTAAAGGGCCCTGAGACTGTACCCTGCGCACGCTGCCATTGGCGTCACGAACAAAAACTATAGATTTCTATACCCATATCCGGACCCACTGCATAATTTGGCGTCCGTGTAACCGTACCACGGTCCTGCTCATTGCACATGTTGTTATGCAAGCGGGTGTGGCCCCACTGCGCCTCTGACTGGATATACTCTGGAGGGGCGTGACTAAGCAACTACCTGGTCTTCACTAGAGCCTCAGATGGTGAGGATAGGATTGGGCCGTTAGGGTAGTAGCCATATGTCACTCCAGAACATTCCCCCAGTCAGTGGCAGCTGACCCAGGGGGTCAGAGATACCGGTGCAAGCACCAAGGGGAAGTACGTGGTCAGGAAGTCCAGGGTCAGGACAGGCAGCGATCAAGCAAGGTCTGTTAATGAAGTCCAAGGTCGGAGGCAGGTGGCAAAAAGGCAAGGTCTGTAAACGAAGTCAGAGGCAGACGGCAAACAGACAAAATCCGATAGTTCCAAAAGCAGGGTCCGGTACACAGCAAAGCAGAACTTAAAACCCACCTTCAGACTAGGAACTAGACAACCTAGTGCTCAGGCATCGTCCTGCTGTAGAAGGCGCCTTTAAATACTTCATGTAATCCAGCCACAGGCTGGTGAGACAGAGGGCGTGTGGAGACACCCACCCATACAAGCCCTAACAACACTACAGGTCTCCAGCAGGAAGTAAACTCAGGCATGGAGGACAGATACAACAGTTAAGCTGCCAGGTTCTCAGCATGGCACATGGCAGCAGGAGGGAAAGAGGGAGCCCGTGCCCGCGGGTAGGGTCAGCAGCGCCGGCACGGACCGCTGGGCTAACAGTAACCCCTTCCCCCTTACACCCCCCCACCTGAGGCCTGGCCCTAAAAAAAAACAATTTTAGAAGAAGAGGGGCATTGATGTTCACTCTAGGTTCCCGGAAGCCATGGTGACGGAAAATGCGCTCGATAAATTTCTTGGCCAGTTGGGGAGCAGAAGGGAGTCCAGGCAGAGAAACAAAATGCTCCATTTTAGAGAAGCGGTCTACCACTACCCAAATCACAGAACAACCAGAGGAAGTGGGTAGATCCCTAATAAAGTCCATGGCTATTTGTTGCCAGGGAACCTCAGGAAAAAGAAGCAGAAGGCCAGCTGGACGTTGTTTGGAAGTCTTATTTTGTGCACAGGACGGACAAATTCTTGGATGTCTTGTCGCATGGACGGCCACCAGTACCGCTGCGCAATGAACCTGAAGGTCTTTCGCTGACCGGCCTGACCCACCACTTTAGATAAATGACCCCATAGTAAGACCTGCTTTCTGAGACTCTGCAACAAAGGTCTTTCCAGAAGGAATTTCGAATAGCTTGACAGGACAGGCCGAGATTTTAGCAGGATCGATTAAATATAGGGGCTCCTCCTCCTGGTCGGTAGAATCAAAGGATGTATAGGTAGATTCTTTAACTTTTTTTTTTTTTCACTTCTATTGGTCACTATGCTTTTATTCCTGATATGGTTATAGGGGATTTTATTGCGCACATAAGTGTTCTGTCCAGCAGGAGATCCCCTGATTTAGCTGCGATATACTGATACCACTTGACATACTCACTCAATGTACTCACACGTTAGTCTGAGGTGCCTACCTTGGGGAGCTCTCACCCCTCTGAAGAGGTGTGTCCTCTCCTTTATATGGTAGAAATGTTAGCAGTTTTTCTTGAGCCAATATGAGTTCCATATTGGCTCGTACTTACTATTTGGGCAGTCCGCCAGATTCCAATATGGTGGTGTAATTTCATTGTGCTTGTGCGCTTACTACTACTTTACAGAAACCACACTTAAGATGGTTGTATGTGGAGCGGGTATGTGGTGCACATGCGCTGTTTTTCGCTGCGTGTCACTTCCTGCTTGCCGTAACCTGGAGCATGCGCACTGTGACTCACTACACGCAGAGTATGGCGCTACAATATCCAATACATCTGATCCACCTGTTGGGTATGGCTATATGTTTTGTTCTCATTGGTGTTTTAAATTGGGTTACATACTTTGTTATTAAGCACATATGCACTTTATTATCTATACATTCATGAATTTTGTATACTATGTAGCATTGCTATTTTTTATTACATTGTTGTATCACTTTATGTATATGATATCGATCACAGTTTATCAGTATATAATATTTTTATTTATATATTGAACAATTATGTCATTAATTGCACATGGCTTTTTTGCATAATGTTCACCGATTTGATGAATTGTTTGACCTATATATATTTCACTTTGCACTTGTGTTCAATGCATGAGAAAGGCTCTATTGTTGAGCCGAAACGTTGTTTCTTTTTTGCCACATGGGTGAATAAATTTTGTTTTCTACTTGGAGTGCTGTCTGATTTTCCTTATATATATATATATATATATATACACTCACCTAAAGAATTATTAGGAACACCTGTTCTATTTCTCATTAATGCAATTATCTAGTCAACCAATCACATGGCAGTTGCTTCAATGCATTTAGGGGTGTGCTCCTGGTCAAGACAATCTCCTGAACTCCAAACTGAATGTCAGAATAGGAAATAAAGGTGATTTAAGCAATTTTGAGCGTGGCATGGTTGTTGGTGCCAGACGGGCCGGTCTGAGTATTTCACAATCTGCTCAGTTACTGGGATTTTCACGCACAACCATTTCTAGGGTTTACAAAGAATGGTGTGAAAAGGGAAAAACATCCAGTATGCGGCAGTCCTGTGGGCAAAAATGCCTTGTGGATGCTAGAGGTCAGAGGAGAATGGGCCGACTGATTCAAGCTGATAGAAGAGCAACGTTGACTGAAATAACCACTCGTTACAACCGAGGTATGCAGCAAAGCATTTGTGAAGCCACAACACGCACAACCTTGAGGCGGATGGGCTACAACAGCAGAAGACCCCCACCGGGTACCACTCATCTCCAATACAAATAGGAAAAAGAGGCTACAATTTGCACGAGCTCACCAAAATTGGACAATGTTGCCTGGTCTGATGAGTCTCGATTTCTGATGAGACATTCAAATGGTAGAGTCCGAATTTGGCGTAAACAGAATGAGAACATATATCCATCCTCTGATGGCTACTTCCAGCAGGATAATGCACTATGTCACAAAGCTCGAAATCATTTCACATTGGTTTCTTGAACATGACAATGAGTTCACTGTACTAAAATGGCCCCCACAGTCACCAGATCTCAACCCAATAGAGCATCTTTGGGATGTGGTGGAACGGGAGCTTCGTGCCCTGGATGTGCATCCCTCAAATCTCCAACTGCAAGATGCTATCCTATCAATATGGGCCTTCAACAATTTAGACAGCACTCCAAGTTTAGTTAATTGATTTTTATTTTGTTTTAGCCGGACATAGTGGTCCTTTTTTCAGACTGAAGCAACGTTTCGGGCAACAGGTATGCCCTTCATCAGGCAGTAATGTGCTCATACGGGTGTGTGGCCGGCATGCCGGCCACACACCCGTATGAGCACATTACTGCCTGATGAAGGGCATACCTGTTGCCCGAAACGTTGCTTCAGTCTGAAAAAAGGACCACTATGTCCGGCTAAAACAAAATAAAAATCAATTAACTAACCTTGGAGTGCTGTCTAAATTGTTGAAGATTTATACGTTCCAAGAGGTGGAGCTAGGAACACACCGAGACGTGCACCCAAACCAGTCAGTTATCGATAGAGTGCTGTGATCACCACGAGATTCTCCTATCAATATGGGCCAACATTTCTAGAGAATGCTATCAGCACCTTGTTGAATCAATGCCACGTAGAATTAAGGCAGTTCTGAAGGCAAAAGGGGGTCCAACACCGTATTAGTATGGTGTTCCTAATAATTCTTAGGTGAGTGTATATACAGCATATTAAGGAATCGCTCTCTCTCACGGGGTCACAATCACAGACTTCTCCTCTGACAACGGGGTTCAAGTCCAAAAGGTGCTTTATTTTTGCACTTCAGCACCATCACACACATAAACATCGAAAATAAACACCTGCCCTTCTGGGCTCTACCTAATACACGTGTTGTCTCTACCTCACCTATAGAGCGCAGTTCACACACAGGACTAGATCCGGCTTTCTCAGCCATATACGGTCCAGCAGCCTCCAGGCTGTGACCACACCAGCACCCTTGGGGGGAGATGGTCCAGAAGTCCTCCCCACTATGACCGTGCGACCCTCTTTCCGTAGGCGTCGCTGGGCCCCCCCCAAACTTCAGGCTTTACAAAGCCTCGTGTCCCCTCAGCCCTCCTGGCTGAGGCCACAAAGAGCCTCTCAGGCTCCCCTCTCTCTCCGGCTTCCTCAGCCTTTCTCCCTCCAAGTTATATACAGAGGGTTGTTTTATCCCTCCTTGATTATAGCAGCAGGCCTGATCTGCGATCACCTCTCGCAAAAGACAATACATGTAGTGGAAGGGTGTGGACTGGCAGATCCCACTACCAAACCTATCCCCCAGCCAACATGAAATCCAGCCCAGAACAACATCTAGACAAAACTGTCTCAGCAAACTACACTTTGCTGAAACCACTGCAGCTTTCTGGATTTCAGTTATCTCACCCAGCTGAGGTATCTGGGTGGGATATAGACGCCTCCCAGCACTTATACTGTACACATCACCACAAAATATAATATAATATATACGAAAACGGACAGCACTTCCAGTAGAAAAAATAGTAGTTTATTGGGCCACAGTGGCACAGTGAGGCGACGTTTCGGCTCAAAACACAGAGCCTTTCTCAAGCATGCTCTGTGTTTTGAGCCGAAACGTCGCCTCACTGTGCCACTGTGGCCCAATAAACTACAATTTTTTTCTACTAAAAGTGCTGTCCGTTTCCGTCTATATTTTGTGGGTAAGCAGTGACACCCTTGGACATAGCACCCGTTATTTATGCTGTGAATTGGTGCTGCCATACATTTTCCATATATATATATATATATATATATATATATATATATATATTCAGAAAAATGAGCGGCACTCCAGAAATAAAAGCAGTGAACCCTTTATTCACACCAGTGGTGCAACGTTTCGGCTCTGGTCACGAGCCTTTCTCAAGCAAAGATACAACTCAAATGACAGTGATTATATAGGGGATACAAGTCACGTGGTCACAACCCAGTGGGTGTGTTCAATAATTCATAAAGATACATAACAATCATTAGTGGTGAATATACATCGTGCCGTTGGTACAGGAAATCATACTGATCATCATTATAGGCAGTGACAAGTGTTAAATACAAGACAATGTATGGATCAGGTACATAAACATGAACATGATCGGATAATGTGCCAACATATAGTGTATACATCATAAATAAGTATATGGGGGAGGAGCAACAAAGTAGTATCGCAGAACATACCTACTGAGCGAGGAGGCTCATTCAGCGCCGTGGAGTCGGCGTTGTGGATGTCCTACTGCGCAGGCGTGGCAGCACACCAATCGCGAGTACTCAGCAAGCCTGGAATACTGCACGTCATCGCAGTGGGCCGGCTTCAATACGTCACTACAGACGTCCTCCCAGAAGAACACAGTGTATAATCCTGTGCGCATGCTCAGTAGAGAATCGAGCTAAACGCGCCATCTTAGTTACTGGAAGACTGCCCCTGAACCACCACTCTGCATATCGCACCCCACCACAAACAAAAGCGGGCATAGGGGGTTGGAAAAGGGCAAAGGGAACCCCATGAAACAGGGTACCCATATACCCCGTCCTGGCAGAGAACCCAGCACAACCAAGGTAACCGCAGTGTCTGCAGGGATAACGCCAGGAGATCCAACCTCCCCACCTGCCCGAGAGGGATCTCCTCTGTATGGTCCACGGATGCTGCAGAAGTGTGTACAGTGCAGCTCCCAATATAAAAGGAAAAATTGTAAAAAGGAGGATTTTGATAGAATATCATAATGCGGTGTCTGCCATGCCTGTCAGCAACAAAACTAAATCAAGCATAAGTATAAAATGTAGACTATAATAGAATGAACCCCTTCCATGGTATGCTGCGTATACTCCAGCCATATGTTCCATACCCCAATGTGCAAGGTGAAAGTGATCTAGAAAGGATGAGAAAAAAAGTTAGAGTAAGAGAATCATGAGTTATATAACTCTCAGCGTATGTACACAATAGTGCAAAACAGTATCGAGCAATAAAGAGAGGGCAAACCAACCCTCACAGAACATCCCCAAAATTGTAATCAGCGTTCAAGCCCTTTGGCTTCAAGCTATCCAACTTATGGATCCAGCTCAACTCTCTGCGTTTAAGTATCCTGGATCTACCCCCCCCCCCCCTCGCCGAGGCTGGGGTATATGATCCAGGATCCAACACCTCAGATCACCTTCTTTGTGCATGGCCTCAGTAAAATGTTTCGCTACCGGCAAATCTAGCCGTCTTTTGCGTATACTGAGACGGTGATTATTGAGGCGGGTCTTCAATTCAGTTGTTGTCTCACCCACATAAAGCAAATTACATGGGCAAGACAACACATAGATGACATGATTAGAATCACAAGTCAGGTGAAATGAAATAGCATAGGACACACCGGTATTAGGGTGTACACAATACCTTCCCTTACGGATGTATCTGCAATTAACGCAGTTTAGGCAGGGAAAGCAGCCTAAGCCAGACTGAGTCAATTTGGTTTGCTTCAAAGACACCCTGGAGCCAATATCGGCCTTGACCAACTGGTCACGCAGATTCCGTGATCGACGATATGATGCCAATGGTGGACGTGAGAACTCAGGGATGTCTTTGAAGCATGTACCCAACAGTCCCCAGTGTTTGTTCAGTATCCTGTTGATTGAAGGACTGAGTTCAGTATATACTGAAACAAACGGAATCCTGGCCTTTTTCTGGACAGTGTCCCGTTTTGTCAGTAGCTCAGTCCTATCAAACATACGCACTCTGTCCATGTGTTCGTTCAGCAGTGGTTTAGGATAACCCCTGTCGCGGAACTTAACAGCCATGGAATTCAGAGTCGCATCCAGTTTGCTCTCATCAGAGACAACACGTTTGACACGAAGAAATTGGGAGAAGGGTAGCGACCGGATCATTCTCTGAGGGTGTGAGCTGTTATAACACAAAAACGTGTTGGTGTCAGTGGGTTTTGTGTACAGCTCAGTGTGCAACACACCCTCGTTGAACACTACTCGTGTATCTAAAAACTGGATCTCAGTACGAGAATGAATGAGGGTGAACTGTAGGTCAGGATCATGGCTGTTCAAGAAGTCATGAAATTCAACCAGGTCAGTCTCGGAACCTGTCCATATGAGGAAGATGTCGTCGATATATCGCCACCACCTCAGCACATGGCTGAAGTGGTGGGACAGATAGACGACATCTTCCTCATAGCACCGCATAAAAATATTTGCATACGTGGGGGCCACGTGAGACCCCATGGCCACACCACGTGCTTGCAAATAAAATACGTCCCTGAAGAGAAAGTAATTATATTCAAGTACAATCTTCAGTAGATCAATGATAAATTCAGCAGCTTGAGGAGTGTAAGATGATGTCCTCAGCATTTTCTCCACCGCCCTGAGGCCCCTGTCATGTACAATTGACGTGTATAATGAAGTCACGTCAAAGGATGCGAGTAACACTGAAGGCACCTGAGTTAAATCAACGCTTTGTAATTTAGTCAAAAATGCAGATGTGTCTTGTATATAGGATGACCCCCCTATGGAAAATTCCCGCAAAACTTTGTCCAGGAATATAGCTATGCCGCTGAAGATGGAATCAGAGCCCGAGACAATGGGTCGTCCCGGGGGATCGATGAGGGTCTTGTGAATCTTGGGCAGCACATAGATCACCGGAGTGACCGGATGTGCTACCTCAAGAAAATCACTAAGACCCCCATCGATGATACCTGCGGTCAGAGCCTCCCTGAGACATCGGCGGATAATGTCCGCTATCATAAATTTGGGGTCAGAATCTAAAATCCTATACACCTGTGGATCATCCAGTTGTCGCATAATTTCCTGTACATATTTAGTGGTGTCCATCACCACGACCGCACCCCCCTTATCAGCGGGTTTGAGAGTGAGGGTGGGGTCGGATCTGAGGGACTCCAAGGCTTCTATCTCAGTGGTAGTCAGATTGGGATATCTGAAATCAGGCTTCCCCAATGAGGATGACCTGAGCTCAGAGATTCCCTGTCTGACAGCACTGACATAGGCATCAACAGATGGCTCATTGATAACTGGTACAAAATTGCTTTTAGAAAAAAGGTTGAGAGAACCCAGGGTGAAATCACTCATCTGGGGTCTCGCAACCGCACTCTTCTTGTGGAACCATACTTTCAGCTTGATTCGCCGAAAGAAGGAAAACAGATTGGATTCAATTTCAAACCAATCGACTGGTGCACTGGGACAAAATGAAAATCCCTTGGACAGGACACTCACTTGAGTAGCAGTCAACTCCTTAGAGGATAAATTGACAACAGTCACTTCTTCTTCCCTGGAGCGGACTTCATCGCCATTGACCTGGTTTTGCTGCTGCGTGCTCCGCCTGGCCCTCCTGTGTCCACGGCCACCTCTCCTGATGCGTCGCCGCGTCTCTCCGGTTGCTGTGGACCCTTCTCTAAAAAAGACTGCTCCACATTAGAGGATGCCTGAGTTGTCTTTCTCCGTCTCCTGTTGTCTCGCTGTTGCATGTTGGGTTGTCTGTCGGTCTGCCAATTGTAGATGTTCCCTTTCCTGTAGTCGTCTGCATCCCTGCACCATTTCACCCTTTTATTTTCCTCTGATTCTGTTTGGAAAGATTCCATGTGGGAGGACGTATCCTCCAAATATTTGGTGAGATCTTCAGGGGATAAAAGAGACTGCAGACCAGCTTCAATATCACCCTTTTCGCACTGCAGAATAGACAATTCATGTTGCAGATACTCAATGTTGAGCAAAATAAAGTCCAATGAATAGCGATTTGATAAAAATTCAAATTTTTTGCAAAACACAGGGTTATCAAAAAACAAATTAGGTCGGATATTGGACCGCATCCCTCGGGGAATTTTTTGTGTCCTATGGTATTCACCAAGGGTCATCATATGAAGACGCAGAGATATGATGCGTTTGGAAAGATTTTCATACTTGCGCTTAAGCTCTTTTGCAGATGGGGTGTTGAGGAAGGTGGTATCTCCCCCTATGTCTCGCAGGATACGTTCAGCATCTTCCGTTGTGTACACACAACCACTGGTGGAAGCGGGTTCAGATGTAGACATCATAAAAAACTATATAAATGATAAAATGCAGGAAAAAAGAAATATACCGTGCTCAACCAATAAGCCAAAATGTAGAGTGAAAAATGGCGGCACTGGCTCCAAAGAGAGAAGGCGGGTGCACGTCCCAAAGGGAATGGACTGATTTCCCTGGTGGATATATTCAGAAAAATGAGCGGCACTCCAGAAATAAAAGCAGTGAACCCTTTATTCACACCAGTGGTGCAACGTTTCGGCTCTGGTCACGAGCCTTTCTCAAGCAAAGATACAACTCAAATGACAGTGATTATATAGGGGATACAAGTCACGTGGTCACAACGGTTACCGTGGTTGTGCTGGGTTCTCTGCCAGGACGGGGTATATGGGTACCCTGTTTCATGGGGTTCCCTTTGCCCTTTTCCAACCCCCTATGCCCGCTTTTGTTTGTGGTGGGGTGCGATATGCAGAGTGGTGGTTCAGGGGCAGTCTTCCAGTAACTAAGATGGCGCGTTTAGCTCGATTCTCTACTGAGCATGCGCACAGGATTATACACTGTGTTCTTCTGGGAGGACGTCTGTAGTGACGTATTGAAGCCGGCCCACTGCGATGACGTGCAGTATTCCAGGCTTGCTGAGTACTCGCGATTGGTGTGCTGCCACGCCTGCGCAGTAGGACATCCACAACGCCGACTTCACGGCGCTGAATGAGCCTCCTCGCTCAGTAGGTATGTTCTGCGATACTACTTTGTTGCTCCTCCCCCATATACTTATTTATGATGTATACACTATATGTTGGCACATTATCCGATCATGTTCATGTTTATGTACCTGATCCATACATTGTCTTGTATTTAACACTTGTCACTGCCTATAATGATGATCAGTATGATTTCCTGTACCAACGGCACGATGTATATTCACCACTAATGATTGTTATGTATCTTTATGAATTATTGAACACACCCACTGGGTTGTGACCACGTGACTTGTATCCCCTATATAATCACTGTCATTTGAGTTGTATCTTTGCTTGAGAAAGGCTCGTGACCAGAGCCGGAACGTTGCACCACTGGTGTGAATAAAGGGTTCACTGCTTTTATTTCTGGAGTGCCGCTCATTTTTCTGAATATATCCACCAGGGAAATCAGTCCATTCCCTTTGGGACGTGCACCCGCCTTCTCTCTTTGGAGCCAGTGCCGCCATTTTTCACTATATATATATATATATATATATATATATATATATTGAGGAACAGAAGTATTTGAACACCTGGTGATTTTGCAAGGCCTCCCACTTAGAAATCATGGAGGGGTCTGAAATTCACATTGTAGGTGCATCCCCACTCTGTTGAAGAAAATCACAGAAATAAGGTAATAATGCACTTAGTAAAGTAGATGCAAGCATTATATATGGACAAAGTCCTCACTCTTGATATGATAATATCTGAGACACTTAGCCAATATATTTTGATCAAAACACATCTGAGCCCGCCTACCAAGCGCCAAGATGGTCTCAGGTCAGGCAGGTCCTACGCTAAACCTACCTAAGCCATTGGGCTTCTATGTTCAGGAGTGCAGACGCCGCATATATGGTGTGCTGCTCCTAGTCACCTCCATGTGCATCAAGCAACCAATGGGAGGAGGAACAAGCACACCTATATGTACCACCTAATCAAGTCGCTCTATTGGATAGGAAGGGCAAAAGTGCAGAGGAATGCTACTCCCAAGATAAAATAGGTGCGCATTCACACTTGAAGGTGCCACTCCCTCAAGCAAATACTACATAGACAAAAAAAATCACAGAAAAAACTAAGATAAAAACATCCTGCACGGTATAATATACAAATCTGCGGATGTCACTGGCCATCTTATTGAAGAAAATCACAGAAATAAGATAATAATGCACTTACTAAAGTAGATGCAAGCATTATATATGGACAAAGTCCTCACTCTGATATGATAATATCTGAGACACTTAGCCAATATATTTTGATCAAAACACATCTGAGCCCGCCTACCAAGCGCCAAGGTGGTCTCAGGTCAGGCATTCCAACTCAGAGACAGAATTTAAAAAAAATATTCAGGAAATCACATTGTATGATTTTTAAAAATTTATTTTTCTTGCACTGCTGAACATAAGTATTTGAACCCCTGAGAAACAGCAAGAATTCTGGCTCTCCAAGACCTGTTACTGTGCCTTTAAAAAGTCCACCTCTACTCCACCCATTTTAATCTAACTTAGTGTGACTTCTCTCATGTTTACGAAGATTTGATTTCACTGTAAAGCACTTCCCACATTCTGAACATGAATATGGCTTCTCTCCTGTGTGAATTCTATCATGAATAATAAGACTTGGTTTAGCTATAAAGCATTTCCCACATTCTGAACATGAATATGGTTTCTCACATGTGTGACTTCTCTCATGTCTATGAAGATTTGATTTCTCTATAAAGCACTTCCCACATTCTGGACATGAATACGGCTTTTCTCCTTTGTGAATTCTCTCATGTGTAACAAGATTTGATTTCTCTGTAAAGCACTTCCCACATTCTGAACATGAATACGGCTTCTCACCTGTGTGAACTCTCTCATGTTTAACAAGATCTGATTTTTGTGCAAAACATTTCCCACATTCTGAACATGAATATGGTTTTTCTCCCGTGTGAATTCTCTCATGTTTAACAAGATTTGATTTCACTGAAAAGCACTTCCCACATTCTGAACATGAATATGGCTTCTCTCCTGTGTGAATTCTCTCATGTTTAACAAGATCTGATTTATGATTAAAAAATTTCTCACAGTTTGAACATGAATGAGTTTTTTTTCCTGTGTGACTTCTCTCATGTCTAAGAAGATTTGATTTCTCCGTAAAGCACTTCCCACATTCTGAACATGAATATGGTTTCTCACGTCTGTGAATTCTTCTGTATGTAGAAATGCCTGAGATTTCTGAAAACTCTTTACCACACTGGAACCTTTTACCCCCTTCTAAACCTGTACTTGTGGTAACAATCAGTGATCGGTCAGGAGAAGGTTCCTCATGATTAGGGGGATTATATAACAGATCTGTACTGTGAAGTCCTAAATGTACATTGACGTTTTCTTCTAAAGAGCGCTGCATGATATCTTCATCTTCTGCTTTATAAATTTGTGATAACATGATGTTTTCATCAGAATTCTTACTGGGATTTTCTGTTAAGATAAAAAATTTTATTTTTTTTTCCAAACCGCAGAGAAAACATATAACATTCCTATTAGGCTGGAATTAGATCCAGCAGTAACTACAGGTTGAAAAAACTACAAATATAATTTCAGCCTTATAAAGCTTTCTATACACTGACAAAGTTCAGGATTCTGATCAGTCCCCACATTCCTCAACAAAAACTGCTTTATTGACTAGATCTCTTAGGTGGATTCACTAAAAAAAATGTCATAATGCCCACCTAGAGCTTAATTGTCAAGCACTTTTCAGTGCACCTCCTCCACTGCTGCTTCTGAACTTTCACACATGCTCAGCAGAAGCTGCATTTTCCCTGGTTCCGCACTGAGATCCTCCATTTTCCAGCAGCCATTTCAGTTGGAATTGCAGCTTCTAATTCCATCTACTGCTTATTTTCCTGCAGCCTGTACTGAGCATGTGTCAAATATCAGCAGCAGATTCCCAGTGGGCTGTGTTGTCTGGAACTTAAGTGAGTTGCCAGTTCTGGTGGCCCCTGTAATTTATATGATTTGCTGCCTGCAGTATGCCCTTTAATCTGTATGACTTACCATTGCCATGTAACTACATGACATCTTTTCTCCTCCACAGTCCTGACACAGGGGCCAACATCAGGATGTTCTGTGTGGGCGGCGCTAACATTACAGACTGGTTGCTAGCTAGCCACGCCCATCTTTTCTTAACTGTGTCCAGTTAATGCTTCATTTGGTGGTTGAAAGAATTGCAATTTTTGTCCCGTCTCACCTCCCAAAAAATCTAATTATGTTTCAAAAGTATTTACTGGTAATGTTGAACAGAAATACATAAATATGCAAGTGGATAAAACAAAAAAATTCAATAAAGAAAGCAAATAAAGGAGTTATCTGTAGAACAATGATAGGGGCTGTGTCCTCCCACTTCTCGGCCAACTAGGGATATAGGTAAAAGAGAGAGCGAAGAGAGAAAAAGAAGAAAATAAAAAACACCACCCCCTCTTACAGTCATGGGGACAAAAAGTAGGGGACGTAGCACAATTCATCCATAGATTCCATATCTTAGAGAACTGTTTTCTAGTTTCCGAGAGGGTCACTTTTCATAATTTGGTTAATTCTCTGGATAACTTCTAAGATGGATAAATAGGGAGCCTCTATCTGGAAGCAACATGTATGCACGCGACCATCAAAATATATAGTAAAAATGTATACGTTGCATTAGTATATAAGACCTAATAGGTAGACAGGAGCTGACAGAGGGACATCTATGAACGACCTCAAACAATCCTTTCTGAATACTGGCCCAAAATTGGTGAACTATCGGACAGGTCCATCATATGTGAAGGGTATTACCTGTCTCTTGGCATCCCCTAAAACAGGGACGCTCAACCTTCGGCCCTCCAGCTGTTGTAAAACTACAACTCCCACCATGCCCTGCTGTAGACTGATAGCTGTATGCTGTTCAGGCATGCTGGGAGTTGTAGTTTTTCCAACAGCTGGAAGGCCGCAGGTTGAGCATGCCTGCCCTAAAACATAAAGAAGAGAATGACTGATATATAATATGCAATCTGGAAGGTACCAATTCCACCGTATGAAGTACCTTCAGCAAAGTTTCCGTCAACGTCACCTGCCAACCTCCATTGCTGATCACCGTACAACATTCATTCCATTGTTCCAGAGTAAAAGTGTCCCCCAAATCCGATTCCCATCAATACATAAAAGTATCAGAAAGAGTGGAATTGACCATGGAATAAATGAAAGAAAGGGATCCTTTTTCTACTCCTCTATACTGACAAAATCTCTCAAAGGAGGTATATTCAACCATCTTATCGGAACTAAGGGGGATTTTTAACCTGGAAACCTTTTAAATGGAAAACCTGATTGACCCTGAACAGTTCAGTGGGTGGGGGAGAAAAGCCAGAAAGAAAATAGTCCCTGGACGTGAGTTTTGAGTTGAGCAGGAAATCTCCAACCTGGCGTAGTTTGGCATGCTTCCACCAAAGAAAGATAATCCAGGTGGAAAAAGGCGGTTCTGGAATATAGGGAGCATCGGTGATGTTGTACCCTGTATTTTATATTTGAAATGGACTGTCTGCCATAGCTGAAGCATAAAGAAACAGACTTTCACAGAAGGGTCCATATCCGCTAGGGCAGTGGTCGGCAAAGTGCGGCTCGCGAGCCACAAGCGGCTCTTTAGATCCTTAAATGCAGCTCTTTGGTGCGGGCTGGCAGGTGGGCGGCCGCGCAGCCATATCGCGCCGCTCAAGCTGCTTGCAAAATGTCTGTCATGCGCCTCCTGCTCCATCTGTCTGCTCCTTCCACTTTATGAATGAAGCAGGCAGGCGGGGCAGGAGGCGCATGACGGAGGGTGAGATGTCACGCTGCGCACAGCAGCAGAAGGGCGGGCAGCGGCGGACTTTCGGCAGAACACCAGCCATGTGAGGAGTGGTGAAGAGGCCGCCGCTCAGGAGGAGCGAAATGTCCTGCAGCAGAAAGGTAGGAGCTGCCCCCGGTGTGTGCACAGCGCCGGGCACTGCACCGGCCCCGCAGCAAGTGTCCCTGCCTCCTCCCTTTTCCCCACTAATACATTACTTTACTTACTGGAGGGCACTTATGGGGGATATCTGTGGAGGGCACTTATGGGGGATATCTGTGGAGGGCATATATAGCATCTTATGATATATATGTGTCATCCACAGATATCCCCCATAAGTGCCCTCCACAGATATCCCCCATAAGTGCGTCATCCACAGATATCCCCCATAAGTGCGTCATCCACAGATATCCCCCATAAGTGCGTCATCCACAGATATCCCCCATAAGTGCGTCATCCACAGATATCCCCCATAAGTGCGTCATCCACATTACATCCACATCTGCAGACAAGTTTAATAAAAGTAAAAAATGATAAAGATAAATGAAATAATAATCAAGATCCAAATAAAAGAAAGTACATATAAAAGTATGTAAAAACACATTCTGGGCTCATGCCCACAAATGTAAGGGCGCTGTGCCTGTGCTGCGGACTGCAAATAGCGGTCCGCAATGCACGGACACAGACCATGGGGCAGCTGCATGAGGATCGCGGACCCATTCAATTGAATGGGTCCATGATGCGGGCTGCACACAGCCAGTGCCCATGTATTGCGGACCCGCCGTATGCAGCCTGCAATATGACAATGGCGGGCACACGGTCGTGTGCATGAGCCCTAATAGTCCTCACTGGTACTGTTGACGCAATATTTTAGGTTTTAAAAATGTGGCTCTAGAAAGAAATTTCAATCGTGGTTTTGGCGATATTTGGCTCAGTTGACAAAAAAGTTTGCCCACCACTGCGCTAGGGGAATGTCTGGGGCCCAAATCACCAGTGAGTGGACTCACTGGTGAGGGGCCCAAAGCACCAGTGAGGGGCCCAAAGCACCAGTGAGTGGACTCACTGGTGCTAGGAGATCAGACTCTAAAAGCACCCACTGTGGGGGATTAGAAGTTGCAGGTGTCCTCACCAGTTGAGATAACAGAGCCGCTATAATACCTGCAGAGGTGAGGCACAGAGAATCCTCCTACTTTTTTATGGAGGTGCATAATTGATCTGGAGATCCAGGGGCGATTGTATGCCCATTTAAAACAGAAAATCTAATTTTGAAGGAGCTTCATTGCAGATCCCGAAACAGGTACCAGAAGGTTTCTAAAATAATGTAGGATACAAGGCTGTGTGACCATCTTCACATTATGGATTCTGCCCAACCAAGAAGAAAATTCCAGGAAATCAATTATTGACATAATTTTGGGATAAGGCGGACATAGTTCCATTTAAAAATGGAATCAAGAGATTTGGGTATATTTACTCCCAAATATGGTAAGTAATCATCTTAAGTTTTGAATCCAAAATTAACAGCGATCAACTATTTGTGTCTGGGATGGCTTATTACAGTGTAAAACTTCAGCTTTAGAAGTTTTAATATGTAGTCCTGCCATATGACCAAAAACGGTGAGCCTACCTAATAAGTTGGGTAAGGCCTCATGCACACGAACGTTGTTTTATTCCGTGTCCGTTGTTCCGTTTTTCGTGATTTTCTGCGGACCCATTGACTTTCAATAGGTCCGTTGAAAACTCGGCTAATGCACCATTTGCCATCCGCGTCCGTGATCCGTGGTTCCAGTCCGTCAAAAAAATATAACCTGTCCTATTTTTTTCACGGAAAACGGTTCGTGGAACCATTCAAGTCAATGGGACCGTAAAAAAACGCGGAGGCACACAAGATTGTCATCCGCGTCCGTTTTTTTCCTATCATTTGCATGGCAAACTTGACTTAGATTTTTTTTTACTTTCCTTCATGTCTGGTGATCCTCCAAAAATAAAGGAAGACACACGGAAACGGATCACGGAACAACGGAACCCCATTTTGCGGAATGGAACACAACGGTCGTGTGCATGAGGCCTAATGTGGTCACTGGATTAGGAACGGTAAACATGTCATCCACAAAAAGATTCATGCGAACTTCATGCGAACGCTCGTTAGCGATTATCTGTAATACATTAGACTTCGTATTAGCCCACTGGATAACGTTACATATTTTCCTCACATTGTCAGGGGCTTCTCTACCAGGGATAAATCCCACCTGGTCAGCATGTATTAAAGAGGGGAAGAAACGATTTAGGCGAGTAGCCAATATGGAGGTGAAGATTTTCAAATCAATGTTAAGGAGTAGTGTTGAGCACGAATATTCGAATAGCGAATTTTGATTGCAAATATCGCCACTTTGAGAATTCACGAATATTTACAATGTAGTGCGATATATTTTTTATATCGAATATTCGCCATTTTTTTCCATCTGAACACATGATTCCTCTCTGCTTCTTGCTTGCGGGCCAATGAGAAGGAAGCAATGTCAAGTTCACAACAATACTTAGTTTACCAATCAGTAATCTGTAGTCAGACCCGCTAAAATGGGAAGTTGCACGTAGTGCGAAAAAATATTTGAATCATTGCCGATTAGCGCAATCATGAATATATTGGAGCACTTGACTCCATTTGCATATAAAGCTATTCTAATGTTCTGCCGTGCCAACCATTTTCTCCAGTCTCAGGAAACTTATGACAGCTTGAAAAATGAGCCAAAGTGACCCACGCCTGTATTTCATGTTCCAAATTCGCATTACGCGATTTTTACATTGCCGATTTATCGCATTCGATAAAATCTCGAATTCTCGAAATTCGCAAATATATGCCGAATTTTCTACAAAATATTCGTGAAATATGGCAAACTCAAATATAGCCCCTGCCGCTCATCACTATTAAGGAGGGATATTGAGCTATAATTTCCCAGGAGTGAGTGATCTTTATCAGGTTTAGGGATTACTGTAATTAATCCAGTTAAGAGATCTAAAAGTAGTGGACCACCCTGCACCATATAATAGTAGAAACTCTTTAAACGTGGCAAAAGAATCTACATTTTTTAAAATAAAGCGCAGAGAACCCGTCCTCTTCCAGTGATTTCCCACTTTTCAAGGACATTATGGTTGAGTCTAGTTCCTCATTACTGATGGGGAAATTAAGAGTGGCAGTGTCCGAAGGCAACAGTTTTGGAATTGGTAAATGAGCTAAAATGGAAGACACCTCAGAAACAGGAGCATCCGTGGGGTCAGAATACAGCTTTTGGCAAAATGCATGGAATTGGTGATATACCGTATCTTGACAGGATTGGATGTGACCTGACCTCTCGCTTCCCAAATTTGATAGAGATATTAATTTACTGGCAGGTGCAAAGCTGCACTGTAAGCATTTTATCCAGTTTGTTGGCTAATTTATAAAATTTCGCCTGGGTCCATCCAAGTGCCTTTTCAGTACGGTATAAGAGGGGGACATTCAGCTGTAGTTTAACATCACAAATAGCTTAAATGAGATACAGTGAAGGGTGTCTATGATTACAGTAGCCATTTCCAGTCTGAATAGTTTATATTCTGAACCTTATTATGTTTTGTTTTTTTACATTTTATTGGATTTTTAATATCATCATCCTTGTAACGGACCGTTCAGCACACAACTCCGTTCAGACGATATTCTCCTTTCAATGCACAGGCAGTTACTGCAAGCACCAGTCTGCCGAACTGCAAACTACACGAATCCTGGAAACCGCGGAACAGGAAAAGCATACAATCGGCTTACATTCCTGGCAATCAGCATACAATCCAATTCCCCCAAGAACGAGACGACACTTTGCTTGAGGGTTAAGCAGAGCTCTTTAATGGGTTATTTTCCAGCCTTTTATGCAGGTCTCCTAGCAAGGGACACTCCCCCTGGGGCCCTTGTAAAAGACTGTGACAGTTTATATTTTAGCCAATCACATGCATTTACAGTATTGAACCTTCCCAGCATTTGTACACAAAAATCCCCTTCCCTCTGTCTGTAACGCAATCAACAAAATAAAATGAGCATTGTCTGTGACGCAATTAACTAACACACTGGCATTGTCAGAGACGCAATCAACAAAATACAATTACCAAACGTAATGGGCTAACTTAATCACTCACAGACAGAAAACACACATTTTTCCCCCAAACACAGAAAACACCCCAAAACCCCACATATCCCCATAATTTATACATCCATGGATAGCTATGATCTAGGTGAACAACATATCCAAAAACCACCCAGATCTGAGCAGGGATTCCCGAATTCCATGGAAGTCACATTTGGCCGGCCGCAAGCATGGCTTTCCTGCCCAAAACAGTTCCACAGATTTAAATTGTGCGGCCGGTCTATCTTCTCCTTCAAAGTTAGTATGGGCCATAATCCTGGGGCAGGAGGCGGGCAAACAGCCCGCTCCAAAACACTGTGGCAAAGTGGCTTTCGCCACAATCCTCATTCAACATACAGAAAGTAACAATTATAAAGTAATAGCAATGTGCCTACAATGAAGCCTCCAAAAATGTGTCCCCTCTGTGGCCAGATATAAGAACTGTAACCTTGTAGTAAAAGAGGTCAAGCGTAAACCGTTTACATCCGTCAGGACACTGTCAGACGTCCCAGCGTACCTTTGTCTCTCTCTCTGTTACCACTGGGTTTCATTGCCTCCTCCAGCTCAGTATCAGAAAAAAAAGTGAGTTAGGAAAAACTTCCACCTTCTCATAGAGCGTCTAAAGGACCCTATACACGGGCCGAGAATTGAACAGATCATTACTGTGAACGCTTGTTAGTGATGATCTGGTGGTGTGAATGCACCGTCGAATACGCAATGAACGAGAGGAATGCTCGTTGATCAGAAAATTAGATCGTTTGTGCAGCACAAAAAAATCTTTGTTTCCCGGTGGTAAATTGTGCTGCTGCTGCCAGGAAACAACGAGACAGTATGGAGAAGAGCGGTGGCATTAGCTGGAGGAGATCGATGGGTGTAAATGCACCGGTCTCCACTGCTAGCGATCAGCAGATTGTTGGGAAGGAACGCTTCCTTCCCGACAATCTGCTTGTACATCATCCCATGTAAAGGGACCTTAAGTAAACGCTTTTCTTTGTCTCATTGTCTCCAATCTCTCCAGATAAAAGAGTGGTGAGCCTGGAGATTAACTGCTGCATACTTGGGATATGAGATGTCAACCAGTCTGATAGCAGACACTTCTAGCTACAAAAATAACAGCATAAACTATAGGAGGTAGATGAGCAGGTTTTCTGGGAGAGATAAGTGGCCTTTGCTGAGCGTGGAATAGTACTTCCGTTGGACCTAGAGCTCCCCTAAATTTACTGATTTGGTGCACCCGGTCTAAAACCTCCACCCACTAGGACCCAAGTTTAGGGCAGTCCCACAGTCTATGATATAAAATTTGTTTGTGGCATCCCACATCACTGACAAGAAGTTTTCCTGTCTGGGGCGGTTGGAGATGATATATTGCTCTCTGAAGTATTTTGCATTGTCTCGAACCCACATTAGTTAGGTGTTTTCGGAAATCAGCCCATCCAATGAGAATGCATGGAAGGACCTCAGGGAACTGCAATTTTTTAACCCATCCTCTGAATGCTATTTCTGGTCGCATTGGAGAGATGGATTTCCATAATTGTCCGTATATTTGAGAAATAGATCTTCTAGAGGCAACCCCCAAAAGGCCGTCAAAGGGATTAATCCAGGCTTCCCCCATAATGTCATTTTGTTTACGAGAGAAGTGTCTGACCTGCCGATACAGGTATGAGTGATCTCATTGCAAATTAATTAGGGCGCACAACTCCTGCCTTCACATTATGCCTCAACTCCCCAGGACAATAAATTCATTTCGCCTTTCGATCCCTAAACAAAATGCTTCTCATTTCAACCTGGAAGTCAGGATTGTTTCAAAGAGGTAAGCTTTGGAGCATTGATAAGAGAGCTTAAAATGTTGGTGTGAGATTTTCAACGTCACCAGGGTATCCCTAAGAAGGACAGACCCCTTTACAGAGAGAGTTGTCAACCTTGAAAGAGCCAGGGCCATAAGAGCCTAGGGATAGGCAAATTGTTGCTTCAACGTGGTGTTGGAATAAAAGGAGGTACCATGTGTCCAGTCAAGGAGGTGTCTAAATAAGCAGGCTAAGTCGTACCCTCTGAGATTAGGGAAATTTACACCTCCCTCCTCTCTAGGCAATATTCATTTAGATAAACCTATCCTAGGTTTCCTCCTTGGCCAGATAAACTTGGTGAAACTGGAGTGTAAACATTGCATGTCTGCGTTCTTAATCAGTTGAGAAGGGAAAGAGAAGCCGTGCAAAGCACGACATTTTGACCAGATGGCATTGACCCTCCACATTCAGAGGTAGTCCTAACCATTTCAACAGATCAGATTGTATCCTATGGATGAGAGGAGAGTAATTCGGCTGGTACAGAGGTTAGCCCCTATCTTCACCCCTAAATATGTCACGCTGTCCTGAACTACAAATAAACTGAGGTCAAGAACAGAGACAGAGGATACTTTAGGTTTTCCCCCTATCCACAGCAATTCACATTTAGAGATATTGACACAATATCCAGAATACATTCCAAAATCTCTGAGTGCCTACAATATCACCGGGACTCCCTTCTCCGGATCTAATAGAAATAATATATCATTGGTGAACAGGGCTATTTTAACCCATCGGACATTGTCAAAAGCCTTTTCGGCATTGATGGTAAATAAGGCAGAGTAGGGCCCAGGCTGGGACCGGCGCCAGGTTTGGTCGAGAACAGACAACACCATCCTGATGTTTGTGATAGCAGACCTTCCCTGTGTGAAGCCTACTTGTTCTGGGCCAAGAAGGGTAGGCATAACATTCGCTAGTCTATCTGCTGTAAGCTTCAAGAGGATTTTAGCATCTACATTCAAGAAAGTTAAGTATGTAGTTTGAAATCTGCTTTGTGCTAGGGTCGCTAATAGTTTGCCTGACTTATTACCATATCTGAAAAGGGTAGCCTCCAGGCCAGAGCGGTAGTGCGGGTTGCGTTGCAGTGTCCGGTCATTAAAAGCCTGCTGTGATTCACGCCATGCTGTCAACTTCAAAGGAGAAGGAGCATCTCTAATCATGGATCTGACTAACAGACTGGCTGATATATAACCCTCCAGCAATGGCTTTCCATCAACCTGAGACATATGCAATGATGGGCCCCGTAGAGCAGCCTTAGTGGTGTCCCAATAAAGCGAAGGCCAACACTGATGTTCCTCATTAGTGGAGGCAAATTCTTCCCACCAGGACTCCAGCAAATGTCTCATCATTGGTCAAGTTTGAGGGAAAACACCATAAAATGTCAGAGCCTCTCTCATAGGACTCAGCTAGTGTCAAGGAGATTGGGGAGTGGTATTAAATTACCATTGTACAGTCGTGGCCAAAAGTTTAGAGTATGACACAAATATTAGTTTTCACAAAGTTTGCTGCTAAACTGCTTTTAGATCTTTGTTTCAGTTGTTTCTGTGATGTAGTGAAATATGATTACACGCACTTCATACGTTTCAAAGGCTTTTATCAACAAGTACATGACATTTATGCAAAGGGTCAGTATTTGCAGTGTTGGCCCTTCTTTTTCAGGACCTCTGCAATTCGACTGGGCATGCTCTCAATCAACTTCTGGGCCAATTCCTGACTGATAGCAACCCATTCTTTCATAATAACTTCTTGGAGTCTGTCAGAATTAGTGGGTTTTTGTTTGTCCACCCGCCTCTTGAGGATTGACCACAAGTTCTCAATGGGATTAAGATCTGTGGAGTTTCCAGGCCATGGACCCAAAATGTCAACGTTTTGGTCCCCGAGCCACTTAGTTATCACTTTTGCCTTATGGCACGGTGCTCCATCGTGCTGGAAAATGCATTGTTCTTCATCAAACTGTTGTTGGATTGTTGGAAGAAGTTGCTGTTGGAGGGTGTTTTGGTACCATTATTTATTCATGGATGTGTTTTTGGGCAAAATTGTGAGTGAGCCCACTCCCTTGGATGAGAAGCAACCCCACACATGAATGGTCTCAGGATGCTTTACTGTTGGCATGACACAGGACTGATGGTAGCGCTCACCTTTTCTTCTCCGGACAAGCCTTTTTCCAGATGCCCCAAACAATCGGAAAGAGGCTTCATCGGAGAATATGACTTTGCCCCAGTCCTCAGCAGTCCATTCACCATACTTTCTGCAGAAGATCAATCTGTCCCTGATGTTTTTTTTGGAGAAAAGTGGCTTCTTTGCTGCCCTTCTTGACACCAGGCCATCTTCCAAAAGTCTTTGCTCAGGAATGGCAGCAGGCAGGTGTGAGCGCAAGCTCTGCACTGGTGGCACTCCGATCCTGCAGCTGAATCCTCTTTAGGAGACGATCCTGGCGCTTGCTGGACTTTCTTGGACGCCCTGAAGCCTTCTTAACAAGAATTGAACCTCTTTCCTTGAAGTTCTTGATGATCCTATAAATTGTTCATTGAGGTGCAATCTTAGTAGCCACAATATCCTTGCCTGTGAAGCCATTTTTATGCAACGCAATGATGGCTACACGTGTTTCTTTGCAGGTCACCATGGTTAACATTGGAAGAACAATGATTTCAAGCATCACCCTCCTTTTAACATGTCAAGTCTGCCATTTTAACCTAATCAGCCTGACATAATGATCTCCAGCCTTGTGCTCGTCAACATTCTCACCTGAGTTAACAAGACGATTACTGAAATGATCTCAGCAGGTCCTTTAATGACAGCAATGAAATGCAGTGGAAAGTTTTTTTATGGATTAAGTTAATTTTCATGGCAAAGAAGGACTATGCAATTCATCTGATCACTCTTCATAACATTCTGGAGTATATGCAAATTACTATTATAAAAACTTAAGCAGCAACTTTTCCAATTTCCAATATTTATGTAATTCTCAAAACTTTTGGCCACGACTGTAGATATCACTCTCAGCAATAATCTATGCTAGACCAGGATTTATGAGCAGGGAAATAAAACGTAAACTCTCTACTAGTAGGATTATGATATCTCCTAGGGTCTCATATAGGCGTATTTTCTAGGAGGACCCAACACCTTGTTATGCAGTCGAGGGGGTGGTGTTCCCATCACTATATCGTCATGTCTCCTGTCTTCCCTATGATCTATCACAGAATTAAAGTCCCCCCGACTACTTTACAAACTGTCATTGCCAAGATTTAAGATTCAAGGAGAGAAAATAAGTTATCATTAGTAGAGTTGGGTCCAAACACATTATAGAAGCTCAGCAAACCACAGGGGGTATTTACAAGCATATGAAGCAATCTTCCCTGATCGTCGTATCTCATGTGTCAGGGGTTTATTAATCAGGATCAACACCACTGCCTTTTTACCGCAAGCTGGTGAGCCATAAACAGATCCTACCCACAATTTACCCAAATGAGTCTCCTGTAACAAAGCTATGTCAGTTTTCAGCTATTTCTCTTTAAAGGGGATCTAATTCCCTTAACATTCCAAGAAATTACTTGTATAATGGCGGTGCAATAGAGGAGCTATATTTCAACATAGGAGACCATTAGGGGGAACGGAGATTTGCCTCAAAATCTGTTTCTAAGTCTGAGTACTCCATCGCAGGCATACAGCAATCAACATTTCAAATATAACATAAGAAAAGAAAAATAACCAAACAAAAAAAAATGTACGAGGTAAAACTAGCACAGTAGTACACATCTCTCCCACCATTTCGGACAGCACCTATCGCACCAAGAGACTTCCCTTTTTTCTGGGAGTAGATGCCCCCTCCCCAATCACCTCTATGGAGAAGTAATATTGCTCATTTAGTCAAGCCCCTGCAGAAAGACCCGTGCAGATTGGCATAGCAAACTTAAAGCTTAGGGGTTGACTATTCCTAAAGAGAAGTCCAACCAGTATTCAAAGAAAGACAAACAGCCTCTCAAGAGTCTATTATGATATCAAAGAGAACCGGCAGATATGTTACATAGACGTTCAGCCGTCCGTCTGGACAATCTCATGGCGACTTGTTTTCAGATGCCTTTGCTCCTTCAGGAAAGAAGTATTGCAGTTGGGCACAGCGACTGTATCCCATGACTTGTAGATGGTTGATTCCATGGACCGGGGACCTTCTCGGAATTATCTACGATATGTCGCCCAGCAATCTTGCCAAGGTCACTCCTGGGAGAGTGAGCCTGGGTCTCCCAGTTACTCGGGATCAGACCTTTAGCTTCTAAGTGAGAAGCTGTCTCTGCTGGGGAGCTAAAGGTCACCAGAGTGGAGCACACAGAGCTGAATGCTCTGCCTTCGAGTAACCTCAAAGTAGTAATCTGCAAATATTAGAATCTCAGCTACGAGTAAGGGGAATTTGCTAGCACGAAAACTGTGCAAAATCTCTTCCTTATGGTTGTTGTCCAGATACCAGGCAATCACTTGCTAGGCCTCCCTGCTTTGTCCATATCTACATTGTTATTTGCCTGCAGGGGGCCTATCCGGTGGACCCGTTCCACCCGTTTGGTACCTTGTAAGGCTAAGGCCTCTGGTATTTTCTCTTCACATAGCTTGTGGAGCAAATGCAGTTTAATGTATTCTGGCAACCCCACGATTCTCAGGTTGTCTCTTCTGGACCTATTTTCAAGGCCATCCAGCTTGTCCTTTAACACAGAGTTATCCAACTGTAGCTGTCTTATATGGGCATGGGTGTCTCCCGACTCAGACTCCAGCATATTCACTCAATGTTATAACTCCTCCAATCTCCCAGCATGAGCCACTACCTCCATCTGTAGTAACTGCAGTGAGGCTGAAATGGTGGTCGTGATGGTTTACTTGATATCAGGAGCAAGTTTTATTGCTATCTCAATAGCCAGTTGTATAAACTATCATAATGCCCGCTGGGCCCGAGTCCACCCACTCCTGGTCTTCCTTCTCGTAGTAAAGGAGAGTTGCCAGCATGCGTCACTTCCTTTTACATTAGCTGCTTCCAACACCTTGGCTGAAGACCACGATCTTATCTCCTGGTTGTACTGCTCTGCACCTGCTACTCCAGAGCAGGTACCGCTCCATCCATTGACCCGCTGTGCCAGGCTTCAGCAATCAGCTGCTATGTTTTGCAGTGTATGTAAACTGGTGTGGAGCATGAGCCAGTAACGTATACTTGTCATGGAAGTATCGAGGACAAGAGGAGTGGGTAATGTGTGATTCCTGAACGTTGAGGCGGTCATATTGTAAGAAGGCTTTTTGCCTCTTAGGAGGAGAGTTGAACCTCCTAACATTATGAAAGAGAATCTTTCACATGCCAAGAGGGAAATAAAAGTACTCATGTAATCAGTAATAGGAGTGGAACATCAATCCTAATAAACAAAAACAGTATAAAACATAGATACAAAAACAATCAGGAGCCACGTATCGGACAGAACTTGCTAATTTCGTGCCCTGAAAAGCCATAGGCGTGGGAAGATCATGGAATCCAGATCCGTGTCATGAGAAATATATGATAAAAAAGAAAGGAAAAAAACAACAACACACTGCTCTGTATAAAGAGAAGTATATTGGATAGTTTGGCATGGAAAGGTGGGAAAAGCTATATATAAGGAAAAGAAAAAATATAAAAGAAAAAGAAAGAAGGCTATGATGGGTCCCGCACCTCATTTTGGAACAGCAGTATCCCAAATAGGGGAAATAATCAGAAAGTAAACAAGAGCGGGATGGCAAGAAACCGCCACAGCCCCCCAAAAGTATAAAGTCACCAGCCCAACCCTAGAAATAGTAACTTGCTGTAGTAAGAAGAAACCAGCTCCATGGAACTGTCTGAAAGTCCTTGATAGCTGAAAAATAGTCAGACCAGAAAATACATCAAAGAATAAATGTAGTAAACCCCAAATGTCCATCTAACATCACCGAATCAGGCACCAATTCCAGCGCCTATCACAGCCCAGCGTCACCCTGCCTTGTAAGTGGAGTGCACCAGTAAAATATATTCCTGGTACAAAAAAAAAAAAAAAGTAATAGCTTGATAAAAACAAAATACTCAGGGAAAGAAGGAGCAAGTTGCGCTTCCGACAATACCGCTAGTAAAGGCACTACCAGAAGGATTATCGGCAGGACAGGGTAAGCCGGTTGCCAAAGAGAAAAGCCAATAATGACCAAAACCATCCCAGCAGTCAGTAGGGAGCACCATCAGAACAAAGTAAAATAGAAAAACTGGAAGCCTCAGAAGTAAAGAGCCTCAGAGATCATGAGATAGACAGCAGAAACATAACGTTCCATCAAGCCAAGTCCTCTGTGGTAGGGGTCTAACTATAAGATCTCCATTAGGCTCACCCTGGGGATTCAAGAAGGGCAGGAATATTCTTTCTTCTAAACCTGCCACGATCTGGCCGGTCTCTGCAGCAGTGGAGCCGGATCAACTGGTGGCTCAAAAGAGACTCCTTCCTGTTGCAGAATCTCATAGCCTTCCATAAGATCCTTCATCATGTAGCGATGGTTTCCAATCTACACACCACATCGAAAGGGAAGTCTCATTGACAGCGGATTTGAGTTCGTTGCAGACCCATGGCAACAGGACTCATTGCTCCATGACGTTCTAGGGTAGCAGGAGCCAGTTCTGCAAACAGTTGTACAGATTTCGAGCCACTGCTAACAGTTGATCCTTCATTTCAGGTTAGTGTAGCCAAAGCACAATATCCCGAGGAACATTACGATTTTTAGTATGACCAAGTACTCTATGCACGCGGTCTATTCTGAACATATTAGGGTCTGCCTGGTGCAATAGAGCTTGAAAAAGGTTGCAATGCCATAATAAATTCAGGCTTACCCCTAATCCTAATGTTAGCTCTCCGGTTACGATTTCTCAAGTCCTCCCGTTTATACTCAAGGGCTTCCAGGCGATGAACATAATCGTGCAGGCGAGACTTATCTTCTTCCATGGCATCTGCCACTTCATTCATCCTATCCTCTAGATCAGATATTCAGGTACCCAATTCCTGCATTTGCTTGGTAAAGTTCCCAACAGCCTTGGATAACTTCGAAGTGAAAAGCGTTTTAATATTAGCATATAGTTCAGTAGGGTCAAATGCTGGTGCGTGGGACCCTATAGCTGGGTCAGGCTCAGATGGTATCAAAGAACTCGAACTCCCGCTGGGAGAGACTGGTTGTTCCATTTCAGGTGGTTGAGGTCTACGGAAAAGCTTAGGTAGAGTTTGCCATGAAGGAGACTTCTCCTTGAGTTTCTTCTTTGCGACTTTGTAGGCTACGTAATAGAAACAATTATGCAATTAAGCCAGACTGGTAGACAAAAAGAGCCCGATGCCGCAGAAGGGTTAGGCTCTATAATACACAATGGATAGGAGGCTGTCAACGGAAAAAACATTCCAAGTAGACCACTGAGCTGATATATGGCATATGAGCATTAGATGGCAGCAGTTCCCTGTAATGGAAAGGAGCAGTGTACTTGTGACTCTAGATCAGGAGTGCACAACCTTTTTTGGTCTGGGGGCCGCATTGTCACATTGCACTATTTTAAGGGGCCACAAAAAAAAGTTAATCAACGCTTGTTTGCATCAGCCTATTACACAGGCTACTGCAAAGTGACTGGGGAGGAATGATCGCTACCACAGTCATTCCTCCCTCATTCACTTCTATAGATTATCGGTAGCCGATTCCTGATTACACGGGTGGATGTGCCGATGATAATTGTACATCTTTCATCCTGATAAAATAGGCAAATCAGTCGACAAACGAGTGATTCCTTGTTTAATCGGCTGATCAGCAGCTGATTATACCGCCAGATATTAGGAATGAGCGCTCCTATGAACACTTGTTCCCAGTAATTGTCCTGAATATTGTGCCGTGTAACAGGGGCTTAGAGATTTCCTGGTAAAAAAATGATTTTTAACACGTTCCTGCAGCATGGGCCTGAGCAAACTTTTCCTGCTCCGGCGCTGTTTACATCTGGCTGGCTATGGGCAGAGTCACTTGAACAGTACCTCTCCAGCCAATGACTGGCTTCAGTGGTGATGTGATCACAAGCAGCGTGTCACCGCTAAAGTCAGTCATTTGCTGGAGAGGTGCTCCGAGACTGGAGGATGGAGACATCGAGAACAGCATGGAGCAGGAAAGTAGGAATCTTCTGTGGCAGGGACCATGCTGCAGGAACTAGGTAAAAATCATTTTAACTAGGAAACTCCTTTAAAGGGTTTCTGTCACCTGAAAAATGGGTATTAAGCTGGTTGACATTAGCGATGTGCTAATGTCAGCTGAACATAACTACAGTTGCAAGAAAAAGTATGTGAACCCTTTGGAATGATATGGATTTCTTCAAAAATTGGTCATAAAATGTGATCTGATCTTCATCTAAGTCACAACAATAGACAATCACAGTCTGCTTAAACTAATAACACACAAAGAATTAAATGTTACCATGTTTTTATTGAAACCACCATGTAAACATTCACAGTGCAGGTGAAAAAAGTATGTGAACCCCTAGACTAATGCCATCTCCAAGAGAGTGAGGTGTCAGCCAACTGGAGTCCATTCAATGAGATGAGATTGGAGGTGTTGGTTACAGCTGCCCTGCCCTATAAAAAAACACACCAGTTCTGGGTTTGCTTTTCACAAGAAGCATTGCCTAATGTGAATGATGCCTCGCACAAAAGAGCTCTCAGAAGACCTACGATTAAGAATTGTTGACTTGCATAAAGCTGGAAAGGGTTATAAAAGTATCTCCAAAAGCCTTGCTGTTCATCAGTCCACAGTAAGACAAATTGTCTATAAATGGAGAAAGTTCAGCACTGCTGCTACTCTCCCTAGGAGTGGCCGTCCTGTAAAGATGACTGCAAGAGCACAGCGCAGACTGCTCAATGAGGTGAAGAAGAATCCTAGAGTGTCAGCTAAAGACTTACAAAAGTCTCTGGCATATGCTAACATCCCTGTTAGCGAATCTACAATAAGTAAAACACTAAACAAGAATGGATTTCATGGGAGGATACCACAGAGGAAGCCACTGCTGTCCAAAAAAACATTGCTGCACGTTTACAGTTTGCATAAGAGCAGTACTGGCAAAATATTCTATGGACAGATGAAACCAAAGTTGAGTTGTTTGGAAGAAACACACAACACTATGTGTGGAGAAAAAGAGGCACAGCACACCAACATCAAAACCTCATCCCAACTGTGACATATGGTGGTGGGGGCATCATTGTTTTGGGCTGCTTTGCTGCGTCAGGACCTGGACGGATTGCTATCATCGAAGGAAAAATGAATTCCCAAGTTTATCAAGACATTTTGCAGGAGAACTTAAGGCCATCTGTCCACCAACTGAAGCTGAACAGAAGATGGGTGTTGCAACAGGACAACAACCCAAAGCATAGAAGTAAATCAACAACAGAATGGCTTAAACAGAAGAAAATATGGCTTCTGGAGTGGCCCAGAGATTCACACCAGACATCCCAAGAATATTGCTGAACTGAAACAGTTCTGTAAAGAGGAATGGTCAAGAATTACTCCTGACCGTTGTGCACGTCTGATCTGCAACTACAGGAAACGTTTGGTTGAAGTTATTGCTGCCAAAGAAGGTTCAACCAGTTATTAAATCCAAGGGTTCACATACTTTTTCCACCTGCACTGTGAACGTTTACATGGTGTGTTCAATAAAAACATGGTAACATTTAATTCTTAGTGTGTTATTAGTTTAAGCAAACTGTGATTGTCTATTGTTGTGACTTAGATGAAGATCAGATCACTTTTTATGACCAATTTGTGCAGAAATCCAGATCATTCCAAAGGGTTCACATACTTTTTCTTGACACTGTATATTAGTGCCATCTCACTGCCTGCCGCCGTTATTGAGAAAAACTAACTTTTATAATATGCTAATTAGCCTCTAGGAGCAGGGGGGGCGTTGCCGTTCTCCCACCTCTGGCCACGCCCTGCTACACTAGATTGACAGGGCCAGGCAGCTTTTACCTCCTCCTGCCGGCCCTGTGCACTGGGGAGATCTCGCGCCGTTCAGTATTCAGCGCAGGCGCAGTGATGAAGCTGGCAGCCGGCGAGCGCCCTTCACTCACTGCGCCTGCTCCGTATACTGAACGGGACGGCGCAGGCACGAGATTTACACTGCAGACAGGGCCGGAGTTAGGAGACCAACGCTGCCTGGCCCTGTCATTCTAGCGTAGCAGTGCGTGGCCAGAGGTGGGAGAACGGAGCCTTTAGGAGCAGGGGCAACGCCCTCCCTGCAACTAGAGGCTAATTAGCATATTATAAAAGTTTGTTTTTCTCAATAAAGGCTTCAGTCAGTGAGATGGCGCTAATATAGTTATGTTCAACTGACATTAGCACATCACTAATGTCAGCCAGGTTAATAACCATTTTTCAGGTGACAGAATCCCTTTAAGTGGCGACGTTTCCTTCCTGCCTCCTATTCACTAATGAGTGCTTTACTTCACTGCAGAGGACGGCGCTCACTGGTTATTACCGCCTCCTGCACCCCCAGGTCCCTGCAATAACCAGTAAGCACTTTCCCTAAGGGCTCACGCACACGGCCATTGTTTTAGTCCGCATCTGAGCTGCATTTTTTTATGTGGCTCGGATGCGGACCCATTCACTTCAACGGGGCCGCAAAAGATGCGGACACATGGCTAGTGTCTTGCGGACCGAAAGAAAAAGGTACGGTCCTGTGTATGAGGCCTTACTAGCCGGGAAAGCACTTATTGGTTAACCCTTTAATGACCAGGACTGAAAAGGCCTTAATGACCAGTCACTTTTTTGTGATTTAGAGCACGTGGTTCAAACACTTGTAACTTTTTTATTTTTTCGACTACCAAAATAACTTTTGCAGCTTTTTATTACATAACACAGGGATTTTTAATATATTTTTTTACTTTTATTATCGGGAAACTGTACAATTTATTTAAAACAAAAGTCATTTTCATTCAAACTATAGCTCATTATTTAAATATGCATATTATTATAATTAGTTCCCTCTATGTGTTGGATCGTTTTATTATACAATATGTATAGTTTCACATGAATGGGGTGATAATAGTAATGGTTTTGGTTGGCGTGGGAGTTTTTTGCTTTTATGAATTTTACCATGTTTTTTTTTCTTTTTTTAAAAAGACCTTTGGGGGAAAACTGGCATTTTTTTTGCACTTTTTCCTTTTTTTTGTATTTTCTTTTTATTTTATCATCACTTATTTATTCTTAAAATATATTTTTGCCACATAATATGACAGTGAACAATTTTATTTTGCACTGTTTCCTTTTTATAGTTTTCTTTTACTTGTATTTTATTTATTTATTTATGTTTTTGCTAAAATTTTCTTTTCTTTTTTTTATATATTTTTGCAGCACTATATGTCCCCCAAGAGGTCTTTTTTTTGTATAATTGTCTTTTTATTAGAATAAGTACAATAATAAAAGTATACATGTACATTTTCTCGTGTGGTCAATAGACATTCAGATAATCCATGTGAGAAAAACAACAGGAATGACATTACAAATACAGCACCAAAATGCGGTTCTAATCACTCCCAAATCAAATAACATCTTGTCTTAAGAAATCCCGAAAACCGGGAGAATGAATCAAATACTCTATTATGAAATTGAATCCCCAAGAGGTCTTTAAAAGACCTCTGGGGGACACTGACTTTTTATATTTTACACTTTTTCCCCCTTTTATTTGTATTTTTTTTGTTAGATTTATTTTTTCCTTTTAATATATACCGTATTTGTCGCCCTATAAGATGCACCTGCCCATAAGACGCACCTGGGTTTTTGAGGAGGAGAATAAGAAAAAAAATATTTTGAACCAAAAGGTGTGCTTTTGGTGGGTTTTGAACTACCGTAATGGTGGTCTGTGGATGACACCATTATGGGGGCATCTGTGGATGACACATACACTCACCTAAAGAATTATTAGGAACACCATACTAATACGGTGGTTTCAGCAAAGTGTAGTTTGCTGAGACAGTTTTGTCTAGATGTTGTTCTGGGCTGGATTTCATGTTGGCTGGGGGATAGGTTTGGTAGTGGGATCTGCCAGTCCACACCCTTCCACTACATGTATTGTCTTTTGCGAGAGGTGATCGCAGATCAGGCCTGCTGCTATAATCAAGGAGGGATAAAACAACCCTCTGTGTATAACTTGGAGGGAGAAAGGCTGAGGAAGCCTGAGAGAGAGGGGAGCCTGAGAGGCTCTGTGTGGCCTCAGCCAGGAGGGCTGAGGGGCCACGAGGCTTTGTAAAGCCTGAAGTTTGGGGGGGCCCAGCGACGCCTACGGAGAGAGGGTCGCACGGTCAGAGTCGGGAGGACTTCCGGACCATCTCCCCCCAAGGGTGCTGGTGTGGTCACAGCCTGGAGGCTGCTGGACCGTATATGGCTGAGAAAGCCGGATCTAGTCCTGTGTGTGAACTGCGCTCTATAGGTGAGGTAGAGACAACACGTGTATTAGGTAGAGCCCAGAAGGGCAGGTGTTTATTTTCAATGTTTATGTGTGTGATGGTGCTGAAGTGCAAAAATAAAGCACCTTTTGGACTTGAACCCCGTTGTTAGAGGAGAAGTCTGTGATTGCGACCCCATGAGAGAGAGCGATCCCTTAATATGCTGTATATACACTCACCTAAGAATTATTAGGAACACCATACTAATACGGAGTTGGACCCCCTTTTGCCTTCAGAACTGCCTTAATCCTACGTGGCATTGATTCAACAAGGTGCTGATAGCATTCTTTAGAAATGTTGGCCCATATTGATAGGATAGCATCTTGCAGTTGATGGAGATTTGAGGGATGCACATCCAGGGCACGAAGCTCCCGTTCCACCACATCCCAAAAATGCTCTATTGGGTTGAGATCTGGTGACTGTGGGGGCCATTTTAGTACAGTGAACTCATTGTCATGTTCAAGAAACCAATTTGAAATGATTCGAGCTTTGTGACATGGTGCATTATCCTGCTGGAAGTAGCCATCAGAGGATGGATACATGTTCTCATTCTGTTTATGCCAAATTCGGACTCTACCATTTGAATGTCTCAACAGAAATCGAGACTCATCAGACCAGGCAACATTTTTCCAGTCTTTAACAGTCCAATTTTGGTGAGCTCGTGCAAATTGTAGCCTCTTTTTCCTATTTGTAGTGGAGATGAGTGGTACCCGGTGGGGTCTTCTGCTGTTGTAGCCCATCCGCCTCAAGGTTGTGCGTGTTGTGGCTTCACAAATGCTTTGCTGCATACCTCGGTTGTAACGAGTGGTTATTTCAGTCAACGTTGCTCTTCTATCAGCTTGAATCAGTCGGCCCATTCTCCTCTGACCTCTAGCATCCACAAGGCATTTTTGCCCACAGGACTGCCGCATACTGGATGTTTTTCCCTTTTCACACCATTCTTTGTAAACCCTAGAAATGGTTGTGCGTGAAAATCCCAGTAACTGAGCAGATTGTGAAATACTCAGACCGGCCCGTCTGGCACCAACAACCATGCCACGCTCAAAATTGCTTAAATCACCTTTCTTTCCCATTCTGACATTCAGTTTGGAGTTCAGGAGATTGTCTTGACCAGGAGCACCCCCCTAAATGCATTGAAGCAACTGCCATGTGATTGGTTGACTAGATAATTGCATTAATGAGAAATAGAACAGGTGTTCCTAATAATTCTTTTGGTGAGTGTATATAGCATCTTATGTGTCATCCACAGATCCCCCATAAGTGTTCCTGTGTAGTGAATGGGGGCCGGCATCTGTTTCTGTAATGGCACCGGGGCCCGGTGCAGTCACTGTATTCTACTACACCGGGCCCCGCTCACTGTAGTATAATCATATCTAACTTGTGGCTATTGTTAAAGTATTCCAATCATCTTAAATCTAGCGCGGTACTACCTACAACAAACTTCTTGGCAGTCAGGAGGCCGGTGCGCCTGCACCGCGTGCTTTATTCATAAAGTGGGCGGCGCAGGCACATTGAGCGTAGTGAGCTACGCTACACCCGCCCTCCTGACTGCCAAGAAGTTCGTTGTAAGTAGTACAGCGCTAGATTTAAGATGATTGGAATACTTTAACAATAGCCACAAGTTAGATATGATTATACTACAGTGAGCGGGGCCCGGTGTAGTAGAATACAGTGACTGCACCGGGCCCCGCTGCCATTACAAAAACAGATGCCGGCCCCCAGCCCCTCCTCCCTCTCAGCCTATTCACAGGACGGTCGCAGCATTCGCCCCCCATAAGACGCACTGCTATTTTCCCCCCACTTTTGGGGGGAGGGGGGGCGGAGATGCGTCTTATAGGGCGAAAAATACGGTATATTTGCCACATAATTTGTCCCCAAATGGTCCATAAAAGACCTTTGGGGACACAGACTTTTTTTTGCACTATTTCCACTGAAACTGGAGCATCCAAAGGAGCTTTGTACAGGGAAGGGCTGGTGAAGCTCTGCACTCCTCTGCCCCTGACATCACGTGATCACCGGGTCTAAACTGCTCAGCGAGCCGCTCACCTGTGTGAGGAGAAGGCAGAAGCGCTGATACAATGCCTCTGCCTTCTCCTCGGCTCCCCCGAGGGACCGTCCTGCTCCTGCTACAGTGCGGGAGCAGGAGCTGTAATCCTGCAATTGTGCGGCCCCAGGCAGAAGCACAGCTGATCGCACGATCTGCTGTGTTTCTGCCCAGCAGGATGGGGGCCGTAAACCATGGCTCTGGAGGTCGCATGCGGCCCACAGGTTGTGCACCCCTGCTCTAGAGACAACTCAGGAGAAGCAAGACGGCAACATAGAAGAAAAAAGATGGCCAAGAAAAACAAAAGGCCAACTGAAACAAGCTGAACCCAAGTCAGTAGCTATGAGGGCTCGTTTTCCTTCCTTATTCTCTTATTAGCGGAGGGCGATTTCGGGCGTTGGGAAAGGAGAATGTCCAAATACTGGTCCAGCAGTACTGTTGTGCTAATAGCTACTCCCAGTAGTGTAGATAGGCTTCAGGTGTCCACTGTGGTAGGAATCCCCCACTATATTAATTCCTTGAGAGGAATAGTTTATAAAATGTGGTTTTTAGGGGCGTTTTGTTTAGGCTTTAGACCCTCAACGCCTGTGCAAATCTGAAATGGTGCCTAAAAAATGTCCTAAAAAATAATGACCCCTAAAATCTACACGGTGCTCCTTCAATTCTGAGATTCGTATTGGAGTCAAGTAGAACTCTAGGGTCACATATGGGATATTTCTACAATCTGGGTAATAAATCTGAATCAGGGTAATAAATATGGGGTTTTAGCTCTATTTTATCACCTGCTTTGTTCAAAACAAATTGCTCCGGCTTCTGCTACTTGGATGGTGGGAAGTCAGCAGAAAGAGGCCTCCTGGTGGGAGGCATCTGCTCAGCAAAATCGGTGGAAAGCTGGGTAATGAGCATATCCTAGTAATCCAACAATTTAGCCTCTTTCAGCATCAGAAAAACATTCCCCCGTTCAACTTCTATAGCGAGGGTCTAAAAGCAGTAGTCATCATTGTGCTGGATGATAACAATACACTTGAGAGTATGTCAGCAACCAAGCAAACAGCTTTCATGTTCTGAGCTGCATTGAGATGGTTGGTCACGGCCAGTGTCATCGTCATTATCATCATCAGCCTCATCCCCTAGCTGTCTCTGGGAAAACTCAATTTCCCCCTGCACCAGCAACTTCTCCTAAACATCCTCCCCCACCAGTCGTAGCTCCTCATCCTCCCCCTTGCTTCTCCATGCAACTTCATCCATGTGGGTCCTCAACAGCTACAGGGCGGTGATCAAGAGGTGTAAGCTGTTCTACTTTCAACATCTCTTGTGGAATCAGTATGAGCTTTTGCTCCAATTTCAAGATCAGGGATGACCTAGTTGATCTCGATGTTTTCTCTACTCTCACATCTGGCGGTAGCTTTGAGAGGCCGGAGAACTCGACATATGTCCCTGATAAGTTGCAATTGCCTAAGCTCACAGTAACACATGCGTCCTGCTGCGGTGGTCTGGTGCATGATGTCATCATTAAGCAGTCTACACGAATATCGCAGTGCCAATACGACACCTATTTACTATCTGTCAGGTGAATAAAGCCCTATGATTATGTTTAACTTATAAGGCAAATGCAGGGCCCTAACATGATGTTAAAAGAGCCTGTAGATTTGCGTAGCTCCTCTATTACATGCACACACGTGTGTATACTGCATGACAGGTCTTACCTTGTGATATAAGAGGCTGGTGGTTCTCCATTACATGTCACTGCACACACGTGTATACACTGCACATGACGGCTCTTACCTTGTGATATAAGAGGCTGGTGCTCCTCCATTACATGTCACTGCACACACGTGTATACACTGCACATGACGGCTCTTACCATGTGATATAAGAGGCTGGTGCTCCTCCATTACATGTCACTGCACACACGTGTACACACTGCACATGACGGGTCTTACCTTGTGATATAAGAGGCTGGTGCTCCTCCATTACATGTCACTGCACACACGTGTATACACTGCACATGACGGGTCTCACCTTGTAATATAAGAGGCTGGTGCTCCTCCATTACATGTCACCGCACACACGTGTATACACTGCACATGACGGCTCTTACCTTGTGATATAAGAGGCTGTTGCTCCTCCATTACATGTCACTGCACACACGTGTATACACTGCACATGACGGGTCTTACCTTGTGATATAAGAGGCTGGTGCTCCTCCATTACATGTCACTGCACACACGTGTACACACTGCACATGACGGGTCTTACCTTGTGACATAAGAGGCTGGTGCTCCTCCATTACATGTCACTGCACACACGTGTATACCCTGCACATGACGGCTCTTACCGTGTGATATAAGAGGCTGGTGCTCCTCCATCATGGCCTCCTTGTACAGATCCTTGTGTCCTTCTATATACTCCCACTCCTCCATGGAGAAATAGACAGTGACATCCTCACACCTTATAGGAACCTGACAACACAATGACACCGTCATCACCCAGACCCCTCCAGTGCTGTTACTGGAGAATTTCCCAGCATTCCCAGCAGTGTCACCTCTCCAGTCAGCAGCTCCATCATCTTGTGGGTGAGTTCTAGGATCTTCCGCTCATGTATCCGGGGGTGAGGGGGAGGCTCTGTGATGGGGTGAGGGGTCCTGCTCCGCCCTCCTGACTCCTGGAGATGGATGATGGGAGTCACACAGTCCCCCGATGTCTTCTTCACTATTGTGTACTCCTGTGGATGAAGAGGGAAACAATCCTTACAGAAGATCTGTCAGCAGTCTCAATACTACTACTCCAGGTATACTGGCTGGTAGGGATGACCCTGCTAACTAAAATGATACCTGTCTTGTGAAAATCAAGTGCAGTATTTCCGCCCCTCTGTGCACTGAAGAGCTCGTTTGCATAAAGAATAAACATCTTTGTTCTCAGGAACGCGGGAAGTGATTTTCACAAGACAAACATAATTTTAATTAGCAGGATCAACCTAACCAGGCAGTATGACTGATTATTAAAGTAGCCATGGTCTTTCCTCCTATTGTCATCTTCTAGATGTCTATATAGCTGGTCAACTAGTTACATAGCTAGTATGGTTAAAAAACAGCATAAGTCCCTAAAGTTCAACCAAGGGATGGGTTGAGAACTGAATTTTAGGAAAGAGGAGTGAGAACCAGACTTCTACACAGTTTACACAGATAAGCCTCATTCCCACGTCAGTGTTTGGTCAGTGATTTCCATCAGTGATTGTGAGCTAAAATCAGGATTGGAGCCTCCACAGACATGAGGTATAAGGGAAAGATTGGCGCCTGTTCTGTATTTAGAGCCTCACCTGGTTTTGGCTCCAAATCACTGATGAAAATCACTGCCCGAACCCTGACATGTGAATAAGGCTTTACATAAGCGTTAATGTGTTACAAAAAATGGTTGTGGAACCGCTGTTCAAATCAATGGACGTGACTTAGGGCTGAACCTAAGGGCATTATCCTGGCGACTCCCTGGTATTCACACTTTATCCCCTATACAGGGATCTGTTCTTCGTTACAGAGAACACACCGGGCTGCTACCTCATGGAGTTGTCTCCATGTGGTTGGCTGCTGACCAACAAAGATCATAGACAATATGCGAACAGGCAAATCTTGTAGTCAATAACAGGCTGAGGTCAGAGTGGGCAGTCTATGTGTGAATCCATGAGACAGTCCACAGGTCAGGGCAGACGGCACAGGGTCAGTACGGTAAGCAGGTGTCACGGATGGTGTTGCAGATAGCTGGAACTTATGAATAAACGTCGGACTGGCTTGATCCCAAACTAAGGAGCATATAGGTGAGCCCTATCAAACCCTAAGAGCTCTCCCTGACTGCTATGCCCATGCAAGTGTCTCAATGGTAGACGATTGCATGCCCGCGTACCTAATACTGTGTGACACCTGAAAACCCTATAATAGTGAGGGGACACGACCACCGACTCCCTGCACTTAATACGGACGGAGTCAGGGTCACCTAGAATCAAGCCAGCAAGGAAACACAATACATAAAAAGACTTATCTGAGTAAACAGCAGCAGCAGCCTCCAGCAGTGAACACTTCATCCAGGAAGTAGTATAAACCGCAAAGTGAGGCAGTATGGGAGGGAATAGGAAGACAATTAGTCTAAATAGGTGACACCTGAGAGAAGGAAAGGAGATGACAAAGTGAAACCAAAACAAAGAACATCATGCAAGAGGTAGAGAAGGACGTCTGCCAGACCTTCTCACAGAACTGGCGGTGACAGTACCCCTCCCTCTACGGGTGGACTCCGGACACTCAGAGCCCACCTTCTCAGGATGAGACCTATGAAAAGCCCTGATGAGACAAGTGGCCTTAATGTCCGCCACTGGGACCCACATCCTCTCCTCAGGACCATAACCCTCCCAATGAACGAGGTACTGGAAAGAACCGCGGATAATGCGAGAATCCACAATCCTAGAGACCTGAAATTAAAGATTACCATCAACAACAATCGGAGGAGGAGGCAAAGAGGAGGGTACAGTGGGTTGGACATAAGGTTTTAATAGGGACCTGTGAAAAACATTATGGATCTTCCAAGTCTGAGGAAGATCAAGACGGAAGGCAACGGGATTGATGACTGACAAGATCTTGTAAGGCCCAATAAACTTAGGACCCAACTTCCAGGAGGGAACCTTCAGTTTGATATTCTTTATAGACAACCACACCAGATCACCCACATTCAGGTCCGGTCCAAGCACACGTCTCTTATCCGCCACACGCTTATATCTCTCACTCATCCTCTTCAGATTACCCTGAATCTTTTGCCAAATAAATGACAAAGACGAGGAAAATCTCTCCTCATCAGGTAAACCAGAAGACCCCTCTCCAGAGAATGTCCCAAACTGCGGATGAAACCCATATGCACCAAAAAATGATGACTTATCAGAGGACTCCTGGCGACGGTTATTTAAAGCAAACTCAGCAAGGGACAAAAAAGAATACCAATCCTCCTGATTCTCCGCCACAAAACAGCGCAGATATGTCTCCAGATTCTGATTGACGCGTTCGGTCTGACCATTCGACTGCGGGTGAAAAGCAGAAGAGAACGCAAACCGAATCCCCAAGCGAGAACAGAAGGCCTTCCAGAATCTGGAAACAAATTGCGTGCCCCTATCAGAAACGATGTCTGAAGGAATGCCATGCAATTTAACAATGTGATCAACAAACGCTTGTGCCAACGTCTTAGCATTGGGTAACCCAGGAAAGGGAATGAAATGCGCCATTTTGCTAAAACGGTCCACTACCACCAGAATCATAGTCTTCCCCGAGGAACGAGGCAGGTCCGAAATGAAGTCCATGGACAGATGCGTCCAAGGACGGGAAGGAATGGGTAACGGGAGGAGAAAACCCGATGGCCGTGAGTGAGGGACCTTGGCACGAGTGCAGGTCTCGCAGGCTGCCATAAAACCCTCAACCGTCTTACGAAGAGCCGTCTACCAGAATCTCCGAGCAATGAGATCCACTGTGGCTCTACTCCCCGGGTGTCAAGTAAGGACAGTATCGTGGTGCTCCTTAAAACCTTGTCGTAAAGCGAGAGGCACAAACAACCTCCCAGGAGGACAAAGATCAGGAGCCTCTGCCTGGGCTGCCTGAACCTCTGCCTCCAAATCAGGATAAAGAGCAGAGATGACCACCCCTTCAGCAAAAATGGGACCCGGGTCTTCAAAGTTCCCCCCTCCCGGAAAACAACGTGACAGGGCATCCGCCTTCACATTTTTAACCCCAGGGCGGAACGTGACAACAAAATTAAACCTAGAAAAGAACAAAGACCATCTGGACTGTCTCGGGTTCAGACGCTTGGCCGATTCCAAGTAGGCCAGATTCTTATGGTCGGTAAACACAGTAATAGGGTGTCTGGCTCCCTCTAGCTAATGGCGCCATTCCTCAAAAGCTAATTTGATGGCCAACAACTCCCTATCTCCCACATCGTAATTTCTCTCTGCAGAGGAGAGTTTCCTTGAGAAAAAGGCACACGGTCGCCATTTGGCAGGAGAGGGACCCTGAGATAAGACCGCACCCACACCCACCTCAGAAGCGTCCACCTCAACAATAAAAAGGAGAGAGACATCAGGTTGTACCAAAATGGGAGCGGAAGCAAAACTCTCTTTGATACTAGAAAAGGCGTTAAGCGCATCTACCGACCACGAGGAAAAATCCACCCCCTTTTTAGTCATATCAGTGAGTGGCTTAACAACAGAGGAATAATTCAAAATGAACTTTCTGTAATAATTGGAAAAACTCAAAAACCACATCAGCGCCTTCTGATTCTCAGGAAGCTCCCAATCAAGCACAGCGCGGACCTTCTCAGGGTCTATGCAAAAACCAGAAGCGGAGAGAAGAAAATCAAGAAATTGAATCTCCGGAACTGCAAACACACATTTTTCCAGTTTAGCGTACAATTTATTCTCCCGCAGAATCAGCAAGACCTGACGTAGGTGGTCCCGATGAGTCTTGAAATCAGGAGAAAAAAATCAAAATGTCATCTAGATACACCAGAACAAATTTCCCCATTAAATGATAAAAAATGCTGTTCACAAAATGTTGGAAGACGGCCGGAGCATTCATCAAACCAAAGGTTATAACCAAAATCTCGAAATGACCCTCAGGGGTATTGAAGGCCGTCTTCCATTCGTCCCCTTCCCTGACCCTGACTAGGTTGTATGCCCTTCTTAAATCCAATTTAGAAAAAACTTTAGCCCCAACAATCTGGTTAAACAGGTTCGGGATCAGAGGAAGCGGATATGGGTCACAAATTGTGATACAGTTCAGCTCCCTGAAATCCAGACAAGGTCTTAAAGAACCATCTTTTTTCTTAACAAAAAAAAACCCAGCAGCAACAGGTGACTTCGAGGGTCGGATGTGTCCCTTTCTCAGGCTCTCAGAGATATAAGTACGCATAGCGACTCTTTCAGGTTTGGAGAGATTGTATAAACGTGATTTTGGCAGCTTGGCGCCTGGGATGAGAATAATAGGGCAGTTGTACTCCCGGTGAGGGGGCAACTCCTGGACACCACTCTCGGAAAACACATCCGAAAATTCAGAGAGAAAAGATGGCACAGTCTTGGTAGAAACCTCTGAAAGAGACGCTGTGAGGCAATTCTCTCTGCAAAACTCACTCCAACCATTTATTTGCCTCGCTTGCCAATCAATGGTGGGGTTATGTTTAGTGAGCCAGGGTAGCCCCAACACTAGAGGAGTAGGTAATCCGCTTAGGACGAAACATTACATATCCTCAACATGAGCGTCACCCACAGTCAAACGGATATTGTGAACTATGACCTTTAACGATTTTTGAGAAAGTGGAGCGGAATCGATAGCAAAAACAGGTATATCCTTTTCCAAAGTGCATACCTGGAAACCATGCGTTATTGCAAATTGATTATCAATGAGATTGACAGCTGCTTCACTATCTACAAAAATCTCACAAACAATGTTCTTTCTGTCTAGCGCCACCCTGGCAGGTAGGAGAAAACGGGAACCACAAGCAAACTACAAACCTTCAATTTCCGCATCAACCTTGCCAATAGTAGCAAATGGAAAGTTTTTTAGAGGGTTTCTTTCTTTTTTTTCTTTTTATTACCCTCTGAAAACTCCATGAATCTCCTAGAGGGGCAAACATTAGCCAAATGATTTATACCCCCACAACAGAAACAAACCCTCCTCTGAGAGCTGAATCCTCTACTATCAGAGGCAAGCAAACCCAGCTGCATGGCCTCCTCCTCAGAGGGGATTGAGACAGACTGACCCCTGTGCACTGAATGAGACAGCCCAACTGTCCTTGGGCTGAATATGACAGGAAAGAGTCGTCTCCTCTCTCTCTCTAAGACGTCTGTCAATACGAACAGCTAGAGACATGGCAGATTCTAATGAGGCTGGTCTCTCATGAAAAGCAAAGGCATCTTTCAATCTTTCCAAAAGACCATGGCAAAATTGACTTCGGAGTGCAGCATCATTCCAACCAGTATCAGCTGCCCATCTCTGAAATTCAGAACAATATATCTCTGCGGACTGTTTACCCTGACATAAAAGACGCAGTTTAGATTCAGCCAGAGCAATATGATCCGGGTCATCATATATCTGCCCCAGGGCTACAAAAAATGCATCCACCGATCGGAGGGGCCGTGCCCCCACCGGCAGCGAAAAGGCCCAAGACCGAGCGTTATCCCTGAGCAGCAAGATGATGATCCCCACCCTCTGCTCCTCATCACCAGAGGAATGGGGAAGTAGGCGAAAATGGAGTTTGCAAGCCTCTCTAAAGCGAACAAAATTCTCACTACCCCCGGAGAACGTATCCGGAAGCGAGATCTTAGGCTCGGAACAAACTCCATGAATGCCAGCAGAACCGGTCATCTGAAACTGAGACACAGTTTTACGGAGATCTGCTACCTCCAGCGGAAGACCTTGCATGCGGTCAATCAAGGCTGAAACCGGATCCATGCTTAAGACGGTTACGGCGGTTTATAATGTCACGGATGATGTTGCAGATAGCTGAAACTTATGAATAAACGTCGGACTGGCTTGATCCCAAACTAAGGAGCATATAGGTGAGCCCTATAAAACCCTAAGAGCTCTCCCTGACTGCTATACCCATGCAAGGGTCTCAATGGTAGACGATTGCATGCCCACGTACCTAAGACTGTGTGACACCTGAAAACCCTATAATAGTGAGGGGACACGACCACCGACTCCCTGCACTTAATAAAACCCTAAGAGCTCTCCCTGACTGCTATACCCATGCAAGGGTCTCAATGGTAGACGATTGCATGCCCACGTACCTAAGACTGTGTGACACCTGAAAACCCTATAATAGTGAGGGGACATGACCACCGACTCCCTGCACTTAATACGGACGGAGTCAGGGTCACCTAGAATCAAGCCAGCAGAAGGTTTTTTTTTTTGTTTAAGCCTGATAGAGCCTTTACTGCAGAGAGTGAGATATTGCTAAAACACCCTTCACTTAACAAGGTCTTGGCCCACTGTATCTTAATCCTGTGCAAAGGCACCCTAACTACCATCAAGCAGGACTCCCAGCCTCAGGGTGTGACCGAAGGGAACAAAGGGTGCGCCCTCCTATCACTTGTTGTGCCTTTTCATAGGTAAATACATTCATATCCAATTCATTATTGTCAAGATGGATCTTCATTGCCTTTAAGAGCCATGCTCGAATATAGTTACAATTTTGTATGTCTTGAGTAGGCCAAATTAAGGTCACACAAAAGGTTTCTACTTCAGTGTTATCCTTCCCATGAATGTACCAGTCTGAGAAGATGCCTCCTTGTCTACTTTTAAATTTATGACGGGAGGTAAAGATGAGCTCTATGCAGCTGGTGATCATTACCTATACAATTAGATATTTATTAATGAAGCAAAATATATAATATGTATGTATTCATTTAATGAGCCTTAGTTAGTCCTTAGCATAAGACAATCAGTAGGACATATATATATTTGTTTATATTATATTGTTATATGTTACGAAGACAACATGTATCCAGTATATTGTATATATTTCTCATTAGAAGAGTGTCTGTGAAGATGTGTGTTTTGTAACAATTAATCACATCTTTGGTATGACAGAGGAGGTACTGATATCTCTGTGAGAAAACAAGGCCATTTCCGATCCATAAATTAGCAGTGTGAGAAACGTTTAAAGAGACGCCTAGAGGTCTGTCTCTAATTGCTACAAGTGTCAGAATTAATCCCTATGGCTTTGAATTAAAGCTTCTAAGGTCAAAATGTATATTCAGACTTACATAAGTTAACCCTTTATACTATGATGCAGATAGCTTATACAGTAGTGCCACCTAGGTATCAGTAGGTGACATTACAACAGTAGCAAAAGTGCATTCTGGGTAAGGTTATGATGTCACATTTTTTATCAATGGTCACGCCCATCCGACAATGACTGGAAAGTTCCAAACTAGGAAGGTGTGTCTAACTGATAAGTTTGTGATCATAAGCCATACACAGGAGAAGGAGAAAGGGAGAAAAGGAAGAGAGAGAGGAGAAGAGAAGTTGAGGTCTATTAAGATGAAAGCCATAATGAGATGCGCTATGATGGACCACCCAGCTTTCCTAGGAGCAGAAGTGAGATTCCTACTAGGACTTGGTAAGAGACACAGAAAATTATATTTCATTTTATTAAGACTAATTTGATAGTGTGGGTGAAATTATACCATCTAGATTGGCGAATAAATAAATGATTAAATGAATTGATCATCTCCATATTGAGATGTAGTTTTAGGATATTGTGAGGCTTCATTCTACCTGCAGAAGAATCTAGACTCATAATCTAGCAAAGCATTAAATAATTGCTTATATATATATATAGAGAGAGAGAGAGAGACGGAAGAAGTTGGACTGCACTCCAAGATGATAGTGAAAATAAGCGATTTATTCACCCATAAAAATGGAACAACTTGCGACGTTTCGGCTCACAAGAGCCTTCCTCAAGCAAGTTGTGCCATTTTTATGGGTGAATAAATCGCTTATTTTCACTATCATCTTGGAGTGCAGTCCAACTTCTTCCGTCTCTACAATACTTGGGATATTGCCACTATCCTGTACTGGACGTTGCACCCACACCTTGGCTGGTGCTCCTGCTGGATTTTCTCCTTTTTCTATATATATATATATATATTGATAGAACATTCTTCGACAAGCTAAGTGATGGATTCCCACAGAAAAGACTTGTTTCAAATCCTTTCCATTTAAGATCCTAGATCCCTGTTATTTGTCTTAATATTCTTACCAAAGTTATATACGTGAAAATAGTCCAGGATGGGCGGAAGGATATAATTGTCTCTTCTAAGTTATATCCTTGAATGGATTTGCCCATCTTGAAGTCATGTGATGTGTAGTTGATTAGAGGGGGGCAGAATGTATTTAGCATTCTATATTGATGTCTAGGATTAGACATGCCTATCTTGATATCATGAGGTTTTCTCTGAACAGAAGTAATGTATTAACTTATGTTCCTACTTTGATATCCTAACCTAATAATAGCTTGGTTATAATGTGACAAGTTATTTCCACTCACATGTATTGTTAAGCTTGTAATGCTTTATATTAACGCTATATATATTCATTTGCATGTATCATTGTGTTTATTTACTTATATATGTTTATAACCTTGTAACCAATAAATCTGCATATTTTTATACCTGTGTATTATTGTATAATGCAGAACTACATTTTATCATTAACGTCATCTCACGTCAAAAAGAACTTATTTATCTGAGGAAATAGTCGGACTCAGATGTGAATTGTATCAATTCGGTTGTCTACAATTCACCAGGTCATGATTTTAAGAATTTATGACAAATTTTATAAATTTTATTTTTTTATGGTTAATTATTTTTATGACCATAATTAATAATTCTTAATTGAATTATTACCCCCCGACACACTGCTGTGGCCCCAGGGAGCATCAGTGTGAGAACTGCCATTGTGAACAACAGTTGCAGCCAGAGTGACTACCACCAGTGATGGCCAGTTCGCATTGTTCGCCAGCGAACATATGCAGGCTGCCATCTTTTTTCACAAGTGGCACATTTATTTATACATATAGGTTAATCATGTCCCATCTTAGACGCCTCTTTGCAAGACTATAAAAAATTTAATTTTTTCAAATCTTTCCTCATAACTCAGACCCTCCATACCCCTTATCAGTTTAGTTGCTCTTTTTGGTACTTTTCCAGCTCCAGGGCATCCTTTCTATAAACTGATGCCCCAAACTGAACTGCATATTCCGGATGAGGCTGCACCAATGCTTTGTAAAGAGGTCCTTACTCGCATGTAGTAAGGATGCATGTAGATTTGGATTTGTGAACATACATTTAAAGTTACTATTTAATGTTCCACATTCAGGTTCCGGTTTTTATTGGTGGTTGGTAACATGTGGATCTCCCTGTCCACTGCCTTAATAATCCCCCATAATCGATTCTCCACCCTCCAATATATTCTGACCCCTCTGTCACCTATCTATCACTTCATTTTCTGTCTCACCCTCACATCTCTATGGAATTATCTCCCAGCACAGCAGACCCCCTTCCAATAAGGGGCATATTATACATAGAATACAGTTTGTACCCAAATAAAAAGTGGGCCCAGTGCTCTAAGAACCAAAACCCTTCTGCCCTACACCCAGACTTCAGCGATTCATTTAGCTCACTGAGGACCCGCTGTGGTTCCCGTGTTGCATATGGCAAAGGCAGTATTCCAGAGATTACCATCTTTCAGGTCCTTCCCTTAAGTTTGCAACCTACTTCTTCAAAATTATTCTTAAGGACCCTCTCTCAACTTCCATGTATTCTGTCATTGGTTTCACCATGAACCAAGACAGTTGAGTCATCACCAGTTCCTCCCAGTAACATATCCACCTGTTCCACCACATGCCGAACCCTGGTACGAAGGAGATGTCAAACCATTCAGTTATACTATCCGCCGTCCTGATAATAAAAGTCCTAACTGTACAGGCCCACCTGTACTTGCACCTCTCCCCCCCATCCTGGCTGTTAGAGCAGTATCCTCTAGGGTTGTCATTTCTGGGACCGACACCCTTGTATCATTACCCAACTTGGCAATTTTGCTTAGATGCACAGTAATAGGATCAGCCTCTCTTTTCTTGGATCCCTTTCTACTCCCCCTGTATACATTGACCCAGCTTCCTACCTGCTCCTCCTGACCCTTATCTCCAGCTGCCATTTCTACTCCACTGAATGCTTGCTCAATGAGCAGCATGCTCCTCTCCAGATTACCAATTTTCTCATTCTGAACTCTAATGTGAACTTTCAGATGGGCAGCATGCTCCCACCTGTCACAGCGGTATTCAGACCTCCTGCTCCAGTTCTGTATACCTTTAACATATGACAGTGTGCACCGAAGAAAGTCTCCAGTCCTGCTATCGATTACCCCAGATACAACAGAGAACAGGAATTGTTCTTAGGATTTTAAATCCTGCTTTGAACAATGTATTTGTAACGCCACTAGCAGCACACAGCAGCCCTTTCCTCCTGGGTACAACGTGCCTACTTACCTTCTCATGGCTCCTACAACATGACTATTGGCCACTGGTCACATGACACATTAATCACCATACTGGGGGCTGATCTTCAGGTTCTCCGTCACTTGGAAGGTCTGGAGGCCGTTCTCCAGGACCCTGGACTCTTCCTATGATGGATTCTCCTCCCCGATGTCTGACTTGTTACAGAATACAATAAAGAGGAGAGAAATCTAGAAAAGTTTACCTCTCCGCTCAGCAGGGAGATGATCTCCAAGGTGAGGTCTAATATTCTTCTGCTGATCTCCTTCCTGTCCATCCTTGGTGGCTCATTCAGGAGAAGGCTCGTATTGCTGGTTTTCTTCATGACACCTCCAAAAAAAAGGAAAAAAGGTTAATCAGTGAGTCCCATGTCCCCGATAACGAGGCCGAGAAAAAGTACAACTCATCCCGCAAAAATCAGACTAGGGTTGAGCGATATACCGGTATCCACGATATACAGCGATATTAAAACACGGCGATATGGCGATATCACCGTTTCCAAAAAAACGCGGTATTTAATGACGTCATAGGAATGGTCACATGTGTGCTGACCTACTTCTAAAATGTCCGATTCCACCTGCTTATGTTCCCCGGTCACTGGCCTCTGCCTCCTGCATTACTACTAGCACGCGGAGGGCTGGACATGGCTGCAGGGACGAGCAGGCTTTTTTTTTTTTCTTTCTTCACTTTATATAAACCTGTCATATACTGCCGCACAAGTCTGGTGCTCCGCAGCCGCGGCCTTTCACCTTGCTATGCTCCTCCTCCGCCTCTGGTCAGTGCAGTAGTTTGAGTGACATGTGACTAGAACTCAGTGGGACCTAACAAATAGACTTTTCTCTGACCCATGGGGCAGCCAACATGTAAAGCAGTAAGTGATATTGCTGCCATCTGCTGCAACTTTACCAAGACTTTGTATTAAAGAGGACCTTTCATGGGTCCAAAGAATATGAACTTAATAGCAGGCTGCATAGAGCGGCGCCCAGGGATCTAAGTGCACTTATTATTATTCCTGGGCGCCGGTAGGAGGAGGAGACGCCAGTGTCTCTCCTTCTCCCTGACAGCAGCGCTGTTTTATTTCTCCCTGGCTCTGAGCTCTGCGCTGTGATTGGACAGCGCTGCTGTCAGGGAGAAGGAGAGACACTGGCGTCTCCTCCTACTTGCACCGAATGTTGAGAAATTACCGGGGGCCACAGCGGACGTACGGAGCGGCGCCCAGGAATAATAGTAAGTGCACTTAGATCCCTAGCAAGCGTTGGCGCGGCGTCTCACGTGACGCGGAAGGGGCGTTACTTGCCGGTCAGCTGATCATGTATGCCGGAGGTCCTAGTCGGGCTGAAGCAATTCTTAGACAGGCCTGTCGTTCTTAGTTCTGTGATCTTTGCGTGCACATCAGTCAATTCTGCTCACTTGCAGGGACCATACGCGTTTCGGGGAACACCCCTTCTTCCGGCAAGTAACGCCCCTTCCGCGTCACGTGAGACGCCGCGCCGACGCTTGCGTCACCACGTGTGAAGCCGCGTACAGGGTGAGGAGCAGGGCAGCGGAGGACGCTGTGAATTGGGAGACCGGTAAGAGACGCTGACTATTGGGAGGCGGGTGAGCGGCACACCGAGAGTCAGGTAAGAGACATCCATTTTTAGGTCCGGACTTAACAGCACATCATACAGCCGCTAGGCAGATACACCGAGCACAGTGCAATAGAGCAGCACACCCTGCTGTATCTAAGGCTGCATGGACTGCATAGTAAGATTGGATTGGAGCATGACACATAGAGTTGTATGGATTGCATATACTGTCTAAACTGCACTACTGCTCTTTGAACAGAACAAAATAACAAATAGAAGTTGGTACCAACTATAATATTGAACAGTCTATTTGGAATGATATTGCCATATCCAAGTCTAAGGACTAGCTATACCACGAGGAGGAGACATATACAGTGGACAATTTTCCTTTCTTTCTTCCCTACAGAGGCAGATTTTAATAGTATAATGTGTGATTAATTGTTGTTTTTAATAGTTGATACATTCTGTCACCTGGGGAGTGTATTTTCTCTATATCTATTTTTATTTGTAGATCAATTGTTACCGTCATCTGTAGTGAAGATTCATTGATATTAAATGTAAATTTATCATATCTATTCTGTGTGTGATCCCATATGTAGAGAGTGCCCCTCTTAGGCCTCTTTCACACTTGCGTTGTCTGGATCCGGCGTGTACTCTATTTGCCAGAAGTGCCCGCCGGATCCGTAACACCGCAAGTGAACTAAAAGCATTTGAAGACGGATCCGTCTTCAAAATGCGTTCAGTGTTACTATGGCAGCCAGGACGCTATTAAAGTCCTGGTTGCCATAGTAGTAGTGGGGAGCAGTATACTTACAGTCCGTGCGGCTCCCGGGGCGCTCCAGAATGACGTCAGAGCGCCCCATGCGCATGGATGACGTGTCCAATGCGATCACATGATCCATGCGCGTGGGGCGCCCTGACGTCACTTCGAAGCGCCCCGGGAGCTGCACGGACGGTAAGTATACTGCTCCCCCGCTCCCCACTACACTTTACCATGGCAAACAGGACTTTAGCGTCCCGGCAGCCATGGTAACCATTCAGAAAAAGCTAAACGTTGGATCCGGCAATGCGCCGAAACGACGTTTAGCTTAAGGCCGGATCCGGATCAATGCCTTTCAATGGGCATTAATTCCGGATCCGGCCTTGCGGCAAGTGTTCCGGATTTTTGGCCGGAGCAAAAAGCGCAGCATGCTGCGGTATTTTCTCCGGCCAAAAAACGTTCCGGTCCGGAACTGAAGACATCCTGATGCATCCTGAACGGATTTCTCTCCATTCAGAATGCATTAGGATAAAACTGATCAAGATTCTTCCGGCATAGAGCCCCGACGACGGAACTCTATGCCGGAAGACAATAACGCAAGTGTGAAAGAGCCCTTAATTCTACTCATTCACACAGAGCAGATTCTCTCATCCAGCACAGAATGATGACAACCCCCACTATTCCCACTACTACTACTCCCCCCATCATACTAAGCTGAGGAGCGGAGAAGGATTCCTTGTGTGTAATGGAGGAGAATCTCCAGAGGTGACATGTCTGAGCTCTCCACCACACTGTCTCCTCACAGCTCATCTTACCTGCAGGCTGGAGGAATGGCTGATACCAGAGAGAACAAGAGCCCTGACTACCGACCACGACCTGCCCAGTATCTGCTGCACTGCCAGAGCTGAAGGACCTGGGGTGACGTCACCGTCATGTGATCAGTGCAGGGGGCGGGGCTCAGCATTGGAGTGGAGGAAAGGTGGGGAAGGACCTGTGATGATGTCAGTGTCATGTGATCAGTGCAAGGGGCGGTGCTCAGCAGTGGAGAGGAGGAGAGGTGGGGAAGGACCTGTGATGATGTCAGTGTCATGTGATCAGTGCAGGGGGCGGGGCTCAGCAGTGGAGAGGAGGAGAGGTGGGGGAAGGACCTGTGATAATGTCCCCATCATGTGATCAGTGCAAGGGGCGGTGCTCAGCAGTGGAGAGGATGAGAGGTGGGGAAGGACCTGTGATGATGTCACCATCATGTGATCATTGCAGGGGGCGGAGCTAAGCAGTGGAGAGGAGGAGAGGTGGGGAAGGACCTGTGATGATGTCACCATCATGTGATCAGTGCAAGGGGCGGTGCTCAGCAGTGGAGAGGAGGAGAGGTGAGGAAAGGGTTATGATGATGGTCATGTGACATGAGGGGCGGAGGAGCGGGAAGGACGGATCTCTATAATACAGCCGTGCAGCACAGTTTGCAGGAATCTATGCTCTGCAGATGGTATTTGTTGGAGGGAAGGGTCAGCCTCCTCCCGCCAGCTGTCAGGTATATGGGGCGGCCTCTGCCTTCAGCGAGATCTCCCAGAGAGGTGTGATGGCGGATCCCTTCTCCCCGTCAGCCTGAGATCTGGGAGTTTTCAGTAGCTTTGATAGCTGAGATCAGAAAGAACTGCAATAAACTGTTGGCTCGGGGAGCAGTGTAAGAATTGTGTGTTTGTTTTACAGAAATAAAGTTTTCTTGATCTGACGCTGAAAAGAAAGTAATTTAATGGGAATGTTCCGGTGTCTCTGGTAGACGGCTATCCTCTACTTGTAACACTCAGGCCTTACTATTCCCTGCTACAGGAAACCTACATGGGTTGGACATCAGGAGGGCGGCTGGAGCGAGGAGGCTGTCCCTTCCCTAGAGAAAATACCATCTGCAGATCATTGATTAAACTGCTTTATTCTTCGGGAGGAGGCCACCTGGCACCAGCTGTTGGGTGGAGTATCACACACCTGTTGGTAGAGGCCTCCAGCAGAGGAACTTTGTAGTCTGGATGTTTGTGGCCATTTTCCCCGGTTTTCTCTATGCAAAGTCATCAACTCTTTACTTTATTGCACTTTAAAGGGTTAACTTGCATTGTTTAACACTGTGTAACTGCATTTTATATGGTTGTTGTGATATATATCCTCTTCATTTAATGAATACTGAGAGACTTTTTAGACTTTCTAGCTAATAATTTTCCAGTTACCATAAGGGTTAAAGAAGAGCATGTTGTTCTGCAAGCGGGTGTGGCCCCACTGCACCTCTGACTGGATATACTCTGGAAGGGCGTGACTAAGCAACTACCTGGTCTTCACTAGAGCCTCAGATGGTGAGGATAAGATTGGGCCGTTAGGGTAGTAGCCATATGTCACTCCAGAACATTCCCCCAGTCAGTGGCAGCTGACCAGGGGGTCAGAGATACCGGTGCAAGCACCGAGGGGATGTACGTGGTCAGAAAGTCCAGGGTCAGGGCAGGCAGCGATCAAGCAAGGTCTGTAAATGAAGTCCAAGGTCAGAGGCAGGCGGCAAATAAGCAAAATCTGATAGTTCCAAAAGCAGGGTCTGGTACACAGCAAAGCAGAACTTAAAACCCACCTTCATACTAGGAACTAGACAAGCTAGTGCTCAGGCATCGTCCTGCTGTAGAAGGCGCCTTTAAATACTTCCTGCAATCCAGCCATAGGCTGGTGAGACAGAGGGCGTGTGGAGACACCCACCCATACAAGCCCTAACAACACTACAGGTCTCCAGTAGGAAGTAAACTCAGGCATGGAGGACAGATACAACAGTTAGGTCCCTTTCACACGGGCGAGTATTCCGCGCGGATGCGATGCGTGAGGTGAACGCATTGCACCCGCACGGAATCCTGACCCATTCATTTCTATGGGGCTGTTCACATGAGCGGTGATTTTCACGCATCACTTGTGCGTTGCGTGAAAATCGCAGCATGCTCCTCTTTGTGCGTTTTTCATGTAGCGCAGGCCCCATAGAAGTGAATGGGGTTGCGTGAAAATCGCAAGCATCCGCAAGCAAGTGCGGATGCGGTGCGATTTTCACGCACGGTTGCTAGGAGACGATCGGGATAGAGACCCGATCGATATTATTTCCCCTTATAACATTGTTATAAGGGAAAATAATAGCATTCTGAATACAGAATGCATAGTAAAATAGCGCTGGAGGGGTTAAAAAAATAAAATAAAAATTAAACTCACCTCAATCCACTTGATCGCGCGGCCGGCTTCTCTTCTGTCTTCTTTTTTGCTGTGTGCAGGAACAGGACCTGTGGTGACGTCACTCCGGTCATCACATGGTCCGTCACATGATCTTTTACCATGGTGATGAATCATGTGATGACCGGAGTGACGTCACCACAGGTCCTGTTCCTGCACACAACAAAAAAGAAGACAGAAGAGAAGCCGGGCTGCGCGATCAAGTGGATTGAGGCGAGTTTAATTTTTATTTTATTTTTTTAACCCCTCCAGCGCTAGTTTACTATGCATTCTGTATTCAGAATGCTATTATTTTCCCTTATAACCATGTTATAAGGGAAAGTAATACAATCTACCCAGCACCTAACCCAAACCCGAACTTCTATGAAGAAGTTCGAGTTTGGGTACCAAACATGCCGATTTTTCTCACGCGCGTGCAAAACGCATTACAATGTTTTGCACTCGCTCGGAAAAATCGCACATGTTCCCGCAACGCACCCGCACCTTTTCCTGCAACGCCTGTGTGAAAGAGGCCTAAAGCTGCCAGCACTTGTCAACATGGCAGCAGGAGGGAAAGAGGGAGCCCGTGCCTGCGGGTAGGGGCAGCAGCGCCGGCACGGACCGCTGGGCTAACAGTAACCCCTTCCCCCTTACACCCCCTCTCCTGAGGCCTGGCCCTAGACAAAAAAAATTTTAGAAGAAGAGGGGCATTGATGTTCACTCTATTTTCTGGGAAGCCATGGTGACGGAAAATGCGCTCTATAAATTTCTTGGCCAGTTGGGGAGCAGAAGGGAGTCCAGGCAGAGAAACGAAATGCTCCATTTTAGAGAAGCGGTCTACCACTACCCAAATCACAGAACAACCAGAGGAAGTGGGTAGATCCCTAATAAAGTCCATGGCTATTTGTTGCCAGGGAACCTCAGGAAAAAGAAGCAGAAGGCCAGCTGGATGTTGTTTGGAAGTCTTATTATGTGCACAGGACGGACAAGCAGCGACAAATTCTTGGATGTCTTGTCGCATGGACGGCCACCAGTACCGCTGCGCAATGAACCTGAAGGTCTTTCGCTGACCGGCATGACCCACCACTTTAGATAAATGACCCCATAGTAAGACCTGCTTTCTGAGACTCTGCAACAAAGGTCTTTCCAGAAGGAATTTCGGATAGCTTGACAGGACAGGCCGAGATTTTAGCAGGATCGATTAAATATAGGGGCTCCTCCTCCTGGTCGGTAGAATCAAAGGATGTATAGGTAGATTTGGGAGACGGGAGCAAGCATACCCAGCAGTTGGATTTATAAAAATGTTCTTTAACTATGCTTTTATTCCAGATGTGGTTATAGGGGATTTTATTGCGCACATAAGTGTTCTGTCCAGCAGGAGATCCCCTGATTTAGCTGCGATATACTGATACCACTTGGCATACTCACTCAATGTGTATGGCACTAACGGCGCTACAATATACGATACATTTGATCCACCTGTTGGGTATGGCTATATGTTTTGTTCTCCGCCCCTTGATCATGCTTTTATTGGTGTTTTTAATTGGGTTACATACTTTGTTATTAAGCACATATGCACTTTATTATCTATACATTCATGAATTTTGTATACTATGTAGCATTGCTATTTTTTATTATATTGTTGTATCACCTTATGTATATGATATGATATCGATCACAGTTTTTTATCAGTATATAATATTTTTATTTATATATTGAACAATTATGTCATTAATTGCACATGGCTTTTTTGCATAATGTTCACTGATTTGATTAATTGTTTGACCTACATATATTTCACTTTGCACTTGTGTTCAATGCTTGAGAAAGGCTCTATTGTTGAGCTGAAACGTTGCTTCTTTTTTGCCACATGGGTGAATAAATTTTGTCCAGCCAGAACTTGAATTCCAAGATCCAGAACAGCGTACCTTACCATACGTCTATCAACATTCCAAGTCAGACAACGACCCAGATCCACAGCTTAATACAAAGCGGTTTGTTGACATGCCAAGCCAACATGCTTATTCTGATCATCAGAAAGTCGACTATCAGTCTCCTTGCAGCAAACTAGAGAATACACATCAGAGTGAAACCGGCTACAACTACTTCTCTCCAGAACAGAGAATCAGGAATCTGCCCCTGCTAAGAGAGATGCCCTTCACTTCAGAACGGTATTACACAGACCAGATAAAACCAGAGACTTCCAACAGGTATGGCCGTGCACCAGACATTGACTCTGACAACACAATGCCAGCCGGTTCCAGCGCCAATCAAGCCACAATGGACTTTGCCAGGTTCCTTGTTCGACGTGAACTGGTCACCAAGAACTTGTAAAGTTCAGCGACTGCGCTGAGAACTATAGAGCTTGGTGAGCTTTCTTCCAAAATGCCAGAGACATAGGTCTGTCATGTAGTGAGGAATTGGATCTCCTGGTAAAATGGCTGGGAAGTGAGTCCGCCGAACACGCTAAAAGGATTAGAGACATCAATGTAAATTATCCAGACGTCAGTCTGAAAAGGGTCTGGGATAGACTTGATGAGGTTTATGGCGCAGCAGAGGTCATAGAAAGCGCCTAATTTAAGAGAATCAAGGACTTTTCAAAAATAGCGAACAAAGGCTATTCAAAGCTTAGGGAGTTAAGTGACTTATTAATGGAGCTGAATGTAGCAAAGGCAGAAGGAGATCTGGCGGGATTTCCATTCCTTGACACTGCAAGAGGTGTGAATCCCATAGTTCAGAAGCTCCCATACAACCTGCAAGAGAAGTGGGTCATTTATGGTTCTCGGTATAAACAGACTTACAATGTACCATTTCCTCCATTTAAAGTGTTTGTAGATTTTGTCTCTGAACAAGCAAAAATCAGAAATGATCCTAGCTTTCATTTCATGATGTCATGTGCCACCACCTCAGTCAGTAAACCTCGTAGGGCCACTGTGGAGGTCCACAAAATAAAGGTTTCTTCCATAGGTTCAGTCCATAAAGAGTTCAGCTCCTATCAAGGAGGAGACAAACCCAAGGACCCGAGCAGACAGTGTCCCTTACACAGGAAGCCTCATTCCCTACTTAAGTACAGAACCTTTAGGGGAAAGTCATTGGAAGACCGCAAGACCTTCCTCAAGGGGAACAACATCTGTTTTAAATGCTGCTCTTCAATTTCACACTTCACCAGGGACTGTGAGGTTAGTACAAAGTGTGCCAAATGTGACAGCACAGATCATAACACAGCTCTACACCCTGGGCCACCATCATGGGCTTCATCCAAAACCCAAGAGCATAGCGGGGAGCTTTGGCAGTTACTTCTAAATGTACAGAGGTTTGCAGAGACCTCAAAGGAGGCAGATCCTGCTCTAAAATCTCCCTAGTGAGGGTTTACCCAGCAGGCGACCGAGGCAAAGCCATCAAAGTGTATGCAATTCTAGACGATCAAAGTAATAACTTGTTAAGTTGTTAGCGAAGTCTGCCTTCTTTGATAGCTTCGACATCAGAGGACCTGGTGCCCCCCTACTCTCTAAAAACTTGTGCTGGTACTGTGGAAACAGCCGGAAGGAGGGCAAGCGGCTACATAGTTGAGTCCAGCGATGGTTAAGTGCGTCTGCCTTTACCAACTATACTGGAATGTAACCAGATTCCTGACAACAGGTCGGAGATACCCACGCCAGAAGTAGCAGTGCATCAGCCTCACCTGAAGTGTATAATACACCTGATCCCGAACCTTAATCCTGAGGCTCAGATAGTCTTACTCCTCCGGAGAGATATCCTACAGGTCCATAAGGTTAGACAGCAGATCAATGGACCTCACAACGCTCCATATGCCCAGATACTTGACCTAGGATGGGTCATTGTAGGAGAGGTCTGTTTGGGAGGTGTACGCAAGCCAACAACAGTCAACAGCATGCTTACCAGTACACTTGAGAATGGAAGCCCATCTCTTCTCCAACCATACGAAAATCACTTCTTCATCAAGGAACTGCCTCAAACCACTTTATCACCAGGTACCTTTGCAGGTCCCACCTATGATGACTTAATATGGGTTGGCAATCAAGACCACCTGGGATCCACAGTCTTCCGTAGCTTCTAACAGCCAGAAATTGATGGAAGCCTTTCCTTCTCAGGACCATTCAGATGACTTAAAAGATTTAGGCCTAGGCTGTGACTCACCTCCGATGAAACAGAGCCTTGTCTTACTCTGGAACATAAAAGCTGATACCTTCACCTTCCAGGTTAACAGAGAAGAAAAACCCTTTACTCGCAGAGGAGTACTGTCGGCCATAAGCAGTTTATCTGACCCACTGGGATTTGCAGCTCCTATTATAATCAAAGGGAAAGCTATGTTAAGAGACTTCACCAGAGAAGCGTCAAATTGGGACACTCCCCTTGCCATGAAGGAAAGAGCCACGTGGATAACCTGGAAAAATTCCCTTACAGCTTTATCTGATCTTCACATAGCTCGTCCATATGTTTCCGTACCAACTAACAAGGTTGAGACACAAAAACTTTGTGTTTTCTGCGATGCTTCAATCAAAGCAATTGCGGCTGTAGCTTACTTGAAGACGTTAGATACCAGTGGACAATGCCATGTAGGGTTCGTCATGAGCAGAGCGAAACTAACAGCACTCCATGAACACACAGTACCATGTCTGGAACTATGTGTCATGGTGTTACCGGTGGAGTTAGCCAAACTAATCGCTACAGAAATGGACCTGGAGATTAAAGACTGAGTTCTATACCGATAGCAAGATAGTACTAGGATATATCTGTAATGAAGCTAGACGCTTCTATGTCTACGTCAACAACAGAGGGCTAAGGATCAGAAGATCTACCTCTCCTGAACAATGGAAATATGTACCTACGCATCTCAACCCTGCGGACCAAGCAACTAGATCCGTCGCTGCTGACCGTCTCAAGGATACAATTTAGTTTCCAGGCCCAACCTTTTTGTATAGGCCAACGCCCAACACAGCAGAAATTGCCATGTTCGAACTAGTAGACCCACATGCTGATGTTGAGATACGTCCTCATGTATCTGTTACATACGGAGACTCTGGACCACCACCTGAAATGCCATAGATTCAGTAGGTTCTCTACTTGGAGATCTCGTGTCCGTGCCACCACTTGCCTGACTCACATTGCTCGGACGTACAAAGCAACCTCATCGGCAGATAAAAGTATCTGTAGAGGTTGGCATCATTGTAAAAATGTTTACACAGCTCTCAATCTAGAGCGGTCAAAAAATTTTATTAGCCAAGCTGTACAGCATGAAACCTATGCAACGGAAATCGACTGTGTAGTCAGCCAAAGACCCATGCCCAAAGGTAGTGTTTTAAGGAAACTTGACCCAGTGATCAATGAAGATGGGCTCTTAAGAGTAGGTGGACGCCTTATGGAAGCCAATGTAGGTCTGGCAGAGAAACATCCTATGATAGTTCCTGGACAGCATCATATTGCTACTGCAACATTACCATGACAAAGCACCAAGGTCGTCTTTTCACTGAAGGAGCTCTAAGAGCAGCTGGACTGTGGATAGTTGGAGCTAAAAGATGTGTATGCTGATTCATATTTAAATGTATTACCTGTCGGAAACTTCGTGGTATGTCACAGACACCGAAGATGTCAAGCCTCCTGTATGACTAAGTACGGATCCACCTTTCACCAATATTGGCCTAGACGTGTTTGGTCCTTGGTCTGTGGTCATCCAGCAAACCAGGGGGGGGCCGCGTGCATGGGAAACATTGGGCAATTATGTTCACTTGTTTGTCCATCAGAGCTGTCCATATTGAAGTAATTGAATCTATGGATACTTTCTGTTTCATTAATACTTTCCAACGTTTCATTGCCATTAGAAGACCTGTCAAACACATTCGTTCTGACCGAGGCACAAACTTCGTCGGAGAAGCGAGAGAACTACAACTCTCTTTTAACTTGGACGTTAACAATATAGAAAGATACCTCAGTGAACGAGGATGCACATGGACCTTTAACCCACGACACTCTTCACAAATGGGAGGTGCTTGGGAGAGGATAATAGGCATCACACAAAGAATCCTCGACTCAATCTTCTTACAAGAAGGATCTTTAAAGTTGACTCATGAAAGCTTGACTACCTTCATGGCGGAAGTATCGGCAATCATAAATGCCAAACTGCTAACTCCGATTTCTAGCGATCCTGATGACCCAACAGTTCACACCCCCGCCACACTGCTTACACAAAAGACTGAACAAATTTGTGCTCAACCTGGAGAATTTAATCCCAAAGATCTTTAAAGGAATCGATGGAGACAAGTACAGAGTCTCTCAAACTCGTTCTGGGACAAGTGGAAAAAGCAATAAATTCCCACTCTGCAACCGAGGAGAAAGTGGCAAACCAGCAAGCCTAACCTCCAGGCAGGCGATGTAGTACTAATGAAAGACTGTCACGAAGAAACGAGTGGCCGTTAGGTCTTGTTACTAAGACATTCCCAAGTAAAGACGGAATTATGCGCAAGGTAAAATTTAAAATATGGAGACAGGGAGAGACCAAATTGTTCCTCAGACCAGTAGGGGAACTCGTTCTACTATTTGCACCCAACGAATACAATAGTGATGTCGGCTGACGTCAAGCGGGGGGTGTTCTGTTCTCAGATGCAAATCCAGTTGTGTCTGTGTGTTTATCAGTTTTGACATAAAAATTTACCTGTGTTGTATTTCATCTGCATTATATTGTATGGTAACAGCACCATCTACTGGTGAGTTTAGTGTATTTCATCTAGCCTGTTTTCCTATGCATTATGGGAGTCCCAGGGCATTGTGGGTAGTTCCTGGTTCTTTGTAGTCTTGTGCTTGTATTAGAAGCAGTAGCCATCTTATGTCTGTGTGAGAAGCCACTCTCTCACTGGTTCTTCTGCTCCATGATTTTTTTATACAGCCGGTTTCAAACATAGTTGGTAAGGACACTATCTATGTGACATTTACTGTAGTTTATTATATGTTTCTTGAATTTGATAGCTCATTATTATTGTATTACCTCATGCAGATATTCTTTATTCATGCCATGTACTATGGATATTTATGTTCTAAAATCCTACTGTTTTATTCTGTAGTTTCACCTTTCCTGTCACAGTCTACTAGCAATAAAGAGAAGTTTAAAGCTGTTCTTTTCTCAAGAACACAGGGGGTTTAACTACATGTCAGATTACACACGTGCTAACGTGTATGAGGACAGTATAGACAGTATATATATATATATACACACACACACACACATATACTATATATATATATATACATATATATATACACACACACACACTACAGAGGACAGTATACGGTCTATATATATATATATATATATATATATATATATATAGCAAGTGTTCAGTAGCTGTGAACAGCACAGCACTACTCTAATGGCAGGTGCCAGCGGCTAAAGAAGCAATCCAGGCTTCAAAAACTAATAAATCCAGGAAATCCACGGCACTTCCTTCAGTAAAAACGTAAGTGTTTATTCACCAGAAATACGTTTCGGTTCGCACACTGGAACCTTTTTCAAGCAGTGATGTCACATCACTGCTTGAAAAAGGTTCCAGTGTGCGAACCGAAACGTATTTCTGGTGAATAAACACTTACGTTTTTACTGAAGGAAGTGCCGTGGATTTCCTGGATTTATATATACACTGCTCAAAAAAATAAAGGGAACACAAAAATAACACATCCTAGATCTGAATTAATTAAATATTCTTCTGAAATACTTTGTTCTTTACATAGTTCAATGTGCTGACAACAAAATCACACAAAAATAAAAAAATGGAAATCAAATTTTTCAACCCATGGAGGTCTGGATTTGGAGTCACACTCAAAATTAAAGTGGAAAAACACACTACAGGCTGATCCAACTTTGATGTAATGTCCTTAAAACAAGTCAAAATGAGGCTCAGTAGTGTGTGTGGCCTCCACGTGGCTGTATGACCTCCCTACAATGCCTGTGCATGCTCCTGATGAGGTGGCAGACGGTCTCCTGAGGGATCTCCTCCCAGACCTGGACTAAAGCATCTGCCAACTCCTGGACAGTCTGTGGTGCAATGTGACGTTGGTGGATAGAGCGAGACATGATGTCCCAGATGTGCTCAATTGGATTCAGGCCTGGGGAACGGGCGGACCAGTCCATAGCATCAATGCCTTCATCTTGCAGGAACTGCTGACACACTCCAGCCACATGAGGTCTAGCATTGTCTTGCATTAGGAGGAACCGAGGGCCAACCGCACCAGCATATGGTCTTACAAGGGGTCTGAGGATCTCATCTCGGTACCTAATGGCAATCAGGCTACCTCTGGCGAGCACATGGAGGGCTGTGCGGCCCTCCAAAGAAATGCCACCCCACACCATTACTGACCCCATGCCAAACCGGTCATGCTGGAGGATGTTGCAGGCAGCAGAACGTTCTCCACGACGTCTCCAGACTCTGTCACGTCTGTCACATGTGCTCAGTGTGAACCTGCTTTCATCTGTGAAGAGCACAGGGCGCCAGTGGCGAATTTGCCAATCTTGGTGTTCTCTGGCAAATGCCAAACGTCCTGCACGGTGTTGGGCTGTAAGCACAACCCCCACCTGTGGACGTCGGGCCCTCATGGAGTCTGTTTCTGACCGTTTGAGCAGACACATGCACATTTGTGGCCTGCTGGAGGTCATTTTGCAGGGCTCTGGCAGTGCTCCTCCTGTTCCTCCTTGCACAAAGGCGGAGGTAGCGGTCCTGCTGCTGGGTTGTTGCCCTCCTACGGCCTCCTCCACGTCTCCTGATGTACTGGCCTGTCTCCTGGTAGCGCCTCCATGCCCTGGACACTACGCTGACAGACACAGCAAACCTTCTTACCACAGCTCGCATTGATGTGCCATCCTGGATAAGCTGCACTACCTGAGCCACTTGTGTGGGTTGTAGACTCCGTCTCATGCTACCACTAGAGTGAAAGCACCGCCAGCATTCAAAAGTGACCAAAACATCAGCCAGGAAACATAGGAACTGAGAAGTGGTCTGTGGTTACCACCTGCAGAACCACTCCTTTATTGGGGGTGTCTTGCTAATTGCCTATAATTTCCACCTGTTGTCTATACCATCTGCACAACAGAATGTGAAATTGATTGTCACTCAGTGTTGCTTCCTAAGTGGACAGTTTGATTTCACAGAAGTGTAATTGACTTGGCGTTACATTGTGTTGTTTAAGTGTTCCCTTTATTTTTTTGAGCAGTGTATATATATATATATATACACACTACAGAGGACAATATACTGTATATATACTACAGGGGCCAATTTACTCGATATATATACTACAGAGGACAGTATAATATATATATATATATATATATATATATATAGAAAAATCCAAGGCAGCACACGAATAACGGTGAAAAAAAGTGGTGTTTATTCCCACATGTGCAGACAGCAACGTTTCAGCTCTCTCAATGGAGCCTTTGTCAAGCCATAACAATCAGTGCAAACTCAAATGTTTAAATAGCATACATGATTATTGTGTAAATTACATGATTGTACAGAAAATTACATAATTATACAGGAATAGTCCATAAAAAATTCATCCTGGTTTCTCAAATAGGTGTCACATACTTGTAGTGCATCGACTGCAAAATTCATATTCATTATTAAAATTGAACAGTGTCCCCAACTCACTAAATTGTGGTGTGAATACATAATTCATAATAATTACATTCAGGTGCCTGTGATTATGTGATATTTAAAAACATATAAGGAAACTCACATACTGGAGGAGAGCAGGAATCACACGGCGTCCGGAAATCGCAAACGCGCATGAGCGGAACTTCATCAGTCCCGCGAGACCGTCAATATTGCACAGAATTCAGAGGCCCACAACCAAGATGGCCGCACCTGAGCCGAAGCGATCTGCGCATGTCCATTCCCGACCCAGGGCGGAATCAGCATAGCCGGCGTAGCAGTCATGTGTCCTGTCATAAGGTGTAAACAATCCACCACGTCATGGACTATCCAGCGATCATACGCTGCAAATACTATATTAGGTCATCTCAAAACAGGGGTCCAGCGGTGTATTCCAAAGCAGTGGCATCCACCACCTATATATAATACCGCCTCATCCCAATATTCAACAAGGCATTATACTAACGTCCAAGTGGTTCATACAAACAGATGACAGTCTCTCAGGCCCGCGGTCTGCAACCGAACCTCGATCGGAGACCCCGGGCTTGTGCGGCAGCTGCAGGCATGGATGCCACCAGTCAGGGGCCCCAAGCCACAGCTGTCCCAGAGAGAGATGCATCAGAACAATCATTCACTACACATATCTCATGTCACCGTCCCTGATCCGTATACCTGTCAGTCGGGAAAGGCCACGCCCAAGATCGTCATCAGACCACGCCCCCTCCCTGGTCCCGGGTCTCAGAAATCTGATCATATAAAATATAACATTGTACAAATATATAAACATAATCACTATACAGTAGCCGATCGATCCTGCCTTCATCCAGTATTTCCAGAGATAATCCAATTGTGAAGCTTAGTTTCATATTGATCTAAAAAGTAATAAAGAAACAATGTTATTGTTCACTATTATTAAATGCTTGCACTTAAATACAGCCTTACTCCCGAGGTAAGTAGAATTTCCCAGAACCCCAATACATATAGACCACAAGACAAAACCAAAAGAAAAAAGAAAAAAGGGGGGGGGGGGGGGGAGACAGGACTACACGTCTGAAGAGAAGGGAGCTCTATTGGATTTTTGAGCTGCAGACTCTCAAACCAATGGGGCTCAATGTGGATTTTAGGGTGATTTGATTCTTTTAGTATTGTTTCATTTCCCTATCCTTTTATGTATCGCATGTCATGAATGTGGGTGACCCTTTTCCCCTTCCCCTTCCCCTTCCCCCCTCCCCCCCCCCCCTTTTTTCTTTTTTCTTTTTTCTTTTGGTTTTGTCTTGTGGTCTATATGTATTGGGGTTCTGGGAAATTCTACTTACCTCGGGAGTAAGGCTGTATTTAAGTGCAAGCATTTAATAATAGTGAACAATAACATTGTTTCTTTATTACTTTTTAGATCAATATGAAACTAAGCTTCACAATTGGATTATCTCTGGAAATACTGGATGAAGGCAGGATCGATCGGCTACTGTATAGTGATTATGTTTATATATTTGTACAATGTTATATTTTATATGATCAGATTTCTGAGACCCGGGACCAGGGAGGGGGCGTGGTCTGATGACGATCTTGGGCGTGGCCTTTCCCGACTGACAGGTATACGGATCAGGGACGGTGACATGAGATACGTGTAGTGAATGATTGTTCTGATGCATCTCTCTCTGGGACAGCTGTGGCTTGGGGCCCCTGACTGGTGGCATCCATGCCTGCAGCTGCCGCACAAGCCCGGGGTCTCCGATCGAGGTTCGGTTGCAGACCGCGGGCACGAGAGATTGTCATCTGTTTGTATGAACCACTTGGACGTTAGTATAATGCCTTGTTGAATATTGGGATGAGGCGGTATTATATATAGGTGGTGGATGCCACTGCTTTGGAATACACCGCTGGACCCCTGTTTTGAGATGACCTAATATAGTATTTGCAGCGTATGATCGCTGGATAGTCCATGACGTGGTGGATTGTTTACACCTTATGACAGGACACATGACTGCTACGCCGGCTATGCTGATTCCGCCCTGGGTCGGGAATGGACATGCGCAGATCGCTTCGGCTCAGGTGCGGCCATCTTGGTTGTGGGCCTCTGAATTCTGTGCAATATTGACGGTCTCGCGGGACTGATGAAGTTCCGCTCATGCGCGTTTGCGATTTCCGGACGCCGTGTGATTCCTGCTCTCCTCCAGTATGTGAGTTTCCTTATATGTTTTTAAATATCACATAATCACAGGCACCTGAATGTAATTATTATGAATTATGTATTCACACCACAATTTAGTGAGTTGGGGACACTGTTCAATTTTAATTTTAATAATGAATATGAATTTTGCAGTCGATGCACTACAAGTATGTGACACCTATTTGAGAAACCAGGATGAATTTTTTATGGACTATTCCTGTATAATTATGTAATTTTCTGTACAATCATGTAATTTACACAATAATCATGTATGCTATTTAAACATTTGAGTTTGCACTGATTGTTATGGCTTGACAAAGGCTCCATTGAGAGAGCTGAAACGTTGCTGTCTGCACATGTGGGAATAAACACCACTTTTTTTCACCGTTATTCGTGTGCTGCCTTGGATTTTTCTATATATATATCTTATTGGATCAAGTCCGTGATCTACCCAAGGGATTGCACCTCTGCAAAGTGTGTGCTGCTCATCTTTTTTTCTTTTTTTTCTTTTTTCTATATATATATATATATATATATATATATATACACACACACACACTACAGAGGACAATATACTATATATACACACTACAGAGGACAGTATACTGTATATATACACTACAGAGGATAGTATACTGTATATATATATATATATATATATAATACCGAGGACAATATACAGTATATATACTACAGAGGACAGTATACTGTATACAGTTGGAAGAAAAAGTATCTGAACCTTTTGGAATGATATGGATTTCTGCACAAATTGGTCATAAAATGTGATCCGATCTTCATCTAAGTCACAACAATAGACAATCACAGTCTGCTTAAACTAATAACGCACAAAGAATTAAATGTTGCCATGGTCAGGACTCATCTTGACCGTTCCTCTTTACATAACTGTTTCAGTTCAGCAATATTCTTGGGATGTCTAGTGTGAATTGCTTTCTTGAGGTCATGCCACAGCATCTCAATCAGGTTAAGGTCAGGACTCTGACTGGGCCACTCCAGAAGCTGTATTTTCTTCTGTTTAAGACATTCTGTTGTTGATTTACTTCTATGCTTTGGGTCGTTGTCCTGTTGCAACTCCCTTCTTCTGTTGAGCTTCAGCTGGTGGACAGATGGCCTTAAGTTCTCCTGCAAAATGTCTTGATAAACTTGGGAATTCATTTTTCCTTCGATGATAGCAATCCATCCAGACCCTGACGCAGCAAAGCAGCCCCAAACCACGAGGCCCCCACCACCATACTTCACAGTTGGTATGAGGTTTTGATGTTGGTGTGCTGTGCCTCTTTTTCTCCACACATAGTGTTGTGTGTTTCTTCCAAACAACTCAACTTTGGTTTCATCTGTCCGCAGAATATTTTGCCAGTACTGCTGTGGAACATCCAGGTGCTCTTGTGCAAACTATAAACGTGCAGCAATGTTTTTTTTGGACAGCAGTGGCATCCTCTGTGGTATCCTCCCATGAAATCCATTCTTGTTTAGAGTTTTTTACGTATCGTAGATTCGCTAACAAGGATGTTAGCATATGCCAGAGACTTTTGTTAGTCTTTTGCTGACACTCTAGGATTCTTCGTCACCTCATTGAGCAGTCTGCGCTGTGCTGTTGCAGTCATCTTTACAGGACGGCCACTCATAGGGACAGTAGCAGCAGTGCTGAACTTTCTCCATTTATAGACAATTTGTCTTACCGTGGACTGATGAACAGCAAGACTTTTGGAGATACTTTTATAACCCTTTCCAGCTATATGCAAGTCAACAATTCTTAATCGTAGGTCTTTTAATCAGCTCTTTTGTGCGAGGCATCATTCACATCAGGCAATGCTTCTTGTGAAAAGAAAACTCAGAACTGGTGTGTGTTTTTTTATAGGGCAGCTGTAACCAACACCTCCAATCTCATCTCATTGATTGGACTCCAGTTGGCTGACAGCTCACTCCAGTTAGCTCTTGGAGATGTCATTAGTCTAGGGGTTCACATATTTTTTCCACCTGCACTGTGAATGTTTAAATAGTGTGTTAAATAAAAGCAGACTGTGATTGTCTATTGTTGTGACTTAGATGAAGATCAGATCACATTTTATGACCAATTTGTGTAGAAATCCATATCATTCCAAAGGGTTAACATACTTTTTCATGCAACTGTATATACTACAGAAGACAGTATACTGTATATATACTACAGAGGACAGTATACTTGCTACAGATTGATCTGGCTATGTTGGAGGTTTGGGCAGAGAAGTGGCAGATGAGGTTTAACATTTACAAATGTTAGGTTATGCACATGGGAAGGAATAATGCAAGTCACCCGTACATACTAAATGGTAAAACACTGGGTAACACTGACATGGAAAAGGACTTAGGAATTTTAGTAGACAGCACACAAAGCTGTAGAAACAAATGTCAGGCATCTGCTGCTAAGGCCAATGAGATAATGAGTTGCATCAAAAGAGGCATAGATGGCCGTGATAAGAACATAGTCCTACCACTTTACAAATCACTAGTCAGACCACACATGGAGGACTGTGTACAGTTCTGGGCTCCTGTGAACAAGGCAAACATAGCAAAGCTAGAGAGGGTTCAGAGGAGGGCAACTAAAGTAATATCTGGAATGGGTGGACTACAGGACCCAGAAATACTATCAAAATTAGGATTGTTTAAAGAGGCTCTGACAGCATGATCAATGCTATTAAACCAGATACTGCCTGGTGGGGCTCATAATGCTGATTAAAACTATACCTTTCTTTTGTCTGTTTGTCTAAATAGCTGCAGAGATATCTGTTCATATGCAATCAGTAGGTTTGAGCACCAGGGGACAGGATTTAACTTGGAGCACTGCTTCGTAACAACCCCTGTGCTATGCAGACTCTACCCTCCCCTTGATTGACAGAACTAGACATCAGTATGCTAAGGGCAGAGCCGTGTCCTGGCATCTACATATCATATATACTACTAACCTTACCACACTGAGATCTGCTCAGAAAGCTCATCTACATATCACTGCTTTATTTACAGACAATATATATGATTATAAAGAAACCAGCAATATTTATTTATTCTCAATATGATAAGGATATAGACATTTATTATGAGTAAAATGAGGGGAAAAATTGTCTGAAGAAAAATCGGAAAATCTCTCCCAAGATTCAATCCAAGGATCTCTACATGCTAAAATCAGGACGGCCCATCCCCACCCACACCACGCCAACATTTTTTTAGACCTGGTGTGAGTAGGGAAAAAAAAAATCACAGATTGCGGTGAAAATAACCTTTGTGCCGCAATCTGCGTGTGCCACAATTATGACATATTTCTGATCGTAAATTACCCTCATGGTACATAGTGTATATGATATGTAGATGCTAGGAGATAGCTCTGCCCTCCGCATGCTGATATCTAGCCCTGTCGATAAAGAGGAGGGGAAGTGTGCAAAGCAAAGGGAATGTGACAAAGCAGTGCTCCAAGGACTCAGCCCTGCCTTCTGGTGCTCAAAGTTGCTAATTTGCATATAAATAGAAAAACGCTGACATTTTATCTTATCTACGTTTAGCATACAGACAAAAGAAAAGTATTGTTTTATTCAGCATGATGGCCCTTACCAGGCAGTGTGCCTGGTATAATAGGGTTAATCATGCTAACAAAACCTCTTAAACCCGTAGGATACCAGCCCTGTACATGTAAGGCACTGGAAACTGGGACAGAAATCCCAGCGCCATACAGCTACGGTGATCCGATCAGCCTTCTGGTGCTCAAAGTTGCTAATTTGCATATAAATAGAAAAACGCTGACATTTTATCTTATCTACGTTTAGCATACAGACAAAAGAAAAGTATTGTTTTATTCAGCATGATGGCCCTTACCAGGCAGTGTGCCTGGTATAATAGGGTTAATCATGCTAACAAAACCTCTTAAACCCGTAGGATACCAGCCCTGTACATGTAAGGCACTGGAAACTGGGACAGAAATCCCAGCGCCATACAGCTACGGTGATCCGATCAGCTGCAGGAGTTAGGTAGTCACGGATAGACGGACCCCTGCTTTATGCACCGGCATCGGTGAAAACACAGATGCCGGCACCTTAACCCTTCCTTAGGCATCGTGGCTGCCTTCCGTGAGAGCCTGTGAGATTCAGCCCCCTGGATATCACAGGCAGGAAGCTGTAAGTGTAAAAATAGTAATATAGACAAACTGCTCACTCCCTTCACAATTCTGGAGTGGGTGCTCTAGTCTCAAATTGATCCACTCAAATCAACAAAGCTGTAAGTGTATTACAGTGAGTAATACACTTACAGCCAATGCATTACAATACAGAAGTATTGTAATGCATTGTAAAGGAGATCAGACCCCCAAAAGTTGAAGTCCCAGAGTGGGACAAAAAATAAGGTGAAAAAGAAGTTAAAAAACTGGCATTAGGCTGGGGGTACTGTTTACACCATGGTGTAAAGAGGACCCCCAGCCTAATGCTATATTGATACAGGATCCCCAAGGTCTTGGAGCGCTCCAAGTATTCATTTGATGCATCACTCTCTGCTACTTACAGCTGTGTGAAACGAACTGACACCTTCGGACTTTGCAGCTATTCCACACTCTGAAAGATTCAAACACTGCCGCCTCTGTGAGCACGTGGGACGCCGCGGCCACAGAGACAAACAAATATTAGCCTGCAGTTACAGAGTGGAAGTACCAAGCCGCCTATACTATAATCTACAATCAGGGCCAACTAATCGTGAGTAGCAGTTATAATATATTAACCTCTAGGTGAACTAAGTGGCCTGTCCATTTGACTGTGATCATGAGACCGTAGAACGGCATCTATATTTAAGGAGTACGGCAGGCCACAATTCCTGATATACTGATACAATTGCAAAATATCAGAAAGGAAGATATACAGCAATCTATTTAGAAGCAATTAACCGCAACATATTGAAACCTTAACAAAGCTGGATAAGTCGGTTGAATGAATTAACCCTCGCTACACTATAGTGCAGTTTTTTATCACAGCTTTTTTTTTTTTTATCACTGCTTTTTGATTAGTGCTGTTTTTCTGAAGGAACTATTTCTCAACAACAGCACTGCTGGATCAAAATTACAATACTGTTGGGTACAACAATGTCCAATATAATATAGTTCACCTCAGGTGACACATTGCCGCAAAACGGTGGACTATTAATCTCTTCATTTGACTATTGTGGTGACTGAATTTAAGAACCTTTTTGAATATATGGTTCCGCCTTGAAGATTCTAATATTGGTGGATCGAATGTTATTGCCCATTGTGGCGTAGTGTGTCTAAATGTAGATTCTCTGGGCACTGCTCACCATAGAAATATACTTCCATTGTGCTTTTCCTACTACATATGTACTTTATAGCTCTTCTCACCATTTATTATATTTATTACATATTTCAATGAGTGTAAATTCACTTTAGATATTTTGCTTATAGGTCACGTTTCGATTATTGATTTTTATAATATATTTTTGAAATGGTAGTGTGAATCACACACTCTCACCTACAAATATTTTATATATATTATTTGTGCATCTTGTTATATAATATTTGTGCATTTTGATATTTTTACAGATAGTTTACAGATCACATCAAACATCACGTTAGGATTGGATTTTTATTATAGTTATTAAATAAGAAGATATTCTGTCGACACATTGTTCAGCTATCAAGTGTATTTATATAACCCTTTTTAATTTATGTACAATAAATATTGAGTACTTATCCAAACAAGTCCTGATATATATGCGATATTCCATATGAGGTGTGCACAACCAATCCATTAATTTATACTGATACCATTTGTAGACGATCCGGAAGCAGATCTGTCTCACAAATGCATTGCAATACCGTATTTAACTTTTTGGCAAAACTGGATCCGTTTTTCCGGAACACTTGGGGCCGGATCCGGCATTAATGCATTTAAATGTATAATAATGCCGGATACGGAATTTTGGAAGGAGAAAAAACCGCAGCATGCTGCGGTATTTTCTCCATCCAAAAACTGTACAGTAACTGAACTGAAGACATCCTGATGCATACTGAACGGATTGCTCTACATTCAGAATGCATTAGGATAAAACTGATCATTTTTTTCTGGAATTGAGGATGGAACTCAATACCGGAAAAGTTTAACGTAAGTGTGAAAGTACCCTAAAATGGTTTATTTTCATCTGATAAGTTTTAGAATTTGATTCCCTTACAAAACATTTTTCCCATATAATTATTATTTATTATTAAAGCGCCATTCATCCCATAGCGCTGTACATATAAAAAGGGGTATACATACATAATACAGACAATTGCACTAAGCATAAACAAGACGAGTTGCAAACTGGTACAGAAGGAGAGAGAGCCCTGCCCATGAGGGCTTACAATCTACATGGAATGGGAGAAGGACACAGTAGGTGAGGGTAAGGTTGGTCATGGCGGTATAGAGGCCGCAGGTTCACTGGTTGTAGGCTTGTCTGTAGAGGTGGGTTTTTAGGTTTCTTTTAAAGTATTCCACATTAGGTGAGAGTCTGATATGTTGAGGTAGCAAGTTCCAGAGTGTGGGGGATGCATGGGAGAAATCTTGAAGGCGATTGTGGGAAGAGGTGATAAGAGGAGAGGAGGAGGTCTTGTGAGGATCGGAGATTGCATGTGGGGATGTGTCGGGAAAGTAGCTCAGAGATGTAGGGAGGGGACAGGTTGTGGACGACCTTGTATGTATTTGTTAGTATTTTGAACTGAATTCACTGGGCAGTGGGGAGTCAGTGAAGAGATTGGCAGAGGGGAGAGGCAGAGGAGTAACATGGTGAGAGGTGGATTAGTCGGGCAGCAGAGTTAAGGATAGATTGGAGGGGCGCGAGAGTTTTAGATGGAAGACCACAGAGGAGAATGTTGCAGTAGTCTAGGTGGGAGATGATGAGGGCATGTACAAACATTTTTGCAGATTCAAAGTTAAGGAAAGCGCGGATGCGGGAGATCTTTTTTGAGTTGGAGGCAGCAGGTGGTGGAAAGGGCTTGGATGTGCGGTTGGAAGGAGAGGGCAGAATCCAAGGTCACTCCAAGGCAGCAGATTTGTTTGACCGGGGAGAGTGTGCAGCCATTGATCGTGATAGATAGGTCTGTTGGAGTGGTTGAGCAAGATGGGCGAAATACGATGAATTCTGTTTTATCCATGTTAAGTTTTAAGGAAGTGAGAGTAGAAGAAGGATGATACAGAAGATAGACATTGTGGGATTCTGGATAATAAGGTGGTGATGTCTGGACCCGAGAGGTAGATTGTGTGTCGTCAGCATAAGATTGATACTGAAAGCCATGGGACTCTATGAGATGTCCCAGGCCAAAAGCGTAAATAGAGAAGAGCAGGGGTCCTAGGACAGAGCCTTGCGGGACACCAACAAAGAGGGAATGAGGCGAGGAGGTGCTGTGAGAGTGGGAGACGCTAAACGTCCGGTATGTGTGGTATGATGTGATCCAGGAGAGGGCCAGGTCAGTGATGCCAAGAGATGAGAGAGTTTGCAACAGAAGGGAGTGGTCGACAGTGTCAAAGAAAGAGAACAGGTCAAGGAGAAGGAGTACAGAGTAATGTTTTTTGGTTTTGGCTGTTAGTAGGTCATTGGTGACTTTGGTAAGGGCAGTCTCAGTCGAGTGGTGGGAGCAGGAGGAGAGGTGAGAGGACAGTTTCGAATGGACATGTTGTTCAAGTAGCTTTGAGGCATACGGAAGAAGTGACATCAAATCAGCTTCTCTCCTGTGTGACTTGTCTGATGTTCCTTAAGTTCTGCTTTAGATATAAAGCATTTTCCACATTCTGAGCACGAAAATAACTTCTCTCATGTGTGACTTCTCTCATGTCTAACTAGATTTGACTTATCTGTAAAACTTTTCCCACATTCTGAACATGAATAGGGTTTCTCTCCTGTGTGAATTCTCTCATGTGTAACAAGATTAGATTTTTGTTTAAAACATTTCCCACATTCTGAACATGAAAATGGCCTCTCAGCTGTATGATTTCGCTCATGTGTAATAAGATATGATTTTTGTTTAAAACATTTCCCACATTCTGAACATGAGTATGTTTTCTCTGCTGTGTGATGTTTCTGGTGTGTAACAAGATGAGATTTATTTGTAAAGCACTTCCTACATTCTGAACAAGAGTATGGCATTTCCATTGTGTGAATTCTCTCATGACTAACAAGACTAGATTTCTGTGTAAAAGATTTTTCACATTCTGAACATGAATATGGTTTTTTTCCTGTGTGACTTCTCTCATGCCTACGAAGATTTGATTTCTCTGTAAAGCACTTTCCACATTCTGAACATGAATATGGCTTCTCTCCTGTGTGAATTCTCTCATGAATAACAAGACTTGGTTTATCTATAAAGCATTTCCCACATTCTGAACATGAATATGGTTTCTCACCTGTGTGATTTCTCTCATGTCTATGAAGATTTGATTTCTCTGTAAAGCACTTCCCACATTCTGAACAGGAATACGGCTTCTCTCCTGTGTGAATTCTCTCATGTTTAACAAGATCTGATTTTTGATTAAAACATTTCCCACATTCTGAACATGAATATGGCTTCTCCCCTGTGTGACTTCTGTCATGTTTAACAAGATGTGATTTCTGTGTAAAACATTTCCCACATATTGAACATGAATATGGTTTTTCTCCCGTGTGACATTTTTTATGTCTAAGAAGATTTGATTTCTCTGTAAAACACTTATCACATTCTGAACATGAATATGGCTTCTCTACTGTGTGAATTCTCTCTTGGGCAACAAGGTCTGATGTTTGTGTAAAACTTTTCCCATATTGTGTAGATGAATGTGGTTTCTCTCCTGTGTGACTTTTCTCATGAATAAGAAGACTTGGTTTATCCATAAAGTATTTTCCACATTCTGAACATGAATACGGTTTTTCTCCTATGTGACTTCTCTCATGTCTAAGAAGATTTGACGTCTCTGTAAAGCGCTTCCCACATTTTGAACATGAATATGGCTTCTCTCCTGTGTGAATTCTCTTATGTTTAACAAGATCTGACTTTTGTGCAAAACATTTCCCACACTCTGAACATGAATATGTTTTTTCTCCTGTGTGACATCTCGTATGTCTAAGAAGATTTGATTTCCCTGTAAAGCACTTATCACATTCTGAACACGAATAAGGCTTCTCTCCTGTGTGGATTCTCTCATGGGCAACAAGGCCTGATGTTTGTGATTTTTTGTTCCCACATTCTGAAAATAAATATGGTTTTTCTCCTATGTGACTTCTCTCATGAATAACAAGACTTGCTTTATCTTTAAAGCATCTCCCACATTCTGAACATGAATATGGTTTCTCACCTGTGTGAATTCTCTCATGTTTAACAAGATTTGATTTCTCTGTAAAGCACTTCCCACATTCTGAACATGAATACGGCTTCTCACCTGTGTGAACTCTCTCATGTTTAACAAGATCTGATTTTTGTGCAAAACATTTCCCACATTCTGAACATGAATATGGTTTTTCTCCCGTGTGACTTTTTTTATGTCTGAGAAGATTTGATTTCTCTGTAAAACACTTATCACATTCTGAACATGAATATGGCTTCTCTACTGTGTGAATTCTCTCTTGGGCAACAAGGTCTGATGTTTGTGTAAAACTTTTCCCATATTGTGTAGATGAATGTGGTTTCTCTCCTATGTGACTTTTCTCATGAATAAGAAGACTTGGTTTATCCATAAAGTATTTTCCACATTCTGAACATGAATACGGTTTTTCTCCTATGTGACTTCTCTCATGTCTAAGAAGATTTGACGTCTCTGTAAAGCGCTTCCCACATTTTGAACATGAATATGGCTTCTCTCCTGTGTGAATTCTCTTATGTTTAACAAGATCTGATTTCTGATTAAAACATTTCCCACATTCTGTACATGAGTATGGCTTCTCTCCTGTGTGAATTCTTTCATGTTTGACAAGATCAGATTTTTGATAAAAACATTTCTCACATTTTGAACATGAATACGGTTTTTTTCCTGTGTGACTTCTCTCATGTCTGAGAAGATTTGATTTCTCCGTAAAGCACTTCCCACATTCTAAACATGAATATGGTTTCTCGCTTCTGTGAATTCTTCTGTATGTAGAAATGCCTGAGCTTTCTGAAAACTCTTTACCACACTGGAACCTTTTACCCCCTTTCTGACCTGTACTTGTGGTAACAATCAGTGATCGGTCAGGAGAAGGTTCCTCATGATTAGGGGGATTATATAACAGATCTGAACTGTGAAGTCCTAAATGTACATTGACGTTTTCTCCTGAAGAGCGCTGCATGATATCTTCATCTTCTGCTTTATAATTTTGTGATAAAATGATATTTTCTTCAGAATTCTTACTGGGATTTTCTGTTAAGATAAAAAAAAAATGTTGACTAGATCTCTTAGGTGGATTCACAAAAAGAAAATGTCATAATGCCCACCTAAAGCTTAATTGTCAAGCACTTTTCAGTGCACCTCCTACTACTGCTACTGAACTTTCACACATGCTCAGTACAAGCTTCATTTTTCCTGGTTCTGCACGGAGATCCTCCATTTTCCAGCAGCCGCTTCAGTTGGAATTGCAGCTTCTAATTCCATCTACTGCTTATTTTCCTGCAGCCTGTACTGAGCATCTGTCAAATATCAGCAGCAGATTCCCAGTTGGCTGTGTTGTCTGGAACTTAAGTGAGTTGCCAGTTCTGGTGGCCCCTGTAATTTATATGATGTGCTGCCTGCGGTAGGCTCTTTAATCTGTATGACTTATCATTGCCATGTCACTCCATGACATCTTTTCTCCTCTACAGCCCTGACACAGGGGCCAACATGAAGATGTTCTGTGTGGGTGGCACTAACATTACAGATTGGTTGCTAGTTAGCCCCGCCCATCTTTTCTTAACGGTGTCCAGTTAATGCTTCATTTGGTGGTGGAAAGAATTGCAATTTTTGTCACGTCTCACCTCCCAAAAAATGAAATTATGTTTCAAAAGTATTTACTGGTAATGTTGAACGAAAATACATAAATATGCAAGTGGATAAAGCAAAAAAGTACAATAAAGAAAGCAAATAAAGGAGTTATCTGTAGAATAATGATAGGGGCTGTGTCCTCCCACCCCTCGGCCAACTAGGGATATATGTAAAAGAGAGAGCGAAGAGAGAGAGAGAGAAAGAGGAAAAAAACACCCCCCCCCTCTTACAGTCATGGGGACAAAAAGTAGGGGTCATAGCACAAATCATCCATAGATTCCATATCTTAGAGAACTGTTTTCTAGTTTCCGAGAGGGTCACTTTTTATAGTTTGGTTAATTCTCTGGATAACTGCTAAGATGGATAAATAGGGGGCGTCTATCTGGAAGCAACATGTATGCACGCGACCATCAAAATATATAGTAAAAATGTATACGTTGCATTAATACATAAGACCTAATAGATAGACAGGAGCTGACAGAGGGACATCTATGAATGACCTCAAACAGTCCTTTCTGAATACTGGCCCAAAATCAATGAACTATAGGACAGGTCCATCATATGTGAAGGGTATAACCTGTCTCTTGGCATCCCCTAAAACAGGTATGCTCAATTTTTGGCCCTCCAGCTGTTGTAAAACTACAACTCCCACCATGCCCTGCTGTAGGCCGATAGCTGTATGCTGTTCAGGCATGCTGGAGTTGTAGTTTTTCAACAGCTGGAAGGCCGCAGGTTGAGCATGCCTGCTCTAAAACATAAAGAAGAGAATGACTGATATATAATATGCAATCTGGAAGGTACTAATTGCACCCTATGAAGTACCTTCAGCAATATTTCCGTCAATGTCACCTGCCAACCTCCATTGCTGATCACCGTACAACAATCATTCCATTGTTCCAGAGTAAGAGTGTCCCCCATATCCAATTTCCATCAATACATAAAAGTATCAGAAAGAGTGAAATTGACCATGGAATAAATGAAAGAAAGGGATCCTTTTTCTACTCCTCTATACTGACAAAACCTCTAAATATTGGTATATTCAACCATCTTATCTCTCGGAACTAAGGAGGTTAAAAGAAATGGAAAAGTTCACTGGGTGGGGGAGAAAAGCAAGAAAGAAAATAGTCCCTGGACGTGAGTTTTAAGTTGAGCAGGAAATCTCCAATCTGGCATAGTTTGGCATGCTTCCACCAAAGAAAGATAATCCAGGTGGAAAAAGGCGGTTCTGGAATATAGGGAGCATCGTTGATGTTGTACCCTTTATTTTATATTTGAAATGGAATGTCTGCCATGGCTGAAGCATAAAGAAAGGGACTTTCACAGAAGGGTCCATATCCGCTAGGGGAATGTCTGGGGCCCAAATCAAAGTGAGTGGACTTACTGGTGCTAGGAGATCAGACTCTAAAAGCACCCATTGTGGGGGATTAGAAGTTGCAGGTGTCATCACCAGTTGAGATAACCAAGCCACTATAATAATACCTGTAGAGGTGAGGCATAGAGAATCCTTGTACTTTTTTATGGAGGTGCAAAATTCATCTGGAGATCCAGGGGCGATTGTATGCCCATTTAAAACCGAAAATCTAATTTTGAAGGAGCTTCAGTGCAGATTCCGAAACAAGTACCATAAGGTTTCTAAAATAATGTAGGATACAAGGCAGTGTAACCATCTTCACAGTATGGATTCTGCCCAACCAAGAAGAAAATTCCAGGAAATAAATTCTTGACATGATTTTGGGATAAGGCGAACATATTTCCATTTAAAAATGGAATCAAGAGAGTTAGGTATATTTACCCCCAAATATGGTAAGTAATCATCTTAAAGGGCTTCTGTCACCCCACTAAACTCATTTTTTTTTTGGTGTACTTAAAATCCCTATCCTGCCATATTGCCATACATTATGTTATTAATAATTTCAGTTCAGTAGATTTAGCAAAACACGTACTTTTATGATATGTAATTACCTTTCTACCAGCAAGTAGGGCGTCTACTTGCTGGTAGCAGCCGCAGAAAACCGCCCCCTCCTTCTGTTGATTGACAGGGCCAGCCGCGATCTCTTCCTCCGGCCAGCCCTGTCAGCATTTCAAAAATCGCGCTCTGAGATAAGGAGGCTCGCCTCCTCAGCACTCCCTCAGTGCGCCTGCGCCGATGACGTCACCGAAAGAGAAGACGTCATCGGCGCAGGCGCACTGAGGGAGTGCTGAGGAGGCGAGCCTCCTTATCTCAGAGCGCCTGCGCCGAATCAACACAGGCGCGCGATTTTTGAAATGCTGACAGGGCTGGCCGGAGGAGGAGATCGGGGCTGGCCCTGTCAATCGACAGAAGGAGGGGGCGGTTTTCTGCGGCTGCTACCAGCAAGTAGACGCCCTACTTGCTGGTAGAAAGGTAATTAGCATATCATAAAAGTATGTTTTTTGCTAAATCTACTGAATGAAAATTATTAACAACATAATGTATGGCAATATGGCAGGATAGGGATTATAAGTACACAAAAAAAAAAAAAAAAGACTTTAGTGGGGTGACAGAAGCCCTTTAAGTTTTGAATCCAAAATAAACAGCAATCAACTATTTGTGTCTGGGATGGCTTATTACAGTGTAAAACTTCAGATTTAGAAGTTTGAATATGTAGTCCTGACCTATGACTAAAAACGGTGAGCCTATCTAATAATTTGGGTAACGTGGTCACTGGATTAGGAACGTTAAACATGTCATCCGCAAAAAGATTTACTTCATGCGCACTCTCATTAGCGATTATCTGCCAAAAAATCGGGCAGTGTAATACAGGCTTTAGACTTTGTATTAGCCCGCTAGATAACGTTACATATTTTCCTCACATTATCAGGGGCTTTTCTACCAGGGATGAATCCCACCTGGTCAGCGTGTATTAAAGAGGGGAGGAAACGATTTAGGCGGGTAGCCAATATGGAGGTGAAGATTTTCAAATCAATGTTAAGGAGTGGTGTTGAGCACGAATATTGAAATAGCTAATTTTTATTGCAAATATCGCCACTTCGAGAATTCGCGAATATTTAGAATATAGTGCTATATATTTGGCATTTCTTTCCATCTGAACACATGATTCCTCTCTGCTTCTTGCTTGCGGGCCAATGAGAAGGAAGCAATGTCAAGTTCAGAACAATACTTAGTGCACCAATCAGTAATCTGTAGTCAGACCTGCTAAAATGTGAAGTTGCACGTAGTGTGAAAAAAAAAATCTAATCACTGCCGATTAGCGCAAATCGCGAATATATTGGAGCACTTGACTTTATCTGCATATAAAGCTATTATAATGTTCTGCCGTGCCAACCATTGTCTCCAGTCTCAGGAAACTTATACCAGCTTGAAAAATGTAGCCAAAGTGACCCACGCCTGTATTTCATGTTACGAATTCACATTACGCGATTTTTACATTGCTGAATTATCGCATTCGATAAAATAATCTCAAATTCTCGAAATTCGCGATAATATGACGAATATTCTACTAAATATTTGTGAAATATTGAGAATATGAATATAGCCCCTGCCGCTCATCACTATTAAGGAGGGATATTGAGCTATAATTTCCCGGGAGTGAGTGATCTTTGCCAGGTTTAGGGATTACTGTAATTAATGCAGTTAAAAGATCTGAAAGTAGTGGACCACCCTGCACCATATAATCACAGAAACTCTTCAAATGTGGCAAAAGAATATCTTTACATTTTTTAAAATAAAGAGAAGAGAACCCGTCCTCTTCCAGTGATTTCCCACTTTTCAAGGACATTATGGTTGAATCTAGTTCCTCATCACTGATGGGGAGATTAAGAGTGGCAGTGTCCAAAGGCAACAGTTTTGGAATTGGTAAATGAGCTAAAATTGAAGACACCTCAGAAACAGGAGCATCCATAGGGTCAGAATACAACTTTTGGCAAAATGCATGGAATTTGTGATATACCATATCTTGACAGGATTGGATGTGACCTGACCTCTCTCGTCTCAAATTTGATAGATATATTAATTTGCTGGCAGGTGCAAAGCTGCACTGTAAGCACTTTATCCAGTTTGTTGGCTAATTTATAAAATTTCGCCTGGGTCCATCCATGCGCCTTTTCAGTACGGTATAAGAGGGTGGCATCCAGCTGTAGTTTAACATCACAAAAAGCTTAAATGAGATACAGTGAAGGTTGTCTTTGATTAGCTAGTGCCAGTCGGAATAGTTTTTATTCTGAACCTTATTATGTTCTTGATTTTTTAAAATATTTTAATGGTTTTTCAATAAAAGTTGCAAGCAATGAGGACTCCTATCATCCTCATTCAACATACAGAAAGTAACAATTATAAAGTAATAGCAATGTGCCTACAATGAAACCTCCAAAAATATATCCTCCGTTACCAGATATAAGAACTGTAACCTTGTAGTAAAAGAGGTCAAGCGTAAACCGTTTACATCCATCAGGACACTGTCAGACGTCCCAGCATACATTTGTCTCTTTCTCTGTTACCACTGGGTATCATCGCCTCCTCCAGCTCAGTATCAGAAAAAAAAGTGAGTTAGGAAAAACTTCCACCTTCCCATAGAGCGTCTAAAGGACCCTATACACGGGCCGAGAATTGAACAGATCATTACTGTGAATGCTCGTTAGGGATGATCTGGTGGTGTGAATGCACCGTCGAATACCCGATGAACGAGAGGAACGCTCGTTGATCAGGTAATTGGATTGTTTGTGCAGCACAAAAAAATCTTTGTTTCCCGGTGGTAAATTGTGCTGTGTAAACACCATCTGCTGCCAGGAAACAACGAGACAGTATGGGGAAGAGTGGTGGCATTAGCTGTAGGAGATCGATGCATGTAAATGCACTGCTAGCAATCAGCAGATTGTCGGGAAGGAACGCTTCCTTCCCGACAATCTGCTTGTACATCATCCCATGTGAAGTAAACACTTTTCTTTGTCTCATTGTCTCCAATCTCTCCAGATAAAAAAAGAGTGGTGAGCCTGGAGATTAACTGCTGCATACTTGGGAAACGAGATGTCAACCACTCTGATAGCAGACACTTCTAGCTAGAAAAATAACAGCATAAACTATAGGAGGTAGATGAGCGGGTTTTTTGGGAGAGATAAGTGGCCTTTGCCAAGAGTTGAATAGTACTTCCGTTGGACCTAGAGCTCCCTTAAATCTACTGATTTGGTGCACCCAGTCTAAAACCTCCCCCCACTAGGACACAAGTTTAGGGCAGTCCCAGAGTCTATAATATAAAATTGTTTGTGGCTTAAATCGCTGACAAGAAGATTTCCGGTCTGGGGAGGTTGGAGATGATATATTGCTCTCTGAAGTATTTTGCGTTGTGTCTCGAACCCACATTAGTTAGGTGTTTTCGGAAATAAGCCCATCCAATGAGAATGCATGGAAGGACCTCAGAGAACTGCAATTTTTTAACCCATCCTCTGAATGCTATTTCTGGTCGTATGGAAGAGATGGATTTCCATAATTGTCCATATATTTGAGAAATAGATCTTCTAGAGGCAACCCCTAAAAGGCCGTCAAAGGGATTCGTCCAGGCTTACCCCGTAATGTCATTTAGTTTATGAGATAAGTGTCTGATCTGCTGATACAGGTATAAGTAAACTCCTTGCAAATTAATTAGGGTGCACAACTCCTGCCTCCACATTATGCCTCAACTTCCCAGGACGGCAAGTTCCTTTCGCCTTCCGATCCCTAAACAAAATGCTTCTCATTTTAACTTGGAAGTCAGGATTGTTTCAAAGAGGTAAGTGTTTAGAGCATTGATAAGAAATGCATTTTTTTGGTGGGGATAGTCGTTTGCTGCGGTCCACATGCGGTGGGGCTGCTCCCCCAATGAAAAACACGCTACAGTGTTAGGGGTTGAGCAGCTCCCCCAGATTTGCCACTATATTTCTGTGTTTGTGCATTGATAAGAAAGCTTAAAATGTTGGTGCGAGATTTTCCATTTCACCAGGGTATCCCTAAGAAGGAAAGAACCCTTTATAGAGGGAGAGTTGCCAACCTTGACTGAGCCAGGGCCATAAGAGCCCAGGAAAAGGCAAGTTGTTGGAATAAAAGGAGTTACCATGTGTCCAGTCAAGGAGGTGTCTAAATCGGCAGGCTAAGTCGTACCCTCTGAGATTAGGGAAATTTACACCTCCCTCATCTCTAGACAACATCCATTTAGATAAACCTATCCTAGGCTTCCTCCTAGGCCAGGTAAACTTGGTGAAACTGGAGTGTAAATATTGCACGTCTGCGCTCTTCAACAGTAGAGAAGGGATAGAGAAGCTGTGCAAAGCATGACATTTTGACCAGATGGCATCGACCCTCCATATTCAGAGGTAGTCCTAACCATCTCAACAGATCAGATTGCATCCTATGGATGAGAGGAGAGTAATTCGGTTGGTACAGAGAGTGGCCCCTATCTTCACTCCTAAGTATGTCCCGCTTTCCTGAACTACAGATAAACCGAGGTCATGAACAGAGACAGAGGATACTTTAGGTTTTCCCCCTATCCACAGCAATTCGCATTTAGAGATATTGACACGGTATCCAGAAGACATTCCAAAATCTGTGAGTGCCTACAATATCACCGGGACTCCCTTCTCTGGATCTAACAGAAATAATATATCATCAGTGAACGGGGCTATTTTAAGCCATCGGACATTGTCAAAAGCCTTTTCAGCATTGATGGTAAACAAGGTCGAGAACAGACAACACCATCCTGATGTTTGTGATAGCAGACCTTCCCTGTGTGAAGCCTACTAGTTCTGGGCCAAGAAGGGAAGGCATAACATTCGCTAGTCAATCTGCTATAAGCTGCGAGAGGATTTTTGCATCTACATTCAAGGTAAAGTATTAAAGTATGTAGTTTGAAATCTGCTTTGTGCTAGGGTCGCTAATAGTTTGCCTGACTTATTACCATATCTGAAAAAGGAAGCCTTCAGGCCCGAGCTGTAGTGCGGTTCGCGTTGCAGTGTCCAGTCATTAAAAGCCTGCTGTGCTTCACGCCATGCTGTCAACTTCAAAGGAGAAGGAGCATCTCTAATCATGGATCTGACTAACAGACTGGCTGATATATAACCCTCCAGCAGATCCTACCCACAATTTACACAAATAAGTCTCCTGTAACAAATCTAAGTCAGTTTTCAGCTATTTCTCTTTAAAGGGGATCTAATTCCCTTAACATTTCAAGAAATTACTTGCATAATGGCGGTGCAATAGAGGAGATATATTCCAACATAGGAGACCATCTGGGGGAACGGACATTTGCCTCTAAATCTAAGGCTGAGTGCTCTATCGTAGGCATACAGCAATCAACATCTCAAATATAACATAAGAAAAGAAAAATAACCAAACAAAAGAACATGTACGAGGTAAAACTAGCACAGTACACATATCTCCCTCCATTTCGGACTGCATTTATCGTACCAAGAGACTTCCCTTTTTTCTGGGAGTAACATTGCTCATTTAGTCAAGCCCCTGCAGAAAGACCCGTGCAGATTGGCATAGCAAACTTAAAGCTTAGGGGTTGACTATTCCTAAAGAGAAGTCCAACCAGTATTCAAAGAAAGACAAACAGCCTATCAAAAGTATATTATGATATCAAAGAGAACCGGAAGATATGTTACATAACCGTTCAGCCGTCCGTCTGGACAATCTCATAGCAACTTGTTTTCAGATGCCTTTGCTCCTTCAGGAAAGAAGTATTGCAGTTGGGCACAGCGACTGTAGCCCATAACTTGGAGATGGTTGATTCCATGGACCGGGGACCCTCTCGCAATTATCTACGATATGTCGCCCAGCAATCTTGCCAAGGTCACTCCTGGGAGAGTGAGCCTGGGTCTCCCAGTTACTCAGCATCAGACCTTCATCTTCTAAGTGAGAAGCTGTCTCCGCTGGGGAGCTAAAGGTCACCACTGCTCTGGTAGATTGAGTAAATTCTGAGGATAGCAGTGGACCAGTTCCACCCTATTGGTACCTTGTAAGGCTAAGGCCTCTGGCATTTTCTCCTCACAATGCTTGTGGAGCAAATGCAGTTTAATATATTCTGGCAACCACAAGATTCTCAGGTTGTTTCTTCTTGACCTATTTTCAAGGCCATCCAGCTGGTCCTTCAACACAGTTATCCAACTGTAGCTGTCTTATATGGGCATGGGTGTTTCCCGACTCAGACTCCAGCATATTCACTCAATGTTATAACTCCTCCAATCTCCCAGCATGAGCCACTACCTCCATCTGTAGTAACTGCAGTGAGGCTGAAATGGTGGTCGTGATGGTTTACTTGATATCAGGAGCAAGTTTTATTGCTATCTTAATAGGCAGTTGTATAGTCTATCATAATGCCCGCTGGGCCCGAGTCCACCCACTCCTGGTCCTCCTCTCGTATTAAAGGAGAGTTGCCAGCATGCGTCACTTCCTTTTACATTAGCTGCTTCCACCACCTTGGCTGAAGACCACAATTTTATCTCTTGGTTGTATTGGTCCGCACCTGCTACTCCGGAGCAGGTACCTCTCCATCCATTGACCCGCTGTGTCAGGCTTCTGCCAGTAATCAGCTATGTCTTGCAGTGTATGTAAACTGGTGTGGAGCATGAGCCAGTAACGTATACTTGTTATGGAAGTATCGAGGACAAGAGGAGTGGGCAAAGTGTGATTCCTGAACGTTGAGGCGGTCATATTGTAAGAAGGCTTTTTGCCTCTTAGGAGGAGAGTTGAACCTCCTAACATTATGAAAGAGAATCTTTCACATTCCAAAAGAGAAATAAAAGTACTCATGTAATCAGTAATAGGAGTGGAACATCAATCCTAATAAACAAAAACAGTATAAACATAGATACAAAAACAGTCAGGAGCCACATATCGGACAGAATTTGCTAATATCGTGCCCTGAAACACCCTAGGCGTGGGAAGATAATGGAATCCAGATCCGTGTCATGAGAAATATATGATAAAAAAGAAAGGAAAAAAAACAACACACTGCTCTGTATAAAGAAAGAAGGCTGTGGTGGGTCCCGCACCTCATTTGGGAACAGCAGTATCCCATATAGGGGAAACCATCAGAAAGTAAACAAGAGCGGGATGGCAAGAAACCACCACAGCCCCCCAAAAGTATAAAGTCGCCCTAGAAATAATAACTTGCTGTAGTAAGAAGAAACCAGCAACATGGAACTGTCTGAAAGTCCTTGATAGCTGAAAAATAGTCAGACCAGAAAGTACATCAAAGAGTAAATGTAGTAAACCCTAAATGTCCATCTAACATCACCGGATCAGGCACCAATTCCACCGCCTATCACAACCCAGCGTCACCCTGCCTTGCAAGTGGAGTGTACCAGTAAAATATATTCCTGGTACAAAAAAAAAAAAAGGAATAGCTTGATAAAACAAAATACTCAGGGGAAGAAGGAGCAAGTTGCACTTCCAACAATACTGCTAGTAAAAGCACTACCAGAAGGATTATCGGCAGGACAGAGTAAGCCAGTTTCCAAAGCCAATAACGACCAAAACCCCTATATTAATTCCTTGAGAGGTATAGTTTCCAAAATGTGGTCTTTAGGGGGTGTTTCTTTAGGCTTTAGCACATCAACGCCTGTGCAAATCTGAAATGGTGCCTGAAAAATGTCCTACAAAATAATGACCCCCTAAAATCTACAAGGTGCTCCTTCAATTCTGAGATTCGTATTCGAGTCAAGTAGAACTCTAGGGTCACATATGGGATATTTCTACAATCTGCAGAATCAGGGTAATAAATGGGGTTTTAGTTCTATTTAATCACCTGCTTTGTTCAAAAACAATTGCCGTGGCTTCTGCTACTTGAAGACGGGGGGAAGTCAGCAGAAAGAGGCCTCCTGGTGGCAGGCATCTGCTCAGAAAAATCAGTGGCAAGCTGGGTAACGAGCATATTCTAGTAATCCAAATTTAGCCTCTTTCAGTACGAGGAAAACATTCCCCCGTTTAACTTCTATAGCGAGGGTCTAAAAGCAGTAGTCATCATTTAACTGGATGATAACAATACACTTGAGAGTATGTCAGCAACCAAGCAAACAGATTTCATATTCTGAGCTGCATTGAGATGGTTGGTCACGGCCAGTGTCATCGTCATTATCATCATCATCAGCCTCATCCCCTAGCTGTCTCTGGGAAAACTCCATTTTTCGCTTATATTCATTGGGGGACCCAGGAACCGTGGGTATAGCTATGTCCTCTAGGAGGCGTTGACACTAGTAAAAGCTGTTAGCTCCTCCTCTGGCAGCTATACCCCCTCCAGCCTGGAGAGAGAGCTTCAGTTTTTTCTAGTGTCAATAGGAGGCAAGACCTCCCTTTTTATTTTAGTTTCTTGTTTTCCTTCTTTAAGGTGGGAAACAGTGGACGCCTCGCCTCCCGGGAGAGCACGCTAGCGTTGGTCCGCCACGCTGCCTCCTCCCCCACAAGAAGACAAGGTGGACCAGGGCAGCCTCACTCCCCTGCATCCTGCCAGCAGAAGGGTCACCCATCCAAGCCCCCTTTCCAGCGTCCTGCCACTACGGTGCCAGTAGCTGAAGGGGTGACCCTGCTGGACCAGAGGAAGGGTGAAGATGGCGGCAGGACAGAAGATCAGGTGAGTACACGGGACTAGGTAAGTATGTTTAACCCTCCCCTCCCTCCCTCGTCATCATTTTCAGCAGGGCCAGCCTATACTCAGGGGTTCAAGACCCCATGATGGCCAATGGTTACATAATTTAATCAGGGTTGGACCTGGCCTTGGTGGGACACGCTGTCTGTGTAAATCAATAGGCCCTCCTCAGCCCTCATCACTTGGACTCGCCATCAGGTCGCAAGTACAGTGTGCCATAACATCCCCCCTCAGGCGGAGTTCCTTACAAGGCACACAGGGGGTTAATTCCTCTGTTCTACAGCGGGAGGCCGAGCGCACCGCTGTGGACCGGGGCGCTCGGTCAGGCATGCAGAGGGGGAGTGGAAGAGGCTCCCGCTCTCCACCCCTAACGCCATCATCCACCCCTTTCAGGAGCAGCCCTGATTACTGGGGTTCTACCTCTAGTACAGTGGGCCTTAATTGTGGAGAAATTTAACCTGTCATTGAGGCCGCTAAAAAAAAACTAGGTCCCCCTCCTCAGCCCTCATCACCGCAGGCCACCCTGTCTGTGTGGTCCCAGCCTGGGCCTGTGTCCTTTTTCGGATAAGGAGGACCTCGCATAGTTCCCAATCCGATCTTCGGGCCGTTTGGTTGATAATTCTTCACCTTCGCAAGTCCCGTGGACGACAGCTGAAGTATTCCCAATCCTCGCTCCGGGTCGTTTGGTTGATAATTCTCCACTTGCGCAATCCAGTGAAGGACCTCTGCAGGATTTCCAATCTGTCCTCTGGGGCCGTTTGGTTGATAATTCTCCGCCTACGCCATACAGTAGAGAACCTCTGGAATTCCCAATCCACCCTCCTGGGTCGTTGGTTGATGATTCTCCACCTGCGCAATTCAATAGAGGACCTCTGACATTCCCAATCCACCATCCTGGGTCGTTGGTTGATAATTCTCCACCTGCGCAATTCCATACAGGACCTCTGACATTCCCAATCCACCCTCCTGGGTCGTTTGGTTGATAATTCTCCATCTGCGCAATCCAGTGGGGGACCACTGGAACTTCCCAGTCCACCCTCTGGGGTCATTTGGTTGATAATTCTCCGCCGGCGTGGTTCCTTAGGTAGGTAATTGAACTACGATTGAATACGGTTCCGACTGTCGCGCTATCCTTCCATAGGCGGAGTGTTGCACATCACGTGTTTTTCTGTTGCATTACCCCCTTCAACAAGGATCATTAGCGGGGGAATAACTAAACATCCTCAGATGCTGAAATTCTGCGGCGCCATGGCTCTAGGTGCCTTCGCTTATTTCACAAGGGGGCGTGGCAACAGTTGGTACTAGCAGGTGCCGGAACTGTTACCCTAGTGCTATATGGGTGCCATCAGTGGACACAGTGGTTTTTCCTTCCTTTCCTTTGGTGCTGGTGTTGTGCATGATTATAACATCCTCTGTCTTCTCAGGGGGTTCCTAGCATCACTTCTGTGTCCTAGAGACCCCGTCTCCATGGGCCCCCGTTGTTCCAGTCGGTCATGATATTGTCCGAATCAATACGTAGTGCCTACTCCATTGCACATATATGGCGAGTACGTTCCAGCGAGTCAAGAGTTTCTAACTCTGTGTTCTCTATCCACCACTCCCCCTTCTCTGGGACTGTGGTTATGCTGGATCTCATCCACAGGTGCAGTTTTTCGCTCATGCTCGAGTTCGTGGTCGCTGCAGTGGGACGTCCCCCTCAGGTAGTGTCACGGATGGTGTTGCAGGAAACAATAAGTAACAAATAAAGATCCGACTGACTTGATCCCAAACTAAGGAACAAAAGGGTGAGCCCTATTAATGCCCTAGAGCTCCCCCTCACTGCTCAGCCCATGCAAAGATCTCAATGATAGAAAGTTGCATGTCCACGTACCTTAGACGGAGTGACACCTGCAAACCCTATAATAGTGAGGGGACACGACCACCGGCTCCCTGCACTCAATACGGAGGGAGTCAGGGTCACCTAGATTCAAGCCAACAGGAAAACACAAATACAGAAAAAGACTTATCTTGAGGAACCAGCAGTAGCCACTTCAAGCAGTGAACCCAATCCAGGAAGTAGTGTAAACCGCAAAGTGAAGCAGTATGGGAGGAGATATATAGGGAGGCAATCACTGCTAATAGGTGACAGCTGGGAGAGGGAGAAGAGATGTCAAAGCGAAAGCAAAACAGAAGAACATCATGCAGGAGGTACTGAAGAACGTCTATCAGAACTTCTCAGAGATCTGGTGGTGACAGGTAGGGGCACTACCTTGGCACTAGCTTGGCAGTTGCGCCTGTTCAGCACCCTTCCTGGTAGGGTTTTTTAAGGTTAACTCCACTTAACTGGGACAGTATGGTACGTGGCTTCTACGGATAGCCTCAGGCCTCCCTCTCAGTTTTGCGCTGACGGGGTAAGTGCTGGCTACTACTGTGGGAGCGGTATTGTGTTACCACTACATGTTTGGGTTCTTACTGCACAGCTCTTTGTCAGGCGGTGGACTCTTTAGCACTAAATTCGGTGGCCTCTGTGGGTGGCCCCCTCCTCTGCTGGGGTATGGGGCTAGCAATACAGTGTGACTCCCCTTGCCTGGCTTCCCCCAGGCAGAGTTTTTCTGCACTGCCACTTAATCCTGGCCACTTTGTATAGCGCCGGTCTCAGACAGGGAATGGGCTTAGACCTAGCCTATCCTTCTCCTGTCTTTTCCTCCTCTGGCTCATGGTTCATAGCCACCCCCCGCATGCCTTAGTAGTTCCTACATTACTACCTTCCCTCATCTGCCTTTGCACGGGGTATTCGTTTGGTGGCCTTCCATTCCAGGCACGCTCCAGTCCCGACTGGTGGGCTGTGGCGCCCCCCACATCCCTCCTTTTACAGGGACTCTTCCATTGGTCTGGGTGTGCTAACGGTATCTACGCGAAGCTTCCCACCTTCTCTCCAGAGCCAGTGTTCCGGAAGCATGCGACGTGGACACCCTGATTTCTCCTTGGCGGGAGTTCTCCCTCCTTACATGTTACTTCCCCTCCTTGACAGAGTTCTACGAAATCTCAAGCTGGAGGACATTCCGACAAATCCTAGTCGCTCCGAATTGACCCTGTCGCACGTGGTACGCCGACCTCGTTCCCCTTCTAGGAGACGTCCCTTGGTCACTGCCGCTCAGAGATGACCTTCTTCACAGGGTCCGGTCCTACATCAGCATTTAGGGTCTTGTTTGACGGCGTGGCTATTGAAACCGCCATTCTGACTTGGAGAGGGTTTTCGGCGGACGTCATTCGCACTATGGTTCAGGTCAGGAAGCCTGCATCGCCCAGGATCTATTATTCTGTGAAAGCCGGGACATCCCCTCACTCCGTTTTTTCTCTCCCCGCCATCCTATCCTTTCTACTATCAGGGTTGGACCCGGTTTAGCCCTTAGTCCTTGATGGGTCAGGTGTTGGCGCTTCTATCCTGGGGCGGCTTCCAGTGTACTCTGGTTTCCCTGGTGCCATGGAAACCTTCCTCAGGTAGTGGCACATACGGTTCCTCCGTACAGTCCTTTACCACCTTGGGATCCGAATATAGTTTTCTCAGCGTTCCAGTCTTCTCCCTTTGAGCCCTTGCGGGAGATCTCACTCCGGCTCCTGTCCTAGAAGGTAGTCCTTTCTTGTGGCTATCACATCCATCTGACGGTCGTCCGAGTTGGGGGCACTCTCTTGCAGAGAGCCCTTCCTGGTTCTTCACAAGGATAAGGCGGTTCTCCGGCTCATTCCTTCTTCTCCCAAAGGTGTTCTCTGACTTCCATATAAATGAGGACATTGCCTTTCCTTCACCGTCCCTCCCCTTAACACCCTACGGAAGGGAGTTCGATTATTTGACGTTGTCAGAGCTCCGATCATTATTTGGCAGCTTCCAGTCTCTTTCGGCGTAAGGAACCCCTTTTTGTCTTCTGAAGGGTCCTCGCTAGGGATTGGCGGCCTCCACAGTGGCGATTGCAAGTTGGATTCGGTCTGCAACTGCTGAAACATACCGCGCCCGGAGCAGGATTCCGCCCTTAGGTGTCACGGCTCACTCCGCTGAGCGGTGGGCACTTCTTGGGCTTGAGGGAATCGTGCTTTGGCTGCTCAGTTGTGTAGGGAGGCTACTGGTCCTCCATACACACGTTCACAAAAATTTACCAGGTGCATACTTATGCATCGGCGGTCCCTGCCTTGAGCCGCGTGGTCTTGCAGGCGACAGTTCTTAGATGCCTGCAGGGATGCTTGATTCCATGGGTCTGTGGTTTTTACCTCCCTGTGGACTGCTTTTGGACGTCCCACGGTTCCTGTGTCGCCCAATGAATATGGGCGAGAAAAGGAGATTTTTGTATAACTTACCAGTAAAATCTCTTTCTCGCTCTTCAATGGGGGACACGGCACCCACCCAGTATTATTTTCCGGCCACTGTTGTGGCTGTTGCTGGTTTGAACCCCGTTGGGTCCTTTGACATGGTTGGTTTTCCACGGGTTTTTCTTTGGTTGGCTTGCTTCTCCTACTGCTTGTACACAAACTGAAGCTCTCTCTCCAGGCTGGAGGGGGTATAGCTCCCAGGGGAGGAGCTAACAGCTTTTACTAGTGTCAAAGCCTCCTAGAGGACATAGCTATACCCACGGTTCCTGTGTCCCCCAATGAAGAGCGAGAAAGAGATTTTACTGGTAAGTTATACAAAAATCTCCTTTTCCCCCTGCACCAGCAACTTCTCCTAAACATCCTCCCCACCAGTCGTAGCTCCTCATCCTCCACCTTCCTTCTCCATGCAACTTCATCCATGTGGGTCCTCAACAGCTACAGGGCGGTGATCAAGAGGTGTAAGCTGTTCTACTTTCAACATCTCTTGTGGAATCAGTATGAGCTTTTGCTCCAATATCAAGATCAGGGATGACCTAGTTGATCTCGATGATTTCTCTACTCTCACATCTGGCGGTAGCTTTGAGAGGCCGGAGAACTCGACACATGTCCCTGATAAGTTGCAATTGCCTAAGCTCACAGTAACACATGCGTCCTGCTGCGGTGGTCTGGTGCATGATGTCATCATTAAGCAGTCTACACGAATATCGCAGTGCCAATACGACACCTATTTACTATCTGTCAGGTGAATAAAGCCCTATGATTATGTTTAACTTATAAGGCAAATGCAGGGCCCTAACATGATGTTAAAAAAGCCTGCAGATTTGCGTAGCTCCTCTATTACATGCACACACGTGTGTATACTGCATGACAGGTCTTACCTTGTGATATAAGAGGCTGGAGCTCCTCTATTACATGTCACTGCACACACGTGTATACACTGCACATGACGGCTCTTACCTTGTGATATAAGAGGCTGGTGCTCCTCCATTACATGTCACTGCACACACGTGTATACACTGCACATGACGGGTCTCACCTTGTGATATAAGAGGCTGGTGCTCCTCCATCATGGCCTCCTTGTACAGATCCTTGTGTCCTTCTATATACTCCCACTCCTCCATGGAGAAATAGACAGTGACATCCTGACACCTTATAGGAACCTGACAACACAATGACACCGTCATCACTCAGACCCCTCCAGTGCTGTTACTGGAGAATTTCCCAGCATTCCCAGCAGTGTCACCTCTCCAGTCAGCAGCTCCATCATCTTGTGGGTGAGTTCTAGGATCTTCTGCTCCTGTGTCAGGGGGGGAGGGGGAGGCTCTGTGATGGGGTGAGGGGTCCTGCTCCGCTCTCCTGACTCCTGGAGATGGATAATGGGAGTCACACAGTCCCCCGATATCTTCTTCACTATTGTGTACTCCTGTGGATGAAGAGGAAAACAATACTTACAGAAGATCTGTCAGCAGGCTCAATACTACTACTACTCCAGGTATACTGGCTGGTAGGGATGACCCTGCTAACTAAAATGATACCTGTCTTGTGAAAATCAAGTGCAGTATTTCCGCCCCTCTGTGCACTGAAGACCTAGTTTGTATAAAGAATAAACGTCTTTGTTCTCAGGAAAGCGGGAAGTCATTTTAATTAGCAGGATCAACCCAACCAGGCAGTATGACTGATTATTAAGGTAGCCATGGGCTTTCCTCCTATTGTCATCTTCTATATGTCTATATAGCTGGTCAACTAGTTACATAGCTAGCATGGTTAAACCAAGGGATGGGTTGAGAACTGAACACGTCAGTGTTTGGTCAGTGATTTCCATCAGTGTTTGTGAGCTAAAACCAGGATTGGAGCCTCCACAGACATAAGGTATAAGGGAAAGATCTGCGCCTATTCTGTATTTAGAGCCGCACCTGGTTTTGGCTCACAATCACTGACCGAACCCTGACGTGTGAATGAGGCTTTACATATTGTTGGGAACTTTGTTTGGTACCGTTGGATGTACTACAACCCTCATTTTGCAATTCAGTAATGAGAGACTTGTTTATTTTCTACAACTGGCCCGGGTACTGATTCCAGCACCATTCGCCGGCCACTGCACCTACATCTCCTGTCATGCACCCACATCAAACTCACAATAGCAAGGTGACCCCAACTACCATCAAGCAGGACTCCCAACCTCAGGGTGTGACCTGAGGGAATAAAGGCTGCGCCCTCCTATCACTGCCGTGGCCCCAGGGAGCATCACTGTGAGAACTGCCATTGTGAACAACTGTTGCAGCCAGAATCACTACCACTCCCATCCTCAGGTCCTCAGAGCAGAGAATGGGAGTGCCTGGCTTGTGGCACATTTATTTATACATATAGGTTAATCATGTCCCGTCTTAGACGCCTCTATGCAAGACTATAAAAAAAAAAATTTGCAAATCTTTCCTCTGTTGTGCTTTTTCATAAGTGTATAAAACATTTATCTAAGTATCCTAGTTATAGTGGATTAGATTATATATACCTATAAGAGGCCATATTGTTATATGTATGTATTTTAAAGATGGCCGAAAGAAGTTCATGGAAAGGTCACCGCTAATAATATTTCTTCTCATGGATGTACCAGTCTGAACAGAGGCCTTCTTGTCTCCTTATGGATTTATGACAGGAGATAAGAGTGCTCTCTAGACGCAGCTGGTGCTAATAACCTCTACAGTTTGGTGTTTATTAATGAAGCAGAAAATCTGTGATATCTATATACGCTTATAATCAACGTTAGTTTTGTATAAGAAAATCAATAAGACATATGTATCGTTTTATATTGTTACGTATTATTAACCCTTTGGACACCAGAGTTTTGTTTTTGTTTTTTTCATTTTTGCGTTTTCATTTTTCTTCCCTATTTTCCGTGAGCCATAACTTTTTTATATTTCCAGTCATATAGCTGTATGAGGGCTTATTTTTTGTAGGACAAGTTGTACTTTCTAATGTCACCATTAATTATGGCATAAAATGTAGTTCCCACGGCGTATTGTTTACGGCAAAACTGACCTATGCCCTTCATTCTCTGGGTCAGTAGGATTACAACGATACCCCATATGTATAGGTTTTTTATGTGTAAATAGTGTAAAAATACATTTAAACTTTGAGACTTTTATTTTTTTTTTATATGACCATATTCTGACCCCCATAACTTTTTTTTATACTTATGTCTACTGAGCTGTTTAGAGGCTCATTTCTTGCGGGACAATTCATAGTTTTTATTGATACCATTTTGAAGTGTGCATGACTTTTGGATCACATTTTATTTCATTTTTTGGGGTAAGAGAAGAAATGAAAAAATGGCAAATCGGCCATTTTGACCCTTTTTTCCGTTACACCATTCGCCGTATTGGATTTTTTATTTTTATTTTTTTAATATTATAGGCGTTTTTGGTCGCAGTGATACCCAGGATGTTTATATTTATTGTTATTTAGGTGGGGGGTTTTTATTATACGAAATGGGGGGTGATTTAAACTTTTATATTTTTTTTATATATTTTGTAACGTTTTTTTTTTTTTTTATAATCATTTTAAGGCTCATAAATGACCTTATAAATGATGTTTTAAATTTTTCATTTTGACCTATAATGGATAAAAAAAAATGACAATTTCTTTGCATTTTCCTTATTTCTTATATTGGCCTGCCATCTGGTGGCCAATATAGGAATTGCAGCATTAATGCTCCGAATTTCTTCATAGAGACTCTGAGCATTCAGCGCATGTACTGAAGTCCTGATTGGCCGCACGGGGCTTCAGTACTAAGCTTTTGCGCACAGGTGCCGTGATCTCACTTGATCACGGCATCTAAAGCATTTAATTACCACGATCGGCATTATTGCATTGCTGTTTGAAACAGCAGAGACTTGCACGTGCGAGCGGGCATCATGTTGGCAGATGTATAGTTGTTAAAAGTGCTACAGCAATATTGTCACTATTCAGTATCAATGCATATTACTGAATAAAATAAAATATGTATATACAGTACAGACCAAAAGTTTGGACACACCTTCTCATTTAAAGAGTTTTCTTTATTTTCATGACTATGAAGGCATCAAAACTATGAATTAACACATGTGGAATTATATACATAACAAACAAGTGTGAAACAACTGAAAATATGTCATATTCTAGGTTCTTCAAAGTAGCCACCTTTTGCTTTGATTACTGCTTTGCACACTCTTGGCATTCTCTTGATGAGCTTCAAGAGGTAGTCCCCTGAAATGGTCTTCACTTCACAGGTGTGCCCTTTTCACTTCACAGGTTTGTTATGTATATAATTCCACATGTGTTAATTCATAGTTTTGATGCCTTCATAGTCATAAAAATAAAGAAAACTCTTTGAATGAGAAGGTGTGTCCAAACTTTTGGTCTGTACTGTATATATATATATATATATATATATATTATTACTGAATAAAAGACCTAAATATTTATTTCAGAGGTAACTCTCCGATTGGAATAATCTCATTCCATAGTCAATACCAGGCTTGATAATTTATATTGCTACCCCATTATCCGTGATTTGTCATAGTTGGGTGCAGAGCAAGGATTCATATCTTTTATTAACGTTATTGAGTTTTTATATCTAAAAATTGTGGTCGAGGCGGATTGTATTATATTATTCTGTCTGAGAGGAACTGTGTATATGCTGGTATTTGTGAATTTTTGGTACTGCATATCATTGTGTATCTTTGCAGATTATTGAGTTTCCCATTGATTAATCTTTTTATTTTAAATTATCGTATAATAAATCATTTATATTTTTGCATAGATGCCTGTACCTTGTTTTACTGATTGCACAATATAATTAAATAACTGATCAAACTCTTTTGAGGTGTTATGTATGTCCACCTCGAGGATCAACTGCATTTGAAATTTTTTCTTTGATCCTTTTATATAAAGCCATTTGTTTTATATTCCCGACACCTCATAACTCAGACCCTCCATACCCCTTATCAGTTTAGTTGCTCTTTTTGGTACTTTTTCAGCTCCAAGGCATCCTTTCTATAAACTGATGCCCAGAACTGAACTGCATGTTCCGGATGAGGCTGCACCAATGCTTTGTAAAGAGGTCCTTACTCGCATGTGGTAAGGATGCATGTAGATTTGGATTTGTGAACATACATTGAAGTTACTATTTAATGTTCCACATTCAGGTTCCAGTTTTTATTGGTGGTTGGTAACATGTGGATCTCCCTGTCCACTGCCTTAATAATCCCCCATAATCGATTCTCCACCCTCCAATATATCCTGACCCCTCTGTCACCTATCTATCACTTCATTTTCTGTCTCACCCTCACATCTCTATGGAAATATCTCCCAGCACAGCAGACCCCCTTCCAATAAGGGGCATATTATACATAGAATACAGTTTGTACCCAAATAAAAAGTGGGCCCAGTGCTCTAAGAACCAAAACCCTTCTGCCCTACACCCAGACTTCAGCCATTCATTTAGCTCACTGAGGACCCGCTGTGGTTCCCGTGTTGCATATGGCAAAGGCAGTATTCCAGAGATTACCATCTTTCAGGTCCTTCCCTTAAGTTTGCAACCTACTTCTTCGAAATTATTCTTAAGGACCCTCTCTCAACTTCCATGTATTCTGTCATTGGTTTCATCATGAACCAAGACAGTTGAGTCATCACCAGTTCCTCCCAGTAACATATCCACCTGTTCCACCACATGCCGAACCCTGGTACGAGGGAGATGTCAAACCATTCAGGTATACTATCCGCCGTCCTGATAATAAAATCCCTTATAAGTCCTAACTGTACAGGCCCACCTGTACTTGCACCCCCCCCCCCCCCCCCCCTCCCATCCTGGCTGTTAGAGCAGTATCCTCTAGGGTTGCCATTTCTGGGACTGACACCCTTGTATCATTACCCAACTTGGCAATTTTGCTTAGATGCACAGTAATAGAATCAGCCTCTCTGTTCTTGGATCCCTTTCTACTCCCCCTGTATACATTGACCCAGCTACCTACCTGCTCCTCCTGACCCTTATCTCCAGCTGCCATTTCTACTCCACTGAATGCTTGCTCAATGAGCAGCATGCTCCTCTCCAGATCACCAATTTTCTCATTCTGAACTCTAATGTGAACTTTCAGATGGGCAGCATGCTCCCACCTGTCACAGCGGTATTCAGACCTCCTGCTCCAGTTCTGTATACCTTTAACATATGACAGTGTGCACCGAAGAAAGTCTCCAGTCCTGCTAGCGATTACCCCAGATACAACAGAGAACAGGAATTGTTCTTAGGATTTTAAATCCTGCTTTTAACAATGTATTTGTAACGCCACTAGCAGCACACAGCAGCCCTTTCCTCCTGGGTACAACGTGCCTACTTACCTTCTCATGGCTCCTACAACATGACTATTGGTCACTGGTCACATGATACATCACTCACCATACTGGGGGCTGATCTTCAGGTTCTCCGTCACTTGGAAGGTCTGGAGGCCGTTCTCCAGGACCCTGGACTCTTCCTATCACTTCCTATGATGGATTCTCCTTCCCGATGTCTGACTTGTTACAGAATACAATAAAGAGGAGAGAAATCTAGAAAAATTTACCTCTCCGCTCAGCAGGGAGATGATCTCCAAGGTGAGGTCTAATATTCTTCTGCTGATCTCCTTCCTGTCCATCCTTGGTGGCTTATTCAGGAGAAGGCTCGTATTGCTGGTTTTCTTCATGACGCCTCCAAAAAAAGGGAATAAAGGTTAATCAGTGAGTCCCATGTCCCCGATAACGAGGCCGAGAAAAAGTACAACTCATCCCGCAAAACTCAGACCCTCATAAAGCTGCACTGACGGGAAAACCCTGAGCTCTGTGTGTATCTAAGCTCCAAGCAGTGCAGGGTGTGGAGGTAGGAGACTCTGAGCTGCGTGTGTATCTAAACTCCTGGCAGTGCACTGTGTATCTAAGCTCCTGGCAGTGCAGGGTGTGGAGGGAGGAGACTCTGAGCTCTGTGTGTATCTAAGCTCCTGAAAGTGTTTCCCTCATTCATACGGAGCAGATTCCCTCATCCAGCACAGAATGATGACAACCCCCCCTATCCCCACTACTCCTCCCCCCATCATACTAAGCTGAGGAGCGGAGAAGGATTCCTTGTGTGTAATGGAGGAGAATCTCCAGAGGTGACATGTCTGAGCTCTCCACCACACTGTCTCCTCACAGCTCATCTTACCTGCAGGCTGGAGGAATGGCTGATACCAGAGAGAACAAGAGCCCTGACTACCGACCAGGACCTGCCCAGTATCTGCTGCACTGCCAGAGCTGAAGGACCTGGGGTGACGTCACCGTCATGTGATCAGTGGGGGCGTGGCTTAGAAGTGGAAGGAGAAGAGGTGGTGAAGGACCTGGGGTGATGTCAACGTCTTGTGATCAGTACAGGGGGCGAGGCTCAGAACTGGATTGGATAAGAGGTGGTGAAGGGCCTGTGATAATGATCATGTGACATGAGGAGTGGAGAAGGATTCCTTGTGTGTAATGGAGGAGAATCTCCAGAGGTGACATGTCTGAGCTCTCCACCACACTGTCTCCTCACAGCTCATCTTACCTGCAGGCTGGAGGAATGGCTGATACCAGAGAGAGCAAGAGCCCTGACTACCGACCAGGACCTTCCCAGTATCTGCTGCACTGCCAGAGCTTAAGGACCTGCGGTGACGTCACCGTCATGTGATCAGTGCAGAGGGTGGGGCTCAGCAGTGGATAGGTGGGGGAAGGACCTGGGGTGACGTCACTGTCATGTGATCAGTGCAAGGGGCGGGGCTCAGTAGTGGAGAGGAGGAGAGGTGGGGAAGGACCTGTGGTGATGTCACCGTCATGTGATCAGTGCAAAGGGCGGGGCTCAGCAGTGGAGTGGAGGCGAGGTGGGGGATAGGACCTGTGATGACGTCACCACCATGTTATCAGTGCAGGGGGCGGTGCTCAGCAGTGGAGAGGAGGTGGGGAAAGGGTTATGATGAGGGTCATGTGACATGAGGGGCGGAGGAGCGGGAAGGACGGATCTCTATAATACAGCCGTGCAGCACAGTTTGCAGGAATCTATGCTCTGCAGATGGTATTTGTTGGAGGGAAGGGTCAGCCTCCTCCCGCCAGCTGTCAGGTATATGGGGCGGCCTCTGCCTTCAGCGAGATCTCCCAGAGAGGTGTGATGGCGGATCCCTTCTCCCCGTCCGCCTGAGATCTGGGAGTTTTCAGTAGCTTTGATAGCTGAGATCAGAAAGAACTGCAATAAACTGTTGGCTCGGGGAGCAGTGTAAGAATTGTGTGGTTTTTATTTTTTACAGAAAAAAAGTTTTCTTGATCTGAAGCTGAAAAGAAAGTAATTTAATGGGAATGTTCCGGTGTCTCTGGTGGACGGCTATCCTCTACTTGTAACACTCAGGCCTTACTATTCCCTGCTACAGGAAACCTACATGGGTTGGACATCAGGAGGGCGGCTGGAGCGAGGAGGCTGTCCCTTCCCTAGAAAAAATACCATCTGCAGATCATTGATTAAACTGCTTTATTCTTCGGGAGGAGGCCACCTGGCACCAGCTGTTGGGTGGAGTATCACACACCTGTTGGTAGAGGCCTCCAGCAGAGGAACTTTGTAGTCTGGATGTTTTTGGCCATTTTCCCCGGTTTCCTCTATGCAAAGTCATCAACTCTTTACTTTATTGCACTTAAACCCCCGTGTCGGCGATTCAGACCTGCGGTTTGCGGCTTTCTATAGTGCGGCGGCTGTGCCATCGGGTCCCCATGGGGCTGTGGGGGGACCCGATGACATGTAAGGCAGCGCGATGTCTAAGGAAGCCATCGCGCTGTCTTCCGGGGAAGAGCCTGTGAGATCCAGCCACCTGGATCTCACAGGCCGGAAGCTGTATGAGTAATACACACAGTATTACTCATACAGCCAATGCATTCCAATACAGAAGTATTGGAATGCATTGTAAAGGAATATACCCCCAAAAGTTCAAGTCCCAAAGTGGGACAAAAAATAAAGTGAAATAAAAAGTTGAAAAAATAAAGTTTTCCCCTCCAAAAATTCAAAGTTTCAAGTAAAAATAAAAAAAAGTCATTTTCCCCAAATAAAGTTTAAAAAAATTGGTAAAAAATAGGGGGGAAAAAAAAGTATACATATTAGGTATCGCCGCGTCGGTATCGACCGGCTCTATAAATATATCGCATGACCTAACCCCTCAGATGAACACTGTAAAAAACTGCTAAATAAACCATTTTTTTGTTACCTTACATCACAAAAAGTACAACAGTAAGCGATCAAAAAGGCGTTTGCCCACCAAAATAGTACCAATCTAACCGTCACCTCACCCCGCAAAAAATGAGCCCCTACCTGAGACAATCGCCCAAAAAATAAAAAACTATGGATCAGAATATGGAGACACTAAAACATCATTTTTTTTGTTTGAAAAAAGCTGTTATTGTGTAAAACTTACATAAATAAAAAAAAAGTATACATATTAGGTATCGCCGCGTTCGTATCGACCGGCTCTATAAAAATATCACATGACCTAACCTCTCAGATGAACACCGTAAAAAATAAAAACTGTGCTAAATAAACAATTTTTTGTCACCTTATATCACACAAAATGTGTAATGGCAAGCGATCAAAAAGTCACACGCACCCCAATATAGTGCCAATAAAACCGTCATCTCATCCCGCAAAAATCATACCCTACCCAAGGTAATCGCCTAAAAACTGAAAAAATTATGGCTCTCAGACTATGGAAACACTAAAACATGATTTTTTTTGCTTCAAAAATGAAATCATTGTGTAAAACTTACATTAATAAAAAAAAATGTATACATATTAGGTATCGCCGCATCCGTGACAAACTGGTCTATAAAAATATCTCATGATCTAACCTGTCAGATGAATGTTGTAAATAACAAAAAATAAAAACTGTGCCAAAACAGCTATTTCTTGTTATCTTGCCTCACAAAAAATTTAATATAGAGCAACCAAAAATCATATGTACCCTAAACTAGTACCAACAATACTGCCACCCTATCCCGTAGTTTCTAAAATGGGGCCACTTTTTTGGAGTTTCTACTCTAGGGGTGCATCAGGGGGGCTTCAAATGGGACATGGTGTAAAAAAAAAACAGTCCAGCAAAATCTGCCTTCCAAAAACCGTATGGCATTCCTTTCCTTCTGCGCCCTGCCATGTGTCCGTACAGCTGTTTACGACCACATATGGGGTGTTTCTGTAAACTACAGAATCAGGGCCATAAATATTGAGTTTTTTTTGGCTGTTAACCCTTGCTTTGTTACTGGGAAAAATTGATTAAAATGGAAAATTTGTCAAAAAATTGGAATTCTGAAATTTCATCTCCATTTGCCAATAACTCTTGAGAAACACCTAAAGGGTTAACAACGTTTGTAAAATCTGTTTTGAATACCTTGAGGGGTGTAGTTTCTTAGATGGGGTCACCATTATGGAGTTTCTACTCTAGGGGTGCATCAGGGGGGCTTCAAATGGGACATGGTGTAAAAAAAAACAGTTCAGCAAAACCTGCCTTCCAAAAACCATATGGCATTCCTTTCCTTCTGCGCCCTGTCGTGTGCCCGTACAGTGGTTTATGACCACATATAGGGTGTTTCTGTAAACTACAGAATCAGGGCCATAAATATTGAGTTTGGTTTGACTGTTAACCCTTGATTTTTAACCGGAAAAAAATTATTAAAATGGAAAATCTGCCAAAAAAGTTAAATTTTGAAATTTTATCTCTATTTTCCATTAATTCTTGTGGAACACCTAAAGGGTTATCGACGTTTGTAAAATCAGTTTTGAATACCTTGAGGGGTGTAGTTTCTTAGATGGCGTCACTTTTATGGAGTTTCTACTCTAGGGGTGCATCAGGGGGGCTTCAAATGGGACATGGTGTCAAAAAAAACAGTTTAGCAAAATCTGCCTTCCAAAAACCGTATGGCATTCCTTTCCTTCTGCGCCCTGCCGTGTGCCCATACAGCGGTTTACGACCACATATGGGGTGTTTCTGTAAACTACAGAATCAGGTCCATAAATATTGAGATTGGTTTGGCTGTTAACCCTTGCTTTGTAACCGGAAAAAAATTCTTAAAATGGAAAATCTGCCAAAAAAGTGAAATTTTGAAATTGTATCTCTATTTTCCATTAATTCTTGTGGAACACCTAAAGGGTTAACGACATTTGTAAAATCAGTTTTGAATACCTTGAGGGGTGTAGTTTCTTAGATGGGGTCACTTTTATGGAGTTTCTACTCTAGGGGTGCATCAATGGGCTTCAAATGGGACATGGTGTCAAAAAAAACATTCCAGCAAAACCTCCCTTCCAAAAACCGTATGGCATTCCTTTCGTTCTGCGCCCTGCCGTGTGCCCGTACAGCGGTTTACGACCACATATGGGGTGTTTCTGTAAACTACAGAATCAGGGCCATAAATATTGAGTTTGGTTTGGCTGTTAACCCTTGATTTGTAACCAGAAAAAAATTATTAAAATGGAAAATCTGCCAAAAAAGTGAAATTTTGAAATTGTATCTCTATTTTCCATTAATTCTTGTGGAACACCTAAAGGGTTAACGACGTTTGTAAAATCAGTTTTGAATACCTTGAGGGGTGTAGTTTCTTAGATGGCGTCACTTTTATGGAGTTTCTACTCTAGGGGTGCATCAGGGGGGCTTCAAATGGGACATGGTCAAAAAAAAAACAGTTTAGCAAAATCTGCCTTCCAAAAACCGTATGGCATTCCTTTCCTTCTGCGCCCTGCCGTGTGCCTGTACAGTAGTTTACGACCACATATGGGGTGTTTCTGTAAACTACAGAATCAGGTCCATAAATATTGAGATTGGTTTGGCTGTTAACCCTTGCTTTGTAACCGGAAAAAAATTATTAAAATGGAAAATCTGCCAAAAAAGTGAAATTTTGAAATTGTATCTCTATTTTCCATTAATTCTTGTGGAACACCTAAAGGGTTAACGACATTTGTAAAATCAGTTTTGAATACCTTGAGGGGTGTAGTTTCTTAGATGGGGTCACTTTTATGGAGTTTCTACTCTAGGGGTGCATCAATGGGCTTCAAATGGGACATGGTGTCAAAAAAAACATTCCAGCAAAACCTCCCTTCCAAAAACCGTATGGCATTCCTTTCCTTCTGCGCCCTGCCGTGTGCCCGTACAGCGGTTTACGACCACATATGGGGTGTTTCTGTAAACTACAGAATCAGGGCCATAAATATTGAGTTTGGTTTGGCTGTTAACCCTTGATTTGTAACCAGAAAAAAATTATTAAAATGGAAAATCTGCCCAAAAAGTTAAATTTTGAAATTGTATCTCTATTTTCCATTCATTCTTGTGGAACACCTAAAGGGTTAACAAGGTTTGTAAAATCAGTTTTGAATACCTTGAGGGGTGTAGTTTATAGAATGGGGTCATTTTTGGGTGGTTTCTATTATTTAAGCCTCGCAAAGTGACTTCAGACCTGAACTGGTCCCTAAAAATTGGGTTTTTGAAAATTTCATAAAAATTTCAAGATTTGCTTCTAAATTTCTAAGCCTTGTAACATCCCCAAAAAATAAAAATGAATTTTTTTTACTTCGTTTTACCAGTGTCATAAAGTACAATATGTGACGAAAAAACATTCTCAGAATGGCCTGGATAAGCGTTTTAAAGTTATCAGCACTTAAAGTGACACTGGTCAGATTTTCAAAAAATGGCCTGGTCCTTAAGGTGAAATAGGGCTGAGTCCTTAAGGGGTTAAAGGGTTAACTTGCATTGTTTAACACTGTGTAACTTCATTTTATGTTGTTGTTGTGATATATATCCTGTTCATTTAATAAATACTGAGAGACTTTTTAGACTTTCTAGCTAATAATGGGTGTGACTAAGCAACTACCTGGTCTTCACTAGAGCCTCTGATGGTGAGTACAGGCTTGGGCCGTTAGGGTAGTAGTTATGTGTCACTTCAGAGCAATCCCCGAGTCGGTGGCAGCTGACCAGGGGGTCAGATATACCGGTGCAAGCACCGAGGGGAAGTACGTGGTTAGGAAGTCCAGGATCAGGGCAGGCAGCGATCAAGCAAGGTCTGTAAACGAAGTCCAAGGTCAGAGGCAGGCGGCAAATAAGCAAGGTCTGTAAACGAAGTCAGAGGCAGGCGGCAAACAGACAAAATCCGATAGTTCCAAAAGCAGGGTCCGGTACACAGCAAAGCAGAACTAGACAAGTTAGTGACCATGAGTTGCTTAGGCATCTTCCTGGGGTTGGATGCGCCTTTAAATACTTCCTGCAATCGAGCCATAGGCTGGTGAGACAGAGGGCTTGTACGTGCTGCCTCACAAGTGAGGAGACACACACCCATACAAGCCCTAACAACACTACAGGTCTCCAGCAGAAAGTAAACTCTGGCATGGAGCACAGATACAACAGTTAAGCTGCCAGCACTTGTCAACAAGGCAGCAGGAGGGCAAGAGTGAGCCCGTGCCCGCGGGTAGGGGCAGCAGCGCCGGCACAGACCGCTGGGCTAAGAGTAACCCCCCCCCCCCACCCTTACACCCCCTCTCCTGAGGCCTGGCCCTAATTTTAGAAGAAGAGGGGCATTGATGTTCACTATTTTCTGGGAAGCCATGGAGATGGAAAATGCGCTCGATAAATTTCTTGGCCAGTTGGGGAGCAGAAGGGAGTCCAGGCAGAGGAACGAAATGCTCAATTTTAGAGAAGCGGTCTACCACTACCCAAATCACAGAACAACCAGAGGAAGTGGGTAGATCCCTAATAAAGTCCATGGCTATTTGTTGCCAGGGAACCTCAGGAACAAGAAGCAGAAGGCCAGCTGGACGTTGTTTGGAAGTCTTATTTTGTGCACAGGACAGACAAGCAGCGACAAATTCTTGGATGTCTTGTCGCATGGACGGCCACCAGTACCGCTGCGCAATGAACCTAAAGGTCTTTCGCTGACCGGCATGACCCACCACTTTAGATGAATGACCCCATAGTAAGACCTGTTTTCTGAGAGACTCTGCAACAAAGGTCTTTTCAGAAGGAATCTCGGATAGCTTGACAGGACAGGCCGAGATTTTAGCGGGATTGATTAAATATAGGGGCTCCTCCTCCTGGTCGGTAGAATCAAAGGATCTTGAGAGAGCATCTGCTTTGATGTTCTTATCTGCAGCACAAAAGTAAAGAACAAAATCAAAATGGGCAAAGAACAGGGACCATCTAGCTTGTCGAGGATTAAGTCTCTGTGCAGACTGCAGATAGGTGAGGTTCTTGTGGTCGGTATAGATTACCACAGGATGACTGGCTCCCTCCAGAAGGTATCACCATTCCTCCAATGCCATCTTGATGGCCAACAACTCCCTGTCCCCAATCGAGTAGTTGCACTCAGGAGCGGAGAAGGCCCCAGAGAAGAAGGCATCTTGAGGGAGACTTTTGTGAAAGCACCGCCCCAGATCCAATAGACGATGCATCCACCTCCAGAAAAAATTGCTTTCTGGCATCAGGACAATGGAATACTGGAGCCTTAGAGAAGGCCTGCTTCAAGGCTTGAAAGGCTGATTCAGCCTCAGCAGTCCAACTTTTGGGATTCGCCCCTTTGCGCTTCAAGGCTGAGATGGGAGCTGTCAAAGAAGAGAAGTGTGGTACAAACTGGTAGTAGTAGTTGGCGAACCCCAGGAAACGTTGAATTGCCTTTAAACCAGAAGAACGAGGCCACTTCAAAATCACGGACAGCTTTTCAGGATCCATCTGCAGGCCAGTATCAGATATTATGTACCCCCGAAATGGAAGTGAGGATTGTTTCGAAGATACATTTTTCAAATTTGGTGTACAGATTATTCTCTCGTAGCCTTTGAAGAACCAGACGAACCTTCCTCCGGTGAGTGTACAAATCGGGAGACAAGATTAGAATATCGTCAAGATAGACCACAACACTGGAATAGAGTTAGTCTCTGAAGATATCTGTCACCGCCACTTCTGTGAGAAGGTCTGACAGACGTCCTTTTCTACCTCTTGCATGATGTTCTTTGTTTTGGTTCCACTTTGTCATCTCATTTCCTTCTCCCAGGTGTCACCTATTTAGACTAATCCTCTGTCCTTTATAAGTAGAAATATACAGAGGCTCTACCCTCAGAAATTGACAGATAGGTGCTCTCTCCAAATAGGCAGCACCTATTGCTGAAGTGGTAGATAAACAAATGGGTATAAAATGGAGGGCACTCAAATGTCTATGTACACATATGGGTAAATCATAAATTATTTATTAGAAGTAAAATTGTAAACCACAGGGGTGTAAACAAGTGGTTCCAGATGAGTGGCATCAGAGTTATTTGAGCCACAATACGTAGTGTTCTTATATAAACCACAGGGGTGTAAACAAGTGGTTCCAAATGAGTGGCGTCAGGATTATTTGAGCCACGATACGCAGTGTTCTTAGATGCAAATAAAAGTTAGTACTAGTACAGGTGATCAGTCTGTCTAGTATAATAAAAAGATATATACAGTACAGACCAAAAGTTTGGACACACCTTCTCATTTAAAGAGTTTTCTTTATTTTTATGACTATCAAAATTGGAGATTCACACTGAAGGCATCAAAACTATGAATTAACACATGTGGAATTATATACATTACAAACAAGTGTGAAACAACTGAAAATATGTAATATTCTAGGTTCTTCAAAGTAGCCACCTTTTGCTTTGATTACTGCTTTGCACACTCTTGGCATTCTCTTGATGAGCTTTAAGAGGTAGTCCCCTGAAATGGTTTTCACTTCACAGGTGTGCCCTGTCAGGTTTAATAAGTGGGATTTCTTGCCTTATAAATGGGGTTGGGACCATCAGTTACGTTGAGGAGAAGTCAGGTGGATACACAGCTGATAGTCCTACTGAATAGACTGTTAGAATTTGTATTATGGCAAGAAAAAAGCAGCTAAGTAAAGAAAAACGAGTAGCCATCATTACTTTAAGAAATGAAGGTCAGTCAGTCGAAAAATTGGGAAAACTTTGAAAGTAAGGGCTATTTGACCATGAAGGACAGTGATGGGGTGTTGCGCCAGATGACCTGGCCTCCACAGTCACCGGACCTGAACCCAATCGAGATGGTTTGGGGTGAGCTGGACCGCAGAGTGAAGGCAAAAGGGCCAACAAGTGCTAAGCATCTCTGGCAACTCCTTCAAGACTGTTGGAAGACCATTTCAGGTGACTACCTCTTGAAGCTCATCAAGAGAATGCCAAGAGTGTGCAAACCAGTAATCAAAGCAAAAGGTGGCTACTTTGAAGGACCTAGAATATGACATATTTTCAGTTGTTTCACACTTGTTTGTTATGTATATAATTCCACATGTGTTAATTCATAGTTTTGATGCCTTCATAGTCATGAAAATAAAGAAAACTTTTTGAATGAGAAGGTGTGTCCAAACTTTTGGTCTGTACTGTATGTAAAATCCACGTCAGAGTGGGCTAGTGTGTGCCCAGCTGAGTATGACGTGGGTATCCGGATATAAAAATAGAGTACACTGTAAAAGCAAATTGAGAGCAAATTGTGTAAAAGCAAATTGAGAGCAAATTGTATCAGGCAGTGTTACGGTCCCTTGTTGTGTCCAAGTGGATGGAGACAGTCTATTATATATTAAGGCTGGAACAGTCTTACCCCATCGGAGATGTGCCCGGGTAGATGGTGTATACTGGCGGTGGTCCGATCCTGGGGAGCGTTGGTGCGCATGTCGACTTCTTCAGATGACTGGACACGTCACCTATAGAGCCGGCTACAATAGGTGACGTGTCCAGTCACCTGACCGCAGTGACGGAGATACGCACGTCGACTTGTTCAGCTTTTCTGTCTGTTGTGGTGTCTCCTACTGTCACGGCGGGCGTGCACTCAGACTCACAGATAACCCACCATCCAGGCTCTGGGCGAGAGACAGGGGAAGGGTCACCTCCTAGCTAATCCCTGACCTCTTTCCCTGCACTGCTCAGCCCACATGCAGACCTTTAAGGTAGGTATGATGTGTCCCCGTGCCTGGGCCGAAACACCCTAAATTCCCTAAGATGGTGAAGAGGGGAAATAGGAGCAGCCTGCTCGCACAGAACCTGGATGGGAGAGATGACACAAAACAACCAAACTAGAAATCACACTTATCTTTCTGAGCTGGAACAGACAACCTTCCTTCCTAGCTTCCAAGACCACAATGATTCCTATAATCCGCTCAGAGCACTGGGATGGTGTGCTATTTAAACTAATGACCCCACCCAGTGCACCTGATGAGAGGCGGATCCAGCACGGCTCCAAAACAAACAATAAACTCGTGCTGCTATCCTGGCCGACCTCCGCACATCGTCAGAGAGGGGCATGACAGTACCCCCCCCCCCTTTTACGGGTGACCTCCGGACACCCCGGACCAACCTTATCCGGATGGGACCTATGAAAAGCCCTCACCAGTCGGCTGGCGTTGACATCCAACGCCGGAACCCACATCCTCTCCTCAGGGCCATATCCCCTCCAGTGCACCAGGTACTGAAGGGAACCCCGAAGAACTCTAGAGTCGAGAATCCTGGAGATCTCAAACTCCAAGTTTCCCTCGACTAGAACAGGAGGAGGAGGCAATGGCGATGGTTCCACCGGTCTCACGTATTTTTTTAGTAAAGACCTGTGGAACACATTATGGATCCTCCAAGTCTGCGAAAGATCCAGCCGAAACGCTACAGGATTGATCACCGCAGAAATTTTATACGGACCAATAAATCTTGGACCCAGTTTCCAAGATGGCACTCTCAATTTGATATTCTTAGTGGACAACCACACCAGATCACCCACACACAGGTCCGGACCAGTCACACGTCTCTTGTCAGCCATTCGTTTATACCTCTCACCCATCTTCTCCAAATTCCCTTGAATCCTCCGCCAGATGGAGGATAAGGCAGAAGAGAATCTCTCCTCCTCTGGCATCCCAGAGGAACTAGTCCCAGAAAAGGTACCAAACTGAGGATGGAAACCGTATGCGCCAAAAAATGGCGACTTACCCGTGGACTCCTGCCTACGGTTATTCAACGCAAACTCTGCTAAGGACAAGAATGAGGACCAGTCCTCCTGATTCTCAGCCACAAAGCACCTCAAGTAGGTCTCCAGGTTTTGATTAGTACGCTCTGTCTGACCATTCGACTGCGGATGAAAAGCCGAAGAGAATGAAAGTTGAATGCCAAGCCAAGAGCAGAACGCCCTCCAAAACCTGGAGACAAACTGCGTGCCCCTATCAGAGACCACATCCGAAGGAGTCTTAGCGTTAGGCAGACTAGTTAGTGGTATAAAGTGAGCCATTTTACTGAAACGGTCAACTACCACCAAAATCACTGTTCTCCCGGAGGAACTCGGCAGATCCGTAATAAAGTCCATAGACAAATGCATCCAAGGACGAGACGGAATCGACAATGGAAGAAGTGAACCAGCCGGTCGAGTATGAGCAACCTTTGACCGAGCGCAGGTTTCACAAGCTGTCACGTAATTCTCAATGCTCTTACGTAACCCTGGCCACCAGAACCTCCGGGATACTAGATCACAGGTGGACTTACCACCAGGATGTCCAGCGAGGACAGTATCGTGATGTTCCTTGAACACCTTAAATCGCAGGCCCTCAGGAACAAACAACCTCCCTGGGGGACAAGAACCAGGAGCCCCCTCCTGGGCTCCCAACACCTCCATCTCCAATTCAGGGTACAGAGCGGAGACCACCACCCCATCCGCTAAAATCGGCGCAGGATCCTCTGAATCACCTCCCCCAGGAAAGCTGCGAGACAAGGCATCTGCCTTGACGTTCTTGACCCCTGGGCGAAAGGTAACCACAAAATTGAACCTGGTAAAAAACAGTGACCATCTGGCCTGCCTAGGGTTCAGATGCTTGGCAGATTGCAGGTAAGCCAAATTCTTATGGTCCGTATACACTGTAACGGGGTGAGACGCCCCCTCTAACCAGTGACGCCATTCCTCAAAGGTCAACTTGATAGCCAACAACTCTCTATCTCCAACATCATAATTCCTCTCGGCGACCGAGAGCTTCTTGGAGAAAAAGGCACATGGGACCCACTTGCCAGGAGATGAACCCTGTGACAGCACAGCTCCAACCCCCACCTCTGGTGCATCAACCTCCACTATGAATGGCTGAGACACATCCGGCTGCACCAGAATGGGAGCAGACGCAAAACGCTCCTTAATAGCCGAAAAGGCCTGCAATGCCTCATCCGACCAGACAGAGACATCGGTGCCCTTCTTGGTCATATCAGTGAGAGGTTTTACTACGGTGGAATAATTCAAAATAAATTTTCTATAATAATTCGTAAACCCCAAGAATCGCATCAAAGCTTTCTGATTCTCTGGTCGGTCCCACTCCAGAACCGCCCAGACCTTTTCCGGGTCCATACGAAAACCAGAATCAGAAAGCATGTATCCCAAGAACGGAAGCTCTTGCAACGCAAACAAACATTTCTCCAATTTGGCATATAATTTATTCTCCCGAAGGATCGTCAAAACCTGTCTCACATGATCCTGATGGGTCTTCAGATCAGGAGAATAAATTAAAATGTCATCCAGGTAAACTACTACGAACCTCCCCACCAAATGCTGAAAAATGTCATTGACGAATCGCTGAAATACTGCTGGCGCGTTCGTCAACCCAAAAGGCATAACCAGGTTCTCAAAATGACCCTCGTGCGTATTGAAGGCCATTCTCCACTCATCCCCCTCCTTGATTCTGATCAGATTGTAGGCCCCTCTCAAATCCAACTTGGAGAACACCTTGGCTCCAACAATCTGATCAAAAAGATCTGAGATCAAAGACAGGGGATATGGATCCCGGACTGTAATACGGTTCAATTCCCGGAAATCCAAACACGGTCTCAGTGATCCATCCTTTTTCTTCACAAAGAACAAACCTACTGCCACTGGAGACTTAGATGGTCTAATATGACCCTTTACCAAACTCTCGGCGACATACTTTCGCATGACCTCTCTTTCGGGTTGAGAGAGGTTGTAAAGCCGAGACTTTGGCAACTTAGCCCCCGGAATAAGATTAACTGTACAATCATAGTCTCGATGAGGGGGCAATTCCTGAGCCCCACCCTCCAAAAAGACATCCGCAAAATCCGAGAGATACTGAGGCAAAGCCGTAATGGACACACCAGAGATAGATGTGCCAAGACAATTATCCGAACAAAACTCACTCCAACCAATGATTTGTCTCGCTTGCCAGTCTATAATTGGGTTATGTCTAGTCAGCCATGGCAACCCCAAAACTATAGAAGCTGGCAAATCCTTTATGACAAAACAAGAAATAATTTCAACATGTGAATCACCCACCCTTAAGTGAATACCATGAACAATGTGAGTAAGGCTCCTTTGAGAAAGAGGGGAAGAATCAATTGCAAAAACACGAATCTCGTTCTCTAAAGTACAAGTACTTAGTCCTAGGTTTTGAAGGAAAAGAAAGTCAATTAGGTTTACCCCAGCACCACAATCAAGGAATACATCAACAAAAACATTTTTGGACTCTAGCGCCACCATAGCTGTAAGGAGAAAACGGGAACTGCAGGGAGCTTGCCTACCTGCCTGCTCCACCACACCATTCGTACTACCAAGTGTCAGGGAAGTTTTTTTTTGCTTTTTTCTTTTTCTCTTCCACCTGTGGTTTAACATAAGGACAAGCAAAAATAAAATGACCCCTCTTTCCACAATAGTAACATAGTTTGTGCACTTTCCTAAAGTCTCTACTATCAGAATGGCAAGAAACCTGACCCAACTGCATGGGTTCCTCCGCTACCCCAGAGTTACCTGTAACATCACCCGGGGAGGCAGTAGAGACGAAACCACTCACAGAAGGGGTACCTTGCGCGGAGGGAGCCCTATACCTCTCTCTGATACGTCTATCTAGCCGTACTGCTAAAGACATGGCGTTCTCCAAAGAATCTGGGTATTCAAGAAAAGCCAGGGCATCCTTCAATCTTTCAGATAACCCCTGACAAAACTGACTACGTAACGCGGGATCATTCCACTCTGATTCAGTAGCCCACCTCCTAAACTCAACACAGTAAGCCTCTGCAGTAAGTTCCCCCTGAAACAAATTACGTAATCTCGACTCTGCCATCGAGACCCGATCTGGGTCATCGTAGATTAATCCCAGAGCCTTAAAAAATTCCTCCACCGACCGGAGGGCCCGAGAACCAGGTGGCAGAGAAAAGGCCCAGGATTGCGCGTCCCCATTTGCAGGATTCTCTAAAACGGATAAAGTCATCCGTACCTCCTAAAAATCAATCAGGAAGAGCCACTTTAGGCTCCACACAAATTTGACCTGCACCAGCTGCCAGAGCATTCTGACACCGTGTGACCGAACCCCGTAGCTCCACAACCTCTAGGGATAGCCCCTGCAAGCGGTAAACCAGTGCTTCAATTGACGCCATCAAAAAAAAACGCTGAGTAATGGCAGTCACAGTGTGGCGGATTATAATGTCACGGGCGTGCACTCAGACTCACAGATAACCCACCAACCAGGCTCTGGGCTAGAGACAGGGGAAGGGTTACCTCCTAGCTAATCCCTGACCTCTTTCCCTGCACTGCTCAGCCCACATGCAGAACTCTAAGGTAGGTATGATGTGTCCCTGTGCCTGGGCTGAAACACCCTAAATTCCCTAAGATGGTGAAGAGGGGAAATAGGAGCAGCCGGCTTGCACAGAACCTGAATGGGAGAGATGACACAAAACAACCAAACTAGAAATCACACTTATCTTTCTGAGCTGGAACAGACAACCTTCCTTCCTAGCTTCCAAGACCACAATGATTCCTATAATCCGCTCAGAGCACTGGGATGGTGTGCTATTTAAACTAATGACCCCACCCAGTGCACCTGATGAGAGGCGGATCCAGCACGGCTCCAAAACAAACACTAAACTCGTGCTGCTATCCTGGCCGACCTCCGCACATCGTCAGAACGGGGCATGACACCTACTTCCGGTATCCCTGGTAGCGTCCCACGTGGTGTAGAGGATGGCGTCTCGCGTTGCTCGGGGGCGAGTCTCCGGCGTCTCTGGTTACGTCCCACGTAGTGCAGAGGATAGCGGCTCACGTGACTCGGGGCGTATCTGTCACGGCTGTATGTGAGCAACAAGAGCATACACAGTGAATTAGCTACTGACCGGACCCAAACTAGGGAGGATAAAGGGTGACCCCTGTCAGACCCTAAAAGCTCTCCCTATGCTGCTAAGCACATGTCCAGATCCAGATGGTGGATCGAGACATGCCCCCGTACCTAAGGCTGATGACCACTGTAACCCCTACAATAGTGGAAGGGGCACGACCACCGGTGCCCTGCTCAGAATATGGACGGAACCAGGGTCGCCTCGGATCCAGTCAGCAAACAAACAGAAACACACAATGTCTGCACACTTAACTGAAGGAGCTGCAGCAGCAGTGAAAACAGATCCAAAGTCAGCAGACAATATCCGAAGTACTTGCTTCAGCAGAACTCAGGTCCATTGAAAGATATCACACAAGTGAAGATACTCAAGCGAGAGATACAGCTCAAATGAAAAGTATAATCCGCAGCCTACAAAGGAGGAGGGGTGATTTAAAGGCAGAGAAATCAACACAGGAGGGACAGCTGGGAGGAAGGAAACAGAAAGTAAAGACCTCAACACAGGGGCGGAGAAACAGAGCAGATAGAACTCCTCCAAGCTCTAGTAGTGACATCATCACAGGGGTGGAGAAACAGAGCTGTGAGAACGTCTCAAAGCTCTGGTAGTGACAGTACCCCCCCTCTACGGGTGGACTCCGGACACCCAGGACCCACCTTCTCAGGATGAGCCCTATGAAATGCCCTGATGAGGTGAGTGGCTTTAATGTCCGACACCGGGACCCACATCCTCTCCTCAGGACCATAACCCTTCCAATGAACGAGGTACTGAAGAGAACCGCGGACAATGCGAGAGTCCACAATTCTGGAAACCTCAAACTCCAGATTGCCATCAACCAAAATCGGATGAGGAGGCAAAGACGAGAGTACCGTGGGCTGGACATATGGTTTTAAGAGAGATCTGTAAAATACATTATGTATCTTCCAAACCCGTGGAAGATCAAGACGGAAGGCAACAGGATTGTCGACTGACAAGATTTTATAAGGCCCAATAAACTTGGGACCCAATTTCTAGGAGGGAACCTTCAGTTTAATATTTCACACAATGTCTGCTATCCTCTGCACCACGTGGGACTTAACCAGAGACGCCGGAGACTCGCCCCGAGCAACGCAAGACGCCATCCTCTACACCACGTGAGACGCTACCAGGGATACCGGAAGTAGGAGACACCACAAAAGACAGAAAAGCTGAACAAGTCGACGTGCGCACCAACGCTCCCCAGGATCGGACCACCGCCAGTATACACCACCTACCCGGGCACATCTCCGATGGGGTAAGACTGTTCCATTAATCAAAGCCAAGTTAAATGCGTAAGGGGTAGTTGTACATAGAAAAGCAAATCACAGGAGCCAACTACCTAAAATATAACTTTTAATATCACGTTTAAAATATTACACAATCCCTCACCTGGGGACTAAATAAACATACAACACTCACAAACAGACACTGGAGGCCAGATGAAAGTGACAGACAGGGTGGCTAGTATTGATGGTGCATCCTCACGACAAACCATCCGGGTCTCTGGTGTATCCCTAAGGTGTCCCTGGACTTCTCTCAGCCCGGAGATGCACCCTGATGGTGGAAACACTCCGTCCCCGTGCCTAGTCTGTCTGTCCTTAAAAGGCCCTTGTAGCAAAAAGACCCATATGGATGTCCGGGTCATGCATCAACGATAATTTAAGAATAAACGAGCAGAAGTAACGGTTATTCCACAGCGGTCAAGATAAAGATATTTCTCCAGCATGTAGGTATCCAGATCATACATCAACATTGGTTGAACAAGACAATAGGATCATACATTAACATTGGTGGAGAAAGACATGTAGTGACAACGGTTATTCCACAGCAGTCAATTTCAAAATCTCAAAAATGATAGTCACAGTGGTGTAATTTGATAATCAACCATGCCAGAAAGATGCTGAATGTGCAATGGAATGATAAAGAAGTTTATCCCAATGGGTAGCTCTCTACCAAAAACATAATTTGCTACACTCAGTCAGAGATCTCACAACATGGAGTATTACACTCCGTACAAAGTCTCAACGCGTTTCCCCTTAAATCAAAAGGTTCATCAGGAGACTATATTAAGAGGTGTAGAGAAAATAAGTTGCTGCTACAATGAAGCGGCTACATGGCCCTTTTAAAAAAAAAGGAGATGAAAGAAAAGAACCAAAATAGCTGGAGCACCCCTAGGCGGTGTTCCACTTTAGTAGACCAAAACAATAGTACAGGAAGGGACAGAGTAATAACGATAGAACTCATGTATATGTTGTACTTATCCCATCCTGAGATCTCTCCATATAGTGGTCCGCGGTCAGGGGTACTCCAGGGGGCAGAAAAATGATGCTCCAAATTGCAGATTCACACACTGACTATTTGTACCCTGCAGGTGAGGGCGGTCCCCCCAAGGTCCAGGACCAATCACCTCATCCCAATTACCCCATGTGACACAGACATCCAGGTAAATTAGGCAGGATCAGATGGTACCACTCTGTCGGTGGTAGTATATTGCTAGTGACCCCAATCATTATAATTAACCCAATACCGGTATCTGGATCATGCTCACCGACTTGCTTCTCTCATAACTGTATGTCTCTGATTGCTGCTGGAATGCACGCCAAGATTGCCAATATGGCCGTGCGTTCCACCTCCGGCACCCAATCAAACGCCGCCTGCATCATCAGTATGCAGCAGGCTCCGGCTCATGCGTTCCACAACGATTCAAAAAGGGGCGTGGTTACGCGTTCCACCATCAACGTCCAATCAAGCGCCGCCTGCGTCATCGATAACCGCAGGATCAAGCTCATGCGTTCCACAGCGGCCAGAAAGGGGCGTGGTTATGCGTTCCACCGTCCGATCATTTCCACCGCTGCCCCAAATCGGCGGTATTGTATTCATTCCTTATAGGTGGATCAAGAAGTGGGTACAGGGAGACAGAGACAGCCCACTATGGGAGGGGGGAACCCAAATGGGAACAATAGGGAAGACATTGGGATATGGCCAGATAACAGGTAGAGGTTGAATTGACAGGTGTATAGACACCGATGGATATTTTGGAGCTAATGTTTAACTAAATACGTCAGGTGTGAAACCACATACAATTTGCAAATGAAATATGGTTTATAAAATGTATATTTAACAAATAAATACAATACTTATATATGATAGAGGGGCCTTACTGATATAAAAAGGACCTACACTCGAAATGACACTTCACGTGTCGATAAGCTTTTGGTCATTTATCAGATGAGGATGAAGTGGCGGGTCAAACAGAGACAGGAATACCAGGAACCTAAACTCACAAAAAGCAAGTAAAGGTAAGCTGTTCATTCAAACCCGCTGGAGATTGCGACTGGAACCGGAAGATCCACCCAGACTCCTTCTGGAGGATCCTGCGGTCCCAGTCGCCCCTCCTGGGTGAGGGTCTGACCAATTCCAAACCGGAGAAGCGAAGTAATCTCGAATCTCCGTGATGTGCTTCCCACATATGATTCGCAAGAGGGGTGTCTTTTTTGTTTTTAATATCATTCAGATGTTCCAGTATGCGCTTTCGGAATTCTCTGAAAGTTTTGCCCACATAGTCCTTAGGGCATGCACATTGAGCTAAGTAGACCACCCCCTCGCTACGACAGTTAACAAAGTCGCGAATGTCATATGTTTTGCCCGTGACTGAGCATACGTTCTTTTTGGTGTTATTAAATTTTTACACGCCAGACAGGATCCACAACGGAAGGTACCAAGTGGTTTCCGGTCCAGCCATGTTCCGTTGGGGGCAGGCCCCAGATAGTGACTATGCACCAATCTGTCGCGGAGGCATCTGCCTCTCCTGAACGTAATGCTGGGACGGGAAGGAAGTTTATCCGATACGTCAGGGTCCATTAATAGAATGGGCCAGTACTTAGTGATGATATCCCTCACCTCCTGACTCATGGTATCGAACGTCGAGATAATTCTGATGATCTCGTCGCTCCCACTTGACTGTCTTGGTATCAAGAGGGTATTACGCTCACACAGAGATGCGTTTTGGAAGGCCGTCCCAAGAATGTGTTGGGGGTAGCCCCTAGTGGAAAATCTCTTTTGTAATTTTTTTGACTCATAATAAAAGCTCTCACGGTCAGAACAATTCCTTCTCATCCGCAGATACTGTCCGTGGGGGATACCCTTCTTGAGACCCACTGGATGGTGACTGTCCCAATGTAAAAGGCTATTAGTGGCCGTGGATTTCCTGAACGTGGAGGTGACAAGACCGTCCCCGGTTTTGGTGACCCTTACATCAAGGAAAGTCAACGATTCTGGGCTAAACTCAGATGTAAAAGATAATCCCACATTGAAATTGACTGCTGTGGAATAACCGTTGTCACTACATGTCTTTCTCCACCAATGTTAATGTATGATCCTATTGTCTTGTTCAACCAATGTTGGTGTATGATCTGGATATCTACATGCTGGAGAAATATCTTTATCTTGACCGCTGTGGAATAACCGTTACTTCTGCTCGTTTATTCTTAAATTATCGTTGATCCGTAAGACTGTTCCAGCCTTAATATATAATAGACTGTCTCCATCCACCTGGACACAACAAGGGACCGTAACACTGCCTGATACAATTTGCTCTTAATTTTCTTTTACAGTGTACTCTTTCCTTTATATTCCCTCCCATACTGCTTCACTTTATTTAGAATATTAGTTTTTTTTTTTTCTAATCTGTACGGTCGTTCGCATACTACTCCCCGACAAGCGTCCCCGTCACCATGCGAACGTCTGTGGGTTAGAATATGCCATCGGATCTGAGTTTTCACGATCTCAGGGAAAACTCAGATCCGATGATATATTCTAACCCACAGGCATTCCCATTGTGATGGGGACGCTTGTCGGGGAGGAGTATGCGAACAACTGTACAGATTGGAAAAAAAATTGCGTATATTCTAAATAGCCAACCAATAGGAAAGTTGCCTTATACAGTTAAAAGAAAATCGCAATACGCAAATAATTAAATTGCATATTATTTGCGCTAAATAGAATAATGATGAATATTCGATTTCAACGAATATAAGACGAATATTCAATAGAATATTCGGGAAATATTGCGAAATCGAATATGGCACCTCCCGCTCATCACTAGCCAGCACCAGCCGGAGAAGATGATTTCCGGATAAATCCTCTATCAAGATTTTCTTTAATATAATCAGACATGGCTTGTGTCTCTGCTGGCGACAGGGGATAAATACGACCACGGGGAGGTCAGGAACCAGGTCAATAGGACAATCATAGGGCCTGTGTGGAGGTAATGTCTCAGCCTCCTTCTTATAGAAGACGTTGGCATAGGCGTGATATGCTGAAGGCAGATATTCAAGATTTTGTGGTAGCCGGGGTAACCCAGCAGGCTGAACAGGAGAAAGACATTTTCCAAGGCAATTGATAAACAGTACCTCGCCAATGTGAGGCTTAAAGCAGGATGTTCTCAGACAGAAGTGGTCACTGAGCTCAGAATGTCACAGAGTGTCATCAGTAGGTTGTATCAGAGATACAGAGAGACTGGAAGAGTCACAGAAAGGCAGAGAAGTGGACATCTTTTGGCCACATCCCACACTAATAACTGCTTTATTGTGAACAATGCCCTGCGGAACCGAATGATGAATGCCACCCAACTCCAGGCACATTTAAGGGAGGTGAGAGGCACCCAAGTGTCAAGGCAGATCATTCAAAACCATTCACATCAGCGCGGTCTGCGTGCTAGATGACCTGCAAGGGTACCTGACCACACCACCATGCACAGGCGTCATCATCTTGCATGGACCAGGGAGCATCTACTCTGGACCAGGGACCAGTAGGCAATGGTGTTGTTCACTGATGAAATTCGATTCATGCTAAGCAGAAATGATGGCCACCAGCGATGTTTCAGACTTTAAGGAGAACGCTATGCGCCACTGTTGTCACCAGGCGAGCATTTGACGGTGGTGGTGTTACAGTGTGGGCAGATGTGTCTAGTCAATACAAAACTGTCCTACACTTTGTGAATGGTACAGTGACAAGCCCATTCTACTTAAATAACATCATTAATCCAGTCATTGTGCTTCTGCAGGAACAACACAGGCCTAATGTCATCTTCATGCAGGATAATGCTCCAGTCCATTGAGGTTGCATCATTAGGGAACGGCTGCTGGAGACTGGGGGACCTCAAATGGAGTGGCCTGCACTTTCTCCAGACCTGAATCCCATTGAAAACCTATAGAATCAGCTGAGTCGCTGTGTAGAGGCTCATAACTCTGTACCCCAGAACCTCAATGACCTGAGGGAACAAGAACAGTGGGATGCCATGCCTCAGCAGACAATAAGTCGCCTTGTGAACAGAAGGAGACATCGGTGTCAAGCTGTGATTGATGCTCAAGGCCACATGACAAGTTATTGAGACACTGACAATTGGTGGGGTATACCCAGCACTAGGGTCGGCTTTTATTTCAAGAAATTCTTTGAGCTAAGGAAATCACCATTACTGTTTCTACTTAAATACCCGACTTTCCTGGTATAATATCACTGTAGCCGGAAATTTTTATGTTTTCCATAAATTTCTCCTGAAAGCCAAATATACACTATTCTAACTTTTTGAGAGTAGTGTATATATATATATATATATATATATATATATATACACTGCTCCAAAAAATAAAGGGAACACAAAAATAACACATCCTAGATCTGAATTAATTAAATATTCTTCTGAAATACTTTGTTCTTTACATAGTTGAATGTGCTGACAACAAAATCACACAAAAATAAAAAAATAGAAATCAAAATTTTCAACCCATGGAGGTCTGGATTTGGAGTCACACTCAAAATTAAAGTGGAAAAACACACTACAGGCTGATCCAACTTTGATGTAATGTCCTTAAAACAAGTCAAAATGAGGCTCAGTAGTGTGTGTGACCTCCACGTGCCTGTATGACCTCCCTACAATGCCTGTGCATGCTCCTGATGAGGTGGCGGACGGTCTCCTGAGGGATCTCCTCCCAGACCTGGACTAAAGCATCTGCCAACTCCTGGACAGTCTGTGGTGCAACGTGACGTTGTTGGATAGAGCGAGACATGATGTCCCAGATGTGCTCAATTGGATTCAGGTCTGGGGAACGGGCGGGTCAGTCCATAGCATCAATGCCTTCGTCTTGACACACTTCAGCCACATGAGGTCTAGCATTGTCTTGCATTAGGAGGAACCCAGGGCCAACCGCACCAGCATATGGTCTCACAAGGGGTCTGAGGATCTCATCTCGGTACCTAATGGCAGTCAGGCTACCTCTGGCGAGCACATGGAGGGCTGTGCGGCCCTCCAAAGAAATGCCACCCCACACCATTACTGACCCAATGCCAAACCGGTCATGCTGGAGGATGTTGCAGGCAGCAGAACGTTCTCCACGGCGTCTCCAGACTCTGTCACGTCTGTCACATGTGCTCAGTGTGAACCTGCTTTCATCTGTGAAGAGCACAGGGCGCCAGTGGCAAATTTGCCAATCTTGGTGTTCTCTGGCAAATGCCAAACGTCCTGCACGGTGTTGGGCAGACACATGCACATTTGTGGCCTGCTGGAGGTCATTTTGCAGGGCTCTGGCAGTGCTCCTCCTGTTCCTCCTTGCACAAAGGCGGAGGTAGCGGTCCTGCTGCTGGGTTGTTGCCCTCCTACGGCCTCCTCCACGTCTCCTAGTAGCGCCTCCATGCTCTGGACACTACGCTGACAGACACAGCAAACCTTCTTGCCACAGCTCGCATTGATGTGCCATCCTGGATAAGCTGCACTACCTGAGCCACTTGTGTGGGTTGTAGACTCCGTCTTATGCTACCACTAAAAGTGAAAGCACCGCCAGCATTCAAAAGTGACCAAAACATCAGCCAGGAAGCATAGGAACTGAGAAGTGGTCTGTGGTCACCACCTGCAGAACCACTCCTTTATTGGGGGTGTCTTGCTAATTGCCTATAATTTCCACCTGTTGTCTATCCCATTTGCACAACAGCATGTGAAATTGATTGTCACTCAGTGTTGCTTCCTAAGTGGACAGTTTGATTTCACAGAAGTGTGATTGACTTGGAGTTACATTGTGTTGTTTAAGTGTTCCCTTTATTTTTTTGAGCAGTGTATATATATTGTAGGGATTTGCTCTGGTAGGCAGGGTAAGCGGACGCAAAGAAAAAACAATGCTTTACAGAGTCCTGGTGTTAGTTCACACAGCAAGAGCTCCCAAAAATAACATAAATCACCTGGCAGACCACAGCAGGCTTTAGGGCGCCTGACTCCAAGCAGGCGGCTCTCATGCAGCTCCGAAAAACACAGAGCTTTCACAGCTCCACTCTCACTTGGAGGAACATACCACACCCAGCTGAGCTGCTGGCTGGGTTTTTAAACCCCAGCCCAAAACCTGGCCTGGATGTGGGGAACAGCCACCCACCCTGCTCTTTGGCTGCTCCCAATAAGAACCGGTCCAGATTGGCTTTATAGCCACACTAAGTAAAACAGTGTCAGCGAGCCCTAGCTGCCGCTGACACACAAAATTACCAGGAACCTTGGTGACACGTACCTTCCGTCAATGACGGACCCTTGCGCCCTCCTACAATATATATATATATATATATATATATACACTCACCTAAAGAATTATTAGGAACACCTGTTCTATTTCTCATTAATGCAATTATCTAGGCAACCAATCACATGGCAGTTGCTTCAATGCATTTAGGGGGGTGGTCCTGGTCAAGACAATCTCCTGAACTCCAAACTGAATGTCAGAATGGGAAAGAAAGGTGATTTAAGCAATTTTGAGCGTGGCATGGTTGTTTGTGCCAGGCGGGCCGGTCTGAGTATTTCACAATCTGCTCAGTTACTGGGATTTTCACGCACAACCATTAATAGGGTTTACAAAGAATGGTGTGAAAAGTGAAAAACATCCAGTATGCGGCAGTCCTGTGGGCAAAAATGCCTTGTGGATGCTAGAGGTCAGAGGAGAATGGGCCGACTGATTCAAGCTGATAGAAGAGCAACGTTGACTGAAATAACCACTCGTTACAACCGAGGTATGCAGCAAAGCATTTGTGAAGCCACAACACGCACAACCTTGAGGCGGATGGGCTACAACAGCAGAAGACCCCACCGGGTACCACTCATCTCCACTACAAATAGGAAAAAGAGGCTACAATTTGCACGAGCTCGCCAAAATTGGACTGTTGAAGACTGAAAAATTTTGCCTGGTCTGATGAGTCTCTATTTCTGTTGAGACATTCAAACGGTAGAGTCCGAATTTGGCGTAAACAGAATGAGAACATGTATCCATCCTCTGATGGCTACTTCCAGCAGGATAATGCACCATGTCACAAAGCTCGAATCATTTCAAATTGGTTTCTTGAACATGACAATGAGTTCACTGTACTAAAATGGCCCCCACAGTCACCAGATCTCAACCCAATAGAGCATCTTTGGGATGTGGTGGAACGGGAGCTTCGTGCCCTGGATGTGCATCCTTCAAATCTCCATCAACTGCAAGATGCTATCCTATCAATATGGGCCAACATTTCTAAAGAATGCTATCAGCACCTTGTTGAATCAATGCCACGTAGAATTAAGGCAGTTCTGAAGGCAAAAGGGGGTCCAACACCGTATTAGTATGGTGTTCCTAATAATTCTTTAGGTGAGTGTATATATGGATTGCTCTCTCTCAATGCATTTATTATTGACCTATTGGAAATCATCTTGCGGTATAACTACTTCCTTTTCCAGGATGTGTTTTACAAAAAAAAACGGGTGGCGGCTATGGGGTTGAACGTAGCACCGACCTACGCTAATATTTTTATGAGGTGCTTTGAGGAGGATGTTGTCTATCTATCCCACCACCGCAGCCAGGTGCTGCGGTGGTGGAGATACATCGACGACATCTTCCTCATATGGACGGGCAGTGATGCTCAATTATTTGAGTTTCATGCATATTTGAACAGTGTGAACAAAGACTTACAATTTACTCTGATACACTCAGAAACTGAGATTCAGTTTCTGGATACCACAGTTAGATATAATGAGGGGAAGCTACACACACAGTTTTTTACTAAACCCACAGACAAGAACACCCTCTTGTGTTTTGATAGTGGACATCCACGCAATATGGTAAAACATTTGCCTTTTTCCCAATTTCTCAGAGTTAAAAGGATTGTCTCTGAACCAGAAACCCTGGACAGTTCCCTGAATACTATGGCCAAAAAATTCTTAAAAAGGGGATGCCCCCCCCCCCCCCCCCGGTTACTTGATTCCCATATTGATAAGATCCATACCATGGACAGGAGCAGTACCTTGAAGAGGAGGGAAACAGATAGGTCTCAGACCAGGATTCCCTTTATCTCCAAGTATACTGAACAAAGTGAGGACATAAATCGTATCATCAAACGACATTGGGGCATCCTGGGGGGTTGTCTTAACAGAGTGCCTGAATTTAGATCCCCTCCTCTTTTTTCATATTGTAGATCGAGGAATCTACGTGACCAGCTAGTGAGAGCAGATATTGGTCCCAAATCCAGACTGACACAAACTGCCTTGACTAAACAGGGCAAGGGGAGCTTCCCCTGCCTATGCTGTGTCAACTGCAGAATGATATGTAAAGGTAGATCTTTTGTACACCCGATGACAGGGCCTACCTATCCCATACGCTTCCACCTTACATGTAATTACAATTTTGTCATTTATGTCCTAACCTCCCCATGCAGGCTGCTGTATGTGGGAGAAACGTCTACTGATCTGAAGACGCGTCTCAATAACCACCGCTACACGATTCGCAAAAAAACGACAAGACTTACCGATTCCGAAACATTTCTCTGATTTCAAACATTCTGAAAAGGATCTTAAATGCTGGATCATAGATCATATTCCTTTGCCTAGACGTGGTGGCAATAGAGTATTGATGTTGAAAAAGAAGGAGTTATATTAGATACACACCTTGGACTGTCTAAAACCTAATGGGCTTAATATGGATTATAATCCGGGATTGTATTTATAGGGGATTGGTTTGCCCTACACTATTACTGCATATGCACTTTGATCTTGATCCTGTATGTAGATAGTGGATTATGAACACAAACAAGCTACATTAAGGACTTACGGTTCCTTTTTTTTATTTTAATTTTCACAGAAGTGATGTTGAACAAAGATGGATTCCGGGAATTGAGGAACAAGCATACCCTGCAGAGGAATACTGCGTCCCCATGCCATTGTTATATATCTGTTATCGATGTTTTATTTTGTTCCAGGTTGTGCCAAATAATTTATTATTTTATTCAATGTCAGCTCTGGGTCATCAGGAGATCCCTGGCAGGGGTTATAGACAAGAGGTGATCTTTGGGCTTTGTGTTGACATGCGTGTCATGTGTGTCGACACTCTATGCCTATTAGGGTAGAGGGTTTGTACCTTTGACGGGCTGCAGCCTCCCCATATCGTTATCCTCTAAGATGCCCTGTATATATGACTCTGTGTGAGCTGCCAGAATCCGTAATGGCGCTGCCCGCATTAATTATGAATGGGCATGCGCGCTCGGTTGTGCACTGCTTACCTATTGTAAAATGGCCGCTAGAGTGGCTTACATGTAGAGCGCATGCTCCACAAACGGCGCCTTGAGACCTCACGTCTCATACCTTTGATGCAACCTGCGCAGTAGTAACTTCCATACGCCGACTTCGGCGATAGTTCGCATGTGGGACCCAGATACACCTGCAGGGTATGTCTTTGTTTTTCATGTATCTCATCACTCCTCCCACTATCATATTACATGATGATGCACATATGTGTTCAATTTACAGAACTTTGCACTTTTTCCTGTATTTTATAAGATCGCCATTATGTATGCACTTTATTTATGTATGGGTAGGTCCCTGCACGGACCGGACGCACTTTATATGTATATTGGATACATTTTATGTAGATGTAATACCCATTTTTTATGTTCAACACGTTGATTGATGTAATTGCTTTATTGATAATTGTTTGCAGGGGTTGAGCTATATATACCCCATGTTGCACTTGTGTTCATTGTTGAGAAAGGCTGTTTGTATGAGCTGAAATGTTGCCTCACTGTACCTCATGGGTGAATAAATCACTATTTTTTATCTGGAGTGCTGTCCGTTTTCCTGACTATGATATTGGGTAAGCAGCTACACCCTTGGACCTAGTACCCATCATCTTTATTTGTCCAGTGCTGCCATCGTGTTTCATTATATATATATATATATATATAGAGAGAGAGAGAGAGAGAGAGAGAGAGAGAGACGAAGAAAGTAGTACTGCACTCCGGAATAATGGTGAAATAAAAAGTTTAATCACCCATATTATGGGTGATTAAACTTTTTATTTCACCATTATTCCGGAGTGCAGTCCTACTTTCTTCGTCTCTACAATATTGGGTATTGCCGTTACCCTGCGCTGGACTTTGCACCCACATCCTGGTTGGTGCTCCCATTGGATTCTCTCCTTCTATATATATATATATATATATATATAAAAATAGAAAATAAATCAGCAGCACTCTGTTGGATGCCGGGTGCAACTCCACAGTTGCTCTTGGATAGGAGCCGTTCAATAGAAATAGAAAAAAATATGGCAGCACTCCGGTCTTGTGAAGAAATTCAGTGACGTTTATTCACACTTATTTGCAATGCAGCATTTCAGCCCTCTCAATGGAGCCTTTGTCAAGCTAGTGAACACAGTGTTCTCAAACATATTTATGTGGGTGAGTCCAATTAAGGTAACATGATTGATCATTAAATAAAATTTACAAATGTCCATATAAAACATGATAATACAATTCATTACAGTGTATACATATACATGTGCCATTACAGTTCAAACGTAGCGTATATGTCAATGTGAACACAACTTTAAAAACTCATGTTAGATCAGCATAACAGCATAAGTATCGCTGATTATTATATAAAGTGCAGCTGTGCCAAGGTGTGTATATATCAAAACATTAGGAAAGAAATTAAAAGAGGGACAAACCCACGTCATGAAAACCGTTAGCGATTCAATGTTGGCGTCCCCTGGCGTCTGGTGCGCAGGCGTCAGTGTATGCCGGTAAAGCGCGAGATCCTGTCAAGTCCCGCGCATGCGCACAAAAAGCTCAAACTGGCGTTCGTACACAATGCGTCGGGGCCCAGCAGGGCTCGCGAGATCTCTCCATTTCTCGCGCATGCGCCCCGCGCGGTCACAACCAGCACACTGGCAGCACGCCAATGCGCATGTCTACGGGAACGGAACCAATATTGTTGTTACCATGTCACCATAGCAACCATGTTTGTATGCGATCTTAAGGGTACAGCAACCACCAGGCAGCGGGCAATGTCTATGGAGCAATGCGCACATGGGGGTTAATCCAGTGCGCAAAATTCCATCGTGGCAAGAGTCCCAAGGCTAGTCTTAACCAGGGATCCAGTCACTACACCCCCGCCACTCGTGGCTGTATATGGAATCAAAGTGGAGGTAAACATATATCACTGGCCCATATGTCCATCACTGGGCACATGAACCTGCGTGGGACGAAGGACCAGACACTCTCGTGTCATATGTCCCCCGCTCCTATATCCACCCCCACCAACATCCTACTGCCCCAATGGGAGACTTATCGCAGATAAATAAATAATATTGATAACATTGGTTTCGAATCCCCAACCTAAATAGTGAATGGAGAGATCTACAAAAAAGAGATACACACAAAATTATATTGGTAATAATCGCTTGAAGTTTTCATGTCGGGCGATGTCCTCTCAATTAAGACAAACGTTTCCATCAAGATAATCTACACTGCGTGCAGAATTATTAGGCAAATGAGTATTTTGACCACATCATCCTCTTTATGCATGTTGTCTTACTCCAAGCTGTATAGGCTCGTAAGCCTACTACCAATTAAGCATATTAGGTGATGTGCATCTCTGTAATGAGAAGGGGTGTGGTCTAATGACATCAACACCCTATATTAGGTGTGCATAATTATTAGGCATTATTAGTTTCCTTTGGCAAAATGGGTCAAAAGAAGGACTTGACAGGCTCAGAAAAGTAAAAAATAGTGAGATATCTTGCAGAGGGATGCAGCACTCTTAAAATTGCAAAGCTTCTGAAGCGTGATCATCGAACAATCAAGCGTTTCATTCAAAATAGTCAACAGGGTCGCAAGAAGCGTGTGGTAAAACCAAGGCGCAAAATAACTGCCCATGAACTGAGAAAAGTCAAGCGTGCAGCTGCCAAGATGCCACTTGCCACCAGTTTGGCCATATTTCAGAGCTGCAACATCACTGGAGTGCCCAAAAGCACAAGGTGTGCAATACTCAGAGACATGGCCAAGATAAGAAAGGCTGAAAGACGACCACCACTGAACAAGACACACAAGCTGAAACGTCAAGACTGGGCCAAGAAATATCTCAAGACTGATGAAATGAGAGTGAGTCTTGATGGGCCAGATGGATGGGCCCGTGGCTGGATTGGTAAAGGGCAGAGAGCTCCAGTCCGACTCAGACGCTAGCAAGGTGGAGGTGGAGTACTGGTTTGGGCTGGTATCATCAAAGATGAGCTTGTGGGGCCTTTTCGGGTTGAGTATGGAGTCAAGCTCAACTCCCAGTCCTACCGCCAGTTTCTGGAAGACACCTTCAAGCAGTGGTACAGGAAGAAGTCTGCATCCTTCAAGAAAAACATGATTTTCATGCAGGACAATGCTCCATCACACGCGTCCAAGTACTCCACAGCGTGGCTGGCAAGAAAGGGTATAAAAGAAGAAAATCTAATGACATGGCCTCCTTGTTCACCTGATCTGAACCCCATTGAGAACCTGTGGTCCATCATCAAATGTGAGATTTACAAGGAGGGAAAACAGTACACCTCTCTGAACAGTGTCTGGGAGGCTGTGGTTGCTGCTGCACGGAATGTTGATGGTAAACAGATCAAAACACTGACAGAATCCATGGATGGCAGGCTTTTGAGTGTCCTTGCAAAGAAAGGTGGCTATATTGGTCACTGATTTGTTTTTGTTTTGTTTTTGAATGTCAGAAATGTATATTTGTGAATGTTGAGATGTTATATTGGTTTCACTGGTAAAAATAAATAATTGAAATGGGTATATATTTGTTTTTTGTTAAGTTGCCTAATAATTATGCACAGTAATAGTCACCTGCACACACAGATATCCCCCTAAAATAGCTAAAAATAAAAATAAACTAAAAACTACTTCCAAAAATATTCAGCTTTGATATTAATGAGTTTTTTGGGTTCATTGAGAACATGGTTGTTGTTCAATAATAAAATGAATCCTCAAAAATACAACTTGCCTAATAATTCTGCACTCCCTGTATAGGAGACAAGAGAAAAAAAGGAGAATGAATAGAGAATACAGTCTCAACCTATACACTGTCAGACTATTGCCACGCATTCCACTGGTACCTAGTTATATCACCCTAAATTCAACGTTAAGTCCATGTGGTTTTAAGGTACGTAATTGGAAAATCCAATATAGTTCTCTCTGTTTCAGTGTGACCGACCTGTCGCCCCCACGACGTGGCATGGCGACCTGGTCGATTACCCTGAACCGCAAATCCTTTTCAGTGTGTCCTGCTTCCGTAAAGTGCTTAGACACTGGAAGATCTAACCTCTTTTTCCTAATAGTGTACCTGTGATGATTCAGTCTAGTTTTAACGTCCCATGTAGTCTCCCCTACATAGAGGAGATGACAGGGGCATTCAAGCAGGTACACTACATAAGAGGAATCATAAGTCAAGTGATGTTTTATCTTGAATTCCTCTCCTGTCTGTGGGTGTATAAAATTCGCTCCCCTTAACATAAGAGGGCAATTTACACACCCATGGCAAGGGAAACTTCCTTTCCTGGATGCTCCAAAATAACTGCTGAATGAGATTTTACTAGTACCGATGTCTGCCCGCACTAATTGATCCTTGATGTTACGTGTGCGCCTGTAAGACATCATAGGAGGATTGGCAAATTCGGGAATATCCTTGAAGTTACTGCCCAGAATGGGCCAATGCCCCTTCAGGATCCCTCCGATTTTGTCGCTCAGGGGTGAAAACCGCGTAACAAAAGGTATGCGTTTTTCATCCCTTGTCCTGTTTGTACATTTCTTCAAGAGAGTTTCCCTGGACTGTTGCATGACCCTTGCTTTATGTTGTTCCACCAGTTTACTCGGATACCCCCTATTAATAAACTTCTGACCCATCGTGGCGAGTCTGTCTGTAACCTCCTCCTCTCCTTGTACAATCCTCCTAACCCTAAGCAGCTGGCTATAGGGCAACGTCCTAACCATGCTCCTGGGGTGACAACTGTCATATTTGAGTAATGTGTTCTTGTCAGTTTTTTTAACAAAAAGGTCAGTATGTAGAAAATCCCCCTGTCTACTCACTGTTACATCCAAAAACTCAATCCTGGTTTCTGAGATGACCAGTGTAAACTTAATCTCAGGGTCAATCCCATTGAGGAAATCACCAAACTGGTGCAGCCCCTCAATGGAGCCCGTCCATAGTAGGAAGATGTCGTCTATGTATCGCCACCACCCCAGAACCTGTCTGAAGTGGTGGCTAACATAGACGTACATCTCCTCTACGTGGGCCATATAAATGTTCGCGTAATTTGGCGCCACATTTGAGCCCATCGCGGTCCCGCGTAATTGGACAAAGTACTCATCCTGAAACAAAAAATAGTTGCAGGTGAGTACAATGTCCAAGAGTGTGATCAAAAAGTTTTTACACTTTGCGGAGTATGGTGAATCAGCTAGACATCTTCTAACCGCACCTACCCCCCTATCATGTGTAATAGAAGTGTACAAACTAACTATATCAAATGATGCTAAGATGACATGTGCTGGTAGTTGTATTCCACTAATTTCATTCAAGAAATGTGTAGTGTCTCTGACGTATGATTTCGCTTTTGAGACATATGGCGACAGAATCCTGTCTAAAAATATGGCAATCTGAGAAATATGGATCGCTCTCTCTCAGGGGGTCGCAATCACAGACTTCTCCTCTAACAACGGGGTTCAAGTCCAAAAGGAGCTTTATTTTGGCACTTCAGGATCATCACACGCATAAACATTGAAAATAAACACCTGCCCGTCTGGGCTCTACCTAATACACATGTTGTCTCTACCTCACCTATAGAGCGCAGTTCACACATGGGACTAGATCCGGCTTCCTCAGCCCTATACGGTCCAGCAGCCTCCAGGCTGTGAACACACCAGCACCCTTGGGGGGAGATGGTCCAGAAGCCCTCCCGACTCTGACCATCCGACCCTCTTTCCATAGGCGTCGCTGGGCCCCCCAAACTTCAGGCTTTACAAAGCCTCGTGGCCTCTCAGCCCTCCTGGCTGAGGCCACACAGAGCCTCTCAGGCTCCCCTCTCTCTCAGGCTTCCTCAGCCTTTCTCCCTCCAAGTCATACACAGAGGGTTGTTTTATCCCTCCTTGATTATAGCAGCAGGCCTCACCTGCGATCACCTCTGGCAAAAGACAATACATGTAGTGGAAGGGTGTGGACTGGCAGATCCCACTACCAAACCAATCCCTCAGCCAACATGAAATCCAGCCCAGAACAAAATCTAGACAAAACTGTCTCAGCAAACTACACTTTGCTGAAACCACTGCAGCTTTCTGGATTTCAGTTATCTCACCCAGCTAAGGTACTTGGGTGGGATATACAGTACAGACCAAACGTTTGGACACACCTTCTCATTCAAAGAGTTTTCTTTATTTTCATGACTATGAAGGCATCAAAACTATGAATTAACACATGTGGAATTATATACATAACAAACAAGTGTAAAACAACTGAAAATATGTCATATTCTAGGTTCTTCAAAGTAGCCACCTTTTGCTTTGATTACTGCTTTGCACACTCTTGGCATTCTCTTGATGAGCTTCAAGAGGTAGTCCCCTGAAATGGTCTTCCAACAGTCTTGAAGGAGTTCCCAGAGATGCTTAGCACTTGTTGGCCCTTTTGCCTTCACTCTGCGGTCCAGCTCACCCCAAACCATCTCGATTGGGTTCAGGTCCGGTGACTGTGGAGGCCAGGTCATCTGGCGCAGCACCCCATCACTCTCCTTCATGGTCAAATAGCCCTTACTTTCAAAGTTTTCCCAATTTTTCGGCTGACTGACTGACCTTCATTTTATTACTTACTTAGCTACTTACTTATTACTTAGCTGCTTTTTTCTTGCCATAATACAAATTCTAACAGTCTTTTCAGTAGGACTATCAGCTGTGTATCCACCTGACTTCTCCTCAATGCCACTGATGGTCCCAACCCCATTTATAAGGCAAGAAATCCCACTTATTAAACCTGACAGGGCACACCTGTGAAGTAAAAACCATTTCAGGGGACTACCTCTTGAAGCTCATCAAGAGAATGCCAAGAGTGTGCAAAGCAGTAATCAAAGCAAAAGGAGGCTACTTTGAAGAACCTAGAATATAACATATTTTCAGTTGTTTCACACTTGTTTGTTATGTATATAATTCCACATGTGTTAATTCATAGTTTTGATGCCTTCAGTGTGGATCTACAATTTTCATAGTCATGAAAATAAAGAAAACTCTTTGAATGAGAAGGTGTGTCCAAACTTTTGGTCTGTACTGTACATGCCTCCCAGCACTTATACTGTACACACGAGCACAAAAAAATAATAATAATATATATATATATATATATATATATATATATATATAATTCTGGCTTTCAAAGACCTGTTACTGTGCCTTTAAAAAGTCCACCTCTACTTCATTCATTAATCTAACTTAGTTGCACATGTCTGAGCGCTTTAAATACACCTGTCCACCCCACAGTCAGTCAGATGCCAACGACTACCATGGGCAAGACCAAAGAGCTGTCAAAAGACCCCAGAGACAAAATTGTGGACCTCCACAAGGCTGGACAGGGCTACAGGGCAATTGCCAAGCAGCTTTGTGAAAATAGATCAACTGTTGGAGCAATTGTTAGAAAATGGAAGAGGCTAAAGACGAATGTCAGTCTCCCTCGAACTGGGGCTCCATGCAAGATCTCACCTTGTGGGGTATTACTGATGATAAGAAAGGTGAGGAATCAGCCCAGAACTACATGAAGAGAGCTGGGACCACAGTTTCAAAGGTCACTGTCGGTAGAACACTACTCCGTCATGGTTTCAAAACATGCATTGCACGGAAGGTTCCCCTGCTCAAGTCATCACATGTCCAGGTCCGTCTGAAGTTTGCCAATGACCATCTGGATGATCCAGATACTGTATATACACACTACAGAGGACGATATCCCACAGAGGATAGTATGCTCTGTATATACACTCACCTAAAGAATTATTAGGAACACCATACTAATACGGTGTTGGACCCCCTTTTTCCTTCAGAACTGCCTTAACCCCTTAAGGACGCAGGGCGTACCGGTACGCCCTATTTCCTGAGTCCTTAAGGACTCAGGGCGTACCGGTACGTCCTAACTTTAAATCGTTATGCCAGCACCGCAAGGGTTAATCGGAACAGGATGCTGGCTGAAATCATTCAGCCGGCATCCTGTCACAACGCCAGGGGGGGTCATGTGACCCGCAAACCGCAGGTCAATTCAGACCTGCGGTTTGATGCGCTTTTTGCAGTTTCTGATCGGGATCAGAAACGTTATAATGCCCAAAATATATATATTTCACCTCCCCCTGCACCCCTGAATGATTTTAGCCCGGTGGGGGGTGCGGGCGGTGCGGGAGGCGGGCGGTGCGGCAGGCGGGATCGCGATCCCCCGCCCGCCTCCTCTTGAATAAACGCTGGTGGTTAGTGGGTATACCAGGGTGCCAGCACATTGCTGGCACCCTGGTATAAACGGCTGACATCTGTGCTGCGATGTCAGCCATTTAACCCTTTCCATACCGCGGTCCATACGGACCGCTGTATGGAAAAGGTTAACAGCGCATGGAGCTCCCTCCCTCTCCCATCGGGTGGCTGCTGTGCCTTTGCAGCCCCACGATGGAGAGGGAGAGAGCCCACAGACAGCCCCCCGACAGACCCGTCCTTACCCTTCCCTGTCTGCGAAGTTCTGACCAGTACTGAGCAGACGGGGAAGGTTCCCATGGCAACAGGACGCTGTCTCAGGCATCCTGCTGTCCATGGTGCTGAACAGATCTGTGCTAAAGGCAGAGATCTGTTCAGACAAAGTGTAAGTAAAATACAGTACAAAACACTATATGGTGTACTGTACTGTATTATACAGACATCAGACCCATTGGATCTTCAAGAACCAAGTGGGTCTGGGTCAAAAAAAAAGTGAAAAAAAAAGTAAAAATCAAAAAACATATTTATCACTGATTAAAAATGAAAAAAATAAAATTCCCTACACATGTTTGGTATCACCGCGTCCGTAACGACCTGATCTATAAAACGGTCATGTTACTTTCCCCGCACGGTGAACGCCATAAAAAATAAATAAATAAACTATTAGGAAATTGAAATTTTGCCCACCTTACTTCCCAAAAAAGGGAATAAAAGTGATCAAAAAAGTCGCATGTACGCCAAAATAGTACCAATAATACCGTCATCTCATCCCGCAAAAATCATACCTTACCCAAGATAATCGCCCAAAAACTTAGACTATGGAAACACTAAAACATGATTTTTTTTGTTTCAAAAATGAAATCATTGTGTAAAACCTAAATAAATAGAAAAAAGTATACATATTAGGTATCGCCGCGTCCGTATCGACTGGCTCTATAAAAATATCACATGACCAAACCCCTCAGATGACCACCGTAAAAAATTAAAAATAAAAACGGTGTAAAAAAAGCAATTTTTTGTCATCTTACGTAACAAAAAGTGTAATAGCAAGCGATAAAAAAGTCATATGCACCCCAAAATAGATGCCAATCAAACCATCATCTCATCCCGCAAAAAATGAGACCCTACTTAAGATAATCGCCCAAAAACTGAAAAAACTATGGCTCTTAGACTATGGAAACACTAAAACTTTTTTTTGTTTTAAAAATGAAATCATTGTGTAAAACTTACATAAATAAAAAAAATTGTATACATATTAGGTATCGCCACGTCCGTGACAACCTGCTCTATAAAATGACCACATGATCTAACCTGTCAGATGAATGTTATAAATAACAAAAAAAAAAAAAAAACGTGCCAAAAGAATCTATTTCTTGTTACCTTGCCGCACAAAAAAGTGTAATATACAGCAACCAAAAATCATATGTACCCTAAACTAGTACCAACAAAACTGCCACCCTATCCCGTAGTTTCTAAAATGGGGTCACTTTTTTTGGAGTTTCTACTCTAGGGGTGCATCAGGGGGGCTTCAAATGGGACATGGTGTCAAAAAAACCAGTCCAGCAAAATCTGCCTTCCAAAAACCGTATGGCATTCCTTTCCGTCTGCGCCCTGCCGTGTGCCCGTACAGCGGTTTACGACCACATATGGGGTGTTTCTGTAAACTACAAAATCAGGGCCATAAATATTTAGCTTTGTTTGGCTGTTAACCCTTGCTTTGTAACTGGAAAAAAAATATTAAAATGGAAAATCTGCCAAAAAAGTGAAATTTTGAAATTGTATCTCTATTTTCCATTAAATCTTATGCAACACCTAAAGGGTTAACAAAGTTTGTAAAATCAGTTTTGAATACCTTGAGGGGTGTAGTTTCTTAGATGGGGTCACTTTTTTGGAGTTTCTACTCTAGGGGTGCATCAGGGGGGCTTCAAATGGGACATGGTGTAAAAAAAAACATTGGTGCTCACACAGATACATCCGGAACATCCTTTATGGGTATGCAATACGTCACATATAAGAATGTACGCAGTTGTGCCGAATGACCCTGAATGAGACAGAACATTTGTTCTAGTTCTGGGAGATTCCCAGAATCTGTCCTGAGACAGATAAGTGAACCTAACTCACAGCGGGGGGATGTGAAGTGCGTGGGTGAGATATTATAACAATTCTGTACATGTAAGAGAAGACAAGATGGAGTCACCTTTCCCTTGAATCCCCTCTTAGAACCAAATTTCTTAGATAATATGGTTCTTACCCTTGCCCTTTTCCCTGTATACCGCCAGATATTTTCTATATCCTTCATGTGAGTTGTCTTCAGGATTAGGCAGCGGAGTCTAATAAAATGACATATTTGATACTCCTTTCATTATCAGTTTACGTACACATGTATGATACATGTTGAAACTAATGCTATTACTATAATAATTATCAGGATAATAATTCCCAACTGTACAAGTGCCTGTTTCCAAGTACTGAACCAGCCAAAATACTGATCCCAAGGGTTATCGATACCTGAGTTTCTTTTGAGCTCGATTGATAACTCTTCAAGTTTCTTTATTGCCAGTGTGACCTTAACATTAGGGCCGGTGTTGTTGGGTATGAACGTGCAGCAGGATGAGGGGTCTGTCAATACCTTACAGACACCACCTCTTTCTGCAAGTATCATATCGAGTGCCATGCAGTTTTGAAATGTCATAATGGAATCTGCCTGTAACTGTTCTGCTACACCCTGTAACGCATCCCTGGTGTAGTTTACAAACCTTTGTTGATTATAGTAAATATAGTTTACATTTTTGTTGAATGTTATGTGGGGAATTATGGATTCAAATCCTGCTGCCACCTGACCTCTGGCCTTGAATTCATCAGGCACCCCTCTTGGGACCCCGATTGCATCAATATACACGTGTGGGTCGAAGCTACCTTTTGGGAGGGCGCGACGGTTGCGTATATGTGTGTTGGTGTCTTTTTCATTTTCAGTGAAGATGTGTATATTTATGATGGCTTTATCAAGGGCACATTCACCTTTCCAGGAACCCTCTAGTCTAGATCTTATCTTTCCATCCCCACAGATCCAATATACATCTCCAATCGAGTATACTTGATTCTGTGTGAGGGAGGTATCTGTTTCACTGTAAGTTGCACAGTATCCTTCAGTGAAATTACCCAGGGATCTTCCTTGATCTCCCCCTCTGTGACAGGTATAGTTACCAGGATAGATATGTATACCTGCACCAGGGCGGGGAGTTTTCATGAGGAGTGGGTATTTTTCCTTCCATTCTTCACATGCAGACTGGTTACTAGATGAATTTGAGAATAATTGCAAAAACATTCCTCAACACTAGAGGGCAATAATAAGGGCACAGTACCTAGGTGACGCTTAGCGGTCCCACATATATAACAATCACTTTTATTTACTGAAGCTGCACTGTACTTCATCCATTTTAACCATAGGTTGGCATCAGAGAACCCAGTTTCTGCTGCCAGGGTATCCTCATATGTTGGGTCAGATATTGCTCTCATATTGTTAAAAGTTAAGATACGGGGTTTGAGGAGGTTTGTTTGTTTCTGAGGGTATGTCCATTCTTATAGTGGTTGCCGCATCTCGTGGAAGGACTGCACTTCATTATGCTGCATAAACAGAAGGAGTAAGTTGCAACGTGAGTACTGGAGGAATTATACCAGAAGGTAGTGATTCCACCTTTCTGAGTTATATCAACTTCAGCTTTGTTATCCTCCGGCAGAGTCATTAGGATCGTCAGTAATCCCACAGTCCAAGTGGACCGTCTGTGCCATCTTCCAGAATTGAGGGAGTGCATCCTGGTGGAGGTCAGAGCTGTCTGCTCCCGTTAGTACCTCACTTTGTCCTTTTTCAAGGTCAGGACTGTCTGTCCTTGTTATTACCTCCTTTTGGGGTGCCTCCTTTACCAGTTTCACTCTGGTGGCGTGGATCCAAGTAGGTGCTTCTTCCGTGAGTACTGCTGTGCGGGTCGCGGCTACCACTGTAGTCGGTGGTCCGTAGGTGAAGTCTCCTGCAAATTTTCCTTTCTTTATCAGCACGATATCTCCCACGTGGAATGGGTGAGTTGGTTCCTGTGGAAGACAAGGAGACTTACAAGCAACTTTTTTCCTCAATTTCACTTAGGACTTTAATCAATCTGGTTACATTGGTGTTTGGGTTGTTCCTCAAACATGTGATACACCTTCCCACATAATCTGACACTGTTTAATGCCTGTAATATAAAATTTCTGTGCTAGCAGCATGTGTGTTGTTTGAATGCTGTTGTGTACTACTTTATGAAAATGTGCAATGAACAGAGGAGCTGTGCTGTGGTATGCATGTTTCCCCCTCTTTGCAGATTAATTCTTCTGCAAGATTGGATAACACCAATTGGCCATTTCATCGTCAGTAGCTGAGGACTGAAGATCCACAAGCATCTGAGTTAACTCAAGGGAAGGAGGTACTAATTTCACCATTTGCAATGTGGCCGGGGCCATCAGTGCAGCCTTCTTGGCCTCCGCGTCTGCCCGGGCACTGCCTTGGGACACATGATCTTTACCACCCGTATGCGCCCTGCAGTGGACAATTGCAATCTGTGAGGGCAATCTTATGGCTTCTAAAAGTTGTATGACAAGTTGTGAATGTGAGATGTGCTTACCATCAGCTGCAATGAATCCTCTCCTTTGCCAAATGACCCCATGGTCCCAGACCACTTCATGTGCGTACCTGCTGTCAGTGTAAATGGTGACTGCCTTGCCTTCATGTAGTATGTATGCTCTTGTGAGTGCAATTAATTCTGCTGTTTGTGCAGATTGGTATGTGATGGGTCTGGCTTCCAGGACAATATGTGTGTCATGTTGTATGGCGTGTATATAATCATGTGCCTCTGTCAAGTGATCCTCAGGTCCTTTAAGTCCTAATAGGGCATTCAAGATAGGTGCTGGACCTGAGGTGTGTGTTGCATATTTGATTTGGAGGGAGGGATTGCTGAGGAGTAGAATCTCATATCCAGATAGTCTTTGTGCGGACATGTGCTGTGTGTGTATGCCTTTGAGAAGGCCTACTACATCATGTGTGGTGTACAGGATAGTCTCATGTCCCATTGTGAGTGGCGTTGCAAGCTCAACCATCATAGCACAGGCTGCAAGAGATCTCAGACAGGCCGGCATTCCTTGGACGGATGCCAGAACCACCTTTGAGAAAAAGGCACAAGGACGTAACTTGCCTTCGTGATATTGTGTCAGCACACCCGCCATGGTTTTACAATTTTGTCGAGCATATACGTGGAATGTAAGTTTCTAGTCAGGGAGGCCCAAACCTGGACTTGTCATTAAAGAAAATTTCAAATAATCAAATGCATTAAACATTTCCTCAGACCACCTGATGAGATCTGGCATGTCTGCCAGAGTGGCTTGTCTCATTACATTGTCATAGTAGGAGCAATCAGGAATCCATTGTCTGCAGTAGTTTATCATACCAAGGAAAGATAACATTTCTTTCTTGGTGTGCAGGGTGACCAGGCCCGCATCAAACTGGACTCTTTCTGTGCTGATTCTCCTTTCTCCCTTTGTGAGAACAAAGCCCAAGTATTCAACTTGCTTTTTACACCATTGCATTTTCTTGCGTGACACCTTGTGTCCACATTCAGACAACCATTTCAACAAAGATAAACCATCTGTTACATTGGCCTCCTCTGACATACTACACAATAACAAATCATCCACGTATTGCAAGAGCACAGAACCCTTGGGGGGGGGGGGGTGCCAGTGTTTTAAACTGGCTTGGATGACAATGCTGTACACTACAGGTGAATCAGCATATCCCTGGGGCATCCTGCACCAGGTGAGTTGACGACCCTCAAAGGAAAAAGCAAAAAGAGTCTGGTTTGCTTGTCAACCGGGATAGAGAAGAAAGCATTTTTCAAGTCTATCACGCCGAAACAGACAGCATCTGCAGTAAATGGCTGACAGCAACTGAGAAATGTGTCGGCTGTCTCTGTTTACTCACGTGTTGGCTCCTGAACTTTTGTAACTATGTGTGGGGGTCTGTATCTTCCTCATCTCAAAGCATCCCGCTGCCTCCTTCTCATATAAATGTTTCTCAAAGTCTTGTATTTTGTCTGAGGTCCATGAGAAAACGCGCTGCTTTACAATCAACATGAGATTGGGAAGGAGAACTAGGCTGTCACTATTTGCAGCCTTCAGTCCCTGGTTGGGAGGGGGAAACTCACACTTAGATTTTCCTCCACCCACAGTAAGAAAATTCACCAAATGACAGAGTGATAATATTACAGTGAGATATGTTCTTACACTTACCACCAGAACAATAGCTCTCACACAAACAGATGAATCTTAACACTCTTTGTATCTTATACTCTAAATATAGGTATGCGTCAAACCAAGGTAGGTCAGTCTCCCTGAGACTGTTCTCTTACATGTACCCCATGTACTAAAAAAATCTCTGTCGACAGTTAGATAAAGTAAATAGATCTCCCGGAGATCCCTATGGTGTGTCCCTGACACAAACCAACTTACAGATAGATCTCCCTGAGACTCTATACCGTGCTTACACTCCAAGTGCCGGCCTTATTCATGAAAGTACTCCAAGTACTTATTATAAACTCCCGGAGTCTATTTTTAAGGCTTAACAATGTATCCCGGATACATAATAAAAACTCACGGGTAGAGATGTGGCCAGTGCCCTCGGACCGGGCAGTGGACAAAAGGGATGTCTCTCTTACCGGACACGAGGATGGCCTTCTCTATCCCGGACGGAGCCCCCAAACTGAAAGGATTTGGACCTTTCTGGACCTCTACGACAACCTTGGTTTGAGACACTGACGTCAGGAGAGATGTTTCTCAGTTTGCAATAATAGACACACACACAGGCAATCACTGAGAAACACTCTAATTTTATTATGCTATAGCTTGGCCTTATATAGGCAGTAGAAAAGTTTGCATAACAACAGCGTTAAACCAATCATAAAAGATAAACATTGGTGTTCACACAGATACTACCGGAACATCCTTTTATGGGTATGCAATACATCACATATAAGAATGTACGCAGTTGTGCCGAATGACCCTGAATGAGACAGAACATTTGTTCTAGTTCTGGGAGATTCCCAGAATCTGTCCTGAGACAGATAAGTGAACCTAACTGACAGCGGGGGGATGTGAAGTGCGTGGGTGAGATATTATGACAATTCTGTACATGTAAGAAAAGACAAGATGGAGTCACCTTTCCCTTCATTTACTGTAGTTTATTATATGGTTCTTGTATTTGATAGCTCATTATTATTGTATTACCTCATGTACTGTGTGTATAGCAGAAATTCTTTATTCATGCCATGTACTGTGGATATTTATGTTCTGAAATACTACTGTTTTATTCTGTAGTTTCACCTTTCCTGTCACAGTCTACTAGCAATAAAGAGAAGGTTAAAGCTGAACAGTCTTTTTTTCTCAAGAAGACAGGGGGTTTAACTACATGTCAGATTACACACCGTGCTAACGTGTGTGAGGACAGTATACTGTATATATACACTACAGAGGACAGTATACTGTGTACATATATAATATGTATACACTATGAAGGACAGTATACTGTATATATACTATAGAGGACAGTATACTGTGTATATATATATATATATATATATATATATATATATATATAAATATACACTGCTCAAAAAAATAAAGGGAACACTTAAACAACACAATGTAACTCCAAGTCAATCACACTTCTGTGAAATCAAACTGTCCACTTAGAAAGCAACACTGAGTGACAATAAATTTCACATGCTGTTATGCAAATGGGATAGACAACAGGTGGAAATTATAGGCAATTAGCAAGACACCCCCAATAAAGGAGTGGTTCTGCAGGTGGTGATCACAGACCACTTCTCAGTTCCTATGCTTCCTGGCTGATGTTTTGGTCACTTTTGAATGCTGGCGGTGCTTTCACTCTAGTGGTAGCATGAGACGGAGTCTACAACCCACACAAGTGGCTCAGGTAGTGCAGCTTATCCAGGATGGCACATCAATGCGAGCTGTGGCAAGAAGGTTTGCTGTGTCTGTCAGCGTAGTGTCCAGAGCATGGAGGCGCTACCAGGAGACAGGCCAGTACATCGGGAGACGTGGAGGAGGCCGTAGGAGGGCAACAACCCAGCAGAAGGACCGCTACCTCCGTCTTTGACAGACGTGACAGAGTCTTGAGACGCCGTGGAGAACGTTCTGCTGCCTGCAACATCCTCCAGCATGACCGGTTTGGCATTGGGTCAGTAATGGTGTGGGGTGGCATTTCTTTGGAGGGCCGCACAGCCCTCCATGTGCTCGCCAGAGGTAGCCTGACTGCCATTAGGTACCGAGATGAGATCCTCAGACCACTTGTGAGACCATATGCTGGTGCGGTTGGCCCTGGGTTCCTCCTAATGCAAGACAATGCTAGACCTCATGTGGCTGGAGTGTGTCAGCAGTTCCAGCAAGACGAAGGCATTGATGCTATGGACTGGCCCGCCCGTTCCCCAGACCTGAATCCAATTGAGCACATCTGGGACATCATGTCTCGCTCTATCCACCAACGTCACGTTGCACCACAGACTGTCCAGGAGTTGGCAGATGCTTTAGTCCAGGTCTGGGAGGAGATCCCTCAGGAGACCGTCCGCCACCTCATCAGGAGCATGCACAGGCATTGTAGGGAGGTCATACAGGCACGTGGAGGCCACACACACTACTGAGCCTCATTTTGACTTGTTTTAAGGACATTACATCAAAGTTGGAACAGCCTGTAGTGTGTTTTTCCACTTTAATTTTGAGGGTGACTCCAAATCCAGACCTCTATGGGTTGAAAAATGTGATTTCCATTTTTTTATTTTTGTGTGATTTTGTTGTCAGCACATTCAACTATGTAAAGAACAAAGTATTTCAGAAGAATATTTAATTAATTCAGATCTAGGATGTGTTATTTTTGTGTTCCCTTTATTTTTTTGAGCAGTGTATATACACACACATACAGTATATATATATATATATATATATATATATAAATATATACACACACACACACACACTACGGAGGACAGTATACTATATATATATATATATATATATATATATACTACAGAGGACAATATACTGTATATATACTATAGAGGACAGTATACTGTGTATTTATATATATATATATATATATATATATACACACACATACACAGTACAGACCAAAAGTTTGGACACACCTTCTCATTCAAAGAGTTTTCTTTATTTTCACGACTATGAAAATTGTAGATTCACACTGAAGGCATCAAAACTATGAATTAACACATGTGGAATTAAAAAATAGTGGTAGGTTGTGGTGGCTCACTAGCAAGTAGTTAAGGTATGGTGCTGCAAGCTCATATAGAGGGAATCACCCCACCCTCTCTTAAAAGGCAAATGTAGTAATAGGAAAATGAGCGAGCACTCATACACTTGGCAACCAGATTGACATATGCAGAAAATATTTATTAAATCCCCATAAAATACAAGTAATAAAATTTATAAGAACAATGTAGCAATAATATACAACATTACAGTCACATATGTTGTGGTAGATATGATCGATACTATATTCAATAAAAATATATTCGATAGAAATATTCGATAAATTGAATGGTAGAAAATTCAATGTTGAAATGTTCAATAGAATATTCGATACCACTCAATAGTGTCGATAAATTCAATAATATATATCACACCAAAAAAAAATTCAAGTATATGCTGTTATTTGGGAAAGAGGGGGTATTATCTTCTAGCACTCTATCCCAATTTGGGAAACTGAATGTCACTGAAAATGTTGTAGGTGTATTCACTGGGAGCGCAATATGTTCATAAAGTGTCCACAGGAATCCTGATAATGTGAAAAGTCTCTTATAGCATATCCTTTTAAGGTCGATATGAGCTTTGAATTGAAGAAAACTTTAAATCGATATTTGGCTTACCGTCTAGCGTCTGCTGTCTCCCTATTGCTTCAATGGAGCTTTAAATATTTGCCGGCTTATTCAGTCGCTCCATACAGCAAGCTGGTTTAAATTTCGCGGGAGTTGCCACTCTGTTCCACAATTTCCTTTGGTGCAGCTTTCGACGATAAGAATAGTTAATACTTTACTGTAGAAATTTTCTTCTGTATGGCCATCAGGGCCGGACTGGCCATAGGGCAGACAGGGCATTTGCCTGGTGGGCCGGGCCGAACACAATCAGCCGGGCCGCCGGCTGAGTTATTTTTTTATTTTTATTAATGTGGCTGTAGCCGGGCAGGAGTGGAGATGAGCGCTTCCATTGTGGAAGCGCTCATGTCCATATTGATCTGTATCGCTGTCCTCAGGACAGCGATACAGATGAATGGAGCAGGGAAGAGGCGTCTCCCTTGCCCATTCCTCTGATAGGCTACAGGCACTAGGCCTGTAGCTTATCAGAGGCCGGTGCAGGCGGAGCGATGACGTCATCGCGCGCGCCGCCCGAGCAGTACAGCGCGGGACACAGGCCGGAAGAGGCCTGCATCGCATCGCTGACAGCAGCATGGAGGTAAGTATATGAGTTTATTGTTATTATTTAATTTTATACTATACTGTGGCAAGAAGGGGGGTGGGGGCCCTATATACTGGTACAATATAGGGGGGGGGGGTCGGCACTATGGAGAAGAGGGGAAGCACTATGGGGCCATATATACTGGCACATTATGGGGGGGCACTATGGAGAAGAGGGGAAGGAGCACTATGGGGGCATCTACTGAGGGCCCTATATACTGGCACGCATTATAGGTGGGCACTATGGAAAAATGGGGGACAAGAGCACTATGAGGGCATTATATAGGGGCATTTAATACTGGCACCCATTTTGATGCCACTATGGGGAAGGGAGGAAAGGAGCATTATGGGGGTATCTGTGTGGGGCAGTCTATAGGGGCATTTTATAGTGCCACATTATGGAGGGCACTATGGAGACGGGGAAGGAGCACTATGGGGGCATCTTCTGGGGGGACTATATAGGAGTATTTTATACTGGCACAAATTATAAGGTCACTATGGGCACCTAAGCTCAACTGGTGGCACTAAGCGTTATTTGTAGTGGCACACAGTACGGGTCATTGGAACACATGAGGGCACTCTGGGGACATTGGCTCTACTGGGGGCACTAAGAGGAGGTATTTCTTTTTTTACTGCCACATAACGGGGCATTTTTTGTACTGGTGCACATTATAAGGGGGGGGGGGGTCTACTGTCACACATTATAAAGAGAATTATTACTATCGGGCATTATGGTGGGCTTTATTACAACTGGGGGACTATGGGAGCATTATTACTTGTGGGACACAATTACTGTTGGGGGCACTGTAGGAGCACTATTACTACTAAATGCACTCTGGCAAAGAAATAATTACTATTGTTGGGACTTTGGGAGCACCATTACTTTGGGGGCACCCTGGCACAGCATCAGCTTAGCACAGTTCTTTTTGCAGTATAGTTTTTGGGAGCACAGCTTCTCAGTATTGGGGGTGCATGATGGGATGGTAATTGGAGGATGATGGAAAAGTAGGTAAACTAAGATGTCTGTCAAACTCTGCAGAGACGTGAGATGGCTGAAAGAAATTATCACGGTGGTCTGGTCTGAATGCAGAAGATGAAGAAAGAGAACATCTACATCAGAGGAGACGTCACTGGATATAAGAGGTATGGGGCGCTGTATTAGGCTACTTTCACATCTGCGTTAGTGATCCTGGCCGGCTGTTCCAGCTGAGAATTCACTGGATCCGGCACTGCTGGATGCAGACAGAATGCCCGCCAGCCTCATTAACTATAATGGGGTACGGCAGAGATCCGGCCACAATCTGGGAAAAATGCAGAGAATCAGCGGGACATAAACCGCTGCATGCTGTGCTTTGTGTCCAGTCGATTCCTTGCATTTTCTGCCGGATTAGGTGGCCGGATCGTACTAAGACCCCTAATGTCACCTGGGGACCCCCAAAGAAGCTTGTGTGTTGGCTGAAGCCTTCCTATCTTACTGGTGGCTGGCCCTGCCTCTCAATTGTGCTTCCGGTTTTGGCTCCGCCCCTAGACTGCAAGGGGGTGGGGCCTGTTGGGGGTCATGTGATTGGGCTGCTCAGTCAAAAATGCCCGGGCCTATTTTTTGTCCCAGTCCGGCCCTGATGGCCATACAGTATTATCGGAGGCTTTTCAATGCAGGTACATCACTTGGTCCACTGAGTAAGGGAGAGTGAATCTACCCGTAAGGCGTATGGTGAAACAAGTGATGTACCTGCATTGAAAAGCCTCCGCTAATACTGTATGGCCATACACATGTGGAATTATATACATAACAAACAAGTGTGAAACAACTGAAAATATTTCATATTCTAGGTTCTTTAAAGTAGCCACCTTTTGCTTTGATTACTGCTTTGCACACTCTTGGCATTCTCTTGATGAGCTTCAAGAGGTAGTCCCCCGAAATGGTTTTCACTTCACAGGTGTACCCTGTCAGGTTTAATAAGTGGGATTTCTTGCCTTATAAATGGGGTTGGGACCATCAGTTCCGTTGAGGAGAAGTCAGGTGGATACACAGCTGATAGTCCTACTGAATAGACTGTTAGGCTGCGTTCACACGGGCGAGATTTCCGCGCGGGTGCAATGCGGTAGGTGAACGCATTGCACCCGCACTGAATCCGGACCCATTCATTTCAATGGGGCTGTTCAGATGAGCGATGATTTTCACGCATCACTTGTGCGTTGCGTGAAAATCGCAGCATGCTCTATATTCTGCGTTTTTCGCGCAACGCAGGCCCCATAGAAGTGAATGGGGTTGCGTGAAAATCGCAAGCATCCGCAAGCGAGTGCGGATGCGGTGCGATTTTCACGCATGGTTGCTAGGTGACAGATCTATTCACTGTATTATTTTCCCTTATAACATGGTTATAAGGGAAAATAATAGCATTCTGAAAACAGAATGCTTAGTAAAATAGCGCTGGAGGGGTTAAAAAAATAAACAAATTAACTCGCCTTCTCCTCTTGATCGCGTAGTTCCCAGTCTCTTCTGATGAGCTGTGGGCTAAAGGACCTTTGGTGACGTCAGATCACATGCTCCAATCACATGGTCCATCACCGTGGTGATGGACCATGTGATTGGAGCATGTGATCTGACGTCACCACAGGTCCTAGCCTGTAGTTCATCATTAAAGAAGTAAAGAAGAGACTGGGAACTGGGAGATAAATAAGCCGAGATATTTCTCTCACCCAGCATGGGTATATGTAAAAAGACACCCCAAAACACATTGCCCTACTTCTCCTGAATACGGCGATACCACATGTGTGACACTTTTTTGCAGCCTAGGTGGGCAAAGGGGCCCACATTCTAAAGAGCACCTTTAGGATTTCACAGGGCATTTTTTACACATTTTGATTTCAAACTACTTCCCACACATTAGGGCCCCTAAAATGCCAGGGCAGTATAACTACCCCACAAGTGACCCCATTTTGGAAAGAAGACACCCCAAGGTATTTCATGATGGGCATAGTGAGTTCATGGAAGTTTTTATTTTTTGTCACAAGTTAGTGGAATATGAGACTTTGTAAGAAAAAAATAAATAAAAATCAACATTTTCCGCTAACTTGTGACAAAAAATTTAAAATTCTAGGAACTTGCCATGCCCCTCACGGAATACCTTGCGAGATGACGCGTATATGCGTCTAGGAGGAATGAATCGACCACCGTCAGGTTGCACCACTGATATACAGGACAGTATACTGTATATCAGTGGTGGCGAACCTATGGCACGGGTGCCAGAGGCGGCACTCAGAGCCCTATCTGTAGGCACCCACTTCCTCGAAAAAGTCTATGGTGTACCAATATGCCTTACAGTTTTCCTGTTATTGATCAGCGCAGAACGTGCTATGAACAGCACAGGCAGCGCACTAAATGCAGGCAGGCTATTATAGCTGCTGTTTTGGCACTTTGCGATAAATAAGTGGATTTTGGTTTGCAGTTTTGGCACTTGGACTGTTAATGGTTCGCCATTACTGCTGTATATATACTACAAAGGACAGTATACATATAATAGAGAGGACAATATACAGTATATATCTGGCTATGTTGGAGGTTTGGGCAGAGAAGTGGCAGATGAGGTTTACCCGTACATACTTTAACGGAACGCCTAGCACCCTGACTGGGTACCTCCATTGATAGATGCTCCTAGTGCTTCCAGAGGACTCCAAGCACTCCACTTGACACCGTCAGCACTGCAGACCCCACGAACCGCCGAAGCTTGGTGGAGGTCTCGCCGTCTCCTACCCACCCTGGACCTACGACAAGGCTCCAGGCTCCAGTGAGTGAACCTCTCCTAAATGCAGAGACAGGAACCAGGAACAAGCTCTTACAAGAGCTTATACTCAGGGGAGTATTATGATATAGCAATCCCAAGAGTGTAGTTATCCCATCCCCCAAACATGAGCCAAGACTTCATAAAGGGGCAAAGCAGGAACTCTTTAATGGGTTATTTTTCAGCCTTTTACGCAGGTCTCCTAGCAAGGGACACTCCCCCTGAGGCCCTTGTAAAAGACTGTGACAGTTTATATTTTAGCCAATCACATGCATTTACAGTATTGAAACCCTCTGTAACAGTCCTACAGGCTCACCTGAGTCAGAGGACCGCTTGCTGGAGGTAGGAGTGGAGCCCAGTGGCAAGGACCGCAGGCAGGTAGTAGGTGCAGGAAGTCTAGCAGAGGCGTAGTCGGTAGGCAGGCGGTGGGTCAGGGCAGGCGGCAGTAAGCGTGGTCAGACAATCCGGATGGCAACGGTGGTAGCAGTTCAGTAGGTAGAGACAAGCAGAAGAGTAGTCGGTAGGCAGTTCCTGGTCAGCAGTGGACTTCCAGCAGTAGCAAGATCAGCAGATGAGGAGAAGCTTGATCAAGGCTCAGGAGCTCAATAATCAGCAAACTGGAGTGCAAGGGGCTGGACTTATATAGGGAAGTACCAGGTGTGGGGAATCAAGGGTAATGAGGAAGGCTTGGCAAGACTGAGGTTAACTAATAGGCTTCAGGGAGGAATGTCCAGAGAGGACAGTAGCCTAGTAAGCAGGGCTACCGCCTGGGATGTGGCTGGTCACGGGTTCGAATCCCGACAGTACTCCCCCCCTTCCAAGGTGACCTCCGGGCACCGCAGGGGCAGGCTTACCGGGGTGCCATTGGTGGAACTCTTTTACCAGTCTGGGGGCGTGGACATTTTCTTCTCGCTCCCAGGAGTTATCCTCGGGAGGGTAACCCTCCCACCCAATTAGGTATTGTAGTCTTCCCCGGTAGATCCTGGAGTCGAGAATCTTTGCGACAACGTATTCTTCTTCACCCTGTACCCTCACGGGTGGTGGAGGGGGAGAGTAGCGGCCTGTGAAGGTGTTCTCCACGTATGGTTTGAGGAGAGAGCAATGGAAGACAGGGTGCACCCTAATGGAGTCCGGAAGGTCGAGCCGGAACGTGACCTCGTTGATTTGTGCGGTGATCCGGAACGGACCCATGTATCTTTGGGCAAATTTTTTGGAGGGGACCTTCAATCTGAGGTTCCTGGTGGACAGCCACACCTTGTCTCCCACATGGAAGCCCGGGGTGGGTTTGTGACGTCTGTCTGCTCCCTGTTTAAAGCGCCTCTGGGCAAGCTGGAGATTGTCTATAATGTTCTTTTGTGCCTCCTGTAGGGTTGTTAGGCGTTCGGCCACTGCTGGGAGGGTGGAGGCGACGGGTAGGTGGGGAATAAACACCGGGTGCGAGCCTGTGTTAGCAAAGAAGGGGCTGTGCTTGGTTGAGCTGTGCTCAGCATTGTTGTAGGCGAACTCGGCCGTAGGGAGATGATCAAGCCAGTCATCCTGCAGGTGGGAGCTGAAACAGCGTAGGTATTGCTCTAGGGTCTGATTAGTTCTCTCCGTCTGCCCGTTTGACTGAGGGTGGAAAGCTGAGGACAGGTTCACTTTAACCCCGAGCGTCAGGCAGAAGTTCTTCCAGAACTTTGAGGCAAATTGTACGCCTCAGTCGGAGACCACGTCGTCCGGGATCCCATTCAGCCTGAAGACCTCTCTGAGAATAAGATCGGCCGTCTGTTTGGCTGTGGGTAGGCCTTTGTAGGGGATGAAATGGGCCATCTTGGTGAGACGGTCGACCACGACCAGGATGGTGTTCATCCCTTTTGAAGGAGGAAGGTCTACCACAAAGTCCATGGAGATCGAGCCCCAGGGGCGGGATGGAATAGGGAGGGGTTGTAACAGACCCACGGGAGAGGAACGAGGAGTCTTATTGCGGGCACAGACCGTGCACGAGGAGATGTACCTCTTGATGTCCTCCTTGTATGTTGGCCACCAGAAGGAGCGGGAGAGAAGCTCCTGGGTCTTTCCTGTGCCAAAATGGCCGGCCACCTTGGAGTCATGGTTGAGTTTGAGCACTTCGAGCCGTGCAATTTCTGGTACATATAGTTGTAGGTCCTGATGAAACCAATGACTGTTCTTAAACGTAAGGCTGACATTCCCTGTGGGGTGGGAGAGGAAGGGGTCATTTTCATATCCTTCTTTGATTGTGCCCAGGAGTTCTTTAGAGTAGGTGGCCCCTACGACCCTTCTCTCGGGTAGGATGTTATTTTGGCCCTTGTTACTCTGTGAGGGCTCGGAAAACATTCTGGAGAGGGCGTCAGCCTTGCCGTTTTTTGATCCGGGGCGATAGGTGATGAGAAAGTTGAAGCGGGAATAGAATAGGCTCCATCTGGCCTGTCTGGCTGAGAGTCTCTTAGCGCTGCGGATAAACTCGAAGGTTCTTGTGGTCAGTTAGTATGATTATGGGGTTGGTGGCTCCCTCCAGCAGGTGTCTCCACTCGGAGAAGGCATCCTTGATCGCCAGGAGTTCTTTGTTCCCGATGTCATAGTTCTTCTCGGAGGGGGACATCTGGCGGGAGAAATATGCACACGGGTGTAATAGCATCCTCTCCCCTGTCCGTTGTGACAAAACTGCCCCCACCGCGGAGTCTGATGCATCCACTTCGACTGTAAATGGCAGCTCGGGGTTCGGGTGGATTAGGATTGGAGCAGAAGTGAAGAGGAGTTTCAACTTGGTGAAGGCCTCCTGGGCCTTGAGTGTCCAGGAGAAGGGGACTGCCTTCTTGGTGAGTTGGGTGATTGGTGCTATGACCTTGGAGAAGTTCCGGATAAACTTTCGATAGAAGTTGGCGAAGCCAATGAATCTTTGTATCTCCTTCTCGTTTCTCGGAACGGGCCAGTTCATCACAGCTTGGACCTTCCCCGGATCCATACTTAGGCCCTCAGGGGAGATGATGTATCCGAGGAACTGAGTGGTGGTATAGAGAGAGTTCTGTTGGAGTCTCTGCAGTACCCTGCGGACGTGTTCGCGGTGCTGCTCGAGGTCTTCAGAGAAGATCAAGATGTCGTCCAGGTAAACGACTACAAACAGATCCAGCATGTCCCTGAGGACGTCGTTAATGAAGTGCTGGAAGGTGGCGGGAGCATTGCAGAGTCCGAAAGGCATGACCAGGTACTCGAAATGACCATAACGTGTCCGGAAGGCGGTCTTCCATTCGTCCCCAGGGCGGATTCGGACGAGGTTGTAGGCCCCTCGAAGGTCGAGTTTAGTGAAGATCTTCGCTGCCCGGAGTCTCTCGAGAAGTTCTGAAATTAGTGGGAGCGGGTACCCTTTTTTTACGGTTATGCTGTTAAGCTTTCTGTAGTCTATGCAGGGACGCAGGGAGGAGTCTTTTTTCTCTACGAAGAAAAAGGGGGCTCCCGCTGGGGAGGTAGAGGGCCGGATGAACCCCTTCCTCAGGTCCTCGTCCAGGTACTCTTTTAGAGCCTTGAGTTCAGGCTCTGAGAGGGGGTAGATACTGCCAAAGGGTATTTCGGCCCCGGGCAACAGTTCTATAGGGCAGTCGTAGGGTCGGTGTGGTGGCAGCTTGTCTGCGTTTTTCTTGTCGCAGACATCCTGGAACTCGCTGTATTGAGGGGGTAGCAGATCCTTGACGGATAGTTTTGAGATGGTGGTGTCTTCAGGTGGAAGGACGGGTTTGTGGGAGCAATTTAGCGAGCAGAACTCAGACGGGAATCGTATGCAGCGGGTTTCCCAGTCCACCGAGGGGTTGTGGGTGGCCAACTAAGGGATGCCCAAGATCACCGGGAACTTCGGGGAAGCGATCAGCGAGAAGTGGATATTTTCACGGTGATCGGGTTCTATGAGGAGTTGTAGTTCGGTGGTCTCGTGAGTGGCCGGCCCCGAGGAGAGTGGGGATCCGTCGACGGTTTCCAGGTCAACGGGGGCTGCCTTGATTGTCAGTGGAATGTTCTTTTCATGGGCAAAGGTTAGGTCCATGAAGTTGCCTCCCGCCCCGGAGTCTAACATCGCTGAACTGGGGAGTTGTCGCCCCTCAATGTCGATGAGGATAGGAACGATGAAGTGGGATCCATGAGCCGCCGTGTTGTTATTTTCCGGGGCTGCTGGCGGGGTTGGAGTCTGTGGTTGCTCCTTTAGTTCCATGACGGCAATAGTCTTTCGGATCTTATGAGGACATTTGATGGCAAAATGACCCGGCTCCCCACAGTAGAGGCAGAGGTTTTCGGCCAGCCGTCTCTCCTTCTCAGCTGTAGATAGAGACCTACGTAGAGCGTCGACCTTCATAGGTTCAGTTGCTGGTTGGGGGTCGCGCTGGGCGTTGGAAGAGAAGGAGTAAGTGGGTCTGTGGTCCGAGGACCAGAGTCTTTCCTTCTTCCTCTCGGAGAGTCTTTGATCTATCCGGATGCATAACTGAATGAAGTCATCCAGATCGTCCGGGGCCTCAACTCTGGTGAGTTCGTCCTTTATTAATTCTGACAGGCCTCGCCGGAATTGGCTCCTCTGTGCCGCTGGGTTCCAGGTGGTGTCCGTGACCCAACGGCGAAACTCGGCGGTGTATTCGGCGACGGAGCGTCTCCCTTGCCGCAGACCATGTAGTCGCGCCTCAGCTGTCGCACAGCGGTTGGGGTCGTCGAAGACTTGGCTCATGGCGGTGATGAAGTTGTTTAGGTTGTCCAGGAGCTGACTGTTAGTCTCCACGTAAGGTGATGCCCATGCTAATGCTTCTTCCGTCAGGAGATTGACCATGAATAGCACCTTCTTTTTCTCGGTGGTGAAGGGGGCCGGGTACATCTGAAAATAGATGCGGCATTGGTTTAGAAACCCCCGATACTGGCGTCTGTCGCCGCCGAATCTCGATGGGAGTGGCATGCGGGTGTCTGCGGCCGCGCCGCGGACGTCCAGGTGTTGCCTCTGTAGTTCAATAATCTCCCTTTGCTGGCTTTGGACTACGCCTTGGAGCTGGGCAAATTTCTCCTGATATGTAGTACCAAATTCTTGAAGTTCGGAGACCTGCTTACGCAGAGTGGCCATTGCGGACTCCATAGTGTGGCTGATTATTCTGTAACAGTCCTACAGGCTCACCTGAGTCAGAGGACCGCTTGCTGGAGGTAGGAGTGGAGCCCAGTGGCAAGGACCGCAGGCAGGTAGTAGGTGCAGGAAGTCTGGCAGAGGCGTAGTCGGTAGGCAGGCGGTGGGTCAGGGCAGGCGGCAGTAAGCGTGGTCAGACAATCCGGATGGCAACGGTGGTAGCAGTTCAGTAGGTAGGGACAAGCAGAAGAGTAGTCGGTAGGCAGTTCCTGGTCAGCAGTGGACTTCCAGCAGTAGCAAGAGCAGCAGATGAGGAGAAGCTTGATCAAGGCTCAGGAGCTCAATAATCAGCAAACTGGAGTGCAAGGGGCTGGACTTATATAGGGAAGTACCAGGTGTGGGGAATCAAGGGTAATGAGCAAGGCTTGGCAAGACTGAGGTTAACTAATAGGCTTCAGGGAGGAATGTCCAGAGAGGACGGTAGCCTAGTAAGCAGGGCTACCGCCTGGGATGTGGCTGGTCACGGGTTCGAATCCCGACACCCTCCCAGCAATTGTACACAAAATCCCCTTCCCTCTGTCTGTAACGCAATCAACAAAATACAATGAGCATTGTCTGAGACGCAATTAACTAACACACTGGCATTGTCTGAGACGCAATCCACAAAATACAATTACCAAACGTAATGGGCTAACTTATTTACTACCAGACAGAAAACACACATTTTTCCCAACACACAGAAAACACCTCAAAACCCCACACATCCCCATAATGTATACATCCATGGATAGCTCTGATCTGGGTGAACAACATATCCCAAAATCACCCAGATCCGAGCAGGGGTTCCCGAATTCCATGGAAGTCACATTTGGCCGGCCGCAAGCATGGCTTTCCTGGCCAAAACAGTTCCACAGATTTAAGCTGTGCGGCCGGTCTGTCTTCTCCTTCAAAGTTAGTATGGGCCATAATCCTGGGGCAGGAGGCGGGCAAACAGCCCCCTCCAAAACACTGTGGCGAGGTTGGTTTCGCCACACATACTAAATGGTAAAACACTGGGTAACACTGACATGGAAAAGGAATTTTAGTAGACAATAAAATAATGGGTTGCATCAAAAGAGGCATAGATGGCCGTGATAAGAACATAGTCCTACCACTTTACAAATCACTAGTCAGACCACACAGAGGATTGTGTACAGTTCTGGGCTCCTGTGAACAAGGCAAACATAGCAGAGCTACAGAGGGTTCAGAGGAGGGCAACTAAAGTAATATCTGGAATGGGTGGACTACAGGACTCAGAAAGACTATCAAAATTAGGATTATTTAAAAAGGCTCTGACTGGCCGAAAAATGAGAAGGAGATAGAAAGATTCATTGGCTTCGCCAACTTCTATCGGAAGTTTATCCGGAACTTCTCCAAGGTCATAGCACCAATCACCCAACTCACCAAGAAGGCAGTCCCCTTCTCCTGGACACCCGAGGCCCAGGAGGCCTTCACCAAGTTGAAACTCCTCTTCACTTCTGCCCCAATCCTAATCAACCCAAGCCCCGAGCTCCCATTTACAGTCGAAGTGGATGCATCAGACTCCGCGGTGGGGGCAGTATTGTCACAACGGACAGGGGAGAGGATGCTATTACACCCGTGCGCATATTTCTCCCGCCAGATGTCCCCCTCCGAGAAGAACTTTGACATCGGGAACAAAGAACTACTGGCGATCAAGGATGCCTTCTCCGAGTGGAGACACCTGCTGGAGGGAGCCACCAACCCCATAATCGTACTAACTGACCACAAGAACCTCGAGTTCATCCGCAGCGCTAAGAGACTCTCAGCCAGACAGGCCAGGTGGAGCCTATTCTTTTCCCGCTTCAACTTTCTCATCACCTATCGGCCTGGATCAAAAAACGGCAAGGCTGACGCCCTCTCCAGAATGTTTTCCGAGCCCTCACAGAGTAACAAGGGCCAAAATAACATCCTACCCGAGAGAAGGGTCGTAGGGGCCACCTACTCTAAAGAACTCCTGGGCACAATCAAAGAAGGATACGGAAATGACCCCTTCCTCGCCCACCCCACAGGGAATATCAGCCTTACGTTTAAGAACGGTCATTGGTTTCATCAGGGCCTACAACTATATGTACCAGAAATTGCACGGCTCGAAGTGCTCAAACTCAACCATGACTCCAAGCTGGCCGGCCATTTTGGCACAAGAAAGACCCAGGAGCTTCTCTCCTGCTCCTTCTGGTGGCCAACATACAAGGAAGACATCAAGAGGTACATCTCCTCGTGCGCGGTCTGTGCCCGCAATAAGACTCCTCGTTCCTCTCCCGTGGGTCTGTTACAACCCCTCCATATTCCCTCCCGCCCCTGGGGCTCGATCTCCATGGACTTTGTGGTAGACCTTCCTCCTTCAAAAGGGATGAACACCATCCTGGTCGTGGTCGACGTCTCACCAAGATGGCCCATTTCATCCCCTACAAAGGCATACCCACCACCAAACAGACGGCCGATCTAATTCTCAGAGAGGTCTTCAGGCTGCATGGGATCCCGGACGACGTGGTCTCCGACCGAGGCGTACAATTTGCCTCAAAGTTCTGGAAGAACTTCTGCCTGGCGCTCGGGGTTAAAGTGAACCTGTCCTCAGCTTTCCACCCTCAGTCAAACGGGCAGACGGAGAGAACTAATCAGACCCTAGAGCAGTACCTACCCTGTTTCAGCTCCCACCTGCAGGATGACTGGCTTGACCATCTCCCCACGGCCGAGTTCGCCTACAACAATGCTGAGCACAGCTCAACCAAGCACAGCCCCTTCTTTGCTAACACAGGCTCGCACCCGGTGTTCATTCCCACCTGCCCATCACCTCCAGAGTCCCAGCAGTGGCCGAACGCCTAACAACCCTACAGGAGGCACAAAAGAACATTATAGACAACCTCCAGCTTGCCCAGAGGCGTTTTAAACAGGGAGCAGACAGACGTAGCAAACCCACCCCAGGCTTCCATGTGGGAGACAAGATGTGGCTGTCCACCAGGAACCTCAGATTGAAGGTCCCCTCCAAAAAGTCGGCCCAAAGATACATGGGTCCGTTCCGGATCACCGCACAAATCAACGAGGTCACGTTCTGGCTCGACCTTCCGGACTCCATTAGGGTGCACCCTGTCTTCCATTGCTCACTCCTCAAGCCATACGTGGCTTCACAGGCCACCACTCGCCCCCTCCACCACCCGTGAAGAAGAATACGTTGTCGCAAAGATCTTCGACTCCAGGATCCACCGGGGAAGACTACAATACCTAATTGGGTGGGAGGGTTACCCTCCCGAGGATAACTCCTGGGAGCCAGAAGAAAATGTCCACGCCCCTAGACTGGTAAAAGAGTTCCACCAACGGCACCCCGGTAAGCCTGCCCCTGCGGTGCCCGGAGGTCACCTTGGAAGGGGGGGGGAGTACTGTCGGGATTCGAACCCGTGACCAGCCACATCCCAGGCGGTAGCCCTGCTTACTAGGCTACCGTCCTCTCTGGACATTCCTCCATGAAACCTATTATGTAACCTCAGTCTTGCCAAGCCTTGCTCATCACCCTTGATTCCCCACACCTGGTACTTCCCTATATAAGTCCAGCCCCTTGCACTCTAGCTTGCTGATTATTGAGCTCCTGAGCCTTGATCAAGCTTCTCCTCATCTGCTGCTCGTGCTACTACTGGAAGTCCACTGCTGACCAGGAATTGCCTACCGACTACTCTTCTGCTTTGTCCCTACCTACTGAACTGCTACCACCGTTGCCATCCGGGTTGTCTGACCACGCTTACTGCCGCCTGCCCTGACCCACCGCCTGCCTATTGACTACGCCTCTGCCAGACTTCCTGCACCTACTACCTGCCTGCGGTCCTTGCCACTGAGCTCCACTCCTACCTCCAGCCAGCGGTCCTCTGACTCAGGTAAGCCTGTAGGACTGTTACACAACCACAAACAAGACGTACAAAAACCTCTAACTCAAACCCAAACCATAAACACCACACCAGGAGGGGAAGGAAGACAAGGAGGAAACACTCAGTATGACATCGCATATGACATTGCTAAGAACATCGATGTCAAACTTGGATGGTCCTCAGATCTCATCCATGCACAGAGCAAGCATCTCACATGCAAGGCAGACAAACCAAAACTCATCTCAGTCTCCAAGCCAAAGTATATAAAGAAACCCCACACACACCACACAGCAGGGAGACACTACTTAAAGGGGAATTGCACACACAAGCAAAAGGCAACAGCATGCATGGCCAGCAAGTCCTGGCGCACACAGCAAAACCTGTGACACTGACACAACATGCCAAAACAGCAACATGTTGCCACCGGCCGTGACACTGGCATATGCTAACATCCCTGTTAGCGAATATATGATACGTAAAACACTAAACAAGAATGTATTTAATGGGAGGATACCACAGAGGAAGCCACTGCTGTCCAAAAAAACACATTGCTGCACACATTTACAGTTGCACAAGAGCATCTAGATGTTCCACAGCAGTACTGGCAAAATATTCTATGGACAGATGAAACCAAAGTTGAGTTGTTTGAAAGAAACACACAACACTATGTGTGGAGAAAAAGAGGCACAGCACACAAACATCAAAACCTCATCCCAACTGTGAAGTATGGTGGTGGGGGCATCATTGTTTGGGGCTGCTTTGCTGCGTCAGTGCCTGGACGGATTGCTATCATCGAAGGAAAAATGAATTCCCAAGTTTATCAAGACATTTTGCAGGAGAACTTAAGGCCATCTGTCCACCAGCTGAAGCTCAACAGAAGATTGGTGTTGCAACAGAACAACGACCCAAAGCATAGAAGTAAATCAACAACAGAATGGCTTAAACAGAAGAAAATATGCCTTCTGGAGTGGCCCAGTCAGAGTCCTGACCTCAACCCGATTGAGATGCTGTGACATGACCTCAAGAAAGCAATTCCCACCAGACATCCCAAGAATATTGCTGAACTGAAACAGTTCTGTAAAGAGGAATGGTCAAGAATTACTCCTGACCGTTGTGCACGTCTGATCTGCAACTACAGGAAACGTTTGGTTGAAGTTATTGCTGCCAAAGGAGGTTTAACCAGTTATTAAATCCAAGGGTTCACATACTTTTTCCACCTGCACTGTGAATGTTTACATGGTGTGTTCAATAAAAACATGGTAACATTTAATTCTTTGTGTGTCAGTTTAAGCTGACTGTGATTGTCTATTGTTGTGACTTTCGTTGTGGGTTCACATACTTTTTCTTGCAACTGTATCCTCTGGTCACCTTGCCTCACAAAAAGTGTAATGCCAAGTGATCAAAAAGTCTTATGTACCCCAAAATTGTACAAATCAAAGTCATCTCATCCCGCAAAAAATGAGCCCCTACCTAAAAATAAAAAAATAGGACTCTCAGAAAATGTCAACACTAGAACAAGATTTTATTCTTTTCAAAAATGATTTCACGGTGTAAAACTTAACAAAAATAAAAATGATTAGACATATTCGGTATCGCCGCATCCGTCACAACCTGCTCTATAAAAATACCACATTACATGCCCATTCAGACGAATGCTGTAAAAAAAAAAAAAAAACTATGCCAAAACAGCCATTTTTTTCACCTAGCGATACCAAGCGATCAAAAAGTCTTATGTACCCCAAAATGGTACCAATCAAACTGTCACATCATCTCGCAAAAAATTGGCCCCCACATAAGACAATCCTATCCATCAAAATCTGCATTGCAAAACCATATGGCGCTCCTTCCGTTTTGAGTCCTGCCATGTGCTCCCACATCAGTTTACCACCACATATGGGGTGTTGCTGTATTCAGGAGAAAATGGGTAACAAATTATGGGGTGCTTTTTCTCCTGTTACCCCTTGTGAAAATGAAAAATTTGGGGCTAAAGCAACATTTCTTTGGAAGAAACAAAACTTTTCATTTTTACAGCCAAGAGTTTCCAAATTCCGTAAACCGCTTAGGGGGTCAAAGTGCTTAGTACCCCCTTAATATATTCTTTAACCACTTCACATCTGGGCCATTTGACCCCTTCCTGACCAGGCCTAATTTTTCCAATCTGACATATCTCACTTTATGTGGTAATAACTTTGGAACGCTTTTACTTATCCAAGTCATTCAGAGATTGTTTTCTCGTGACACATTGTACTTCATGCTAGTGATAAATTAGAGTCAATGTATTTCACCTTTATTTATGAAAAAATCCCAAATTTACCCAAAATTTAGAAAAATTCGCTATTTTCTAAAATATTTATATATTTTTAAAATTTTTAAGAAAATTGCCAAAACCCACTTTTTAAGGACCAGTTTAGGTTTGAAGTCACTTTGTGGGACCTACATAGTGGATACCCCCATAAATGACCCCATTGTAGAAACTACACCCCTTAAGTTACTTAAAACCGATTTTACAAACTTTGTTAACCGTTTAGGCGTTCCACAAGAATTTTAAAGGAAAATGGAGATAAAATTTTTAAATTTCACTTTTGTGGCAGATTTTCCATTTTAATCCAATATTTTCTTTAACACATAGATGGTTAACAGCCAAACAAAACTCAATATTTATTACCAAGATTCTGCGGTTTACAGAAACACCCCACATGTGGTCATAAACTGCTGTATGGGCACACGGCAGGGCGCAGAAGAAAAGGAGCACCACATGGTTTTTAAATGCAATATCCCATTTGAAGCCCCCCTGATGCACCCTTACAGTAGAAACTCCCAAGAAGTGACCCCATTTTGGAAACTAGGGGATAAAGTACCAGTTTTATTGGTACTATTTTTGGGTACATATGATTTTTTGATCATTCATTATAAAACTTTATGGGGCAAGGTGACAAAAAAATTGGTTGTTTAGCACAGTTTTTATTTATTTTTACAGCGTTCACCTGAGGGGTTCGGTCAAGTGACATTTTTATAGAGCAGATCGTTACGGACGTGGCAATACCTAATATGTATACTTTTTCTTATTTATTTAAGTTTTACACTATAATAGCATTTTTAAAACAAAAAAAATTATGTTTTAATGTGTTCATGTTCTGAGAGCTATAGTTTTTTTTATTTTTTGAGCGATTTTCTTATGTAGGGGCTCATTTTTTGCGGTATGAGGTGACTGTTTTATTGGTACCATTTTGTGGGACATATGCCTTTTTTATCACTTGGTGTTGCACTTTTTGTGATGTAAGGTGACAAAAATGGCTTTTTTTGACAGTTTTTTATTTTTATGATGTTTATTGGACTGGGTCGATCATGTGATATATTTATAGAGCCGACCGTCACGGACGCGGCAATACCAAATATGTCTATTTTATTTTATTTTTTCTATTTAAAAAAAAAATTGATGGATTCCTTACATGGGGAATTCTTTATTTACATGTGAAACCTTTTTTTTATTTAATTTTTTTTAACACTTTATCTTTTTATTTTTTATTTTACACTTTGCGTCCCCCATAAGGTCTTACAAGACCTCTGAGGGACATTTACTTCACTTTTATATATATTTTTTTCACTGTTGATTTCTCCTGTAACTGGGGCTGACATAGTAGCCCCAGTTACAGAAGAAATGCACCCCCCAGAGAGGCTGTACAGTGGAATACAGCACTGTACAGCCTCAGCACCTGCACTCTCCGGTCCCAGTGATCACATGACAGCCGGGCCGGAACAGGAAGCGCATAGCGCTTCCTGCTCTGCATGCACAGCGCTCAGTGAGCGTTGTGTATACAGAGATCTAGAAGGCAGGGACACCTGAGCACTGTCCCTGCCTTCTCTAAGGGTTGCCCTGCTGTCACTGACAGCGGGCAACCCGATCAGCAGCTGCACGATTAGCGTGCAGCTGCGATCTCTCAAAGGACGTTTTAAAACGTCCATTAGGAGATAGACAACCACGTCCCGGATGTTTATATTCAATGGGCGGACGGGAGGTGGTTAAGTAGTGTAGTTTCCAAACTGGGAGCATTTTTAAAGGTTTTCCACTGTTGGGGTACGTCAGGTTCTCCTCAAATACAAAATGATGCCTAAAAAACATTCTAGCGAAATCTGCCTCCAAAATCCATATGGCGCTCCTTTCCTTCTGACCACAGCCATATGCCCCGACAGCAGTTTACTACTACATATGGGGTATTTCTATAAAGTGCAGAATCAGCGTAATATATATTAAGGTTTATTTTGCTGTTAACCCTTGCTGTGTTGCAAGAAAAAAATTGATCAACATAAAAAAATCTACCAAAAAAGTAAAATTTTGAAATTTCACCTCCATCTTCCTTTAAGGCTAGGTCTACACGAAGACAATAAGTCACACGACAGATAGGGCACAATTACACTGCAACATTTGTTGTGTGACATTTTGTCGCACCAATGTCACGCGACAATTTTTATAATAATAGTCTATGGTGTCGCACTGCGACATGGTACGACTGTTACGCGACAGTCGCAGAAAAATCTATCTCGAATTGACTTTTTGCGACTGTCGCGTCGCAGCATGTCGCAGTGCGACACCATAGACTATCATTATAAAAATTGTTGCACGACAAATGTCGTGTAGGCCTAGCCTAATTCTTGTGGAACACCTCAGGTGGTTACCAAAGTTTGTAACATCAGTTTTGAATAATTTGAGGGGTTTAGTTTCTGAAATGGTGTAATTTATGGGTGGTTTCCATTATGTAAGACCCTCAAAATCACTTTATAACTGAATTGGTGCTTACAAAAATGGTTTGGGAAATTTTGTTGAAAATTTAAAAAAGCTTCTAAACTTCCAACCCTTCTAACGTCCTAAAAAAAAATATAGGACATTTACAAAATGATGGCAACATAAAGCAGACATATGGGCAATGTTGACCATTTTATGAGGTAGAACTTAAAGTAAAGAAATTCAAATTTAGAAAATTGTGAATTGTTAAAAATTTTTGGTACATTTTGGATTATTTTATAAATGAAGGTGAAATATATCGACTCAAATTTGAAGTACAATGTGTCACAAGAAAACAATCTCAAATTGGCTTGGCTAAGTAAAAGCATACTAAAATTACTACCACATAAAGTCACATATGTCAAATTTGCAAAAATCGGCCTGGGATTTAAGGTGAAAAGTGGCCCGGTACTGAAAGGGTTAAAAGATACCAGAGAGGAGATCTAATACCCATGTATAAATATATCAGGGTCAATACAGAGATCACCCCTATAATCTATTTATACCCAGGGCTGTGACTGTGACAAGGGGACTCATCTATGTCTAGAGGAAAGAATATTTCTACACCAACATAGAAAAGGTTCTTTACTGTAAGAGCAGTGAGACTATGGAGCTCTCTGCCACGGGGGAAGGGGGGCTTGAACTCACTAAAAGAGTTTAAGAGGGGCGTGGATGTATTTCTGGAGTTAAATAATATCACAGGTTATATACACACTAGATTTCTGGAGATTGGTAGTTGATCAAGGAAGTTATTCTGCCTGACTGTAGCTGGGAAGGAATTTTTTCCCCTAAAATTATAAAAATTGGCTTCTACCATGTTTTTTTTTTTTTTTGCCTTCCTCTGGATGCACTTTGTAGGAAAATAGACTGAAGTGGATGGACATATGTTTTTCTTCAGACTTACAAGCTATATTACTACATTACTATGTATGTTGATCTTTTTTCAGGATGCCAAGGGAGTCAAGAATCAGACCACCACCAGTCTAAAGATCCTGAGAATAGATAAATTCCATAAAACCTGAATATCTGTGAATAACTGGAGTTAAAATGTAGTTTTTGCTCCTATAGCATTTCCCATATTACAAAACCTAAAGGTACTTTCACACTTGCGTTGCTGGATTCCGGCAATCTGTATGCAAACTGATACCATTTGTAGACAATCTGGATGCAGATACGGCTCACAAATGCATTGCAATACCGTATTAAACTTTTTTCACATTTTTAACCCCTTAAGGACTCAGCCCTATTTCACCTTAAGGACCAGGCCATTTTTCGCAAATCTGACCAGTGTCACTTTAAGTGCTGATAACTTTAAAACGCTTTGACTTATCCAGGCCATTCTGAGATAGTCACATTGTACTTCATGACACTGGTAAAATGAAGTAAAAAAAATTCATTTTTATTTATAAAAAAAATACCAAATTTACCAAAAGTTTCAATTTCTCTACTTCTATAATACATAGTAATACCTCCAAAAATAGTTATTACTTTACATTCCCCATATGTCTACTTCATGTTTGGATCATTTTGGGAATGATATTTTATTTTTTGGGGGATGTTGCAAGGCTTAGAAGTTTAGAAGCAAATCTTGAAATTTTTCTGAAATTTTCAAAAACCCAATTTTTAGCGACCAGTTCAGGTCTGAAGTCACTTTGCGAGGCTTACATAATAGAAACTGTAAAGGGGGAATATTAATCACCAATATTTATGCAAATATCGATAATTAATATTCATAAATGGGAGGAGCTGTCTGGTGATAACTCCGCCCATTTATGCCTTTATATAATAACAATACCTTTGCTATGCTTTACACTAATCACTACGCTAGCTGCAAGCGCCTTACTATCACTATACTACGGCGGCGACTACTAAAAACACCATACACTGCATTATGAACAATAAGGAATATTTATTACACAATACAATTATATCAGTCTAGCAATACGTTATATCTATATATATTCATGGATCAATGGATATGAATATATATACATATAGACGTACACACCGCAGTACAGAAACAGTACTACAATAAACACAATACAAGCCTAACTATACTACACAATCCCAAATTCCACCCCACATACTATCTATACATTACAATAATACATTCATACACACAAATATCAGTAAGCCACCCGCCTGACTAATCACTGTCCCTACGGGGTACGACGAGGGTTACCGGTGGTCTTACAGGGGTGTAAGTAAACCACAACACAGGATCAGGGAATCAGGGACAAGGGTAAACCAGTGACATTGCAATACAGGGGTTGATCAGGGGAATAGGGGTTTGGTTATTCAGGGGTTAACCAAGGTTATCCGGGCTGTACAGAAATGCAAGGGTTAATACCCTGCAAGTGTACAGTGAGGGGTGTGTGGCAAGGGTTTGGATTGCAGGGGTTGCCAGGGGAGAGCAAGCACACAGGGAACCAGGGGATGTATAGGGTTCCAGGGGTAACCAGGGGAGAGTAGGGGAACAGGGCACTGAAGGGGTTAACAGGGGCAGCAGGGCAGGGGTTAAGGGCAGCAGCAATGCTGCTGGGATTGCCATTGGGGGACTGCTGGGCACTGAAGGGGTTAATGGCAGGGGGGCAGTGAGATATTTCAGGGCAGCAAGGGTTAAGGAGGAGGCAGGACAGGGAAAGCGATACTTAGACTGTATAACTTCTGCTCCGTCCTTCTGCTCTCCTCCTCAGGGCTGCTCTGGGCTCAACTACTCAGCCTAGTCTCCTCCACTTCTCTTCAGAGCGCTGCCAGCCTTTCGGGTATGTGCAGGAGCGCAGCTCCTTCGCTGGCTGCGCTCTCTCCTCTTAGTGGGGGGGGGGATCTTCACTTCGGCATGTAGGGGGTCCACTTCTGAGCGCAGAGCACAGCGCTCTGCTGCGGCAGGCAGGCAGGGGTTCCCTATTCCAGCACCGGGTGCACTCACCTTCACGGGGGGGGGGGGGGGGGGGACCCAACTGTCAGAGCGCAGTGCTGCTGGGGTATTTAAACCCTGCAGCACTCGCGCCCGTTTTACCGCTCTGCGCCAGCCCGCTCTCCCAGGCAGGGGGATCCTTTGATCCTCCCGCCTGTGGAGATATCGCACATCTCTGGCGCTGTAATTACATGGTGACAAAGGGCAGAGGATCTTTTTGATCCTCTGTCCTTTGTAGAGGCCGACGCTGGACATAATTGTCCAACTGTCTGTCTCCTCCACCCACCCAGCAGGCGCATATGAGCGGGATTCCGGCCATATATGCCCATAGATGCTTGGGGCACATCTATAAGCATATATGAACGGACATTATTCACATAGGGGGCACAGATAAGGGGGCACAAGCCCCTACAATATAAGAGGGCACAAGCCCCTACAATATAAGAGGGCACAAGCCCATACAATATAAGGGGGCACATATTTCCCACAGGGGCCACCATGAGCCCCTGGGGATCACCATGGGCAGACGTGCGCAGATGCTGGGCACATCTGCGCACATCGTCCCATGATTCTATGGCTAATGTATGCACATATATACCATACATGCCCGCACGTGTTTGCAGGCATGCATGGATATATATGCATATGTCTCAACCGTTCCTCAACAGAAACCACCCAAAAATGACCCCATTCTATAAACTACACCCCTCAAGGTATTCAAAACTGATTTTACAAACTTTGTTAACCCTTTAAGTGTTCCACAAGAATTAATGGAAAATAGAGATACAATTTCAAAATGTAACTTTTTGGGCAGATTTTCCATTTTAATAATTTTTTTCCGGTTTGCAGGAAAGGAATGCCATACGTTTTTTGGAAGGCAGGTTTTGCTGGACTGTTTTTTTTGACACCATGTCCCATTTGAAGCCCCCCTGATGCACCCCTAAAGTTGAAACTCCAAAAAAGTGGCCCCATTTTAGAAACTACGGGATAGGTTGGCAGTATTGTTGGTACTAGTTTAGGTTACATATGATTTTTGGTTGCTCTATATTACACTTTTTGTGAGGCAAGATAACAAGAGATAGCTGTTTTGGCACGTTTTTTTTTTTTTGTTATTTACATTTATCTGACAGGTTAGATCATGTGATATTGTTATAGACCAGGTTGTCACGAATGCGGCGATACCTAATATGTATACTTTTTTTTTATTTATGTAAGTTTTACACAATGATTTCATTTTTGAAGCAAAAAAAATCATGTTTTAGTGTTTCCATAGTCTGAGAGACATAATTTTTTCAGTTTTTGGGAGATTACCTTGGGTAGGGTATGATTTTTGCGGGATGAGATGACGGTTTTATTGGCACTATTTTGGGGTGCGTGTGACTTTTTGATCGCTTGCTATTACACTTTTTGTGATGTAAGGTGACAAAAACTGGTTTATTTAGCACAGTTTTTATTTAAATATTTTTACGGTGTTCATCTGAGAGGTTAGGTCATGTGATATTTTTATAGAGCCGGTCGATACGAACGCAGCGATACCAAATATGTATACATTCCCCCCCCCCCCCTATTTTTTACCAATTTTTTTTTACTTTATTTGGGGAAAATGACGTTTTTGTTTATTTTTACTTGAAACTTTAAATTTTTTGTGGGGAAACTTTATTTTTTATTTTTTTAGTAAAAAAATTTTATTCGGGAAAAATAAGGACATAATCAAATGTACAAAGACATCAGTGAAATTAGCATGGCAAAAATATTTTCTTCCCATTTTCTATCCCAACATCCCCTCCCAATAACTGCGTGGAACCTTGACTCGTCTCCTGGTAATTCCCCAGCAATATCTATTGCCACTTGAATGCAACCCAAACACTTCTATCTTATGTAAGTTGTCCCAAAATGCGCTCTCCAGGATGGAACTAAGGAAGCCTCCCTAATTCGTTGCCAAATTCCCCAAAGCCCCCCTCAATTGTTCCTCCAAGTACCATTTGGTATCTCTGAAAGGTTTAATCAATTCTGATCGTTCCTCTGGAGTCAAGACATGAACTATAAACTGTCTCCACTTTTGAAAGAAAGCCTTGGTACTCCTTTCCTTATTTTTTTCTGTGTCTAATCTATCCATGTAAAGGATGTACTTCGTCATACCTATAGCTTCCTGCAATGTAGGAATGGTGGGGTAAATCCAATGTCTGAGTATAGTTTTCTTCACAGCTAATAAGAAAACATGGATACCTTTCACCAATGTAGACTGCATAATCTCCCCTTTTTTGTCAAAAGGTATATAGTGAAATATGCAATGCAGCGGTGTTAAGTGCATTGCAACATCCCATATTTGTTTTATATATTCAATAGTTCACTCCCATAATGGCTTCAGGTTGGGGCAGCCCCAGAGACCATATAGCAGGTTAGCTTTGTGCTGATTACATTTCGGGCAACTCCGAAGATAGTGCGCAGGGGCATCTCTATAAGACAGGTCAAAAGCGTACGTCGCCTTGTGCAGTATCCTGAAGTGCATTTCTCTCCACGTCTCACTACTACTCGCTTGTTTCACCCTCTCCATCCCCTCTCTTAATTTGGCTGTCACCGAATCCTCCCCTAGTTCCACTTCCCACCATTTGAACATAGAGTCTGCCAAAGTGGTCGAATGAACATCTTGGATCCTCCTATATAAGTCGGATAAGGAGGACTGTGGAGATCACACCAAGGCATCAAACCAGGATAATCTTTCCGAGTTTCCTAGTGTCGTGGCTTGTGCCAAGCAAAAGGATTTTATTTGACCGTATGGGAGAAAAGGAGAGCCGGGTAACCCATATTTGGCCTGGGTGTCAGGCCATGACAGGCGTTTAGTTCCCGTCGGCTATAGTAGGTGTTTCATCAAGGTAATCCCTTTATTCTTCCACAGAGCAAACATCTGAGAGTGTCTGCCCTCTGGAAAAGAGGGTAATAGCCAAAGAGGCATATATGGTGTAATATACATTGGTAACTTGTATAATTTCTGTATTCCCCTCCACGCCGCCATAGTATCCCTAATCAGGGAATAATGCTTAATAGTCGGGGGGGCGTCACGCAATCTAGTGTGCATAAATCGCCACCAGGTCTCAAGGAGCCACAAGTTCCTTTTCTAATGGGGTGTTTGAAAAATGTGATGTTTCTTTGATCCAATCCCTCACATGCCTAAAAATGGAGGCTAAATTATATCTCCTTACACTTGGCATTTGTAGCCCGCCTTCCCACTTCGTCAAGCATAGTTTATCGTAGGCAATTCTCGGCCGCTTTCCTTGCCATAGACAACAAGTGAAGGCCCTCTGAACCCTATTTACGTCTACATGCGTTATTAATAAAGGGATGGTCTGCATTGGATATAATAACCTGGCAAAACTAACCATCTTTATCAGATGGGCCCTACCAAACAAACAAAGAAAGCGGCAATTTAGACCACCTTTCCGTTTCTGCCTCTATTTTCCTTATTAGTGGTTCATAGTTCAACTTATATAAGGAAGATGGTAGTCGTCCTATTTTAATCCCTAGATACGTCAAGTAGTGGGACATCACTTCAACTTTATTAGAGTCCGCAGGCGCTATCGGTCCCTGAGGTGGGCCGCGGAGATACAGAAGCTGGCTCTTATTCTCATTTACCCGATAACCCGTAGCCTCCCCATAATATGATATAGTATCCAGGACTTTTCGAAGATGTCTAGCTGGGGAATCCATAAATACTAAAATGTCATCTGCAAAGCAAATGAGCTTAATTTCCTTCTTCCCTACTGTTATCCCTTGAAACGTGTCCGAATGAATCAAAAAACGAACAAGTGGCTCCAAAGCCAAATTAAAGAGGAGGGGGGATAAGGGGCAACCCTGCCTCGTGCCTTTACCAAGCCCAAAGGTCTCTGACAAGAAACCCAGTATGCTCACCCTCGCCTGGGGATATCTATACAAACTACTCAAGAAGGATCTAAACGTTCCTGTGAGACCAAAGGCATCCAGGGCTCTCTGGAGCCACCGCCAGTTCACATTTCTCGGCATCGACGGACAAAAAGGCAGGGCAGCTTCGTTTGTGTTGATTATGGAAAATATAATCTTGGACTGCTAGCACCGTCCGGATATTTGCCACCGAGGCACGTCCCTTTGTGAACCCTACTTGGTGGGGACCTATTAACTCAGGTATATAGTTCGCCAGACGATTCATCATCAATTTGGTCAGTATTTTTAGATCTTGGTTGATCAATGAAATCGGCCTATATGAACTGGGCGAGGTTAAATCTTTGCCCTGTTTGGGGATAAGTTTAATGTACGCCATGTTCCCAGAAGGTAAAATGTCCCCTCCATTTAAACAGGAATTAAAGATGGCAACTAAGGTCGGGGTAATCTCCTTATGAAGAGCCTTAAAAAATTCTGCAGAGTACCCATCTGGACCGGGCACCTTCCCCGTTTTGAGGGATTTGATGGTGAGTTGGACTTCCTCCTCCGTGATCAGTTTATTGAGATGCGTCAGCATTTCTTCCATAAACCTCGGAAGAGTGACTTTAGAGAGAAGGTCCTCCGCCCTAGCAGAATCATATTTATCCTGCCTATAAAGCTGAGTGAAAAATTTACCAAAACATTCCGGAATACTTTTAGGATCCGTAAGTTTTTCCCCCTAACTATCTATAATACTTTTAAAGCCTGGGCCCGGGTCATGTGATTTCGTAAGGTTAGCTAGCATCTTCCCCGCCTTGTTGCCAAATCTAAAAAGATTTGCGGACTTGTAATCTAGGGACAACTTAGTTTTTTGCTCCAAATAGTGAGAGTAGTTATGTTGTGCAGTTACCCACCGTGTCTTATTGAGATCTGTAGGGTTCGCTAGAAAGGATGTATATGCGCCACGCACCTCCTCCATCGCTTGTTGAAGCTGGAGTTGTATCTTTCTCTTTTTCGCCGTAGTGTAAGAAATTATCCGCCCTCTAATGACCGCTTTTGCTGTTTCCCATATTAGCGTATGGTTGTCCCTGTGATCCTTGTTATCATCTAAAAACTCCCAACACCAGCCCTTCAATCTATCAATAAAATCTTCATCGGCAATCAAATAGTGGGGGAGTCGCCATAAGTAGTCGGTACCTCTCGGGACACTTTCTAGTAGCGTTAGGGATACTGGGGCATGATCAGAAATCACCATGTCCGAGATCTCTATTGCCTGAACTCTCCCCATAAGTCGCGGTGAGACCAGAACATAGTCTAATCTGGACCACGACTGATGAGCGTGCGAGAAGTGAGTGAATTCCCTTTCGGTTGGATTAAAAAATCTCCATGTATCTACCAAGTTAGTGGCCACTAGAAACGGTTTAAAGGCATATCTCCCTGACACATTGGCTCGTTTATCCTTGGAGGCCTGCCTAGTTTGCCGGCTGTCTTCCTCTATATCATGAACTGCGTTAAAATCTCCCGCAACCAAAATCTGGGACTTGCCCTCTTGTAAGATCGCTAACTCCAGGTCCCGAAAGAATGAGCCCTGCGCCGAGTTAGGACCATACACATTTAGGATGGTCAGCTGGCCAGCGTCAGTGTCCAGTTTTACTGCCAAGAGTCTCCCCTTTTCGTCACTATTAATAGACAGGACATCACAGCGAACCCTTTTGTGGATGAGTAAAAGCACTCCCGCCTTTCTACCCTCAGAAGGAGAGCCCAATACCCATCCCACCCAGAGGCGTTTCATACGCCAGAAGTCTGCCTCCTCCAGGTGCGTTTCCTGCAACAGAGCTATGTCTGTATTCATTCTTTTAAGATGTTTAAGAACCATAAGCCTTTTCTGGGGGCACCGTAGTCCCTTTACGTTCCATGTAACTAACTGCATACTTTTAGGAGCAGATAATTTGAACAGCAGTTGCAACCTGGAGGAGGCAGATCATCTTCTAGCATCCAGTATCCCCTCCCAGGGTTACATCCCAGTACCACGACAAGGTTCCAAAATAACAATTCCCTCCCAAACCCACAAACATTAACGGAAACATAGACCATCAACCCCTTGGATTGTGACCACCAGCCAAAAGACCGTCTGGACTTCTCTTTTTTCACACCGAACTGGTCAGGAGAGCTGGTATCCCCTAAACCGGAATCTAACATCATAAATCTCCCTCTGGACATGTTCCGTCCACCACAGATGAAATAGCTACTTTAATCCCCTCCCCACCCTGGCCCCAAAAAAACAGCAATCCCGCATTTACATCAAGAATCAGTGTTCTCGTTCCCCCCCCCCCACCTCCCACCTCTGAAAACAACAGTTCTCACCCCCTCCTCAGGATCTTCACTCCACAAACAAATTGCAAAGAGTCCCCACGAGAATGGTTATGGTAACTAGTTGCCAGCGTAGCAAAGTTCACTCCCACTCCGGGGTTGTAGCAGGCGGGCGGCCTCTTCCTGATGAACGTGGAGAGTCCCTCACAGCACTCGCATAGGACCGCTCCCCCTGATGGCTTCCACGTGGAGAAGGGCGATCTCGTAGCGGCGTTCTACCACCAGGACTTCCCGAGACATCTGCTTCATCCAACGCTGCATGAGCGTCACTGAGTGACAAGTATCCACCCTGCCGTCTGCCCTGAAGACTCTCAGAATAGCCGGATAAATGAGGGAGAACTTGATCTTTTTGTGCGTGCAAACACTAGAAAATGCTTTCCTCTTCTTGGCCACTTCTATGGAGTAGTCCCCAAAAAGTAAGACTCTGTGGCCTCTCACCTTGAGAGGTTGATTAAGTCGCCGATACTTGAGCAGGAGGGATTCCTTGTCGGCGTAGTTAAGGAATTTAACTATTGCTGGACGAGGCCTTGATCTGGGGTCTTCTGCATCTGCATCTCTCACCGGACCAATCCTGTGGGCCCTCTCTACCGTCACCGGGTCTTGGATCCCCAACGCTTGTGGCAACTTCACTGAGCAGACATGTGCCAGCTGGTGCACCGGGATGTTTTCGGGGAGGCCAATAATCCGCAGATTGCTCCTGCGGGAGCGATTCTCCAAATCCTCCACCTTATCCCTCAGAGCCTGATTAGAGCGCAGCACTTCCCTAACCTGAGTGTGAGCCTTCTCCAGCTCGTCTTCAACAACACTCACTCTCTGCTCCAATTCTTGTATGTGCGCAGAATTCTGGGCCACCTCACTCTGCAGCTGTTTCAGCGTGTTAGCTATTGTTGCCTCTAACGTAGCTTTAATATCTGGAGCCAGTAGCTGCGCAACCGCAACAGCCATTTCTTTGCAGGGCATCTCCAAGCCCTGAGATGGAAGAGGAAATTCTGACCGTGCGCTTCTAATGTCATCCACATCTTGAGAGTGGGGGGGTTGAGATGAGGAGCGGGTTGCTCTCCGTCTTGCGTCGGCCATCTTGCCCTTCTGCAGAGCTGCAGGCTCCCGCGGCTGGAGAGGAGATTCTGTATGTGGGGAGTCTCTGCGCACCAGATAACGTTCCATTAACCTCTCGGCCACCCCAAGAGGTAAGAAGTCGGGGTATTACCACCCCGGGTCTCGGCAAATCCCCGCTGTAATCGATCGGGCAGACGGAGCTGTCATGGTCTTACCTGCTTGCTGCTCTCCTTCGTTTGACATGTGCTGGCGGCCATCTTGGATCCTGGGTTTCTTGTAGCCTTCCACCCTGCGGCTCCTCCTTCCCCTGGGAGGAGCTGGATGCCTAGCTCATATATATAGGAGGTCTGTGGCTTCAGTTCCTTGCTTGGTCCTCTTGTGTTCACATGCTTCTAAGACTGCTGCTGCTTCTGGTTCCTGATCCTGGCTTCGTCTGACTACCCTGCTGGTTCCTGATCCTGGCTTCGTCTGACTACCCTGCTGGTTCCTGATCCTGGCTTCGTCTGACTACCCTGCTGGTTCCTGATCCTGGCTTCGTCTGACTACCCTTCTGGTTCCTGACCTCTGGCTTCGCAAAGACTCTGCTCGGTTTCACCATCCGTTTGGACTTTTGCTTTACAGCTTTATTTTCAATAAAGCCTTCTTATTTTCACTTATCTCTTCTTGTACGTCTGGTTCATGGTTCCGTGACATTAGGACCAAGCCATGAATTCTGACGGTACAGGGCCATCCTCGCTACCCACGCTGGTTGCCAGACTTGATCAGCAGGATCACCTGTTGGGTCGGTTCGCTGTGGCGTTGCAAACCCTGCTTGAACGCATGGCTCATTTCGCTCCCGTTGCCGATGGGTCGGTTGTCGCTCCTGGGCTCGCTCCTACTGCCGCTCCGGTTGTTGCGCCAGAGTCTACCCCGACACCTGTTGTTGCGCCTGCGGTGTTTCGGGGTATGACCGGTTCTGCCCCTCTTCCACAGCGCTTTGGGGGAGAGCCAACTCAGTGCCGAGGTTTCCTTAACCAGGTGGGCATTTATTTCGAGTTGCTGCCACATGCCTTTCCTACTGAGAGATCAAAGGTGGGCTTCTTGATCTCGCTGCTCTCGGACAAGGCCTTGGCCTGGGCCAGCCCTTTATGGGAGAACAACAATCCGGTGGTTGCCGAGTTTTCCGGTTTTGTTGCTTCTCTTCGGAAGGTATTCGATGTGCCGGCTCGTGCTGCCTCTGCTGCGAAGCTCCTTATGTCCATCAGACAGGGTTCACGATCCGTAGCTGAATACGCCATTGAGTTTCGTACCCTGGCAGCAGAGGTGGGCTGGAATAATGAGGCTCTGGTCGCTGCTTTCTCTCATGGTCTCTCGGATGCCTTGAAGGATGAGGTTGCAGCTAAGGACCTACCAGTTGAGCTCGAGTCTCTTATTTCTTTCCTGATTTTGATTGACACCAGACTCAGGGAGAGACCTTCCTTTAAGGAGAACCTGCGGAGGTCTTCTAACAGATTGGTGCCTACGTTTGCTGTCCCACCCGTGCCTCCCTCTCCTCCCACGCCTCCTGGGGATGACTTGTCTGGGGGTGAACCCATGCAGCTGGGGTTTGCTCGCCTGTCCGAGGGGGAGAGGGCACTCCGGAGACGCGAGGGCCGATGCATGTACTGTGGTCTCGGTGGGCATTTTCGGTTGGCATGTCCGAACCGTCCGGGAAACGCTCGTACCCTGAGATCCTGTCGGGGGCAGATTTTGGGTGGAGTCTCCTCGTCCCCGGTTTCCCGTGTTGACAAACCACTGATCACTGTTGTCCTCTCCTGGGTCGGGGGCTCGGTGACGACCCAGGCGTTGGTGGACTCTGGTGCTGGTGGTTTGTTCATTGATAGTGTGTTCGCTGCCGCCAATTCCATTCCTCTGCAGGCTCGAGGTTCCCCACTGGCTCTTGAGGCGATAGACGGCAGACCCCTTCTGCCGCCACACGTGACTCATGAGACCCTTCCAGTGGGGATAGCCATTGGTGCCGTTCACAGAGAATCGGTCTGCCTCCAGGTTATTTCGTCTCCACACTACTCGGTGGTCTTGGGGTACCCCTGGCTCCAGAAGCATAATCCGACTTTCGATTGGAGATCGGTCGAGATCCTCTCGTGGTCACCGCAGTGTGGGGCTAGTTGCATCCATGGGTCTGTCAAGTTGCTGTGTACTTCCTCGGACTCTCTGTTGCCTCCTGAATACGAGGAGTACCGGGATGTATTCGATAAGGTGCGCGCGGTTGCCCTACCTCCGCACCGCCCATACGATTGTGCCATAGAGTTACAATCTGGTGCCGTTCCTCCTCGTGGCAAAGTCTATCCACTGTCGGTAGCGGAGAATGAGGCCATGGAGGAGTACGTGAGGGAGGCGCTTTCACGCGGACACATTCGCAAATCTTCGTCCCCGGCAGGGGCTGGATTTTTCTTTGTGAAAAAGAAGGGCGGTGAGTTGAGGCCTTGCATCGATTACAGGGGTCTCAATCGCATCACGATCAAGAACGCTTACCCGATACCCTTGATTTCCGAGCTGTTCGATCGCCTTAAAGGGGCCACGGTCTTTACCAAACTCGACCTGAGGGCGGCATATAACCTGGTAAGGATCAAGGCGGGCGATGAGTGGAAGACCGCGTTTAACACCAGGACCGGTCATTACGAATCCTTGGTTATGCCCTTTGGGTTGTGCAATGCGCCCGCAGTCTTTCAGGAATTCATCAACGATGTTTTCCGTGACCTGTTGCAGCAGTGTGTGGTAGTCTATTTGGATGACATCTTGGTATATTCTGAATCCATGGAGGCCCACATTCTGGATGTCAGACGAGTGTTGCAACGGTTACGAGAGAACAAGCTGTTCGGTAAGCTTGAGAAATGCGAATTTCACCGATCCCAGGTAACCTTCTTAGGTTACATCATTTCCGCTGAGGGGTTCTCCATGGATCCTGAGAAGGTTTCGGCTGTCTTACAGTGGCCCCAGCCCAGTGGTCTTCGTTCCCTGCAGCGCTTTTTGGGCTTCGCCAATTATTATCGGAAGTTCATCAGGGACTTTTCCATGCTGGCCAAGCCTCTCACGGATCTGACCAGGAAGGGCAGTAATTCCCAGGTCTGGCCGCTCGAGGCCATCCGAGCTTTTGAGGCCCTAAAGTCCGCCTTTGTGTCGGCTCCGATTCTGTCGCATCCCAACCCTGGGTTGCCCTTTGTCCTCGAGGTGGACGCGTCTGAGACGGGAGTAGGCGCCCTTCTGTCTCAGCGTAGAACACCAGAGGGTCCTCTGCTTCCTTGTGGGTTTTACTCCCGGAAACTGTCTTCCGCGGAGTGCAACTATCAGATTGGTGACAGGGAGTTATTGGCCATCGTGCAGGCCCTTAAAGAATGGAGGCACTTGCTCGAGGGTTCGGTGGTTCCGGTTCTCATCCTGACGGACCACAAGAATCTGACCTACCTTTCTGAGGCCAAGAGATTGACACCACGTCAGGCCAGATGGGCTCTGTTCTTGTCACGTTTTAATTACGTGGTCTCCTACCTACCCGGTTCCAAGAACATCAGGGCGGATGCCTTATCACGGCAGTACTCCGAGCTGTCCAGGGAGGAGTCGATTCCGACTTCGGTCATACCTCCGAATCAGATCCTGGCCGCCATTCGCACCAGCCTGACCTCTCCCCTGGGTGAGCAGATTTTGGCGGCTCAATCTGGTGCTCGCTCTGGGAGACCCAACGGCAGATGTTTTGTGCCTGAGGAGTTGCGCACTCGGTTGTTGCGAACCTACCATAACTCCAAGACCGCGGGGCATCCTGGAAAGAATCAGCTGTCCTGGGCTGTTTCACGTCTGTTCTGGTGGCCTTCCCTACGTTCCGACATCGCCGCATATGTAGCGGCATGCTCCGTTTGTGCCCAGAGTAAGTCCCCTCGGCACCTTCCGTTGGGCCTTCTGCAACCCATAGCCACCGGGGAGCGCCCATGGTCACACCTGGGGATGGATTTCATTGTGGACCTCCCTGCATCCCGAGGCCATACGGTCATTCTCATGATTGTGGATCGGTTTTCCAAAATGTGCCACTGTGTTCCTCTCAAGAAGTTACCCTCTGCACAAGAGTTGGCCACGATTTTTGCCAGGGAGGTCTTCCGGTTGCACGGTTTGCCTAAGGAGATTGTGTCGGATCGGGGGAGTCAGTTTGTGTCCAGGTTCTGGCGCGCCTTTTGCTCCCAGTTGGGGATTCATCTCTCCTTCTCCTCGGCCTACCACCCTCAGTCCAATGGGGCCGCAGAACGATCCAATCAGGCCTTGGAGCAATTCCTTCGTTGCTATGTCTCCGATCACCAAGACAATTGGGTTGACCTCCTGCCTTGGGCTGAGTTTGCCAGGAACACGGCGGTGAACTCTTCCTCTGGGACGTCTCCCTTCATGGCCAATTATGGGTTCCAACCTGCCGTGTTACCGGAGGTATTCTCTCCCCAGGATATTCCGGCTGTGGAGGATCACCTTTCCGTCCTACGTGCTTCTTGGGTACAGATCCAGAAGTCCCTTGAGGTCTCTGCGCAGCGCCAGAGATTCCAGGCTGATCGCAGACGAGCGCCTGCTCCTTCCTACCAGGTCGGAGACCGTGTATGGTTGTCCACCCGCAACCTCAACCTTCGAGTGCCCACTCCCAAGCTGGCGCCTCGCTTTGTTGGTCCCTTCCGAGTGCTTCGCAGGGTAAACCCGGTAGCCTATGCCCTTGCGCTTCCTCCTGGCATGCGGATCTCCAACGTGTTTCATGTCTCCCTGTTGAAGCCACTGGTGTGTAATCGTTTCACTTCCTCGGTTCCTCGGCCTCGTCCGGTCCAAGTGGGCAATCGTGAGGAATATGAGGTGAGCAATATCCTGGACTCACGCCTGGTCCGCGGTCGGTTGCAGTTTTTGGTCCATTGGCGTGGTTATGGTCCAGAGGAGCGTTCCTGGGTTCCCTCCGCAGATGTCCATGCTCCTGCCTTGCTCCGAGCCTTCCACGCACGCTTCCCTCAGAAACCGTTTTGTGCTCCGCGGAGGAGGGGCCCTTGAGGGGGAGGTACTGTCATGGTCTTACCTGCTTGCTGCTCTCCTTCGTTTGACATGTGCTGGCGGCCATCTTGGATCCTGGGTTTCTTGTAGCCTTCCACCCTGCGGCTCCTCCTTCCCCTGGGAGGAGCTGGATGCCTAGCTCATATATATAGGAGGTCTGTGGCTTCAGTTCCTTGCTTGGTCCTCTTGTGTTCACATGCTTCTAAGACTGCTGCTGCTTCTGGTTCCTGATCCTGGCTTCGTCTGACTACCCTGCTGGTTCCTGATCCTGGCTTCGTCTGACTACCCTGCTGGTTCCTGATCCTGGCTTCGTCTGACTACCCTTCTGGTTCCTGACCTCTGGCTTCGCAAAGACTCTGCTCGGTTTCACCATCCGTTTGGACTTTTGCTTTACAGCTTTATTTTCAATAAAGCCTTCTTATTTTCACTTATCTCTTGTTGTACGTCTGGTTCATGGTTCCGTGACAGGAGCGCTGTCACTGTGCCTCCTTTCATGTGTGCGCCGGAACCGGAAGTCCCCAAACTTTATTTTTTGAACTTTTTTTCCCACTTTGGGACTTGAACTTTTGGGGGTATATTCCTTTACAATGCATTCCAATACTTCTGTATTGGAATGCATTGACTATGAGTAATACTTGTCATATATCTTCTATATGAAAAAGAATCTTCATATAAAAGGGAGGATAAAAAAAAATATAAAAATATATTATCCTTCAGGCGGACATAAAAAACGCCTCTAAGTTCTTTTTATCAAGTATCTTAATTTGATTTGTGCGAGCAGTGAAACGAAGGAACAATTGTATATGCAAAATATATAATCGTTTATTATAAAAACAAAGAATATAAAAACAATACAACTGCAAAACAAATGATGAAGTTACAACGTAACATCCAAAATGTACCACACGGTGGCGTTAACACACCCCTATCTGATCAGCACAGTATGATTTAATGATTCATGACAACCAGTGTCATACTTTTAACAAACGGACTCATATACCAAGAGAAACTTAGGATCTTCTGTTATTTAACAGGCTATAACAATAAAACACGGATTTACAGGAAAATTAACTGTTATCCCTTGACTCTGTTTTCCTATGTCCATTCAAAAATATATGATATTAATATGATAAAATATTATCAATCAGACTAGGGAAAATAACTTTCCAAGGGTTTAGTCCTCTTTTCAAATAATGTCAGATCTTCCATTAACAATATGCATCTTTGCTAAGAGAATAATCAGCATTATGGAGGCACCTAACACTATATATTCCCACAATATGGGAACTCTTGGCTATATACCGAGAGAAATATCTTATTAATATCACGAGTAGTAAACAGAATATACGTTACCGGGTCAAAGGTAGACAGACAGAGTTCAGATGGGACCAGTTCTGAAGAACTTTCCTAGTAATCCAAAAGGAATAATCCAAGTTTCTTCTGGTAAAGTTTTTCTTTTTGATTGAATGGATGGATCAATGGATATATGGATCTTTTCCTCTAGCTCTCTTTTTTTTCTCTTGCTTGCTCTCTTGCTAGCTCTGCACACAAATAATTATTCCCCCCCTTATCTAAGAATCATCCCCTTTAGGTTAGGGATTCCCAATCAGGTAAGGTGGGTGTATTCGCATGCTAATAACATCATGACGTTGTATCAACTCCTAATATGGTATAGAACAAATAATTAAATAATATAATATTGTCTATCTGCCTCCAGATGGCACTGCGGTACTGTAGATGAACATAACTTTTAAGCATTAAAATTAAATATCAAATAATATGTTTTCATGACTTCGTTGACCTTTCTTACCACAAATCATTGAGGAAGGTCTTTTCCTGACACTTTTAATTACCTATATCCTGGACTTATTGGAGTTGACTGTCTTCTCCTATCTTTTTGAAATATAGATTGAGCGGCTTTGATGCTTGGCATCGGAACTTGTACATTTCACTTATCTACTCCCATGAATAACCATTGTTTTGAAATGGCATTTATTTTTCCCAGAAACCCAATTAACATAAACTTACTTGTTTCTATATCTTCTACAATAGCTTCTAAATGGTAAATACATGGTATGACATATATATAAATCGATACATTGTTACACATAGATAACACATTATATGAATTATTGATTAACATATGTTGTAAACTAAATATACCATGCAGATATATATATATTATATAATTATGAATATATATATTGAACCTCATACAGCAGGTGTACCTCAAGGATATGAACCCTTATCAAGTTCCTTCCAGACAGATATGTCTTAGGGAGTTGACTTACTTCTTACAGGTGGTCTCATATCTTTAGCACTAACTTTTAAATACAATGTCCGTTTATGTTCACAATTATTATTTTTTTTATATAGACTGAACTTGCCATGAACTCATCTTGGCTTTTTCAGCCACATAACAAAACTTTGGTTCAGGCTGATCTTATTCTTAAAGGCAATGAGATGAGCATTCATTTTGATTATAATGTCATTAGATAATATTGTATACGTATGAAAATGCACAACATACTGTGTGTATTACTCATACAGCTTCCGGGGCCTGTGAGATCCAGAGGGCTGGATCTCACAGGCTCTTCACCGGAAGGCAGCGCAGATGCCTCAGGAAGGCACCACGCTGCCTTCCATGCCATCGGGTCCCCCCCACAGCCCCATGGGGACCCGATGGCACCGCTGCCGCACCATAAAAAGCCGCAAGTCGCGATCGCCGACACAGGGGGGTCACGGGACCCCCCCGCGCATTTAGCCGAGGTGCCTGCTCAATGATTTGAGCAGGCACCTTGTTCTGATCACCACCCGCCGGTGATCGGAACAACACATGACGTACGATGTGCCCTTAAGGACTCGGGAAACATGCCGTACAGGTACATCATGTGTCCGTAAGGGGTTAAAGGTCTGCGCATGCGCAGACCGCAAAACTGGATTAGTTTTTCCGTAACACTCGGGGCTTGATCCAGCATTAATGCATTTTAATGTATAATAATGCTGGATCCGGAATTCCGGTAAGTGTTCCTGCTGTGGTATTTTCTCCATCCAAAAACTGGACAGTGACTGAACTGAAGACATCCTGATGCATACTGAACGGATTGCTCTCCATTCAGAATGCATTAGGATAAAACAATTTTTCTGGAATTGAGCCCCTAGGATAGAACTCAATACCGGAAAAGTTTAACGCAAGTGTGAAAGTACCCTAACATGGTTTGCTTTCATCTGATAAGTTTTAGAATTCGATTTCCTTACAAAACATTTTTCCCATATTATTATTATTTATTATTTAAGCGCCATTCATTCCATAGTGATGTACATATGAAAAGGGGTATACATACAGTACAGACCAAAAGTTTGGACACACCTTCTCATTCAAAGAGTTTTCTTTATTTTCATGACTATGAAAATTGTAGATTCACACTGAAGGCATCAAAACTATGAATTAACACATGTGGAATTATATACATAACAAACAAATGTGAAACAACTGAAAATATGTCATATTCTAGGTTCTTCAAAGTAGCCACCTTTTGCTTTGATTACTGCTTTGCACACTCTTGGCATTCTCTTGATGAGCTTCAAGGGGTAGTCCCCTGAAATGGTTTTCACTTCATAGGTGTGCCCTGTCAGGTTTAATAAGTGGGATTTCTTGCCTTATAAATGGGGTTGGGACCATCAGTTGCGTTGAGGAGAAGTCAGGTGGATACACAGCTGATAGTCCTACTGAATAGACTGTTAGAATTTGTATTATGGCAAGAAAAAAGCAGCTAAGTAAAGAAAAACGAGACGAGTTACAAACTGGTACAGAAGGAGAGAGGGCCCTGCCCATGAGGGCTTACAATCTACATGGAATGGGAGAAGGACACAGTAGGTGAGAGTGAAGTTGGTCATGGCAGTATAGAGGCAGCAGGGTCACTTGTCTGAAGAGGTGGGTTTTTAGGTTTCTTTTGAAGGATTACACATTAGATGAGAGTCTGATATGTTGAGGTAGCGAGTTCCAGAGTGTGGGGAATGCAGGGGAGAAATCTTGGAGGCAATTGTGGGAAGAGGTGATAAGAGGAGAGGAGGTCTTGTGAGGATCGGAGATTGCGTGTGGGGATGTATCGGGAAAGTAGATCAGAGATATAGGGAGGGGACAGGTTGTGGACGGCCATGTATGTATTTGTTAGTATTTTGAACTGAATTCGCTGGGCAGTGGGGAGCCAGTGAAGGGATTGGCAGAGGGAAGAGGTAGAGGAGTAAAGCCTAGTTCACACGAACGTATGGCTTTTATAGTTTCTTGCGGTCCATTTTTCACGGATCCGTTGTTCCGTTTTTGAGTTCCGTTGTGTTTCCGTTTCCTTTCCGTTTTTCGGTATGCCATATACAGTATGCAGTAATTACATAGAAAAAATTTGGCTGGGCATAACATTTTCAATAGATGGTTCAGTAAAAACGGAACGGATACGGGTGCATTTCCGTATGTGTTCCGTTTTTTTTGCGGACCCATTGACTTGAAAGGAGCCACGGAACGTGATTTGCGGGCAATAATAGGACATGTTCTATCTTTCAACGTAACGGAAATACGGAAACGGAATACTTACGGAACACATTCCGTTTTTAATGCGGAACCACTGAAATGAATGGTTTCGTATTTGTACCGTATACGGAACACAAAAAAAACGGTCCGTACACTCGCAAAAAAAAAAAAAAACGTTCATGTGAACTAGGCCTAACAGGGTGAGAGGTGGATTAGTTGGGCAGCAGAGTTGAGGATAGATTGGATAGGTGCGAGAGTGCTACATGGAAGACCACAGAGGAGAATGTTGAAGTAGTCTAGGCGAGAGATGATGAGGGCATCTACAAGCATTTTTGCAGATTCAAAGTTAAGGAAAGCGCGGATGCGGGAGATGTTTTTTAGTTGGAGGTGGTGGAAAGGGCTTGGACGTGCAGTTGGAAGGAGAGGGCAGAATCCAAGGTCACTCCAAGGCAGCGGACTTGGTTGACGGAGGAGAGTGTGCAGCCATTGATCGTGATAGATAGGTCTGTTGGCGGGGGGAGGGGGATTGAGCAAGATGGGTGAATTCTGTTTTATCCATGTTAAGTTTTAGAAAGTGAGAGGAGAAGAAGGATGATATAGAAGATAGACATTGTGGGATTCTGGATAATAAAGTGGTGTTGTCTGGACCAGAGAGGTACATTTGTGTGTCGTCAGCATAAGAGTGATACTGAAAGCCATGGGACTCTATGAGATGTCCCAGGCCAAAAGTGTAAATAGAGAAGAGCTGGGGTCCTAGGACAGAGCCTTGCGGGACACCAACAGAGAGGGAATGAGGCGAGGAGGTGGTGTGAGAGTGGGAGACGCTAAACGTCCAGTATGTGTGGTATGATGTGATCCAGGAGATGGCCAGGTCAGTGATGCCAAAAGATGAGAGAGTTTGCAACAGAAGGGAGTGGTCGACAGTGTCAAAGACAGAGGACAGGTCAAGGAGAAGGAGTACAGGAGTACAGAGTAATATTTTTTGGTTTTGGCTGTGAGTAGGTCATTGGTGACTTTGGTAAGGGCAGTCTCAGTCGAGTGGTGGGGTTGGAAGCCAGATTGTAGCTGAGGGAGCATGAGGAGAGGTGAGAGGACAGTTCCGAATGGACAAGTTGTTCAAATAGCTTTAAGGCATATGGAAGAAGTGACATCAAATCAGCTTCGATCCTGTGTGACTTGTCTGATGTTCCATAAGTTCTGCTTTAGATATAAAACATTTCCCATATTCTGAGCATGAAAACAGCTTCTCTCATGTGTGAGTTATCTCATGTGCAACCAGATTTGATATCTGTTTAAAACATTTCCCACATTCTGAACATGAATAGGGCTTCTCTCCTGTGTGAATTCTCTCATGTGTAACCAGAGTTGATTTCTGTTTAAAACATTTCCCACATTCTGAACATGAATAGGGCTTCTCTCCTGTGTGAATTCTCTCATGTGTAACAAGATTTGATTTATGTCTAAAACATTTCCCACATTCTGAACATGAAAATGGCCTCTTGGCTGTATGATATCTCTCATGTGCAATAAGATATGATTTTTGTTTAAAACATTTCCCACATTCTGAACACGAGTATGTGTTCTCTGCTGTGTGATATTTCTTGTGTGTAACAAGATGGGATTTATTTCTAAAGCACTTCCTACATTCTGAACAAGAGTATGGCTTTTCCATTGTGTGAATTCTCTCATGACTAACAAGACTGGATTTCTGTGCAAAAGATTTTTCACATTCTGAACATGAATACGGTTTTTTTCCTGTGTGACTTCTCTCATGTCTACGAAAATTTGAGTTCTCTGTAAAGCACTTCCCACATTCTGAACATGAATATGGCTTCTCTCCTGTGTGAATTCTCTCATGAATAACAAGACTTGGTTTATCTATAAAGCATTTCCCACATTCTGAACATGAATATGGTTTCTCACCTGTGTGACTTCTCTCATGTCTATGAAGATTTGCTTTCTCTGTAAAGCACTTCCCACATTCTGGACATGAATACGGCTTCTCTCCTGTGTGAACTCTCTTATGTGAAACAAGATTTGATTTCTGTTTAAAACATTTCCCACATTCTGAACATGAATATGGCTTCTCCCCTGTGTGACTTTTGTCATGTTTAACAAGATGTAATTTCTTTGTAAAACATTTCCCACATTTTGAGCATGAATATGGTTTTTCTCCCATGTGACTTTTTATTTTATGTTTAAGAAGATTTGATTTCTCTGTAAAACACTTATCACATTCTGAACATGAATATGTCTTCTCCCCTGTGTGACTTCTGTCATGTATAACAAGATGTAATTTCTTTGTAAAACATTTCCCACATTTTGAGCATGAATATGGTTTTTCTCCCATGTGACTTTTTTTTTTATGTCTAAAAAGATTTGATTTCTGTGTAAAACACTTATCACATTCTGAACATGAATATGGCTTCTCTCCCATGTGAATTCTCTCATGTTTAACAAGATCTGATTTTTGATTAAAACATGTCCCACATTCTGTACATGAGTATGGCTTCTCTCTTGTGTGAATTCTCTCATGTTTAACAAGATCAGATTTTTGATTAAAACATTTCTCACATTTTGAACATGAATACGTTTTTTTTCCTGTGTGACTTCTCATATGTCTAAGAAGATTTGATTTCTCCGTAAAGCACTTCCCACATTCTGAACATGAATATGGTTTCTCGCTTCTGTATGTAGAAATGCCTGAGATTTCTGAAAACTCTTTACCACACTGGAACCTTTTACCCCCTTCCTGACCTGTACTTGTGGTAACAATTTGTGATCGGTCAGGAGAAGGTTCCTCATGATTAGAGGGATTATATAACAGATCTGTACTGTGAAGTCCTAATGGTACATTGACGTTTTCTTCTGAAGAGCACTGCATGATATCTTCATCTTCTGCTTTATAATTTTGTGATAACATGATGTTTTCATCAGAATTCTTACTGGGATTTTCTGTGAAAATAAAAAATTTACATATTTTTTTCCAAACCGCAGAGAAAACATATAACATTACTATTAAGCTGCAAACTGCATTATTGACGCATGAGCCTATCTAATAAATTGGGTAACGTGGTCACTGGATTAGGAACGGTAATGTACTCCGCAAAAAGATTTACTTCATGCGAACGCTTGTTAGCGATTATCTGTAATACATTAGACTTCGTATTAGCCCACTGGATAACGTTACATATTTTCCTCACATTGTCGGGGGCTTCTCTACCAGAATTAAAGAGGGGAAAAATTCTGGTAGAGAGGTGAAGAAACGATTTAGGCGAGTAGACAATATGGAGGTGAAGATTTTCAAATCAATGTTAAGGAGTAGTATTGAGCACAAATATTCGTATAGCGAATTTTTATCGCAAATATCGCCACTTCGAGAATTCTCAAATATTTAGAACATAGTGCTATACAGGGTGGGCCATTTATATGGATACACCTTAATAAAATGGGAATGGTTGGCAATATTAACTTGGGAAATCACTGGAAGAGGACGGGTTCTCTGCGCTTTATTTTAAAAAAATGTAAGATTCTTTTGCCACATTTGAAGAGTTTCTGTGATTATATGGTGCAGGGTGGTCCACTACTTTCAGATCTCTTAACTGCATTAATTACAGTAAACCCTAAACCTGACAAAGATCACTCACTCCTGGGAAATTATAGCTCGATATCTCTCCTTAATAGTGATGAGCGGCAGGGGCTATATTCGAATTTGCGATATTTCACGAATATTTTGTAGAATATTCGTCATATATTCGCGAATTCGAGATTATTTTATCGAATGCGATAAACCGGCAATGTAAAAATCGCGTTATGCGAATTTGTAACATGAAATACAGGCGTGGGTCACTTTGGCTACATTTTTCAAGCTGGTATAAGTTTCCTGAGACTGGAGAAAATGGTTGGCACGGCAGAACATTAGAATAGCTTTATATGCAGATAGAGTCAAGTGCTCCAATATATTTGTGTTTGCGCTAATCGGCAGTGGATTAATCGGCAGTGATTAGAATATTTTTTCTAATAAGGATACACCTTAATAAAATGGGAATGGTTGGTGATATTAACTTCCTGTTTGTGGCACATTAGTATATGTGAGGGGGGAAACTTTTCAAGATGTGTGGTGACCATGGCGGCCATTTTGAAGTCAGCCATTTTGAATCCAACTTTTGTTTTTTCAATAGGAAGAGGGTCATGTGACATCAAACTTATTGGGAATTTCACAAGAAAAACAATGGTGTGCTTGGTTTTAACGTAACTTTATTCTTTCATGAGTTATTTACAAGTTTCTCTTTGTTTACAGCCATTGACATGTCGTCGAGGTTAACACGTGCGGAGCGGATAGAAATTGTGTTGATGTCTGGTGAACGCAGTAACCGGGTCATTGCAGCAGATTTCAATGCAAGACAGCCTACGAGACCACCCATCTCCCATGCTACAGTTAGCAAACTGCTTGCTAAGTTTCGTGAAACTGGTTCAGTGTTGGATTTGCCAAAATGTGGACGCATGAAATCTGTCACTAATGAAGAAACATCAGTGGCTGTCCTAGCTTCATTCAGCAAGAGCCCACAGCGTAGCATTCGCTGCATGTCACTGGAGAGAGGCATTAGTTGAACATCCCTTCGGCGGATATTAGCTACTCACAAATGGCACCCTTACAAACTCCAGCTACTGCAGCATCTCAACGAGGATGACCCAGATCGGCGCACTGAATTTGCAGAATGGGCAAAACAAAAATTGGAACAGGACCCTCAGTTTACGCAGAAGATTTTGTTCAGTGATGAGGCAAACTTTTATGTGAATGGTGAAGTTAACAAACAAAACCACCGCTATTGGTCTGACACTAACCCACATTGGATAGATCCCTCCAAGACTGTTGGAACAAAAAAATTTATGGTATGGTGTGGTATATGGGGTACAAAGATAGTGGGGCCATTCTTCATCATTGGAAACCTCAAGGCCACTGGATATGCAAAATTGCTACATGATGATGTGTTTCCCTCTTTATGCACTGAAGCTGGCACGTTCCCTGAGTTTTTCCAGCAAGATGGTGCACCACCACATTATGGGTGTCAGGTCCGAGCATTCCTAGATGAACAGTTTCCTGGAAAGTGGATTGGTCGTCGTGGGCCAGTTGAATGGCCCCAAGGTCTCCCGATCTGACCCCCTTAGACTTTTATCTTTGGGGTCATCTGAAGGCAATTGTCTATGCTGTGAAGATACGAGATGTGCAGCACCTGAAACTACGGATACTGGAAGCCTGTGCTAGCATTTCTCCTGCGGTGTTGCCATCAGTGTGTGAAGAGTGGGAGAAGAGGGTTGCATTGACAATCCAACACAATGGGCAGCACATTGAACACATTTTATAAGTGGTCAGAAACTTGTAAATAACTCATGAAAAAATAAAGTTACATTAAAACCAAGCACACCATTGTTTTTCTTGTGAAATTCCCAATAAGTTTGACGTGTCACATGACCCTCTTCCTATTGAAAAAACAAAAGTTGGATTCAAAATGGCCGACTTCCAAATGGCCGCCATGGTCACCACCCATCTTCAAAAGTTTCCCCCCTCACATATACTAATGTGCCACAAACAGGAAGTTAATATCACCAACCATTCCCATTTTATTAAGGTGTATCCATATAAATGGCCCACCCTGTATATTCGTTATATCGAATATTCAGCATTTTTTTCCATCTGAACACATGATTCCTCTCTGCTTCTTGCTTGTGGGCCAATGAGAAGGAAGCAATGTCAAGTTCACAACAATACTTAGTGTACCAATCAGTAATCTGTAGTCAAACCTGATAAAAAAAATGTAAGTTGCACGTAGTGCGAAAAAATATTCTAATCACTGCCGATTAGCGCAAACACGAATATATTGGAGCACTTGACTCTATCTGCATATAAAGCTATTCTAATGTTCTGCCGTGCCAACCATTTTCTCCAGTCTCAGGAAACTTATACCAGCTTGAAAAATGTAGCCAAAGTGACCCACGCCTGTATTTCATGTTACAAATTCGCATAACACGATTTTTACATTGCCGGTTTATCGCATTCGATAAAATAATCTCGAATTCGTGAATATATGACGAATATTCTACAAAATATTCGTGAAATATCGCAAATTCGAATATAGCCCCTGCCGCTCATCACTATTAAGGAGAGATATCGAGCTATAATTTCCCAGGAGTGAGTGATCTTTGTCAGGTTTAGGGTTTACTGTAATTAATGCAGTTAAGAGATCTGAAAGTAGTGGACCACCCTGCACCATATAATCACAGAAACTCTTCAAATGTGGCAAAAGAATCTTAATTTTTTTTTAAATAAAATGCAGAGAACCCGTCCTCTTCCAGTGATTTCCCACTTTTCAAGGACATTATGGTTGAGTCTAGTTCCTCATTACTGATGGGGAGATTAAGAGTGGCAGTATCCGAAGGCAACAGTTTTGGAACTGGCAAATGAGCTAAAATGGAAGACACCTCAGAAACAGGAGCATCTGTGGGGTCAGAATACAGCTTTTGGCAAAATGCATGGAATCCTGTCCAATCTTGACAGGATTGGATATCCCAAATTTGATAGAGATATTAATTTGCTGGCAGGTGCAAAGCTGCACTGTAAGCATTTTATCCAGTTTGTTGGCTAATTTATAAAATTTCGCCTGGGTCCATTCATGCGCCTTTTCAGTACAGTATAAGAGGGTGGCATCCAGCTGTAGTTTAACATCACAAATAGCTTAAATAAGATATAGTGAAGGTTGTCTTTGATTAGCTATTTCCAGTCGGAATAGTTTATATTCTGAACCTTATTATGTTTTTTTTTTTTTTTTTTTACATTTCATTGGATTTTTCAAGAAAAGTTGCAGGCAATGAGGACTCATATCATCCTCATTCAACATACAGAAAGTAACAATTATAAAGTAATAGCAATGTGCCTACAATGGAGGCTCCAAAAATGCATCCCCTCCGTGGCCAGATATAAGAACTGTAACCTTGTAGTAAAAGAGGTCAAGCGTAAGTGAGTTAGGAAAAACTTCCACCTTCCCATAGAGCGTCTAATGGACCCTATACACGGGCCAAGAATTGAACAGATCATTACTGTGAACGCTCGTTAGTGATGATCTGATGGTGTGAATGCACCGTTAAATACGCGATGAACGAGAGGAACGCTCGTTGATCAGGTAATTGGATTGTTTGTGCAGCACAAAAAAAATCTTTGTTTCCCGGCGGTAAATTGTGCTGTGTAAACACGATCTGCTGCCAGGAAACAACAAGACAGTATGGGGGAAGAGCGGTGGCATTAGCTGGAGGAGATCGATGTGTGTAAATGCACCGGTCTCCACTGCTAGCGATCAGCAGATTGTTGGGAAGGAACGCTTCCTTCCCGACAATCTGCTTGTACATCATCCCATGTGAAGGGACCTTAAAGAGACACTGACAGGCTGTTAGAGCATATAAAGTGACATATATTCTTCTATTGGACTTAATATGCTTAAAGGGGTTATCCGACTTAAATAAATCTATTCTAATTGCATTTATTGTAGACCAGTGAAAGATTCTTAAAATCACTTTCATTACCTATCTATCAGTTCAGTTCAGGGTCATGTTACACCTGACGTCAGTAACCCTGCTCTGCTGGTGACGTCTCGTTTACAAGCTTTTCCCTGTTTGAGGGAGTGGCCAGGCTGTGTAAACGAGACGTCAGAGCCTCTGGTGCCCTCCCCCCTCCAGCTCTTGTCACTGCCTCGGCTCTGCTATGCGATCACTCATGTGCAGTACACCAGAGCCGAGGTGATCTCTTCTCCAGCAGCACAAGGTATGTTTGTCCCTCCTGCATTCACTGGGGCTAGAGGTGGCAGTTTGTAAACGTTCCCCTCTGCATCTGGGGATCGTTATTACAGCCCCCCCCCCCCACACTAGTACACATTCAACAGCCCCTGGGAAATATAAATAAATTATTGGCCATCATTATTATCATCATCATCATCATTATTCAGCTATATAAAATCCTTATCTGCCACCAATATATGGATTTATCTAAGCAATATCCATATTGAATATATATTTGAATAATATAGATATTGCTTAGATACAGATAATGCTAATGATATTTTCACACTAGCGGCAGGATGTATCCGACAGGCTGTTCACCCTGCCGGATCCGCCCTGCCGCTATTTGACGGTGCCGCTGGACGGATCCGTTATTGCAATTCATTTCTAGACGGATCCGCACCTGGATCCGTCTACAAATGCTGTCACTTGTCACACTGATCGGCGGATCCAGCAGGCACGCAGCTCTGACGACGGAGCTACCTTGCGGATCCGGCGTGGCAAAACAACTGAAGGACGGATCCGCCCTTCCGGGCTGCGCATGCGCAGAACATGAAAACTGTGAAAAAGACTGCAAGAGGGATCCGTCCATCGACATGGCAAGCGGATAGACGGATCCGTTATTGCAATGCATTTCTAGACGGATCCGCACCTGGATCCGTCTACAAATGCTGTCAGTTGTCACACTGATTGGTGGATCCGGCGGGCAGCTCCGACGATGGAACTGCCTGCCGGATCACACTAACGCTAGTGTGAAAGTACCTTGACTTTTAGTCAAGTGGCCGCTCGCTGTGCGCGGCCGTGCTGCGCCATAGCTCCACCACCGTCCCCTTTATAGTCAATGGGGACAGAGCGGCAGTCCAGCGGCACGGCAAAATAGCGGCTGGCCGGATCCGACAGGGTGAACCTGCCTCTAGGATCGATCCTGCCTCTAGTGTGAAAGTAGCCTTAGGCTCCATTCACACATCCGCAAATGGGTCCACATTTGTTCTGCAATTTTGCGGAACGGGTGCGGACCCATTCATTTTCTATGGTGACGGAATTTGGAATTAGTGCAAATACGTCCTCCTTGATATACTGTAATAACAGAAAGAAAATTTTTAGACTAGAAACAAAACCAAACATGAAAGAAATGTATGTAAAATAACATAACTTACACTGTGCAGCTGCAATGTGACAGGGAGGTCTTCTGCCCTGTGTGTGTATTTATTTATTTTTATGCAAAGTGCAGAGCAGGGGGCGGGGAAGGTCAGGTTGTTCACGCCCAGAAATATTCATGAGGCAGAGCTCAGGCTTTGTTGGTACACGCCCCCTCACCTTGTACTGCAGCATGTAAACAAAGCAATGACAGGACCATGAAAAGGTGCAAATATGGGTTTTAACTTGATGAAATCAAGCTTAACCAAATTATATGTATATCCTGATGGATTTTAAGTGTTTTTTTTTTAATTAACTCGGATAACCCCTTTAATTAAACTATACCATTATCACCCCTCGCTGCCTTTCCGTTACTTATAAAAAGTGTTTTTATCAATATGCAAATTACCTTACTTTGTGCCCAAGGGGCTGTCCCTCATTCAGTTCTGTGCCCAGCCGCGCACCAACTGCCGTCTCCTTGTGCCGCCCAGCTCATTAGTATTCACTGCACTGGGCGTCTTTTTTCTCTCGACGCAGTGAAATTCCACAAATGCCCAGTAGTATCTTCTACTGGAGCTGGAGGGTGCCGGGGACCTTATCCGGCGCAGGCACGGAGAGACCAGATGAAGCTGATGCCAGGAAGATAGTACTGGGCATGCGCAGGATTTCGCTGCGTCGGGAGAAAAAAAAGCCGCCCAGTGCAATGAATACTAATGAGCTGGGCGGCACTAGGAGACGGCAGTTGGTGCGCGGCTGAGAACAGAACTGAATGGAGGACAGCCCCTTGGGCACAAAGTAAGGTAATTTGCAAATTGATAAAAACACTTTTTATAAGTAACGGAAAGGCAGCGAGGGGTGATAATGGTATAGTTTAATTAAGCATATAAAGACCAATAGAAGAATATATGTCACTTTATATGCTCTAACGGCCTGTCAGTGTCCCTTTAAGTAAACGCTTTTCTTTGTCTCATTGTCTCCAATCTCTCCAGATAAAAAAAGAGTGGTGAGCCTGGAGGTTAACTGCTGCATACTTGGGATATGAGATGTCAACCAGTCTGATAGCAGACACCTCTAGCTAGAAAAATAACAGCATAAACTATAGGAGGTAGATGAGCGGGTTTTCTGGGAGAGATAAGTGGCCTTTGCTAAGCGTGGAATAGTACTTCCGTTGGACCTAGAGCTCCCCTAAATTTACTGATTTGGTGCACCCGGTCTAAAACCTCCCCCCACTAGGACACAAGTTTAGGGCAGTCCCACAGTCTATGATATAAATTTGTTTGTGGCGTCCCACATCGCTGACAAGAAGTTTTCCTGTCTCGGCCGGTTGGAGATGATATATTGCTCTCTGAAGTATTTTGCATTGTGTCTCGAACCCACATTAGTTAGGTGTTTTCAGAAATCAGCCCATCCAATGAGAATGCATGGAAGGACCTCAGGGAACTGCAATTTTTTTAAACCCATCCTCTGAATGCTATTTCTGGTCGCATGGGAGATATTTCCATAATTGTCCGTATATTTGAGAAATAGATCTAGAGGCAACCCCCAAAAGGCCATCAAAGGGATTGCTCCAGGCTTCCCCCGTAATGTCATTTAGTTTACGAGAGAAGTGTCTGACCTGCCGATGCAGGTATGAGTGATCTCCTTGCAAATTAATTAGGGTCCACAACTCCTGCCTCCACATTATGCCTCAACTCCCCAGGACAACAAATTCCTTTCGCCTTCCGATCCCTAAACAAAATGCTTCTCATTTCAACCTGGAAGTCAGGATTGTTTCAAAGAGGTAAGTGTTTAGAGCATTAATAAGAGAGCTTAAAATATTGGTGCAAGATTTTCCACGTCACCAGGGAATCCCTAAGAAGGACAGACCCCTTTATAGAGGGAGAGTTGCCAACCTTGAAAGAGCCAGGGGCATGAGCCCAGGGATAGGCAAGTTGTTACTCCAAGGTAGTGTTGGAATAAAAGGAGGTACAATGTATCCAGTCTAGGAGATGTCTAAATCGGCAGGCTAAGTCGTACCCTCTGAGATTAGGGAAATTTACACCTTCCTCCTCTCTAGACAACATCCATTTAGATAAGCATATCCTAGGTTTCCTCCTTGGCCAGATAAACTTGGTGAAACTGGAGTGTAAACATTGCACGTCTGCGTTCTTCATCAGTAGAGAAGGGATAGAGAAGCTGTGCAAAGCATGACATTTTGACCAGATGGCATCGATCCTCCATATTCAGAGGTAGTCCTAACCATCTCAATAGATCAGATTGTATCCTATGGATGAGAGGAGAGTAATTCGGTTGGTACAGAGGGTGGCCCCTATTTTCACCCCTAAGTATGTCCCGCTGTCCTGAACTACAGATAAACCAAGGTGACGAACAGAGACAGAGGATACTTTAGGTTTTCTCCCTATCCACAGCAATTCGCATTTAGAGATATTCACACGATATCCAGAATACATTCCAAAATCTCTGAATGCCTACAATATCACCGGGACCCCCATTTCTGGATCTGCCAGAAATAATATATCATCAGTGAACGGGGCTATTTTAACCCATCGGACATTGTCAAAAGTATTTTCAGCATTGATAGTAAACAAGGCCGAGTAGGGCCCAGGCTGGGAACGGCGCCAGGTTTGGTCGAGAACAGACAACACCATCCTGATGTTTGTGATAGCAGACCTCCCCTGTGTGAAGCCTACTTGTTCTGGGCCAAGAAGGGTAGGTATAACATTCGCTAGTCTATCTGCTATAAGCTGCGAGAGGATTTTCGCATCTACATTCAAGAAAGTAAAGTATTAAAGTACGTAGCTTGAAATCTGCTTTGTGCTAGGGTTGCTAATAGTTTGCCTGACTTATTACCATATCTGAAAAGGGTAGCCTCCAGGCCCGAGCTGTAGTGCAGTTCGCGTTGCAGTGTCCAGTTATTAAAAGCCTGCTGTGCTTCACGCCATGCTGTCAACTTCAAAGGAGAAGGAGCATCTCTAATCATGGATCTGACTAACTGACTGGCTGATCTAAAACCCTCCAGGAATGTTTTCCGTCAACCAGAGACATATGCAATAATGGGCACCGTAGAACAGCCTTAGTGGTGTCCCAATAAAGCGAGGGCCGACATTGATGTTCATTATTAGTGGAGGTAAATTCTTCCCACCAGGACTCCAGCAAATGTCTCATCATTAGTACATTTTGAGGGAAAACACCATAAAATGTCAGAGCCTTTCTCACAGGACTCAGCTAGTGTCAAGGAGATTGGGGAGTGGTATTAAATTAACATTGTAGATTTCACTCTCAGCAATAATCTATGCTAGAAATAAAACGTAAACTCTACTAGTAGGATTATGATATCTCCTAAGGGCAGTGGTGGCGAACCTATGGCACGGGTGCCAGAGGCGGCACTCAGAGCCCTCTTTGTTGGCACCCACGCCCTGGAAAAAGTCTATGGGGTACCAATATGCCTTAGGGTACTTTCACACTTGCGTTGTGAAGATCCGGTAGGCACTTCAGTCGCCGGAACTGCCTGCCGGACACGGAAATCCGTGTGCAAACGGATAGCATTTGTAGATGCATCCGGGTGCGGATCCCTCTAACAAATGCATTGAAACACCAGATCCGTCTCTCCGTGTCATCCGGAAAAACGGATCTGGTATTTATTTTTTTGCATTTTTAACCACTTCAGCCCCCCTAGCTTAAAAACCCTTAATGACCAGGCCACTTTTTACACTTCTGACCTACACTACTTTAACCGTTTATTGCTCGGTCATGCAACTTACCACCCAAATGAATTTTACCTCCTTTTCTTCTCACTAATAGAGCTTTCATTTGGTGGTATTTCATTGCTGCTGACATTTTTACTTTTTTTATTAATCGAAATTTAACGATTTTTTTGCAAAAAAATGACATTTTTCACTTTCAGTTGTAAAATTTTGCAAAAAAAAAAAACGACATCCATATATAAATTTTTCTCTAAATTTATTGCTCTACATGTCTTTGATAAAAAAAAAATGTTTGGGTAAAAAAAAATATGGTTTGGGTAAAAGTTATAGCGTTGCGTTTACAAACTATGGTACAAAAATGTGAATTTCCGCTTTTTGAAGCAGCTCTGACTTTCTGAGCACCTGTCATGTTTCCTGAGGTTCTACAATGGCCAGACAGTACAAACACCCCACAAATGACCCCATTTCGGAAGGTAGACACCCTAAGGTATTCGCTGATGGGCATAGTGAGTTCATAGAACTTTTTATTTTTTGTCACAAGTTAGCGGAAAATGATGATTTTTTATATATTTTTTTTTTCTTACAAAGTCTCATATTCCACTAACTTGTGACAAAAAATAAAAACTTCTATGAACTCACTATGCCCATCAGCGAATACCTTGGGGTGTCTTCTTTCCAAAATGGGGTCACTTGTGGGGTAGTTATACTGCCCTGGCATTCTAGGGGCCCAAATGTGTGGTAAGGAGTTTGAAATCAAATTCTGTAAAAAATGACCGGTGAAATCCGAAAGGTGCTCTTTGGAATATGGGCCCCTTTGCCCAACTAGGCTGCAAAAAAGTGTCACACATCTGGTATCTCCGTACTCAGGAGAAGTTGGCCAATGTGTTTTGGGGTGTCATTTTACATATACTCATGCTGGGTGAGAGAAATATCTCGGCAAAAGACAACTTTTCCCATTTTTTATACAAAGTTGGCATTTGACCAAGATATTTATCTCACCCAGCATGGGTATATGTAAAATGACACCCCAAAACACATTGCCCAACTTCTCCTGAGTACGGCGATACCAGATGTGTGACACTTTTTTGCAGCCTAGATGCGCAAAGGGGCCCACATTCCTTTTATGAGGGCATTTTTAGACATTTGGATCCCAGACTTCTTCTCACGCTTTAGGGCCCCTAGAATGCCAGGGCAGTATAAATACCCCACATGTGACCCCATTTTGGAAAGAAGACACCCCAAGGTATTCAATGAGGGGCATGGCGAGTTCATCAAATTTTTTTTTTTTGCCACAAGTTAGCGGAAATTGATATATATTTTTTTTTTCTCACAAAGTCTCCCTTTCCGCTAACTTGGGACAAAAATTTCAATCTTTCATGGACTCAATATGCCCCTCACGGAATACCTTGGGGTGTCTTCTTTCCGAAATGGGGTCACATGTGCGGTATTTATACTGCCCTGGCATTCTAGGGGCCCTAAAGCGTGAGAAGAAGTCTGGAATATAAATGTCTAAAAGATTTTACGCATTTGGATTCCGTGAGGGGTATGGTGAGTTCATGTGAGATTTTATTTTTTGACACAAGTTAGTGGAATATGAGACTTTGTAAGAAAAAAAATAATAATTTCCGCTAACTTGGGCCAAAAAAATGTCTGAATGGAGCCTTACAGGGGGGTGATCAATGACAGGGGGGTGATCAATGACAGGGGGGTGATCAGGGAGTCTATATGGGGTGATCCCCCTCTGTTATTGATCACCCCCCTATAAGGCTCCATTCAGATGTCCGTATGTGTTTTGCGGATCCGATCCATGTATCAGTGGATCCGTAAAAATCATACGGACATCTGAATGCAGCCTTACAGGGGGGTGATCAATGACAGGGGGGTGATCAATGACAGGGGGGTGATCAGGGAGTCTATATGGGGTGATCACCCCCCTGTCATTGATCACCCCCCTATAAGGCTCTATTCAGATGTCCGTATGTGTTTTGCGGATCCGATCCATGTATCAGTGGATCCGTAAAAATCATACGGACATCTGAATGCAGCCTTACAGGGGGGTGATCAATGACAGGGGGGTGATCAGGGAGTCTATATGGGGTGATCACCCCCCCTGTAAGGCTCCATTCAGATGTCCGTATGTGTTTTGCGGATCCGATCCATGTATCAGTGGATCCGTAAAAATCATACGGACATCTGAATGCAGCCTTACAGGGGGGTGATCAATGACAGGGGGGTGATCAATGACAGGGGGGTGATCAGGGAGTCTATATGGGGTGATCACCCCCCTATAAGGCTCCATTCAGATGTCCGTATGTGTTTTGCGGATCCGATCCATGTATCAGTGGATCCGTAAAAATCATACGGACATCTGAATGCAGCCTTACAGGGGGGTGATCAATGACAGGGGGTGATCAGGGAGTCTATATGGGGTGATCAGGGGTTCATAAGGGGTTAATAAGTGACAGGGGGGGTGTAGTGTAGTGTAGTGGTGTTTGGTGCTACTTTACTGAACTACCTGTGTCCTCTGGTGGTCGATCCAAACAAAAGGGACCACCAGAGGACCAGGTAGCAGGTATATTAGACGCTATTATCAAAACAGCGTCTAATATACCTGTTAGGGGTTAAAAAAATCACATCTCCAGCCTGCAAGCGAACGATCGCCGCTGGCAGGCTGGAGATCCACTCGCTTACCTTCCGATCCTGTGAACGCGCGTGCCTGAGAGATCGGTACCAGTGTTTTGTTTTTTTTGTAGCAACCATTGTGGTGTTTATATTCCTGTACAATGCAAAGCATTTTTAAAGAAGTAGCACAGTTGAAGGACACGGTGGCCATTCTTCAAGCTATGCAGGGATCTACTGATCCATGGCTTCAGGCTCAGAATTGTGTAGCAAACCTGATCGGTACCAAAAAATGGCGCAAAAGGAAAGGCAAGTATGCTCTGATTTTTGCTGCTGGGTGGATAGCAGATAAATATCAGTAGATCAATAGTCTTGTAGGCTGAAGTTGAGTTTGGAAGGAGAAGTGGAAGATTTAGAAAGTGGAAATTGTTAAATTGGACTCTTGTCCAGCAGGCAGCTGAAGCTAGCGCTAATTATGAATGTACTGTGAGGTGTAATACTGAGCTCCAAAACAAGAATGAATGTTATCTGAAAGCCTGACGCATGCACAGGGTGCTGTAAGGGAATTGTCTGCTCTCTGCAGGAGGACAGAAGATGAACAGTCTCAGTGCTTATTGCAGCCAGAGTCATTGAAACAACAATGAGTAATGTGTCTGGGATTAGAGGCAATGTATGGGCTGTATGTAAGGAGAAGTCTGAGGACTGTGGGTCACATAGTGGATCCGACTCAGGGATGGAGATGGACAATGTGTCTGACCCTGGAGTTGGAAGTGTTAACACAATGCCAGAAGATTCCACAGATGAGTCCGTGGTAAGTGGACTCAATACAGATGATAGTAGTGTGGGATCTAGTCATGCTGGGATGAATAATATTGTGCAGCAAGTCAGATCGCCATTTGCCCATGCCCAGAGAAGGTATTGTGCAGGGAGACAAGCTATTAGTTGTTTTGCATGCAGGAAAATTGGGCACATTGCACGATATTGTGACGTTGCTAATGGCAACAGACACAGGTATGTTAAGTACCCCAGAACCACACCTAGAAGTAAAGTGGTTTATTCAGCAAGGTGGGGTAATGGTCCCAGACACGGTTCTTTGCAAAGGCAGAGAACCCAGGGACAACCAAGATCATTGATCAATGAAGCAGATTTTAAATCTCAATATGAATGGTTAAAATGTGAAAATGTGAAGCTCAGAGAGGAAAGAGATCGGTTCCTGGAATTTAGTAGAGTTTCTAATTTTTGTGTGCCAGAGAAGGGTAAATTAAGGTCTTTATAAACCATTTTAACGCTAAGACCCAATTTAAATAGATTTTTCCCTTCCCCTTAAAAAAAAACGGGTTTTGGGACCTTGTAATGTTAAATCCTGTTTCTTTGGTAAAATAAATCTGAAGCTGGTTTGGGGCTGGGCAAATTAACATTTCACTGACTGTGTGGGTAGAAATTCTCCTGCTATTTTTCACGGTTTGAGGTGAACCCTCCAAGACATTGATTTGTTAATTCAGTCCTATACAGTTGTACGTTTTCCAAAGGGTTTTTGTTTTTTGTATGTGAGGTTTGGTTTTAAGTTAACATTTACTGAATCTCAATGTAAATAGCAAGACTTCCTGTAAATCAAGTTTTTTTCAGTTTTTCCTTTTTACTAACCCATTTTTATTCTTAGTCTATTATTCAGTTTTTCCTTTTTCATATTTTGGCGCTTTTCTCTTTCTTTTTATCTCTCTCTTCTCTGTAGATTTGTTTGGGAGTACTGGGGGTCTTGTGATATTGTGTGGGAACTACTGTCTGAATTCAAGGGTTGCTGCTGAGCGAGAGGTTTTTTATCAGTCACTGCAAAAATGGCTTTGTGTGCTGTTCAGCTTGACTATATAGAATCATATTGGCAAAGGAAAGTGAGTTGGAGAGCTTTTTTTAAGGAGACAAGGTGGTATAGATCACCCGGGCATACCAATAGCTGTGTGAGTAACCCCTTTCCCCACAGGAGTACTGTGTGTTTCCTGTGCGCCCCTCATCCCCGCAGAAGGTACTGTGTGTTCTCTGCATGCCCCCTTTTTCCACAGGAGTACTGTGTGTTTCCTGTGCGCACTTTCTACTCCGGGTCAATTGGAAGCCCTATCCTGTGGTCAGTTCACTATTCAGAGCCAAAACCCAGGCTGGTATATCTCATTAGGAGACTCTGATGGTCGCGGCGTGTCGGTGAGAGCCCTTTTCCTCACGCTGCTACTCCTTTTCCTGAGGTCTAACTAGGATGAACGGAGTCCATGTGTCGGTGCCAGAAACCCTAGGGCAACTCAGAGGCGAACGAAAGGGAGTAGCAGCCATCCAGGCGTATGTCGCGGGAAACTGTAGGTGGACGCACCTACTTTTAGAAGGCTCGAGCATGGGTGTAGGGAAATCTAGGGAACAGAAGGGTACCACTTCTGAGTATAGGACAGCCAAGCAGTACATGAAATCCATCTATGGAGGAGGAGTTGTTAAGCCCCTCAAAGATTGGCACCAAGGGACTGTAGGTTCAGAGTGGACCACCCCCAAAGAAGTGACCTTTCAGGTCTGGACTTGGGAAAAAGTTTGTCCGTGAATTCCCCACTAGACTCCAAAGTCATGGTTCCCTCCAGAAAGCAGAACTGTGGCTGCACGAATCCATCGATCTCCAGCAACAGGGCATTCAAAAGTCCCAGACAGTTCGAACTAACACTGTCATGTACTCCCGTCCAACTAAAACTACGGAGTCCAATAGAAGCACTTTTCTATTTCTCTCTCTCTCATCCCTCCCTCATCTCTCCATCTAACCTTGAGACGATGCACCATGTTGAATCCAGCTTCTCTTTGTGCTGGTTTTAAGGACGATGAGAAGGGGGGGAAATTGGTGCAGAAAACAACAATCTTCAAACATTTTTACTAACCATTCTAACCTCTCAACTGTCAATCAATTTTCTATCCTAGTAGGGAATTACGTTGAAAACCATCACGACTGCGTTTTCTTTGACGGTACTTGGGTCAGATTTTTGCAAACAAGGTAAAAAATCATGGCCGATCCATGGCCTGAATGTTCTGCTGTAACCCTTTATTCCATTAGGGATGCCTCCAGGCAGCCCCACGGGTTATCACCTGATGTCCACCACCGGATTCGGGAGTCTCTTCCGAACCCAGACTCAATAACCAGTGTTCATTCTAGTCAACCAGGTGATTGGGTCGTGCTAAAGAAACATCCGAAGACGGGACTAGAGCCGAGATATCTTGGGCCAGTCCAGGTGCTGCTGATGACACCAACCTCCCTTAAGGTCGAGGAACGTAACGGGTGGATCCACGCTACTGGACCACAAAGTGCAATGATCAGGTACCTCGTATTCCTTTATTCTTTCTGTCTAATGCACTTTGGAAAATGTTATGAGGAGTCACATCCGAATTTTTTATTCAGAATGCATTTGCAGTTAGCAAAGACGGCAAATAGATCCAACTGCTGGGTGTGCTCCAAACCACCTCCGGGTCAGAGCCTCCCGGCCATGGCGGCATTTCATGCCCTTTATGACATCAGGGTTGGCATGAGGAAAATCAACCCTTTAGGTAAATCTGTGGAGCGTCACCTATCCATAGAGTTCAACCATACATTATTGCAGATGAAGGTTGGAACCCCTTTAAAAGATCTGGGGGGCTTCGGTGATATTTTGTTTTCTATAGGACCGTGGCTTAAGGAAACAGGAGGAGACCATGACCTTGGCCATTAGATTGGACAGACGTGTCAGGGAGAGACAGCGGGAACATCTTTTCTTTCCCCAGGGACCCTCCAGACCTGAATCCGCACCCGTGGGACCTAGCCAGGAGTCTCACTTGGATGAGCCTATGCAACTGGCTATGACTCGAAGAGAACGACGCCGACTACAGGGTGCCTGTTTCTACTGTGGCGACCCGGAACATTGGGTTCGTCAATGTCCAAAGATCCCTCCATCTGGAAGACCACCCAAGTTTGAGGGATCCAAAAGCAAGGTACTCCCGAAGGCGGTAAGAAAGAAGTTGTTATTACCCATTTCTGTTACCTTTGGTACAGTCAGGGGATCAGGTAGAGCTTTTATGGATTCCGGTTCTGCCTTTAGTTTTATTGATCTCAGGTTCGCGGGTCAGGTGGGAATTCCGGTCTTGAATCTGCCCACTCCCATCTGTATTGTGGCCATTGACTTCACTCCCTTGTTGGGAGGAACCGTCAAATTATGCACTCCCAAATTAACCTTGTCTGTTGGAGTATATCAGTCATTCAGAAAGGTGTTCGTTCGCAGCTCCACAACCCGGTCATTAACTGGACCACGGGAGAGTTAGAAAGGTGGGGTCCTAATTGTAGCTCCTGTCTAACCCTTGTCAAGGGAGGGGTTTCTTCTGATGTAATGCCAATTCCTCCTTATTTAGAAGAGTTCCGAGATGTCTTCTCCTCATGCGAATTGGAGACTCTCCCTCCTCATAGACCTTATGACTGCACCATTGAATTAGAGGCTGGGTCTAAGTTCCCCAAGGGGCGTATTTACAACCTTTCTGGCCCCGAACACAACGCCTTGAAGGAATATTTAAAGGAGAGTTTAGAAAAAGGACATATTAGGCCATCCTCCTCCCCCATGGGTGCAGGGTTCTTTTTTGTCAAAAAGAAAGATAGTGGTCTTAGGCCCTGTATCGATTACAGAAAATTGAACAAGATCACCATTAGGAATCAGTATTCTATCCAGTTGATAGCCGACTTGTTCAACCAGGTTTTGGGGGCTTCCTGGTTTTCTAAGCTTGACTTGAAAGGGGCTTATAATCTTATAAGCATTAAAGAGGGAGATGAATGGAAAACTGCCTTGAACACCCCAGAGAGGCACTTTGAGTACTTAGTCATGCCTTTCGGCCTTAGCAGCGCCCCGGCAGTTTTCCAAAACTTCATGAATGATATTTTCAGGGAGCTTATTGGTAGATTCGTTATTGTTTACCTTGATGATATCTTGATTTTCTCTCCGGATTGGGGATCCCATGTCTCCCATCTTAAACAAGTGCTTGGTATCCTCAGAGAGAATCAATTGTCGGTCAAACTTGAAAAATGCGTGTTTGGAGTACAGGAAATGTTGTTTTTAGGGTATATCCTTACTCCACACACATTTAAAATGGATCCTAAGAAGGTTCAGGCTATTCAAGACTGGATGAGACCATTCTCCCTTAAAGCATTACAACGCTTTTTGGGGTCCTCCAATTACTATCGAAAATGAATTTAAAAAAATTCTGTTATCGCCAAGCCCTTGACCGATATAACTAAGAAGGGAGCGGACCTTGTTAACTGGCCACCTGGGGCTCTCGAGTCCTTCGAATCCCTTAAGATGTGTTTTCAGAATGCTCCAGTCTTGATTCAGCGGGATCCAGAGGTACCATTCGTTGTTGAGGTTGACGCAACGGAGGATGGGGTGGGGGCCATCCTTTCCCAGGGGTCTTCTAATTTCACCAATTTAAGACCCTGTGCGTTCTTTTCTCGTAAATGCTCTCCCACCGAGAGGAATTATAACATAGGAAATTGGGAATTACTGGCTATCAAATGGGCTTTCGAGGAATGGAGACATTTTTTAGAGGGGGCCAAACACTGTGTTACGGTTCTTACTGACCATAAAAACCTAGTGTTTCTTGAAACCGCCAAACGCCTTAATCCTAGGCAAGCTAGATGGGCCCTGTTCTTCACCCGTTTTAACTTCTCCATTACTTTCAGGCCAGGAAGTAAGAACATCAATGCGGACACCTTGTCCCGAAGTTTTTGCGCTTTCCAGCCTCCTCCTCCTCTTCTGAAATTATTTCTGCACAGCATCTCGCACCTGCACGAACCCCCTCAGATAAGTTGTTTGTCCCTGGGCACTTCCGTCTTCGTATGTTAGGCGAATGTCACGACTCTATTTTTTGCGGCCATCCCGGTATCAATGCTACCATGGAGCTGGTGTCTAGATCTTTCTGGTGGCCCACCTTCTCCAGAGATGTCCATTCCTATGTGTCCGCTTGTGAGGTATGTGCGAGATCCAAGTCTCCTAAAACTCGCCCTGCTGGGGAACTTCGACCTCTACCCATTCCCTGCAGGCCATGGTCTCATATCTCCATGGACTTTATCACCAATTTGCCCGTCTCTGAGGGGAAGTCAGTGGTGTGGTTAGTGGTCGACCGTTTTAGTAAAATAGTGCATTTCGTCCCACTGGCTAGACTACCCAATGCCAAGATGCTAGGGTCCTTATTTGTTGACCACATTGTACGGCTGCATGGCGTTCCTGAGAATGTTGTTTCTGACAGGGGTGTTCAGTTTGTATCCAAGTTTTGGAGAGCTTTCTGTCAAAGGTGTAAGATTAATTTATCCTTTTCGTCAGCCTTCCATCCCGAGACCAATGGGCAGATGGAAAGGTTAAACCAGGCAGTCGAACAGTTTCTCAGATGTTATGTGTCCGATAATCAGCATCGCTGGGTGGGATATCTTCCATTGGCGGAGTTCGCCATCAATAATCGGGTAAATTTCTCCACGGGAGTGTCCCCTTTTTTCTGTAACCTGGGTTATCATCCTCGTTTTAGCTCAAATGTTTCTGTGTCCTCTTTCAACCCGGAGGCTGATAGCTTCACATCAGACCTGTGCACAGTCGGGGCCCAGGTTCAATCGAACCTGGAGAAGGGCCAGGAGGCTCAAAAAGTCCAAGCTAATAAGAAGCGCTCCAAGGGGGTTGACTTCGTGGTCGGTGATAAGGTGTGGTTATCCACCAAAAATTTGTCTCTGAAAGGGGTTGTCAGGAAGTTTGTAGGACCTTACGAGGTTACGGAGAATCTCAATCCAGTGTCTTTTAGACTGAAATTGCCCGACTCCCTCCGCATCCACAATGTGTTTCATAAGTCACTGTTAAAGAGGTACATTTCACTTGTGGTTCCTTCACAAGGTCCTCCCTCTCCCGTGGAAGTAGAAGGCTATGACGAGTTTGTTATATCTAAGATCCTTCCTAATGTCAGGAAGGTTCGAAACTCCTTGCAGTACTTAGTGCACTGGAGGGGTTTTGGACCTGAGGAGAGGTCCTGGGTGCCGGCGCATCGGAGGCATGCCTCCTCTTTGGTTAGAAAGTTCCACCGGGAACATCCAGAGAAAATCGCTCATGCGGTCCTAAGGCCCCCCGTGGAGAAGGGGGGGGGGGTACTGTCACAGGACGCCGGCGACGCGCATCCTTCCCCTTGCACCGCCGACGTCCTGTTACTCTCCGGCAGCTGCAGGAGGCGCCCTCCGCGCAGAGCGGGGAGCCGCTTGGCGTCTCCGCTGCCATGGCAACGGAGGGCAGAGCGCGCCGGCCGCATGCTCCTTCTATGTGCGGGCGGCGTCCTCTGTTGCCAGGATACCTGTGTGGGGTGAGCGCCAAGCTGGACATGGACAGGTCATGTGGCGCTGGCCACGTCACATTACATTAGCCCTTCAGTATATAGGCAGGCAACCTGCTGGCCACAGGTTGCCTGTGATATTGTTTATATAGGCCCTTAATACTGTGCTCCATTGCTCTTGAATTTGACCGACGGCTAGTTATTTGACCACGCTCCTGCTTCTCCCTTGTACTCTGACGCAACCTCCAGGTTTGACCTCTGGCTTCTTATTGGTATTGTCTTTGCATCTCCCTCGTAGTTTGACGTGACCTCTCGTTGTGACCTTTGCTAGTTTGTTGACCCTTCTCGACTGCTGTACGCTCCTGTCTCCGCTTTTCTCTGTCCCTCCCGCACTTACTCAAGTTAGGGATCGCCGCCCAGTTGCGCTCAGTCGCCTAGGACTGGTAAGTGCAAGTAGGCAGGGACAGGGGCGTGGGTGGCAGACTAGTGGGCGCATGCTTTCCCTCTCTTCTTCCGGGCAGCGTGACACAGCCTCTCAAGAGTCTATTATGATGTCAAAGAGAACCGGCAGATATGTTACATAACCGTTCAGCCGTCCGTCTGGACAATCTCATGGCGACTTGTTATCAGGCGCCTTTGCTCCTTCAGGAAAGAAGAAGTATTGCAGTTGGGAACAGCAACTGTAGCCCATGAGTTGGAGATGGTTGATTCCATGGACCGGGGACCTTCTCTGAATTATCTACGATATGTCCCCCAGCAATCTTGCCATGGTCACTAATGGGAGAGTGAGCCTGGGTCTCCCAGTTACTCGGCATCAGACCTTCATCTTCTAAGTAAGAAGCTGTCTCCGCTGGGGAGCTAAAGGTCACCACTGCTCTGGTAGATTGAGTAAAATCTGAGGATAGCAGCATATTGTAAATGAAACTTGATGCGCTTTGCATACAGAGTGGAGCACACAGAGCTGAATGCTCTGCCTTCGACTAACCTCAAAGTAGTAATCCGCAAATATTAGAATCTCAGCTCCCCGTATGAGTAAGGGCAATTTGCTAGCACGAAAACTGTGCAAAATCTCTTCCTTATGGTTGTTGTCCGGATACCAGACAATCACTTGTCTAGGCCTCCCTGCTTTGTCTATATCTATATTGTTATTTGCCTGCCGGGGACCTATCCGTTGGACCCGTTCCACCCTCTTGGTACCTTGTAAGGCTAAGGCCTCTGGTATTTTTTCCTCACATAGCTTGTGGAGCAAATGCAGTTTAATGTATTCTGGCAAACCCACGATTCTCAGGTTGTTTCTTCTGTACCTATCTTCAAGGCCATTCAGCTTGTCCTTTAACACTGAGTTATATAACTGTAGCTGTCTTATATGGGCATGGGTGTCTCCCGACTCAGACTCCAGCATATTCACTCAATGTTATAACTCCTCCAATCTCCCAGCATGAGCCACTACCTCCATCTGTAGTAACTGCAGTGAGGCTGAAATGGTGGTCGTGATGGTTTTATTGCTATCTTAATAGCCAGTTGTATAGTCTATCATAATGCCTGCTGGGCCCAAGTCCAACCACTCCTGGTCCTCCTCTCATAGTAAAGGAGAGTTGCCAGCATGCGTTACTTCCTTTTCCATTAGCTGCTTCCACCACCTTGGCTGAAGACCACGATCTTATCTCCTGAATGTATTGGTCCGAACCTGCTACTCCGGAGCAGGTACCTCTCCATCCATTGACCCGCTGTGTCAGGTTTCTGCCAGCAAACAGCTGCTATGTTTTGCAGTGTATGTAAACTGGTACGGAGCATGAGCCAGTAACGTATACTTGTTATGGAAGTATCGAAGGACAAGAGGAGTGGTTAAAGTGTCATTCCTGAACGTTGAGGCGGTCATATTGTAAGAAGGCTTTTTGCCTCTTAGGAGGAGAGTTGAACCTCCTAACATTATGAGACAGAATCTTTCACATGCCAAAAGGGAAATAAAAGTACTCATGTAATCAGTAATAGGAGTGGAACATCAATCCTAACAAAAACAGTATAAACATAGATACAAAAACAGTCAGGAGCCACGTATCGGACAGAACTTGCTAATATCGTGCCCTGAAATGCCCTAGCCGTGGGAAGATCATGGAATCCAAATCCATGTCATGAGAAATATATGATAAAAAAGAAAAGGAAAAAAAAAACACACTGCTCTGTATAAAGAGAAGTATATTGGATAGTTTGGCATGAAAAGGTGGAAAAAGCTATATATAAAGGAAAAAAGTATATAAAAGAAAAGAATGAAGGCTGTGGTGGGTCCCGCACCCCATATCGGAACAGCAGTATCCCAAATAGGGGAAACCGTCAGAAAGTAAACAAGAGCGGGACAGCAAGAAACCACCACAGCCCCCCAAAATTAAAAAGTCACCCTAGAAATAGTAACTTGCTGTAGTAAGAAGAAACCAGCTCCATGGAACTGTCTGAAAGTCCTTGATAGCTGAAAAATAGTCAGACCAGAAAGTACATAAAAAAATAAATGTAGTAAACCCCAAATGTCCATCTAACATCACCGATCAGGCACCAATTCCAGCGCCCATCACAGCCCAGCGTCACCCTGCCTTGTAAGTGGAGTGCACCAGTAAAATATATTCCTGGTACAAAAAAAAAAGGAATAGCTTGATAAAACAAAATACTCAGGGGAAGAAGGAGCCAGTTGCGCTTCCGACAATACCACTAGTAAAGGCACTACCAGAAGGATTATCAGCAGGACAGAGTAAGCAGATAATGACCAAATCCATCCCAGCAGTCAGTAGGGAGCACCATCAGAACAATGTAAAATAGAAAAAAATGGAAGCCTTAGAAGTAAAGAGCCTCAGAGATCATGAGATAGACAGCAGAAACATACCGTTCCATCAAGCCAAGTCCTCTGTGGTAGGGGTCTAACTATGAGATCTCCATTAGGCTCACCCTGGGGATTCCAGAAGGGCAGGGATACTCTTTCTTCTAAACCTGCCATGATCTGTCCGGTCTCTGCAGCAGTGGAGCAGGATCAACTGGTGGTTCAAAAGAGACTCCTTCCTGTTGCAGAATCTCATAGCCTTCCATAAGATCCTTGATCAGCGATGGTTTCCAATCTACACACCGCATGGAAAGGGAAGTCTCATTGATAGCGGATTTGAGCTCGTTGCAGACCCATGGCAACAGGACTCATTGCTCTATGACGTTCTAGGGTAGCAGGAGCCAGGTCTGTGAACAGTTGTACAGATGGAGCCACAGCGGGGAGGGGTTTCAAATTTCGAGCCACTGCTAAGAGTTGATCCTTCATTTCAGGGTAGTGTAGCCAAAGCACAATATCCTGAGGAACATTAAGATTTCTAGTATGACCAAGTGCTCTATGCACGCGATCCATTCTGAACATATTAGGGTCTGCCTGGTGTAATAGAGCTTGAAAGAGGTTAAGAACAGTGGGTTGCAATGCCATAATGGATTCAGGCATATCCCTAATCCTAATGTTAGCTCTCCGGTTACGATTTATCAAGTCCTCCCGTTTATACTCAAGGTCTTTAAGGTGATGAACATGATTGTGGAGGCGAGACTTATCTTCTTCCATGGCATCTGCCACTTCATCCATCCTATCCTCTAGATCAGATACTTAGGTACCCAATTCCTGCATTTGCTTGGTAAAAGTTCCCAACAGCCTTGGATAACTCTGAAGTGAAAAGCGTTTTAATATTAGCATATAGTTCAGTAGGGTCAAATGCTGGTGCTTGGGACCCTATAGCTGGGTCAGGCTCAGATGGCATCAAAGAACACAAACTCCTGCTGGGAGAGTCTGATTGTTCCATTTCAGGTGGTTGAGGTCTATGGAAAGGCTTAGGTAGAGTTTGCCATGAAGGAGACTTCTCCTTGAGTTTCTTGTTCTGCGATTTTCTAGGCATATCCCATTTACGTAATAGAAACAATTATGCAATTAAGCCAGACAGGGCAAGGTAGACAAAAAGGGCCAGATGCCGCAGAAGGGGCCATGCATGTTAGCAAGAGTTATGCTCTATAATACACAATGGATCAGTGGCGGATCCAGATCCTGGTCTCGGCGGCGGACAGAAAATAATGTGGTGCTTGGGGATGACACACTGTTATGGGGGCCATCTGTGGGGATGACACACTGTTATGGGGGCCATCTGTGGGGATGACACACTGTTATGGGCATCTATGGTGTTGACACTGTTATGGGGGAGTATGGGGGGAGGAAAGAGAAGAACTTGTGGAGGGGCCAGGGTGTGTACTGGAGGGAGCCAGCCAGTCCCCCCTTCACATAGTATTTATTAACCACCTTTTTAGCAGTCCCCCGAGGGGTTAATAAATACTGTGAATGGAGGACTGCTGAAAAGGGTTAATAACTACTGTGAAGGACCTTTCACAATAGTTATTAACCCCTTTCAGCAATCCCCAGCAGCACAGACCAGTAAGTAGACACTACCTCAGGCTCAGCTGCGCTCCTGAGAGTCCACTCCTACTCCTGAGACTGACTGAGTGTGTTCCTCCTGGCACTCCTGCTCGGAGCTGCTCGCGCCTGCTCCTTACTTCTACTTCCTGCCGCGTCTGCAAACCAGAATTGTGACGCCAGACGGTCAGTGCACTCTGCGCAGTGCCAGTGACTGACTACTTGATTCGGAGATCATGTGAGTGAGTAATGTACAGTACAGACCAAAAGTTTGGACACACCTTCTCATTCAAAGAGTTTTCTTTTTTTTCATGACTATGAAAATTGTAGATTCACACTGAAGGCATCAAAACTATGAATTAACACATGTGGAATTATATACATAACAAACAAGTGTGAAACAACTGAAAATATGTCATATTCTAGGTTCTTCAAAGTAGCCACCTTTTGCTTTGATTACTGCTTTGCACACTCTTGGCATTCTCTTGATGAGCTTCAAGAGGTAGTCCCCTGAAATGGTCTTCCAACAGTCTTGAAGGAGTTCCCAGAGATGCTTAGCACTTGTTGGCCCTTTTGCCTTCACTCTGCGGTCCAGCTCACCCCAAACCATCTCGATTAGGTTCAGGTCCGGTGACTGTGGAGGCCAGGTCATCTGGCGCAGCACCCCATCACTCTCCTTCATGGTCAAATAGCCCTTACTTTCAAAGTTTTCCCAATTTTTCGGATGACTGACTGACCTTCATTTCTTAAAGTAATGATGGCCACTCGTTTTTCTTTACTTAGCTGTTTTCTTCTTGCCCTAATACAAATTCTAACAGTCTATTCAGTAGGACTATCAGCTGTGTATCCACCTGACTTCTCCTCAACGCCACTGATGGTCCCAACCCCATTTATAAGGCAAGAAATCCCACTTATTAAACCTGACAGGGCACACCTGTGAAGTGAAAACCATTTCAGGGGACTACCTCTTGAAGCTAATCAAGAGAATGCCAAGAGAGTGTGCAAAGCAGTAATCAAAGCAAAAGGTGGCTACTTTGAAGAACCTAGAATATGACATATTTTCAGTTGTTTCACACTTGTTTGTTATGTATATAATTCCACATGTGTTAATTCATAGTTTTGATGCCTTCAGTGTGAATCTACAATTTTCATAGTCATGAAAATAAAGAAAACTCTTTGAATGAGAAGGTGTGTCCAAACTTTTGGTCTGTACTGTACTTCTGTCTAGGTCTACCTGTTTTCCATTCCATTCTCTTAGAATCCAACCCTGGATTATCTTCGTGTGGCTTTGGCACCAGGGGACTGAGGGTATGCAGGCGGTTAGGCTTCCTAGTAAGCTCATGGTAGGGTTGGGCGATATAGGCGATATGCAATATAAATTTGGGCCACGATATGGATTCAGAGGCTGGCTGCCATGGTCAGCTCCCTGCTGTTATGTGCACAAAGCACAGGGCAGCAGGGAGAGTGTAAAGTCCTATTCACCCTAATAGAGCTCTATTAGGGTGAATATGACAAGGGTTCTAGCCCTTAAGGAGGGTAATAATTATTTTAAAAAAGTTTAAAAAAAAAATATTTAAACACCCCCCAAATATAGAAAACAATATATCGCATATGCTTAAAATTATATTGCAATATAGATTTTAGGCCATATCGCCCACCCCTTGCTCATGGCTTTCCTGATGGAGCATCTGTGACAACTCTGAAACATCCTGATTTTCTCTATCAGGGCCGCTGTTTTGTCCTGAGTAAGAAAGGTTTTTAATAAGGTTGAGTCCAGTTCTACACCTAGGAATCTTATTCTTCTGGATGGAGTAAGTGTGGATTTTTTTATGTTTATAATCCAACCGAGAACTTTTAGAATCTCTGAAAACCTTTGAGTTGCCGATAGGTTTTCTACTTCTGTTCTGCCCAGAATTAGGAAATCGTCGAGGTATGGGATAATCGTTATATCTTCTCGGCGAAGATAAGCCACCATCTCTACCACAATTTTTGTAAAAATTCTGGGTGCCGAGGAGATGGCGAAAGGAAGGGCGACGTACTGAAAGTGGTGGATCAAACCGTCCACCCCCTTTAGTGCGAACCGTAAATATTTTTGAGAGAGATGATGAATAGGGATATAGTAATATGCGTCTTTGAGGTCGATCGACGAAATAAATGCCCCTTTTTGGATCAGAGGAATTGTGGATGGGATGGTTTCCATCCTGAATTTCCTGTACAGAATGGATCTATTTAAAGGCTTTAAATTTATTATGGTTCGAAAAGACTGGTCTGGTTTTTTTTACTAGAAAGAGGTTGGAATAGAATCCTCTCCTCTCTTCTAGTACTGGGACCTTTTGAATTACACCTAGATCTAGAAGGTCTCGGACACCCTGCCATATCTTTGGAAGTTCTGTTCTGTTCTGGGCAGAGATACAGAATCTTCTTGGGGGGACTGATGTGAATTCTATCTTGTAACCCTGGGAGATTACGTTTAGAACCCAGGGATTTGAGGTGATTTGTTCCCATGAGGATAGAAAACCCATCAGTCTGCCCCCTACTCTGGCGTCATTGTTGTTTGGTCTGTCTGTTTTGGGGATTGAGGATGAAGCCTCTCCCTCTTCCCCCTTTAGGGTAGCTCCATCTGCCGGTTTTTCCTTTACCCCTGTAAGATCTTTGTTGAGGCTGAAACTGACAAAAGGGCTTCTTTTTAGTTTCCTTATCCTCCGGAAAACCTTTTTTCTTATCAGCTGCTCTTTCTAGAATTTTATCTAAAGTGGGCCCGAAAACAAATTCCCCTGAAAATGGGATAGAGCAGAGCTTGGCTTTGGATGCTTTGTCCCCTGACCAGGCTTTCATCCATAGTGCCCGCCGGGCTGCATTAGAGAGAGCAGCGTCTTTTGCTGAAAAACTGATGGATTCCGCGGAAGCATTTGCTAAGAATGCTGTGGCGGATCGGAGGAGTGGGATAGAATCCCTAATCTCTTCTCTAGAAGTTTTATTTTTTAGTTGTTCGTCGAGTTCTCCTAGCCAGATATACATGGCCCTGGCTACGGATGTTGCTGCAATATTTGTTTTAACTCTGAACATCGCAGACTCCCAGGATCTTTTCAGGAGCCCATCCGCTTTTCGATCCATTGGATCACCCAGCTGAGAGGAGTCCTCAAAAGGTAAAGCGGTTCTCTTTACCACCTTGGCTACCTGTATGTCAACCTTAGGGGTTTCATTAAATAATTTGCATTCCGTTGGGTCAAAGCAGAGTCTATTTCTAAACTCCTTGGGGACCCCTAGCCTCTTCTCTGGATCCGACCACTCTTCCATGATCATTTTCCATTTTTCGTTTATAGGAAAAACAATGGACGTTTTTGATCTAAGACCCCCGGACATTTCGTCTTGGACAGTACGGGGCTTAGGCGTATCCTCAATTCCCATTGTGGACCTAACAGCCCTCAGTAATTCCTCCATTTCATCTGAGGAGAAGAAATATTTTTTATCTTCCTCCATGATCTCCCCTTCTGATAGGGGATCCTTGTTAGGTATCTGTCTAGATGTGACGGAGGCTTCTTCTACATCCTCGGTATCAGAGGAGGAAATAATAGAGAGTTTGCGTTTCTTGGGAGGGTTGGGGTTACTGGCGGGAGCTGACATAGTGGCCAAAGAAGATTTAATCTCGTCCAAAATAAAAGATTTCATTTCTGTTAGAATATCTGGTTGTTCTTCTTTCCAGATCTCTGCACAGCCTTTTTCTGTAATTTTCAGGGAGCCTTTTGGAGCACGCATTGCATTTTAGGAGTCTCACTTTAGATTTAGACTCTTTAGTGCCCTGGAAGTGAGGGAGCAACCAGATATACCGCAATTAGTATCTAAACTTAAGAGTGTAAAGTTTGAAATACACCCCCCCGAGGGGACTCACGGTACTGATGGCCGAAGGATCGGAGCCTTCCTGGCGGGGAGTAGGTGCCTCAGACATCGCGGTGCTTGCAGGCGAGGGCTGACTGGAACCGCGATTATTTTGAATCCCTCACGGCGTCTGACGTCATTCAGCTGCGCCCTCAGGTTGTCGGCGTGTGCCTGCGCCGCACCAGTCCTCTTAAAGGTACGCCTCCTAAAAGCGCTCCAAGCGCCGCACCTACTCCCCCGGCCGGTGACATGTTTAACAGTGAAGGAGGACGCCAAGCGCAGCGAGCGAGCCACCCTCGTGAAGCCAGCACCCCAGACTGCTTCCCAATAGAAGGAAGGAGGTCAAGAGGTAAGGAAGGACCGCAGGCCTCAGCATAAGCCGAGACAAGGGTCCTTGTTGCTCCATGCTGTCCAGCCTTAGCCCATGCCGCGGGAGGACAGCAGGAGATTCCTGAAAAAGAATAAAGTTACTACCCCCCTGATAGAAGGGCTCTCTCCACATGTTGGCCCCTGTAGGGGCAGGAAAGCACTGAGGAGGTGGAGGGGTGGGGGGAATTTAAACTCTCTTCATGTGTTCCTGCCCCTACAGAGGTCAAGGGTCAATCTTATTGTGGGCCGTCATGGTGGATGAAATGGAAATATTTTTTTCTTATTATCCTCCTCTAAAACCTAGGTGCATCTTATATAGGGCGAAAAATACGGTACAGTGCAGCAGAGACCAGTGCAGCAGAGACCCTAGTCAGTTTATATAGTCGTTATAAAGTGTTATATATTTTAATATGGACCTTGTGTTTTGTTATGCGCATGAATACAGTCAGCGCCGACTAGAACCACCTAAGCACCGCCCACCCCTTAAGCCACCGCTTTAGCTCCTCAACGCCTGTGCAAATCTGAAATCGTGCCTGAAAAATGTCCTACAAAACAATGACCCCTAAAATCTACACGGTGCTCCTTCAATTCTGAGATTCGTATTGGAGTCAAGTAGAACTCTAGGGTCACATATGGGATATTTCTACAATCTGGGTAATAAATCTGAATCAGGGTAATAAATATGGGGTTTTAGTTCTATTTTATCACCTGCTTTTTAAAAAAAAATTGCTGTGGCTTCTGCTACTTGGACGGCGGGAAGTCAGCAGAAAGAGGCCTCCTGGTGGCAGACATCTGCTCAGCAAAATCGGTGGAAAGCTGGGTAATGAGCATATCCTAGTAATCCAACAATTTAGCCTCTTTCAGTATCAGGAAAACATTCCCCCCATTCAACTTCTATAGCGAGGGTCTAAAAGCAGTAGTCATCATTGTGCTGGATGATAACAATACACTTGAGAGTATGTCAGCAACCAAGCAAACAGCTTTCATGTTCTGAGCTGTATTGAGATGGTTGGTCACGGCCAGTGTCATCGTCATGGTCAACGTCATGATCATCATCAGCCTCATCCCCTAGCTGTCTCTGGGAAAACTCAATTTCCCCCTGCACCAGCAATTTCTCCTAAATATCCTCCCCACCAGTCGTAGCTCCTCATCCTCCCCCTTGCTTCTCCATGCAACTTCATCCATGTGGGTCCTCAACAGATACAGGGCGGTGATCAAGAGGTGCAAGCTGTTCTACTTTCAACATCTCTTGTGGAATCAGTATGAGCTTTTCTCAAATATCAAGATCAGGGATGACCTAGTTGATCTCAATGTTTTCTCTACTCTCACATCTGGCGGTAGCTTTGAGAGGCCGGAGAACTCGACACATGTCCCTGATAAGTTGCAATTGCCTAAGCTCACAGTAACACATGCGTCCTGCTGCGGTGGTCTGGTGCATGATGTCATCATTAAGCAGTCTACACGAATATCGCAGTGCCAATACGACACCTATTTACTATCTGTCAGGTAAATAAAGCCCTATGATTATGTTTAACTTATAAGGCAAATGCAGGGCCCTAACATGATGTTAAAAGAGCCTGTAGATTTGCGTAGCTCCTCTATTACATGCACACACGTGTATACTGCATGACAGGTCTTACCTTGTGATATAAGAGGCTGGTTGTCCTCCATTACATGTCACTGCACACACGTGTATACACTGCACATGACGGGTCTTACCTTGTGATATAAGAGGCTGGTGCTCCTCCATTACAGGTCACTGCACACACGTGTACACACTGCACATGACGGCTCTTACCTTGTGATATAAGAGGCTGGTGCTCCTCCATTACAGGTCACTGCACACACGTGTATACACTGCACATGACGGCTCTTACCTTGTGATATAAGAGGCTGGTGCTCCTCCATTACAGGTCACTGCACACACGTGTATACACTGCACATGACGGCTCTTACCTTGTGATATAAGAGGCTGGAGCTCCTCCATTACATGTCACTGCACACACGTGTACACACTGCACATGACGGCTCTTACCTTGTGATATAAGAGGCTGGTGCTCCTCCATCATGGCCTCCTTGTACAGATCCTTGTGTCCTTCTATATACTCCCACTCCTCCATGGAGAAATAGACAGTGACATCCTGACACCTTATAGGAACCTGACAACACAATGACACCGTCATCACCCAGACCCCTCCAGTGCTGTTACTGGAGAATTTCCCAGCATTCCCAGCAGTGTCACCTCTCCAGTCAGCAGCTCCATCATCTTGTGGGTGAGTTCTAGGATCTTCTGCTCATGTATCAGGGGGTGAGGGGGAGGCTCTGTGATGGGGGGAGGGGTCCTGCTCCGCCCTCCTGACTCCTGGAGATGGATGATGGGAGTCACACAGTCCCCCGAAGTCTTCTTCACTATTGTGTACTCCTGTGGATGAAGAGGGAAACAATCCTTACAGAAGATCTGTCAGCAGTCTCAATACTACTACTCCAGGTATACTGGCTGGTAGGGATGACCCTGCTAACTAAAATGATACCTGGCTTGTGAAAATCGAGTGCAGTATTTCCGTCCCTCTGTGCACTGAAGACCTCGTTTGCATAAAGAATAAACGTCTTTGTTCTCAGGAAAGCGGGAAGTGATTTTAATTAGTAGGATCAACCCAACCAGGCAGTATGACTGATTAATAAGGTAGCCATCGGCTTTCCTCCTATTGTTATCTTCTAGATGTCTATATAGCTGGTCAACTAGTTACATAGCTAGTATGGTGAAAAAACAGCATAAGTCCCTGAAGTTCAACCAAGTGATGGGTTGAGAACTTAATTTTAGGAAAGAGGAGTGAGAACCAGACTTCTACACAGTTTACACAGATAAACCTCATTCACACGTCAGTGTTTGGTCAGTGATTTCCCAGTGTTTGTGAGCTAAAACCAGGATTGGAGCCTCCACAGACATAAGGTATAAGGGAAAGATCTGCGCCTGTTCTGTATTTAGAGCTGCACCTGGTTTTGGCTCACAATCACTGACCGAACCCTGACGTGTGAATGAGGCTTTACATATTGTTGGGAACTTTGTTTGGTACAGTTGGATGCACTACAACCCTCATTTTGCAATTCAGTAATGAGAGACTTGTTTATTTTCTACAACTGGCCCGGGTACTGATTTCAGCACCATTCGCCGGCCACTGCACCTACATCTCCTGTCATGCACCCACATCAAACTCACAATAGCAAGAGGACCCCAACTACCATCAAGCAGGACTCCCAACCTCAGGGTGTGACCTGAGGGAACAAAGGGTGCGCCCTCCTATCACTGCCGTGGCCCCAGGGAGCATCACTGTGAGAACTGCCATTGTGAACAACTGTTGCAGCCAGAATCACTACCAGTCCCATCCTCATGTCCTCAGAGCTGAGAATGGGAGTGCCTGGCTTGTGGCACATTTATTTATTTACATACAGGTGAAAAATTTGAATATCGTGCAAAGTTCATTTATTTCCGTAATGCAACTTAAAAGGTGAAACTAACATATGAGATAAACTCATTACAGGCAAAGCTAGATATTTCAAGCTTTTATTTGGTATAATTTGGATGATTATGGCTTACCGCTTATGAAACCCCAAAGTCTCAATTTTGAGGTCCCCTTTGCTCAGGGGGTATGGATTAATTAGCTGACTAGAGTGTGACACTTTGAGCCTAGAATATTGAACCTTTTCACAAAATTCTAATTTTAAGCTGCATTAATGCAATTCCTTTTAATTTGCATTACTGAAATAAATGGACTTTTGCCCGATATTCTAATTTCTTTGAGTTTCACCTGTATATAGGTTAATCATGTCCCGTCTTAGACGCCTCTATGCAAGACTATAAAAATTAACTTTTTCATATCTTTCCTCTGTTGTGCTTTTTCGTAAGTGTATAAAACATTTATCTAAGTATCCTACACTGCTCAAAAAAATAAAGGGAACACTTAAACAACACAATGTAACTCCAAGTCAATCACACTTCTGTGAAATAAAACTGTCCACTTAGGAAGCAACACTGAGTGACAATCAATTTCACATGATGTTGTGCAAATGGCATAGACAACAGGTGGAAATTATAGGCAATTAGCAAGACACCCCCAATAAAGGAGTGGTTCTGCAGGTGGTGACCACAGACCACTTCTCAGTTCCTATGCTTCCTGGCTGATGTTTTGGTCACTTTTGAATGCTGGCGGTGCTTTCACTCTAGTGGTAGCATGAGACGGAGTCTACAACCCACACAAGTGGCTCAGGTAGTGCAGCTTATCCAGGATGGCACATCAATGCGAGCTGTGGCAAGAAGGTTTGCTGTGTGTCCAGAGCATGGAGGCGCTACCAGGAGACAGGCCAGTACATCAGGAGACGTGGAGGAGGCCGTAGGAGGGCAACAACCCAGCAGCAGGACCGCTACCTCCGCCTTTGTGCAAGGAGGAACAGGAGGAGCACTGCCAGAGCCCTGCAAAATGACCTCCAGCAGGCCACAAATGTGCATGTGTCTGCTCAAACGGTCAGAAACAGACTCCATGAGGGTGATATGAGGACCCGACGTCCACAGGTGGGGGTTGTGCTTACAGCCCAACACCGTGCAGGACATTTGCCATTTGCCAGAGAACACCAAGATTGGCAAATTCGCCACTGGCGCCCTGTGCTCTTCACAGATGAAAGCAGGTTCACACTGAGCACATGTGACAGACGTGACAGAGTCTGGAGACGCCGTGGAGAACGTTCTGCTGCCTGCAACATCCTCCAGCATGACCGGTTTGGCATTGGGTCAGTAATGGTGTGGGGTGGCATTTCTTTGGAGGGCCGCACAGCCCTCCATGTGCTCGCCAGAGGTAGCCTGACTGCCTGACTGCCATTAGGTACCGAGATGAGATCCTCAGACCCCTTGTGAGACCATATGCTGGTGCGGTTGGCCCTGGGTTCCTCCTAATGCAAGACAATGCTAGACCTCATGTGGCTGGAGTGTGTCAGCAGTTCCTGCAAGACGAAGGCATTGATGCTATGGACTGGCCCGCCCGTTCCCCAGACCTGAATCCAATTGAGCACATCTGGGACATCATGTCTCGCTCTATCCACCAACGTCACGTTGCACCACAGACTGTCCAGTTGTTGGCAGATGCTTCCGTCCAGGTCTGGGAGGAAATCCCTCAGGAGACCATCTGCCACCTCATCAGGAGCATGCACAGGCGTTGTAGGGAGGTCATACAGGCACGTGGAGGCCACACACACTACTGAGCCTCATTTTGACTTGTTTTAAGGACATTACTTCAAAGTTGGATCAGCCTGTAGTGTGTTTTTCCACTTAAATTTTGAGTGTGACTCCAAATCCAGACCTCCATGGGTTGAAAAATTTGATTTCCATTTCTTAATTTTTGTGTGATTTTGTTGTCAGCACATTCAACTATGTAAAGAACAAAGTATTTCAGAAGAATATTTAATTAACTCAGATCTAGGATGTGTTATTTTTGCGTTCCCTTTATTTTTTTGAGCAGTGTAGTTATAGTGGATTTGATTATATATACCTATAAGAGGCCATATTGTTATATGTATGTGTTTTAAGGATGGCCGAGAGAAGTTCATGGAAAGGTCACCGCTAATAAGATTTCTTCTCGGAACACCCAGGAGAGAAGCTGATGTCTCCTCCCCATCGTTACGATAGTAGTAAATGTAATTGGCATACGGAGCAGGAGACTGTAACTGGGGCACAGCAGGCGAACGGAGCCCAGGAATAATAGTAGGTGCAGGGAGATCCCTAGCCGCCGCTCTACATGTCCTGCTAACTTAACTAAGTCCGAACCCACGAAAGGTAGTCTTTAACTTTTAATACAGGAGGCAGGTGTCGGCAGCAGAATCCCATTGCCGGCACCCTACCTCAGACACCGGCACCTGAGGGGTTAACTGCCGCTGAATTGCTGCCACTACCCGCCTTGTGTATTAAAGGTTAATTATCATTGGTGGCGCAGAGGATAGATCATCAGTTTAAACAAAGTGCATAACCCCTTTAATGAAGCCGAAAATCTATGATATCTATATATGCTTATAATCAACCTTAGTTTTATATAAGAAAATCAGTAAGACATATGTATCGTTTTATATGGTTACGTATTATTAAGGACGTTTATGTATCTGTTACTATATATATACAGGGAGTGCAGAATTATTAGGCAAGTTGTATTTTTGAGGATTCATTTTATTATTGAACAACAACCATGTTCTCAATGAACCCAAAAAACTCATTAATATCAAAGCTGAATATTTTTGGAAGTAGTTTTTAGTTTGTTTTTAGTTTAGCTATTTTAGGGGGATATCTGTGTGTGCAGGTGACTATTACTGTGCAATATTATTAGGCAACTTAACAAAAAACAAATATATACCCATTTCAATTATTTATTTTTACCAGTGAAACCAATATAACATCTCAACATTCACAAATATACATTTCTGACATTCAAAAACAAAACAAAAACAAATCAGTGACCAATATAGCCACCTTTCTTTGCAAGGACACTCAGAAGCCTGCCATCCATGGATTCTGTCAGTGTTTTGATCTGTTCACCATCAACATTGCGTGCAGCAGCAACCACAGCCTCCCAGACACTGTTCTGAGAGGTGTACTGTTTTCCCTCCTTGTAAATCTCACATTTGATGATGGACCACAGGTTCTCAATGGGGTTCAGATCAGGTGAACAAGGAGGCCATGTCATTAGATTTTCTTCTTTTATACCCTTTCTTGCCAGCCACGCTGTGGAGTACTTGGACGCGTGTGATAGAGCATTGTCCTGCATGAAAATCATGTTTTTCTTGAAGGATGCAGACTTCTTCCTGTACCACTGCTTGAAGAAGGTGTCTTCCAGAAACTGGCAGTAGGACTGGGAGTTGAGCTTGACTCCATCCTCAACCCGAAAAGGCCCCACAAGCTCATCTTTGATGATACCAGCCCAAACCAGTACTCCACCTCCACCTTGCTGGCATCTGAGTCGGACTGGAGCTCTCTGCCCTTTACCAATCCAGCCACGGGCCCATCCATCTGGCCCATCAAGACTCACTCTCATTTCATCAGTCCATAAAACCTTAGAAAAATCAGTCTTGAGATATTTCTTGGCCCAGTCTTGACGTTTCAGCTTGTGTGTCTTGTTCAGTGGTGGTCGTCTTTCAGCCTTTCTTACCTTGGTCATGTCTCTGAGTATTGCACACCTTGTGCTTTTGGGCACTCCAGTGATGTTGCAGCTCTGAAATATGGCCAAACTGGTGGCAAGTGGCATCTTGGCAGCTGCACGCTTGACTTTTCTCAGTTCATGGGCAGTTATTTTGCGCCTTGGTTTTTCCACACGCTTCTTGCGACCCTGTTGACTATTTTGAATGTAACGCTTGATTATTCGATGATCACGCTTCAGAAGCTTTGCAATTTTAAGAGTGCTGCATCCCTCTGCAAGATATCTCACTATTTTTGACTTTTCTGAGCCTGTCAAGTCCTTCTTTTGACCCATTTTGCCAAAGGAAAGGAAGTTGCCTAATAATTATGCACACCTAATATAGGGTGTTGATGTCATTAGACCACACCCCTTCTCATTACAGAGATGCACATCACCTAATATGCTTAATTGGTAGTAGGCTTTCGAGCCTATACAGCTTGGAGTAAGACAACATGCATAAAGAGGATGATGTGGTCAAAATACTCATTTGCCTAATAATTCTGCACTCCCTGTATATATATATTTATATTAACAGATATATAAACGTCCTTAATAATACGTAACAATATTGTGGCAAAACCAACCTCGCCACTGGGTTTTGGAGGGGCCTGGCTACCAGCCTCTTGCCCCAGGATTATGGGCCCTCTCATCAGCCAGGTTTCCTTTGTTCACAAAGGACTTGGACTAACTTGAACCCCTGGTCTAATTCGTGCCATTTTGGGATGTTAAATGTCTATGTGTATTGAAAAGGGTGGGACATTGTATACGTTGAGTAGTGAGGTCTGTTTTTTACGTTTTCTCCCTGCAGCCGTTCTGATAAAATAAGCACTTTTATAATATGCTAATGAGCCTCTAGGTGCTATGTGGGCGTAGAATCAGCACCTAGAGGCTCGTCTACTCACCCTTTATCCCGCCCAGGTCCCCTGTTCTGCCCGCTCCGCTCCTTTGGATTGATGTCACGGTTCGCAGCATCGCTGACGAAATCCCGCGCCTGCGCCGTTCACTTCTGTATTCGGCGCAGTGAGTGAAGGCCGCTCTCCTGATGCCGGCTTCCTCACTGTGACGTAGTCGGCGCATCATTCACTCACTGCGCCGAATACAGAAGTGAACGGCGCAGGCGCGGGATTTCGTCAGCGATGCTGCGAACCGTGACATCAATCCAAAGGAGCGGGATAATGGGTGAGTAGACGGAGCCTCTAGGTGCTGATTTTACGCCCACATAGCATTTAGAGGCTCATTAGCATATTATACAAGGGCTTATTTTATCAAAACGGCTGCAGGGAGAAATGTAAAAAACACTGTTATGTAGTGCTGACATTAGTGCATCGCTATGTCAGTCAGCTACATAACAGTAATTCTGGTGGTAGAAACCCTTTAAGTTTGCAACCTACTTCTTCGAAATTATTCTTAAGGACCCTCTCTCAACTTCCATGTATTCTGTCATTGGTTTCACCATGAACCAAGACAGTTGAGTCATCACCAGTTCCTCCCAGTAATATATCCACCTGTTCCACCACATGCCGAACCCTGGCACGAGGGAGATGGCAAACCATTCAGTTATACTATCCGCCGTCCTGATAATAAAATCCCTTATAAGTCCTGACTGTACAGGCCCACCTGTATTTGCACCCCCCATCCTGGCTGTTAGAGCAGTATCCTCTAGGGTTGCCATTTCTGGGACTGACACCCTTGTATTATTACCCAACTTGGCAATTTTGCTTAGGTGCACAGTGATAGGATCATGCAAAACTGGGAAAAGGGGGCAGTGACTTAGTAAAACTTAACTTTTAATGGTATTGATGAATAAAACACAGGCCCCTACTTGACAAAAAACAAAAATGGCGGGCCCAGAGCTCTACTGGTCGCTGGTGGAGAACCGTCAGGAGCACTGGGTATATCCGTCAAATGGCTGAGTGAGTGTCAAATCAGACTATTTGCCACAGAAAAGCAAAAATAGTTTTCTCACCATTGTTGAAAGTATGTTTCCACAAATGGTGTAGAGCAAAGTGTCACGGGTGGCCCCCTACACGGACAGCGGGTGACTAGTGAGGAGGACCTAAGGGAGGGGAGCTAAACCTACCACACCCTACTTGGCCTAGTCCACCCTATAATATCCTAGGTATGGGGTCCAAAAAACCCTGCAAGGGTAGAAGTGGGTGGAATGGGTAACAGATCCGGGGCTGGAAAACTTGAAAAAGTATACACGCAAAACGTAGAATGATACTAATGTCCCGAAACGTTTCATCTATATGAGCCCCTACAATCTTCAAGGGCAAAACGGATTAACAGGTTAATACCAAAGGCTGCGTACAGCACAGCACTGAAGTGTAACTTGGAATTACCGTGGTCAACGTATGGCTGTATACCAGGGAGTAGCGATCACCAAGATAATGGTGTCCCCTCTAGGCGAGTAGTCCGGCCTGACCCCGTAAGGATATTATAGGGTGGACTAGGCCAAGTAGGGTGTGGTAGGGCTAGCTCTCCTCCCTTAGGTCCTCCTCACTAGTCACCCGCTGTCCGTGTAGGGTGCCACCCGTGACACTTTGCTCTACACCATTTGTGGAAACATACTTTCAACAATGGTGAGACATAATTTTTTTTGCTTTTCTGTGGCAAATAGTCTGATTTGACACTCACTCGCCATTTGACGGATATACCCAGTGCTCCTGACGGTTCTCCACCAGCGACCAGTAGAGCTCTGGGCTTGCCATTTTTGCTTTTTGTCAAGTAGGGGCCTGTGTTTTATTCATTAATACCATTAAAAGTAAAGTTTTACTAAGTCACTGCCCCCTTTTCCAGTTTTGCATTTCTTAGTGTTGGAGCAGTATTCAGGGTTGGGTATACCTCTACCCCTCTTCCCTAATTGACCAATTCACCCGTTTAGCAGTAATAGGATCAGCCTCTCTTTTCTTGGATCCCTTTCTACTCCCCCTGTATACGTTGACCCAGCTTCCTACCTGCTCCTCCTGACCCTTATCTCCAGCTGCCATTTCCACTCCACTGAATGCTTGCTCAATGAGCAGCATGCTCCTCTCCAGATCACCAATTTTCTCATTCTGAACTCTAATGTGAACTTTCAGATGGGCAGCATGCTCCCACCTGTCACAGCGGTATTCAGACCTCCTGCTCCAGTTCTGTATACCTTTAACATATGACAGTGTGCACCGAAGAAAGTCTCCAGTCCTGCTAGCGATTACCCCAGATACAACAGAGAACAGGAATTGTTCTTAGGATTTTAAATACTGCTTTGAACAATGTATTTGTAACGCCACTAGCAGCACACAGCAGCCCTTTCCTCCTGGGTACAACGTGCCTACTTACCTTCTCATGGCTCCTACAACGTGACTATTGGTCACTGGTCACATGACACATCACTCACCATACTGGGGGCTGATCTTCAGGGTCTCCGTCACTTGGAAGGTCTGGAGGCCGTTCTCCAGGACCCTGGACTCTTCCTATCACTTCCTATGATGGATTCTCCTTCCCGATGTCTGACTTGTTACAGAATACAATAAAGAGGAGAGAAATCTAGAAAAGTTTACCTCTCCGCTCAGCAGGGAGATGATCTCCAAGGTGAGGTCTAATATTCTTCTGCTGATCTCCTTCCTGTCCATCCTTGGTGACTCATTCAGGAGAAAACTCGTATTGCTGGTTTTCTTCATGATGCCTCCAAAAAAAGGGAATAAAGGTTAATCAGTGAGTCCCATGTCCCCGATAATGAGGCCGAGAAAAAGTACAACTCATCCTGCAAAACTCAGACCCTCATAAAGCTGCACTGACGGGAAAACCCTGAGCTCCGGGTGTATCTAAGCTCCTGGCAGTGCAGTGTGTATCTAAGCTCCTGGCAGTGAAAACCTCATTCACACAGAGCAGATTCTCTCATCCAGCACAGAATGATGACAACCCCCACTACCCCCACTACTACTCCTCCCATCATACTAATCTGAGGAGCGGAGAAGGATTCCTTGTGTGTAATGGAGGAGAATCTCCAGAGGTGACATGTCTGAGCTCTCCACCACACTGTCTCCTCACAGCTCATCTTACCTGCAGGATGGAGGAATGGCTGATACCAGAGAGAACAAGAGCCCTGACTACCGACCAGGACCTGCCCAGTATCTGCTGCACTGCCAGAGCTGAAGAACCTGGGGTGACGTCACTGTCATGTGATCAGTGCAGGGGGCGGGGCTAAGCATTAGAGAGGAGGAAAGGTGGGGAAGGACCTGTGATGATGTCACCATCATGTGATCAGTGCAAGGGGCGGAGCTCAGCAGTGGAGAGGAGAGGTGGGGAAGGACCTGTGATGACGTCACCATCATGTGATCAGTGCATGGGGCGGGGCTAAGCAGTGGAGAGGAGGAGAAGTGGGGAAGGACCTGTGATGATGTCACCATCATGTGATCAGTGCAAGGGGCGGTGCTCAGCAGTGGAGAGGAGGAGAGGTGGGGGAAGGACCTGTGATGACGTAACTATCATGTGATCAGTGCAAGGGGGCGGAGCTCAGCAGTGGAGAGGAGGAGAGGTGGGGGAAGGACCTGTGATGATGTCAGTGTCATGTGATCAGTGCAAGGGGCGGTGCTCAGCAGTGGAGAGGAGGAGAGGTGGGGGATAGGACCTGTGATGACGTCACCATCATGTGATCAGTCCAAGATGCGGTGCTCAGCAGTGGAGAGGAGGAGAGGTGAGGAAAGGGTTATGATGAGGGTCATGTGACATGAGGGGCGGAGGAGCGGGAAGGACGGATCTCTATAATACAGCCGTGCAGCACAGTTTGCAGGAATCTATGATCTGCAGATGGTATTTGTTGGAGGGAAGGGTCAGCCTCCTCCCGCCAGCTGTCAGGTATATGGGGCGGCCTCTGCCTTCAGCGAGATCTCCCAGAGAGGTGTGATGGCGGATCCCTTCTCCCCGTCAGCCTGAGATCTGGGAGTTTTCAGTAGCTTTGATAGCTGAGATCAGAAAGAACTGCAATAAACTGTTGGCTCGGGGAGCAGTGTAAGAATTGTGTGTTTGTTTTACAGAAATAAAGTTTTCTTGATCTGACGCTGAAAATAAAGTAATTTAATGGGAATGTTCCGGTGTCTCTGGTGGACGGCTATCCTCTACTTGTAACACTCAGGCCTTACTATTCCCTGCTACAGGAAACCTACATGGGTTGGACATCAGGAGGGCGGCTGGAGCGAGGAGGCTGTCCCTTCCCTAGAAAAAATACCATCTGCAGATCATTGATTAAACTGCTTTATTCTTCGGGAGGAGGCCACCTGGCACCAGCTGTTGGGTGGAGTATCACACACCTGTTGGTAGAGGCCTCCAGCAGAGGAACTTTGTAGTCTGGATGTTTGTGGACATTTTCCCCGGTTTCCTCTATTCAAAGTCATCAACTCTTTACTTTATTGCACTTTAAAGGGTTAACTTGCACTGTTTAACACTGTGTAACTGCATTTTATATGGTTGTTGTGATATATATCCTCTTCATTTAATGAATACTGAGAGACTTTTTAGACTTTCTAGCTAATAATGAGACGCTGCGCCTCTGACTGGTTATACCCTGGAGGGGTGATACTAAGCAACTACCTGGTCTTCACTAGAGCCTCAGATGGTGAGGATAGGCTTGGGCCGTTAGGGTAGTAGCCATGTGTCGCTTCAGAGCAGTCCCCGAGTCAGTGGCAGCTGACCAGGGGGTCCGAGATACCGGTGCAAGCACCGAGGGGAAGTACGTGGTCAGGAAGTCCAGGGTCAGGGCAGGCAGCGATCAAGCAAGGTCTGTAAACGGAGGCAGGTGGCAAACAGGCAAAATCTGATAGTTCCAAAAGCAGGGTCTGGTACACAGCAAAGCAGAACGTGAAAACCACCTTCACACTTGGAACTAGACAAGCTAGTGCTCAGGCATCTTCCTGGGGTAGGAAGCGCCTTTAAATACTTCCTGCAATCGAGCCATAGGCTGGTGAGACCGAGGGCGTGTGGAGACACCCACCCATACAAGCCCTAACAACAGTATGGAGCAAGGTACAACAGTTAGGCCCCTTGCAGACGAGCGTGTCCGGATTAGGTCTGCAGTTTTGACTGCGATTGCATTCCGTTCAGCTTTTATCGCGCGGGTGCAATGCGTTTTGCACGCGCGTGATAAAAACCTGAATGTGGTACCCAGACCCGAACTTCTTCACAGAAGTTCAGGTTTGGGTTCAAGGTTGTGTAGATTGTATTATTTTCCCTTATAACATGATTCTAAGGGAAAATAATAGCATTCTGAATACAGAATGCTTAGTACAATAGCGCTGGAGGGGTTAAAAAAGAATTTAACTCACCTTAATCCACTTGTTCGCGTAGCCGGCATCTTCTTCTGTCTTGTTCTGTGAGGAATAGGACCTTTGATGACGTCACTGCGCTCATCACATGATCTTTTACCATGGTAACAGATCATGTGATGAGCGCATTGACGTCATCAAAGGTCCTATTCCTCAAAGAAGAAGACAGAAGAGATGCCGGCTGCGCGAACAAGTGGATTATGGTGAGTTAAATTTTTATTTTAATTTTTTTAACCCCTCCAGCCCTATTTTACTAAGCATTCTGTATTCAGAATGCTATTATTTTCCCTTAGAATCATGTTATAAGGGAAAATAATAATGATCGGGTCCCCATCCCGATCGTCATCTAGTAACCGTACGTGAAAATCGCACCGCATCCGCACTTGCTTGCGATTTTCACGCAGCCCTATTCACTTCTATGGGGCCTGCGTTGCGCGGAAAACGCACAAAGAGGAGCATGCTGCGATTTTCATGCAACGCACAAGTGATGCGTTAAAATCACCGCTCATGTGCACAGCCCCATAGAAATGAATGGGTCAGGATTCAGTGCAGGTGCAATGCGTTCAACTCACGCATTGCACCCGCGCGTGTGAAAGGGGCCTTAAAGAGGACCTTTCACTAGAATAAAAAATCTAAACTAACTATACAGACATGTAGAGCGGCGCCCGGGGATCCCCCTGCACTTACTATTATCCCTGGGCGCCGCTCCATTCTCCCGGTATAGCCTCCGGTATCTTCATAGTTAGGCTCCACCCAGTGGAACCTGCCGGCGTCTCCTTCTCCCATGCTGTAGCGCTGGCCAATCGCAGCGCTCAGCTCATAGCTTGAGAGAAAAAAAAAACCTCTCAGGCTATGAGCTGAGCGCTGCGATTGGCCAGCGCTACAGCATGGGAGAAGGAGACCCCGGCAGGCTCCACTGGGTGGAGCCTAACTATGAAGATACCTGAGGCTATACCGGGAGAACGGAGCGGCGCCCAGGGATAACAGTAAGTGCAGAGAGATCCCTGGGCGCCGCTCTACATGTCTGTATAGTTAGTTTAGATGTTTTATTCTAGTGAAACGTCCTCTTTAAGCTGCCGGCCCTTGTCAGCATGGCAGCAGGGGGGAAAGAGGGAACTCGAGGCCCATGCCCGCAGGTAGGGGCAGCAGCGCCGGCATGGACCGCTGGGCTAACAGTACCTCCCCCCCCCCCCCTTCCCTTACATCCCCTCTTCTCAAGCCTGGCCCTAGACAAAAGAAGAAGAGGGGCATTGATGTTGTCTCTAGGTTCTCAAGATCTTTCCTCAGGACCAAACCCCTCCCAGTCTACAAGACACAGGGTTTCCCTCTACTCTTCTTCATCCCCAGAATAGCTTTTACCTCATAGACATTCTCATCACTGACCGCAACAGGAGCTGAGACAGGTGTTTTTCAGGATGACAGGTTTCAGCAGGGAGACGTACCCGGAGAGAGGCCAGCAGCTTAAGCTCGGAAGAAACATCATTCATTTGCTCAAGAATCTCAAATGGACCGATGACGTGTGGACCCAATTTGTAAGAGGGTATTTTGAGCCGGATGTATTTGGAATCAAGCCACACTTTATCACCAGGACGGAACTCAGGAGAATCTCTACGTCTTTTAGGGCTTGTTCACATGACCGTGACGTTTTTTTGCGGTCCGCAAATTGCGGATCTGCAAAAAACGGATGCCGCCCGTGTGCCTTCTGCAATTTGCGGAACGGAACAGGAGGCCCATTATAGAAATGCCTATTCTTGTCCGCAAAACGGACAAGAATAGGACAGGACTCATAATTTTTGCGGGGCCACGGAACATAGCAACGGATGCGGACAGCAACTGCATTATAGAGGATGCGGCTGAGGTGGCGCGTCTGTCACGGATGAGGTATAGGAGGAAACACCACACTGACCATGACAGCGTCCGGGCTCGTCGAACACCCTGCGGAAGGCTCCTAGGAAGGCCTGTAGATCCATTATGACTGGGTCATTCCTTTCCCAGAGAGGGTTGATCCAGGCCAGTGCCTCTCCAGTGAGGTGTGACATAAGAAAAGCCACTTTGGCTCGGTCCAAGGCAAATTGGTGAGGCAAGAGTTCAAAATGAAGGGTGCATTGATTTATGAACCCCCGGCACTGCTTAGGGTCACCATTGAAGCGTGAAGGAGCTGAAAGGCGAGGTCCAGATCATGGTACGTAGGAAGATGGCGGAGCAGGAGCTGGGTTCTGATGATGCTGGGTTAGCAGACGTCAGGTCATTTAGACACATATTTACATTATGTAAATAGGACAGGATTTGATCCTGGCGCTCACGCTGTTGGGCCAACTCCTGGTGTAACTCGGTGAGACTGAGAGGGTTCAGATCTGCGGGGTCCATGGCCTGACACACTGCGTCACTGACGGGCTATACTCTGGAAGGGCGTCACTAAGCAACTACCTGGTCTTCACTAGAGCCTCTGATGGTGAGGATAGGCTTGGCCCGTTAGGGTAGTTCACATAATCCACTCAGTCATATTAGTCTTGTTTAACCCATTCGCTACAAGCTCCGTACATGTACGGCGCTGGTAGCGCTGTGCAAGCATGACGCCCGCTCGCGCGTGCAGCAGGAGTCATGGCCGGCAAGTCTCTGCTGTTTCAAACAGCAGAGACCTGCGGCTAATTACCGCAACCGGCAATAATGCCAATCGCGGTAATTAAATGCTTTAGATGCCGTGATCAAGTGAGATCACGGCACCTAAATGCGCAAAAACCCGGAAGCACTTCCTACCTATGCCCAGTGTGTCCTTTCTGGGCATAGATAGTTGCGCTGAATACTGATAGCTTTACTGGAAAAGCTAGCAGTATTCAAACTGCAATTCTTATTTTGGCCACCAGATGGCAGGCCAGAATAAGAAATGAGCAAAAGTGAGCAAAATAAGCTAGTAATAAATTCCGGATAAACCAAAATTACATTTAAAAAAAAAAAAAAAAATGTAATAAGCTCATATATGAGGCACATAATGATCACAAAAAAAATGTTAAAAAATGGATAAAAAATATATAAAAGTTAAAATTACCCCCCTTTCAATATAATAAAAAAAAATAAACATCATGGGTATCACTGCGACCAAAAATGCCCATACTATTAAAATAGAAAAAAAATTCCAATACGGCAAATGGCGGAACGGAAAAAACGGTCAAAATGGGCAATTTGCCATTTTTTCATTGCTTCTCTTATCCAAAAAAAAAAGTTATAAAATGTGATCAAAAAGTCACGCATACTTCAAAATGGTATCAATTAAAAGTACAGATTGTTCCACAAAAAATAAGCCCCTAAAGAGCTCAGTAGACATAAGTATAAAAAAGTTCTGGGGGTCAGAATATGGTGATGTAAAAAAAGAAATCTCAAAGTTTACATCGATTTTTACACTATTTAGACATAAAGAACCTATACATATGGGGTATCGTTGTAATCGTACTGACCCAGAGAATGAAGGGAATGAGTCAGTTTTTCCGTAAACAAAACGCCGTGGGAACAAAATCTATAAAACTGTGGAGGGATTGCATTTTTTTTCCGATTTTCCCCCCATTTGGAATTTTTTTTTACCACTTCTCACATTTTATGCCATAATAAATGGAGTGGATAGTGTGGATATCTTTTAACGACACACACAAACATTAAATAAAAATAGATTATATATACCCGAGCGAAGCCGTGGTCCTTCAGCTAGTTTTCATATAAATAAATGGCTATAATGCATAGTAATCCTGAGAGCGCTGAACTGATCGCTGCCCCATGCTGCGCGACGTTTCGGGGGTCGCGCCCCCTTAATCATGCGCTTCAAATACAATCTCTTTCCATTATCATTTCACATTTACAGATATTCATTAATAGCTTCAGTTTTCACAGATTAAAACCAGTAAATACTGATCATAGAAATACCTTAAGGCTGCAGATTTCATTTAACCTTTTAGGATATAGTGTCTCTGTTTTCATTACCCATCTAGTCTCCTATTGTAGCCATTTAGGTTTCCTAACAATGTCGTTTCGCTCTACTTGTTTTCCTTTGTTTCACCTGCATTCGCCTCCTGCATTTCCATATATCGTCTAATATTAGATTTATGTTCGTTTATTCGTACCTTTATTTCTCCTTTTGTCTGTCTGTTGTACCATAAACTACATGGGCATCGAATGCCTTAAACGACACTTTGTCATACATGTAGAAAAATGGCGCATTGGCTTTTTGTTCTGATGTCACCTCTGATAAGTGTATTTATTCCCTGCAGTTCTACCTCTCCGATATGAAAAACTAGGTTTTTCTTTAAATAAATTGCCATATTTTTTTTATCGTATTTACATCTATTGTACATAAAAAGGTGACATTATCACATCTCTCTTTTTCTAGTTCTCGTAGTATCAGATAGACGTCTCTGTAGTGTTTTTACTTTTCTCTGTAAGAAAGAGTCTACATAAACTGCTATAAGTTGCAACAATGAACCAATGCAAGAAACTAGGGGGGTTCACTCTGTCCTTATGGATTTTAGGCAATAAGTATAGTGTTGGCACTTCTGGACTGTCACATATTAGGGTATTTGCAATTTTTTTCTTCTAAAATTCATAAATATAGGGGTAGGATCTCCTTTTAATTTTTTAGATACATTGTTATCATTCAATTGCTTCATTGCCTCTGCTGTATGATGATGGAAAGAGATTGCATTTAAAGCGCATGGTTACAACCCACAAGCGAGCATGAATAAAGGGGGCGCGACCCCCAAAACGTCTCACAGCATGGGGCAGCAATCAGTTCAGCGCTCTCAGGATTACTATATATTATATATTATAAAATAAAAGGACTGAAAAAATACAAGCAAAGCTTCAAAAGAGTGAGTACTATTTATACCTCGCGAATGACCTTTTAAACAAGACTAATACGACTGAGTGGATATAGTTGTGGAGCCTGAGTGAGGTTCTGAATCAGGTCGTGGTATACTACAGGTGGAGCAATAGTCCATGATTGAGCCGTTAGGGTAGTAGCCAGTAGTGTTGAGCGAACTTCTGTTTTAAGTTCGGCGTCTAAAGTTTCGGCTTCCGGTTAGCGAAGAATCCCGATATGGATTCCGAATTCCGTTGTAGTCCGTGGTAGCGGAATCAATAATCGGCCAATTATTGATTCCGCTACCACGGACCACAATGGAATTCGGAATCCATATCGGGATTCTCCGCTAACCGGAAGCCGAACTTAAAACAGAAGTTCGCTCAACACTAGTAGTCAGGTGTCACTCCAGAGCAGTCCCTGAGTCAGTGGCAGCTGACCAGGGGGTCAGAGATACCAGTGCAAGCACCGAGGGGAAGTACGTGGTCAGGAAGTCCAGGGTCAGGGCAGGCAGCGATCAAGCAAGGTCCGTATACGAAGTCGAGGCAGTCGGCAAATAGGCAAAATCCGATAGTTCCAAAAGCAGGGTCCGGCACACAGAAAAGCAGAACTTGAAAAACACCTTCAGACTAGGAACTAGACAAGCTAGTGACCATGAGATGCTCAGGCATCTTCCTGGGGTAGATGCCTGAGCAATAAAAGGTATAAGGGGAATCAGGTAGCCGTGGTAGGATACTCTACAGTAATATCACCCTGAATATCCCTCACCGATGATTATTGTCGACCACCAGTCACTATACCCCAAATACGCCCTGAACCTAACAAGCTGGCTATTGCTGCATTCTGTCAATCAACTGGCTGTCTATGATGCCGTATGGCTCGACGCGTTTCCTATCTTTCATCAGGAGCCTAAGAGCTAAAGATAGCGCCAGCAATAATGTACTTTGTACCAGCAGCAGGGGGCACGCCACCTCACATGTGTCGGCACCTCCAGCACTAGGAAAATAATCATCGGTGAGGGATATTCAGGAGAGTATCGTACCACGGCTACCTGATCCCCCTCATGCCTTTTATTGGATGTGGCACATACGGACACCACATTGTCTATACATCAGGGACAATAGTTGTCTGGTATCTGTCCTGACTCCTGATACATGATCTTAATAACTTGCCTGAGTTTAGTGGTCACCAGGGTGAGGTATTTACCACTGGGGCTATACGCATTTCACTACTCAGGCTTATTCATCGTCAGCGGGTTTTTGGTGTAATCCCCTTGTTGAAGTTTTTAATGCATAATCAGTAATAAAGATTTTTTGTTTTCATTTTCGCACCGTTAGTTTCTGTGATGTATTTGAGACTATATTCATAATAAAGTAATATTTAAGTATTTTCATTTTCTTAATTCCCAGAAAACCCCTTTAATCCGAAGTCGCTTCGTTCAAAACTTCGGAATAATAATGTACGGAGATCCGGCTCTGTACGGTATTAGAACGTATGGGCTCTGATGAGTTATTCACAAAGTCGCGCTTGACCACTTTAAAACTTGAAACCGAACTCAGCTTCGCTTCTGAGGTACCAGTCAGTACCTCTTCTCCTCTCCATTGTTAAGCCCCGCCCCTGCACTGATCACATGACAGTGATGTCACCCCAGGTCCTTCACCACCTTTTATTTTCTCCACTGCTGAGCTCCACCCCCTGCACTGATCACATGACGGTGACATCACCCCAGGTCCTTCAGCTCTGGCAGTGCAGCAGATACTGGGCAGGTCCTGGTCGGTAGTCAGGGCTCTTGTTCTCTCTGGTATCAGCCATTCCTCCAGCCTGCAGGTAAGATGAGCTGTGAGGGGACAGTGTGGTGGAGAGCTCAGACATGTCACCTCTGGAGATTCTCCTCTCCTCAGCTTAGTATGATGGGGGAGTAGTAGTGAGGATAGTAGGGGTTGTCATCATTCGCTGGCCCCTGACTGTCCTGGGGAGGGGCCCCTGTATCCCAGAGGAGAATTAATGGCTCGGGGGCCCGGCCTGAGCTCAGCTCTCTCCAGTCTCTTCTCTAGGAGTTCTGGACACAGCGGAGCACAGCCCAGAGGTGGGACCTGCATCTATCAGACATTTATCTCCTGTGGATCCACCAGAAATCTCCATGTTGGGGCCCCTGGAACCATGTGGTGGGGGCTCTGAGAAGCGGGGCCCCTCCAGGCTCAGGAAGTGCGGTTCTGGAGGTGACATTTGGTCTTGTCCCCTGGATGATTTCCTCTCCTCTTCTCATAAAGGCGCCTGCAGTACTAGAAGCCTCCATCTCCTCCAGTTCTCTCCTCTTCTCCTGAATGACCACCAAGGATGGACAGGAAGGAGATCAGCAGAAGAATATTAGACCTCACCTTGGAGATCATCTCCCTGCTGAGCGGAGAGGTAAACTTTTCTAGATTTCTCTCCTCTTTATTGTATTCTGTAACTAGTCAGACATTGGGAAGGAGAATCCATCATAGGAAGTGATAGGAAGAGTCCAGGGTCCTGGAGAACGGCCTCCAGACCTTCCAAGTGACGGAGACCCTGAAGATCAGCCCCTAGTATGGTGAGTGATGTATCATGTGACCAGTGACCAATAGTCATGTTGTAGGAGCCATGAGAAGGTAAGTAGGCACGTTGTACCAGGAGGAAAGGGCCGGTGGAGAGCACATGGCCCCTGAAGGGTTTATTCCCTAAGTGTCTCTCTCCATCCACAGGAGTACACAATAGTGAAGAAGACATCGGGGGACTGTGTGACTCCCATCATCCATCTCCAGGAGTCAGGAGGGTGGAGCAGGACCCCTCCCCCCATCACAGAGCCTCCCCCTCACCCCCTGATACATGAGCAGAAGATCCTAGAACTCGCCCACAAGATGATGGAGCTGCTGACTGGAGAGGTGACACTGCTGGGAATGCTGGGAAATTCTCCAGTAACAGCACTGGAGGGGTCTGGGTGATGACGGTGTCATTGTGTTGTCAGGTTCCTATAAGGTGTCAGGATGTCACTGTCTATTTCTCCATGGAGGAGTGGGAGTATATAGAAGGACACAAGGATCTGTACAAGGAGGCCATGATGGAGGAGCACCAGCCTCTTATATCACAAGGTAAGAGCCGTCATGTGCAGTGTATACACGTGTGTGCAGTGACATGTAATGGAGGAGCACCAGCCTCTTATATCACAAGGTAAGACCCGTCATGTGCAGTGTATACACGTGTGTGCAGTGACATGTAATGGAGGAGCACCAGCCTCTTATATCACAAGGTAAGACCCGTCATGTGCAGTGTATACACGTGTGTGCAGTGACATGTAATGGAGGAGCTTTACAAATTAGAGTATTGTATTCTTTTCAGGACTCTGCGTATTTTGCCTATCGGACACAGATCCCAAAATAGTTACTAATTACCATTCTCCATATGTCTTCTTTATGTTGGCATCATTATGTAAATGTCATTTTATTTTAGGACATTAGAAGGCTTACAATTTTTCAATCACATTTTCAAGAAAATTTGCAAAACCTACCGTACTTTTTAAAAGACTAGTGACTTTCTGGGGCTTATGTAATAAAAACCACCTATAAATGACCCCATTTTAGAAACTACACCCCTCAAGCTATTCAAAAATGATTTAGAAACTTTGTTAACCCTTAAAGGGGTTATCCTGGAAAAGATAATGATGACTTATGCTCAGGATAGGTCATCATTATCACATCAGCGGGGGTCCATGTCCCTGTACCCCCGCCGTTCAGGGAGCCGTTGCTCTCACCGGAGCCCTGGTCAGCGATGCAGGCTCCTCACAGCTTTCCAAGGACATCGTAAAGTCCCCTCAGTACAAGTACATGTGGCACACCAAAATATATGTATGTCATAAAATGTGTATAACTTTATTGGCTCATATCAAAACAATTAAAAATAACACTAGGGAATTGGAGACCCCCAAACAATACCTAGGAGAGGCCTCCACCCTCAGCACAGCTCATAATAAAAGCAGTGAAAAGAGGTCCATGATTGTATAGAAAAGAAAAATCAGGAAAATGCAGGATTATAATGAAAAAAGGAAAAAGAATATCCCCATGATATAACATCACATGTGCAAAGTCATAGGCAATAGTAAAGAAGTAATGATACGAATACGAACGATACAGAATGCTTGGGTGTATAGGGAGAGGCATTACCAGTAGACAGAGGGAGGCGCTCATGCCGCTCTACAGAGCACTAGTGAGACCTCATCTGGAGTATTGTGCTCAGTACTGGAGACCATATCTCCAGAAGGATATTAATACTTTGGAGAGAGTTCAGAGAAGAGCTACTAAACTGGTACATGGATTGCAGGATAAAACTTACCAGGAAAGGTTAAAGGACCTTAACATGTATAGCTTGGAAGAAAGACGAGACAGAGGGGATATGATAGAAACTGCTAAATACATAAAGGGAATCAACAAGGTAAAAGAGGAGAGAATATTTAAAATGAGAAAAACTGCTACAAGAGGACATCATTTTAAATTAGAGGGGCAAAGGGTTAAAAGTAATATCAGGAAGTATTACTTTACTAAGAGAGTAGTGGATGCATGGAATAGCCTCCCTGCAGAAGTGGTAGCTGCAAATACAGTGAAGGGGTTTAAGCATGCATGGGATAGGCATAAGGCCATCCTTTATATAAGATAGGGCCGGGGGCTATCCATAGTATTCAGGTATATTGGGCAGACTAGATGGGCCAAATGGTTCTTATCTGCCGACACATTCTAGGTTTCTATGTTTAAATCCGGTAAAGGGTCTCAATACCGGGGAAAAAAAACGCATCGGTTTTGTCCTAATGCATTCTGAATGGAAAGCAATCCGTCCAGTATGTGTCAGGATGTCTTCCGTTCCGTCCCTTGTACAGTATTTGACCGGACAAAATACTGCAGCATGCTGCTGTATTTTTTTCCGGCCAAAATCCCGGAAAAATACCGCACTTGCCGGATCCGGCGTTAATTTCCATAGAGATGTATTAATGCCGGATCCAGTACCAAGTGTTCCTGAAATTGGCGCATCGCCGGATCCGGTTTTCCGGTCTGCGCATGCGCCGAGATATAGGAGGAGCGGGTTTCTCTTTTGATCTTTGAAAAAATATTAAATACCGGATCCGTTACTCTGGATGATACCGGATGAGACGGATCCCTTATTTTCACCGGATCCGTCTAACGGATCCGGAAAAAAAAGCTTTTCCGTTTGTATTCTATTGCCGGAACTGCTGTCCAGATTCTAACAACGCTGGTGTGAAAGTACCCTAAGGGTCCATTCACACATCCGCAATTCCATTCCGCATTTTGCGGAACGGAATTGCGAACCCACACATTTCTATGGGGCCACACGACGTGCGGCCCCGATCTGGAATTGCGGACCCGAATAGGCATATTCTCTTAGTGCCGGCAATGTGCGGTCCGCAAAATGTGAAACGCACATTGCCGCTGTCTGTGTTTTGCGGATCCGCAAAACACACACGGATGTGTGAATGGACCCTTAGTCTTAAATATCTTTTCCTGGATAGCGCCTTTAAGGTGTACAGATGTACACACCCATTAGGACATTTTTTTTTATTATTGCATTGTACTTTTGAGCTAAAAATATTTTTTCGACTGCTCTTTATTAAATACTAGCAGAAGGACCCGGCTTCGCTCGGGTATATTTCATTTAATGTTTGTGTGTGTCGTTAAAAGATATTGACAGTATCCCCCATAACAGTGACATCAACAGCGCCCTCCCCTTTAACAGTGACCTCACCTTTATTAGTGACCTCCACAGTACCCCGTCTCGTTAACATTGATTTCCACAACATCCCGCCCTCTTAACAGTGACCTCCATAGCGGACCGTCCTCATAAGTGTGACCTCCACTGTTCCTTGCCCCCTTAACAGTGACCTCCACAGCAGCCCACCCCTTTACAGTGACCTCCACAGTGGCCGCCCGTTTATAAGTGACCTTCACAGTACCCCATCTCTTTAACAGTGATTTCCACAACACTCCGTCCCCTTAACAGTTGTCTCTACAGCAATCTTCCCCTTATCACTGACCTCCATAGCGGACCGTCCCCTTAACTGTGACCTCCACAGCAGCCTGCCCCTAGGGTGGCCAGAGGTCCGGTTTTAGGTGGGAGAGTCCGGCTTTCAGGCTCACTGGCAAAGGACTGCTGTAATTAGTCCTTTGCCGGTCACAACGGAACCTCAGCTGTCTGAAACAGCTGAGCCCCCCTTCCAAAGCAGTTAGCACCGGGAGATGCACCGTAACTGTACTTCATGGTGTGTGTGACGTTAACCCTCACGACGATGCACGGTTAAGGTGCGGTGCCTGAAAGGGTTAACATCTAGTTAGGGCCCTGCATTGTCCCGATAAGTTAAAGGGGTTTTCCAAGATTTTAATACTGATGATCTATTCTCAGGACAGGTCATCAGTATCTGATCATTGCGGGTCAGACTCCTGGGACCTCCGCAGATCAGCTGTTTGAGAAGGCAGCGCTGCTCCTGTGAGTGCCGCGGCCTTCTCCGTGCTCCCCAAACACAGCGCCGTACATTGTATTGCGCTCAGCCCCATTCACTTGAGCCGCCCCTAGGCCACTTGGACGATGAACATGTCGTCACTGGACTAGGAGAAGTGGCAAACGGCCACACAGTGCTCCAGACTAAAAAAAATACCTAGTAGCCATTGGCTCCTGAACTGAAAAATTTAGGAGCCAAATCAAATTTTTAGTCGCCAAATCGAAACTGAATCAAAATTTTGGTATCGTGACAACGGTACGCTGATCAGATCGGCGTAGGGTTGTTTTGAAACCAAAATTTTGATTCGCTTTCGTCACCATAAAAAAGTATTTTGATACTCAATACCGCTCCAAAAAAAAAAAAAGAAAACACCAAAAAAAGCTGCGTGCATTTAGCATTTTATGAAACATTCGGCCCATAATAGAACAGTCCTATGCTATTTTTTGGGGTGACAAGGTGACTAAAAAATGGCGAATGCTCACCGCATAGGAGATATTTTTTAATAATTTAATAGTTTGGACTTTTCGGACGCAGCGCTATGTAATATGTTTATTTATTTATTGTTTATATATTTTATATGTAAAATTGGGAAAGGGGGGATTTAAACTTAATATTTTAGGGTACTTTCACACTAGCGTTTTTCTTTTCCGGCACTGAGTTCCGTCACAGGGGCTCTATACCGGAAAAGAACTGATCAGGTATGTCCCCATGCATTCTGAATGAAGAGTAATCCGTTCAGGATGCATCAGGACGTCTTCAGTTCAGTCATTTTGACTGATCAGGCAAAAGATAAAACCACAGCATGCTACGGTTTTATCTCCGGCGAAAAAAACTGAAGACTTGCCTGAATGCCGGATCCGGCATTTTTCCCCATAGGAATGTATTAGTGCCGGATCCGGCATTCAGAATACCGGAATGCACCCGCACTAAATCCGGACCCATTCACTTCTATGGGGCTGTGCACATGAGCGGTGATTTTCACACATCACTTGTGCGTTGCGTGAGAATCGCAGCATGCTCTATATTCTGCGTTTTTCACGCAACGCAGGCCCCATAGAAGTTAATGGGGCTGCGTGAAAATCGCAAGCAAGTGCAATTTTCACGCACGGTTGCTAGGTGACAATCGGGATGGAGACCCGATGATTATTATTTTCCCTTATAACATGGTTATAAGGGGAAATAATAGCATTCTGAATACAGACTGCATAGTAGAAGGTCAATATAATAAAACCTCCTCCAGTTGATCCGTAGCTGCCGGTCTCCTGTACTTACTTCTTTCTTCAGGACCTGTGGTGACATCACTGTGCTCATCACATTATCCATCACCATGGTAATGGGCCATGTGATGAGCTCAGTGACGTCACCACAGGTCCTGAAGAAAGAAGTAAGTACAGGAGACCGGCAGCTACGGATCAACTGGAGGAGGTGAGTAAATTTTCTTTTATTATTTTTAACCCTCATTGGCACTTCCCACTGAGCCACCAATGTTTATTATATTGGGGGGGGGGGGGGGCACTGTGCCACCAACGTTTCTTATACAAATACAGGAGGCGGGTGCCGGTATCAAATAGCCGGCACCCGACCTTTGTGACAGGGGGCTGCGATCAGCTACAATTAACCCCTCAGGTACCGCACCTGAAGGGTTAACTCAACTGCAGCTGATCGCAGCTCCCTGTCATAGAGGTCGGGTGTCGGCTATTTGATTCCGGCTCCCGCCTCCTGCATTTGTATTACAGGTCAGTTTTCTTCATTGGTGGCGCAGTGGTCACAGCCCCTCCCCTCCTCCTCCCGTCTCTTCTTATTGGTGGAGGCGGCGGCAGCAGCAGCACAGGGGGGAGGGAGAGACTCCTCCTGCGCTGCTGAGAACGATCATCAGCTCCTGTGCCCGCCGCTGTATTGAGCAGAGCTGCGGCGGCGGGTCTAGTCGCAAATGGCGACAAGACTAAAAAGTCTTGTCGCCATTTGTAAATTCTAAGTCGCATTGGCGACCATTTTGGTCGCCATCTGGAGCCCTGCCACAGTGCTTACAGGAGTAACGGTGCCTTCTCAAACCGTTGATCAGCGGAGGTCCCGGGTGTCGGACCCATACCCATCCTAGGATAGGTCATCAGTATAAAAATCCCAGAAAACGCCTTTAGGGCTCTATTCACCTGACCGATAGTAAATGGATGTTGTGTTGGCATTAGTTGGGCTGATATAATACAAATTAATTTGTTTAGAAGTTCCCAAAAATGTGTCCTAAGATTGAAGTCGAAGCTTTTGTCATTCAATGAGAATGGAGTTCACCATTTTACAGATCAAGGCAGTTAAGATGGAGGATCACAAGAACTCTGGCCGGCAGACTTGACCATAGTGCCTTGCAGTCAGCCGCAGTCATCCAGGAGGGATAGTATAGACATGTGTATTCTGAGCTTGTACATTGTTGTGCCCGGATGTCTGTAGACCCACAATACAGTTATTTAGGGTCAGAAAGGAACAGGTTCAGCAAAGTGTAGTGTATATTTCACTGGGCTGCAGGTATTTTCATCCACTGCTGCACCCTGCCACTAACTCTTGGAGAAGTCTCTGTTCAAGTGATGGCTGACCCTTGGGGGTCAATAAACTGAGGGATTAAGCGACTCCATAGTCAGGAACAGGCCGAGGTTAGGGTGGGCAGAGAATGTGCAATCTGATCAACAGTCCAAGGTTATAACGGGCAGATCATGGTCAGAACAGAGATGAGGCAGAGGTCTGGTCAGGCAGCAAAGGATCAAATCTAGGAAAAGGCAGAAGGTGGTTCTGCTACTACTGGCTGGACGGCTGGTGCTGACTGTGCTGCTACTACTGGCTGGACGGCTGGTGCTGACTGTGCTACTACTACTGGCTGGACGGCTGGTGCTGACTGTGCTGCTACTACTGGCTGGACGGCTGGTGCTGACTGTGTCGGTACTACTGACTGGACGGCAGTGCTACTGGATAATAAAATGTCCAACACTGAAGAAAAAATTTGCAACGGGACAGAGTCCGCTGTAATACACGGTGACGGGACAGAGTCCGCTGTAATACACGGTGACGGGACAGAGTCCGCTGTAATACACGGTGACGGGACAGAGTCCGCTGTAATACACGGTGACGGGACAGAGTCCGCTGTAATACACGGTGACGGGACAGAGTCCGCTGTAATACACGGTGACGGGACAGAGTCCGCTGTAATACACGGTGACGGGACAGAGTCCGCTGTAATACACGGTGACGGCTAGTAGTAGCAGCACAGTCAGCACCAGCCCCCAGTGTGCCCTAGTAGTAAATATGTCCCCTTATAGTGGCATCAGTAGTACTAATGCCTCCAGTAGTAATGATGAGCACCAAAGTATACTCCATACTCCAGAAGTAATAACACTTGTCTATAGTGCCCCATTGTAATAAAGCCCCCGTAATATATGCCAGTAGAAAAAATGCCCCCAGTAGAACTAATGCCCCCTTATATTGTTGCCAGTAGAAACAAAAATGACCCCTTATGTGAGACAGTAGAAAATAAATGTCCCCTTATAGTGCCCCCAGTAGTATTAATTGCCCCCTTATATTTGCCAGTACAAAATATTCCTAATTATTATGCCCCAGTAGAAAAAGATGCCCTCTTATAGTGCCGCTAGTACAAAAATGATGCTCCCTTATAGTGGTCCAACAGCATGCTGCAAATTAAAAATAACCAACATAAATACCTCTGCGTTGTCAGCGATTCTGTCCAAGACACAGTGTCCTCCAGGCTCATAGACCTGGTCAGGACTCTACCCTCTGAAGGAACAACTTTCAGCAAATGAAGCAGCGGAAAAAGGACCCTTCTGTCCTGTGAGGGGGGTCTGGTTTGATCCTTGCTATGGGGCCCTTACCTCTCTATATACGCCACTGTCCAGGCTCCTCCTGACTTCACAGTCTGGGCTCCATAGGCTCTACAGAGGAGACCACCCCTGCCCAGCAAGGAGAAATGTGTCTATTAGGCTTAGATACACATGGAGCTCAGAGTTTCCTGCCTCCACACCCTGCACTGCCAGGAGCTTAGATACACAGGCATAACTTTTTTTTACCATTAGTGTACCTTTATGAGGGTCTGAATTTTGCGGGATGAGTTGTACTTTTTATTGTACACAATACAGAGTGCATGGGACTTACTGATTTCTTTTTTTTTGGAGGGGGAATGAAGAAAACCAGCAATACGACCCTTTTCCTGAATGAGCCACCAAGGATGGACAGGAAGGAGATCAGCAGAAGAATATTAGACCTCACCTTGGAGATCATCTCCCTGCTGAGCGGAGAGGTAAACTTTTCTAGATTTCTCCCCTCTTTATTGTATTCTGTAACAAGTCAGACATCGGAAAGGAGAATCCATCATAGGAAGTGATAGGAAGAGTCCAGGAGAACGGCCTCCAGACCTTCCAAGTGATGGAGAACCTGAAGATCAGCCCCCAATATGGTGAGTGATGTGTCATGTGACCAGTGACCAATAGTCATGTTGTAGGAGCCATGAGAAGGTAAGTAGGCACGTTGTACCCAGGAGGAAAGGGCCGGAGGAGAGCACATGGCCCCTGAAGGGTTTATTCCCTAAGTGTCTCTCTCCATCCACAGGAGTACACAATAGTGAAGAAGACATCGGGGGACTGTGTGACTCCCATCATCAATCTCCAGGAGTCAGGAGGGCGGAGCAGGACCCCTCACCCCATCACAGAGCTTCCCCCTCACCCCCTGATACATGAGCAGAAGATCCTAGAACTCACCCACAAGATGATGGAGCTGCTGACTGGAGAGGTGACACTGCTGGGAATGCTGGGAAATTCTCCAGTAACAGCACTGGAGGGGTCTGGGTGATGACGGTGTCATTGTGTTGTCAGGTTCCTGTAAGGTGTCAGGATGTCTCTGTCTATTTCTCCATGGAGGAGTGGGAGTATATAGAAGGACACAAGGATCTGTACAAGGAGGCCATGATGGAGGAGCACCAGCCTCTTATATCACAAGGTAAGAGCCGTCATGTACAGTGTGTACACGTGTGTGCAGTGACATGTAATGGAGGAGCACCAGCCTCTTATATCACAAGGTAAGACCCGTCATGTGCAGTGTATACACGTGTGTGCAGTGACATGTAATGGAGGAGCAGCAGCCTCTTATATCACAAGGTAGGAGCCGTCATGTGCAGTGTATACACGTGTGTGCAGTGACATGTAATGGAGGAGCACCAGCCTCTTATATCACAAGGTAAGACCCGTCATGTGCAGTGTATACACGTGTGTGCAGTGACATGTAATGGAGGAGCACCAGCCTCTTATATCACAAGGTAGGAGCCGTCATGTGCAGTGTATACACGTGTGTGCAGTGACATGTAATGGAGGAGCACCAGCCTCTTATATCACAAGGTAAGAGCCGTCATGTGCAGTGTGTACACGTGTGTGCAGTGACATGTAATGGAGGAGCAGCAGCCTCTTATATCACAAGGTAAGAACCGTCATGTGCAGTGTATACTTGTGTGTGCATGTAATAGAGGCGCTACAGGCTCTTTTAACATCACTTTAGGGCCCTGCATTTGCCTTATAAGCTAAACATATCCATACGGCTCCGTTCACTTTATAGGTAGTAAATGGGTGTCATATAGACATCCGTTGGGTTGATGTAATAGAACTGAATTAATTTAGAACTTCCCAAAAATGTGGCCTCCAAGGGGAGTCAAATCGTTTGTAATTCGATTCTGGTGACTCTTTGAGAATGGAATCTGACATTTTACAGATAAGAAGACAGCAAAGCAGGGCAGTTATCATGAAGGAGGATCACATGACCTTAGGTGGTGCCCTGGCATCCAATCAAGAGAGATGATATTGACATGTATCATAGGTGGGAAGTCACATGTATTCTGAGCTTGTGTACTGACATTACAGGATGTCTGTCTGAGAGATAGCAACAAAATCTGCATCTGTAGACAAACAATACAACTATTTAGGGTCAGAAAGGGACACACACACATCTCCTTCAACTCTGTCTACTATCCTACCTGTGCTCTACGCTTTGCAGATGATTTACGACTAACATCCATCAATTGGTTTCCAATAAACACATTACAGCAGTTAGGTTAAAGGGGTTGTCTCATCTCAGACAAAGAGGGCATATAGCCAACAGGAACTCGCACCTATCTACTAAACGGAGCCCCTCAAAGTGATCCCTAGTCCTAATTGCAAGGAAGTAAGGCAGTTAGCAGTAAAGTGGTGCATGGGAATTATTGTATGTTTTAGTCTCTTGCATAGTTGCTGACATTGGGCTCAGCTGCCAGAACTTCATGACCATAAACTGTGAAAGGGGTCTTACCGGTAGACTCACTAGGATAGTTGTCAGAAAATTCTGCCCAGGGGAGCAAAGCAACCCAGTCATTGTGACATGCAGAAAGGAAATGTTGCAGATAGTTGACCAGGACTTGATTAATATGCTCTATTTGACCATTGGATCGGGGATGGTAAGTCAAGGAAAAGTCCAGTTTGATATCTAACAGTTTACAGGTAGCTCTCCAGGACATACAGGTGAACTGCACTTCTCTATCAGACACTGTGTAAGAGCAAACCTTGCAGCCAAAAAATGTGTTTCAAGAACAAATTGCCTTTTTGACTGGCAGACAGGAGGCCGGACAAAGATGCAAAGTTAGCCATTTTAGAAAATCAGTCAGCCACCACCAAGATAACAGTGCATCCCGAGGAAGGAGGGTGATTGGTCATGTAGTCCATGGCTAGTCCTATGGCACTGGCAAGGTAAGTAACAGTCCTGCAGGTCTTTTATCGGAGTCTTGTTCTGGGCACAAGGGAAACAAGCGGCAACATAGTCCCGGACCTCTTTAGAGCTATAGGTCACCAGTAGGAATGGGTAATTAGGTTATCAATCTTATCAAGACCTAGGTGACAGTTGACTTTGGAGCAATGCCCCCAGGCCAGGACCTGCTTTCTCTAGGCCGTGGGGAAATACGTCTTACCAAGCAGAATGTGCTTAAGCTGAACCAGAGAGACGGAGATGATGCAGGCAGGAACAATGATGTGGTTTGACTCCTCTACCTGGCCAACAGTGTCAAAAGAATGAGAGAGGAGGGAGCCCTTTAGGAGCTGGCAAGCAGTTCTCTGCCCCCAAGACTTAATAAAGAAGCCACAAGTGACCATCTTATCCCTTTTGGCTGAGGACAGCTCTGGCTCCCATCGAGAATCCATCCACTTCTACGAAGAACTCCTTTGAGGCATCTGGGCAATGCAAAATCAAGGCTGTAAGGAAGGCTAGCTTGAGGATCGCCTCTAGTGTCCACTTCTTGACTTTCACCCCTTTGCTGGTTAGTGCTGAGATAGTGTTGGTAAGAGTGGAAAAATGAGGGAGAAATTGCCTGTAGTAATTGGCAAAGCCCAAGCATAATATGGCTCCAAGGCTTGTGGGACAAGGCCATCCAGAACTACAGTCAGCTTCTCTGGCTTCATCAGAATGCCAAAGTTGAAGATTACCGTATATAACCCAAGAAGGGAAGTCTTCTCAGACAGTCACCAATGGTGTAGTTAGGCTAGGCACAAATCGAGGTTGCGTTAGGAGTCATTCCAAATTCTGTTATATTTATCATGTAGAGAAAGTTAATACAAGCACTTCCTAATGTATTGTGTTTTAGCCACGTGCAAACCGTATCTGTCTCTGCTTAACGTGCATACAACGTCCATATATGTTTGTATACTTGTGTTCCCTTTGTGTCTAAAATACTGTATATCACTGTATATTATCTATAAATTGTGCCTGCCTGGGTCTACAACTCCCCTCATCCTGACCCTAATAAGGAGCATTCAGGGGGGGGCCTCAGGAAACAAATCGTATAAATTAGAGGGGCCGCTCACAGTGGCAGCCCACTTAAAGGGGTTGTGCCATGAAAAATATTCTACAGTTTCCAAACCAGCACCTTCATGTGAATACTTTTATAATTGCATGTAATAAAAAATTTAGCATAGCCACTGAGTTATTCAATAAAACGTATCTGTATAGTGCCACCTGCTTATTTCTTTGTCCTGCTCACTGAGATGGCCGCACATGCTCAGTTTCAACCTTCAACTGCCTCCTGAGCTGTGATAGGGAGAGCATGGACACGCCTCCTTAGCTGCAGTTGAAAAGACACTCCCCTTGAGCTGTCAGCTTGATATAGATCTAGCAGAGTAATGAATGAGATCTCTGAATCCATGTAAGGTCCAGGGCTGGTTCTAGCTTTGTTAGAAAGAGGTTGTCATGTACTATATGATATCTTATTTTCATTTTTTACATTAGTCATGGTATAACCCCTTTAAGTATCAGACACCACAGCCCATAGGAATCTGCCTGCTGCTCTCTTGCTTGTGCGCTGTACAGGCTGCAGTAAAATATAGCAGCAGATTGAAATCGAAGCTGTAATTTCACATTGAAACTTCTTCTGTAAGAAGAGGGATTTCTCACTATAGAGCTAGGGAGACTGCAGCTTGTACTGAGCAGCAGCAGGGGAGGAGGTACACTGAAAAGTGCCTGTTAGTTAAGTTCTTGTTGGGCATTGTGGCATCAGGTTTTCTAGTGAATCCACCAGCTTCATCAGGTTTAAGAGATACAGTATATTCAATAATGATTGCAGTTTGTGTTGAGGAATGTGGTGATGGATCAGAATTATGAACTATTTCAGAGTTATAGAAAACTTTATAAGGCTGGAATAACAAGTGAAGTTTTTTTTAACCAAAGCCAGAGGCTTCTACCTCTAGTCTGTTCTGAATCCACATCCAGCCTTAGGCCTTAAACACATATTCAGTGTTCAGTCACTGATTATCGGCCAAAACCAGGTGCAGGTCTGAATACAGAATAAGAGCAGATCTTTCCCTTGTACCTTATCTCAATTCACCCTCAATTCCTGGTTTTGGCTCACAATCACTTATGGAAATCACTGACCAAAACACTGATATGTGAATGAGGCCTTGTTATAAGTTTGTCTTCTCCATAGTTTGGAAAAAAGCACACAAATTTCATTTTTTATCTTAACAGAAAATCCCAGTGGGAATTCTGAGGAAAACTTCATGTTCTCCCTAAATTATAAAGTAGAAGATGAAGATATCATGCAGCGCTTTTTAGGGGAAATTGTTAATGTACATCCAGGACTTCACCGTACAGATCTATCATATAATCCCCCTAATCATGAGGAACCTTCTCTTGACCAACCACAGATTGTAACCACATGTAAAGGTCAGAAAGAAGATAAAACTTTTCACTGTCATAAAGAGTTCACAAAGAGATCAATTCTTTTTACACACAGAAGAAGTCACACATGGCAGAAGCCATATTCCTGTTCAGAATGTGGGAAGTGTTTTAAAGATAAATCAAATCTTTCTAAACATGAGAGAATTCACACAGGAGAGAAGCCATTTTCATGTTCAGAATGTGGAAAATGTTTTATACAGAAATCACATCTTGTTACACATTGGAGATTTCACACACAGGAGAAGCCATATTCCTGTTCACAATGTGGGAGGTGCTTTACAGATAAATCAAATCTTGCTAAACATGAGAGAAGTCACACAGGAGAGAAGCCTTATTCATGTTCAGAATGTGGGACGTTCTTCACAAAGAAATCAAGTCTTCTTAGACATGAGAAAGGTCACACAGGAGAGAAGCCATATTCATGTTCAGAATGTGGGAAATGTTTCACACAGAACTCGCATCTTGTTACCCATCAGAGATTTCACACAGGGGAGAAGCAATACTCCTGTTCAGAATGTGGGAAGTTCTTTGTAAATAAATCAAGTCTTGATGCCCATGAGAGAACTCACACAGGAGAGAAGCCATATTCATGTTCAGAATGTGGGAGGTGCTTCACAAGGAAATCACATCTTGTTAGACATGAAAGAACTCACACAGGAGAGAAGCCATATTCGTGTTCAGATTGTGGGAAATGTTTCACAGATAAAGTAAGTCTTGTTGCACATGAGAGAACTCACACAGGAGAGAAGCCGTATTCATGTTCAGAATGTGGGAAACGTTTTACAGATAAATCAAATCTTGTTAGACATGAGAGAATTCACACAGGAGAAACACCATATTCATGTTCAGAATGTGGGAAATGTTTTAAGCAAAAATCACATCTTGTTACACATGAGAGAAGTCACACAGGGGAGAAGCTATATTCATGTTCAGAATGTGGTAAATGTTTTACAGTTAAATCAAGTCTTGTTATACATGAAAGAATTCACACAGGAGAGAAGCCATTTTCATGCTCTGGAAGTGAGAAATGTTTTAGCGATAAAGCCAAATTTAAGGTTTACCAGAGAAGTCACACAGGAGAGAAGTTGTTTTGATATTTTATATGTGGAAAATGTTTTGTAAGGAAATCAAATTCTAAAACTCATCAGAACAGAAAAATTATTATTTTTGGAATATGGGGAACTCTATAAGAGCAAAAAATTTTTTCACAGACATTAAGGTTGGGGCTAAATGATGTGTCATATGACAGCAAGTGTCCGAATAATTGTGCAACTCCCTGTTGTATATCTGTGTTAGAGCTGTAAAAAATCAGCCAAATTCCAGAAAAAAGTTGCAGTCATGTTTCAGTCGCACATGACTTGCATTATGTTCTATGATGGCAAAGTCACATATGACCTGGACCCAATATCCAGGTGTTGGATTTTTTTTTTGACTGTCGCAACATTTCACTTATTGCATTGTGACCGCATTGACAATCGTTAGATAAATGCGACATTGTAATGTTCATATCACATGACACATCACTGTGTGGTTCCAGCCTAACTGCTAGTAAGAATATTTCTTTTTTGGGTGGAATTGTCTTAGATCTGCCAAACAACCAACATTTTCTGGGGTCAAATGTGACCAAGATGCAGTGAGGAAAAGTATTGTGGATTAGGTGTATTTCTGGAGCAGATTGCAACACAAAGGACCTTTGCGCCGCAATCTGCGACTTCTCCCGGCTCACACCAGGTCTAAAAAAGGGAGTGTGGCATGGGCGGGGAAAGGGGGCAGACCGGAAGACCTGTCTCATTCATCATTTTCTACGTCTGTTTTAGGCTGTCACGCAATGCGAGTATGTGGCAGCTCCCGTCTTGACCTCCTAGCACTCACAGCATTTATTTATGATGCTATGTAACTCTGACATAATGCTGTCAGTGTTACCCAATACATACCAGACCTCTAAGGGTTACATAGCATCATAATTCACTATAATTCTATGTGACCCCGTCAGTGCTGGGAGGTCAGGACGGGAGCTGTCTCATACTCACGCTGCGAGTCCAGAGCGTGACACTCGCTCGTGTGAAACCAGCCTTAGATGCAGAAAATGGTCTAAATGTAAGACAGCAAGGAAGCTGTCTTACATTTGGAATCGGCAGTGGATCTGCCGAAGTTAGGCCTCATGCACACTAACTTATTTTGTTTCTGTGTCTGTTCCGTTTTTTTGCAGATAGTATGTGGACCCATTCATTGCAATCGGTCCACAAAAAATACGAATGATGTCCGCGTGCATTCCGTATTTTTTGTAACAGAACAGCTGTCCCCTAATAGAACAGTTCTATCTTTGTCCGTAATGCGGACAATAATAGGGCATGTTCTATTTTTTTGCGGAACGGACATGCGGAAACTGAATGCACATGGAGTAACTTCCTTTTTTTGCGGACCTATTGAAATAAATGGTTCCGCATATAGTCCACAAAAAAATGGAATGGACACGGGAAGAAAATACATTCGTGTGCATGAGCCCTTACAATGGACCCGCAAAAAAACGGATGCATGACAGATGCCAAAAGGACGTCATCCATATTTTTTGAGGATCCTAAAAAACACAATGCAACCTCCCCAGCACAAACCAAATAGGATGGCATGTCCCTGCAGAAAAAATAAATAAATCTCATGCTATTGAAAAAATTAAAATCCTATCAAGTTTCCTGCGCTATAAACATATCACATCATCTATCTCTTGACCCGAATGCCGTAAAAAGAAAAGTAAAAATCAATCTGAGAACTGCCATTTCTCAGACGCATTACCTCTCAAAAAAACTTAAAATCAAGCGATCACAAATTCATATGTACCCCAATGAGAACGTCATCCTGCAAAAAACAAGTCCTCATACAAGACCATCGCCAGAAAAAAAAAAAATTATGGCTCTTGGAAAATGGTGACACAAAAACATGATTTTTTTCCCCAAAAAATGCTTTTATTGTGTAAATGTAAAAAAATTATATAAAATTGTTATTTTTCCCGCAAAATGAAAATGTAACACACCCCCCTTTCCCAAAAAAAACAAACAATGGCGGAATTGCTGTAATATAGGAAATTTTGCTCTATGTCATGTTTTGGTTTTATAAGCGTTAACGAGGCCAGCAGATCATGTCACTAGCTGCACACGTGCGCAATCTGATCTTCTTAGGGAGAGTTCACCATTCACATCACCGTTATTTTTCCGTTGTTCTGATCCGTCACAAGAGCAGAAAAAAATCTTGTGCATGCAGGACTTTTTATTTCTGTCTAGAAAAACTGATCTCAGATGGTAATGGCTCAAACGGATGGTGAATGTTCATAACTGATGCACAGGATCAGTTTTTTTGTTTTTTTTTCAGGATTGTTATTTTTTTTCCTGTTCTTCTGACGGATCAGAAGAATGGAAATATCTTAATGTCCTCTTCTGACCTGATTGGTCAATAACCTGCAGTCACTTTTTCCTATGGAATTTTATATTTTGTTATGAATTAATAAATCCTGCATTTATATTATTTACAAAGCTGTTTTTTCATTTATTTTGGAGTCTTGAGTAATTTCTTTTGTTAATGAGTGCACTTTAAGTTGGTGGTAAATGATAATAAAAGTTTCAATTAACAAAAAAAAAAATATCACCTTTGAAATCTCTATGAAGCCTTTTGCTGTCAAGTTGAAAAAATAACAATCCTATCACTGTTTGGTAATGTTCTGTCTGAACCTGGCCGCTGATTGAGGGTCACGTCCATCACCGGCCTTCATTCACTTACATCGGGGAAGTAGCACCAGCGCCGTCTGTCCCCAGTGTAAGTGAATGGAGGGTTCTGTTCATCAGCGGCCATGTTCAATGCTTATTCCTAGTTGCATGCATGTGCTGTACACTGGCCAGCCCCTTTAAGAGCAGAATCTGCTTAAATGGGTTGCCTGGAGTCCGCTATAATATACGGTGAGCGGGAAGAGTCCACTGTAATATACGGTGACTGGACAGAGTCCGCTATAATATATGGTGACTGGACAGAGTCCGATATAATAAACAGTGACCGGACAGAGTCCGTTATAATATACGGTGACCGGGAAGAGTCCACTATAATAAACGATGACTGGACAGAGTCCGCTATAATATACGGTGACCGGACAGATTCCGCTATAATATACGGTGACCGGACAGGGTCCGCTATAATATACGGTGACCGGACAGGGTCCGCTATAATATACGGTGACCGGACAGAGTCCGCTATAATATACGGTGACCGGACAGAGTCCGCTATAATACACGGTGACCGGACAGATTCCGCTATAATATACGGTGACCGGACAGGGTCCGCTATAATATACGGTGACCGGACAGGGTCCGCTATAATATACGGTGACCGGACAGAGTCCGCTATAATATACGGTGACCGGACAGAGTCCGCTATAAGATACGGTGACCGGACAGAGTCCGCTATAAAATACGGTGACCGGACAGAGTCCGCTATAATATACGGTGACCGGACAGAGTCCGATATAATATATGGTGACCGGACAGAGTCCGATATTATACACGGTGACTGGACAGAGTCCGCTATAATATATGGTGACCGGACAGAGTCCGCTATAATTTACGGTGACTGGACAGACAGAGTCCACTATAATATACAGAGAGTGGACAGAGACCGCTATAATATACAATTACTGTGGTGCTGGGATATACCTCCGGTCAGGTTTTGTGCACTTCCTGTGAGCCCTCCTCGCCACAGAAAATCATTTCTTCTGGGTTGCAGATCCCTGTTTATAAAGAGCATGATCTGCTGCCCAGAAACAGTGATTTAGGTGACCACATCACAGATGGTTTCCACCAAATGCACGAGGGTTTGCTCGACCATCGAGTGATCAGCGGCACAAAGGACAATTATCAGAAACCAGCATTTCTAGGAACATTCCTTCCCAAAAATTCCTTCCTTCCCCAATCATTGGCCCGTGTAAGAGAGCCTTAAGTTGTAACCTCTATTTTACTTACATCTGTAACATAAACCTCAGTCGTTTTCCTTCATTACCTTACAGACAGCTGTAGACCCCAAAAGTCCTTTATGTCTATGTGCTAGACAGCTGTAGACTCCAAGAGTGCTTTATGACTATGTGCTAGACAGCTGTATACCTCAAGAGTCCTCTATGGCTATGTGCTAGAGAGCTGTAGACCTCAAGAGTCATCATGGCTATGTGCTAGACAGCTGTAAACCCCAAGAGTCCTCTATGGATATGTGCTAGACAGTTATAGACTATAAGAGGCTTTAATCGCTATGTGCTAGACAGCTGTAGAGTCCAAGAGTCCTCTTTGACTATGTGCTTTAAAAGCTGGAGCCTCCAAGAGTCTTCTATGACTATGTGCTAGACAGCTGTAGACCCCAAGAGTCCTCTATGACTATGTGCTAGACAGATGTAGACTCCAAGAGTCCTATATGGCTATGTGCTAGATAGCTGTAAACTATAGGAGTCCTCTATGACTATGTGCTAGAGACCTGGAGACCTCAAGAGTCCTCTGAGGCTATGTGCTGGACAACTGTAGACCCCAAGAGGCCTCTATGGCTATGTGCTATACAGCTGTAAACTCCAGGAGTTCTCTATAACTATGTGCTAGACAGCTGGAGACTTAGAGACCTCTGTGATTGTGTGCTAGACAGCTGTAGACCCCAAGAGTTCTCTATGGCTATATGCTAGAGAGCTGTAGACCCCAAGAGTCCTCTATGGCTATGTGTGCTGGACAGCTATAGAGTATAAGAGGCTTCTATGGCTATGTGCCAGACAGCTGTAGACTCCAAGAGACCTCTATGACTATGTGCTAGACAGCTGTAGACTCAGTCAAAGAAGTCTTTGAGTCTACAGGTGTCTAGCACATAGCCGTAGAGGCATCTTGGAGTCTACAGCTGTCTAGTACATAGTCATAGAAGTCTTTGAGTCTACAGGTGTCTAGCACATAGCTGTAGAGGTCTCTATGTACTAGACAGCTGTAGACTCCAATAGTTATCTATGACTATGTGCTAGACAGCTGTAGACCCCAAGAGTCCTCTATGGCTATGTGCTAGATAGCTGTAGAGTCCAAGAGTCCTGCATGGCTATGTGCTACACGGCTGTAGACTTCTAGAGTCCTCTATGGCTATGTGCTAGACAGCTGTAGACCCCAAGAGTCCTCTATGACTATTTGGTAGACAGCTGTATAGCCCAAGAGTCCTCTATGACTATGTACTAGACAGCTGTAGACCACAAGAGTCCTCTATGACTATGTTCTAGACAGCTGTAGACTCCTGGAGTTCTCTTTCAATATGTGCTAGATGACTGTCTCTAATGAGGGGCAATCACCCTGAAACAGCTGTCTGCAGATGAGGTGCTGGCTTATTTAATATCCGAGTCATGTCTCAAGGACTATTTAAAGGTTTGAACATTGATGTATAGGATAGCTGCCTTACATCTGGTGGCATTAGAGGCAGAGCTTGTTAGGCGCTCATTTGCATTCCTTCTTCCCAGAATTCCAGAGAAGCATCTATGGCTTATAAGCCTCCTCACGCTGATTAAGGCGCTCTCTCCAAGGAGAGATAGTACCCGCCTCAGCACACAAGCTCCATCCCTCATGTTGCATGACCACCATCACAGCAACTTCACCTACTCTTAGCCCCTGCACTGATCACATGACAATTACATAATCACCAGGTTCTTCAACTCTGGCAGTGCACCATAAGGACCCAGTCCATCTGACCACTAGGATTTAGCTTGTTTTATACAAGGATGCAAAATTCTAGTGGGCTAAAGGACTGTTATTTTATATAGAATTCCAGTGGTGATTTTTTTTTTTTTTTTTAACTAACTAAAGTATTTTCTCAAAAATTGAAAAAAAATAAAATAAAAATACACAAGGGTAGGAAAGGCAGTTGAAAAAAAAAATGCAACAAAATCTACCCATATCTGCTGTGCCGATACAGCGCTGTCGCTCTGAAGCCTGATGGCAGTGATTGGCTGCAGCAACACATAAGCGATCAATGTGTGGTCATCAATATTAATCCAAGGACGATTATAAATGGCAGGGGCTGGGCAAAAAACAATAGGATACTCTTCTTCTTTTTTATTTTATTTAAAAAAAAAACGGAAACTGCTTAGCAAATAACAAAACAAAAAAAAATCTGATCACGACAACAGAAATTCACTGGTAGTGCACATATAGCCTAAAACTAGCGGCCTCTCTAGCATACAGCCTTTTTTTAACCAGAAGGACCAGGTCGCTCTGCCCAGTTGGATTTAGCCCGCTCTAAATCTCTGAATGCTAAATCCTAGTGGGCTAGAATAGAATATAGCCTGTTTGGACCTAAAGGACCAGGTCCCTTTGCCCACTAGAATACGGCCTGTTTGGACCAAAAGGATCGGGTCCCTCTGCCCAGTTGGATTTAGCACGCTTTGTATAAGGATGGTAAATCCTAGTGGGCTGTAGGACCAGACGGGGCCCTAGTTCACTAAGGACGTTGCATTGTAAGATTGCTGCCCCTTACCCAGTCTGGCAGCTGGCGCCATGTCTGGTAGTGGCTGGTTTTCCTGTAGTCAGTATCATTTCAGTTATTACTATACTTTCTTATGGTATTATTTCTCCATATCCCCCCGTTTTCTGTTCCTTCTCTCGACCTGTATACACGGTCGCTGTCATCCTTTTCTCCTGAAGCCCCTGCAGATCCCTCACTTCACTCTAAGACTACAGAGCAGGACGTGGACACAGCTTTCCTATTCTGCTATTGGGGCGCCTTCACACTCTGCCGATTTTGTTGCAGAATTTTCTTCGGCTGAGAATCAGTTCCATTCACCAGAATTGGGCTTGCCACCCTATTGAAATGAATGGAGCTGATTCTCAGTAATTGAAAATTCCGCCTGTCGTGTGAATGTGGCCTTTGATGTGCAGTTCACCTCTGACCCCTATGAGCTTCATTGGCTTTTTTTTTTTTTTTTGACCGCATTTTTCATAGATTTATTTTAAAAACTTGGGGTCGCCCCTTATTTTCCATAACCAGTCAGATACGATAGAGCGGTATTAGTCTGGTATTACCAGGATGGGGGCGTCCACTGTTTGGGGGTTTTCACAGCTTAACCCTTGGAGCCCTGGAGGTTTTTTTAGTTTTTGTTTCTCACTCCCTGCTTCTTTGGGGGACATCATTTTTTTATTTTTTTGTTCACACAGCCGTATGAAAGGCTGTTTTTTGCGGGCGATCTACTTTTTATTGACACTATTTTTATGTGTGTATACTACTTTTTGACCACTTTTTATAAAAAAAATTGTGGGAGGTGAAGTGACCGAAAATGGCAAATCGGCCATTTTCACTTTTTGTTTTTCATTTCGCCGTATCGAATAAAAAATTTTTATATCTTCATTGTACAGGGATTTTTGCTTGCGGCGATGCCCATGATATGTTATTGGGGAAAGGGGGGGAGTGATTTTAATTTTTAAAAACCATGGGGAACTATAACGAGCGATTTTTACATTACTTCTCTCATTGACTCCAACTCATCAGCATTGGAGTCTATGAGAAATACACTATGAGGGTCATTTAAGAAGAAATATACGCCACTTTTGTGGCGCATTTATGTCACAGATTTTGTCGCAAAGGCGTTTTGCTGCAAAGTATGCAACTTTTCACCACCTTATGCCCCTCACACCGGTGCAGAGGGAAGGGCACCGGTAGGCTTTTTTCATTCATAATTTTCTATGCCAGTTTATGGAGTAAAAAATGACTTAAATCTGCCAGCAAGGGAGGTGGCATAGATTTAAGCATGTCGTCCGCCACCGAATCAAACAACACAGTTATGTAGCGGCCTGCGCCACTAAGGGGGGGGGGGGCATTATACTGTGAGGGGACCACTAGGGGGGACATTATACTGTAAGGGGGACACTATGGGGGGATATTATACTTTTAGGGGGCCACTAAGGGGGACATTATACTTTGAGAGGCCACTATGGGAGGACATTATGCTTTGAGGGGACCACTATGGGGAGGCATTATTCAGTGAGGGGGCCACAAGGGGGGACATTATACTGTGAGGGGCCACTATGGGGGCATTATACTGTGAGGTGGCCACAATGGGAGGTATTATACTGTGAGGGGCCACTATGGGGGGAAATTATACTGTGAGGGGGCCACTATGGGTGGAAATTATACTGTGAGGGGGCCACTATGGGTGGACATTATACTGTGAGGGGGCCACTATGGGGGACATTATATTGTGAGGGGGCCACTATGAAGGGCATTATACTGTGAGGGGACCTGTCACAGTCTTTCCTGTGATAGGGGTCAGAAGATCTAGGAGACTGGCTGTACGTGATGTGATCTGACAGCCTCTCTGGTTTCAATCTTCTATGTTGTTGCTGGGTTTGACCACACCTCTGGTCTCAGGTGTAGCTTAAGTGGTAATTCCTACTCCTCTATTTAGTCTGACCTCACCCATCAGGCTATGCAGTTTATAGCTCATTTTGGTTGTGAAGAGCTGGTGTCTGGTTATCATCTGAGTTCCTGCTCCTCTGCAAATTTTGGAGTTAAGTGTCTTTTCCCTATTTCTTGTTTAAGGTTTTCCCCTACCTTTTGGTATTAGGCCTGAGGGAGTCTCCTGTTCCTTCAGCTGGGAAAGAACTGGTCATCTCTTGCCCTATTTCCAGGGTACTTTAGGGTCAGATAGGGCCCTAGGTTCCAGCGTATGAACATTCCTCCCATCAAGGTCTGTAAGGTCTGTTCATACTTATAGTAGTTAGGGCTCGGGTTAGGGATTCACTAGGTGGTGACCTTTTCCCCTTTCCCTAGTTTCCAGGCCAAGTACCTGAAAAAAGCAGGGATGCACTGCAGGAGCTGAAGGACCTGCTCTCTCACACCACCTCCCTTCTTGGTTGAGAGAGTGATGGTATTTACAAGGGACTGTATGTTAGGGCTGAAGGGAGGGGTGTTAATTACATGTGGACTGGATATTGAAGGGGCTGAAGGGAGGGGGATGATGTTATTTACATGGGACTGTATGTTGGAGGGGCTGAAGGGAAGGGAGTGATATTATTTACATGGGACTGTATCTTGGAGGAGAGGGATGTTATTTAGGTCATGTGACAGCAGTTTAAGTAGCGTCCATATATAACCCATTGCAGTCTATGTGGCTGTTCACACGGCAGTTTTTTCTTTTTTTTAAGGTCTAGTAAATAGCGGCCAACAAAAAATAGGACATGTCCTATTTTTGGCCTTGAAATCAATGGGGCCATTTTTAACAGCCGTCTAGACAGGAGCGTGCCCTTTTAACAGCTGATAAAAACAGGTACCGTAGGGATAAATGATATTTCAGGAGTTAAAATAATTTTAAAAATACTCACCTCATCCAAAGCACAGGGACACAGACTCCTCATTGGATGCAGAAGGACCTGCGCTCCCAGCATGATGACTATTTACCAAAGATCCAATGGACCGCTGGTTGTCTCTTAGCTACATGTGCTACTAGTTTGTCATCTTAAAACATAACGTTTATTTCTCATCATAAAATCATTCCTCTAATTTTCGTATGATTTAAATAGACACCCGCTATTTGTTCACGGTGTAAAGTGATCTGTAGCGGTACGGATCAGTACTGTCCGTACCCTTTTTACTAGAATCTTCTAGATAATACAACTATTCTAATGCAGCCAGATCCAGGGTGCGCACACTGTTTAAAAACTGTTCACATGCTGCCCCCAGCGTGATGACATCACATGATCACATCAGGTCCTGCTGCATCCAGTGAGGAGCGAGTGTCCCCGCGCGTGAAAGTGGAGGAGGTATGTTTTGTTAGTTTTTTGCAGTAAAAAAAAAAATACTGTGGGCCATATTATTAATGCTGGTGGCCACTATGAGGGACATTATTAATTCTGGGGCCAATATTTGGGCATTATTTACAATATGGGGGGTTGGGATAAGCCAATAAAATTCATCCATTTTTAAACAGCCAGATGGCAAGAAAATGGACGCACAAAGGGTTATAAAATGCTTCTAAACGCCTATTTTTGGTTTATTTATTTTTTTACATTCGTGTGCATGTAGCCTTACATGGAACTGTATGATGGAGGCGGTTTGGGAGGGAGTGATGTTTCTTACATGGGACTCTGTGTTGGATGAGGTTGAAGGGAGGGAATGATGTTTTCTATATGGGACTGTATGTTGGGGGGCTGAAGACTGGGAATTGATGTTATTTACATGGGACTGTATGTTGGAGGAGGCAGGAGACATGGCGTGATGTTATTTACATGGGACTGTATGGTGGAGGGAGGGAAATTATGTTATTGGGATGTTAGAATGGCTGGGGCATTATAATTTCTGAGGGCACTACAGGGAGGATTATAACTATAGGGGACATTATAAATACAGAGGACATTATTGGGGTCCTGATTGCTACAGGGGGCTCTATAGGAGTGTTTATACATCAGGGCTGTAGAGAGCTTTATTACCACTGGGGGAACAATAGGAGGGCCTTATATTTACTGGGGGCTTTGTGAGGGCATTATTAATACTGGAGGGCACCTCCTACTAATGGAGGTACTCTTGGGGAGCATTATCACGAATGGGGGCACTGTAGGGGGCAATATTACAAATGAGGGCATTCTAGAAGGGAATTACTATTGGTGGGACTTGGAGGAGCACTATTACTATGAGGGAACTTTTTGTATGGCAGTAATTTTTCTTCAGGGTAGTATTTGGGGGTATTGGGGGGCACAGCGAGCAGCAGGATAACACTTTTGGGACTCCAGGTTGTTGGGGGTGATGATAGAAATGTCAGGAAGCTAAGATGTCTGTGTGTCACACTCTGCAGAGACGAGGCGGCTGAAAGAAGTTGTCCTGACCTAAAGTAGAAGATGATGACAGAGAAGATCAATAGAGACGCCACTTGGGAGGCTCTGGATGTGAGAGGTGTGTGCTGCTGTATACTCCTGTATGTTTGATAGTGTATATGCAGCAAGTAAAGTACTGAACAGAGAAAAAGAGCGCAAGATTCCTCATTTTCAGCTGAAATACCTATCGTTTGATTCGACATCAATAGTCACGCCCCCATTTAGAGTCACGTGACAACCAGGTGACCAATTACCAGGGATACTGCAGACCACGTGGGACGCCACAGGTCTTGCAACAACATACCTTGGACAATCCAAGTATCGCGGTGAGAACCTCACTATATGTGCGATTCGATTCCATACAAAACGATCGAACAAACAGGACATCTATCTACCCACTGTGAGTAAATTACAATCGACCACGAGGGTAAGAGACAACTTATATCATTAGATACTATCGATATCCATTGCGATCTATATGTTGATTGGAATTGTATACAACAAAAGCACCGCGATACATATGTCAATTGGCACTTTGCACAGCAGAAACACCACCATATTTTAAGGCGATTTTTTGATACTTATGTAATCATGAAAGTTTTATGCTGGGTATCTATCAAGGATACAACCAACAGGATAGACATTTGTTGTTTTTATTCTTAATTTTATTTTTATTTTACATTGTCGATTATATTGTCTTTTATTGTATATTATTGTTTTTTGCAGATTTTTATCCGTGACAATAAATCATTTTAATACTATATACATGTGTGGCCAAATTTAGAGTGCCCCCCATCCAGTTCAATATTTATCTTCAGTCTCACTCTAGCACAGGGGGTGCTAAGGGGTGTGCACCTACCCATCAGGAGGACTGGTGAGCAACTCATACTTCGTTTTTTTAAAGCAAGTAAAATGTCTTTAGTGCTAGTGCGGGCAGGGGGCGTTGACTGGGGCCATATGCATTGGGGTTTGGGCCCTGGATCTTTTGAGACCCTAGCAACGCCCCTGCTTCCCTCTAGTGGTCGGTGTGGAGTTATCCTCCCACACTGCGCCGTGACATTATAAACCACCGAAAACTGTCATTTTTGTTTGTGTCAGTGAGGCTATTGATTCTATCGTTGCACTGGCTAGACAATTGCAGGGTCTGTCTTTGGAGGGAGCCGACCTCCGCATGCAGATCCAGGGATCACAGGCTGCTGGTGCCAGTAGTAGTTACCAGGCCTGTCCTGAACCTAAGGTCGCACTTCCGAACAGATTTTCGGGGGGAAGCAATAATTTCATTCGGTTCAGAGAGTCGTGTAAATTGTACTTTAAGTTATGTCCACTCTAATCTGGGGATGAGAGTCAAAGAGTTGGTATTGTCATTTCGTTGCTTAAAGGGGACGCTTAGTCTTGGGCTTTTTCTCTACCGACTGGATCACAGTTCCTCGGTAGATTTTTTAGAGCTCTAGGTCTTATCTACGATGACCTGATCCGATCTCCCTGGCCGAGACCAAGTTAAGTGGTTTACGGCAGGGAGAGCGTTCTGTGGAGATCTATTGCTCTGAATTTAGGAGATTGGCTACGGATATGAAGTGAAATGATCCAGCTCTCCGTAGCCAATTCTGTCAGGGATTATCCGAGAGGCTAAAGGACGTGTTGGCTTTTCATGAAAATTCAGAGTCATTAGAAGCGGCTATGTCCCTTGCAGTACATATTTATAGACGCCTGAGAGAGAGATCTAAGGTCCATCCCTCTCAGGAAGAATCATCATATAACGTGGCGGCTTCCTTTGACACTTGGGGTGGAGAGACTCCTGAGTTTATGTCTGGTGAGGAACCAATGCAGTTAGGGGAAGCTACCCCATGGCCTGTTTGCAAGGGTTTTAGTCATAAGAAAGGAGTTCTTGGAAAAAGTTTCTGTGGAAAAAGAGGACATTTCATTAATGTTTGTCCTTACGTTCAGTAAAAAGAAAAAGAAAAAAGCTTTTAGTTCCCATCTTACTCTAGGTGGTGTGGGCGGGAGTCAGAAAACTTACTTTTGTCATTTACTGGTAGTACCCAATTTCTCCTGTCTGCCGAGGTGGCGCTAGAGTCTAAACTGTGGGAACGGAGGTGTTTATTGTCAGTGGGGCAGAGGTTAACCTAGTTGATGGTCAGTTTGTCCGTATACATGGGTTAACTACAATTGCATTGGAAAAAAATATTTTGGTGTTTGCAATTGACTCCACACCACTTACTCGTGTTTTGTGCTGGAGAGTCTGTCTTCCTCGTTGATTCTGGGTTTACCGTGGTTAAGTAAACATAATCCTACCATTGACTGGCAAGCCAGACAGATTCCCGATTGGAGTGAATATTGCATGGACAACTGTCTTAAAACATCTCTTTCTGTCTTAATGTCACGGCCATGCCCATGACCGTGACTCCTTTACCGCATGCAGTTGCCTGCGGTTTTGTATGGGTGTTCAACCACGGGTGAGGGCCGCTTGTCTGTGGCCTCACTTGTGGTTGCCGCAGGCAACCAGTGTTGTATTTTGCAGCAGAGCAGCCTGAGCGTCGCTAGGCAGCTTGCTGCCCTGGCATGCGGTCACACCTAGCAACCTTTATGTTAGGTGTGTGTATGTTATGCACGTTGTATGTATTGTGTGCACTTCCCATTTATGTGTCTTTCCCTTCTGTGGTACTGGAAGGGTTAACTTCCTTCCCAGTGTGTGTGTGATGTCACTGGATGTGTCCAACCCTTGGGTGTGGCCACTTTGGCCTATATAGACCCTCTCTCTAGCAGGGCTCAGTAGGTTGCTTCAGTCTTGCTAGCTGAAGCAGCCTCCTGATTTTTCCCAGCAGCTTGGCCGTTGAGACTCCTGCTCCTCCGTGTATAGGAGGAGTGGGTTGTCTTACTCAGCTCCTAGTTTAGGGCCATCTTGAGGGCTAGCAGGGACTTCTAGGTTCCGGAGCATGAGCCCTCCTACCATCAAGGTTGGCTCATGTAGCTAGGAGTCAGGGTCAGGTTAGGGATGCCTTTAGGAGGTGACCTGCTCCCTAATCCTGTCTTCTTGGCCAAGCAGCCATAACATCTACAGGCTTCACACGGCTGAGGATTTCCCCCATCCTCAGCCGTGACAGTATGACCACAGAGGCTTCTCGCGTGGCGTTCCCTCGAAAGAGGGTAAAGCATGCACCGCTATCTGCGGATGGGGTGCATGCGCGTTCTCCGGAGGGAGAGCGTTATGGGGCTTTCACCATTTACGGCGCGGTGAGTGGCATTCCCCGGCATTCCTTGCTCACCGTTGTCCGTGTTGGTGTCCCCTTTTGTTTGTCTTTCCCCTCCCCCCCTCCCATTGTTTCTTATGCCTCACCAACTTTCCCCTTTTGTTGTTGGGAGGGGCTTTGAGGGGTGGGAGTATGTTCCCTCGATAGAGGGTGTAGCATGTACTGCCGTCTGCTGATGGGGTGCATGCGCGCTCTTCGGAGGGAGAGCGTTCTGGGGGTTTCGCTGCTGACGGCACGGTGAGTGGCTTATTCCCCGCCACTTTCTCACCGTGTTCGTTTGGCGTCCCCTGATATTTTTATCCCCTCACCTTGGTGTTTTTTGGTGTAGGGCTGCATGCCTTCGGAAGAGGGTGCAGCATGCAGTGCCATCCCCTTGTGGCCTGCATGCGCGTTCTCCGGAGGGAGAGCGTCCTGGGGGGATCACCGTTAACAGCACGGTTGGTGGCTTATTCCCCGCCACCTTACCTTCCGTGTCTGTGTTGGTGATCCCTCGTCCCTCTCCATGTTCCCATCTCTGGTCGTTTGCTGGCAGCACTCCGTAAGTGGTCCGGCTGCGTGCTGGTTAGGAGGGTCTGCTGGCGGCGACTAGAGTGGGGACGTGAGTGGAGAGTCCCCTCGTCCACTCTCTGTGGTTCCATTCCCTTGTCGCTGGTGCGGGCTGCAGGCCTCGTCGGACTGGCTAGTGTGAGCTGGGAGAGGATGCAGCTGACAGTGACCTCCTGGGAACCATGTCCTGAGAGTGGACGTCTCCTTCTCCCATCCCCTTGTGTGAGTTCCTCACCAGTTTCCTTTTTTTTGGTGGGGGGGCTTTGAGGGGTGGGAGTGTCACGGCCATGCCCATGACCGTGACTCCTTTACCGCATGCAGTTGCCTGCGGTTTTGTATGGGTGTTCAACCACGGGTGAGGGCCGCTTGTCTGTGGCCTAACTTGTGGTTGCCGCAGGCAACCAGTGTTGTATTTTGCAGCAGAGCAGCCTGAGCGTCGCTAGGCAGCTTGCTGCCCTGGCATGCGGTCACACCTAGCAACCTTTATGTTAGGTGTGTGTATGTTATGCACGTTGTATGTATTGTTTGCACTTCCCATTTATGTGTCTTTCCCTTCTGTGGTACTGGAAGGGTTAACTTCCTTCCCAGTGTGTGTGTGATGTCACTGGGTGTGTCCAACCCTTGGGTGTGGCCACTTTGGCCTATATAGACCCTCTCTCTAGCAGGGCTCAGTAGGTTGCTTCAGTCTTGCTAGCTGAAGCAGCCTCCTGTGTTTTCCATCCGCCTGTGAGAGCCACCACTGTGGTCATAGGTTTAGGTTTAATGTCTCATTAAGTTTATGTTTAGCTAAGTCTGTGTTATGTTTTCCTGTACTATTGAGTGCTGCCATGTATCTGGGTTCCGGTGTGTGGATGAGTGTGTGCTGACGTCTGTTAGCTATTTGTGGACTTCAGCTTTCCTGCACATGGATCCAGTCAGCAGGGCTGTGGCAGGTGGCTGGAACTAGTGCAGCACCTGCCATATACATAGGCTGGCAATTGTTCCCCTTTTCCCAGCAGCTTGGCCGTTGAGACTCCTGCTCCTCCGTGTATAGGAGGAGTGGGTTGTCTTACTCAGCTCCTAGTTTAGGGCCATCTTGAGGGCTAGCAGGGACTTCTAGGTTCCGGAGCATGAGCCCTCCTACCATCAAGGTTGGCTCATGTAGCTAGGAGTCAGGGTCAGGTTAGGGATGCCTTTAGGAGGTGACCTGCTCCCTAATCCTGTCTTCTTGGCCAAGCAGCCATAACATCTACAGGCTTCACACGGCTGAGGATTTCCCCCATCCTCAGCCGTGACACTTAACCACTAAAGCTGTACCCACTTTCATTTCTGATTTTGCTGATGTTTTTTCTGAGAGTGGTTACCAGGATTTACCCCCACATCGGGAATATGATTGTCCTATCAATCTTATTCCTGGAGCGAAGTTGCCCAAATCTAGGTTATATAACCTTTCTGAATCTGTAAGAGCGGCCATGCAAGAGTATAATCCTAAGAGTTTGGCTAAGGGACATATTAGACCTTCCAAGTTCCCATTGGCGGCGGGGGTTTTCTTTGTAAAGAAGAAAGACGGAACCCTTAGGCCATGCCTGGACTTCTGTGAGCTCAATTGTATTACGGTCTGTGATCCGTACCCCCTTCCTTTGATTCCTGACTTGTTTAATCAGATTGTGGCTGCCAAAGTGTTCTCCAAGTTGGACCTTAGGGGGGCATATAATCTGGTCAGGATCAAGGAAGGGGACGAATGGAAGACGGCATATAATCTGGTCATGCCGTTTGGATTAACTAATGCTCCCATGGTTTTTCAGCATTTTGTTAATGATTTCTTTCATCATCTGGTGGGTAGGTTTATTGTTGTATATCTGGATGACAATAATTTATTCTCCAGATATGGAAACTCATCAGGATCACGTGAGACAGGTGTTACAGATCCTAAGAGAGAGAATAAATTGTATGCTAAGTTGGAGAAGTGTGTATTTGCAGTTCAGGAAGTGCAATTCCTGGGTTACCTACTCTCATCAGGTTTTCGTATAGATCCTGAGAAGGTCTGTGCTGTGTTGGACTGGGATCGACCCGAAAATCTAAAAAGTGGTTATGCGGTTTTTGGAATTCACCAACTACTACCGCAAATTTATTTTGAAGTACTCGACTGTGGTGAAACCCTTAATGGACATGACTAAGAAAGGTTTGGATGTCTCAGTCTGGTCTGATGCGGCATTACAATCTTTTTCTGTGGTGAAGCAGTGTTTTGCTTCTGCTCCTATACTGGTGCAACCTGATGTGTCACAACCATTCATTGTGGAAGTTGACGCATCCGAGGTAGGGGTAGAAGCAGTTTTGTTGCAGGGTCCTTCACCTAGTAAATGGCGCCCATGTACATTCTTCTCTTAGAAACTTTCAGCTGCAGAAAGGAATTATGACGTGGGTAATAGAGAATTGCTGGCCATTAAGTTGGCTTTTAAGGAATGGCGTCATTGGCTGGAAGGAGCTATTCATCCTATTACTATTACTGTGCTTACTGACCACAAAAATCTGGCTTATCTGGAGTCGGCTAAATGACTGAACCCAAGGCTGGCCAAATGGTCGTTGTTTTTCACCTGATTTAATTTCATCGTCACCTATCGCCCTGGGGTTAAGGGTTAAGAGCGTTAAGGCTGATGCATTGTCGCATAGCTTTCCTGGGGGGAGGGGGGGGTTATTAGGAAGATCCTGGTCTGATATTGTCTAAGGGGGTAGTTATATACGCCCTATATCCTGACCTTGAGGCGGCGTTGTTGGAGGCCCAGGGAGATGCACTGGATTCTTGTCCTCCAGGGAAGTTGTTTGTTCCTTCTGAATTACATCACAAGCTGTTCAAGAAACATCACTGTACGGTTCTCACAGGACACCCTGGGAGCAGATCCATTGTCAATCTCATCTCTCGTAGATTCTGTTGGCCCAGGTTGCGTAAGAGTGTTGAGGACTATGTGTCAGCTTGTAGTACTTGTGCACGTGCTAAGGTGACACATACTCGGACTTCTGGATCTTTACTTCCATTGCCCATCCCGTCCAGACCTTTGACTCATTTGTCCATGGATTTTTATCACAGATTTGCCTAATTCTTCAGGAAAAACTGTAATTTTGGTTGTTGTTGATCGCTTTAGTAAGATGGCTCACTTTATAGCATTGCCAGGTCTACCTAATGCTAAAACTGTTGCACAAGTGTTTGTCGAAAACGTTGTAAAATTACATGGTATTCCTTCTGATGTGGTGTCTAATAGGGGGACTCAGTTTGTTTCCCAATTCTGGAAGGCGCACTGTACTCATCTGGGGGTACAATTGTCCTTCTCTTCGGCCTTTCATCCTCAGTTGAACGGACAGACTGAATGCACTAACCAGAATCTGGAGACTTATTTGAGATGTTTTGTCTCGGAGAACCAGGAGGAGTGGTCTTCATTTTTGTCTTTAGCTGAATTTGCCATAAATAACCATAGACAGGAGTCCACTCATAAGTCGACATTTTTGGGGGCATATGGGTTCCACCCGATTTGGCACATTTTCTGGTACGGAAACTTTGGGTATACCGGAAGAGGAACGATTTTCCTCTTCTTTGTTATCTATTTGTCGGAAGATTCAAAATAATAAAAAAAAAATGGGCAATAAGTATAACCGTATGGCTGACAAGAGACGTATGAATGGTCCGGACCTGAAAGTAGTTTGATTCTGTGTGGCTGTCCACAAGAAACATTAAGTTGAAAGTACCCTCTTGGAAGTTGGGTCCAAGGTTTATTGGTCCATATAAGATCACTGCCATTGTTAACGCGGTTGCCTTTCGTCTTGAACCTTTAAGCTTTGAAGATTCATAATGTGTTCCATAAGTCGTGGTTGAAGAGATATGTTGAACCTGTTGAACCGTCCTCCTTGCCTCCCATGCCTGTCATGGTGGACGGTAATCCAGAATTTCAAATAGCCAGGATAGTGGACTCCCGAATTCTCCGTAGATCCCTCCAGTATCTCATTCACTGGTGGGGTTACGGACCAGAGGAGAGGATGTGAGTCCAGCAACCAACGTTAATGCTAATCGTCTTGTGAAAGCTTTTCACAGGGCTCATCCAGATAAAAACGGTCCTGGGTGTCCGGATGCCACCCGTAGAAGGGGGGGGGTACCGTCACGGTCCCGTCTGTGACAGGGACTAGAAGATTGAGGAGACTGGCTGCACGTGATTGACAGCCTCTTTGGTTTTACCTTTCTGTGTTGTTGGGGGTGACCACACCTCTTGTCTCAGGTGTAGCTTAAGTGGTCATTCCTTCACCTCAATTTATTCCGGCCTCACCCATCATGCTATGCGGTTAATAGCTCCTTTTGGCTGTGGAAGCGCTGGTGTTGGTTCTCCTCTGAGTTCCTGCTCGTCCGCATACATCGGAGTTAAGTCTCATTTTCTTCCTATTGTTTGTTTGTTGTTGTCCCCTACCATCTGGCATTAGGCCTGAGGGGGTCTCCTATTCCTTCACCCGGAAAGGAATAGGCCATCCTTGTCCTATTGGAGAAATCCCCAGTTTCCCGAATTGTTTCACCTAAGGGGTTTTCCGCATCGGAGCGGAAGGGTGTGATGTTCTTGCATCAGCTGTACAGCGCTGGTGTGTTTAAATCCTTTGAACAATTCAGGAACGAGTTTGCCCTTTCTCATACAGCTTTCTTTCAATTTTTGCAGTTAAGGCACGCAGTCCAGGTACAGGCAAAATCTATGTCGCACAAGTGTATGTCAGTCCCATTGTTACAGCAGATTACCACATGTGACTACTCAAGCAGACTGATATCATCCATATAAAGGAATCTATTAGTAAAATCCGTAAAACATTATTCCTTGGCGGTCAAACAAAAATGGGAGGAAGAGGTTGGGAACATATCAGATGATGCCTGGAAAGCGGTTCTGGCCTTAACGCCACAGTTATCGTTATGGATAGGGGTGAGTAATGACGCTTCCTGCCCTAGATGTGGGGAGAGTCCGGCATCCTTGATACACATGTTCTGGGATTGTTCTGAGCTTCGGAATTTTTGGACAGGCGTTATACCCTGTATTAAAGACACTTATCATGTTATGGTACCGCCTGGTCCAAGGATGTGTGTGTTGGGAATATTGGACATTACAAACAGGAATACTCGCCTGGGGGGGCAGCGTTTGCTGTTTCAGGCCAGGAAATGAATTGCTAACTACTGGCTTAGATCACAGCCACCTTCTAAGGTGGAATTCCTGAACAGAATGGACGAGATTATTCACCTGGAAAAAGAGGTTTATACTAAAAGGCAATGTCTGACTAGGTTCGATAAGATCTGGGATAAATGGTATCGTATAGGAATAATGAGGCATAGTTTGGCATGTGACTGCCCTGGAGGTGTTGGGAGGAGTGATTTTAAAGATAAGCGTGGTATCTGGGGCTACATGTACAAGTGATCAGGATGCGGAATGTCAATTTTGATGGGGGGTCTTGTGAAAAGACAGGGGATAAGGTTATATCTAGGGTGTGGGCTTTGGTTCTGCACTCTGACCAGGGGCATTTATGTTAGAGGTGCTGTGCTCGTCTCTTGGTGGGGTGGGGTGGGGTGGTGGTGGTGGTGGTGGTGGTGGTTCATTATATGTTAAGATACATTTGATAGGGTATATTTTTGCTTCTTAAAGTATCCACTATTGTAACATGGCAATCAAATGTGTTTAAAGAAATGCTTATTGTCTGAATATCAGATTTGTATGTATATGGTGTAAGGGATTGTCTACTTTTAGGGGGTCGCCATCACAGACTTCCTTACAGACCACAGGATTTGGGGGCCAAACTGTGCTTTATTGTGGCGCGTCAGCAAAACAAACAAAGAAATCATAAACATAAACCTCAGCCGTCTGGCCACTGACTACACAGTATAATTTCCCTTTCTATCGGGATCTGGGTCTACCACCCAGCTCCCCAAAACACAGCAGTGCTTACCCCACAGAGGGTTCCGGCTCCCACAGACATTGACGTAGCCTGTTCCTTCCTCAGACTGGGAGCCCTGATTGAGGAGCTCAGCCCATCTTTATCCAAGCTCCTCAGCTGGCTGTTAATTATCCTTATTACCACCCTAGCTGCTGCAGACAGTGGGAAAAACCTATTTTCCCAGCCGTTCTTGTTCTCACCCAGCTTCCTCTCGGTGGGATACACCACTTGAATGGCCTTCCTATGGCCCTCTGGCAGCTCCACTGCCACAATGGATATCCCTTTATTGTATTTATTTTTCATTTTTGTTTGTATTTTGTAAAATTGTTAATAAAAAAAATATAAAAAAAAAATAAAGAAAATGTCCCATTCTTTTCTGTATTGTGGACAAGAATAGGCATACATCGGAGATGATGGAGACCCTGCCTACAGGTAATAACTCTGTGCTTGTAACAGCCAAACCAGCACTTCTAACAGAGACATGCCCTGTAACACACATTGATAGTTTGCAGGGAACACTCGCTGCATATGAGAAACTTACCAGGAACACCCCCAGGATAAATCTCTGTTCAATCATCCCATGGAACACCTGATGGCAAAAAATAAACTCTGGAAAACACTTCTAGCACTGTGAGCCATGTCCAGCTACAGGTGCTCCATTGACCTCATGCCACCACTCTCAAAGACTATCATGGTGCACAGCAAAATGGCAATAGAGGCTGGAATGGAGTTCTATCCCACATTTGTCAGGAACACATTGATAGCCAGAGATTGGTTTGGAGATCATGTGGGCAATGCAATGCAGAAGCCTTCACAAGTTAACATCACAACAGTCCTACTCCTGGGATTAAGGTGTGTCATAATGTACAGTAGCTGGACCCCTCTAGTCTTCTTTTCAGGTACACTAACAACTCAGCGTAACATTGATTTGGTCATGGAACCAGTGGTATGGCAATTTCTCCAAAGTGTCCCAGGAGCCATTTTTCAATAGGACAACGCCATGACACATGTTGCTTATACTACTGTAAGGAACCTGCGTGGCCTAAACATGTTTCCATGGCCTGAAGCAGAGGTGCCCAACCTGCGGCCCTCCAGCTGTTGTAAAACTACAAGTCCCATCATGCCCTGCTGTAGCCTGATACCGTAGCTGTAGGCTGTCCGGGCATGCTGGGAGTTATAGTTTTGCAACAGCTGGAGGGCCGCAAGTTGGGCATCCCCGGCCTGAAGCATCTCCAGATGTGTCCCATCGAGCACATCATTGGTTGCAGCAAACTGTCAGCAGCAGATCTTGATGATTTGCATGCCTAAGTGTATTCAGCATGGCCAAACATTGCTCAGACAACAACTAATAACCTAATTGATAGAATGCAAAGGTGTGTAAATGCATGTCTTTCTTTGGTTTGCACGCATACTGGAAACTGAATAAATCGAGTTTTGAATATTTTATTTTTCTTTTATCATTTCCATATCATTAACCCGTCTATTCATCCTGTGATTTACATACATTCTTTGTGATTTACATTACATCAACTTTTCTTTCTTGGTGTTGCAATTTCAATGTTAAAGGGGTTCTCCAGGAATTTAGAAAATTAAAATACTTAAATATTACTTTATTATAAATATATTCCCAAATACCTTTCATTAGTTTTAATGGCTCATTTTGTTTAGGGAGCAATCATTAGCATAAACAAAATGGCTGCCATCCTATTAGTACACACCTGTCCTAATCACACCGCAGGACAAGTTACTTCACAACATTGAGATAGAGGAGGCTGAGACAGCTCTTTCACTTGTCAGGGATTATGATCCTGAATACAGATATTAAGAACGTTAGCTGAATCTCTGTAGGAATGGAGTTCAAGAGGAGACATGAAGTACAGAGAGGACGGACTATAGCTCAGTGTTTTGAAGTAACTTGTCTTGCTGAGTGATTAGGACGGCGGCCATTTTATTTCCCCTGGTGATTGCTCCGTAGATAAAATGAGCCATTATAACTAATGAAAGGTATTTGGGAATATATTTATAATAAAGTAATATTTAAGTATTTTCCTTTTTTTTAATTCCCGGAGAACCCTTTTAAGGAGTGTAGTTTCTTTTGATCTGATAAATTTTACAATTTAATTTCCTTATAAAATATTTTCCACATATAAAACATAAAAATGCCATCTCTCCTGTCTGACTTTTCTGAGGCTCAATAACTTTGGCATTAGTAAAACATTTCTCACATTATGAACACGAAAATGGATTCTCATGTGTGTGACTTCATTTATGTCTAACAACATTTGATTTGTTTATAAAACATCTCCCACATTCTGAACATGAATATGGCTTTATCTCATGTCGAACAAGACTTGATTTATCTGTAAAACATTTCCCACATTCTGGAATGAAAGTTGCTTCTCTCCTGTGTGAGTTGTCTTGTGTAGAGCAAGATTGGATTTTTCTGTAAAACATCTCCCACATTCTGAACATGAATATGGTTTGTCTTCTGTGTGAATTCTCTTATGTCTCACAAGATGTGATTTATTTGTAAAACACTTTCCACATTCTGAACATAAATATGGTTTCTCTCCTGTGTGAATTCTATAATGGGAAACAATTTCTGATTTATTTAAAAAACATTTCCCACATTCTGAACATAAATACGGTTTGTCTCCTGTGTGATTTTTCTCATGTCTAACAAGATTTGATTTAACTGTAAAACATTTCCCACATTCTGAACATGAATATGGCTTCTCTCCTGTGTGAATTCGCTCATGTAAAACCACCTCTGATTTATATGAAAAACATTTCCCACATTCTGAACATGAATGAGGCTTATATCTTATGTGAATTTGCTCATGTTTAACAAGAAGTGATTTCTTTGTAAAGCACTTCCCACATTCTGAACATGAATACGGTTTGTCTCCTGTGTGATTTTTCTCATGTCTAACAAGATTTGATTTAACTGTAAAACATTTCCCACATTCTGAACATGAATATGGCTTCTCTCCTGTGTGAATTCTCTCATGTAAAACCACCTCTGATTTATATGAAAAACATTTCCCACATTCTGAACATGAATGAGGCTTAATTCCTATGTGAATTCTATCATGTTTAAGAAGAAGTGATTTCTTTGTAAAGCACTTCCCACATTCTGAACATGAATATGGCTTCTCTGCTGTATGAATTCTCTCATGTCTAACAAGATGTGATTTACTGATAAAACTTTTCCCACATTCTGAACATGAATATGGCTTCTCTCCCGTGTGAATTCTCATATGTCGAACAAGATGTGATTTCTTTATAAAGCACTTCCCACATTCTGAACAGGAATATGGCCTCTCTTCTGTGTGTATTCTACTGTGTGTAGAAAGATCTGATCTTTTTATGAAGTTTTTACCACACAGGAACCTTTCCCCTCCTTTCCAATTTGTACTTATGATAATCTTTGATTGGTCAGGAGAAGGTTCCTCATAATCAGGGGAGATATACGGAAGATCTGTATTGTGAAGTCCTGGATGTACATTAAGGGTAATGAGGTTTTCTCCAGAAGATCGCTGCATGATATCTTCATCTTCTACTTTATAATTTAGCGATAACATGAAGTTTCCCTCAGAACTGTTACTGGAATTTTCTATTAAGATAAAAATAAAAAATTTGTGTTTGCTTTCCAAACCACAGAGACAAACTTATAACATTCCTATTATGCTGTAAGTGGATCCAGCAATAACTACAGGTATACAGTAAGTCATTCATTTTGAATGCACTTCTGGCTTTTTTATTTTATTTCAGCTTATACATTTTTCTATACCACTCTGATAAAGTTCAAGACACCCAGTCACCAATTTTTGGGCACAAACATAGCTAAAAATTAAAAAACCCTGACTGTGTCTGCCATTCAAGCCTTCCTTCTCTCAACACATTTGGCCTGATAATAGCAAGCGGGCATCACATTGATACAAGAAGTTAACTTAAAAAGGATCCACCACATTCAATACAAAGTGCATTCATTACTAAATGAGTCTCTTAGACCTAATCAGGTTGGTGGAGGGAGGTAGGCTCTGGATCTGAATATACCTAATTATGTGCTGGCCTATAACACCCCACCAGAGCTCTGGCCCGAGGACTAGATGGGCACATATAAACCTCAAGGCCTGCGGCAGTCCGTCCATGGGACTCTTGCTATGGGCCATTGTGTCAACTGACTTTGGAGCCTTTGATTCTAGGGTTGTCGGTGAAAAACTTACAAAAAAATCACAAACAGATGACAGGAGTCATGCTAATCAAAACCAGAGCACAGAAGGCATGAAACTCTTAAAACTTAACTTTTAATACAGACAATACAAAAAAAAAACATCAATGTGGGGGGTATCTAAGAGCCCACACACTACATACAGTGAATACAATCAGATATATGTAAGAATGAGAACCTTTCCTATATGACTACCCCACAACACAGAGAAGCACCCTAGTGGTGGATGCACTCTGCACAGTAACCTACCCCAGATCCACCCTAGTACACTCTACTCTATGCGTTTCTCCACCACTGGCTTCATCGGGAATGAAAAAAATAAATAAATAGGGTATGCAAAGATACCATACGATATGCGTCACTGCTGGGTAAAGTCCCCAGCTCCTGCAGTCACACCAGGACCAGGCCATCAACTAATATGAAGATCAACCATGTGTGGGTATAGCTACCCAACTATGCTGTGTGCTCTGAAGGCTTCATCACCATCAAGCCCTGGAGTCACTGTACCCCTGACACCAATGTCACACATAAGTAGTTCTAACAGACCTGGCTTATATTACTCTTAGTTGTGTGCTTATTGTGGGCATCTTTAACTTTAACAGAGCACACATCATATTTGGATAGCTATATTGACAACACCTTACCTGAGAGGGTTTGCAATGTTTAAAGTATTCGGACCCAAGGAATGGACTTCAGCTCCTCGTGTGTCGCCTGTGGAATGCCTGAAGTTTGTGGTTCAAGGACACAGACCGAGTATTTGTTGACTCCCTGCTGTGGATACTTGGACTCAAATGTGGCTAAGCCCTGCAGCCAGGAACTTAGTATAGTTATTCCACCACCATGTACTTCCAAAAATGACTGACTCTTACATTGTGGGATAAGAGGATGGTGCTCCTCCATTACATGTCACTGCACACACGTGTATACACTGCACATGACGGCTCTTACCTTGTGATATAAGAGGCTGGTGCTCATCCATCATGGCCTCCTTGTACAGATCCTTGTGTCCTTCTATATACTCCCACTCATCCTTGGAGAAATAGACAGTGACATCCTGACACCTTATAGGAACCTGACAACACAATGACACCGTCATCACCCAGACCCCTCCAGTGCTGTTACTGGAGAATTTCCCAGCATTCCCAGCAGTGTCACCTCTCCAGTCAGCAGCTCCATCATCTTGTGGGTGAGCTCTAGGATCTTCTGCTCATGTATCAGGGGGGGAGGGGGAGGCTCTTTGATGGGGTGAGGGGTCCTGCTCTGCCCTCCTGACTCCTGGAGATGGATGATGGGAGTCACACAGTCCCCTGATGTCTTCTTCACTATTGTGTACTCCTGTGGATGGAGAGAGACACTTAGGGAATAAACCCTTCAGGGGCCATGTGCTCTCCTCCGGCCCTTTCCTCCTGGTACAACGTGCCTACTTACCTTCTCATGGCTCCTACAACATGACTATTGGTCACTGGTCACATGATACATCACTCACGTTCTCAGTCACTTGGAAGGTCTGGAGGCCATTCTACAGGACCCTGGACTCTTCCTATCACTTCCTATGATGGATTCTCCTTCCTGATGTCTGACTTGTTACAGAATACAATAAAGAGGAGAGAAATCTAAAAAAGTTTACCTCTCCGCTCAGCAGGGAGATGATCTCCAAGGTGAGGTCTAATATTCTTCTGCTGATCTCCTTCCTGTCCATCCTTGGTGGCTCATTCAGGAGAAGGCTCGTATTGCTGGTTTTCTTCATCCTCCATCCAAGCAAAATAGGAATAAAGGTTAATCAGTGAGTCCCATGTCCCCGATAATGAGGCAAAGAAAAAGTACAACTCATCCCGCAAAACTCAGACCCTCATAAAGCTGCACTGACGGGAAAACCCTGAGCTCCGGGTGTATCTAAGCTCCTGGCGGTGAAAACCTCAGTCACACGGAGCAGATTCTGTCATCCAGCACAGAATGATGACAACCCCCACTATCCCCACTACTACTACTCCCCCCATCATACTAAGCTGAGGAGCGGAGAAGGATTCCTTGTGTGTAATGGAGGAGAATCTCCAGAGGTGACATGTCTGAGCTCTCCACCACACTGTCTCCTCACAGCTCATCTTACCTGCAGGCTGGAGGAATGGCTGATACCAGAGAGAACAAGAGCCCTGACTACCGACCAGGACCTGCCCAGTATCTGCTGCACTGCCAGAGCTGAAGGACATGGGGTGATGTCACCATCATGTGATCAGTGCAGGGGGTGGGGTTCAGCTGTGGAGAGAAGTTGTGGCGAAGGACCTGAGATGATGTCACTGTCATGTGACCAGTGCAGGGGGCGGGGCTCAGCAGTGAAGAGACTATTAGGTGGGGAAGGACCTGTGATGATGGTCATGTGACTTGAGGGGTGGAGCTACTGTGCTGTGTGTGGAGGAGAAGGAAGTAGAAAAGCGAAGGACTTGTCTGTAGTATGGTGTCTCAGGGACTATAAAAACCCTGTATATTGGGAGTCTACAGCTGTTTAGCACATAGCCATAGAGGACTCTTGGGGTCTACAGCTGTCTAGCACATAGTCATAGAGGACTCTTTGGGTCTACAGCTGTCTAGCACATAGTCATGGAGGTCTCTTTGGGTCTACAGCTGTCTAGCACATAGTCATAGAGGACTCTTTGGGTCTACAGCTGTCTAGTACATAGTCATAGAGGACTCTTTGGGTCTACAGCTGTCTAGTACATAGTCATAGAGGACTCTTTGGGTCTACAGCTGTCTAGTACATAGTCATAGAGGACTCTTTGGGTCTACAGCTGTCTAGCTGCAGGGGACTCTCTAGAAATGTATGAGATACTTTTAGCTATAACATGGCAGATGTATATTTTTTCTTTCTTATCAATTTTTCAAGACACAACTTTTCTACTTTAAATTTTTTTTTAAAGAAAGCTAAAAGGAAAAAACTTATTGCTAAAATTAATAAATATTTTTTATGGATATTAAAAAGGGGTGAGAAATCTGTGTACGTAATCTGCTGTACTATTGCTAAAACTAGTAACTATAGCTGTAACGTTTTAATTTTTTTAACTTTATTTTTTAATGCAATTAGTCAGGGCAGGAGGGAGTTAATTCACAGTCGGCAGGCTCACAGTTGATCCCACAGCTAGCAAAGAGGGGCCCTCACATCAAGAATAGCGCTCCCCTGCCAGCTTTTTCACTTTACACTGAGATGGATGGTTGTAGCACCCTGCTACAATGATGCCACGCAGGGAGACTGCTTTGGCTGGTCACAGACATACTTAGGCCCCTTTCACACGGGCGAGTTTTCCGCGCGGGTGCAATGCGGGAGGTGAACGCATTGCACCCGCACTGAATCCGGACCCATTCATTTCTATGGGGCTGTTCAGATGAGCGGTGATTTTCACGCATCACTTATGCGTTGCACGAAAATCGCAGCATGTTCTATATTCTGCGTTTTTCACGCAACGCAGGCCCCATAGAAGTGAATGGGGTTGCGTGAAAATCGCAAGCATCCACAAGCAAGTGCGGATGCCGTGCGATTTTCACGCACGGTTGCTAGGAGACGATCGGGATGGAGCCCCGATCATTATTATTTTCCCTTATAACATGGTTATAAGGGAAAATAATAGCATTCTGAATACAGAATGCATAGTAAAACAGCACTGGAGGGGTTAAAAAAAAATAAAAAATCATTTAACTCACCTTAATCCATTTGCTCGCGTAGCCGGCATCTCCGTTTGTCTCTTTTACTGTATAGGACCTGTGGTGAGCATTAACTATAGTTCAAGGACCTGGGATGACGTCACTCCGGTCATCACATGGTACGTCAGATGATCTTTTACCATGGTGATTCACAACATCTCATTGCACAACATCTCAATCACTTGATTGTGGATGCAATGCGTTTTTCACTGAAGCCCCATTCACTTCTATGGGGCTAGGGCTGCGTGAAAAAAACGCTCATGTACACAGACCCATTGAAATTAATAGGTCAGGATTCAGTGTGGGTGCTATGCGTTCACATCACGCATTGGACTCGCGCGGAAAACTCGCTCGTGTGAAAGGGGCCTTATACGTCGGGTTACAGTTAAGTGCCCATCGCCACGACGTATAAAGATGTGCGGTGGTAGGCAGAAGGTTAACATTTTCATCTGATAGACAAAAGATCTTTCTTTGAAAGAAGATTCCCAGAGAGATCTATTCTCCGTCTTCTGGTTTTACGGAACGTGTATGGGCATATGGACTAAATTGTGTAGAGCCGTGTGTCTGAAACGGATGTTCACCAGATGTTTGTTCAGCTGCTGTTCAACTTACTTCTATCTAAAGTGTATGTTCACCTTTAAGCTTTACATTGGCCAATGATCAGGGCAATTATAGGTGTATTCCTAGAAATGTTTGCTCCTGATAATTGCTGGAAATGGCGGAGAGGCTACAGCAGAAGGAGTTGCTTCAGACCCCATCTCTAGCAGCATCCTCCGTTCGGAATCTTGAGCCTCATATTAAATTGCCTGACCGTTTTCAGGGGATCGTAAGCATTTTTTGACATTTAAGGAGAGTTGTAAACTTTATTTTCGTTTACGCCCACACTCTTTGGGTTCCGAACAACAAAGAGTAGGCATTATTATCTATTTGTTGCAGGGAGACCCCCAAGAATGGGCTTACTCTCTTCCCACGGACTCCCCTTGCTTAGCTACTGTTGAAGCGTTTTTTTAGGCTTTAAGTGTTCTCTACAATGAACCCGATAGGTTGGCTGTAGCAGAGTCTCAACTAAAGTCTCTTAGCCAAGGAGACAGACCTGTGGAGGAATATTGCACCAAATTTCGGAAATGGTGTGTTGTCCTCTGGCTGGAACGATCCAGTACTTAAGTGTCAGTTCAGGTTAGGGCTCTCTGAAGACTTGAAGGATATGTTGGTCAGTTACCTCCTCCCTGACACCTTAGAGCAGATGATGACTTTATAGAAGAGTAATAGTGGCTCTCAGCAGATGATGACTTTAGCTGTCAGACTGGACCGACGTATAAGGGAAAGACAAAGAGGAACTGACGTTTCCACAGGTGGTGGTTAAACCTGACTCCTAACCCTTGAGAGTCAAATTGGAAAATCATCCCGAATAGCCCATGCAACTCGGAATGACCATGAGGGATCAAAGACGTCAGAGGGGTGCCTGCTTTTATTGCGGAGAATCGGATCACTACCGTAGTTATGGCAATGTCCTAAAATTCCTCCCTCCAGAAGACCTCTGCGTCCTGATGCCCAGAATGATTAGTTACCCCCTAAGGAGGTTCAAGGGAAGATTTTGTTACCTGTGACTATTTCTTTTGGTTCTTGTAAAGGGTCTGGGAAAAAGCATTTATTGATTCAGGGTCTGCTTCTAATTTTATTGACCACAGAACACATTGGGGTGCCCATTGTGCCTCTTGTTAATCCCATTCATTTTATTGCTATTGACTCCACCCCTTTAATGGGTGGAACAGTAGAATATTGTACCTCTGAGGAGACCTTGACTCCATACGGAGTGCGGTTCTTTTCTGGTATTAAAGAATTTACCCGTGGATATAGTTCTCGGCATGCCTTGGCTCCAGGTTTATAACCCAGTCATCAACTGGTCCAATCGTGAATTAGAAAAATGGGGGTTAAAATGTCAGTCTTGCTGTCTACCTGTTATTAAGTCTGGAATCACTACGGAATCAAAAACCCTTCCCATGTACATTAATGACTTTGCTGATGTTTTTTTCCATGTCTGATGTTTATTTCCTTCCCCCTCATAGACCATATGATTGTGCCATCAATCTTACTCCGGGATCTAAGTACCCTATGGGTCGTATTTATAACTTGTCTGGTCCAGAACAGAAGTCTATGAGGGACTATTTAAAAGAGAGCTTGCAAAAAGGACATATTAGACCCTCGGTGTCTCCTATGGGGGCAGGGTTTTTCTTTGTTGGGAAAAAGGATAGTGGACTGAGACCTTGTATCGATTATGGAGAGTTAAATAAGATTACAGTTAAGAACCAGTACTCTTTGCCTTTGATTCCAGACCTGTTTAATCAAGTTCTTGGAGCTCACTGGTTTACTAAACTTGATCTGAAGGGGGCCTATAATCTTATTTGAATTAAGGAGGGGGACGAGTTGAAAACAGCCTTTAATACTTCTGAGGATCATTATGAATATTTTGTTATGCCATTTGGTTTAAGTAATGCTCCGGCAGTTTTCCAAAATTTTGTTAATTACATTTTTAGACAATTTATTGGAAAATTTGTAATTGTTTACTTGGATGATATTTTGATTTATTCACCTGACTGAGATTCTCACGTTATTCACACTAGACAGGTACTGGAGGTTCTTCGGGAGAACTGATTATTTGCTAAAAACGAGAAGTGTATATTTATAGTGCATGAAATTAAATTTTTGGGATATATCCTCAGACCCCAATCCTTTAAGATGGATCCGGGGAAGGTGTAGGCTATTTTAGAATGGGTAAGACCCTCCTCTCTTAAAGCGTTACAACGCTTTCTGGGGTTTTCTAATTATTATCGGAAATTTATTAAAGTTTTTTTTTATTATTGCTAAGCCTCTCACCCTGACCTAACCAAGAAGGGTGCGGATCTTGTGAATTGGTCGTCAGAGGCCACAGAGGCTTTTGAAACACTCAAGAGGTGTTTTGTTAAAACCCCAGTATTAGTCCAACCAGACCAAGAAAGGCCTTTTGTGGTTGAAGTAGATGCCTCCGAGGATGGGGTAGGGGCAGTACTCTCCCAGGGGTCATCAACTCTCACTAATCTGAGACCTTGCTTGTTCTTTTCTCGTAAGTTCTCTTCTACTGAGAGAAATGATGACATTGGTAATCGAGAGTTACTTGCTATTAAATGGGCCTTTGAGGAATGGTGTAATTTTTTGGAGGGGGCTCAACATCGTGTTACGGTACTTACTGATCATAAGAATTTAATGTTTTTGGAATCTGATAAACGTTTGAATCCAAGACAGGCTATGTGGGCATTATTCTTTACACGCTTTAACTTTTGCATTACTTACAGGCCAGGTAAAAATGTCAAAGCAGATGCTCTATCCCGGAGTTTTTGTGATTTTCAGTCTCCTGCCACTCCTCCAGAACCTATTTTGCTGGCAGGTATCATTGTGGCTTTGGTCTCCTCCGATTTGATGACCGAAATTACTGCGGAACAACACTTGGCTCCGGTACAATCTCCTAAAGATAAGTTGTTTGTCCCTGGTCATTTGTGTCCCCGACTGTTAGGTGAGTGCCACAATTCGGTTTTTAGTGGGCATCCAGGCATTAATGCCACCAAGGAACTAGTTTCCAGATTTTACTGGTGGCCCACCTTGTCTAGAGATATCCAGTAATATGTATCCTCATGTGAGGTTTGTGCCAGGTCCAAAACTCCTAGGTCCCGTCCGGTGGGTGAGTTGTGACTACTGCCTATCCCTAGTAGACCTTGGTCCCTTATTTCTATGGATTTTATTAACGACCTACCAGTTTCGGAAGGTAAGTCGGTTGTATGGGTAATCGTTGACAGGTTTAGCAAAATGGTTCATTTCATCCCTTTGTCAAAATTGCTCAATGCTAAGACTTTAGCTTCTCTTTTCGTAGATAATGTAATACTTCTACACGGAATTCCAGAGAATATACTTTCGGATAGAGGCGTTCAATTTGTCTCAAAATTTTGGAGGGCTTTTTGTCATAAATTTAATATCTCTCTGTCTTTTTCTTCGGCCTTTCATCCGGAAACCAACGGTCAAACTGAACGTTTAAACCAGTCTCTGGAACGGTATTTGAGGCGTTACATCTCCAACAACCAACAACTTTGGGTGAAGCATTTGTCCTTGGCGGAATTCGCCATTAATAATCAGGTGAACTTGTCTACTGGTATCTCTCCCTTCTTTTGTAATCATGGATTTCATCCACAATTTAGTTCTTTCTCGCCGTCTTCCTCTCAGGTGCCTGAAGCTTATTTAGGAGTTAAAGAACTGTGCACAATCTGGGCCCAGGTTCAGTTGAACCTGAAAAAAGCCCAGGAGGATGAAAAGGTTAATGCTGACAAAAGGCACTCTCGAAAGGTAGATTTTGGGTTGGGAAACAAGGTGTGGTTATCCACCAAAGATTTGTGTCTGAAGGTACCTTCGGGTAAATTGGCACCTCGATTTATTGGCCCTTATGAGATTATTGACATCATTAATCCTGTGTCTTTTAGGTTACGTTACCTGACTCCTTTCACATTCATAATATTTTTCACAAAGCTTTACTCAAAAAGTATGTGTTTCCTGTATCTCCGGCACAGGAATCCCCGCCGCCAGTACAAGTTGCCGGTCAACTAGAATATGAGGTCTCTAGAATCCTTGATGTGAGGAAAGTTCGTAATTCTTTGCAATATTTAGTTCACTGGAAGAGTTTTGGTCCAGAGGTCCTTGGGTTCCAACGAATAAAATGCATGCTAAAAGGTGGTGAAGAAATTCCATTTAGCTCACCCAGAAAAACCAACTCCAGTGATATTGGGTCCGGTGGCCCCTTGTGGAAAGTGGGGAGTACTGTAACGGGGAGCCGGTGACGCGCTATCCCTCTGCAGCGCCACCGGCATCCCGCTCATGAGGAGGAGCAGAGACGCGGCCGTGTCTCCATGGTGACAAGAGGGCGGGGAGGACCCGGGCATGCGCGTCTCCTCGGTGCGGCCGGCGTCCTCCATCTCCTAGACAACAAGCAGGTGGGGAACTGAGCGCCGATGTTAATGAGTCAGCGCTCAGGTGTACTGAGAGGTTGAACATGGGTCATGTGACGCTGGCCACATCATGTGACCCATCAAGAGGACCTATTTAAACAGGTAACCTGCTGGCCAAAGTTGCCTGTAATTGGTCTTACTACCTCACTAGCGTATCCTGCATGTGCGACTTCTGTCTGTTTGACCTCGGGATGTACTTGACTCTGACCTGGTGTTACCCCTTGTACTGACGCAACCTCTTGGCTCCTGACCTCGGCTTCTACTTGACCCTGACCTGGTGTTGCCCCTTGTACTGACGCGACCTCCTGGCTCTTGACCTCGACTGTATTACTTGATTTTGTAGTACCCCTTGTGCTAGTGTTACCTCCTGAACCTTGTCCTTGGACCCCTTGCTTTGATTGCTATTATGTACCAGCCTGGGAAGCTCTTGCTTCTTTGTGATCTGTCTTATTCTTTGTTTTTCCGCTCTTTAGCCCCCTGCACGTACGTAAGCTAGGGACTGACGCCCAGTTGTATCCCGTGCAAGTTTCTTCACGGGGTGTGCAAGTAGGTAGGCATAGGGGTGTGGGTGGAGATAGGGCTGCACTTATCCTTACCTATTTGTGACAACTGCCCTGTGTAAAGGTGCCGCCGATTACCAGATGGTTACAAAAGTGATAGAGATGTGTGAATATCTTTCTTCCATTGATTTTCTTATATAGTTACTTTAAGCTGCTTCTTCCTTATCTAAGCAGTGCCTTCCCCTCCCCTATTTGCTCCGAGCTGCCTGTATCTCAGCAGTAAGGGGAGGGCATGACATGGAGCTGTGTGCTGAGCTCATCCTGACTTCTCCCACAGATATGTACAGAATGGGCTGTGGAAGAATGTGTGAGCCAATTACTTAGCTAGATGATTCACATATATATTCAGTGCCTTTAAAAAAGCACCTCCGTGCAGTATTAATGTTAGTAAGACTCCATTATAACATGGCGCCGATGCACAGATGTTTACATTAAAGGGATTCTAAAGCGATGTGCTAATGTCAGCTAAACCTAACTAGCCTATTCCTACTTTTTTCTATGCCCCCTTTATGCCAGAAATCTAACTTTTATAATATGCTAATTCGCCTCTAGGAGCAGGGGGGCGTTGTTCCTGCTCCTAGAGGCTCCGTTCTCCCACCTTTGTCGCCTCCCTCCAAGTCCTGATTGACAGGGCCAGGCAGCGCTCGCATCTGTCTGCCAGCCCTGTGATCTGGTGAAATCTTGCGTCGTTCAGTATTCAGTGCAGGCTCGGTGAGGAAGCTGGCAGTCTGCAAGCGTCTTTCCCTCACTGCACCTGCGCCAAATGCTGAACGGCGCAAGATTTCACCAGAGCATACCTGGCTGACCTGTTACATGTGCGCTCGGCAGCTGAAGGCATCTGTGTTGGTCCCATGTTCATATGTTCCCGCATTGCTAGAAAACATGATTTAATACATGGAAATGAGCCTCTAGGAGCAACGGGGTGTTTCCATTACACCTAGGGGCTCTCCTCTCTCTACAACTGCCGCACCCTTTGCATTTTGATTGACATGGTAAGGTATGATGACGTTTAATGCTTGGGCCTGTCAATTAAAGTGCAGAGAGTGCAGCAGTTTAGAGAGAGCAGAGCCTTTAGAAGTAACAGCCACGCCCCAGTTGCTCCTAGAGACATATATTTAATCATTTTTTATTTTTTTAGCAATGCGGGCACATAGGAACATGGGACCAACACAGATGCCTTCAGCTGCCGAGCACTCAAGGAACAGGTCAGCCAAGTTCATACGTACAAAACTGCTGACAGATGCCCTTTAAAGGAGTTATCCGACTCTCTGCAACCGATGACTTTTCCACATCCAGAACAATTCAAATATAAAAGTGTTTATCCAATACGGTGAACGTCGTAACGGAAATAAAAAAATTTAATCGCCAATTGACTGTTTTTTGGTCGCTTCATCTCCGCAAAATAATTGAATAAAAACTGATCAAAAAGTTACACACTCTCCAAAATGGTATCAATAAAAATTACAGTTTTCCCCACACAAAAAAAATTAGCCGTCACAGAGATCCATAGACGTGAATAAAAAAAAGTCATGGTGTTGGAATATGGCGATGCAAAGAAATAAAATGTAAAAGTTAAAACACAAGAAAACTATAAAAACATGGTACCACTGAAACTGCACTGACCCACACAATGAAGGTAACAGGTCAGTTTTAACACATAGGGAACACTGTAAAAAGAAAACCTATGAAACTGTGGCAGAATTCCATTTTTTTATTCCAATTCCACCCCATTTGAAAACATTTTCCAATTTCCCACTACATTGCATGCAATATTCAAAGACAAGCCCTCATACAACAATGTGAAAAGGAAAAATAAAAAAAGTTATGGCTTTGGGAAGGTAGAGTGTAAAAAATGAAGAAACAAAATGGGAAATTGCTTGTCAGGAAGGGGTTAATCTCTTGGATAGAGGCACTGGGGCTGCTTGGGTTTGATCACCAAAATTACTTAAAGGCATATTCTGTTTAGAAAAAGGCTATCCCCCTACCCATCGGCTACCACTTTAAGGTTAGGGTTAGTATATTAGGGTAGAGTCTTTGAACTGGTGAGTGCCAAGCTGTTTATCTTCTTTACAATTCCTTTCTGCTTGGACTACTGCACTGTGTATCCGGTGTCTTCCACCATCTATCTACTCAAGTCTACTGTCTAGATCTCAGAAACTTGCAGTCCAGTTGCTTCCTGCAGCGAAGGCCAGATCACTGTACAGTGGTTAAATGGTAAATATCAAAGGACCATAATAACACCCTTAGGATTTGCCCTACCTCAAACTGGTTAGTTGGCTCAGTGGGTCCACACTCGTTGATCCATAACAGTAAGCTTATGCCATGGACCCGCTGACCCACTCCAAATGAACCTGCCAAAAATGTAACCATCAGGATTAGATATTGTCCTATATACATGAGGTGTCTAACCATATGGTCTACTGCCACATCCACTGCCCCTGATCGGCAAGTTGTCTCTTCTGAAGGAACCGGTTTCAGATTGTCTCCACCTCCACATTATGATGGTGACACAAAGTCTTGCTGTGGTCTTTTTAAATCAATGCATCTTTTATTTTGAGCTATTGTCACAACAAATTCCATCTGATCGAGTAGACATCATTTTTCCTCATCTGGTCGAGAGACACCCTGCCATTGGAAGAGTGGTCCAATTACAAGTAACTTGCAACGTTTCTTGGACTCTTTCCAGAGCATTCTTTAGGAACCTAGATGCATCCTCGGTGACCTCCTCCATGTTACGTCTATGTCAAAGTTCACGCAATGTCCAATATATAATCTAGTTCTGGACCCTGGCCTGAAATAATGAGGCCCTGATTTTTACCTTCTGAGAAGGGGCTTTTGCCTCCCAGGATGAAACCATCCCTTTCCCCTCATCAAGATATTTACAATTATAAAAAATAGATTTAAAAAAAGCAGACATACAGTTGTGTTCAAAATAATAGCAGTCAGACATCACTAACCTGATCAATCACTGTTTTTGGTAGAAATAATATTTCTACATGGCAAATAATTTACTAGCAGGTGTAGTAGAGTAATAGAAACCCAACAGACCCAACAGTCATGATATGCATGCTGCTGATTCTCTGTAACTCAATCACTTATTGAAAGTGGCATTTCAAAATAATAGCAGTGTGGAGTCCAATGAGTGAGGTCATTAATTCTTTGAAAAACAGGTGGCAATTATTGCCCTTATTTAAGGAAGGAAGGCAGCAAAATGTTGTACATGCTGGTTACAGTGCATTTCTCTATGAAATTCTGAGGAAAATGGGTCGTTCCAGATATTGTTCAGATTAACAGCGTACCTTGATTAAAAAGTTGATTGGAGAGGGGAAAACTTAAAGAAGTGCAGAAAATGATAGGCTACTCAGCTAAAATGATCGCAAATGCTTTAAAATGGCAACCAAAACCTGAAAGACGTGGAAGAAAGTGAAAAACTACCATTAGAATGCATAGAAGAATAGCCAAAATGGCAAGGACCCAGCCAACAATCAGCTCCAGGAAGATCAAAGAAGGTCTAAAGTTACCTGTGAGTACTGTTACAATGAGAAGATGCCTATGTGAAGCCAAGCTATCTGCAAGAAGCCCCCGCAAAGTCCCACTGTTGAAAAAAAGACATGTGCTGAAGAGGATACAATTTGCCAAAGAGCACATTGACGGCCTAAAGAGACATTTTGTGGACTGATGAAAGTAAGATTGTTCTTTTTGGGTCTAGTGGCCTGGAGACAGTTTGTCAGATGACCCCCAAACACTGAATTCAAGCCACAGTACACTGTGAAGACAGTCAAGCATGGTGGCGCCATCATCATGATATGGGGATGTTTCTCATACTACGGTGTTGGGCCTATTTATCGCATACCAGGGATCAGGAATCAGTGTGAATACATCAGAATACTTGAAGAGGTCATGCTGCCTTATTGTCACGGCCTATGGTGTGTTTTGTGACACTTTCCTCCACTTGTGGTTGCGCGTGGCAACGTGTGGTATTGTGCATGTGGTGGCAGTGTCTCGGCCTTCTGGCTGATCCCCAGGACATGGTTGCCACGCATGCCGTTGCCGGTGGTAACAGGTGGAGTGTGTGTTTGTTTGTACTTTTCCCCTTTAAGTAGCTTCCATCCCTTGCCTGGTATTGGAAGGGTTAATTCCCTTCCTAGTGAGTGAACACTGGGTGTGTCTGTGTGTGGCTACTTGGGGCTATTTAGCTCCTGCTGGATGCCAGTAGTCTGAGGGGTACTCCAGCCATGGTTTATGCTAGAGTCATCCTCCTGGTTTATTTACCATCTATCCAGTGAGGGCCACCCTTGTGGTCATAAGTTATGTTTAGACTTTATTGTTCTCATGTTATTATATGTCTAGTGGTGTCTCTATCTTTATTGCAGCTTATGGTCCTGGGTTCCTGTGTGATGTGTGCTGTGTCCGTTTAAGTTGTTGTGGACAGCAGTACTTGTGCATGGGTTCCAGGCTATGTGTCTGTGGCAGGTAGGTGTGGTACTAGTCTTACTTACCTGCCATTGCCATATGCTGTATTTGTTCCCATTTCCTTTGCAGCCTGGCCAATGAGACTCCTGTTGATCCGTGTCTAGGAGGAACAGGTCGTCTTACCCTGCTCCTAGTCCAGGGCTACCCTGAGGGCTAGTAGGGACCCTAGGTTCCGGTGTATGAGCCCTCCTACGCCTAAGTGATTCAAAGGAAAGCAAAATCTTCAAACATTTTTCAGTTTACATAATGAATGTTTGAGTTTGTAAAGAAGAATACAAACACTGCTATTTTTTTGAACAGTCTAATATTCCCTTTTCTTCTATTTTTTTTTTAGAGGAACACCACAAATTTTATATTTTTTTCTTCATGTTTTGATGTGGAATAGAATGTGTAGTGTTCCCAATGCATTTGTGTGTATGGAAATAAAAGCTATTAGAAGGATTTTGAGCTTTATTCACTTTTCTAAACACACTGCTATTATTTAAAACACAACTGTATATTGTCTATACTGACCAGCTGTATTAAACTATAACGATCTTCCCATCGAGGGAGGCGGGTAGCACAAGAAGAAGTGAGGCACCTGGGGCAGGAGGGGAGCAGAAGGTGCAGTGAAGCACATGGGACAGTGAGGTACCTGGAGCAGAAGGGGCAGTGAGGCACATGGAACAGTAAGATACCTGGAGCAGGAAGGGGCAGGGGGAGCATACAGATTTTGTCCTTGGTCAGATGTGAACTCAGGACCCCAGTGCTGCAACTACTGAGCTGCCCAAATCTCAGCTCTAAAACAGCTGTATGACAGTAAGTTGCAGACAAGTTGAACAACAATTATGAAGCTTGTTGTCCACAGATACGTTACCATGTAGCCCCAGTTATTCACCTCTCTGTGAAAAACATGGGTTTAAAATATGGAATTTCCCATATTCCAAAAAATAATATAGTTTCTTTTGATCTGATGAGTTTTAGAATTTAATTGTTTTACAATATATTTTCCATAAAATCATTAAAATGACTTCTCTCCTGTGTGACATCTCCGATGCTCCATAACCTTCACTTTAGTAATAAAACATGTCTAACTTTCTGAGCATGGAAATAGCTTCTCACCTGTGTGAATTCTCTCATGTCTTAAAAGACTTGATTTAACTGTAAAACATTTTACACATTCTGAACATGAATATGGCTTCTCTCCTGTGTGAATTCTCTTATGTGTAACTAGATACGATTTTTCTGTAAAACATTCTCACATTCCAGACATGAATGTGGCTTTTCGCCTATGACTTCTCTTATGTGTAGCAAGACTCGATTTTTCGGAAAAACATTTCCCACATTCTGGACATGAATACCACTTCTCTCCTGTATGAATTTTCTTATGCCTAACAAGACCTGTTTTTATTCTAAAACACTTCCCACATACAGAACATAAATATGGCTTCTCTCCTGTGTGAACGCTCTTATGTTCAACAAGACTTGATTTTTGTGTAAAACATTTCCCACATTCTGAACATGAGTATGGTTTCTCTCCTGTGTGAATTCTCTTATGTTTAACAAGATCTGATTTTTGTGTAAAGCATTTCCCACATTCTGAACATGAATACGGTTTCTCTCCTGTGTGACTTCTCTCATGTTTAACAAGATTTGATTTCTTTGTAAAGCACTTCCCACATTCTGAACAGGGGTATGGCTTTTTTCCTGTTTGAATTTGTCTATGTGTAGAAAGACCAGATCTTTTTGTGAGTTCTTTACCACAATGGAAGGCTGTACCCCCTTTCTGACCTATAATTGTTGTAGTGATCTGTGATTGGTCAGGAGAAGGTTTCTCGCGGTTCGAGGGATTATATGATAGATCTGCACTGTGAAGTCCTGGATGTACATTATTGAGGTTTTCTCCAGAATATCGCTGCATGATATCTTCATCTTCTGCTTTATAATTTAGTGATAACATGAAGCTTCCTTCAGAATTTTTACTGGGATTTTCTGTTCAGATAAAAATCAAAATTTGTGCTTTCCAAACCAGAGTAGACAAATTTATAACATTCCAATTAGACTGGAAGTGGCTCCAGCAAGAAGTACAAGTATACAGTAAAGGTGGGTTTAAACTGCCCGATAATTGGGCAGATTATCGTGAGTGAACACTCGTTCCCGACAATCTGCCCATGTCGCCGATCACCTGATGGCACACCAATTATCTTCTCTGGGCAGCAGATTGTGCTGTCTAAACAGCAATCTGCTGCCCAGAAACAATGATTCTGTATGGAGCGAACGATCGCAGTAGCAATCCCTTGTCCTCATACTGCGAATGAGATCGCTGAAAGTAAATGCTGCTTCACCAAATGAAGGAACGATTCATTCCCGACAATCGGCTGTACATCGGATTGTCTAAACCCGCCTTAAAGGGGTTATCCCATGACTAATGTAAAAAATAAAAATCAGAAGTCATATGGTAAATCACAACCTGTTTCTAACAAAGCTAGAACCAGCCCTGTACCTTACATGGATCCAGAGATCTCCACATTTATTGCTCTGCTAGATTTATATCAAGCTGACAGATAAAGGGAAGTGTCTTTTCTGCTGCAGCTCAGGGCTCAGGGGGCGTGTCCACGTTCTCCCTATCACAGCTCAGGAGGCAGTTGAAGGATAAAACTGAGCATGTGCGACCATCTCAGTGAGCAGGACAAAGAAATAAGAAAAAATAACAAACAGCAGGTGGAACTATACAGATACATTTTATGGAATAACTTAGCGGCTATGCTAAATTTTTTATTACACGCAATTACAAAAGTATTCAGATCCAGGTGCTGGTTTGAAAACTGTAGAATATTTTTCGTGGGACAACCCCTTTAAGTCAATCATTTTGAATGCACTTCTGGCTTTGGTTCAAAAGACCAAAAACTGCATATTTGATTTTAGCCATATAAAGCTTTTTCATAACGCTCTAGCAAAGTTCAAGATTTTGGTGTACACTCAGTTACCACTTTTATGACACAAATAAAGCTAAAAAATTTGAAAAAACAACCATGTCTGGCAATCAAACCTGCCTTCTGCCAACACATGTGGCCCTACAATGCCAAGTGGAAGTCACAATAATATAACAAGCAAAATATATATATATACAGTACAGACCAAAAGTTTGGACACACCTTCTCATTCAAAGAGTTTTCTTTATTTTCATGACTATGAAGGCATCAAAACTATGAATTAACACATGTGGAATTATATACATAACAAACAAGTGTGAAACAGCTGAAAATATGTCATATTCTAGGTTCTTCAAAGTAGCCACCTTTTGCTTTGATTACTGCTTTGCACACTCTTGGCATTCTCTTGATGAGCTTCAAGAGGTAGTCCCCTGAAATGGTCTTCCAACAGTCTTGAAGGAGTTCCCAGAGATGCTTAGCACTTGTTGGCCCTTTTGCCTTCACTCTGCGGTCCAGCTCACCCCAAACCATCTCGATTGGGTTCAGGTCCGGTGACTGTGGAGGCCAGGTCATCTGGCGCAGCACCCCATCACTCTCCTTCATGGTCACATAGCCCTTACTTTCAAAGTTTTCCCAATTTTTCGGCTGACTGACTGACCTTCATTTCTTAAAGTAATGATGGCCACTCGTTTTTATTTACTTAGCTGCCTTTTTCTTGCCATAATACTAATTCTAACAGTCTATTCAGTAGGACTATCAGCTGTGTATCCACCTGACTTCTCCTCAACGCCACTGATGGTCCTAACCCCATTTATAAGGCAAGAAATCCCACTTATTAAACCTGACAGGGCACACCTGTGAAGTGAAAACCATTTCAGGGGACTACCTCTTGAAGCTCATCAAGAGAATGCCAAGAGTGTGCAAAGCAGTAATCAAAGCAAAAGGTGGCTACTTTGAAGAACCTAGAATATTACATATTTTCAGTTGTTTCACACTTGTTTGTTATGTATATAATTCCACATGTGTTAATTCATAGTTTTGATGCCTTCAGTGTGAATCTACAATTTTCATAGTCATGAAAATAAAGAAAACTCTTTGAATGAGGTGTGTCCAAACTTTTGGTCTTTACTGTATATATATATATATATATATATATATATACACACACACACACACATCACCACATTCCTCAACACAAATTGCATTCATTATTAAGTAGGACTCTCAGACCTGATCAAGCTGGTGGATTCATTAGACAAAAAGCCATGCCACAATGCTCACCTATAGAGGAACTGATAAGCACTTTTTCATCTACCTCCTCCCCTGCTGCTGCTCACACATTTCAAACATGCTCAGTACAAGCTGCATTCTCCCTGGCTGTGTAGTGAGAAATCCCACTTCTTTCCACAGTTTCAGTGTGGTATTACAGATTTTAATTCCATCTTCTGCTTTTTTTTACTGCAGCCTGTACTGAGCATGTGTGAGACAGCAGCAACGGGGGAGGAGGTGCACTGAAAGGAGCTAGTAAAGTAAACTATAGATGTACGGAGACTGAATTTAGCTTGTCAATACAGGAGTCATGAGGACTCTCACTCTCTAGCTGGAGTCATAATATGCTTATTGTTCAAAAACTGTTACACAGCCATTCTGACATGGAGTTTCAAAGTAAGTACACCGGCCTCATCAGTTACAAGAGATCTATTTAATACTACAAGCAGTGTGTATTGTGGAGTCTAGTGAGAGACCCTATTGGTATGGACAATCTGATTATGAGCACAGTCTAGATTTAACAAGGTGATGTGCCATGTTATAAAGTACACGCCTGGATCCACGGACATGACAATGAGGTCTGTATAGTCTAATGGCCGCACAGTCACCAGATCTCAGGTTTATAGACATCTTTAGGATACAGTGGAATAGACAGAGTGAGGTCATCAATCAGAATCTGTAATAAAGGTTTCCAGCACCTTGTTGGGTCTATTACAATAAGAATTCAGGGTGTTCTAAGGGGAACGAGGGTCCTATCAAGAATTAAAAAAGTGGAGCTAATGAAGTGTCCTGTGAGTGCAGGTGACCATCACCGAGACGTCTGTGTCTGTACAATAATCACATGTGACATCGGAGCTTCCTGATAATCATGGAGCTGAAGACTGGAGTACTCCGTAAGGAAGGAAACAAATACAACGACCAAATATCTTTAACCCCTTAAGAACCAGGCTGACCATGTCTGGTAGTTATTTAATGACCATGCACTTCTTTTTGTATTTTCATTGTCACATTCTAAAGACCTAAAACTTTTATACTTTTCTGTCGATGCAGCTGTACGAGGGCCTGCTTTTTGTGTGAAGTTGTACGTTTCAATGGCGACATTTACATGTAATTTATTGTTCAGCTTGTATTCAATTTATTTGTTGAATGAACACAAAGTCCCAGAAATTGTAGTTTTTACTGTTTACCATGTATTTTTGCACTTTAAAACATATTTTATAGGAAAAAATAGCAATTTTATGTACTTTTGCATTCCAAGACCCAACTTTTTTCTTTTTCCAGTGACATAAATGAGGACTATCTTTTTTTTTTTTTTTTTGGGAGGGGAGGAGGTGGGGGCGGGCTGGGGATGCTGTCATAAAGGGAGTTTAACCTCTTAACAGTCAAATTAAATTGAACAAACTCTCCCCAAAACATCACTTTTTAAATTGTTTTATTAATTGTTATATATGTCTAAGTAAATATAGTTGGCGCACAACTAGTGCATTTTTAGTGACATAACAATTTTTTAGCCTTAAAGGGGTTATGCAAGAATGAAAGACTGCCCCCACCCCCACCAACCACCCCCACCCTGCAGAATCTGTAAAGGGAAGCTTGCTTACCTGCTTCCCATTCCTTCTTCTCTGGACCTGTGATGCTTCGTTGGGCTTCAGTGGTGTCAACATCCGGTTTGACATCACCGCAGCCAATTACTAGACGCAGGAGTGTCACATGGTTACAAGGGGAGCCTGACACCGGCACGACTGCGGTAATGTCAAACTGGATGTTGACATCGCTGAACTCCTGAGGAGCATCTAGGCCGGGAGAAGAAGGAGCAGGAAGCCGGCACCAGGGAAGCAGGTATGTAAGCTTCCCTTTGTAGGTCCCGATGAATGGGGGGTTTGCCAAAAACTCTCCCAATCTTGCCAACCCCTTTAAGGACCAGTAACATTTTCCCCTTTGGTGTTCCAGTGGTCACAACTTTTTTACTTTTTCATCAATTTAACTGTATGAGACCTTGAATTTTGCAGTAGGAGTTGTAGTTTTTTTTTAGGAATTATTTTGGGGCACATATAGCATAATAAATAACTTTTTATTTATTTTTTAGAGGGAAAGGTAGAATAGATAGAAAGAAAAAACAGCAATTTTAACTTATTTTGTTGGATTAATTTATAGCGTTCTCTGTGTTATGATACCAAATTAGTATTTTATACTTTCTTCCTGCAGGCTGAAGGGGGGAGGGCTGCTTTACCCCCATATCTGGCGATTGGTAGCTGCTAGAGATATGGGTGATTCTCATCTTGTTTGAAAGCTTGACCATATCTCTAGCTGCTACCAATTGTAAGATATGAGCAGTTAAAGCAGCCCCCCCACCACCACCCGGCTGCCGGAGCTCTGCTGGGGATGAATTTTTAAATCCTTTTCTCAAAGGTCGAGCTCAAGCAAAACTGTTAAGTGGTTAAAGAAATAAACGGCATGTTGTAAGGGGCGGAGCAACAAAGTGGGGAAGTCACATGATCAGCAGATGAAATGGACTTCTCTTATGAGGACAGTTTTAGAGCTGTATTATATTTTTTTTGTAAACCCTCTTTAACTTTTACAATGGAAATCACCAAACTGTATGGATTGTAGCTTAATATTTCTTTACTATCTCAAAATGATGCTTAACCCTTTCCTGCACAATGATGTACCCCTTAGTCACTGGCGGCATGTAATTCCTGCACACTGGCGTACATGTATCCATCATGACAGCACAGACACAAAAGCTGTGCCCCCATAATCCCCACGGGGTGTGTGGATGTGACTGACCGCCATGTCCTCCAGGAACAGCCGGGATCAGAGAAGAATCTGATCAGAGATCACCGTCAGCTGGATAAGGGGAACACTTCATGATGTGATGGGGACATCTCCAATCAAAGAGCAGCGCAGCAGCTGGAGATCAGATTCTCCTCCTGCCCTGAAGGCACCAAGGACAAAGTCACTTTATCCATTCATGATTCCATACCTGTGGTGATATCTCCTGGAATGTCCTCCTCCACCTCACTCTTGCACGAGGGATCGCCCATCATCCTCTCTTCTTCATCCTCCACTTTAGTATCAGTCAGATCTTCCCCCTGATTTCTCTGTAACAATTCAGTACAATACAGCAGACAGGTGGGAAATCTAACAGATCCACATAAGAGACCCCCACAATCTATGACCCCTCTATGACTGCAGGACCCCCCTATATAGATGTGTATAGGGCTCAGCTCCATCTACCTGAGGATTCTCTGGGACCTTCTCCTCTGGACAGTCCTGGGAATACAGAGGACGGGGACATCTCTCTGGTGGATTTCTCCTCTGGGATCCATCTGTGGAGACACAAGCACACAGTGACTGAATACATGGCCTCCTGTAGATCTGTCTATAGATCAGACACTTCTCTCAGCTCCTTCACTTCTAGGTTTAGTTATCAGGGGGAAATAATATTCTGCTCCTCATCACCTGTGCCGAGGTCCCAGCACCTAGCAGACCACAGGCCCGACGTAACCAGCAGCAAATGGTGAACAGTGGGCCGACAGCTTCCTTCTTCACAATAACACATTCAGAGGATAAGGATACAGTTATACATGTGAAGGCTGGGGGGATTCTTTTAAATGGCATCTGTAGATTTGTACCTTAGAGGCTCTGCTCTCTCTGCACATTAATTGACAGGACCAGATGTGATGATGTTAACACTCCTTGGAGTTGCAGACAGAGCAGAGCCTCTAGGTGTAATGGCAACGCCCCCGTTGCTCCTAAAGGCTCTTTTGCATATAAGGCTGGGTTCACACGAGCGTGTCCGGATTAGGTCCGGATGCGTCCCGGTGTGTTGCGGCAAAACCGCGCGAGTAGGAATGCAATTGCAGTCAGTTTTGACTGCAATTGCGTTCTGATGTTCAGTTTTTATCGCGCGGGTGCAATGTTTTTTGCACGCGCGTGATAAAAAACCGACACTGGTACCCAGACCCGAACTTCTTCACAGAAGTTCAGGTTTGGGTTAGTTGTAGTGTAGATTGTATTACTTTCCCTTATAACATGGTTATAAGGGAAAATAATAGCATTCTGAATACAGAATGCATAGTACAATAGGGCTGGAGGGGTTTAAAAAAATAAACTCATTAACTCACCTTCTCCTCTTGATCTCGAAGTTCCCGGTCTCTTCTTTACTTGAGTTGTGGGCTAAAGGACCTTTGGTGACGTCAGATCTCATGCTCCAATCACATGGTCCATCACCGTGGTGATGTACCATGTGATTGGAGCATGAGATCTGACGTCACTAAAGGTCCTTTAGCCCACAACTCATCAGTAAACTCAACTCAAAGGTCCTTTAGCCCACAACTCAAGTAAAGAAGAGACCGGGAACTTCGAGATCAAGAGGAGAAGGTGAGTTAATGAGTTTATTTTTTTAAACCCCTCCAGCCCTATTGTACTATGCATTCTGTATTCAGAATGCTATTATTTTCCCTTATAACCATGTTATAAGGGAAAGTAATACAGTTTATAGACTGTCACCTAGCAACCATGCGTGAAAATCGCACCGCATCCGCACTTGCTTGCGGATGCTTGCGATTTTCACGCAACCCCATTCACTTCTATGGGGCCTGCGTTGCGTGAAAAACGCAGAATATAGAGCATGCTGCGATTTTCACGCAACGCATAAGTGATGCGTGAAAATCATCGCTCATCTGAACAGCCCCATAGAAATGAATGGGTCCAGATTCAGTGCGGGTGCAATGCGTTCACCTACCGCATTGCACCCGCGCGGAAATCTCGCCCGTGTGAACGCAGCCTAACAGAACCTCATTTTTCTCAGCAATGTGGACACATATGAACATGGGGCCAACACAGATCCATTCAGCTGCCAAGCGCACATGTAACAGGTCAGCCAGTGTCATAGGAACAAATCTGCTGACAGATGCCCTTTAAGAGTGCTCTGCAGCACCCTACCAACTAAAAAAAAAAAAAAAAAAATTGTCAGGGCATCATCAGACACAGTACAAGGAGTAAGTAAAACAACTAATACAACTAAAGCTCTACATCTATATTCCCCTCCAAGTCTCCTTTTCCTGGGAAGACAATTCCTTTCTCCTAAGAAGCTGTTATAGTGAATGGTGAAAGAGAAAAATATCTCATGACATTTCCTGGATATTTTCTCTGAGCCCATGACAGCTCCACGAGAGAGACTGCAGCTGAAACCCCCATCCTCCTCTGTAGGAAGATTCATTAGGACAGGTATGCCCCTTCTCAGTATATTCTGGTGTACAAACATGATACAATAACCCTGGTGAGGTGTCAGTGCTGAGCTGATCTGAGACGTTTCCTCACCTGCGAGAGGAATAACGTCGTAAGATGGGAGAATGTGAGAGGTGAGAGGGCCTGAGGAGAGATGGAGGTGTTTCTGCAGAGGAAGCACATTCCTAGAGCCTCCTAATCAGAGGAACGTCAAGCTCTGTGCCTGAACCACCAATCCTGTACCGCTGTACGGTAAAGTTGCTGTTCCTGTTTCACCCTGCGGGTACTGCGTCTTTCCATGGAATGGGTTTAACCCACTGCCTGTCATCTCTGCTATTACACTTATCATTGCACCTTCTGGAGGGCAAATTGAGGAACCCATTCACACCCCACCACAATGTACAGAAGACCTGCCACCCCATAATTCAGATCCTGGAGGTTTCTGTTTCCTGGCCAGGATGGAGATGCTCTCACTCATGGTGTGATCATACAGGAAAAACATGGTGATCACTCTCATTAGATATAACCCAAGCCTATGAGTATAAACATAAAGTTATATAAACTGCCATCAATAATAGGATCTCCTCAGATGTTCTGCGAGCTGTTCTGTTGTGGTCACTATAGGAAACATAAACCCGTCCTCTCAGCTAATGTGCTACATAGTATGGAGACGATGAATCTTTACATCTTACCACCTGACAATGGACTCCAAGTCTCCGATCTTAGCGCCATGTCACTGGACTGACCCCAGCATGGAGTTACAGCTCAGTGAGACGGAGACGGAGCAGAACCCAAGCTTCCCCATACTCATGTAGACAGGACCTGGCCGCTCCTTATAGAAGCCCCTAGACTGCCCCCTTCAGGTCACTGCTGAACAGCTGGGGGCTGTTACCATAGTAACACATGGCACCAGGATTCTGTGCACCATGTGTTACTATAGGACTGTAGCACTGACACGCTCTGTCTTCTCCAAGTACTGTAGATGTTGTGTATTATAGAGCAGTCATCTATTGTGGGGATGGTGGAAGGCAAATATTTGGTATTTGGGTACTTAATGGCACTGTTAAAACCTTGGCTCATCTTGTTAGGTTACCAGGTGATGGAATTTGGTCTGCCCCCTGATTAGTGAAAGAGTCTGTCTGTTCTTACCAGTGTTTCAGTGAAGAGCTACATGTGCAAGCTCCCAAGATCTAGGCCCGAGCTCAGATAACCTTCATCTCTGAGTATTGAACAGCCACTATCCCTACCTACTTGCACGGTCACCCAAGGCAGCGACCCCACAACTGGGCAGCAGTCCCTATTCTGGAATATGTTTTGGGAGAGCAGCGCAAAAACAGGGAACAATAAACAGAAAAACACAAAGAGTAGTGATATGGTAAGGAGTCTAATGCCAGTGGGACAATGAAGTACAAAAACACCAGAGGTAAACAAGAAAACCAACCAGGAGATCAATACAATGCCAGATTGCCAGAAGCCAAAAAAGTAGTCGCAATACTAATCCAAAAGGAGTCTTCAATACCACAAAGGAACAGCAGGCGCCGGCATTTTATAGTGAGTGAGGAGCACTCGCCCCGACGTTCCTGCACGCCCTGTGCCGCCTCATTGGCCTGAGGCTCCAATGTGAGAAGGGATACAATTTTGGGTATTGAGATCTGCACACCTTCTTGGAGGTGGGTGCTCATAGAGAGATAAGTCAGTGTGTAGGAGAAAATCTATGGCACACCACTTTTATCAGGGGATCTGGAGATCTCCAGATCCCCTGATAAAGGTCGTTATTGACCGAAACGTCGGGACCACTGTACATAATCGCATGCTATGCCTTGAAATAATATTGGATGTAATGTGGCACAAAGTGTTCAAAAAGAATGAATAGAACTATACTTTAATATCATTCAAAAGTGGTGTGCCATAGATTTTCTCCTACTCCAATGTGAGAAGGGGCCGCCCAACAGCCCTGTTTCCCCCAGCAACTATTACGGGGAACTGTAACAGTACCCCCCCTTCAGGAGGGGCCACCAGACCCTCATTAGGAGTAGCTTTGTCAGGGTGTAACACGTAACACATGAAATCTCTTAATCAACCAATCCGCATGGACCTCCTCAGCCAACACCCATGACCTCGCCTCAGGGCCATAAACTTTCCAGTGAATCAAGTGCTGCAAATTTTTTGGATGGTACCTTTTTTGGTACTTAACCCCACTTTGTCACCCAGTGCAAAATTAGCCCCTTTCAATCTTCTTCTGTTAGCGGTTCTTTGTTGAACACCCTGGGAATGCCGCGGGCTCGTATGAGCCTGGTTCCAGACTGTGCACAGTTTATCAGATACAACTTCCACCTCCAGATTATCAGAAACTGATGACCTAAATGAGCACACGTGAGGTAAAATCAGAACAGGATCAGACTTTGGAGCATGAGAGGCACAAAAGCTTCCGGACAAGTCATCAGCCTTGAAGTTTTTGGAACCTGGCCTGTAGGTAACCACAGTTAAAACATGTAAAAAACAAAGCCCAGCATGCCCGTCTAGGGTTAGTCTTTTGGAAGACTCCAGTAACATAAGATTTTTATGGTCAGTGAGGACCACTACCTGGCGTCTAGCCCCCTCTAGGAAATTACGCCATTTCTCAAAAGCCCACTGATAGCCAAAGGCTCTTGACTGCCAATGTCATAGTTGGATTCATAGAGGTGAAGATAGAGGTGCCCCGAGACAGAACTGCCCGACCCCAACCTCAGAAGCGTCGACCTCCACTATGAAATGTCTATTCTGCTCTGGTGGGGTAAGGCTCCATTCACACGTCTGCAAATGGGTCCGCATCCGTTCCGCAATTTTGCGGAACGGGTGCAGACCCATTCATTTTCTATGGGGACGGAATGGATGCGGACAGCACACAGTGTGCTGTCAGCATCCGCATTTGCGGAGCGCGGCCCCGATCATCAGGTCCGCAGCTCTGCAAAAGATAGAACATGTCCTATTCTTGTCTGCAGCTTGCGGACAAGAATAGGCATTTCTATAGGGGTGCCGGGCGGGTGTGTTGCGGATCTGCAATTTGCGGGTCTGCAACACACCACGGACGTGTGAATGGAGCCTAAGAATGGGAGCTTCAACAAAACACTTTTTCCATGTCTCACAAGCAATCATAGCGTCCAGCTTCTGATTATCAACATCTGCACCTTCCTTGGTTAAATCTGTGAGAGGTTTGGCAAAAAAATAAAAATTTCCCTAAATTTTCTATAATAATTGGCAAAGCCCAAAAATGTCTGCAAGGCTTCAAGATATTTTCGAGGAGCCCAGTCCTTTATCGCCTGAATCTTAACTGGATCCATAATGACTCTTACCTTGTGATATAAGAGGCTGGTGCTCCCCCATCATGGCCTCCTTGTACAGATCCTTGTGTCCTTCTATATACTCCCACTCCTCCATGGAGAAATAGACAGTGACATCCTGACACCTTAGAGGAACCTGACAACACAATGACACCGTCATCACCCAGACCCCTCCAGTGCTGTTACTGGAGAATTTCCCAGCATTCCCAGCAGTGTCACCTCTCCAGTCAGCAGCTCCATCATCTTGTGGGTGAGTTCTAGGATCTTCTGCTCATGTATCAGGGAGTGAGGGGGAGGCTCTGTGATGGGGGGAGGGGTCCTGCTCCGCCCTCCTGACTCCTGGAGATGGATGATGGGAGTCACAAAGTCCCCCAATGTCTTCTTCACTATTGTGTACTCCTGTGGATGGAGAGAGACACTTAGGAAATAAACCCTTCAGGGGCCATGTGCTCTCCTCCGGCCCTTTCCTCCTGGTACAACATGCCTACTTACCTTCTCATGGCTCCTACAACATGACTATTGGTCACTGGTCACATGATACATCACTCACCATATTGGGGGCTGATCTTCAGGTTCTCCGTCACTTGGAAGGTCTGGAGGCCGTTCTACAGGACCCTGGACTGTTCTTATCACTTCCTATGATGGATTCTCCTTCCCGATGTCTGACTTGTTACAGAATACAATAAAGAGGAGAGAAATCTAGAAAAGTTTACCTTTCCGCTCAGCAGGGAGATGATCTCCAAGGTGAGGTCTAATATTCTTCTGCTGATCTCCTTCCTGTCCATCCTTGGTGGCCATTCAGGAGAAAGGAGAGAACTGGAGGAGCTGGAGCTCAGCAATAAAAAATTGGTGAAGTACCTGTGATGATGTCACTGTCATGTGATCAGCCCCACCCCCTGCACGGATCACATGACGGTGACATCACCCCAGGTCCTTCAGCTCTGGCAGTGCAGCAGATACTGGGCAGGTCCTGGTCGGTAGTCAGGGCTCTTGTTCTCTCTGGTATCAGCCATTCCTCCAGCCTGCAGGTAAGTGCGGTTTTGGAGGTGACATCTGGTCTTGTCCCCTGGATGATTTCCTCTCCTCTTCTCATAAAGGCGCCTGCAGTACTAGAAGCCTCCAGCTCCTCCAGTTCTCTCCTCTTCTCCTGAATGACCACCAAGGATGGACAGGAAGGAGATCAGCAGAAGAATATTAGACCTCACCTTGGAGATCATCTCCCTGCTGAGCGGAGAGGTAAACTTTTTTAGATTTCTCTCCTCTTTATTGTATTCTGTAACAAGTCAGACATCGGGAAGGAGAATCCATCATAGGAAGTGTCCAGGGTCCTGGAGAACGGCCTCCAGACCTTCCAAATGATGGAGAACCTGAAGATCAGCCCCCAATATGGTGAGTGATGTATCATATGACCAGCGACCAATAATCATGTTGTAGGAGCCATGAGAAGGTGAGTAGGCACGTTGTACCAGGAGGAAAGGGCCGGAGGAGAGCACATGGCCCCTGAAGGGTTTATTCCCTAAGTGTCTCTCTCCATCCACAGGAGTACACAATAGTGAAGAAGACATCGGGGGACTGTGTGACTCCCATCATCCATCTCCAGGAGTCAGGAGGGCGGAGCAGGACCCCTCACCCCATCACAGAGCCTCCCCTTCACCCCCTGATACATGAGCAGAAGATCCTAGAACTCACCCACAAGATGATGGAGCTGCTGACTGGAGAGGTGAAACTGCTGGGAATGCTGGGAAATTCTCCAGTAACAGCACTGGAGGGGTCTGGGTGATGACGGTGTCATTGTGTTGTCAGGTTCCTATAAGGTGTCAGGATGTCACTGTCTATTTCTCCATGGAGGAGTGGGAGTATATAGAAGGACACAAGGATCTGTACAAGGAGGCCATGATGGAGGAGCACCAGCCTCTTATATCACAAGGTAAGAGCCGTCATGTGCAGTGTATACACGTGTGTGCAGTGACATGTAATGGAGGAGCACCAGCCTCTTATATCACAAGGTAAGACCCGTCATGTGCAGTGTATACACGTGTGTGCAGTGACATGTAATGGAGGAGCACCAGCCTCTTATATCACAAGGTAAGAGCCGTCATGTTCAGTGTATACACGTGTGTGCAGTGACATGTAATGGAGGAGCACCAGCCTCTTATATCACAAGGTAAGAGACGTCATGTGCAGTGTATACACGTGTGTGTGCAGTGACATGTACCGGAGGAGCACCAGCCTCTTATATCACAAGGTAAGAGCCGTCATGTGCAGTGTATACACGTGTGTGCAGTGACATGTAATGGAGGAGCTCCAGCCTCTTATATCACAAGGTAAGAGCCGTCATGTGCAGTGTATACACGTGTGTGCAGTGACATGTAATGGAGGAGCACCAGCCTCTTATATCACAAGGTAAGAGCCGTCATGTTCAGTGTATACACGTGTGTGCAGTGACATGTAATGGAGGAGCACCAGCCTCTTATATCACAAGGTAAGAGCCGTCATGTGCAGTGTATACACGTGTGTGCAGTGACATGTAATGGAGGAGCACCAGCCTCTTATATCACAAGGTAAGACCCGACATGTGCAGTGTATACACGTGTGTGCAGTGACATGTAATGGAGGATACCCTAACACCTTCCTGTTTGGTAGGGTGCTGAAGGGCACTCTTAAAATGAAATCACCCCACACCAAATGAAAGAGGCTGTCTTGTATTTAATAAACAGAAACTGGCAGCACCATGCGGAAAAAAACCCAGCAGTACTGTCCCTTTAACTTAGACACCTTCTTCAGAGTCCTGGTAACAGAAAGTGGTGCACACACATGGTCTACACTTCACCTGTCATGTATTGGCACATACATAGTGAAAAAAAAAAAAAAAATCAAGAACAGGTTTTTCTCCATTAGTCCATATATACAGAATAAGAGCAGATACTGAGGATTATACCCAGTATACAGGACAGGAGAAGTGGTACTGTGCAGTGTATATACAGTATATACAGAATAAGAGCAGATACTGAGGACTACACTCAGTGTACAGGACAGGAGAAGTGGTACTGTGCAGGGTCCATATATACAGAATAAGAGCAGATACTGAGGATTACACCCAGTATACAGGACAGGAGAAGTGGTACTGTGCAGGGTCCATATATACAGAATAAGAGCAGATACTGAGGATTACACCCAGTATACAGGACAGGAGAAGTGGTACTGTGCAGTGTCCATATATGCAGAATAAGAGCAGATACTGAGGAACTCTTTTTAATTTTATACAAAAATACAAAAACTTTGCCATAAAATTTCCAAACAAGATATAAAACAAGGTATAAAGTATATACACTTACCCTACTGGTCCAGCTACATGCATACTATCTCATTCATACCTACTAAATAGAGAAAATGAAAAGAGAAAAAGAAACCTAGCCTAACCTAAACATCCAATCCGGCTGAACCCTGACTATATACAAATTTATACAAATTGTTTATAACAGAAAATAAATGACAACTTGTCACAATAAATAATAATCAACACAAATTAAATAATCATAATAGAAATATCAAATAACAATACATTTTTTTTTTTTTATACACACACATTTATGAGAGAACACAAACCTATACTATCCCTACCAATCTATCTATCCCATCACCTTCACCCAGGGCCAACCTCCGCCTCTTGTCCCAGCCCTTCCTCCACCACCCACACCCAGCCCCTCGCCTCATGTCCTCCTATGTCCGCATAGTCCAGGGCTGGATGCAGGCCTCCCCACACAAAAATATAAACCCCCCCCCCCCCCCCCCCCCCACCCAACCTATCTACACCCCACTTACCCTATCATACAATTTATACATCTTATAACAACCATATCAATCTATACAAACCAATATTAAAATCCACCCGAAGGCCCAAGTTCAGTCATTTGCAAACCTTTCTTCAAAAACTCATCTGAAATACAAAACAAAAACCTAATGTGAAAGCCTCAGCCCAACACCAGGAAAAGTGCTACTGAGGCTAAGGCACATCAAAGGTGAAGCCTCTCCAGAGGTAAGAGACCCCATCCGTACCCACCTTCTCGCACTCAAGAGAGCAAACCTTCGCCAGGTCACCTAGAATGTTCCTACACACCTCTTCCACAGGGAGGACTTTGTGCTGGGTTGAAACTAAACACCGTGCATTCCATGTGAAGTACCTGATCACTATGCTAACTATAAAAGCTGTGCATGGGTCCCTTCTTCCCAAACCTTTGAATGCTCCATAAGCCCATTCCAGGAAGTGCTCCATACTTTCCAGTATGTTGCCACACTCCTCCCGGGGACAACCCTTTTCATCAGAGTTCCTGTACTTCAAGTTGTCCCTTACATACAGCTTCCCGTGAAAGCAGCGCTAAGCCAAGTCCCAAAACTTCAAGGGGATCCTTGCCGAATTTAACAACTGTAACCCCTTGTCTAGATCCTGGCTTGGGCAATCCTTAAAGGGAACCTGTCACCAGGATTTTGGGTATAGAGCTGAGGACATGGGTTGCTAGATGGCCGCTAGCACATCCGCAATAACCAGTCCCCATAGCTGTGTGCTTTCATTGTGTAAAAAAAACAATTTGATAAATATGCAAATTAACCTGAGATGAGTCAGAGCTTGACAATATGACTCTTCTCTGGTCACACAAGTAAGATATGACTCTTTTATGTTAATTTGCATATGTATCAAATCGGGTTTTTTTCCACAATAAAAGCACACAGAGCTATGGGGACTGGGTATTGCGGATGTGCTAGCGGCCATCTAGCAACCTATGTCCTCAGCTCTATGCACAAAATCCCGGTGACAGGTTATACCGAGGAGCCCTCTCTTTCCAGAGGTTTGCCAGGTTGATCTTAACAAAGATGTTCACAAGGAACACCACGGGGTTGACCATACCCAACCCCCCTAATCTCCTCGTACGGTATGTCACCTCTCTCTTGACTAGGTTCAGCCTATTCCCCTATAACAGTTGGAAGAACAGACTGTAAACCCGAGTCCAGAGAGGTTCTGGCAGGACACATACACTGTCCAAATAGATAAGCAAAGGGAGAAGGTAAGTCTTGATCAGGTTCACCCTTTCCCTGAGGGTCAAAGACCAACCCTTCCACTGGTCAACCTTCTGAGCGGCGATCGTGAGCCTGCTGTCCCAATTTTGGGTGGGATAATCCCATGGCCGAATTGAACGCCTAGGATTATGGCTGACGACTGGGGCTCTGGGAGGGTGTCCGGGAGACCGAAAGATGGATCACCCCCTCCCAGCCAGAGACTCTCACACTTATCCTGGTTAATCACGGACCCGGAGACTTCCGAGTAGCGTTCTACCTCCGACATCACGTATTCCGCCTCCCCTCCCGAGGACACGAAAACAGTGACATCATCGGCATACGCCACCACCCTCAGAGTGGCTTCTGGCTCCTCCAGACTCATCCTGACTCCCGCTAACGGTCCCCGATCAATCCTCCTAATAAAAGGATCAATCGCAAACACGTATAAGAGCAGGCTCAATGGACAACCCTGGCGGACTCCAGACCCGACCTCAAAAGGGCTGCCAGACCAACCGTTCACCAGCGGGAAACTCTCTGCCCCTGCATACAAGATCTTTAACCAGTTGACAAACCCTCCCGGCAGGCCATATTTCAGAAGGACTGCCCAGAGGTACTCGTGGTCAACCCGATCAAAAGCCTTTGCCTGATCTAAAGCCAGCATGTACCCCTTCTAGTTACCCGCCCTACTCTGCTCCACTGCCTCTCGGACACCGAGCACAGCACTAAACGTGCTTCGGCCTGGAACTGAGCAATGTGGGGTCTCCGAAAGGAGCCGGGGCGCAAACTGCACCAACCGTTTAAACAGTATCTTGGCCAGGATCTTTCTGTCCGTATTGAGAAGCGCTATGGGACGCCAATTCTCAATACGGCTCGGATCTTTACCCTTTGATATAAGGATCAGAGCTGACCTCCTCATTGACTTCGGCAGAGTACCCGAGGAAAGGCACTCATTGAATACCTTAGTCAAGAGGGGAACCAAGGAGTCCTTAAAAGTCTTATAAAACTCGGATGTTAAGCCATCTGGGCCTGGCGACTTCTTTAGGGCAAGCCCTTCGATCGCCAGGCTGACTTCCTCTTCTCTGATTTCTTCTATCAAAACGCCGAGAGGTCTACTCTTGATTCAGGGATGGTTTCAGCCAGGAAAGCCGAAATCCTGTCCCGATTCAAATCCTTCTCCCTCAAGAGGCACGAGTAGAAGGACTTGACGATTTCCAAGATCCCTGATCTGGACCTATAAATCACTGAAGAAATTGCACCAAAAGGATATGTCACTGACTAAACTAGCTGGTCATACAAGCAGATATTAAAAGCTGAGACTTTCGCCAATATGTTCCTGTCAGGAAGATATCGGAGCCCATCATTGCACCACGTCACGGTCACTCAGCATGGCAAAGGGTCCTACCACTACGCTAACTGTGGTGTGAACACGGTCTGAAGGTGATGTGATCCAGCTCACAGCCCAGCCTGCACACAAATGCCTAGCAGGACAGCCAGTGCAATGTGAACAAGGCAAGACCGTGAGCCCCACCCATATCAGACCATGTGATGGAGGATTCCAGGTGCAAAGGAATGTTCAATTGCCAAATGAAGGCACATTCAAGACATATAAAACAAAATCACTGTAGAATTGCAGTGGTCAATATGGCGGAACTGCTCAGACCCCAAACACTGTAGCGTGTCTCTCATTGGGCGAGCAGTCCCATCGCATGTGAACCACAGAAATATCGTGGCAGATATGGAGGAGCTGCTCAAACCCCAAACACTGTAGCGTGTTTCTCATTGGGGGAGCAGTCCCACCGCATGTGGACCGCAGCAAACGACCATCCCGAGCAATTAATGCGTACAAAGGAGGACGCCAGCGCGGTCCACATGCACCACAAAAGCATCCTGCACAGGCAGAGCATTGTGCGGATGAAAATACAATTATATAAATCACTGAAGAAATTGCACCAAAAGGATATGTCACTGACTAAACTAGCTGGTCATACAAGCAGATATTAAAAGCTGAGACTTTCGCCAATATGTTCCTGTCAGGAAGATATCGGAGCCCATCATTGCACCACGTCACGGTCACTCAGCATGGCAAAGGGTCCTACCACTACGCTAACTGTGGTGTGAACACGGTCTGAAGGTGATGTGATCCAGCTCACAGCCCAGCCTGCACACAAATGCCTAGCAGGACAGCCAGTGCAATGTGAACAAGGCAAGACCGTGAGCCCCACCCATATCAGACCATGTGATGGAGGATTCCAGGTGCAAAGGAATGTTCAATTGCCAAATGAAGGCACATTCAAGACATATAAAACAAAATCACTGTAGAATTGCAGTGGTCAATATGGCGGAACTGCTCAGACCCCAAACACTGTAGCGTGTCTCTCATTGGGCGAGCAGTCCCATCGCATGTGAACCACAGAAATATCGTGGCAGATATGGAGGAGCTGCTCAAACCCCAAACACTGTAGCGTGTTTCTCATTGGGGGAGCAGTCCCACCGCATGTGGACCGCAGCAAACGACCATCCCGAGCAATTAATGCGTACAAAGGAGGACGCCAGCGCGGTGATTTTGTTTTATATGTCTTGAATGTGCCTTCATTTGGCAATTGAACATTTCTTTGCACCTGGAATCCTCCATCACATGGTCTGATATGGGTGGGGCTCACGGTCTTGCCTTGTTCACATTGCACTGGCTGTCCTGCTAGGCATTTGTGTGCAGGCTGGGCTGTGAGCTGGATCACATCACCTTCAGACCGTGTTCACACCACAGTTAGCGTAGTGGTAGGACCCTTTGCCATGCTGAGTGACCGTGACGTGGTGCAATGATGGGCTCCGATATCTTCCTGACAGGAACATATTGGCGAAAGTCTCAGCTTTTAATATCTGCTTGTATGACCAGCTAGTTTAGTCAGTGACATATCCTTTTGGTGCAATTTCTTCAGTGATTTATATAATTGTATTTTCATCCGCACAATGCTCTGCCTGTGCAGGATGCTTTTGTGGTGCATGTGGACCGCGCTGGCGTCCTCCTTTGTACGCATTAATTGCTCGGGATGGTCGTTTGCTGCGGTCCACATGCGGTGGGACTGCTCCCCCAATGAGAAACACGCTACAGTGTTTGGGGTTTGAGCAGCTCCTCCATATCTGCCACGATATTTCTGTGGTTCACATGCGATGGGACTGCTCGCCCAATGAGAGACACGCTACAGTGTTTGGGGTCTGAGCAGTTCCGCCATATTGACCACTGCAATTCTACAGTGATTTTGTCTGATCTGGACCTATCCAGAGATCCCGTACCATCGACCAGTCCCGTCACCAACTTACTTTTCACTGACATCTTACAGTTTCTGTAAGGGTCGGGCGAGCGGTACTTCCCGAAATCCCTCTCAAAAACCAAAGATGTGTGCCTATCGTACTGGCACCTCTTAAGCAAAGATTTCACCCTGGAGATATCCTCTCGGCTACCTCCAGTCGAGACCAGTTGTTCGAGTTTCCTCCTCAGACCCTGATACAAGCGGTTCTTGTTCAGGGACCTGAGGCTCGAGAGCTAGCGGAAGAATTTTGCCACCCGATCTTTGAATATCTCCCACCACTCAGACTTAGTGTCACAAAGATCCAGCAACTCTACCTGACTCTGAAGGAAGTCCTTAAAGGATTGTCTCACCTCTGCTTCCTCCAGGAGGGCCGAATTTAGCTTCCAATAGCCTCTTCCCATTTGGGGGGATTCTGCAACATTCAAAGAGAACATAATTAGACAGTGATCAGAGAATTCCACCTCTACCACCTCTAAAGGTGAAAAAGTAGTCTCCTCCTTTAAATAAAACCTGTCTATTCTAGACCTAATCTGACTACCTCTATAATAAGTGAAACCACCGTGGCCTGGGGTGTGCCTAATGTGGACATCCACCAGGCGAGCCTCGCTAGCTATGCTATTCAGGGATACACTATCATAAGCCAGCCGGTTTCTGGCGCCTCCCCGGTCTTGGGACCTTGTGACTGTATTAAAGTCCCCGCCAAAGACCACCTGCCGAGGTTTGATCCCCATAAAGAGACACTTCCGATCCCACCTGGTTTGGGGACCATAGATGTTTATCAGGCGAAGCTCTTGACCCTTCATGAGGACATCTAAAATCAAACACCTCCCCATTTCTAACTCAATCACTCGTCGGCTTTCTACTGGTGCGGTAAAAAGAACCGCCCCTCCGCTATACGGCTCAGCCGCAAGAGACCAATATGATGGACCACACCTCCACTCCTTTTTTGCTTTATACACAGCCGTCAAATCTGGCAGCCTGGTCTCTTGCAAAAATAAAATGTCAGCTTCAACCCGGCTGAGAAAATCAAAGGCTGCAAACCTAGCCGCATCCGATTTAATACTGGCGACATTAATGGACGCCAGCGTCAACGGAGTGAGTGCCGCCATACAGAGTGATTAAGTTAGACGGCCTACTTCCTTCCCTTCCCCTTCTTGTTCTTCTTGTTCTTCTTCTTACCCCTCTTGGGGCTACCCTCTAAGGTGGCACGATCTCTTTTGAGAGAGACAGTGGTGTCCATCTCATTAGTCACCACCGCCTCCCCCTTCGCACCACCCTTGTCATTCCCATTCCCAGTGTCCGGACCCGCCCCACCTCCCGAGGACCTTGCATCCTCACCGGAGGGGGGCGCGGGCCCTTCCAGAGGCTCCTTCTCTTGCCCCTCCGGCTCCCCACCCTGAACCTCCTCCCCGGAAGAAGAGGAGGCGGAGATCTCATCCAAGGTGAGGTACCGGTTGGAAAGATCCAGGGGAAGAGAGTCAGGATTAGAGAGGTCCAGGGGGGAGCTGGCTTTGCCTTCCACAGGCACTCTAGTCGGGCTAGATCTTTTTTTGGTCAGACGTTTCCTTCTTATTCTTTTAGACTCTGTCTCACTCCCCTCTGTTGCACTCTCGTAGCAAGAGGACAGAGTCACCTCGGAATGGTCTAGTCTCCTGAGTTCCTCATTCCCCTTGATATCCCCCAGGGTCTCAGCTCTAGGAGAGGCATTCTCTTGGGAGGGCTCAGGCATCACCCCAGGACGGGGTTCCACCTGCCCCCTCTCCATTTGACGCCTCTCCCTCCGTCTCTGCTGGGACGGGCCGTCTTTTCTCTTCATCGACCCCACTGCCCTGTCGCCTTCGCCAGCACTCGCCTCGGCGGTGGGGGCCTCCCGGCTCACCTCCGCGCGCGCACGAGCCACGTTGGCGACAGAGCGAGGGCAACGACTGAACGGGTGCCCTAGCTCACCACACAGGTTGCATCTAATCTGCCCACAAGATGCAGCTAGATGGCCTTCACCCCCGCACAACGCGCACCTCTGCACTTGGCAGCTGGCGCTGAAGTGCGAAGGGCTGCCGCACTTGTAACACAGCTTAGGCTGCCCCCTGTAGAACACCATGATCCTATCCTGACCAAGGAAAGCAGATGATGGTATGTGGGAAACCGACCCCCCTGAATGTTTCAACTTAATCTGAAACGTCCAGGCACCCGACCAGATGCCAAACTCATCCAGGTTCTTGCTAGGAAGACCCTGGACGTCCCCGTACCTGCTCAACCAGGTCAAGATGTCAACACAAGAAAGTGACTCGTTACGGGTGAGAACGGTCACCTTCTTGACCTCATTCTGGCGGGTTATCGCTTGCACAAAAAAACCCTGCCAGTCCGGCTGGTCTTTTGCCAGTTCATACCCAGACCAGAAAAGTTCAAGACCCTCTGGACGGGCAAAACTGACATCAAACTCCCGGGTGCCATACGGATGTATCAGGGCAAAGATGTCACATGCCCTGATGCCCATCCGAAAGAGAAGCTCTGCCACCCTCTTCCTGGTAGGGCACGCTTCATTGCCTCTCCATTTCAGACAGACAACATTCCGCCTGGTTGACCCGGGGCCGGTTGTGGGTGAGGACCAGGTGGTCTCGCCCCCGCCTTGCTCTCGGAAGGCACGCAGGCCATGCCTGTCTATCCAGAAGGATAGATCCACCTGCTGCCCCCCTACTGTAATGGAATTCTCCCCTCTCCTAAGAGCCTCTAGAAGTTGCCGCTGCAAGTTACCGTCACCAGACATTGGTAATGGGGAGGACGATGGGGACCGCCCCCCCCCCCCCCCCCCCCTGCGCCGGCAACCACACCAGCATAACTTCTGCCAGGCGTAACCGACGCAGGAGGGGCAGCCGGACCGGGCCCACCCCCACCGCCCCAGACCTATCTACAGCAGGTGCCACTCCAGACCCCTCTGAAGGGGCTACATGAGGCGCACCGGCCACTTGTACAGTGGGCGGCCGACCTCCAACATTCACCCCTCCATCAGGGCCCGGGGCAACACCACTAACAAAAACTGTATTTACACAAGTGACCACTTCTTCAGTGGCCACTACCACACTCTCCCCTCCTCCCACACACACTGCTGGAACAGAGGGGGACAGAGGTTACATTATTTGTTTTGTCCAGCATCTCCTTGCTGGACACATTTTTTACAGTCTTTCCTGATTTTTGGGGCCGGCGGGCTGTAGAACCACTGGTCCCAGCCACGCCGGCCTTATCCACTTGACGGACAGTGCAGGAGGGAGGGGCGGTGCGCACCACACTCGCATCAGGACCGCCCCCTCCCTCTCTGCCTACAGACACACTGCTCTGAGCTCCTTTGTGGATATCCGAAGCCCCACCCCCTCCACCCCTGACCACTCCCACTGCGCCTCCACTCCCCGCCGCCACGACAATACCAGCGGAAGGGACTGAAGCGGAGCAGACCGGGGCAGAGGAGACCGGAACCCCGGCAAGGATTTGGGCATACAACTTGGGAGGGGCGGAGGCAGCCACCTCGCACCCTCCCCCTGCAACTCTGGATCGGGACACCGCTGTACCCGCTGCCCCACCCCCTCCACCCACAGCCGCCCCCACCACCCCCGCCCCCCTGTTCCCCACCGCCATGCCAAAACCGACAGGGGGGCTGCAGGGCGCACGGGAGCAGCGAAGCAGACCGGGGCAGAGGAGGCAGACCCCAGAACAGGGATCCCGGCAACGACCTCTGCAAGGGGGGCAGTGGCAGCCACACCGCCCCGCCGCACCTCCACCTGGCACTTGTCCAGTGCCCCAGCAAAGGCGGGCGGAGCCATCCGACCACCAACCATGTCCCCCTCGCCGCCCGCCCTGGGAGCCTTCCTGTCTGGCCCCTCCTGCTTCTCCTCACCGCCCCTGTTACCGCAAACAGGGACGGCGTCCTGCACCATCTTTACCACTTCTTTCTCCCCACTCCTACGCACCGATCCCACAGCAGAGACCGGGCCAGGGAGGATGGTGGGGTTCGTGCCCTGAGCTGGCTTTGCAGCTGGCCCAGGGCACGCAGGGTGGGTCACATATACATACCTCACCTCTGGCTCTAATATCTTTGTCTTTCTCTTCTTTCCTATTGGCTCATCTTCAGGTAATTCGTCACCAAAGCAAATGTCCTCACGAATTTTGGGGGACTCCAGGTGGCGTATTTCGGCCATAAGCTGCCCCCCAACTCCGCTGCTCTCACTGTAGTCTATTTCCTCATCGGAACTAGTGGGGGGCAGGCATACCTGCTCTGCGGTGATGCCAGTTTCCGCAGGTTGCCCCCCCATGTCCGACTCTTCCTCCTCACTAGAGGAGTCATCTTCCTGCTGTTTTTGGCTTCCAGCCATTTCATTGAACCTTTCATCGTTCATGAGCTTTTCCTTAAAGGGACCACTGTTTTCCAGAATGGCCCCCATTCTTTCCTGCAGCTCTTTAATAACTTCTTTTAAGTTTTTTTTTTTTTTTTTTATATTTCTGGCCTGTTTTTTCTGGCTGCTTTGTCCACCTTCCCCCTCTCAAGCTTTAGGTTCTCCCTCACCTTCTTGAGGGTCCTATTCGCTTCCTCGTACTCCCGGAGGTAGGCCGTGAGCTGTAAATAGCGATTAGTTCCCGGGGCTTCATGCTGCCCCAGTCAGCCTCAACCGGAACCGGCCCATCCCCAGGAGCACTCCGCGTACCTCTTGGAGGGCTACTGTCCGCCCTCCTGGAACTGCCGGCGATGGACACGGCTTCACCTCCGGGGGCTGCAGGGGCCGCTGCACCACGACTCCTGCTGGATCTTCTGACCCCCGAGGCGGAAGATGGAACTGAGGCCGGTAGCTCACCTCCCCTACCTCCCGCCGGCCTACCCCGGGAAGTAGGATCCTGGGTCTTCAGTCGCTTCATCGCCCAGGACCCTACCAGCTCCCTGGGGAGAGAGGCAGGGCCTGGGCTGGGAAAGATGGAAAAATCCCTGGAAGTCTGTCACTAATTAGCAGGAGCTCCTCCAAACACAACCACACCCGTCCACTGGCTCCTGCACACTGAGGATTAGACCCAGTATACAGGACAGGAGAAGTGGTACTGTGCAGTGTTCGTATATACAGAATAAGAGCAGATACTGAGGATTACACCCACCCACACATACACACACAGGTAGACACTCGCTTCCACTAATTTACTTATAGGCTGCTGCTGGTTCTTCATCTTTTTTTTCAATGAGTCTTTTGGAGGCTTAAATAGATTATCCAATAGTAGAAATACTCCCCCCCCCCCCCCCAATGCCCATAATACTTTCCTTGTCCCTGGCACCCGTGTCCCTCCAGATTGCTGCACAGCCTCTGCTGACCACCGTTGCGGCCTGCTATTGGCTGCTCCTCCCGTCACTGGATGTTTTGATGTGCCCGACAGGGAGATGCAGCGGAGATCCGGAGGGACACGGGTGCCGTGGAAAGGGTAAGTATCTTCTATAGGAGGGGTTCAGGCTCACATGATCATTATCCCCAAAGTCCTTTAGCCTCTCCTATATACATCTAAGCCTAGGGTTTAGTGTACATTGCGGTTTTGTTGCATTTTTTCTTGCAAATTGCGGCAAAAGCTGCAATAAAACTGTGATGAACAATAGTCCCTAAAGACATAGATGTGTACAGGGCTGGAGGCTCAGTTTTCATCCCCTGCAGTCCTAGCAGAACGTAGTCAGAAGTTCAGTACAATCACAGATTGCTTGTGGTATTAAATAGATCTCTTAGACCTGATGAGGAAGGTGTACTTACTTTGGAGCTCCATGTCAGAATGGCTGTATAATCATTTTTGAACTTTTTTTTGTTTCATATTAAAATGAGCATATGAATCCAGCTAGAGAGCGTGAATGCTGTATGTGAGTCCTGTATTCATAAGGTAAATTCCATCTGTGTCCACCTGTAGCTTAGTTGACAAGCTCCTTTCAGTACACTTCCTCCCCTGCTGTTATCTCACACATACTCAGTGCAGGCTGCAATAAAATATATCAGCAGATTAAATAAGAAGCTGTAATTCCACGCTAAAACTGCTGCTGGAAGAAGGAGGATCTTTGACCACTGAGCCAGGAAGATTGCAGCTTGTAGTGAGCATGTGTGAGATACCCTAAAAAGACCTGGTCAATTTAAGGAGTTTTCCAACTTTTTTATACTCTGGATAGGTCATCAGTACTTGATTGGCAGGAGTATGACACACAAGACCCCCGCCGATCATCTGTCTGAGGAGCTCCACTATCTACTCACAACTCTGTACATTGTATAGCAGCTGTGCTTGGTATCAGAGCCCAGCACCATTCACTTGAATGGCACTGAACTGTGCCTTGTCATGTGATGAATGAATGTGACAGCAGTGGCCTAGGGTAGGCAGCAATTGGCAGGGGTTCTGGGTGTCGGACCCCTTCCAATCACATACTGATGACCTACACAGAGGCCTATCCAGTATAAAAAAAAAATCTGAAAATGCTTTCAAACTCTAGGTGGGGATTACGGCATGGATTATTGTAGTTAATCCACCTGCTTCATCAGGTCTAAGAGATCTATTTACTAATGAATGCAGTTTGTGTTGAGTAATGTAGTGACAGATCCTGTTTAAGTTAAGTTGTATTAATGCAATGCCCACTTAGCATCGGAGGACTGAATATTTTGGCAAAAGGTAAGCTTGACTGCCGGACATATTTTGTTTTTTTACACTTTTGAGCTATTTTTGTGCACTAAAAGTGGTGACAGGGTGTAGACCACAATCCTGAACTTTTGTCAGAGTATTTTACAAAGATTTATGAGGCTGGAATCACACATGCAGTTTTTGATGATGTTTTCTAACCAGTCAAGAGTGGATTCAAAATCAATGACAAATACCTATAGTTCCTCCTGGATCCATGTCCACCCAAATAAGAACATTATAGGTTTGTCTACTCTGTGGTTTGAAAAAAAAATCTGAAATTATAATTTTTATCTTCACAGAGAATCCCAGTAAACATTTTAAGGGAAACTTCATGTTACCACAAAATTATAAAGCAGAAGATGACAATATCATGCCTCGCTCTTCAGGAGAAAACTGCATTACCCTTAATGTACATCCAGGACTTCACAGTACAGATCTGTCATATAATCCCTCTAATCATGAGGATTCTTCTCCTGACCAATCCCAGATTGTTACCACAATTCTGAAAAGAGGTAAAAGTTTTCATCGTGGAAAAGAGTGCAGAAAAAGATCAAATTTTTCTAGATACAGAAGAATTCACACAGGGGAGAAGCTATACTCTTGTTCAGAATGTGGGAAGTGCTTTACACAAAAATCTAATCTTGTTACACATGAGAGAATTCACACAGGAGAAAAACCGTATTCATGTTCAGGATGTGGGAAATGCTTTGTAGATAAATCAAATCTTGTTAAACATGAGAGGATTCACACAGGAGAGAAACCATATTCATGTTCAGAATGTGGAAAATGTTTTACAGATAAATACAGTCTTGTTACACATAAGAGAAATCACACAGGAGAGAAGCCATATTCATGTTCTGAATGTGGGAAATGTTTTACAGATAAGTACAATCTTGTTACACATGAGAGAATTCACACAGGAGAAAAGCCATATTCATGTTCAGAATGTGGGAAATGTTTTACAGATAAGTACAATCTTGTTACTCATGAGAGAATTCACACAGGAGAGAAGCCATATTCATGTTCAGAATGTGGGAAATGTTTTACACAAAAATCACATCTTGTTACACATCAAAGAAGTCACACAGGAGAGAAGCCGTATTCATGTTCAGAATGCGGGAAATGTTTTACAGGTAAAACAAATCTTATTGTACATGAGAGAAGTCACACAGGAGAAAAACCATATCCATGTACAGATTGTGGAAAATGTTTTAAACAAAAATCGTATCTTGTTAAACATGGGAGAAGTCACACAGGAGAGAAGCCGTATTCATGTTCAGAATGCGGGAACTGTTTTACATGTAAAACAAATCTTATTGTACATGAGAGAAGTCACACAGGAGAAAAACCATATCCATGTACAGATTGTGGAAAATGTTTTAAACAAAAATCGTATCTTGTTAAACATGGGAGAAGTCACACAGGAGAGAAGCCGTATTCATGTTCAGAATGCGGGAAATGTTTTACATGTAAAACAAATCTTATTGTACATGAGAGAAGTCACACAGGAGAAAAACCATATCCATGTACAGATTGTGGAAAATGTTTTGCACAAAAATCGTATCTTGTTAAACATGGGAGAAGTCACACAGGAGAGAAGCCGTATTCATGTTCAGAATGCGGGAAATGTTTTACATGTAAAACAAATCTTATTGCACATGAGAGAAGTCACACAGGAGAAAAACCATATCCATGTACAGATTGTGGAAAATGTTTTGCACAAAAATCGTATCTTGTTAAACATGAGAGAAGTCACACAGGGGAAAAGCAACTTTGATATCTTATATATGGAAAATGTTTTGCAAGGAAATCAACTTCTGAAACTCATCAGGTCAGAAGAAACTATAATTTTTTTGGGGAATATGGACAATGCTAAAAGAGCAAAAGAATTTTAAACCTATGTCACCATGTAGCTCCATCCTAACAGCCAATAAGAACGGCTATTTTTGGGTGGAATTATCCTGGATCTTTTAAACATCCAAACTATATTTTCTGAAGTGAACTGTGGCTGGGATCCATGGAGGAAAAGTATTGTGGATACAAGGAAGAGAAGAAGAGCCTTGTTTACTTCCAGAGCAGTGAAGATGAATTGTCCCCATGAGCCTTGCTTCTTATCACTGTATTCACACCTCCACCCACACTCGAGTGACATGGGGAGAAGTAACGACGCTCCATGTAATAGTTTTATAACGTATGTGGACATATTAATATTTCATCTTCATTCAATTAATATTTAAAGGGCTTCTGTCACCCCCCAAACACCAATTTTCAGTTTTTGACTTAATATATTTGCTAATGTTTACAGATTCGATATATACCCCTCTTACCTCAGGCTGTGGTGTAATTTCTGTAAAAATCGGACTTTAGTGATATGTAAATTTCTTCACTACCAGCAAGTTGGGCGGACTTGCTGGTAGCTGCCGCATCCTCTGTCTGAAAAAACGCCCCCTCCTCCACTTGATTGACAGGGCCAGCGAGCGCTCTGATCCTCCAGCTGGCCCTGCCTGCAGCTCAAATCCTGCGCCTGCGTCGTATCGGTCGTCATTCGGCGCAGGCGCTCTGAGAGAAGGACGCTCGCTTGGCTGCTCCTTCCTCAGTGCGCCTGCGCCGATGACGTCAGCCCTACACACGGAAGAGAAGACTTCTTAATGATCCTCTGTCAGCATGACCAACCACTACTCTCAACATGGTAAGGCTATAGTAAGTAGTGTATACGAGATGTGCATGCCAGGACATAGCTCTGCCCTCAGCATGCTGATGTCAACCCCTGTCAATCAAGGGGAGGGGGAGTGTGAAGAGTATAGGGTTATCACAAAAGCAGTGCTCCAAGGATTCAGCCCCATCACCTGGTGCTCCAATGTGTTTATTAGTATATGAATAAAAATACAAATACTGTATCTCTACAGCTGTTTAATATCCAGACAAAATAAAGTATTCTAATCAGCATGATCAACCCAACCAGTATACCTGGTTTAATACAGTTGATCATGCTGACAGAGGCTCTTTAACCACTTCCATACCAAGCCACTTTTTACCTTAAATCCCAGGCTGATTTTTGCAAATCTGACATGCGTCACTTTATGTCGTAATAACTTTGGAAAGCTTTTTCTTATTCAACCCATTCTGAGATAGTTTTTTCTTGACAGTTTGTACTTCATGTTCGTGATAAGTTTGAGTCAATATGTTTTACCTTTATTCATAAAAAAAAAAATTACCGAAAATTTAGAAAAATGCACTATTTGAATTTCTCTGCTGTTATGGCAGATAGTGATACCTCACAAAACAGTTATTACTTTACATTTTCCATATGTCTACTTTATGTTGGCATCATTTTATAAATGTCATTAAATTTTTAGGACATTAGAAGGCTTAGAATTTTAGAAGCAATTTTTCAAATTTTCAAGAAAATTTCCCAAATCATTTTTTTAAGCACCAATTCAGTTATAAAGTGATTTTGTAGAGCTTACGTAATGGAAACCACCCATAAATGACCATTTTAGAAACTAAACCCCTCAAATTATTCAAAACTGATGTTACAAACTTTGTTAACCCTTGAGGTGTTCCACAAGAATTAAATGAAAATGGAGGTGAAATTTCAAAATTCCATTTTTCTTGTAGATTTTTATGTTCAATTTTATTCTTGCAACACAGCAATGGTTAATAGCAAAATAAAACTCAATATACATTACTCTGAATCAGCATTTTCCAGAAATTCCCCATATATGGTGTTAAACTGCTCTATGGGCACGTGGCAGTGGTCAGAAGGAAAGGAGCGCCATATGGTTTTTGGAGGTAGATTTTGCTAGAATTTTTTTGGGCACCATTTTGTATTTGAAGAGACCCTGACGTACCCCTACAGTGGAAACTCTCAAAAAGTGACCCCATTTTGGAAACTACACCCCTCAAGGAATATATTAAGGGGTGTACTGAGCATTTTCACCTCAGACGGAATTTGGAAACACTTGGCTGTGAAAATGAAAAGTTTAATTTTTTCTAGTAAAATTTTGATTTAGCCCCAAATTTTTCATTTTCACACAGGGTAACATAAGAAAAAGTACCCCATAATTTATTACCCATTTTGTCCTGAATACGGCAACACCCCATATGTTGTGGTAAACTGCTGTAGGGGCACACGGCAGGACATATGGCTTTTACAGCGCAGATTCTGATGGATTGGTTTATGGGCGCCATTGGTTTTTATTTTTTGAGTGATTGTCTTATGTGGAGGTTCATTTTTTGCAAGATGAGGTGACGTTTTTATTGGTACCTGTCACGGCGGGCGTGCACTCAGACTTACAGATAACCCACCAACCAGGCTCTGGGCGAGAGACAGGGGAAGGGTCACCTCCTAGCTAATCCCTGACCTCTTTCCCTGCACTGCTCAGCCCACATGCACCACTTAATGGTAGGTATGATTTGTCCCCGTGCCTGGGCTGAAATACCCTAACTTCCCTAAGATGGTGAAGAGGGGAAATAGGAGCAGCCTGCTCGCACAGAACCTGGATGGGAGAGATGACACAAAACAACCAAACTTGAAATCACACTTATCTTTCTGAGCTGGAACAGACAACCTTCCTTCCTAGCTTCCAAGACCACAATGATTCCTATAATCCGCTCAGAGCACTTGGATGGTGTGCTATTTAAACTAATGACTCCACCCAGTGCACCTGATGAGAGGCGGATCCAGCACAGCTCCAAAACAAACACTAAACTCGTGCTGCTATCCTGGCTGACCTCCGCACATCGTCAGAGCGGGGCATGACAGTACCATTTTGGAGTACAAAATGGAAAGCCATATTTTATTTAATTTTTTTCCAGGGATTGTCTTAGGTAGGGTCTAATTTTTTGCGGGATGATTGGTACCATTTTGGGTTACATACGACTTTTTGATCGCTTGGTATTACACTTTTTGTGAGGCAAGGTGACAAAAAATGTCTGTTTTGGCACAGTTTTTATTTCTTTACAGCGGGGGCATATCATGTGATATTTTTATAGAGCAGGTTGTTACAGATGCGGCGATATCTAATATGTGTATTTTTTTTATATTTGTTAAGTTTTAGACAATTAAAGCATTTTTGAAAAGAAAAAATATCTTGTTTTTGTGTTGCCATTTTCTGAGAGCCAATTTTTTTTTATTTTGAGTGATTGTCTTATTTAGGGTCTAATTTTTTTCAGAATGAGATGATTGGTATCATTTTGGGGTACATAAGACTTTTTGATCGCTTGGTATTACACTTTTTGTGAGGCAAAGTGTTTTGGCAATGTATTATTTTTACAGCGTTCACCTGACGTGGTGGATCATGTGATATTTTTCTAGAGCCAGTCGAAAAGGATCTAATTTTAATATTTTTTCGCTTTATAAGAGGGGGGGGGGGAAATGGCCATGCGTCTTATAAAGCGGATACTTTGCTGGCCAGCGAAGTATCAGTGTGGAGGGAGGAGGCGGAAACACTCATGGCGGGGCCCGGTGCAGTGACTCTACTCTAATACACCGGGCCCCGCAACTGTTAAATACATTTAATCCGATCCATATCTTAATGTATACCGCACTGTTCTGTATTTACTGTAGTACCGTATGTATAGCATTAAGACGGCGCAGACCGGCAGCTCCCTCGGTCATTCGCCGCCTGCCCGGCCTGCCGCAGCTCCCTTCTCATGCTCCGCAGAGAACGGAGTACAGGCAGGAGCACACATTGCTGCTCCTGCCCGTGCCCCCCGAGGTTGGCTAAATGCTGGCATAGCACATGGGTATCCTATAACAATGTGCTATGCCAGGATTATATGAGCGGAGCGAGCTCATGCCTGTTCTTTAATATGCTGCATGACCCCCTTCCCATTGGAAAAATTTGCCCTTGATCAAATATGACGACTTTCAAAATGGCGCCATATTCCCGATAAAGCCTGAAAGATAGGCTCCGAAACGCGTCTGGTAAATGCTTCACCCCACAAAGATTTGAACCTCGACTGAACAGTGCACTGTTATCTACAAAGACCTCGAGGATTTGAAAATAGACGCTTAGCATAACCTACCTTAAACCAGCTGGAAGTTATCACTGGGAACACAACCCATGTGACACACAAAGTATCGAGACGCCGACAGAGCAGAAGCCGGGACGCCGGCCTGCAGCCGGATCTAACAACAACTCGAAAAACCAGCTGAGCATAAGGAAAGGTAAGCCCACGAGTGTGGGTTATTGGTATTGACTTTGACTTACATCCTGCGACATATTACCAGTACCGATCTTGCCAATGAGATTGTTCCACGCGATCCTTTCATGCGATTTTTTTCATGCTGTTTTTTCTAATGAAAACTTACACGAAAGTTTATGCGAAATTCTGTGAACATTCTTATAAGAACCAATATAGAGCATTTGGGAAGCACATGGACTGTAGTGGAATATACTTGTGTGCTGTCTGTCTGAAACTGAGACATACTAGATATCTGTAATTGGGTGTAATCCTATTTCAATCAGATATAGAAATAACATGTTTGTCAAGATAATAGTCATAACCTATGTGCAATAATAGCCTCCTGCACACTAACAGAGCAGGCTATACATCAAAGTAATACCCAGGGCATGTAATCTTTTGTGGACACCTGCATACGTCAGTATACACAATAAGAACACCCGAGAAATATTGGGAATAACTGAATCTACTGTTTAATTCATTTTTATTTTTGCCATTTCATTATATGTGCATTTTTATTGTATTTTAACTATATACAGTTATAATAAATTGTTAAGATTCTGTGTGGCTCCGTGTATGAGTGTGCCAATCTTCTATTGACAATATTAAATTAAATATTTAATCGCCTTAAGGGCACACTAGATATAACACTATACACACAGAATATATACATTGGTCTGAGGTTACAAATACAGGTAATATGGTACAAACAGGATTACACAGAGCACAAGTCAGTTACCGGGTAGATGAATGTTCCTTTGCTGTATTCACATGGAGGGCAGTGAGGTCAGCTGTTTCCAGGTCGCTCCAAACACATGGCACGTTGTGACCCCCCCTTCAGAGAAAGACACGCCCGCTTGCTGGCACAAACCTTTTAACCTGTAGCCGGACCCTCCTCTGGGAAGGGTCCACTCCCCCCTCTTCTGGGCTGGCATTAAATGACCCACAAAACTCTTTGGGGTTCATAGCTCCAGACCAGAACGTCATAGGGAGGTGGTACCGGGCCCAATTGATCCGCCTGGCAACAACTAGAGTCCAAACATTGTGCCGCTATTGGGTTTCTGTGGGGAGATATGTATATCTTCCCTCCCGGGCATCCTAGCATCAAGCCAGGACCACGTGGATGTTTGGCTTTGCCCCAGGATCGCAAAAAAAGATAACCGAATTATGCCTGGGATGGACGGCAAATTCATAATTCCTTATAAATCGCCGGTTCCGTGCTATCTGCTAGATTCGATTGAACTGGGGAATGGCTTAGACCCCCTGCAGGGAGGTTTTCCTGCAGGATCCGTGCTGTCTGAATAGAGGTGTGAAATGTAACCAAATGTGGCCTGCTAGGAGTTTTCTGCCATCTGGCTGCAGCTTTGAAGCAGGGCCCTCCTGTGGAGTTCACTACTATCTTTCAGCAAATGGTGGGTGTGAGGACATGACTGACAGTAAATATTAATCCATATTCCTGACAATGATAATTAAAGGGAACCTGTCACCTCCCAAAACCATCCCAAGCCACCAGCAGTACCTGTGTGTTTCTGATGATGCCTTTCTTCCTGAAGGCAGATGCAGCAAAAGTACTGAAAGCTTTGTTTTATCCCCTGCCCGGCGCGCTTCTCCACACATGCTTGAAGTCAAGGAGGCAGCGGCCTCCTTTCTTCAAGTCACAGTAACCACGCCCCCTTCCTTGCCCCTTCGCTGTGACTGACAGCCGGCTGTTCGGCAAAGGCAGCCGAATTCTCGTGCATAAGTGATGGTAGTCACAGTGAAGGGGCAGGAAAGGGGGCGTGGTTACCGTGACTTGAGGTAGGGAGGCCGCTGCCTCCTGGACTTCAAGGATGTGTGGAGAAGCGCGCCGGGAAGGGGATAAAACGTTTTCAATAATTTTGCTGCATCTGCCTTCAGGAAGAAAGGCATCATCAGAAACACGCTGCTGGCTACACGCAGGTACTGCTGGCGGCTTGGGATGGTTTTGGGAGGTGACAGGTTCCCTTTAAAGTCTAACTAAAATTTGATTATTTTTTATATTTAAAATGCCCTAAAGTTAATTTTTTTTTATATACTTTATTTATTAATTTAGACTTTTTACTAAAGATATTTCCACCTAAAGCCCTGATTTCAAGCCTGCTTTAAATTCACTTTTCTCCACACCTCTGACTTCTTATCAGTGTACGGACTCTACACTTCATGAATGGGGCCGCAGAGAACGGAGTACAGGCAGGAGCACACATTGCTGCTCCTGCCCGAGCCCCCTGAGGTTGGCTAAATGCTGGCATAGCATATGGGTATCCTATAACAATGTGCTATGCCAGGATTATATGAGCGGAGCTAGCTCATGCCTGTTCTTTAATATGCTGCATGACCCTCTTCCCATTGGAAAAATTTGCCCTTGATCAAATATGACGACTTTCAAAATGGCGCCATATTCCCGATAAAGCCTGAAAGATAGGCCCCCTCCCCCATTACTTGCTGGGGTAGTCAGATATTTCGTTTTCCCTTTTGTTTCTGAAATAAAAGGGTGTCCTGCAACTTTTGACTCACCCTGAAGATATCGGGGGTGCGTAGCGCCATTTTAGTGGACATGTCGGTGGGAAAAAAGCACTAGGAAGGAAGAAGAAGGGTTCTCATATGACCCTGAGAGGTCGTGGGGGGGGGGAGGGCCTGCCCTGATTGGCTCCCAGGCTGACAGACAGCCTGGGATAAGCCAATCAGTGCTGCAGCAGGCAGGGAGGTAGTTACATAGTTAAGTTACATAGTTAATACGGCTGAAAAAAGACATACGTCCATCAAATTCAACCAAGTTATAGGTGGGGACATGAATCCCAGAAGGAAGTGAGACTCAGATTTCTACACATTTTCATAAGCATTAATGTTGTTTACGTTTAAGAATTCATCTAAACCCTTTTTAAAACTGTTCCCTGTTCCTGATGTGACCACGTCCTGAGGAAGTCTATTCCACAGATTCACAGTTCTTACAGTAAAGAAGTTTTGACGCTTCTGGAGACTGAACTGTTCCTTCTCCAGTCGGAGGCACCCTAGCAGAATTCCATTCTGTGCTGAGTTGTAAATGAGGGTGGTTGGGTCTTACAGTGTCTGCTAGGAAAACTATCTTAGGGAGTCAGGGAGAGTGACAAATCAATCAGGAACAGTCAGAAATCAATCATGCTTATTGCCAGGGAGAGTGAAGGGAAAGGCTAGGATTCCAAAGAAGAATTGTGTGTGTTGTGTACAATAGAGAAAAGAAGGGCAGCTGACAGACAGGAAAAGAGTAGACTGGACCTGTGGCGGGCTGTGCCTGCTATCAGAAGTGCAGGTTCACCTAAAAAGCAGCTACCTGCAAGCAAATCCTTTCATTTTTGTGGGGTTCAATATAATTAAGCAGTGTGTATATATATATATATATATATATATATATATATATATAATCAAATAAAAAGCAGGACTGCACTCCAAAATGTGATGAAAAAATCAAAGCAGTTTATTCACCCATGTTATGGCAAAGTTTGCGACGTTTCAGCTCTTGCGAGCCTTTCTCAAGCATGGAGACAGTGAAAGTGAGCACATTTAAAGCATTACAAAAAGTGTTACACCCATCAGGGTGTGGTTACAATCATCTTAAATTACAGACATGTGTTACAATTATAAAGTGCATGTTTAGCATAGTGACTGGTGTTATACATTCTATCATACCAGGATACTATCCCTCTTATATAGAACAAAACATATGTAGAACATGTGTTCCAATTAGAATCATAAAACAGTGCAGCCATACTGAATGGGGATCCCAGGAGTGAAATTCGGAAAGCCATGGAGCCCACATATACCATCATGTTCCCTATGCGTCTCGATCTCCTCAATGCGCATGCCCAGAGTAACAACATCATGTGAATCACAATGTCAAAATAGTGCGCATGCACTCTATAGGGTAACATCTACCACATATACAGAAAACAGCATCGCACTATAGCTTAATAATGTCTCTGGAGTAGCGCATATACGATAGGACACTGTAGTTGGTACTGGGCTGCATCGCTTCCAACAAATTAAAGTCCAGGGATCCGCATCCAGCATCGTGAGGGTTAAAAATTCTAAAAGGCAAGAAGAAATATATATTAGTTTCCAACTTTATACTCTATTACGTTTGCAATTGTATATAGTACTTTCACAATTCTCCGACACTATTACAAGTACGGGGAAAGTGTAACACATAAATGCATGGAAAAAGGGGGCAAGCAACAGATCACTAGGCACCTATCTAAACTCCACATTTAATCCTCTGGGATGCAAGCTATCTAAATCATAAATCCACCGCAATTCCCTTTTCTTGAGAATAGCTAGACGGTCTCCGCCTCTCCTGGGAAGTTCAACATGGTCCAGTATCCAGCATCTTAGATCCCGCTCAGAGTGCCCAAGGGATCCAAAATGCCTGGAGACCGGAAGATCAGCACGTTTTTTTCTTATTGAATTCCTGTGATTGTTCAGTCTTAGTTTTAATTCTGTGGACGTTTCCCCAATATATATTAGGTTACACGGGCATGCTAGCACATATATTACATAAGAAGATGAACAATTTAAATGGAACTTGATGGGATATTCTTTATGTGTAGAGGGATGTATGAAGGATCTAGCTTTACATATATAGCGACAATTGACGCAATTGAGACACGGATAGCAGCCATGTCCCGATTTAGACAATGTTCGCTGTACGCTCATTTTCTTAGGGCCTACATCCGTTCTAACCAAGTGGTCCTTGATGTTTTTATTTTTTCGATATGATAACAGGGGAGGAGACTTCAGTTCAGGTACATCTTTGATAGACCTGCCGAGGATGCTCCAATTGTCCTTGAGGATACGTCCCATCTCCACACTACACTCAGAGTATGTGGACATGAAAGGTATCCTCCGGATTTTCTGTGAGGCAGATGAAGTTTTTTTGGGGCTATTGAGTAAAATCTCATTTTTTTGATCATCTAGCAATCGGTGGGGGTAACCCCGTTCCCTAAATTTACCTGTCATCATATCCAATGTAGATACTAACTCAGTCTGTTGTGATATAATGCGTTTAGCACGTAAAAATTGTGAGTGCGGTAAGTGTTTGATTAAACTACGAGGATGACTACTTTCGTATCGTAGAATAGTGTTCCTGTCAGTTGGCTTGATGTATAGGCCTGTATTAATCAAACCATCAACCAATCTGACATTGGTGTCAAGAAAGGATAATTCTGTCTTGGAGTAAGACACAGTATATTGGAGGTCAGGATCGATACTATTCAGATATGTATGGAACTCAACCAGTTGTGGTTCTGTACCTGACCACAGGAGGAAGACGTCATCTATGTACCGCCACCACCCAATAACATATTGGAAGTGGTGGGATACATAGATGAAGTCCTCCTCCATGTGCCGCATGTAGATATTTGCGTACGTTGGGGCCACATTGGACCCCATCGCAACGCCACGTTTTTGACTGAAAAAGGTGTCCTGGAAAAGAAAATAATTATTTTCCAGAATAAGCCTCAGCAGGATATTAATAAAATATTTTGAATGTTGTGTGATGGACGACCCATCCAGATATTTGTTGACAGCAGAAATGCCCTTCTCGTGTCCTATTGACGTGTACAAAGATACAACGTCAAAGGACACGAGAGTAGCAGTCTGCACATCTGCAGCATCAACAGATCTCAATTGTTGCAAAAAATGCCCAGTGTCCTGAATATATGACTTTCCAGCCGTCGAAAATTCTCGCAGAATCCTATCAAGAAACATAGCGATTCTACTAAACACAGAATCAGTACCAGAAACGATGGGGCGACCGGGGGGGTCCACAAGGGTTTTGTGGACTTTGGGCAATATATATAAAACTGGAGTATTGGGAGAAGTAACCGTTAAATACTCCCTTAGCCCTTCATCAATGATGCCCCCGGCCACCGCATCGGACAGAATATTTTTGATGGTATTCATAATCTGAAATTTAGGATCATTCTGCAGTACACCATACACATCTACATCACACAGTTGGCGTTCAATTTCTTTTACATAATTACATGTATCAAGAACAACCACTCCACCCCCTTTATCAGCGGGTTTCAGATAGTGCCTCTATTTCAGCAGTTGTCAGATTGGGTTTATTTAATCTCGCTGCATCACCAAAACTGGATTTTAGCTCTCTGACATCCCTTTTAACTGCGGAAATGTAGGCCTCTATAGCAGGTTCATCCACATAGGGGAGAAAGGTACTTTTATTCATTAGACCCAATTTCTTGAGCGAAAATTCACTCGAGTATGTTAGTGTGTCAACAGTATGACCCTTAAAAAACACCTTCAACTTAATTGACCGAAAAAAATCATTTAGATCCATTTCTAGATCGAACCAATTTACCTTGGAGTTTGGGCAAAATGTAAGCCCTTTAGAGAGGACACTGTGTTGGGCTGGATCCCCATTCAGTATGGCTGCACTGTTTTATGATTCTAATTGGAACACAAGTTCTACATATGTTTTGTTCTATATAAGAGGGATAGTATCCTGGTATGATAGAACGTATAACACTAGTCACTATGCTAAACATGCACTTTATAATTGTAACACATGTCTGTAATTTAAGATGATTGTAACCACACCCTGATGGGTGTAACACTTTTTGTAATGCTTTAAATGTGCTCACTTTCACTGTCTCCATGCTTGAGAAAGGCTCGCAAGAGCTGAAACGTCGCAAACTTTGCCATAATATGGGTGAATAAACTGCTTTGATTTTTTCATCACATTTTGGAGTGCAGTCCTGCTTTCTATTTGATTATACTATTGGGGATTGCCGTTGCCCCCTTTTGGACATTGCACCCGCTTGTCAGGTTTGTGCTCCCGTTGGACTTTCTTTTTTCATATACTCGGCACCGTGAGTGAGCACACCTTAAAGTATACAAAATGTCTAATACGGAAACACCTTATGGCGGCACTTTTACTGTGGAGGAGGTCGACCGCATCATGCGTGGAATCGAGGGTGATGCTTCTTTTCTGCAGGCACCTACGGCCAAGGAACTTAAACGCAAGTATTTAACCATCTCTAAACGCCTTATTTCCATGAGACTACACATGGCTACACTGGGACAGTACTTTAAAGAGAAAAAGATTCCTAGAGGCATGCGCTCAAATTTACGCCCTAACCTCTTTCCCAGTAATGATTTGTTTTGCAAACGGTTTGAAGCATTATCAAATAGATACTCATTGGATTATATTTTACTCAATATTGAGTTTTTACAATTAGAGGTTGCTTCACTTACGGATGAACTGTTGGATGTTGAAAGGGCCTTGCAGGTGCAATCATCCGTGGATGAATTGGCGCAATATAAAGAGGAAATTAAAGACCAACGCAATAAACTACAGATGGAATTGGAGGAGGGCAAAAGGAGTAAATGGGTGCGAGACGCAGATGACTATAAACGAGGCGACATATATGCATGGCAATCTGATATACCATCTATGGGCTCCAACCGCAACAATAAAAAAAGTAGGAGATTTATGCAATTACCCCCAGATGAGGAGAAATCTTTTTTAGGAGACAGTCTAGACACAAAAGGAAAGGATCAAGAACCAGGCGAGGAGGCCGCAGGTATAAACGAAAAGGGAAAGCAGCGATACAACCGGACCAGACAACAATCGACGAAAGTATTGCCCCAGAGAAAGAGACAATAGTGTTCAATCTATCTTCAGTTGAATTGACTGAAGCCCAACACAGTGTCCTCTCTAAAGGGCTTACATTTTGCCCAAACTCCAAGGTAAATTGGTTCGATCTAGAAATGGATCTAAATGATTTTTTTCGGTCAATTAAGTTGAAGGTGTTTTTTAAGGGTCATACTGTTGACACACTAACATACTCGAGTGAATTTTCGCTCAAGAAATTGGGTCTAATAAATAAAAGTACCTTTCTCCCCTATGTGGATGAACCTGCTATAGAGGCCTACATTTCCGCAGTTAAAAGGGATGTCAGAGAGCTAAAATCCCGTTTTGATGATGCAGCGAGATTAAATAAACCCAATCTGACAACTGCTGAAATAGAGGCACTATCTGAACTCAGGAATAACCCCCAGTTAACCATTAAACCCGCTGATAAAGGGGGTGGAGTGGTTGTTCTTGATACATGTAATTATGTAAAAGAAATTGAACGCCAACTGTGTGATGTAGATGTGTATGGTGTACTGCAGAATGATCCTAAATTTCAGATTATGAATACCATCAAAAATATTCTGTCCGATGCGGTGGTCGGGGGCATCATTGATGAAGGGCTAAGGGAGTATTTAACGGTTACTTCTCCCGTTACTCCAGTTTTATATATATTGCCCAAAGTCCACAAAACCCTTGTGGACCCCCCCGGTCGCCCCATCGTTTCTGGTACTGATTCTGTGTTTAGTAGAATCGCTATGTTTCTTGATAGGATTCAGCGAGAATTTTCGACGGCTGGAAAGTCCTATATTCAGGACACTGGGCATTTTTTGCAACAATTGAGATCTGTTGATGCTGCAGATGTGCAGACTGCTACTCTCGTGTCCTTTGACGTTGTATCTTTGTACACGTCAATAGGACACGAGAAGGGCATTTCTGCTGTCAACAAATATCTGGATGGGTCGTCCATCACACAACATTCAAAATATTTTATTAATATCCTGCTGAGGCTTATTCTGGAAAATAATTATTTTCTTTTCCAGGACACCTTTTTCTGTCAAAAACGTGGCGTTGCGATGGGGTCCAATGTGGCCCCAACGTACGCAAATATCTACATGCGGCACATGGAGGAGGACTTCATCTATGTATCCCACCACTTCCAATATGTTATTGGGTGGTGGCGGTACATAGATGACGTCTTCCTCCTGTGGTCAGGTACAGAACCACAACTGGTTGAGTTCCATACATATCTGAATAGTATCGATCCTGACCTCCAATATACTGTGTCTTACTCCAAGACAGAATTATCCTTTCTTGACACCAATATCAGATTGGTTGATGGTTTGATTAATACAGGCCTATACATCAAGCCAACTGACAGGAACACTATTCTACGATACGAAAGTAGTCATCCTCGTAGTTTAATCAAACACTTACCGCACTCACAATTTTTACGTGCTAAACGCATTATATCACAACAGACTGAGTTAGTATCTACATTGGATATGATGACAGGTAAATTTAGGGAACGGGGTTACCCCCACCGATTGCTAGATGATCAAAAAAATGAGATTTTACTCAATAGCCCCAAAAAAAACTTCATCTGCCTCACAGAAAATCCGGAGGATACCTTTCATGTCCACATACTCTGAGTGTAGTGTGGAGATGGGACGTATCCTCAAGGACAATTGGAGCATCCTCGGCAGGTCTATCAAAGATGTACCTGAACTGAAGTCTCCTCCCCTCTTATCATATCGAAAAAGTAAAAACATCAAGGACCACTTGGTTAGAGCGGATGTAGGCCCTAAGAAAATGAGCGTACAGCGAACATTGTCTAAATCGGGACATGGCTGCTATCCGTGTCTCAATTGCGTCAATTGTCGCTATATATGTAAAGCTAGATCCTTCATACATCCCTCTACACATAAAGAATATCCCATCAAGTTCCATTTAAATTGTTCATCTTCTTATGTAATATATGTGCTAGCATGCCCGTGTAACCTAATATATATTGGGGAAACGTCCACAGAATTAAAACTAAGACTGAACAATCACAGGAATTCAATAAGAAAAAAACGTGCTGATCTTCTGGTCTCCAGGCATTTTGGATCCCTTGGGCACTCTGAGCGGGATCTAAGATGCTGGATACTGGACCATGTTGAACTTCCCAGGAGAGGCGGAGACCGTCTAGCTATTCTCAAGAAAAGGGAATTGCGGTGGATTTATGATTTAGATAGCTTGCATCCCAGAGGATTAAATGTGGAGTTTAGATAGGTGCCTAGTGATCTGTTGCTTGCCCCCTTTTTCCATGCATTTATGTGTTACACTTTCCCCGTACTTGTAATAGTGTCGGAGAATTGTGAAAGTACTATATACAATTGCAAACGTAATAGAGTATAAAGTTGGAAACTAATATATATTTCTTCTTGCCTTTTAGAATTTTTAACCCTCACGATGCTGGATGCGGATCCCTGGACTTTAATTTGTTGGAAGCGATGCAGCCCAGTACCAACTACAGTGTCCTATCGTATATGCGCTACTCCAGAGACATTATTAAGCTATAGTGCGATGCTGTTTTCTGTATATGTGGTAGATGTTACCCTATAGAGCGCATGCGCACTATTTTGACATTGTGATTCACATGATGTTGTTACTCTGGGCATGCGCATTGAGGAGATCGAGACGCATAGGGAACATGATGGTATATGTGGGCTCCATGGCTTTCCGAATTTCACTCCTGGGATCCCCATTCAGTATGGCTGCACTGTTTTATGATTCTAATTGGAACACAAGTTCTACATATGTTTTGTTCTATATAAGAGGGATAGTATCCTGGTATGATAGAATGTATAACACCAGTCACTATGCTAAACATGCACTTTATAATTGTAACACATGTCTGTAATTTAAGATGATTGTAACCACACCCTGATGGGTGTAACACTTTTTGTAATGCTTTAAATGTGCTCACTTTCACTGTCTCCATGCTTGAGAAAGGCTCGCAAGAGCTGAAACGTCGCAAACTTTGCCATAACATGGGTGAATAAACTGCTTTGATTTTTTCATCACATTTTGGAGTGCAGTCCTGCTTTTTATTTGATTATACTATTGGGGATTGCCGTTGCCCCCTTTTGGACATTGCACCCGCTTGTCAGGTTGGTGCTCCCGTTGGACTTTCTTTTTTTTATATATATATATATATATATATATATATATATATATACACACACATACACACACACACACACAGTCAGGTCCATAAATATTGGGACATTGACACAATTATAACATTTTTGGCTCTATACACCACCACAATGGATTTTTAATGAAACGAACAAGATGTGCTTTAACTGCAGACTGTCAGCTTTAATTTGAGGGTATTTACATCCAAATCAGGTGAACGGTATAGGAATTACAACAGTTTGCATATGTGCCTCCCACTTGTTAAGGGACCAAAAGTAATGGGGCAATTGGCTTCTCAGCTGTTCCATGGCCAGGAGTGTGTTATTCCATCATTATCCCAATTACAATGAGCAGATAAAAGGTCCAGAGTTCATTTCAAGTGTGCTATTTGCATTTGGAATCTGTTGCTGTCAACCCTCAAGATGAGATCCAAAGAACTGTCAGTATCAGTGAAGCAAGCCATCAGTAGGCTAAAAAAAATCAGAGAGATAGCAAAAACATTAGGCGTGGCCAAAACAACAGTTTGACACATTCCTAAAATAAAGGAACGCATCGGTGAGCTCAGCAACACCAAAAGACCTGGAAGACCACAGAAAAAAACTGTGGTGGATGACCGAAGAATTATTTCCCTGGTGAAGAAAAAACCCTTCACAACAGTTGGCCAGATCAAGAACACTCTTCAGTAGGTAGGTGTATGTGTGTCAAAGTCAACAATCAAGAGAAGACTTTACCAGAGTGAATACAGAGGGTTCACCACAAGATGTAAACCATGGGTGAGCCTCAAAAACAGGAAGGCCAGATTAGAGTTTGCCAAATGACATCTAAAAAAGCCTTCACAGTTCTGGAACAACATCCTATGGACAGATGAGACCAATATCAACTTATATCAGAGTGATGGGAAGAGAAGAGTATGGAGAAGGAAAGGAACTGCTCATGATCCTAAGAATACCACCTCATCAGTGAAGCATGGTGGTGGTAGTGTCATGGCGTGGGCATGTATGGCTGCCAATGGAACTGGTTCTCTTGTATTTATTGATGATGTGACTGCTGACAAAAGCAGCAGGATGAATTCTGAAGTATTTCAGGCAATATTATCTGCTCATATTCAGCCAAATGCTTCAGAACTCAGTGGACGGCGCTTCACAGTGCAGATGGACAATGACCTAAAGCATACTGCAAAAGCAACCAAAGAGTTTTTTGAGGGAAAGAAGTGGAATGTTATGCAATGGCCAAGTCAATCACTTGACCTGAATCCGATTGAGCATGCATTTCACTTGCTAAAGACAAAAATTAAGGGAAGATGCCCCAAGAACAAGCAGGAACTGAAGACAGGCCTGGCAGAGCATCACCAGGGATCAAACCCAGCATCTGGTGATGTCTATGCGTTCCAGACTTCAGGGTGTAATTGACTGCAAAGGATTTGCAACCAAGTATTAAAAAGTGAAAGTTTGATTTATGATTATTATTCTGTCCCATTACTTTTGGTCCCTTAACAAGTGGGAGGCACATATGCAAACTGTTGTCATTCCTACACCACCGTTCACCTGATTTGGATGTAAATACCCTCAAATTAAAGCTGACAGTCTTCAGTTAAAGCACATCTTGTTTGTTTCATTTCAAATCCATTTTGGTGGTGTATAGAGCCAAAAATGTTATAATTGTGTCGATGTCCCAATATTTATGGACCTGACTATATATATATATATATATATATATATATATATATAATATCTCAGTCTATCTATCTATCCTTACTGTAGCAATACCCCCCATGTGGCAGCAGTATACCTATGTGTATTAAGTTAAAATTTAGCAATTCAGTCGTCCATTTGTGTATTTTCAGTTTCAACATGATAGCAATTCAATTTTTTTTCCATTTTTTTTAAGCAGAATATATTTTTATAGTTTCATGTAGCAATACCCACAGCATGGCAGCAATCTGCCTGTGTGTGTTAAGTTGAAATTGAGTGTCAAGGCTCAGTTGTCCGTTTACATATATTCAGTTCCCACATGGTTGTTATAAAAAAAAATCTGGGATTGTTAAATGTAATTAAACCAGCATATACATGTGATTAATACAAGACACAAGGTATAGCAGCAATCTACCTGTGTGCATCAATGAGAAATTGGGCATCAAACCTCAGCAGTCTATATTTTACACATGGTTGGAATTTTATTTATTTTGGGGGGTGGTCTATTTAATTAGGCAGCATATATACGTGATTAAAGCAGCAATACCCCTGGTGTGGCAGCAATCTACAAGTGTGTATTGAAGTGAAATTTAGCGTCAAGCCTCAATCGTCCATTTATGTATTTTCAGTTTTCACGTGGTTGGAATTGAAATTTGTGTTGGGATTGTTAATTTTACTTAAACTAGCATATAGGTGATCAACACCGATACTCAGGCCAGCACACAAAAGTATCTCTGAGGGGTAACGAATTTAGGCCTCAATCAGTTTCTCTATATTCACAGATTTAAACATTTTTTTTTGGGGGGGGGTCAGTGATTATATTCAAACTAGCAGTATATATATATACACGTGATCACTACACCAATACACAGGGTAGTGCACAAAATTATCTTAGATGTCCAAAAATGTCTAGGCTACAGAACGGTTCCAAACGAATGACCCTGAACCACAATGTGGATAGTAGCAGCACAATCTATCCAGCCAGAAGTAGTAGTCTTAGTAGGCCGCAATGTCCCTGCTGGCTTTTGAAAGGCGCAACATTATAATTGAGGAGAAAGAGGATGAGATTGTGGATTGGGTGGCTCCATTCCTCCTCTCAGTTACAGCAGGATGACATATAGGTGACTTCAGAGTCTGAAATTGTGCCGTGGAGCCCAAAAGAAGGCTTTCAGTGGAGTCCTCTCAGCCTTCCCTGCTTCTTACTAGTAGGGAACCTACCTTTTTCCTTAGAAGTGGCAAGAAAACCCCACCATGCCCTACAGCAGATACAGTACAGACCAAAAGTTTGGACACACCTTCTCATTCAAAGAGTTTTCTTTATTTTCATGACTATGAAGGCATCAAAACTATGAATTAACACATGTGGAATTATATACACAACAAACAAGTGTGGAACAACTGAAAATATGTCATATTCTAGGTTCTTCAAAGTAGCCACCTTTTGCTTTCATTACTGCTTTGCACACTCTTGGCATTCTCTTGATGAGCTTCAAGAGGTAGTCCCCTGAAATGGTCTTCCAACAGTCCTGAAGGAGTTCCCAGAGATGCTTAGCACTTGTTGGCCCTTTTGCCTTCACTCTGCGGTCCAGCTCACCCCAAACCATCTTGATTGGGTTCAGGTCCGGTGACTGTGGAGGCCAGGTCATCTGGCGCAGCACCCCATCACTCTCCTTCATGGTCAAATAGCCCTTACTTTCAAAGTTTTCCCAATTTTTCGGCTGACTGACTGACCTTCATTTCGTAAAGTAATGATGGCCACTCGTTTTTCTTTACTTAGCTGCTTTTTTCTTGCCATAATACAAATTCTAACAGTCTATTCAATAGGACTATCAGCTGTGTATCCACCTGACTTCTCCTCAACGCAACTGATGGTCCCAACCCCATTTATAAGACAAGAAATCCCACTCATTAAACCTGACAGGGCACACCTGTGAAGTGAAAACCATTTCAGGGGACTACCTCTTGAAGCTCATCAAGAGAATGCCAAGAGTGTACAAAGCAGTAATCAATGCAAAAGGTGGCTACTTTGAAGAACCTTCAGTTGTTTCACACTTGTTTGTTATGTATATAATTCCACATGTTCATAGTTCATAGTTTTGATGCCTTCAGTGTGAATCTACAATTTTCATAGTCATGAAAATAAAGAAAACTCTTTGAATGAGAAGGTGTGTCCAATTTTTTGGTCTGTACAGTAGTTAAGAGAGTCTCCCTGTTGACCACTTGTGTGAGAGTCCTCACCGTTTGGGCTGCCCTGAGTAGGAGTTTAGGGAGAAGGCTGGTGATCCTTTGCACACCTCTGTTAATGGTGGTGTTAATAGTGGCACCGTAGCCACATCAATGGTAGTGGGGGCAGCTACAGTGGTAGGGAAAATGTAGAGCAGGGGAGTGGGGCCCAGGAACCCACCGCGATATCTCACAGTCTGATAAAAGTGGCAGGGAGGGTGAGGACTTGTGTGCTGGACAGGTCCTGGGAGCCAGATCATGGTGCTGAGGTAAAGGCAACATCAGTGGAGAAGGGCGATGGTGTCAGCACAGCATTAAAGAGTAAAGGGCATGTACCTCACAAAGAACAGCCAGGGCCACGTCTGCTTCAGGATCTGCTGATGCCGTGGATGGGTTAGGCCCATAACATGATAGAGCTAAGCCCAGCTTGGCTGCCTGTAGCTCTGTACGAGCAACTTCCATATGGCACTTTTTCTCCACAAGGTGGGCACACAAAACCACAGCGGCGTGCAAGATTTGCAGGATTAAAATAAGCCATGGCTAGGGCAGCCCTAAAGACCGCCCATTAGTGCAGGTGACATCATTGGGTTCACTGTTAGGCAGAAGTCTCAGCCTAGCATACCCATACCCGGACAACCTCTTTATTGACTTGCATTTTAAATCTTACATTTAAAGAGGTATCTATGACATATCCACAGGCTGAGAGAGGTACCCTGCTTTGCAAATACAGTCAGGCTCGCTGACATCCGTGTGCTGTCATCAGCCTCATGGAAGATCTGCACATGCGCCAGATTTAAAAAAGTTAATTGGCACATTTGTAGTTCTTTCCTGCACTCGCGTGAGATTACAGTACAACATCAGAATGATGTCGGAGGAGCAAGGAGTGGACTTGACGATGACGAGAGGTGCTGGGCTCACATATAATGGGCGCTGCTGGGCTCCACTGGCAGGTAGGACCGCACCTTGGGCTCTTTTCACAGTTCATTTGTATACATATAAAATCATTTTTCTACAAAACTTACACTGGTATATTTCTGACATGCTGTAGGAGACCTCCGATAACATGTAATTGGCTCTATAGGGGTAATCCTGGTGACAGAATCCCTTTAACTGTCCCTGTACTTCCCTACACCCTGGTGCACTGTAGGCACGACTAACAAGATTAATGTCTATCCATCTCTGAACAACTCACTGCCTGATAGATAGGGGTCTGTTGGATTAAAGGGGTTTTCCAAGGTGATTTTTAGGTGTTTTTTGTTTTTGTTTTGTTTTTTATGATGCCCTATCCTCTGGATAGATCATCAGTATCTGACCAGTGGGGGTCAAACACCCGGGAACCCCCGGCGACCAGCTGTTTGAGATAACAGCGGTGCTCTCAGTGGTGCTGTGTACTTCTCCAGATCTTCCTAGGCCGCAGGATGTCACATTCATCTGTCACATGGCCTAGGCGCAGCTCAGCCTCATTGAAGTGATACCAAGCACTGCCGCTATACAATAAACGGCGCTGTGCTTGGTGAGCAGAGAGAAGGCTGTGGCACTACTGTACTCAAACAGCTGATCGGCAGGGGTCCCAGGTGTCGGACCTCCATCGATCAGACACTGATGACCTATGCAGAGGATGGGTCATCGGTAAAAAAACACATGGAAAAGCCCTTTAAGGTCAAATTCACATGTCCTGAGTTCAATGCTCAAGACATGTTTGTCCTGACCATGGTTTTGTGGCCATGAACTCACAGCATCATAGGAATCTATGGTCCTGTGAGTTGAAGACATGAAACCAGCAGTTGGGGCAGGAAACATGTTTGGAATACGAACTCTGGAATTGGGGCACATGAATCCGGCCTTACAAAAATAACACCAATTCACTGGCACTTCATGACATAGATGCCATACCAATAAAGTTTTACTTTTTGATTCAATTCCAGTTTATTATCATTATACCTATAACGAACCTATAATGTACAGTATAACAAAACACCACCAGGCCACTTCTCCAGTGCAGTTACAGAAAAGGTACAAAAGCTAAGAAAAAAGCCCTAGCAGCTTCTTTTTCAATCTGAGTACAAGCTTATAGTATGATTTGGATCAGTATTAGGCCTCTTTCACACAACCGTATGGCTTTTTCACTGTTTTGTGGTCAGTTTTTTACGGATCCGTTGTTCCGTTTTTTGTTTTCGTTGTGTTTCCGTTTCGTTTTTTCATATGGCATATACAGTATACAGTAATTACATAGAAAAAATTGGGCTGGGCATAAAATTTTCAATAGATGGTTCCGCAAAAACGGAACGGATACGGAAGACATACGGATGCATTTCTGTATGTGCTCCTTTTTTTTTTTTGTGGACCCATTGACTTGAATGGAGCCACGGAACGTGATTTGCGGGCAATAATAAAACGTCCTATCTTTCAACGGAACGGAAATACGGAAACGGAATGCATACCGAGTACATTCCGTTTTTTTTTGAGGAACCATTGAAATAAATGGCTCCGTATATGGAACGCAAAAAAGAGCCTGTAAATGGGGGGAAAAAATAGTCGCGTGAAAGAGGCCTTAGGGCTCATGCACAGGAAAATGTGCCGTGCGCTGGTGACCACAAATTGCGGTCCACATTGCACGTGAACTGTCCTTGTGGCCGGTGCTGACGGATGCAGACCCATTCAACTTCAAAGCATCCACGATCCGTCCACACCTCGAAAAAATAGAGCATGTTCTATATTTTTGCAGTGCGGAAGCACAGGTCTAAATGCCACAGAAACCTTCCCATGGCCTTCTGCTCTGTACCTCTGCACCGTATCTCCTGGATTGCAGACACAGTCAAGTGAATGGGCACGCATTCGTGAAATGGTGCGCACACGGATGGTGACCGTATATTGCAGACCTGCTGTTTGAGGGCCTCAATACGTGCTCGGCCGGCACACATTCGTGTGCATGAGCTCTCGGTCTGTGTTGTGTATTCATGTTCCAGTTTGTGTCAAATGTCTTTTTATGGAATTTACATAATAGTTAGATGTACAAACCAAACCCATGAAATAACACAACGTAAAACATTGTATGTATGTAATAAGGATTAGATCAGCTGTAGCTGCACTGCCTTAGGGTGGGCTAGTCATGCTAAAACACAAGTACCAAACCTAGCCTGCCCAATGTGTCCTAAGGTGCTTATGGCTAGCGTGAAACTTGCTAGGCACAGCATAGGATGAAGGTAATCCAATGTAGATTAATAGAAACATAATGTAACAGAAGGTTAACCCCAAATTAAATTAAATTGGGAGGAGAGCATGGAAGTGGAATTGGAATGCGTGGGGACACAGCACCCATGGTCATGTTGACCTGTGATTCGAGAGGCCAATTAAGTAGAGTGGCCCTCATCTCTATCCTCCATATATGGAAAAATGCCTGGGCTTTGTGCGAAAGACCTCCAAGGAGCCCAGGTAAGCTTGTATTTATCATGTTTGCCATGCTTCTATTGTAGTTTCCGGGGTAGCTGACTGGAGAGTGGCCCGGTCTGGGAATGAGCCTTCTTGCAGTATATACCCTATAAGATGGCACCTCAGTTTCTTCTGCTACGGGAGCCATTGTGAGGAGTATGGGTCTTGAAGGCCTAACAAGTCTCCCAGGCTTGTTAGCGGGGAAGGGGTAGGCCAGAATGTTCGGCTCTTAGCTAGTTTTCTCCAAAGAAGCAAAGAGGCTTTTGTTAGTAGATTATGTTGTGGAATGGGACATGGCTGGGTTGCAGCTAAGATGAGTGCTTGAGTCAAGGAAAAATTATTTGCTTCTTCTTCAATGGGGACATAAAGTTTTGGGAAAGGTCTTTTGTGCCAGTCAAGAATTCTTGTGAGTTGTATGGATTCGTATGTCGACAACATATCTGGAAATCCAATCCCTCCTTACTTCCTACGTTTGATTAGGGTGCTATACGCAACTCTGTGATGGGATGAGCCCCAGACATATTTCAAGAGTACTCTGCGAAGCTTAAGAAAGAAGGAAGGGGGGGGGGGATAGATAGGCAGAGTCTGCATCAGGTATGTTATTTTAGGGGTTATTATCATTTTGAGTAAGTTGGAGTGACCAAACCATGAGATGAACGGGACCTTCCAAGAAGTGAGAGTAGATTCGATTGTTTGTAATAAGGGCACATAATTCAATGAATTTCAGTTGTTGGGGAAGGTGATATATGTAGTTCTAAGTATTTATTGGATGAAGAGGACCATGGGAAGGGTGTGGACTGTTTGGCTGCCACTACCGTAGAAAGTGGACAAGTAATATTCAGCGCTTCCGATTTTGATGGATTAATTTTAAAATGAATTAGGTGGTGGAATTGGTCAAAGAGATGGGACAGGGCCACAAAGGAGGACCCTGGGTTGGATGTGATCACTAGCAAGTCATCGGTATAGGCTGCCGTGAAGTGTTCATTGCCTCCCGCTTTGAAACCCTTTATGTCTGGGTCTTGCCTAACTGCTTGGATGAGAGTTTCCATCGTGAGCACAAAAAAAAGGGGAGAGGGGGCAACCTAGCCTTGTTCCGTTGGTGATACAGAAGGGGGGGGCAAGGTGCCGTTAACTATTATCATTGCTGAGGGACAGGAATACAGTGCTAAGACTAGCTTGAGAAAGGTTTCTGATAACCAAAATTTGCATAATGCGGCTTGCATGTAGACCCAGTCAACCCGATCAAATGCTTTTTCAGCATCAGTAGATAGAAAGGCTAATGGTGATTTTTTCTGTCTAGCCAACTGAATCAACTGCAAGACTCTGAGGATATTATCTTTGCCTTCCCTGGTCTTCACAAAACCCACTTGCTCATTGTCAACCAAAAAAGGGAGGAGCCGATTAAGGCGGTTTGCTAGGATTTTTTCTAATAATTTAACGTTAACATTGAGCAAGGAGATCGGCCGGTAGCTACTACACAATTCAGGGTCCTTCCCTTCCTTTGGTAAGATCGTCATATGGGCTTCTAGAGTTTGTGGGGGAAAGGAGTTCCTGGCAATCAATGAGTTGAAAGTCGAGAGCATGTGAGGGAGTAGGATATCTTGGAATGATGCATAGTACATGGCCGTTAGTCCATCTGGACCTGGACTTTTGCCCTTGGGGGATTCCTTTAGGGCTGATTGTAATTCAGAGAGAGTTATTGGTGCGGCTAGCTGGGCACTTTGTGAATCATTTAGGGATGGCAGGGGTAATTTCTGTAAGAAGACTTGTATCTCCTGCTGGCGAAGTTGCAGTTCTTCTATAGATTCCCCTGATCTCAGATTGTATAAGGCTTCATAGAATTGTTTAAAGTGTTCTGCAATGTGTTTTGTGTTGGTGGTCCTCTGGCCGTTGGGAGCCTTAATAAATGTAATAAAGGTTTGTTCTTTAGCTTTTTTGGCCATAAGAGCCAAAAGTCTAGAGCCCTTATTCCCATGCATATACAGTCGTGGCCAAAAGTTTTGAGAATGACACAAATATTAGTTTTCACAAAGTTTGCTGCTAAACTGCTTTTAGATCTTTGTTTCAGTTGTTTCTGTGATGTAGTGAAATATAATTATACGCACTTCATACGTTTCAAAGGCTTTTATCGACAATTACATTACATTTATGCAAAGAGTCAGTATTTGCAGTGTTGGCCCTTTTTCAGGACCTCTGCAATTCGACTGGGCATGCTCTCAATCAACTTCTGGGCCAATTCCTGACTGATGGCAACCCATTCTTTCATAATCACTTCTTGGAGTTTGTCAGAATTAGTGGGTTTTTGTTTGTCCATCCGCCTCTTGAGGATTGACCACAAGTTCTCAATGGGATTAAGATCTGGGGAGTTTCTAGGCCATGGACCCAAAATGTCAACGTTTTGGTCCCCGAGCCACTTAGTTATCACTTTTCCCTTATGGCGCGGTGCTCCATCGTACTGAAAAATGCATTGTTCTTCACCAAACTGTTGTTGGATTCTTGGAAGAAGTTGCTGTTGGAGGGTGTTTTGGTACCATTCTTTATTCATGGCTGTGTTTTTGGGCAGAATTGTGAGTGAGCCCACTCCCTTGGATGAGAAGCAACCCCACACATGAATGGTCTCAGGATGCTTTACTGTTGGCATGACACAGGACTGATGGTAGCGCTCACCTTTTCTTCTCTGGACAAGCCTTTTTCCAGATGCCGCAAACAATCGGAAAGAGGCTTCATCGGAGAATATGACTTTGCCCCAGTCGCCAGCAGTCTATTCACCAAACTTTCTGCAGAAGATCAATCTGTCCCTGGTGTTTTTTTTGGAGAGAAGTGGCTTCTTTGCTGGCCTTCTTGACACCAGGCCATCTTCCAAAAGTCTTTGCCTCACTGTGCGTGCAGATGCGCTCACACCTGCCTGCTGCCATTCCTGAGCAAGCTCTGCACTGGTGGCACTCCGATCCCGCAGCTGAATCCTCTTTAGGAGACGATCCTGGCGCTTGCTGGACTTTCTTGGATGCCCTGAAGCCTTCTTAACAAGAATTGAACCTTTTTCCTTGAAGTTCTTGATGATCCTATAAATTGTTGATTGAGGTGCAATCTTAGTAGCCACAATATCCTTGCCTGTGAAGCCATTTTTATGCAACGCAATGATGGCTGCACACGTTTCTTTGCAGATCACCATGGTTAACAATGGAAGAACAATGATTTCAAGCATCACCCTCCTTTTAACATGTCAAGTCTGCCATTTTAACCCAATCAGCCTGACATAATTATCTCCAGCCTTGTGCTCGTCAGCATTCTCACCTGAGTTAACAAGACGATTACTGAAATAATCTCAGCAGGTCCTTTAATGACAGCTATGAAATGCAGTGGAAAGTTTTTTTTGGGATTAAGTTAATTTTCATGGCAAAGAAGGACTATGCAATTCATCTGATCACTCTTCATAACATTCTGGAGTATATGCAAATTGCTATTATAAAAACATAAGCAGCAACTTTTCCAATTTCCAATATTTATCTAATTCTCAAAACTTCTGGCCACGACTGTACATCTTATGCTTAGCGTAAATATACGCTTTAGAAGCTTTTAAGTTGAGGATTTGTAGCAATTTTTCCCTTTGGACAGATAATTCCACTTTTGCAGAAATCGCTACTGTTCTTTTGTGTTGTCTATGTAGGGCTTCTATTCATTTGAGGGTAGTTTCCAACTCTTTATTTTAAAAATTTTTGAGGTAGGAGTATAGTGAGATCAGATCTCCTCGTACTACTGTTTTATGGGCTTCCAATACCAACGTTTGAGACGTGTTTGCGGACACATTCTGGGCAAAATAATTGTTTAGTACTGTCTCGATGAGAGCTTTGTGTGAAGGATCTTGGAGAATCGTCTCATTGATATGCCATGTGAAAGAGCGGGCGGGAAGGGACTTTATGACTATGGACAATGAGACAAGGGCATGGTACGATACTGAAATGTTGCGTATTGAGGATTTACCCATCTCCCTCAAATGATAGGAGGAGAGGAGGATGTAATCTTTTCTTTGGTAAGAATCATGGGCGTCTGAATGGTACATGTAATCCACATCATTTGGGTTGTTTGTGCACCAAGTGTCTATTAGTCTGTATGATGACATGGCCTTCTTAAGTGCTTTAAGTTTCCTGTAGGAGCCATTTTGATTCGGATTAGAGGAATCAAGTGTGGGGTCTAAAGTGATGTTAAGATCTCCCCCGACAATGCAAATGTCCTCTTGGAAAGATTCCAGGGGTCGAAATGTCTCTATCAACCAAGACACTTGTACGTTGGGGGGTGTATATACCTGCAAATGTAACTGGTGTATTAGCTATGTGGCCTTTCAAAAACAGGTATCTACCCTCAGTATCCGCTAGGCTAGATAGTAAGGTAAAGGGAAGTGAGTTTTTGATAGCAATGGTTACAACCCTGGTCTTGGAGGCGGAGTAGCAGGAATGGAACCATTGTGTGAAATAAGTTTTTTGTAGAGTGGGAAGCTTACCCTGTTTAAGATGGGTTTCCTGGAGTATCGCAAACTCTGTATGTAGGGATCTGAGCAGTTGAAATACTCTGGATCTCTTGGCGAGTGAGTTTAGTCCCCGCACATTCCATGATACCACATTAAAAATTGACATGTAACCTGCTCTCCTAGTAGCAAAACAAGAAGATGATCAGTTATAAAACAAATATGAAACAAGTTGCAAGATAAGATGCAATTTAACAGCAGTAACAGAACCATTCAAGGAAAGAGAGTAGTGCAAATAGGGGGTAAAGTTGAAATCTCTGTTTCCCGGTCCTGGGGTACTTCAAGGAAAATTCTCGAAGCTAGGGACAGGGAAAGATGGCGAGATAGGGCAATAACCCAGAGAAAGGCAAGGTTGGTCTCACCGATTAGTCGGTTGAGGGGGTATTAGCGCTAAAGCTCCCTTAGATAAAGCTTGGAGCGGGCAAGGGAGAGGGGGGGAGGGACCAGGGGAAATGGATAGGGGGAAAGGATGGGGGGGGAAGAAAAGGATAGGGGGAGAAAGGAGGGGGGAGCAGACGGGTGTGAAGTCAGAAAAGAGGGGGGTAAAGGTTTTGCATTATAAGCGAAAGGGTAAGACCTAAAGCCCGGTACATGGGGGGCTTAAGTATGTTATGTGAGTGCTGTCTGGAACTCTAAGCTGCTGGATAGAGTTTCAGTCGGGTTTGGCAGCTTGTCTTTTCCTGGTCTGCTTCCTGTTCCATGGGACTACAGTTGGGAGATCTGGAAGATCCGCCACATCGGAGATAGGGTCCCAGGTTGGAGCTTTTGAAGGGTCCAGGTTGAAGAGCTCATAGATAGGAAATAAGTCCATTGGAGATAGTACTACTTTATCTGCTCCCGGATAGGTAAATGCAATCCCAAATGGGAATAACCATCTGTATGGAATGTCCATTTTCCTCAAGATGTCCAGGAAGGGTTTAAGCTTGCTTTGTTTGGACAACGTAACCTGAGACAGATCTTGAAAGATTTAGATTGCAGAGCCCTCATATGAGAGATCTTGACTGTTTCCGGTCACTTTGATGATTATGTCCCTGTGGTGGGAGTTAAGCACTTTGCAAATTATGTCCCGGGGAGCTTCTCCATCTTTAGGCTTTGGCTGGAGTGCTCTGGGCGCCCTTTCAAGGGCAAATTTGTCTCTCATGGTGGAAGGCAGTAATGGTTTCAATATATCTTTGGTGACGTCAATCACTGATGACATAGGCACCGATTCCGGCACTCCTTTTAAGCGAAGATTGTTACATCTCCCTCTATTGTCTTGATCTTCCACATATGATATTAAATTATTGAGATGATGTTAGCATTTTGAGAGGGCTGAAGCTGTGGCCTCTCCAAAGGACATTATGGAAGCTTGGTTCTCTTCGAATTGTTCAACCCTGGCACCGATCTCTCTAATATCTGATTTTATATCTGAAAGTTCTTTGAGGACAGGAGCTATTACTGATTCAATAATCTGTTGTAATGTTTTCTTTGACGTTTAAATAATAGGATCTCCCTCTTTTCAGTCTTTAGATTCTGAGCTCTCACGGTCTGACATCTCTGCGGCAGTTCCGTGGGCTGATTCACTGGATGTCTGGGTGGGTGAGGAGCTGTGGACCTTTTATGGAGAAACTTTTCCATGCCTGACTGTGTTTTTTTCATGGTTTTGAGGCCCGATCCCTCTGGTTTCCCCACCTTCACCATATTGGGTGGTGAAGTGAAAAGTGAAGAAAAAGGGGGGTGGTGTTAATGAATAAGCTTAGAGTGCTTTACCCCTGGCTTCAACCCCTATGCATCTGGGAGTATTGTAGTGCTCTGTTCATAGAGGAAAGGTGAGTCTTTGGCCCGGTATAAGTCTAGAAGAACTTTTAGACTGTTTCTCTATGCGGTCCACTAAAAATGTGAGGCCCGAGTGGGGGATGGTGGCACTGAAGTGTAGTGTGTGCATTATGCGGAGAATAAAATCACTGACCGCTGTAGCTTGCCAGGTCTGTGGTATCTGTGGGACTCTGGGTCGTCTCTCGCCAACGTTTCCTGCTTCTGGTGCGGTTGGCATGGCTAGAGTGATCGCAGAAGCCACCGCTTCGCATCAAGTGCAGGCCCGGGCCCCTGTCTTGCTCATGTGCTGTGTCCCTTTACCAGTCCACCTACCGGTCCAATTTCACCGGGCCGAGCTGATTGATGGCCTCCTTCTACAGGGCTTGTGATCTTAGGGGAGAGCTTGGTTGTGAAACGACACGTGTCCCGCTACTTTAGGCCGGGGATTCAAGCATGTTCCAGTTTGTATTGCTGGTGTGACCAGTTCGTGGAAAGTAACTATTCCTGAATCTGGTGGTTCTCGGATATTCTGAAACCTCTTTCCGGATGGCAGAAGCTGAAATAAAAAGGGATTAGGTTGTGTACAGTCAGAGGAAATATTCTGAGCTTTCATCAAACATCTCATTGTAAACGTCTGGTATGGATAGTGGGGCAACTTCAATGATGTTCTGAGCTGAGCCCACCACCAGGGCATTTGTAGCTAGGGACACAGTGAATATTGAATGCATTTGCTCTGTTCATTCACTTGTGGCCGTGCTCCGTTGTCAGAGACATATTGTGTGTTGAGGGTTACGCCTACTTTTTATTCAACAAACAAGGTTCCATATGATGTTCTTGGGTTGTCCAGTCTGCTCTTCTTCCTCAATGTCCGCTTTTTCAGTTTTACGCCAGTTAACGGCATATATGCAGTCTGTTCCTTGATGCAACTGCCCACAGTTGGTATTGTACTGTGTGTGCCTGGTCCCAGCGGTGATATGTGCAGGATTTCAGAAAGCTCAGCCAGTGAGGTAGGGAGGACATTGAAATGTCTTACAGAAAGAAAAGGGGAGGAACAGTCAACAGCTACCGCAGTGTCCGACTAGACGCTGTTAGTGACTGAGTGTTTAATCATGTTTTTCACTGTTTTGCTGATGTGATATTGTTGTATTGTAACTTTAAATCCATGTTCGTCTGATTCACATGACTTGGCAATTCCTTCTGAGATGTAGCTAGAAGGAGGGTTGTCTACAAGCTAGCCCAGCTCCTCCTCTTCCTCCTAGTGCTGGAGTTTACTACAGACTTATCAGGAAGCAACACTTGCCTGCAAGTTGGTCCAGCCATTCTGACCCCACAAAAGCTCAATTTGACTTCTATGAAACATACCCTGCAGGGATGCTGCAGGGGTCTGTCTTTGGGAGAAACATAAGTGGTACAGGCCCCAATAGCACTTGGCCATGTATATTGTAATGGTCTCGGCCCTTGGTCACACACCAAATTGCTGGTTGCAGTACATTGTAAAGTTCTCACCCCCTGTTTATATCCTTGCTGCTTGAGAGAATGAGTCTACTGCTGGAAAAGCAGATTGATTATTGGGCTTGTGACACACCCGTCAGCTGAAGTGGAACATATAGAACAGTTTATATCAAAGTGTATCTGCAGCAAGCCCCTCAGGAGCTGTTGTGGAGGATGGGAGTAGCAGTGGCTCTGGCTGCAGATGGTCTATCACAGTGACTTTCCTCACACCCCGGTTCTGGGGATTCTGCCTGATGGTAGCTTTGGTGCTCATCATGTTGAGTGATTGGAGGGGCTGTGAAAAAGAATAAGAGGCAGTAACGTATTTTAAAAACTAAAGTTTATTAGAATTAATTAAGATCCCTAATGGGGAAGACAAGCCCCTACCAGACAAACAAAACAGACAACAGTATGGGGCCCACGTGGGTGAGTCCCCAAAAGATAGGTCACTCAAGCAGAGCTGACCAACAGTTAAACACAAAAATTGGGTCTTTGGCGGATGCCGTAGACCTTAGATTATGCCATAAGGCAGAATAAAGGGTGGATCTTACCGGAAATGCCAGTCAGGACAGATATAGTCCAATGCACAGGAGGTGGAGGAGCTTCTCGTGTTCTGAAAAACGTCCTCTGGTGAGTGGTACCTGGGTTCCAAGGGGCTACAGGGAAAACCTATCCCTGTTAATGCCCTACTTGGCCTGCGAGTCCCTATGGTATCCTCCTAACACGGGGTCCTGTCCCCGCAAGGGGTGGCCACGTCCGGAACCTAGCCCTATTAAATCACCCTAAATAGCCCTAAAGGGACAAGAGGATGGTCCTAATGATGATAAGGGCTACCGGGGTAGGGTAAGGGAAATGGGTATAAAAGATATATGTATGTAGAAGTCCCAGGGGCTGCAAGGCAGGACATGTAGAGTGCAATCTCCAGCATAAAGCGTTGGAGTCAGTAATCGGGTAGTAGAACAAATGTCTCTCAAGTGCAAAATTATAGCTGTAGTACATCCAATGATAGCAAAAACATAGTTCCAACAGTACACAGTCTAGTTATTTCCAGATAACAATGTATGGATTTAGGCAAGGATAGGATTCATGTCCCTCTTCCCTCTCTCTGTCTGAAGTCTCTTCCTGCAGAATCTATGGTGGACAGTTGTACTGTTGTAATGGTGGTTGTAATGTCCACTGAAGGATACAATGTTTTAGAGACATGAAGGGTGTCTTAACAGTGTCCCTCACAGTAGTAACGTCTTAACAGCTTTAGTAGAAGGTTAGCTTACAGATTCCAATACTCGGCCATACAGATTCTTCGTTCTCCAGTTGTCTCCATCTTTCTCCTTCTCTCCTTCTATAGATCATGCAGAGATTCACGATTTTATGTACCTCGAGGCCTCATAGGAGGGAGCAGAATCCACAGCTTCCGTCCTCAACAAACTTCCCCTGTACATTGACTAACTGAGCTGCGGGTGGATCCACCCATACATGGCTATTCTAGGTGCAATACATAGCATGACATCACATTACATAAAGAAATAAACAATTTGCAGATGTGGTCATGTAAAAAATGAAAAATAAAAAAATAAAGAAAATTGCCCATTCATTAAAGGGTTAGTCATATGATTTACACACATATGCAGCTGGCTCGGGAAGGGGTGGTTAGCGTAGAGCATAGGAGTAGGGGTAGTGGCTGGCTATGATGGTGACAGTCCTCCGGCGCTCCCTTGGCCATGCAGTGAAGGGAGGTCATTATTCTTATCTTTAAGGCTCTTACTGGCCAGCCACGCAGTGGAGTACTTTGATGCATGCGATGGGGCATTGTCCTGCATAAAAATCATGGTTTTCTTGAAAAATGCTGACTTTTTCCTGTATGACTGCTTGAAGAAAGTGTCTGGCCGTAGGTTTGGGAGTTGATTGAGTCCATCTTCATCACGAAAAGATCCAACTAGCTCATCTTTAATTATACCAGCCCATAGTAGCACCCCAGTTCCACCTTGCTGGCGTCTGAGTTGAAGTGGGGCTCTCTACCCTCTGTACCCTGATGCAGCCAAGGGCCTATCCATCTGGTCCATCAAGAGTCACTCTTATCTCATCAGTCCATAATACCTTTTGAAAATCTGCCTTCAGATATTTCTTTTAGACGTTCACCTACTGTATCTTGTTCAATGGTGGTCGTTTGATGGTTTTGTGGTCAAGCCCCAATATCTTAGCAATTAAAAAAATGCCTAATAATTATGCACACCTTAATATAAGGTCTTGATCTCCTTAGCCACCCCTTCCCTCATTACGCAAATACACATTGCCTGACATGTTTCAATCCAATAAGCATTTATACAGCATGGAGTTGGAAAATATGCATAAAAATGATGATATAGTCAAAATACTTGCCCAATAATGGTGCACACAGTGCACTACCACCAGTTTTTTCACTGCTGCTGGTACTGGAGATCAATACTCCCTTCCCTTGTATGCCTTCCTTCAAGTCTTCCAGCTGATGTTGTCTAGCGAGCATTTATTTCTGTCTAGCTGCTTTTTGTATGCATAGCAGCCATTGATACCCGTCTTCCCTGTTCTCGTTCAGCCAGCAGGGACTCCCTATCTTCAGCATTTGGTCTCATGCTAACGGCACTGGCATGAGCAATGTCGGGAGGTCATCTTGTCTGGAAGCAAACTTAGCTTCTCTTGATTGTTATGTGACAGACGACTGAGCTTTGTTGTTCTTAAAGGGGTCATCTGGGAAATTATCAGATTGGCAGGGGTCCAAGTCCCAGCATCCCTGCCCATCGGCTGTGGTGAGCGCCACCGTCTCCCGGCATCTCTCCATGCACAGCATAGTACATAGTGCAGCGTACATAGTGTGTTTGGTATCACAGCTCAGCTCTAGTCACTTCTATGAGGCTTAGCTGCAACTAGGCCATGTGACCGATGTATGGTGACGTCCCGTGGCCTAGGAAGAGGCTGCAGCACTCACAGAGCCTCTTCTAACAGCTGATCGGTGGGGGTCCCGTGTGTTTGACCTCTGCCCTATATCTAATATTGATGAGCTATCCTGGGGATAGGTCATCAATATTTATCACTGGATAACCTCTTGAAGCAAACACCACCCTTTGAATGTTCATTCTACTTTAGTTTGTACATCTCACTGGTATTCCTGCTTTGTGCCATCTCTTCTGAAGTAACAGCTAAAGACAATCTTGATAGTTTCATGTATTTCCATGTGATGATGGAGAAAGAAACCAAGAGTCATGCACAGAGATGACAGCTTAGAGTTTGTTCACAGCTGCAGTGGAGGCTCCTTTCGGGGCCCTTTGTCACAGATTCCATCAAAAACAGCAGAGAGAAAAGTTCTGCATGGGGGACTTTTTTCTCCGCTAAAAAAGAAGACTCCTGTACGGAAACCGAATGGACCTCATTATAGTCAATGGGATCTGTTTGGCTTTGTTATGTTTTGAATCCAGCACTTCCATTACTTTCATTGTTTTGCTCCTATTAAGGACCAGGACAACGGAAATCAAAAACACTGGTGTGAAAGTGGCCTTACTACCAGTTAATTCAGTCACAGCACAGCAGAGGGGGTATCTTTTTGCTACTGCCATATCTCACTAACATGAAGGAAATCATACATACTCCATTTTGTTCCTGTCTCCTCACATTGGGCTCTTTCCCTCCTTAATTCTTGTACTCAATTATGTTCATGCTGTTGCTTGTATTGTTTTTTATAATCTTAAGAATACAATGTTCTAAACTCAAGGCCGAATGTCCGGTCTTCACTTCTGTGAGGAACTCTGTAATAATTCCACTCCTTTCTGGTCTAAAGCCATAATGATATGCTGTTGGTATATACAGTATACACGCATGTTGAAATTAAATTGAAGGTCATTTTATGGAGCACGTACCTCCCTGTGTCTTTATGATGATTTCTTTCCCGAGCCGCTCCACTTAACCCTTCATTTGGCCCCATCATCACTGTAGAGCTGATTACGCTCAAACTAACACTTAACCTCCTCAGGACCGCCGTACGCAGGATTGCGTCTTTGCGGCGGTCCTGTTGTTCTGGGTGGACGCGCCGGTGCGTCCTCTCGCGAGACGCGAGATTTCCTGTGAACGCGCGCACACAGGCGCGCGCGTTCACAGGATCGGAAGGTAAGCGAGTGGATCTCCAGCCTGCCAGCGGCGATCGTTCGCTGGCATGCTGGAGATGTGATTTTTTTAACCCCTAACAGGTATATTAGACGCTGTTTTGATAACAGCGTCTAATATACCTGCTACCTGGTCCTCTGGTGGTCCCCTTTGTTTGGATCGACCACCAGAGGACACAGGCAGCTCAGTAATATGTTGCACCAAGCACCACTACACTACACTACACCCCCCCCCCCCCGTCACTTATTAACCCCTTATTAGCCCTTGATCACCCCTGATCACCCCATATAGACTCCCTGATCACCCCCCTGTCATTGATTACCCCCCTGTCATTGATCACCCCCCTGTAAAGCTCCATTCAGATGTCCGCATGATTTTTACGGATCCACTGATAGACTGATCGGATCCGTAAAAATCATACGGACGTCTGAATGCAGCCTTACAGGGGAGTGATCAATGACTGTGGTGATCACCCCATATAGACTCCCTGATCACCCCCCTGTCATTGATTACCCCTCTGTCATTGATCACCCCCCTGTAAAGCTCCATTCAGATGTCCGCATGATTTTTACGGATCCACTGATAGACTGATCGGATCCGTAAAAATCATACGGACGTCTGAATGCAGCCTTACAGGGGAGTGATCAATGACTGTGGTGATCACCCCATATAGACTCCCTGATCACCCCCCTGTCATTGATTACCCCTCTGTCATTGATCACCCCCCTGTAAAGCTCCATTCAGATGTCCGCATGATTTTTACGGATCCACTGATAGACTGATCGTATCCGTAAAAATCATACGGACGTCTGAATGCAGCCTTACAGGGGAGTGATCAATGACTGTGGTGATCACCCCATATAGACTCCCTGATCACCCCCCTGTCATTGATTACCCCCCTGTCATTGATCACCCCCCTGTAAAGCTCCCTTCAGATGTCCGCATGATTTTTACGGATCCACTGATAGACTGATCGGATCCGTAAAAATCATACGGACGTCTGAATGCAGCCTTACAGGGGAGTGATCAATGACTGTGGTGATCACCCCATATAGACTCCCTGATCACCCCCCTGTCATTGATTACCCCTCTGTCATTGATCACCCCCCTGTAAAGCTCCATTCAGATGTCCGCATGATTTTTACGGATCCACTGATAGACTGATCGGATCCGTAAAAATCATACGGACGTCTGAATGCAGCCTTACAGGGGAGTGATCAATGACGGAGGTGATCACCCCATATAGACTCCCTGATCACCCCCCTGTCATTGATCACCCCCCTGTCATTGATCCCCCCCCCCCCCCCTGTAAGGCTGCATTCAGTCTTTTTTTTGGCCCAAGTTAGCGGAATTTTTTTTTCTTTTCTTACAAAGTCTCATATTCCACTAACTTGTGACAAAAAATAAAATCTCACATGAACTCACCATACCCCTCACGGAATCCAAATGCGTAAAATTTTTTAGACATTTATATTCCAGACTTCTTCTCACGCTTTAGGGCCCCTAGAATGCCAGGGCAGTATAAATACCCCACATGTGACCCCATTTCGGAAAGAAGACACCCCCAGGTATTCCGTGAGGGGCATATTGAGTCCATGAAAGATTGAAATTTTTGTCCCAAGTTAACGGAACGGGAGACTTTGTGAGAAAAAAATAAAAAATATCAATTTCCGCTAACTTGTGCCAAAAAAAAATAATTTCTATGAACTCGCCATGCCCCTCATTGAATACCTTGGGGTGTCTTCTTTCCAAAATGGGGTCACATGTGGGGTATTTATACTGCCCTGGCATTCTAGGGGCCCCAAAGCGTGAGAAGAAGTCTGGTATCCAAATGTCTAAAAATGCCCTCCTAAAAGGAATTTGGGCCCCTTTGCGCATCTAGGCTGCAAAAAAGTGTCACACATCTGGTATCGCCGTACTCAGGAGAAGTTGGGGAATGTGTTTTGGGGTGTCATTTTACATATACCCATGCTGGGTGAGATAAATATCTTGGTCAAATGCCAACTTTGTATAAAAAAATGGAAAAAGTTGTCTTTTGCCAAGATATTTCTCTCACCCAGCATGGGTATATGTAAAAAGACACCCCAAAACACATTCCCCAACGTCTCCTGAATACGGCGATACCAGATGTGTGACACTTTTTTGCAGCCTAGGTGGGCAAAGGGGCCCACATTCCAAAGAGCACCTTTCGGATTTCACTGGTCATTTACCTACTTACCACACATTAGGGCCCCTGGAAAATGCCAGGGCAGTATAACTACCCCACAAGTGACCCCATTTTGGAAAGAAGACACCCCAAGGTATTCCGTGAGGGGCATGGCGAGTTCCTAGAATTTTTTATTTTTTGTCACAAGTTAGTGGAAAATGATGATTTTTTTTTTTTTTTTTTTTTTTCATACAAAGTCTCATATTCCACTAACTTGTGACAAAAAATAAAAACTTCCATGAACTCACTATGCCCATCAGCGAATACCTTGGGGTCTCTTCTTTCCAAAATGGGGTCACTTGTGGGGTAGTTATACTGCCCTGGCATTCTAGGGGCCCAAATGTGTGGTAAGGAGTTTGAAATCAAATTCTGTAAAAAATGACGAGTGAAATCCGAAAGGTGCTCTTTGGAATATGGGCCCCTTTGCCCACCTAGGCTGCAAAAAAGTGTCACACATCTGGTATCTCCGTACTCAGGAGAAGGTGGGGAATGTGTTTTGGGGTGTCATTTTACATATACCCATGCTGGGTGAGAGAAATATCTTGGCAAAAGACAACTTTTCCCATTTTTTTATACAAAGTTGGCATTTGACCAAGATATTTATCTCACCCAGCATGGGTATATGTAAAAAGACACCCCAAAACACATTCCCCAACTTCTACTGAATACGGAGATACCAGATGTGTGACACTTTTTTGCAGCCTAGGTGGGCAAAGGGGCCCACATTCCAAAGAGCACCTTTCGGATTTCACTCGTCATTTTTTACAGAATTTGATTTCAAACTCCTTACCACACATTTGGGCCCCTAGAATGCCAGGGCAGTATAACTACCCCACAAGTGACCCCATTTTGGAAAGAAGAGACCCCAAGGTATTCGCTGATGGGCATAGTGAGTTCATGGAAGTTTTTATTTTTTGTCATAAGTTAGTGGAATATGAGACTTTGTATGAAAAAAAATAAAATAAAAATAAATCAGCATTTTCCACTAACTTGCGACAAAAAATAAAAAATTCTAGGAACTCGCCATGCCCCTCACGGAATACCTTGGGGTGTCTTCTTTCCAAAATGGGGTCACTTGTGGGGTAGTTATACTGCCCTGGCATTCTAGGGGCCCAAATGTGTGGTAAGGAGTTTGAAATCAAATTCTGTAAAAAATGACCTGTGAAATCCGAAAGGTGCTGTTTGGAATATGGGCCCCTTTGCCCACCTAGGCTGCAAAAAAGTGTCACACATCTGGTATCTCTGTATTCAGGAGAAGTTGAGGAATGTGTTTTGGGGTGTCTTTTTACATATACCCATGCTGGGTGAGATAAATATCTTGGTCAAATGCCAACTTTGTATAAAAAAATGGGAAAAGTTGTATTTTGCCAAGATATTTCTCTCACCCAGCATGGGTATATGTAAAATGACACCCCAAAACACATTCCCCACCTTCTCCTGAGTACAGAGATACCAGATGTGTGACACTTTTTTGCAGCCTAGGTGGGCAAAGGGGCCCATATTCCAAAGAGCACCTTTCGGATTTCACTTGTCATTTTTTACAGAATTTGATTTCAAACTCCTTACCACACATTTGGGCCCCTAGAATGCCAGGGCAGTATAACTACCCCACAAGTGACCCCATTTTGGAAAGAAGAGACCCCAAGGTATTTCGTGATGGGCATAGTGAGTTCATGGAAGTTTTTATTTTTTGTCACAAGTTAGTGGAATATGAGACTTTGTAAGAAAAAAAAAAAAAAAGAAAAAAATCATCATTTTCCGCTAACTTGTGACAAAAAATAAAAAGTTCTATGAACTCACTATGCCCATCAGCGAATACCTTAGGGTGTGTACTTTCCGAAATGGGGTCATTTGTGGGGTGTTTGTACTGTCTGGCCATTGTAGAACCTCAGGAAACATGACAGGTGCTCAGAAAGTCAGAGCTGCTTCAAAAAGCGGAAATTCACATTTTTGTACCATAGTTTGTAAACGCTATAACTTTTACCCAAACCATTTTTTTTTTACCCAAACATTTTTTTTTTATCAAAGACATGTAGAACAATAAATTTAGAGCAAAATTTATATATGGATGTCGTTTTTTTTTGCAAAATTTTACAACTGAAAGTGAAAAATGTCATTTTTTTGCAAAAAAATCGTTAAATTTCGATTAATAACAAAAAAAGTAAAAATGTCAGCAGCAATGAAATACCACCAAATGAAAGCTCTATTAGTGAGAAGAAAAGGAGGTAAAATTCATTTGGGTGGTAAGTTGCATGACCGAGCAATAAACGGTGAAAGTAGTGTAGGTCAGAAGTGTAAAAAGTGGCCTGGTCTTTCAGGGTGTTTAAGCACTGGGGGCTGAGGTGGTTAAAGGGGTTATCTGGGAATTAATATTGATGACCTATCAGCTATTAAAAGAGGACAGGCACTCCATGACTGCCACAGCCTCTTCCTAGGCCATGTGATGTCACCGTACATCGGCTACAGGGCCTAGTTGCAGCTCATCACTATTCAAGTTAGCGTACAGTGCTGTGCTTGGTAAGCGCCTAAAAGGCTGCCTCGTTTACCAGAGCTCCGGTGAGCGCCACAGCTTCCTAAAACAGCTGATTGGAGGGGGTGAGGGACTCGGACCCCCGCCAATGTGATAATGATTACCAATCCTGTGGATAGGTCATCAATATTATTTTCTGGATAACCCTTTTAACATTAATACAGTGGAGCAGATTTATGAAAAGTGTCTCAAATAAAGACTGTCCATAGCAACCACTCACAGCGGGGATCACATTTCATACATAGACAGTTTTTGTTTGAGATAGACTTTTCATAAATCTACCCTAGTGTGTTACGCACTTTCCATTCACAGCAGCACTGTATAGCACAGGCTTCAAGTGATGACATCACACAGTTTAAACATGTCTCGGCATGACCTGAAATTAAAAGATGTCAGCCGTAAGCAACACCCACTGCCCATCATCTTGCTTTTAGGCGAGACAGGAACTCACAGAAAAAGGCACTGCGTGACTCATCTGATGATGTCAGCAGACTCTATTGTAAACAATAAGCTTACTACACAAGAAATGCCTCATTATGACATCATCTCTGATGTCAGTAAAATGTTGTCTGTCACAGTTGAATGATATCTGATGGAGTTACACAATCACAATGTCCACAGGTCACAAAATGCTGCAGCGTAAATATGACACTGGCGCCTTATAAATTCTGGATGTGAAACCTTGAAGAATCAATGTCTCCAAAACATCAATGCCAGTGAGCTACCGGGAAATATTCTTCAATGAAGGCATTTTGCCAAAATGTTTTCTTCACATACACCAGCAAAACTAGGGGTAAGAAGTTGATATTTACTAACTGGAAAAATAAGCTCAACCCCATTGAGAGCACCTTTCTCTGTAGATACATGAAAAAAGCTTGTGGTGGGATGAATTAGAGGGGTTGTCCCACAAAAAATATTCTACAGTTTTCAAGCCAGCACCTGGATCTGAACACTTCTGTACCTAAATGTAATTTAAAATTTAGCATAGCCCCTGAGTTATTCCATAAAATGTATCTGTATAGCACCACCTGTTTGTTTTTTTCTTATTTCTTTGACCTGCTTACTGAGAAGGCCGCACATGCCCAGTTTCATCCTTAAGCTGCCTTCTAAACTGTGATAGGGAGAGCATGGACACGCCCCCTGAGCTGTGATCGGGAGAGCTGAGACACGTCTCCTGAGCTGCCAGCTTGATATAAATCTAGCAGAGCAATGAATGGGGAGATCTAGGGATCCATGAGAGGTACAGGGCTGGTTCTAGCTTTGTAAGAAAGAGGTTGTCATGTCCTATGTGATGTAGGATTTTATTTTTTTACATTAGTTATGGGATAAGCCCCTGCACTTGGTCAGTGCTCCAGATACGATGATAGAGGCCGAAGCTTCCTCTCCTTTACAGGAATGACAGTCCACAGTTGTTTATTCAAAACCACATTCAGAACATTAGCACATAGTTCAAATCAAGATGGCATTAGACTCCAACAACCCAAGTCGAGTTTTGCCATCAACAAGCTTTTTTCCGGGTCGTATACTTCAGTTTTTGGAGGAAAATTTAATGATTCTGACCTCTAGGCAGCATCCCGGGACCAAAGCTCAAACCCGATACAAAGCTCTGAGATATTTGCCTTTACAAGGTAGCAGGATAGAAGATTTAGAAGATTAGATACACTGATGACAGAGGTCACCCGTTTCTCTCATGTACACAGTAGGCTCTGTATAGACGACCTCCTCTCCAGGTACACAGAGATCAAAGACCTCACCAGATCATGACATCAGCTAAAGGGTGCCAAGAGTCAGACCCCTGCCCATGTTAATATTGGTGACCTATTCTAAAGATACATAGCTCATCTATAAGTTTATCCCGGGAAACCCCTTTAAGGCACAGTATTAAGAGTATACAGTCGTGGCCAAAAGTTTTGAGAATGACACAAATATTAGTTTTCACACAGTTAGCTGCTAAACTGCTTTTAGATCTTTGTTTCAGTTGTTTCTGTGATGTAGTGAAATATAATTACATGCACTTCATACGTTTCAAAGGCTTTTATCGACAATTATATGACATTTATGCAAAGAGTCAGTATTTGCAGTGTTGGCCCTTCTTTTTCAGGACCTCTGCAATTCGACTGGGCATGCTCTCAATCAAATTCTGGGCCAATTCCTGACTGATAGCAACCCATTCTTTCATAATCACTTCTTGGAGTTTGTCAGAATTTGTGGGTTTTTGTTTGTCCACTCGCCTCTTGAGGATTGACCACAAGTTCTCAATGGGATTAAGATCTGGGGAGTTTCCAGGCCATGGACCCAAAATGTCAACGTTTTGGTCCCCGAGCCACTTAGTTATCACTTTTGCCTTATGGCACGGTGCTCCATCGTGCTGGAAAATGCATTGTTCTTCACCAAACTGTTGTTGGATTCTCGGAAGAAGTTGCTGTTGGAGGGTGTTTTGGTACCATTCTTTATTCATGGCTGTGTTTCTGGGCAAAATTGTGAGTGAGCCCACTCCCTTGGATGAGAAGCAACCCCACACATGAATGGTCTCAGGATGCTTTACTGTTGGCATGACACAGGACTGATGGTAGCGCTCACCTTTTCTTCTCTGGACAAGCCTTTTTCCAGATGCCCCAAACAATCGGAAAGAGGCTTCATCTGAGAATATGATATTGCCCCAGTCCTCAGCAGTCCATTCACCATACTTTCTGCAGAAGATCAATCTGTCCCTGGTGTTTTTTTTGGAGAGAAGTGGCTTCTTTGCTGCCCTTCTTGACACCAGGCCATCTTCCAAAAGTCTTCGCCTCACTGTGCGTGCAGATGCGCTCACACCTGCCTGCTGCCATTCCTGAGCAAGCTCTGCACTGGTGGCACTCCGATCCCGCAGCTGAATCCTCTTTAGGAGACGATCCTGGCGCTTGCTGGACTTTCTTGGACGCCCTGAAGCCTTCCTAACAAGAATTGAACCTCTTTCCTTGAAGTTCTTGATGATCCTATAAATTGTTGATTGAGGTGCAATCTTAGTAGCCACAATATCCTTGCCTGTGAAGCCATTTTTATGCAACGCAATGATGGCTGCATGCGTTTCTTTGCAGGTCACCATGGTTAACAATGGAAGAACAATGATTTCAAGCATCACCCTCCTTTTAACATGTCAAGTCTGCCATTTTAACCCAATCAGCCTGACATAATGATCTCCAGCCTTGTGCTCGTCAACATTCTCACCTGAGTTAACAAGACGATTACTGAAATGATCTCAGCAGGTCCTTTAATGACAGCAATGAAATGCAGTGGAAAGGTTTTTTTGGGATTAAGGGCTCTTTCACACTTGCGTTGTTGTGTTCCGGCATAGAGTTCCGTTGTCGGGGCGCTATGCCGGAAGAATCCTGATCAGGATTATCCCATGCATTCTGAATGGAGATAAATCCGTTCAGGATGCATCAGGATGTCTTCAGTTCTGGAACGGAACGTTTTTTGGCCGGAGAAAATACTGCAGCATGCTGCGCTTTTTGCTCCGGTCAAAAATCCTGAACACTTGCCGCAAGGCGGGATCCGGAATTAATGGCCATTGAAAGGCATTAATCCGGATCTGGCCTTAAGCTAAACGTCGTTTCGGCGCATTACCGGATCCGACGTTTAGCTTTTTCTGAATGGTTACCATGGCTGCCAGGACGCTAAAGTCCTGGTTGCCATGGTAAAGTGTAGTGGGGAGCGGGGGAGCAGTATACTTACCGTCCGCGCTTCAGAGTGACGTCAGGGCACCCCACGCTCATGGATGATGTGTCGCATGGACCACGTCATCCATGCGCATGGGGCGCTCTGACGTCATTCTGGAGCGCCCCGGGAGCCGCACGGACGGTAAGTATACTGCTCCCCACTATTACTATGGCAGCCAGGACTTTAATAGCGTCCTGGGTGCCATAGTAACACTGAACGCATTTTGAAGACGGATCCGTCTTCAAATGCTTTCAGTTCACTTGCGTTGTTACGGATCCGGCGGGCACTTCCGGCAAATGGAGTGCACGACGGATCCGGACAACGCAAGTGTGAAAGAGGCCTAAGTTAATTTTCATGGCAAAGAAGGACTATGCAATTCATCTGATCACTCTTCATAACATTCTGGAGTATATGCAAATTGCTATTATAAAAACTTAAGCAGCAACTTTTGCAATTTCCAATATTTATGTAATTCTCAAAACTTTTGGCCACGACTGTACACTATGGGGAGAATGTATTTAAAACCGTACAAAAGTCGAACAGTTTTGTGCAGGGATCATTTTGCTGAAACATTTTGACTTTCTGATGTTTTCTAACGCTCCCATAACATTTCGAAGTAATGTGTGGGGCTTAACAGAAGCGGCATGGCCTCCACAGTCCAACAAACTAACTATAATTTCCAACAGAAACTGGCGCAAATAACAGTGAAAACCATTGATTTTCAGGCACATGGACTTCCAGAAGATGCGGCAAAAACTTATTACAAGACCCGCGCTACGTTATACATTCGGCACATCTTACACCAACTCACTTCATAAAATACTGCAGTATACAAGTTCCACATTATTAAAATATCCTCTTATTCTCTAAACTTGAAAATCTCTGTGCAGTGTCAGCAATTAATAAATTAAGAGTACGTCCACACAGGATGTATATGTTGAGGATTTTTGTTACAGCACCAGCAAAGCCGTTGACATTTTAAGAAATCTTATGCACATGCAGCAAAAAAAATAAAAAATCTGTGTCAGTCAACCAGCGGTGTGGTTTTAAGTAATAGATAAAATAGATTAGTCGGATGCACAGGGAGGTAGACACACCAAGAAAGGGTGCTCTCAGTCTTACAGCGTCACCCCGCTGTTAAAAGGGAGTAAAATATAGAGAAAATGACTGGGCACACCTAAGGATATTTAGTAACTAATATTTATTTAAGTAAAAGGACAAATGGTATAATAAAATTGGTAATATCAGATATATGTTTACGACAATAGAGTTATGTAACGTGTATAGTTGAGCAACATTTGATATAAAGTTCTATATATTTGTAGTTGACGTGCGCATTAATCACTCTGAAATAGCGGTGCAGTTTGTGACCAATAGCTCCGCCTCAAATACAAATAGATAGATAGGGTTAATGTATAAAAGACTCATAAAAGCAGCAATATATATCAGTTAAATACAGTATAATAAGCAAAAATTAGTCTGGATAAGAGTGTTGATCTTATTGAAATATAAACCGCAAACTTAGAGTAAAATATAATAGTATATAATATATAAATATAATATATGATAGTGGGATACACTAAAATGTATGGACTAAAAATGGAGAAGTTCACTGTCCTGGAAAGGTCATGAGGGTCCAGGTAGAGCAGATATCAGTTGGATAGAGCTAGCCCTGATAAGGCAAAGGTGCAGTTAGTCTTGAGTAATGTCTTACTCCGTAGCTGACTCGGCGGCGGCCCGCTTTCAGTCAGAGAAAAATCCAGCAGTGAGATGGTAAATTAGGTTTAGGAACAGTCTTACCGGTATTGGAGGTTTCTCACGTGTAGAAGGAGCCTCTGCTGTCTATCGGAACTTTGCTCCCGGTTTTTCGATGTAATTAGGTAAAACCCTCAGTGGAAGTTTTGGGTCACCTGTTAGTTGTTAGCTTGCTGCACGCGGTCCCGCTTGTTTCAATGCGGTTGCGATGTCACAGCTCCGGGTAAAAGTTTCAGACCAGCTTTTTAGAAACGGTGCGGACTTGTTCCTGAATCGGATCAGTGTGGTGCACTCACACGAAGTAGAACTTGGGGGGGTCAGACCAGACGCGTTTCGGGGCTAGAGTATCCCCTTCATCAGTGGCTATCCGACCTCCCCAAAAGACCTTTCTTTTATGCTCCACAAAGGAGCTTTACAAAACCCGGTTCGTGCTCTGGTTCCGGAAGTCCAATGAAGGTAATTGTCCCATCGGAAGATATTTTCTTTATCGATATACTAGAGCGGCTTATCTTATTCCATTTGTTTCAACCATTGATAATGTATGTCCACATCTATAAGTATCATATAGAGTATTTTATTAAATAAATAACATTGAAATGTCCTTGCGATTCCCTTGCGGTTTATTTTAAATGTGTATTATGACTACAGAAACGACTAGGCAACTGATGTCTGTATATATAAACATATATAGAGACCGCTCCAAACGTGTTACCAGTACATATATATATCTATATATTTTAAAAACCTTTAAAAGTTCATTTATAAAAGTCTTTGTTTTTTTAATTCCTTATTATTTATGGAATGGAGAGGAAAAAAAGCAGAAGAAACAAGTAGAGGGTTTCCTAATCAACCCGATATTTAAAACTAGTAGTATATATACATTCTAATACTCAAAAGGTACCCAATTGTGTATCTGATAAGATGTATATCTATATACTCATGGAAATATATGTTGATATTAATATATATTCTCAAATAAATCTACAATAAGTTTTCTAAAGATCCAGAAACATTATATATTCCAGCATTTTGTTTACATCCGAAATCTTGTTTTGTATATTTTTTTTGTATATTTTTATAAGGAAATGCATAAGGAAGTATTCTATTCAATAATGTTATAAATCTAAAAAGGATCCCCTAAAAATGACAAAAATACACAAGAGTTTCATAAAAATCCATAAAGGTTCATAAAAATCCCTAAACTTTTTTAAAAAAAAAAAAAAATTTTTTTTTTTTTTTTTTTTTTTTTTTTAACCACTTCAGCCCCCAGTGCTTAAACACCCTGAAAGACCAGGCCACTTTTTACACTTCTGACCTACACTAGTTTCACCGTTTATTGCTCGGTCATGCAACTTACCACCCAAATGAATTTTACCTCCTTTTCTTCTCACTAATAGAGCTTTCATTTGGTGGTATTTCATTGCTGCTGACATTTTTACTTTTTTTGTTATTAATCGAAATTTAACGATTTTTTTGCAAAAAAATGACATTTTTCACTTTCAGTTGTAAAATTTTGCAAAAAAAACGACATCCATATAGAAATTTTGCTCTAAATTTATAGTTCTACATGTCTTTGATAAAAAAAAAATGTTTGGGTAAAAAAAAAATGGTTTGGGTAAAAGTTATAGCGTTTACAAACTATGGTACAAAAATGTGAATTTCCGCTTTTTGAAGCAGCTCTGACTTTCTGAGCACCTGTCATGTTTCCTGAGGTTCTACAATGCCCAGACAGTACAAACACCCCACAAATGACCCCATTTCTGAAAGTACACACCCTAAGGTATTCGCTGATGGGCATAGTGAGTTCATAGAACTTTTTATTTTTTGTCACAAGTTAGCGGAAAATTATGATTTTTTTTTTTTTTTTTCTTACAAAGTCTCATATTCCACTAACTTGTGACAAAAAATAAAAAGTTCTATGAACTCACTATGCCCATCAGCGAATACCTTGGGGTCTCTTCTTTCCAAAATGGGGTCACTTGTGGGGTAGTTATACTGCCCTGGCATTCTAGGGGCCCAAATGTGTGGTAAGGAGTTTGAAATCAAATTCTGTAAAAAATGACCTGTGAAATCCGAAAGGTGCTCTTTGGAATATGGGCCCCTTTGCCCACCTAGGCTGCAAAAAAGTGTCACACATCTGGTATCTCCGTACTCAGGAGAAGGTGGGGAATGTGTTTTGGGGTGTCATTTTATATATACCCATGCTGGGTGAGAGAAATATCTTGGCAAAAGACAACTTTTCCCATTTTTTTATACAAAGTTGTCATTTGACCAAGATATTTATCTCACCCAGCATGGGTATATGTAAAAAGACACCCCAAAACACATTCCTCAACTTCTCCTGAGTACGGGGATACCAGATGTGTGACACTTTTTTGCAGCCTAGGTGGGCAAAGGGGCCCATATTCCAAAGAGCACCTTTCGGATTTCACTCGTCATTTTTTCCTGAATTTGATTTCAAACTCCTTACCACACATTTGGGCCCCTAGAATACCAGGGCAGTATAACTACCCCACAAGTGACCCCATTTTGGAAAGAAGACACCCCAATGTATTCCGTGAGGGGCATGGCGAGTTCCTAGAATTTTTTATTTTTTGTCACAAGTTAGTGGAAAATGATGATTTTTTTTTTTATTTTTTTTTTCATACAAAGTCTCATATTCCACAAACTTGTGACAAAAAATAAAAACTTCCATGAACTCACTATGCCCATTAGCGAATACCTTGGGGTCTCTCCTTTCCAAAATGGGGTCACTTGTGGGGTAGTTATACTGCCCTGGCATTCTAGGGGCCCAAATGTGTGGTAAGTAGGTAAATGACCTGTGAAATCCGAAAGGTGCTCTTTGGAATGTGGGCCCCTTTGCCCACCTAGGCTGCAAAAAAGTGTCACACATCTGGTATCTCTGTATTCAGGAGAAGTTGAGGAATGTGTTTTGGGGTGTCTTTTTACATATACCCATGCTGGGTGAGATAAATATCTTGGTCAAATGCCAACTTTGTATAAAAAAATGGGAAAAGTTGTCTTTTGCCAAGATATTTCTCTCACCCAGCATGGGTATATGTAAAATGACACCCCAAAACACATTCCCCAACTTCTCCCGATTACGGAGATACCAGATGTGTGACACTTTTTTGCAGCCTAGGTGGGCAAAGGGGCCCATATTCAAAAGAGCACCTTTCGGATTTCACAGGTCATTTTTTACAGAATTTGATTTCAAACTCCTTACCACACATTTGGGCCCCTAGAATGCCAGGGCAGTATAACTACCCCACAAGTGACCCCATTTTGGAAAGAAGAGACCCCAAGGTATTCGCTGATGGGCATAGTGAGTTCATGGAACTTTTTATTTTTTGTCACAAGTTAGTGGAATATGAGACTTTGTATGAAAAAAAAAAAAAAAAAAAAAAAAAAGCATTTTCCACTAACTTGTGACAAAAAATAAAAAATTCTAGGAACTCGCCATGCCCCTCACGGAATACCTTGGGGTGTCTTCTTTCCAAAATGGGGTCACTTGTGGGGTAGTTATACTGCCCTGGCATTTTCCAGGGGCCCTAATGTGTGGTAAGTAGGTAAATGACCTGTGAAATCCTAAAGGTGCTCTTTGGAATATGGGCCCCTTTGCCCACCTAGGCTGCAAAAAAGTGTCACACATGTGGTATCGCCGTATTCAGGAGAAGTTGGGGAATGTGTTTTGGGGTGTCATTTTACATATACCCATGCTGGGTGAGAGAAATATCTTGGCAAAAGACAACTTTTCCCATTTTTTTATACAAAGTTGGCATTTGACCAAGATATTTTTCTCACCCAGCATGGGTATATGTAAAAAGACACCCCAAAACACATTCCCCAACTTCTCCTGAGTACGGCGATACCAGATGTGTGACACTTTTTTGCAGCCTAGATGCGCAAAGGTGCCCAAATTCCTTTTAGGAGGGCATTTTTAGACATTTGGATACCAGACTTCTTCTCACGCTTTGGGGCCCCTAGAATGCCAGAGCAGTATAAATACCCCACATGTGACCCCATTTTGGAAAGAAGACACCCCAAGGTATTCAATGAGGGGCATGGCGAGTTCATAGAATTTTTTTTTTTTTTGGCACAAGTTAGTGGAAATTGATATTTTTAATTTTTTTCTCACAAAGTCTCCCGTTCCGCTAACTTGGGACAAAAATTTCAATCTTTCATGGACTCAATATGCCCCTCACGGAATACCTGGGGGTGTCTTCTTTCCGAAATGGGGTCACATGTGGGGTATTTATACTGCCCTGGCATTCTAGGGGCCCTAAAGCGTGAGAAGAAGTCTGGAATATAAATGTCTAAAAAATTTTACGCATTTGGATTCCGTGAGGGGTATGGGGAGTTCATGTGAGATTTTATTTTTTGACACAAGTTAGTGGAATATGAGACTTTGTAAGAAAAAAAAAAAAAAATTCTGCTAACTTGGGCCAAAAAAATATCTGAATGGAGCCTTACAGAGGGGTGATCAATGACAGGGGGGTGATCAATGACAGGGGGGCTGATCAATGACAGGGGGGTTGATCAGGGAGTCTATATGGGGTGATCACCACAGTCATTGATCACGCCCCTGTAAGGCTTCATTCAGACGTCCGGATGCGTTTTGCGGATCCGATCCATCTATCAGTGCATCCGTAAAAATCATGCGGACATCTGAATGGAGCTTTACAGGGGGGTAATCAATGACAGGGGGGTGATCAGGGAGTCTATATGGGGTGATCACCACAGTCATTGATCACTCCCCTGTAAGGCTTCATTCAGACGTCCGGATGCGTTTTGCGGATCCGATCCATCTATCAGTGCATCCGTAAAAATCATGCGGACATCTGAATGGAGCTTTACAGGGGGGTGATCAATGACAGGGGGGTGATCAGGGAGTCTATATGGGGTGATCACCACAGTCATTGATCATGCCCCTGTAAGGCTTCATTCAGACGTCCGGATGCGTTTTGCGGATCGGATCCATCTATCAGTGCATCCGTAAAAATCATGCGGACATCTGAATGGAGCTTTACAGGGGGGTGATCAGGGAGTCTATATGGGGTGATCACCACAGTCATTGATCATGCCCCTGTAAGGCTTCATTCAGACGTCCGGATGCGTTTTGCGGATCGGATCCATCTATCAGTGCATCCGTAAAAATCATGCGGACATCTGAATGGAGCTTTACAGGGGGGTGATCATGGAGTCTATATGGGGTGATCACCACAGTCATTGATCACGCCCCTGTAAGGCTTCATTCAGACGTCCGGATGCGTTTTGCGGATCCGATCTATCCATCAGTGGATCCGTAAAAATCATGCGGACGTCTGAATGGAGCTTTACAGGGGGTTGATCAATGACAGGGGTGTAATCAATGACAGGGGGGGTGATCAGGGAGTCTATATGGGGTGATCACCACAGTCATTGATCACGCCCCTGTAAGGCTTCATTCAGACGTCCGGATGCGTTTTGCGGATCCGATCCATCTATCAGTGGATCCGTAAAAATCATGCGGACATCTGAATGGAGCTTTACAGGGGGGTAATCAATGACAGGGGGGTGATCAATGACAGGGGGGTGATCAGGGAGTCTATATGGGGTGATCAGGGGTGATCAGGGGCTAATAAGGGGTTAATAAGTGACGGGGGGGGGGGTGTAGTGTAGTGTAGTGGTGCTTGGTGGGACTTTACTGAGCTACCTGTGTCCTCTGGTGGTCGATCCAAACAAATGGGACCACCAGAGGACCAGGTAGCAGGTATATTAGACGCTGTTATCAAAACAGCGTCTAATATACCTGTTAGGGGTTAAAAAAAACACATCTCCAGCCTGCCAGCGAACGATCGCCGCTGGCAGGCTGGAGATCAACTCTCTTACCTTCCGTTCCTGTGAGCGCGCGCGCCTGTGTGCGCGCGTTCACAGGAAATCTCGCCCATCGCGAGATGACGCATATATGCGTGACTCTGCGCAGGGCTGCCACCTCCGGAACGCGATCCTGCGTTAGGCGGTCCGGAGGTGGTTAAATCTGATAAAAAATTTTTATAAAAAACTAAAAATTTCTATAAAAAATTTTTACCATACGAAGGGATTTTTTCATTATTTCATTAAATGGCGAAATTGAGGCAGTACCATATAAAATTGATATTTTTATATCTATCAATTTTATATGGTACTGCCTCAATTTCGCCATTCAATGAAATAATGAAAAAAATCCCTTCGTATGGTAAAAAGATTTTTTATAGAAATTTTTAGTTTTTTATTAATTTTTTTTATCAGAATTAAAAAAAAAATTTAAATTTTTTTTAAAAAAAGTTTATGGATTTTTGGATTTTTATGAACCTTTATGGATTTTTATGAAACTCTTGTGTATTTTTGTCATTTTTAGGGGATCCTTTTTAGATTTATAACATTATTGAATAGAATACTTCCTTATGCATTTCCTTATAAAAATATACAAAAAAAATATACAAAACAAGATTTCGGATGTAAACAAAATGCTGGAATATATAATGTTTCTGGATCTTTAGAAAACTTATTGTAGATTTATTTGAGAATATATATTAATATCAACATATATTTCCATGAGTATATAGATATACATCTTATCAGATACACAATTGGGTACCTTTGAGTATTAGAATGTATATATACAACTAGTTTTAAATATCGGGTTGATTAGGAAACCCTCTACTTGTTTCTTCTGCTTTTTTTCCTCTCCATTCCATAAATAATAAGGAAATAAGGAATTAAAAAAACAAAGACTTTTATAAATTAACTTTTATAGGTTTTTAAAATATATAGATATATATATATATATGTACTGGTAACACGTTTGGAGCGGTCTCTATATATGTTTATATATACAGACATCAGTTGCCTAGTCGTTTCTGTAGTCATAATACACATTTAAAATAAACCGCAAGGGAATCGCAAGGACATTTCAATGTTATTTATTTATTTAATAAAATACTCTATATGATACTTATAGATGTGGACATACATTATCAATGGTTGAAACAAATGGAATAAGATAAGCCGCTCTAGTATATCGATAAAGAAAATATCTTCCGATGGGACAATTACCTTCATTGGACTTCCGGAACCAGAGCACGAACCGGGTTTTGTAAAGCTCCTTTGTGGAGCATAAAAGAAAGGTCTTTTGGGGAGGTCGGATAGCCACTGATGAAGGGGATACTCTAGCCCCGAAACGCGTCTGGTCTGACCCCCCAAGTTCTACTTCGTGTGAGTGCACCACACTGATCCGATTCAGGAACAAGTCCGCACCGTTTCTAAAAAGCTGGTCTGAAACTTTTACCCGGAGCTGTGACATCGCAACCGCATTGAAACAAGCGGGACCGCGTGCAGCAAGCTAACAACTAACAGGTGACCCAAAACTTCCACTGAGGGTTTTACCTAATTACATCGAAAAACCGGGAGCAAAGTTCCGATAGACAGCAGAGGCTCCTTCTACACGTGAGAAACCTCCAATACCGGTAAGACTGTTCCTAAACCTAATTTACCATCTCACTGCTGGATTTTTCTCTGACTGAAAGCGGGCCGCCGCCGAGTCAGCTACGGAGTAAGACATTACTCAAGACTAACTGCACCTTTGCCTTATCAGGGCTAGCTCTATCCAACTGATATCTGCTCTACCTGGACCCTCATGACCTTTCCAGGACAGTGAACTTCTCCATTTTTAGTCCATACATTTTAGTGTATCCCACTATCATATATTATATTTATATATTATATACTATTATATTTTACTCTAAGTTTGCGGTTTATATTTCAATAAGATCAACACTCTTATCCAGACTAATTTTTGCTTATTATACTGTATTTAACTGATATATATTGCTGCTTTTATGCGTCTTTTATACATTAACCCTATCTATCTATTTGTATTTGAGGCGGAGCTATTGGTCACAAACTGCACCGCTATTTCAGAGTGATTAATGCGCACGTCAACTACAAATATATAGAACTTTATATCAAATGTTGCTCAACTATACACGTTACATAACTATTGTCGTAAACATATATCTGATATTACCAATTTTATTATACCATTTGTCCTTTTACTTAAATAAATATTAGTTACTAAATATCCTTAGGTGTGCCCAGTCATTTTCTCTATGGTTTTAAGTAATGACAAGTTACAGATCTCCATTGCAAATTTCACTATGTGCAACGCACAGAATACGATCAATCGAAATCCACAGTAAAATCCACTATAAATTTAAAGCGGAATTTACTTTGCAAAAATCTGCTGCAGAATCTGCTCTTATAGCTGTGCCCTAAGAGAGGCCTATACCCCCTATCTACAGTCGTGGGCAAAAGTTTTGAGAATTACATAAATATTGGAAATTGGAAAAGTTGCTGCTTAAGTTTTTATAATAGCAATTTGCATATACTCCAGAATGTTATGAAGAGTGATCAGATGAATTGCATAGTCCTTCTTTGCCATGAAAATTAACTTAATCCCAAAAAAAACTTTCCACTGCATTTCATAGCTGTCATTAAAAGGACCTGCTGAGATCATTTCAGTAATCATCTTGTTAACTTAGGTGAGAATGTTGACGAGCACAAGGCTGGAGATCATTATGTCAGGCTGATTGGGTTAAAATGGCAGGCTTGACATGTTAAAAGGAGAGTGATGCTTGAAATCATTGTTCTTCCATTGTTAACCATGGTGACCTGCAAAGAAACGCGTGCAGCCATCATTGCATTGCATAAAAATGGCTTCACAGGCAAGGATATTGTGGCTACTAAGATTGCACCTCAATCAACAATTTATAGGATCATCAAGAATTTCAAGGAAAGAGGTTCAATTCTTGTTAAGAAGGCTTCAGGGCGTCCAAGAAAGTCCAGCAAGCGCCAGGATCGTCTCCTAAAGAGGATTCAGCTGCGGGATCGGAGTGCCACTAGTGCAGAGCTTGCTCAGGAATGGCAGCAGGCAGGTGTGAGCGCATCTGCACGCAAGGTGAGGCGAAGACTTTTGGAAGATGGCCTGGTGTCAAGAAGGGCAGCAAAGAAGCCACTTCTCTCCAAAAAAAAACATCAGGGACAGATTAATCTTCTGCAGAAAGTATGGTGAATGGACTGCGGAGGACTTGGGCAAAGTCATATTCTCCGATGAAGCCTCTTTCCGATTGTTTGGGGCATCTGGAAAAAGGCTTGTCCGGAGAAGAAAAGGTGAGCGCTACCATCAGTCCTGTGTCATGCCAACAGTAAAGCATCCTGAGACCATTCATGTGTGGGGTTGCTTCTCATCCAAGGGAGTGGGCTCACTCACAATTTTGCCCAGAAACACAGCCATTAATAAAGAATGGTACCAAAACACCCTCCAACAGCAACTTCTTCCAACAATCCAACAACAGTTTGGTGAAGAACAATGCATTTTCCAGCACGATGGAGCACCGTGTCATAAGGCAAAAGTGATAACCAAGTGGCTCGGGTACCAAAATGTTGAGATTTTGGGTCCATGGCCTGGAAACTCCCCAGATCTTAATCCCATTGAGAACTTGTGGTCAATCCTCAAGAGGCGGGTGGACAAACAAAAACCCACTAATTCTGACAAACTCCAAGAAGTGAGTATGAAAGAATGGGTTGCTATCAGTCAGGAATTAGCCCAGAAGTTGATTGAGAGCATGCCCAGTCAAATTGCAGAGGTCCTGAAAAAGAAGGGCCAACACTGCAAATACTGACTCTTTGCATAAATGTCATATAATTGTCGATAAAAGGCTTTGAAACGTATGAAGTGCATGTAATTATATTTCACTACATCACAGAAACAACTGAAACAAAAGATCTAAAAGCAGTTTAGCAGCAAACTTTGTGAAAACTAATATTTGTGTCATTCTCAAAACTTTTGGCCACGACTGTAGATCAATCCACACCATCTAATAAAAGCAAGTGGACAGGGTGTACCGTAGGTGAGTACAGAGACAGTTGAGACTGTTTTCTCTGATCTAAGCACAATTGCTCTTTGGGATCCTCCGGTTTCTCCTCGCCTGGACGCTCCACCAGCCTAATTCTCCTCTCTAATCTAGGAGCTAGAATATGCAGATTTTAATACAAACTAATTAAATTTACTTTTAAGCTTCAGGTTGCCTCCACCAACTCATTACATTACAGGTCTCTCTTTCTTCTCTGATGGAGGAGCTTGTCGTCTAATAGTGACCTCACTAAGGAAATTAAGACAACTATTAAAGGCCCACACAGTGATAAATCTCCTGGACCCCAATGACTACACAGTTGGAATTTATAAAGTACTAGTAGAACAAATTAATTGTTGATCTTTTACAAAAATGTCTGTCAAACAGGCTCGGTGCTGGATTCCTATTAAGGAAACTTACAGCAAACTGCTACCCAAAGATGGAGAAATTCCTAATAATCCCAAGTTCATATCAGTTGGTTTCCTTGATGAACCTTGACTTTAAACTATTTTCAAAAAGCTAATATACAGTATAGTATTTTCTGCTTCTTAATTTAATCGGTACATCCCACGAAGGATATGTTGGGGGATGAGCGGCTCTTATGAACATCTGCAAGGTCCGGACAGCTCTAGACATGGTCAGAAACCATCCTTGGGCTACCTTCACACTTGTGGTGTTAATTCCAGCAGGCTTTTTCGGCAGCAAACAGCCTCTCGGAGTTCACCGGATCCGGCACTGCTGGATGTGGACAGAATGTCCGCCGGCCCCATTAAGTATAAGCTGTGTGCTGTGGATTGTGTCCGGACAATTCTCCATTTGTCTGCTGGAACAGGGTGCCAAAGTTTCACACTGGAGGTATTAAACTAGCCTCAGTTGGGTGAGTATACCACATTGCTAGCATTACAAGCAGTTTTAATAGTGTAGCTGGGAAGGTTCAAGACGAGTGTTAAGGGCAATTTCAGAGTATTCATTTTGGATCTAAGAAAATACTACAGCTCACAAACGCCTGCAAATTGTCAAATGGAAGGACTTAAGGGCTGTATTACACCAACAGATTATCTGACCAATATCTGTCCTATCAGATCAATAGTTGGTGTATATAACAAAGAGATCTGTATGTGTAATACGCCATCTGACCAATGATTGACAGATTTTCTGACCAAATAATCTTTTTGTGTAATTCAGGTCTTTGGGTTGCTCCTTGACACCGTAACTACGTGATATGGCCTTCAAACCACTGGACTATCTGAAAGATTCATCCCTTTATAAGGGAATTAACCCCCCTCCCCCTCCCAATCTGAAAATGAATAGCACAACTGTGTATGGAAGGGTTAAATTAATGGTTTATCTACTTTGTTCATCCTAGCGGGGCACTTAGCCATATAAATAATCCCTGTAAACTCCAAGCAAGACATCTGCAGGTGCCTTTTATATCACTGCGGAAAATCATTTATTCACTTAGACATTGTTTAAGAAACTCAGAATCCACAGTAAAAGAGTAGCTACAGAAATTATTGGGCCTAGAGAGGACATACATGGAACACAAAGAAACAACAAAAATTATTTGGCAAAAGAAACCCCTTTATTGTTCAAGGACAAAAATAGTCAACTATACATGACTACACTCAATGGTTTGTTACAGATAACATTAAACAACTCTGAGCGTCCTTAATCTAAAGTATTTCTTGAGTAGTAGATAGTCATGCAGGATTTCACTTTAGAGCAATGCTACAATATGTTATCTTCAATATCATTAAAACATAAAAAGCTGTTTCATTCTCATTTCAGACATTTATGGCATATCTGAGAGGTGGGTGCCGACTCTGGGATCTGCCCCTTTCTCCAAAATAAGGGCTTGTCTGACCTTGTTCCACTGACTGCCATTTACAAGCTTAAAGATCTGGTGGAGTTTACAAAAACAGCCAAAATCCATGCCCCACTGTTCCTGTAACACCCATAGAAGTGAATGGAGGGTAACTACCTAACTGTTTTGCCCAAGCTCAGCCCGGGCTGTGGGAAGAGTACTTAACTGTTCTGCCTGGGCTGCTTTAGCTGCCAATATCTTCTGAATGGTAGCAGCTAGAAGCATGGAATTGGTCTTGTTTGAAAGTTGGCAATGACAGCATTAGCCCAAGCAACAGAGGAGATATTACGGTTAGAAATAGAGTCAGAAATAATCTTGGGTAAAACCTGCTTTCACTTTCAGCTGCATTCACTGCATCCCGATTTCTAACAGTGATATCTTCCCATATACTTAAGATATTGCTGTCATTCTGGCATTGTCTGAAAGCTTGGAATGACATCTTTCAAACAACACAAAGCACATATTTCTGGTACCAAAACAGAGATATGAGCAGCTAAAGCAGCCCCCTCCCTGTCTGTCAGTCTAGAGGAGAATGAGGGAGCAGTTAACAGGTTGCAGGAGGAAAGAAAAAAATTGTTAACAATATATAGAAATGTGACATCATCAGTGTAGTGACCTACGTCATAAAATTATGTTATTTTTACCACACAGTAAACGCTGTAAATCAATTCCACAAAGTAATGTAAAAATTGCAATTTTCTTTATTTTTCCCCCTAAAAATAAAATAATCTAAGTTATTTAATACACTGTATATACCCTAAAATTGTTCCTAAAAAAACCCTACAACTAATCCCGCAAAAAAAAAAAATATAATAATTTTAAAAAATTAAGAAAAAAATTAAAAAGTTATGACTGCTAGAACACAAAGGGGGGAAATATTTTTGGTCCTTAAGGCTAAAATTATTGATGTCACTAAGGGGTTAAAAATTCAATAGTGTCCCCTGAGTTGTGCGCCTACAAGATTTACCGCAGACACATTTAAAATCTACAATAAAAAACATGACCTTTTTTTTTTTTTAAAGTGACTGTTAAGAGGTTAAAGAAACCGTGTAGCACAGTGACCCTGACTATCTGTAACCAGGCCTCAGCCTGTGGATATGTCAGAAATGTCCGAGATGAGAAAAACCCTTAACTGTAAAATTTAAAATATAAGTCATTAAAAGCTATGGGGGACATTTATCAAATGAGATACCTTTATGTCGTTTGTGGCTTTTTTATGTTTAAGACACAAAAATTAGATTAGAACTGGATTAAGGCACATTTACTATGTGCGACTTTTACAAAAGTCACATCTCCACACCAGGCAACCCTTTGGTGTACTTTTAAACATTTAGGTGTAAACCACATTGCCATCATGCCATAAATATTATGGTGCACCATTTCAGAAATTTGGCCCAGACACAAAAACCAAAGACAGATTTAAAAATGACAGAAAAGGTACCACAAATGATAAATGTTCCCCTATGTATCTTCCTAGGATTTATCAGATGCTTCCTAGAAGTAGTCATGTGGCATCAATGGAGCTTTTATATCCAAATATACAACCTGAAATAAACCTGTGAATCACCCAGAGATATATTGTTTGGCTTTACTGTATAAAGCTATATATTATGTTGTTTTTGTGCAATTATATATTATTTTCGTTATAGTTTCATTATTCCCCACAGCCAGGGTTTGATGTTATATAGAGAAAATATAATAAAATGTACAGGATAAACAATTTTAAAAATGCGTGTTACAAATGAAATAATGCAGGAAGTGTATTCATTATTCGACAAGCAGAGCTCTAATTTGAGACATACAAGATACTAATAATTCACCAGTATGTCTCCATTCATGTTCTGCAGGTAATAAAGCAGGAGGCAGGATACATATGAAACACATATATGAGCATCACTTGGTCACTGAATTCATGTTGGCATTATTCAGGGGTTAATCAATAGATGTGACATCACAAGCGATTCCTAACACCGATATATCCCTCAGCTCCAGTATCTAGATAGGTCTACTATTAAACCGCAGGAATGTACATATACGGGCTTAATTATCACCCGGTCAGATAAATCAGTGATATAGTCATCATGCCACCAATATCACTGTCTCCGCACAGGAGGGTTAGTCTGTAGGAGCAATGAAGGTCACAGCGCTAGGAGAAAGTACAGGGTGGGCCATTTATATGGATACACCTTAATAAAATGGGAATGGTTGGTGATATTAACTTCCTGTTTGTGGCACATTAGTATATGTGAGGGGGGAAACTTTTCAAGATGGGTGGTGACCATGGTGGCCATTTTGAAGTCGGCCATTTTGAATCAAACTTTTGTTTTTTCAATAGGAAGAGGGTCATGTGACACATCAAACTTATTGGGAATTTCACAAGAAAAACAATGGTGTGCTTGGTTGTAACTTTATTCTTTCATGAGTTATTTACAAGTTTCTGACCACTTATAAAATGTGTTCAATGTGCTGCCCATTGTGTTGGATTGTCAATGCAACCCTCTTCTCCCACTCTTCACACACTGATAGCAACACCGCAGGAGAAATGCTAGCACAGGCTTCCAGTATCCGTAGTTTCAGGTGCTGCACATCTCGTATCTTCACAGCATAGACAATTGCCTTCAGATGACCCCAAAGATAAAAGTCTAAGGGGGTCAGATCGGGAGACCTTGGGGGCCATTCAACTGGCCCTCGACGACCAATCCACTTTCCAGGAAACTGTTCATCTAGGAATGCTCGGACCTGACACCCATAATGTGGTGGTGCACCATCTTGCTGGAAAAACTCAGGGAACGTGCCAGCTTCAGTGCATAAAGAGGGAAACACATCATTATGTAGCAATTTCGTTGAGATGCTGCAGTAGCTGGAGTTTGTAAGGGTGCCATTTGTGAGTAGCTAATATCCACCGAAGGGATGTTCGACTAATGCCACTCTCCAGTGACATGCGGAGAGTGCTACGCTGTGGGCTCTTGCTGAATGAAGCTAGGACAGCCACTGATGTTTCTTCATTTTGGCAAATCCAACACTGAACCAGTTTCACGAAACTTAGCAAGCAGTTTGCAAACTGTAGCATGGGAGATGGGTGGTCTCGTAGGGTGTCTTGCATTGAAATCTGCTGCACTGACCCGGTTACTGCGTTCACCGGACATCAACACAATTTCCATCCGCTCCTCACGTGTTAACCTCGGCGACATGTCAATGGCTGTAAACAAAGAGAAACTTGTAAATAACTCATGAAAGAATAAAGTTACGTTAAAACCAAGCACACCATTGTTTTTCGTGTGAAATTCCCAATAAGTTTGATGTGTCACATGACCCTCTTCCTATTGAAAAAACTAAAGATGGATTCAAAATGGCCAACTTCAAAATGGCCGCCATGGTCACCACCCATCTTGAAAAGTTTCCCCCCCTCACATATACTAATGTGCCACAAACAGGAAGTTAATATCACCAACCATTCCCATTTTATTAAGGTGTATCCATATAAATGGCCCACCCTGTATAATAGGAGCCAAGAAGAAAATGTCTGTCAGTGACAATGGTGACACGGTCGTGGAGAAAATATATTTTATTTTATCTTTGGGCATTTAGTCTAAGTAGTGAATGGTGCTAACCTGTGGAGGGAAGCTTTTTTACATAGGACTTACCCTCCCTCGCTCCCCCAATGCTGCCATTTGCACTGCACTGTTGCGTGCTGCGGGCTCTTTCAACAGGATGTGGCCACTTTTCCTGTTCAGCTGCTTGGACTAAAATGCAGACGGCAGCATCAGGGGAGCAAGGGATGGTAGGTCCTATGTTAAAGGGCAGCCCCTCACAGATTAGCACTGTTCACTAATTAGACCAAATGCATGAGAACACCTTTAAATACCAAATTAAGATGACATATTAATATGTCCACGTACAATATAAAACAATTACATGGAGCGCCATTACTTTTCTCCATTTTTACTCTGGACTCTCCCACAATGTGGGTGGAGGTGTGAATACAGTGATAAGAAACAAGGTTCATGATGACAATTCATCTTCACTGCTCTAGAAGTAAACAAAGTTTTCTTTTGAGCATTACATTGTTTGATAGAGCCAGGATAATTCTATCAAAAAAATAACAGCCAAATAATAGCTAAAAAAGCTGCGTGACAGCAAGTTGCAGAAAAGTTGCTCAACTATTAAGAGATTTGCTGGGGAGCAACTGAAGTTGCCATGTAGCCCCAACTTTGTCTTTAAGTAACATGGGATTAAAGTTTTTTTTTTACTTATAGCAATTCAGCATTACAGTCTCTCTCTCTTTTGCAAATTCGCTCATGTGTAACAACATTTGATTTCTGTGCAAAACCTTTCCCACGTTCTGAACATGAATATGGCTTCTCTCTTGTGTGAATTCTTTCATGTTTAACAAGATCTACTTTCTGTGTAAAACATTTCTCACACTTTGAACAGGAATATGGCTTCTCTCCTGTGTGAATTCTCACATGTGTAACAAGATTTGGTTTCTGTGTAAAACATTTCCCACATTCTGAACATGAATATGGCTTCTCTCCTGTGTGACTTCTCTTGTGTAAAACAAGATGTGATTTTCGTGTGAAACATTTCCCACATTCTGAACATGAATATGGCTTCTCTCCTGTGTGATTTCTCTCGTGTAAAACAAGATGTGATTTTCGTATGAAACATTTTCCACATTCTGAACATGAATACGGCTTCTCTCCTGTGTGAATTTTCTCATGTATGCCTAAAGTTGACTTCTGGACAAAACATTTCCCACATTCTGAACATGAATATAGTTTCTCTCCTGTGTGATATTTCTTATGTATAACAAGATATGATTTCTGTGTAAAACATTTCCCACATTCTAAACACGAATATGGCTTCTCTCCTTTGTGAATTTTCTCATGTGTAACAAGATCTGATTTATCTTTAAAGCACTTTCCACATTCTGAGCAGGAGTATGGCTTATTCCCTGTGCGAGTACTTCTGTGTGTAGAAAGACCTGAACTTTTTGAGAACTCTTTACCCCCTTTCTGGCCTGTACTTGTGGTAACAATCTGTGATTGATCAGGAGAAGGTTCCTCATGATTAGGATTATATGACAGATCTGTGCTGTGAAGTCCCTGATATAAATTAAGGGTAATGAGGTTTTCTCCTGAAGAGCGCGGCATGATATCTTCATCTTCTAAATTATAATTTAGTGATAACATGATATTTTCTTCTGAATTCTTATTGGGATTCTCTGTGAAGATAAAAATTGGAATTTGCGATTTATTTTCAATTGACAGAGAAGACAGACCTATAACGGTCCCATTAGGCTTGAAGTTGATCCAGCAGAAACTAGAAGTATACAGTAAGTCATTAATTTTGAATGTACTTCTGGTTTTGGTTAAAAAAATAGATTAAAAAAAATGCACCAAAAACTGCGTGTATGATTCCTGCCTTATAAATCTTTCTATAACACTGCCTCACAAGGTCCATGATTCTGGTGTACACCCGCTCACCTTTTATTACATAAATATACTGTAGCCTAAAAATTTGAAAAGCCCAACTACACTTGGCAACCAATCCTGCCTTCTACCAACAAATTTTGTCCTTTAATGACAAATGGTCATCATATCAATACAAAAAATTTACATAGTATCTGTCCCCACATTACTCAACACGGACTGCATTAATTATTAAATAGATCTTTTAAATCTGATAAAGCTGGTTTCATTAGAAAAATCCATGCCAAAATGCCTACCTAGAGATTAATTGTCAAGCTGATCCCCTGCTGATACTGAAATCTCACATACGCTCAGTGCAAGCCGTTTTCCTGAGTTCATTGGGGGACACAGAAGGCCACGGGTATAGCTACTGCCACTAGGAGGCAACATTAAGCTTAAGTGTTCTCTCCTCCTCTCAGCTATACCCCTCCTGCAGACACTGAGCTAATCAGGTTATATAACAGCAGTAGGAGCAGCCAGGAGAAACAAACAGAAAACAAGAGTAAGAAGAGAGCTGGAGATGGGTCAGAACCGGTGGGACTCATCTGGAAGAGCCAGCAATGTACTTACTGGGTGGGAGCTGTGTCCCCCAATGAGCTCTTGTTTGTATCATTGGGGGGGGGGGGGGGGGAGTACAAAAGACCATGGGACGTTCTAAAGCAGTACCATTGGGAGTGAACAAAAGACCAGAACAATGCCATGAGGTCCCGCAAATAAATGCGAGGGAAGAATACAATGGAAACCCTGACTATGACAGGAAAAGCATGTACCAGGAAGGCCAGCCAGAGACAGCGCAGAATACTCAGTGTCTTATGCTGGTCAGAAAAGAGGTAAGCCCAGTTAAACAAAGCCATGGGGCTCGAGAGACTTTAGAAGATGTGGATAGCAACACAGAATATGCACAAGAAGAATAAGCATTTCTGACAATTGAAAATGATGCCCGGAAGGTACATCTGGATATCGAGGACCACATAAATACTGTGGAAGTCCAGACTGGAAATCCAGGATGTCTTGCATGACAATAGGCCTGTGAAAAACCGAGGGAGATCTATCCAATAGAAAATAGTCTGTAGAATCCGGGTACATATGAGACCCAGCCAAACAGGTGGACCCAGACAAAACCTTAACAAATGTGTAGGTTCTAGGAAGGGATATTTCAACATAGGAAAAACTTGGTAATCTGGAAGGAATCAACTGGGCAGATGGCATAGGACCTCCACGGTAGATTATGAAACATTTGTGCACTGATTCGTAAGAGAAAACTGGAGAGTAGGCACTCCCTTGTGAAAGATCCAGGATGAGAAGAGGATAAAAATGATGGACTACAGTCACTCATCAAGAAAGAGATAAGGTATAGCCAAGGGAGATGAAAAGCCATAATGAAAACCTATCAGTAGTACTGACCTAAAAAAAAAAAAAAAATATATATATATATATACACACATATACACACACATACACATACTCAGAAACCATACCCAAATGGGAGGAAAAAACTGTGCCCTCAGGATCAATAACATCCCAGACATGCAGCAGAGAGTAATGCAGCATAAGAGTGTAGCCACAACAACCCCAGTCACTGGTCAAAAGGAAGACTGAGTGATTCTGGGCCCAGGTCAATATCATGACTGGCACTAGACAGGCTGAGGAAATAGAGCAGAGACAGAGCAACTGCACTGTGAAAAGAGAGCAGGCTAGAACACATGAGAGAGCACTTACGCTCACCAGGAATATCTAGATGTGTCACTATGAGGACACTCATGGAAGCAGATCCAAAGTTAAGAACCGCAGCGTACACCACTGCTTAAAAATAAAAGCTCCTGCTCTAAAAAGAAAGGAGAGAAGCTGCCTGATATATCACAGAAAAAAACAGTCGGGACGGGCCAGACCCAACAGTAAGGCCTCAGGCACACGACCGTGGTGTGTTTTGCGGTCTGCAAATCATGTATCCGCAAAACACGGATGGCGTCCATGCGCGTTCCACAATTTGCGGAACGGCACAGACAGCCTTCAAAATAAATGCCTATTCTTGTCCACAAAGCGCGGACAAGAATAGGACATGTTATATTTTTTTTTAGCGGGGCCAAGGAACGGAGCAACGGATGCATCTTTTGCGGCCCCATTGAAGTGAATGGGTCGCATCCGAGCTGCCAAAACGACGGCTCGGATGCGGACCAAAACAACGGCCGTGTACATGAGGCCTAAGCTGAAGAAAAAAATACATGGCGATAGGTAGAAGCAAGGCAGAAACATCGAAGGTGTGTGGACTCGTCAGAGACCATCTACTGCCATAGTGTAGCAACTCTGCCTGAAGGAGAATGTGGTTATCAGAGGAATGCACAAAGTGGCCAGAGATGGGATAAATACTTCGCCAGAAGGGTAGTGTGATGTCGTTGTCCAAGGCCACAAAAGTACCAGAAAAAAAATGAATAAATAAAAACAGTGTCTGTGGGGAGTGCAACTACTCGCCTTGTGGAAGGGGATCAAGTAGAAAGGGTGTTACATTTCACCAACGAATAATCTAATAATGGTGACAACAAGTGACAGCACAATTCCTCCTCAGGTGAGGGGGGAGTAATGTAGGCAACTCACAGCATGGTATGTCCACTACAGAAAGACATGTCAGAGCCATTACTCAATCTCTTAAGAGAGGCAATGCTGAAGCTGTCACAGCATGAACTGTTAGCGCCAATGTCCCAATTTGCGGAACGGCACGGACAGCCTTCAATATAAATGCCTATTCTTGTCCACAAAGTGCGGACAAAAATAGGACATGTTATATTTTTTTTAGCAGGGCCACGGAACGGAGCAACGGATGCGGACAGCACACGGAGTGATGTCCGCATTTTTTGCGGCCCCATTGAAGTGAAAGGCGGCTCGGATGTGGACCAAAACAACGGCCGTGTGCATGAGGCCTAAGGAGGAGGCCACACAGTAGTAGCCACAGTTTGTAGTGCTAGTGCAAATACTCCACCTAAGGAGGAGGCCACACAGCAGTAGCCATAGTATGTAGTGCTAGAGTAAATACGCCACCTGAGAAGGAGGCCATATAGTAGTAGCTATGGTATGCAGTGCTAGAGTAAATGCAGTGGCCGGGTTTGGCCCCAACACTACACTGAGTCTCTGGGACACCATCGAGGTGTCACCATGTGTTGCTGCTCTCCAGAAGGGATGGTAAGGCATGAAGCACCCAAATGCGAAATAAGTGCAGAGAAACAGGGTCTGCAGTGAGCCAGTGTGCTTCTTTACTAGAGAAATTCAGGTACAAAATAATACAGGCGAGGCATAGGGCTGGGTTCCCCAGTCTCTTCCCTGGAAGAAGAAAAGTTTGATTAAATTAGAATCTTCTAGTCAGAAGGTTGGAGTGGAGAAGCTCAGCACAAACAGTTACAATGTTACAACTCCCGTCTGTCATAGACTTACATTAGAGCTTTAGTGATACTCAATGGCAACGACACAGCAGTTTTTACAGACAAAAACAAGTTTCCAGACATAACAACAGAGTAAACCAGACATTCAAAAAGGTCAGACTTTCTGGTTTTCATGGTAAGAAACATATTTATTGAAATCTGAAGCTCCAGCCTCAATTAGGTGAACAGGCCAGAAAGTTTTTTTTATTTTTATTTGTAATTCTTTATTTTTTTAATTTGTTATTCATTGAAATGTCAAGCCCCATGCTCAATTAGGTGCCAGCCTCACTTAGCTGAAGGGGCAAGGATTCATTTTTTTAAATTTTTTTATTTGAGGACTGGGGGGGGGGGGGGGGGCGGAGGTCAGCATGCTTCTGGAGGAGAGGAACATATGGGTGTAAATATTTTGCGCCCAGGGGACAGTTTCCGCCCCCCCCCCCCCCAAACCAGCCTGGAAGGTGTGGCCTATCTGTTCGCAAGGCTGGGGACTCTCAAAGGAGCGGGCCGATCAGAAGGACTTCTGGCCAGAACGGAGGGTGGGACGAATGGCTGAGGGAATTCCCAAACCTTGGGATGGGCATACCAGATGCCCGAAAGGGAGATGCAGCGGCCGCTCCAGGAAGGATATGACTGCTGGTAAACTGCACCAGTGGGCCCTAGAGGGAGAGAGGTGGATGGGGGCGCAAGCAGTAGTTGAAATAAAGAGGAACAAATCCAGGCCAGGAAGGGATTAAGGAGGATGGGAGGAATGGAATGGGGTGGCGAAGAGGGAAAGGTAGAGTGAGTGAGGATGGTGCAGTGAATAGAGGGGTTTATACTCAACTTGGAGCCACCATACTCATCCCGTTTTCATCGCTCCATCTTCGCTTCTCCTCCCCTCAGGGTACCAGCAGGGTCACCTCTTCAGCTGCTAGCACTTAGGTGGTAGGGAGGCTGGAGTAGAGGGGGGACTGCAGAAATGCAGGTGACCTCATGGCTTGTGGAATGCAGGGAAGATATGCTGCCCTGGTCTACTTGGGGGAGGTCGGGTGGTGAGAGGAACCAACACCAGCCTTCCTCCCTGGGTAAACAGAGTGGCGAAGCGTCTTTGTTTTCCATACCTAAAGAGGAAAAAGGTAAAATAACAAACCAAAATAATAAAATGACAGAAGGTGCTCTGCAAAGCAGGGAGGTCTGAATCCTATCAACACTAAGCTAAAACTGATTAGCTCAGTGTCTGCAGGAGGGGTATAGCTGAGAGGAAGATCTAACACTTTTCAGCTTAGTGTCACCTCCTAGTGACAACAATTATACCCATGGTTTTCTGTGTGCCCCAATGATTCGAGCGAGAATTTTTTTTTTTCCAAAGTAATGTTTTATTAGTATTACAACACAAGAAAAACTATTTCTTGCTAGTATTAAAACACAAGAAACTATTTCTCTCTCATTATGGAGAGCCCCTAATATGGGTTTAAATTAGATTTGATGCCAGTAAGTGTTAGACATGATAATTTGCATATATTTCCCAGTCATCACGTATATCAACTAGTCTCTATAATAGAATAGTATCCACCCAGAGCTGATATTAAGACATTTGATCAGGAAATGAGGGACAAAAACAGCCATATGCTTATTGCCAGCACCCCATACATACAAATTACATTAATTACATTACTTCAAGCACTGGGGAATTGACCTTTTTTCTTTTTTTAGAAACCAATTTCTATTTTTCTATTTACCGTTGTAATTGGGCATCTCAATGCGTTATAGCCGTGTTACTAAACACTTTGTACAGTCGTGGCCAAAAGTTTTGAGAATTACGTAAATATTGGAAAAGTTGCTGCTTACGTTTTTATAATAGCAATTTGCATATACTCCAGAATGTTATGAAGAGTGATCAGATGAATTGCATAGTCCTTCTTTGCCATGAAAATTAACTTAATCCCAAAAAACCTTTCCACTGCATTTCATTGCTGTCATTAAAGGACCTGCTGAGATAATTTCAGTAATCGTCTTGTTAACTCAGGTGAGAATGTTGACGAGCACAAGGCTGGAGATCATTATGTCAGGCTGATTGGGTTAAAATGGCAGACTTGACATGTTAAAAAGGAGGGTGATGCTTGAAATCATTGTTCTTCCATTGTTAACCATGGTGACCTGCAAAGAAACGCGTGCAGCCATCATTGCATTGCATAAAAATGGCTTCACAGGCAAGGATATTGTGGCTACTAAGATTGCACCTCAATCAACAATTTATAGGATCATCAAGAACTTCAAGGAAAGAGGTTCAATTCTTGTTAAGAAGGCTTCAGGGCGTCTCATAGAAAGTCCAGCAAGCGCCAGGATCATCTCCTAAAGAGGATTCAGCTGCGGGATCGGAGTGCCACCAGTGCAGAGCTTGCTTAGGAATGGCAGCAGGCAGGTGTGAGCGCATCTGCACGCACAGTGAGGCGAAGACTTTTGGAAGATGGCCTGGTGTCAAGAAGGGCAGCAAAGAAGCCACTTCTCTCCAAAAAAAACATCAGGGACAGATTGATCTTCTGCAGAAATAATGGTGAATGGACTGCTGAGGACTGGGGCAAAGTCATATTCTCAGATAAAGCCTCTTTCCGATTGTTTGGGGCATCTGGAAAAAGGCTTGTCCGCAGAAGAAAAGGTGAGCGCTACCATCAGTCCTGTGTCATGCCAACAGTAAAGCATCCTGAGACCATTCATGTGTGGGGTTGCTTCTCATCCAAGGGAGTGGGCTCACTCACAATTTTGCCCAAAAACACAGCCATGAATAAAGAATGGTACCAAAACACCCTCCAACAGCAACTTTTTCCAACAATCCAACAACAGTTTGGTGAAGAACAATGCATTTACCAGCACGATGGAGCACCGTGCCATAAGGCAAAAGTGATAACTAAGTGGCTCGGGGACCAAAACGTTGACATTTTGGGTCCATGGCCTGGAAACTCCCCAGATCTTAATCCCATTGAGAACTTGTGGTCAATCCTCAAGAGGCGGGTGGACAAACAAAAACCCACTAATTCTGACAAACTCCAAGAAGTTATTATGAAAGAATGGGTTGCTATCAGTCAGGAATTGGCCCAGAAGTTGATTGAGAGCATGCCCAGTCGAATTGCAGAGGTCCTGAAAAAGAAGGGCCAACACTGCAAATACTGACTCTTTGCATAAATGTCATGTAATTGTCGATAAAAGCCTTTGAAACGTATGAAGTGCGTGTAATTATATTTCACGACATCACAGAAACAAAGATCTAAAAGCAGTTTAGCAGCAAACTTTGTGAAAACTAATATTTTTGTCATTCTCAAAACTTTTAGCCACGACTGTACATTGCAGCAAGACAACAGGCAGTTACAGCAACAAACGTAGTTTACATCAGTAATTAAATTTATAACCGTGTTACTGAAGGCATTACTGCATCAGGAGGTAGACATCTTGTATCCTATTGAACTACTTTAAGGTACTCCTAAAAGTAAAGGTCTCAGCAGCCAACCTAAATAGCGAGGTTGGGGCTCAGGGGCTCCCAGACACTGAGGCATCCAGGTGGATTTTCCATACATTTATGTACCTTAGGAATAATATCAATTCGTTCTAGATGGTGCACCACCTGTAAAGACATCAGACTGCACCTCATGGGGCTATATGTATACGATAGTCTGATAGTTGAGTGAGTTCTTCACTCATACTAAAGCCCAGTGATCCAATCTGTACAGTTCTCTCGTCAGTAGATCGGTCAATAGCGCTGCCTGTATTATCTTTATTAACTTGAGAATATTCTAATAGCTTTAAAGGGGTCATCTCACCTCAAACACTAGAGGAATATCACTAGGTTTAATGTCTGATAGATGCTGGTCCCAGAGGTGGGACCCACACCTATCTTTAGAATAAAGCCTGTAAAGTAAAGTGCATGCATGGCCGACCTCCATCCAATTCTATGGGACTGCTGAAATAGCCATGTGCGGTCTCAGCTATTTCCACCAGCCCCATGAAATGTGAATGGAGCGATAGCCACAGTTTCCGAAAATAGCCGAGCTACTCGTTTGTGCTTCATGCTTCCTCATTTTCCTCTTATTCCTCTGCCTGCCCCTCGGCGCTGTAGCTCTAGATTCCACCTGTGCACTTGTGTTAACTGTTCCCTCTGCCATGCCAGTCTGTTGCCCTCCCCCTATGCAAGCGAACTCTGTACCTTCCCAACCCTCATGCTATGTACTTTTTTTTTACTATTTCATTGTACTCATTATGAGAAAAAAAAAAAATTTAAATTGGTTTTTATTAAAAATATGGAGTCCTTTTCTTTGTACAGGGTGAGATGCTTTATTAGCAGAATGTGTGCTTTCTCTCTACTCCATCAGTCAGGGAGCTGATGGCTCCTTATCTCTGCTCTCTGACCTTAATTTTAAAAAAAAAATATCATTATAGCACAGCTCTTATCTTACTGATAAGAATAAGGATTAATGGGGTTGTCCGGGTTCAGAGCTGAACCTGGACATATCCCCATTTTCACCCAGACAGTCCCCCTAACTTGAGCATCGGAGCAGTTCATGCGCAGGGCAAAGGCATTTTTTTGAGTTTCGGTGATGTACCGGGCTCTCCATGGGGCTGTACCGGGCTCTCCATGGGGCTGCCAGGCGGAGGCTTCCACCCAGCAGTGAGCCCGGAGATGTCACCGGCACTGATGAGCGGGCTTTAGCGCTGCCCTAGCCTGTAAATAGCTTACTCAGACAACCCCTTTAAATAAGCATTTATGAACTCTTAGTAATTTAGAGATAAGGTATATTAGATGACCAGCACAAATTGAAAGCTGTGACCCAAGACACTGAGTAGTCACAGATGAATACAATGGTGGTAAGCTGCTAATTTTTTTTTTTATAGAAAACACATACAGTACATCATAATACTTTTTTTTCCTAGATTTCTCTTCATAGAACAGTGTAGTCTATTATACCGGCCCGACAGAAGCCAATAGGAGACCACTTGACATGACGGGTCTTACCTTGTGATATAAGAGGCTGGTGCTCCTCCATCATGGCCTCCTTGTACAGATCCTTGTGTCCTTCTATATACTCCCACTCCTCCATGGAGAAATGGACAGTGACATCCTGACACCTTATAGGAACCTGACAACACAAATGACACCGTCATCACCCAGACCCCTCCAGTGCTGTTACTGGAGAATTTCCCAGCATTCCCAGAAGTGTCACCTCTCCAGTCAGCAGCTCCATCATCTTGTGGGTGAGTTCTAGGATCTTCTGCTCATGTATCAGGGGGTAAGGGGGAGGCTCTGTGATGGGGTGAGGGGTCCTGCTCCGCCCCCCTGACTCCTGGAGATGGATGATGGGAGTCACACAGTCCCACAAAGTCTTCTTCACTATTGTGTACTCCTGTGGATGGAGAGAGACACTTAGGGAATAAACCCTTCAGGGGCCATGTGCTCTCCTCCGGCCCTTTCCTCCTGGGTACAACATGCCTACTTACCTTCTCAAGGCTCCTACAACACTGGTCACATGATACATTATTAACCATACTGGGGGCTGATCTTCAGGTTCCCCTACACTTGGAAGGTCTGGACGCCGTTCTACAGTACCCTGGACTCTTCCTATCACTTCCTATGATGGATTCTCCTATCCGATGTCTGACTTGTTACAGAATACAATAAAGAGGAGAGAATCCTAGAAAAGTTTACCTCTCCGCTCAGCAGGGAGATGATCTCCAAGGTAAGGTCTAATATTCTTTTGCTGATCTCCTTCCTGTCCATCCTTGGTGGCTCATTCAGGAGAAGGGTGGTATTGCTGGTTTTCTTCATGATGCCTCCAAAAAAAAAAAAAAAAAAGTAATAAAAAAGGTTAATCAGTGAGTCCCATGTCCCCTATAATGAGGGCGAGAAAATATACAACTCATCCGGCAAAAGTCGATTCGCACAAAACTTCGTTTGAATACTGTATGGAGCAAACGCTCTGTACAGTATTAGGCCTCATGCACACGGCCGTGTTAACCCGGCCGGGATTCCTGTTGACAGCAGGAGCGCACGGCGTCATTGGTTGCTATGACGCTGTGCGCTTCATGCCGCCGCTGCACTACAGTAAAACGCTTGTATGATCTATACGAGTGTATTACTGTAGTGCAGCGGCGGCATGAAGCACACGGCGTCATAGCAACCAATGACGCCGTGCGCTCCTACTGTCAACAGGAATCCCGGCCGGGTTACCACGGCCGTGTGCATGAGGCCTTAGAATGTATTGGCTCAGATGAGCCAAAGTTATTACTTCGGAAACTCGCAAGACTTCGGGTAATAACTTCAAAAATTAATTTCTACTGTTACAACTAGATTTTGTACTCACTGTAAAATCTGTTTCTCTTCCATTCATTGGGGGACACAGGCCTTGACCATGGGTATAGCTGTTGCTGCTAGGAGTTGGACACTAAGCACACAAAGTATAAGCTCCTCCCTCTTCAGCTATATCCCTTCCTGCAAGGACCAAGCTAATCAGTTTAGTGCAAAAGCAGTAGGAGAAACCAGACATAAGAAAATCACATTATGTGCAAACCCAGAACCACACAGGCCCAAAAAGGCCCATAAACAAAAAAAAAAACTGTGTGGGAGCTGTGTCCCCCAATGAACGGAAGAGAAACAGATTTTACGGTGAGTACAAAAATCTAGTTCTCTCATCCGTCTCATTGGGGGACACAGGCATTGACCATGGGACGTTCCAGAGCAGTCCCTGGGGGTGGGCTTAACTACAACCCCCCTGCCAAGCAAAGAACTGCCGTTTCCAAAACTCTACGCCCCAAAGAAGCGTCAGAAGTTGCAAAGGTGTGCACTCTGTAAAACTTAGAAAAAGTATGCAAAGACGACCAGGTCGCCACCTTGCACACCTGAAGGGCCGAAGCCCCATGATGCACCGCCCAAGAGGCTTCCACTGCCCGATCCGAATGAGCAGTCACCCGGAAGGGCGGGGCCCGGTCCTTAATGCGGTATCCTTCCACAATAGCCAAACGAATCCATCTGGAAATTGAAGTCTTTGAAGCTGCCAGCCCTCTTCTCGGCCCCTTTGGAATCACGAACAGGGAATCTGTCCACCTGAAAGATGTCGTCTGGGATACGCACTGCACGCAAAAGATCCAGAGTATGGAGCGACTGTTCTCGAGGATGAGACGGGTCCGGACAAAATGAAGAAAGAATAATCTCCTCATTTAGATGGAATGTCGACACCACCTTCTTCAAGAAGGACTGCACAGGGCGAAGGACCACCTTATCCTCATGGAGGATCAGGAAGGGCGACATGACAGAGCCACGAGTTCTGACACTCTATGGATAGAAGTAATTGCAACCAAAAAAGCCACCTTATAAGACAGGAAACATAGAATGTGTCGGCAGATGAGAACCATTTGGCCCATCTAGTCTGCCCAATATACTGAATACTATGAATAGGCCCTGGCCCCATCTTATATGAAGGATGGCCTTATGCCTATCCCATGCATGCTTAAACTCCTTCACCGCATTTGCAGCTACCACTTCTGCAGGAAGGCTATTCCATGCATCCACTACTCTCTCAGTAAAGTAATACTTTTAAACGTTTGCCCCTCTAATTTAAAACAATGTCCTCTTGTAGCAGTTTTTCTTTTAAATATTCTCTCCTCTTTTACCTTGTTGATTCCCTTTATGTATTTAAAAGTTTCTATCATATCCCCTCTGTCTCGTCTTTCTTCCAAGCTATACATGTTAAGGTCCTTTAATCTTTCCTGGTAAGTTTTATCCTGCAATCCATGTACTAGTTGAGTAGCTTTTCTCTGAACTCTCTCCAAAGTATCAATATCCTTCTGGAGATATGGTCTCCAGTACTGCGCACAATACTCCAAATGAGGTCTCACTAGTGCTCTGTAGAGCGGCATGAGCACCTCCCTCTTTCTACTGGTAATGCCTATCCCTATACACCCAAGCATTCTGCTAGCATTTCCTGCTGCTCTATGACATTGTCTGCCTACCTTTAAGTCTTCTGAAATAATGACCCCTAAATCCCTTTCCTCAGATACTGAGGTTAGGACTGTATCACTGATTTTATATTCTGCTCTTGGGTTTTTATGCCCCAGGTGCATTATCTTGCGCTTATCAACATTAAATTTTAGTTGCCAGATTTTTGACCATTCCTCTAGTTTTCCTAAATCCTTTTCCATTTGGTGTATCCCTCCAGGAACATCAACCCTGTTACAAATCTTTGTGTCATCTGCAAAAAGACACACCTTACCATCGAGGCCTTCTGCAATTTTTCTGATAAAGATATTAAACAATATGGGTCCCAGAACAGATCCCTGAGGTACCCCACTGGTAACAAGACCATGGTCTAAATATACTCCATTGACTACAACCCTCTGTTGTCTGTCCCTCAGCCACTGCCTAATCCATTCAACAATATGGCAGTCCACGCACAAAGACTGCAATTTATTGATAAGCCTTCTATGTGGGACAGTATCAAAAGCCTTACTAAAGTCTAGATAAGCGATGTCTACTGCACCTTCGCCATCTATTATTTTAGTCACCCAATCAAAAAAAAAATAATAAAATCTATAAGATTAGTTTGACATGATCTCCCTGAAGTAAACCCATGCTGTTTTTCATCTTTCAATCCATGGGATTTTAGATGTTCCACAATCTCCTTAAGTATGGTTTCCATTAATTTCCCTACTATTGATGTCAGGCTTACTGGCCTATAGTTGCCCGATTCCTCCCTACTGCCTTTCTTGTGAATGGGCACAACATTTGCTAATTTCCAATCTTTTGGGATGACTCCTGTTACCAGTGATTGGTTAAATAAATCTTTTAATGGTTTTGCTAGTTCACCGCTAAGCTCTTTTAATAGCTTTGGGTGTATCCCATCAGGCCCCTGTGACTTATTTGTATTAATTTTAGACAGCTGACTTAGAACCTCTTCCTCTGTTAAGAAACATGCATCAAAAGATTCACTAGTCTTCCTTCCTAACTGAGGTCCTTTTCCTTAATTTTCCTCTGTAAAAACTGAACAGAAGTATTCGTTGAGGCAGTCAGCTAGTTCTTTATCTTCTTCCATATACCTTAATTTGGCAATTCCTTGTTTTAGGAAGCGCATCGACACCTGCTGCAAAGGCTCAAATGGAGAAGATTGGAGAGCTTCGAGCACTAGATTAAGATCCCAAGGATCCAATAGAGGACTGAAGGGGGGCGCAGCATGCGTCATCCCTTGTAGAAAAGTCAGAACCTCCGAAAGCAAAGCTAAATTTCGCTAAAAAGGAATGGAGAGAGCCGACACTTGCCCTTTGAGAGAGCCAGCCCAACATCCATGCCCAACTGCAGGAAAGCCAAAAGTCGGGGCAAAGAAAAACGAACGGGAGACAGCTGTCTCCGCTCGCACCAACTAAAGTAGGACTTCCAAGTCCGGTGGTAGATTCTGGAAGACAACGGCTTCCTGGCACGAATCATAGTCTGGACCACTGCATCCGAAAAACCCAGAGCCTTCAGTACGGCGGCTTCAACAGCCATGCTGTTAAATGTAGTGACCCTAAATTCGGGTGGAAGATCGGCCCCTGCGACAGCAAGTGCTCCCGAAGAGGAAGACGCCAAGGTTCGTCGGCGAGAAGTGCGACTAGGGATGTGTGCCCCACCCTGCGCGGCCAATCTGGGGCCACGAGAATGACGTGCAGTCCCTTGGACCTGATCTTCCTGAGAAGCCACGGAATGAGCTGAAGAGGTGGGAACACGTAATTATCACCAGTGCATCGCATGCCAGGGCCCTGTACCGTGCGACGAAGTCCTCGACCTTGTTGTTGAACCATGAGGCCATGAGATCCACATCCGGCTGACCCCACCTCTCGCAGATGTCCCGAAAGACCTGCGGGTGAAGAGCCCACTCGCCGGGATCGAGACGCTCCTGGCTGAGAAAGTCCTCTATCCAGTTGTCTACGCCTGGAATGTGAACTGCCAATAGCGCCGTCACCTGTTTCTCTGCCCAGCTGAAAATCAGCGCCGTCTCCTCCATGACTGTCGGGCTCCGGGTGCCGCCCTGGCGATTATTGTATGCCACCGCCGTGGAGTTGTTGGACTGCACCCACTCAGGACAACCCCTAAGATGGTCGGCCCAGTGTTGCAGAGAGAGCCAAATCGCCCTCAACTCCAGTACATTGATTGGAAAGGAGCGCTCCTCGCATGACCATACTCCCTGGATCGAGATATTTTCCAACACTCCCCCCCCAACCCCTGAGGCTTGTGTCCGTTGTTGACACCCACCATCTGAGGACCCGGCGCACTGGGGAAAGGAGACGCATTGGCCGATTCAAGGAGTCTGGGGAGCGATCCCAGCTGGACAGAATGGTTCGCTGAAGCGCTCTGGTATGGAACTGAGTATAGGGAACTGCTTCGAAGGCAGAAACCATGTGCCCCAGAGCCTGCATGTAGCGACGAATAGGAACCAGAGCTGGCCGCAACAATGAGCGAATCTGAAGATGGAGAGCGGATAGTTTTTCTGGAGACAAGAACACCGTGGCCTGACAAGTGTCCAGTACCATGCCCATATTAGTCAATCGCTGCAATGGATAAAGACAAGACTTGTGTCTGTTCACGATTAATCCGAAGTGCTCCAGGGTGTGCAGGACTATGCTCAGGCTGTCTGCCGTCCCTTGGAATGACAGACCCTTCACCCGGATGTCGTCTAAGTAAGGGATCGCCCCTGGCATGGAGCAGGGCCATGACTGTCGCCAGAACCTTCGTAAAGACCCTGGGAGCCGTGGCCAGGCCGAACGGGAGGGCTACAAATTGGTACTGAAATGGGCCCACTAGCAACCGGAGAAACCTCTGATGACTGACGCATATGGGCACGTGAAGATAAGCGTCCTTGATGTCCATCGAGGACAGGTAGTCCCTCGGTTCCATGGACGCAATGTCACGACAGGTAGGTAAGCAGGGAAACAAGCAAACACGGGAAAACAAACTGAACAAATGACTAGGCCAAAAAGCTAGGGAGAAATGGTCACCTCCTAGCGATCTCTAAAAGCTTTCCCTAAGCTGCTGTGCCCATGTGCATACCCTTAGGGTGGATATGCACATGCCCTCGTGCCTAAACCTGAACTCCCTGGGCAAACCCTAAGCAGCAGGGAAAAGGGAAGAGGCAACCTGCTTCTTCAAACCAGGAAGACGCAAGCGTCTACCTAGAGGCCTAGTTAAAACACACAAAGGGAAATGAAGGAGAGGATTTATCTTGAGCAGAGCTGGAGCAGACAATCCACCACAAATCAAGAGCTCCCAGGAAAAGAACTATAACCCACACAGGCCACTGGGGGAAGGAGGGATAAATAGCCTCACTAACAATGAAACCCAGTACACCTGACGGAAGGTGGATCCAGCTCAAATCCAAATCAAAACAAACCAAGAAGTCAGACATGTGCAGCCAGTCTGACAGATCTCCGCACATTCACAGGGCAAGGCGTGACACACAATGACTGACCTCAGTGACTCCATCCAGAATCTGCAGGCGCGAAGGAAACGGTTGAGCGCCTTGAGGTCTAAAACAGGACGGACCGCCCCCTCTTTTTTGGGAACTACAAAGACATTGGAGTAAAACCCCTGAAACCGGTCTTGCGCAGGAACCGGAACAATCACACCTAGCTGCAGCAGCGTGTGAATTGCCAGAAAAATAGAATCTGCGGCTGCGGGAGAGGCCGGAGGAGACAACCGAAAAGAAAAAAAACGGGAAGGAGGGGAGGATTTGATATTCAGCTTGTAACCCTCTGCAATGACCTCCCTTACCCATGCATCTGAGATGTGAGCCAGCTGCTTTGAAGCATTATCTGCTGCCCAGCATTAGAGCCATAGGGTACGGCGAATAGCCACCAACAGGGCTGGCTAGCAAGCCATAAACTTGGCTGCGTCCAAAGATGCTTCACAAATATATGCACTGGCATGCGAGAGCTGCAGGGCCACATCTGCAAGTTCCTCCGAGGGGACTTCCGACTCAAGACCCTAACGTAAGTTATTTGCCCACTCTCCCATAGCCTTGCTCACCCATGTAGAGGCAAACACCGGCTGCAGCGCTGTGCCCACTGCTTCAAAGGCAGATTTTGCAAACGCTTCCAGCTTCTTATCTTGAATATCAGAAAACCGAAATTAGACTTACCGGTAATTCAGTTTCCATGAAATCACCATGACGGCCACAAGGAGATTGACCCATGACCTCTGTGGGGGCAGGAAACAGAGAAGAGGTTAAATTGCCCCCTCCCACCACCACACCTCAGTGTTCCAAAGATATCAAGTGCCAGAAGTGTATTAGTATTTCCCAGTATTACATCATACCAGAAAATACCGGTGAAAGAAACTTCAAACAAAAGAAAAGGGAGGGAATATATGGGCCGTCATGGTGATTTCATGGAAACTGAATTACCGGTAAGTCTAATTCCGGTTTTCCCATATCATCACCATGACGGCCACAAGGAGAGTTAAAAAATTATTTTTTATGGGTGGGGGCAACCGCTTGGAGAACCTTCCGACCAAAGGAGAGGCCAGAGGTTCCAGATAAATCTAAACGGTAATGTTTCACAAATGTGTGAATACTAGACCAGGAGGCGGCCCTGCATATATCATCCAGGGAGGCCCCTGCTCTTTCAGCAAAAGTAGTGGAGACAGCTCTGGTAGAGTGAGCTCTAATATTGGAAGGAGGATCCAGATTCTGATTCTTATAACATAGGGTAATAGTGTCTTTAATCCATCTTGCAATGGAGGATTTTGAGACCCTGGATCCCTTATTCTTTCCAGCAAATTGGACAAGCAGGCTGTCAGACTTCCTGAAGTCCCTAGTGGCTTCTAAGTATCTAAGGACTGTACGCCTAACATCAAGGAAATTAAATTTCTCTTCCTCCTGATCCTTGGGATTGTTGAAAAAGGATGGAAGGAGGATCTCTTGGCCTCTGTTGCGGTCTGAGGCTACCTTTGGCAGGAAACCTGGGTCTAGTTTAAGCACAATCTTATCCTCAGTGATGGTAAGGTATGGTTCCCTAATAGAGAGAGCTTGAATCTCTCCTAGTCTCTTGGCAGAGGTAATTGCTATATGGAAAGCAGTTTTGAATGAAAGCAATTTAATTGAACAACTCTCCAATGGCTCAAATGGGGAACACATAAGGTTGTTGAGAACTAAATTTAAGTCCCAGGTTGGGCTGCGGGATCTTAGCGTGGGTCTAAGTCTACGGGCAGCTCTTATGAATCGTTTGACCCATCTATGGTTTGCCAGGTCGGCGTCAAAGAAGGCGCTTAATGACGAAATTTGAACTTTTAAAGGTGGATGGAGAGAGGCCCATGTCCAGACCTTTTTGTAGAAATTCCAGAATTTTCTGGATATTAGGCCCTACAAAATTTGGATTCTCTTCACCCGACCATGAACAGAACCTTTTCCAGATCTTCAGGTATATCGCGGAAGTTACTTTTTTCCTGGAACATCTGAGGGTGGCTATAACCTTGTCTGACAGGCCCTGAGACTTTAAGAGGGAGACCTCAGGATCCAAGCCGTGAGCTTCAGGAACTCCGGATGAGGATGTAGCAAAGGACCCTGGTATAGGATGTCCCCTCTGAGTGGGAGTCTCACTGGTTCGTCTATTGTTAGTTTCAAGAGAGGAGCGAACCAACTTCTCTTCGGCCAGAACGGAGCGATCAATATTACTGTGGTTCTCCCCTCCTGAATTTTCTGAATGACCCTCGGGATGAGAGGCAATGGAGGGAATGCGTACCCTAGATCCCAGCACCATTTTAGGGAGAAGGCATCTATTCTCCAGGGATGATCTCCAGCATTTAGTGAGCAGAATGTTTGTACTTTCTTATTTTTCCTTGATGCGAACAGGTCTATTGTAGGAAGCCCCCATCTTTGGGTTAGCATATTGAAGACCTCTGGATTCAGTGCCCACTCTGTATGATCTACCACTTGTCTGCTCAAAAAGTCCGCTTCTAGATTCTGGGATCCCTTCAGGTGCATTGCTGAGATGGATTTTAGTTCTTTCTCTGCAAAGGAGAAAATTTCCTTTGAGATACTCTGGAGTCTCCTTGATCGAGTACCTCCCTGATGTTTCAAGTAGGAGACCACGGTCACGTTGTCCGATAGGACTTTCACATGCTGATTTCTTATCAACTGTCTGGCGGAGAGTAGAGCTTCTCTTACCGCATACAGCTCCCTGAAATTTGAAGATTGGGCAGATATCAGATGCTTCCACGTTCCCTGGAAATAGGCTGGCGATTTTCGCTCCCCAACCGGATTGGCTGGCATCCGTGAAGATGGTAATTGAAGGCGATTTGATCCATGGGACTCCCTGGGAAAGATTCTTCTCTTTCATCCACCATGAGAGAGATCTCTTTACTGATCCTGGAATTGGAAGCTTGGAGTCCAGAGAGCCCTTCTTCTTGTTCCAGTGGGACAATAGCCAATTCTGTATCACTCGACAGTGAGCCTGTGCCCACTCGACAGAAGGTATACAGGAGGTTAGGAGGCCGAGTAGGCTCATTGCTTCCCTCACTGAGCATCCTTTCCGGCGTTGGAAGTGCCTCACCTTGTTTATCAGGGACTGGATCTTGCTCTGTGGTAGGAAGGTTGACTGAGTTACGGAGTCTAGAGTAACTCCCAGGAACCTCACCTTCTCGGATGGAACTAACATTGACTTGGATTCGTTCACTATCCATCCTAGTTGAGACAGGCGGGACAGAAATATTTCCAAATCCGACAGCAGGAGTTCTTTTGAGTCTGCTATAATTAGAAAGTCGTCCAGATATGGCACTATATTTAACCCTTCCTGTCTGAGTGGGGCTATCATTTCTATCACTAATTTGGTGAAAAGCCTTGGAGCGGCTGAAATCCCGAAGGGTAGTGCTATGAATTGGAAATGAAGAAGCCGATTGGAAGGGTCTAGGATAGCAAATCTTAGAAACCTCTGGTGATCTGGGTGAATGGGGACATGCAGATAGGCGTCCTTCAGGTCGACCGAGCACATAAATGCCCCTAGCTTTATCAACGGTACTATGGATTTGAGAGACTCCATCTTGAACTTCCTGTAAAGAATAAACTTGTTCAGTTGTTTCAAGTTTATGATGGTCCGGAAGTCTCCTTCCTTTTTAATTACTAAAAATAGGGTTGAATAGTACCCTCGACCGCTTTGAGACGTGGGAACTGGGATTACTGCACCCTTCTTCACCAAGTCCTGGACTCCTTGGAAAATATTTAGGTTGGAGAATCTGGTAGGCATCTTTGTGACGACGAATCTTGGAGGGGGGAGAGAGGTGAACTCGATAGTGTAACCATGCCGAATGATATCCAAGGCCCAAGGATTTCTTGATGTTAGTGACCATGGACCCAGGATATCCTTCAGTCTCCCCCCTACAATGGCGTCATTGTTTGTCCTCGAATTTGGATTGGGGCTTAAGAAGGAAGCCTCTTCCTCTACCCCCTTTGGGATAAGACCAGCGGCCTGACTTGCCTTTCCCTCTAACAGCCTTGTTTTGTCCACCGTAAGACCGAAAGGACTGGTTCTTTCTAAAGGACTTTTCCTCAGGGAATCCCTTTTTCTTGTCGGCCGCTTTCTCAAGAATCTCGTCTAGGACCGGCCCGAATACATATTCTCCTGAAAAGGGGATAGATATTAACTTTTGTTTAGAAATTCTATCGCCCGACCAAGATTTCCCATTCCTCCAGAATCATTTCTCTAATGTGTTCGTTTATGGGGAAGACCTTGGATTTTTTCACCCTGAGTCCCCCGAACATTTCATCCTGAATGGATAAGGACCTAGGGGTTTCTTCAATCCCCATTGTCGCTCTGACTGCCTTTAATAAGTCACTCATCTCTTCTGAGGAAAAATAAAATTTCCTATTATTTTCGCTGATTTCTCCTTCAGAGAGAGAGAGAGAGAGAGAGAGAGAGAGAGAGAGAGAGAGAGAGAGAGAGAGAGAGAGAGATCATCCTCCCACTGCACGGAAGTAGAAGCTTTATCGTCAGCATCCTCGGATCCAGAGGTAATGATCCTAGAACGCGGACGCTTGCGAGAAGGCTCGTCCTGGGGATCAGACGGAGCAACTCTAGCGGCCCTGATTTCTTCCTGAACCACAGATCTGATATTCTCCATAAGGGACGATTGTTCCTGCTGGACCACATCAGAAATACACTCCTTACTCCACTCCTCCAAAGCTTGTTTCCATATTCTTCAGGCAGTCTTTTAGCACAAGAGATGCAGCGAGGAGGTTTTTTAACCTTTTTTTGCGCCTCTTTAGCCCGAAATAAATATGGAATAGAGGCATCAGAAATAGCCTAGTAAAAATACAGTGCCATAAGAAAAGCGGACCCCCAGAGGGATACTTACAGGAGGCAGAGAGGGAGCATCAAGCTCCATAACAGTTTGTACCTCAGGACCTGACATATTCTGAAGTAAAGTGCAATTGCAGTACTCACAGACCTCAGATCAGCGTTCCTATGGCCGTCCCGCCTTTTATTCAAACTGCTCTGTCCTCCTGCGCTTTACTTCCGGGTTGCGTCACATGAACGAACCCGGAAGTGACGTCACCGACGTCGGCGTGCGCACACGCCGGCCGCTACCAGCCCGACCCACAGGGGAGGAGGAGGAGGAGGAGGAGGAAGATTGCGGCCCGGGAGCAGGCTCCAGACCAGCCGGAGCGAGTCCTCCCGATACCCCCCAGCCCAGCATAAGCACGCGGCCGCCGGCGGACTGGGGGAGCTCCGATGAGCTTCAGGTAACCAGGAGACCGTCCTCTGACCCTCCTGGAGAAGAAGAAAATAAAAAAGAAGACGATTTCCTATCTTCATCTCCCTGCCGACCGCAGGGAGACTCTTCTCTGACCCTGGCCACAGTGGGGACAGGAACACTGAGGTGTGGTGATGGGAGGGGGCAATTTAACCTCTTCTCTGTTTCCTGCCCCCACAGAGGTCATTGGTCAATCTCCTTGTGGCCGTCATGGTGATGATATGGGGAAAAAGAAGTCCCATCCGCAATTGGCAAGGTAGTATGTTTAGCCAAGCGGGAAACTGGCGGGTACACTATCGGTGGAGTCGACCATTTCTTAGTCAAATCCTCTGGAAAAGGATAAAGGACGTTAAAGCGTTTTGGCAACATAAAACGTCTATGAGAGAAATACCACTCCTTGGAGAGAGAGGAATCAAACTTCTGGTGGTTGGGGAAACACTTGTGCGAGCGACGGGACCTTCTAAAGGAAAAAACCGAGCTGGCAGATGATGGAGCTGGATCCTCAACCTGCAACGTCTCAATAACTGCAGTAATTAAATTGTCCACCATGGAGGATAGTTTGGGCGACTGACCCTCCGGTGAGACAACATCCTCATCTGACCCTCTCTCCTTGGAACATGCCTCTTTAGCTGTCTGAGTGAGACTCTCTAGCAGGAGGAGGAGAGGCCGAGGACACGGGAGACACAGAACCCCTTTTGGGGGAGGAAGTATTGGACCGTTTTGTGGGGCGGCCGCGATGAGCACGAGCCCCGTGATCCCCAGAGTCGGATCGGTCAGAGGACTGCCTTGCCGACAAACGCCCCAATATATCCATAATAGGTTTCTTGGTATTGGAGACATCCTGTACCACCCTAGACAGGGAACGCGCCAATTCCGGTTCTTCCGGTTTCGCAGCGGGAAGCAATGCGTCCGGAGCCAAGCTGCTTGATGGCGGCGCAGCAAACGCAAAGCGGAGGGAGTCTGACTGAGGGGATTGAAATTTTGCGCGACATGCCTGGTTTCAGACATAATGACACCTCTGTCACCCATCCTCTCATGCCACGCCCCTCGCTCTCCAGAATCCCCAGCTGTCTCAGATACTGGCCAGGGACAATAAGCCATGGGGGGGACCCTGCATGAATTGGCCGCACAGAAGCCGGGGCCTCCATTAACAACGGCCCTGGCTGCCCCAGAACTGATGCGCCGACCCAGAAGCGGCGCTCAGGGGAGTAAACTCAGCCCCCTCCTTTCCCGGCACGCTCCAGAGGACGCCGTCAGCCCGGGAAGCCACAGCAAACTTGCGGCGTGTACAAAGAAAGCAGTCACCCTGCTGCAGCAGCGTCCCAGGTATGTTAACCCTTAAAGGAGATTGCTGCCAAGTCCACACGTGGGGAGGAGAGAATACTGGCCGGGGTCCTGGAGGGGGGCACTAGAGGTGGTACTGAGGGGGTTACTGGAGGGAAGGTGGGGGGAGCACTGCTCCTACTCACCTGTCCGACGTCTTCTGCCCCCCTGACTCCAGCCGGATCACCACCTTCAGTGTGCGGCCCCTTGGTGAGGGACGCTACGCCGGAACAGAGGAAACTTTCGCTGGGGCGGCCGTGGTGATGCGCTTGCTGGCGGGACCTCTGGTCCTCCTTTTCTTTTAGAGAGCGGGAACGAGCAGGGGGTTTGGGTGACCCCCTGGTCTCCCATCTCCTGGGTGGGAGTGCAGGCAGTTTTTACCCAGACTTCCCGCTAGAAGGGGGAAAAAAAGACAAAATTAGTAACTAGCAGACCTGCAACGCAGGAAGGTCTGCCTCCTACAGACACTAACCTAAAACTGATTAGCTTGGTCCCTGCAGGAAGGGATATAGCTGAAGAGGGTGGAGCTTACACTTTGTGTGCTTAGTGTCCGCCTCCTAGCGGCAACAGCTATACCCATGGTCAAGGCCTGTGTCCCCCAATGAGACGGATGAGAAAAACCTTTTCCCGAACTCAGAATGTTTCATCCGAAGTTGATTCGCTCATCCCTACTCCTGGCAGTGAAAACCTCATTCACATGGAGCAGATTCTCTCATCCACTACGATGCTGTCCACACTGTCTCCTCACAGCTCATCTTACCTGCAGGCTGGAGGAATGGCTGATACCAGAGAGAACAAGAGCCCTGACTACCGACCAGGACCTGCCCAGTATCTGCTGCACTGCCAGAGCTGAAGGACCTGCGGTGATGTCACCGTCATGTGATCAACTTCTTGAGCCCCACCCACTACTGATCACATGATGGTGACATCACCCCCCAGGTCCTTCCCCCACCTCTCCTCCTCTCCACTGCTGAGCCCCGCCCCCTGCTCTGATCACATGATGGTGACATCACCCCAGGTCCTTCACCACCTCTTCTCCTCTCCACTGCTGAGCCCCGCCCCCTGCACTGATCACATGCCGGTGACGTCACCCCAGGTCCTTCAGCTCTGGCAGTGCAGCAGATACTGGGCAGGTCCTGGTCGGTAGTCAGGGCTCTTGTTCTCTCTGGTATCAGCCATTCCTCCAGCCTGCAGGTAAGATGAGCTGTGAGGAGACAGTGTGGTGGAGAGCTCAGACATGTCACCTCTGGAGATTCTCCTCCATTACACACAAGGAATCCTTCTCCGCTCCTCAGGTTAGTATGATGGGGGAGTAGTAGTGGATGAGAGAATCTGCTCCGTGTGAATGAGGTTTTCACTGCCAGGAGTAGAGATGAGCGAATCGACTTCGGATGAAACATTCTGAGTTTGGGAAAAGGTTTTTAACAGTAGAAATTAATTTTTGAAGTTATTACCAGAAGTCTCGCGAGACTTTGCGAAGTAATAGCTTCGACTCATCTGAGCCAATACATTCTAATACTGTACAGAGCGCTTGCTCCGAACAGAATTCAAACAAAGTTTTATGTGAATCGAGTTTGGATTTTCCATCCAAAGTCGATTCACTCATCCCTAGCCAGGAGCTTACATACACACGGAGCTCAGAGCCTACACTCCCAGGAGCTTAGATACACACTGCACTGACAGTAGCTTAGATACACCCGGAGCTCAGGGTTTTTCCCGTCAGTGCAGCTTTATGAGGGTCTGAGTTTTGCGGGATGAGTTGTACTTTTTCTCGGCCTCATTATCGGGGACATGAGACTCACTGATTAACCTTTATTGCTTTTTTTTGGAGGAGGGATGAAGAAAACCAGCAATACGAGCCTTCTCCTGAATGAGCCACCAAGGATGGACAGGAAGGAGATCAGCAGAAGAATATTAGACCTCACCTTGGAGATCATCTCCCTGCTGAGCGGAGAGGTAAAGTTTTCTAGATTTCTCTCCTCTTTATTGTATTCTGTAACAAGTCAGACATCGGGAAGGAGAATCCATCATAGGAAGTGTCCAGGGTCCTGGAGAACGGCCTTCAGGTTCTCCGTCACTTGGAAGATCAGCCGTCAATATGGTGAGTGATGTATCATGTGATTAGTGACCAATAGTCATGTTGTAGGAGCCATGAGAAGGTAAGTAGGCACGTTGTACCCAGGAGGAAAGGCCGGAGGAGAGCACATGGCCCCTGAAGGGTTTATTCCTTAAGTGTCTCTCTCCATCCACAGGAGTACACAATAGTGAAGAAGACATCGGGGGACTGTGTGACTCCCATCATCCATCTCCAGGAGTCAGGAGAGCGGAGCAGGAGCCCTCACCCCATCACAGAGCCTCCCCCTCCCCTCCTGATACATGAGCAGAAGATCCTAGAACTCACCCACAAGATGATGGAGCTGCTGACTGGAGAGGTGACACTGCTGGGAAATTCTCCAGTAACAGCACTGGAGGGGTCTGGGTGATGACTGTGTCATTGTGTTGTCAGGTTCCTATAAGGTGTGAGGATGTCACTGTCTATTTCTCCATGGAGGAGTGGGAGTATATAGAAGGACACAAGGATCTGTACAAGGAGGCCATGATGGAGGAGCACCAGCCTCTTATATCACAAGGTAAGACCTTTCACATGTGCAGTGTATACACGTGTGTGCAGTGACATGTAATGGAGGAGCACCCGCCTCTTATATCACAAGGTAAGAGCCGTCATGTGCAGTGTATACACGTGTGTGCAGTGACATGTAATGGAGGAGCACCAGCCTCTTATATCACAAGGTAAGAGCCGTCATGTGCAGTGTGTACACGTGTGTGCAGTGACATGTAATGGAGGAGCACCAGCCTCTTATATCACAAGGTAAGAGCCGTCATGTGCAGTGTATACACGTGTGTGCAGTGACATGTAATGGGGGAGCACCAGCCTCTTATATCACAAGGTAAGAGCCGTCATGTGCAGTGTATACACGTGTGTGCAGTGACATGTAATGGGGGAGCACCAGCCTCTTATATCACAAGGTAAGAGCCGTCATGTGCAGTGTATACACGTGTGTGCAGTGACATGTAATGGAGGAGCACCAGCCTCTTATATCACAAGGTAAGAGCCGTCATGTGCAGTGTATACACGTGTGTGCAGTGACATGTAATGGAGGAGCACCAGCCTCTTATATCACAAGGTAAGAGCCGTCATGTGCAGTGTATACACGTGTGTGCAGTGACATGTAATGGAGGACCACCAGCCTCTTATATCACAAGGTAAGAGCCGTCATGTGCAGTGTATACACGTGTGTGCAGTGACATGTAATGGAGGAGCACCAGCCTCTTATATCACAAGGTAAGAGTCATTATGGATCCAGTTAAGATTCAGGCGATAAAGGACTGGGCTCCTCGAAAATATCTTGAAGCCTTGCAGACATTTTTGGGCTTTCCCAATTATTATAGAAAATTTAGAAAAAAAAATTGGTTTTCCCAAACCTCTCACAGATTTAACCAAGAAAGGTGGAGATGTTGATAATCAGGAGCTGTACGTTATGATTGCTTGTGAGACATGGAAAAAATGTTTTGTTGAAGCTCCCATTCTTACCCCACCAGAGCAGAATAGACATTTCGTAGTGGAGGTCGACGCTTCTGAGGTTGGGGTCGGGCGGTTCTGTCTCGGGGCACCTCTATCTTCACCTCTATGAAGCAATGTGGATATTTCTCCAGAAAAAGTTCTGCTCCTGCAGCTAACTATGACATTGGCAGTCATGAGCCTTTGGCTATCAGTGGGCTTTTGAGGAATGGGGGCTAGACGCCAGGTATTGGTCCTCACTGACCATAAAAATCTTATGTTACTGGAGTCTTCCAAAAGACTAACCCTAGACAGGCATGCTGGGCTTTGTTTTTTACACGTTTTAACTTTGTGGTTACCTACAGGCCAGGTTCCAAAAACTTCAAGGCTGATGACTTGTCCGGAAGCTTTTGTGCCTCTCATGCTCCAAAGTCTGATCCTGTTCCGATTTTACCTCACGTGTGCTCGTTTAGGTCATTGGTTTCTGATAATCTGGAGGTGGAAGTTTGGGCCCAGGCTCATACGAGCCCGCGGCATTCCCAGGGTGTCTAACAGAAGAAGATTGACAGGGGCTAATTTTGCACTGGGCTAAGTACCAAAAAAGGTACCGTCCTAAAAATTTGCACCATATTTCATTAGTCCATACAAAATTCTAGACGTTGGTAATCCTGTACCTTTTTCCTCTGAATTTGCCTGATTCTTTCAAAATTCACAATGTTTTTCTCAAGTCTCTGTTAAAGAAACCTCCTGGTCCGTTGGAGGTAGAAGGTGAAACAGAATTTGAGGTAGGAAGAATTCTAGATTCTAGAAGGGTTCGTAATAAGTTGCAGCATTTGATTCACTGGAAAGTTTATGGTTGGTCCTGAGGCGAGGTCCATGCGGATCGGATGATTAAGAGATTTAATGTGTTACACCCTGTCAAAGCTACTCCTAATGGGGGTCTGGTGGCCCCTCCGGAAGTGTGTGGGGGGGGGGGGAGGGTACTGTTACAGTTCCCCGTAATAGTTGCTGGGGGAACCAGGGCTGTTGGGCGGCCCCTTCTCACATTGGAGCCTCAGGCCATTGAGGCGGCACAGGGCGTGCAGGAACGTCGGGGCGAGTGCTCCTCACTCACTATAAAAGGCCGGCGCCTGCTGTTCCTTTGTGGTATTGAAGACTTTTTTGGCTTCTGGCAATCTGGCATTGTATTGATCTCCTGGTTGGTTTTCTTGTTTGTCTCTGGTGTTTTTGTACTTCATTGTCCCACTGGCATTAGACTCCTTACCATATGACTACTCTTCGTGTTTTTCTGTTTATTGTTCCCTGTTTTTGCGCTGCTCTCACAACACATATTCCAGAGTAGGGACTGCTGCCCAGCTGTGGGGTCACTGCCTTGGGTGACCGTGCAAGTAGGTAGGGATAGTGGCTGTTCAATTCTCAGAGATGAAGGTTATCTGAACTCGGGCCTAGATCTTGGGAGGTTGCACATGTAGCTCTTCACTGAAACACTGGTAAGAACAGACAAACTCTTTCACTAATCAGGGGGCAGACCAAATTCCATCCCCTGGTAACTTAACAAGATGAGCCAAGGTTTTAACAGTGCCATTAAGTACCCAAATACAAAATCTTTGCCCTCCACCATCCCCACAATAGATGACTGCTCTATAATACACGACATCTACAGTACTTGGAGAAGACAGAGCGTGTCAGTGCTACAGTCCTATAGTAACACATGGTGCACAGAATCCTGGTGCCATGTGTTACTATGGTAAAATCCCCCAGCTATTCAGAGGTGACCTGCAGGGGGCAGTCTAGGGGCTTCTATAAGGAGCGGCCAGGTCCTGTCTACATGAGTATGGGGAAGCTTGGGTTCTGCTCCGTCTCAGAACGTATTATCACTGAGCTGTAACTCCATGCTGGGGTCAGTCCAGTGACATGGCGCTAAGATCCGAGACCTGGGGGCCATTGTTAGGTGGTAAGATGTAAAGATTCATCGTCTCTATACTATGTCGGCCCATTCTCCTCTGACCTCTAGCATCCACAAGGCATTTTTGCCCACAGGACTGCCGCATACTGGATGTTTTTCCCTTTTCACACCATTCTTTGTAAACCCTAGAAATGGTTGTGCGTGAAAATCCCAGTAACTGAGCAGATTGTGAAATACTCAGACCGGCCCGTCTGGCACCAACAACCATGCCACGCTCAAAATTGCTTAAATCACCTTTCTTTCCCATTCTGACATTCAGTTTGGAGTTCAGGAGATTGTCTTGACCAGGACCACACCCCTAAATGCATTGAAGCAACTGCCATGTGATTGGTTGACTAGATAATCGCATTAATGAGAAATAGAACAGGTGTTCCTAATAATTCTTTAGGTGAGTGTAGTGCTGCATAGTAGTTTCCTAATGCACTTTTTCATCGTTTAGCCGCATCTAGCCTCCTTGAGAAATCGATGTTTTATTCAGCCGCTGCCCCCTGCTTCAAGTCAGGTCTGAAGTCAAGGGGGCAGCGGCCTAGGCGTCTCCAATGCTGCTCTCCCCGCCTCCCGCCGCCTTTATTGACACACGGATCTCAGTGCCGACACTGCGCTCCCAGCCCGCATGCGCAGTAAAGGGCTGCTGTAGCGCGATCCCGGCTCCGGCTCGTACACTCAGCCGGCTTTAGTTTCGCTACTGCGCATGTGCCCGGCATCTTCTGTAACTGCGCTAGTATGTAAGGCTGGCGGGCGCATGCGCAGTAGCGAAACTGAAGCCGGCTGAGTGTACGAGTCGGAGCCGGGATCGCGCTACAGGCTACAGCAGCCCTTTACTGCGCATGTGGGCTGGGAGCGCGGTCCCGGCACTGAGATCCGGCGTGTTAATAAAGGCGACGGGAGGCGGGGAGAGCAGCATTGGAGACGCCTAGGCCGCTGCCCCCTTGACTTCAAACCTGACTTGAAGCAGGGGGCAGCGGCTGAATAAAACATTGATTTCTCAAGGAGGCTAGATGTGGCTAAACGATGAAAAAGTGCATTAGGAAACTACTATGCAGCACTATAAGGTACTATTAACAGCTTAGTAAGAGTTTTTTTGGTGACAGGTTCCCTTTAAAGAGATATGTCGAACCTGTTGAACCGTCCTCCTTGCCTCCCGCTCCTGTAATTGTGGACGGTAATCAGGAATTTCAGATCGCCAGGATAGTGGACTCCCGAAATCTCTGTAGATCCCTTCAATACCTCATTCACTGGAAGGGTTATGGACCAGAGGAGAGGATGTGGGTTCCAGCGGCCGACGTTAATGCTAGTCGGCTGGTGAAAGCCTTTCACAGAGCTCATCCAGATAAAGTCGGTCCTGGGTGTCCGAAGGCCACCCGTAGAAGGTGGGGTACTGTCACTGTCTCTAATGTGACAGGTGTCAGAAGATCTAAGAGACTGGTGGCACGTGATGTGATCTGACATACACCTTTTGTCTCAGGTATAGCTTAGTGGTCATTCCATCTCCCCTACAGGGAGTGCAGAATTATTAGGCAAGTTGTATTTTTGAGGATTCATTTTATTATTGAACAACAACCATGTTCTCAATGAACCCAAAAAACTCATTAATATCAAAGCTGAATATTTTTGGAAGTAGTTTTTAGTTTGTTTTTAGTTTTAGCTATTTTAGGGGGATATCTGTATGTGCAGGTGACTATTACTGTGCATAATTATTACGCAACTTAACAAAAAACAAATATATACCCATTTCAATTATTTATTTTTACCAGTGAAACCAATATAACATCTCAACATTCACAAATATACATTTCTGACATTCAAAAACAAATCAGTGACCAATATAGCCACCTTTCTTTGCAAGGACACTCAAAAGCCTGCCATCCATGGATTCTGTCAGTGTTTTGATCTGTTCACCATCAACATTGCGTGCAGCAGCAACCACAGCCTCCCAGACACTGTTCAGAGAGGTGTACTGTTTTCCCTCCTTGTAAATCTCACATTTGATGATGGACCACAGGTTCTCAATGGGGTTCAGATCAGGTGAACAAGGAGGCCATGTCATTAGATTTTCTTCTTTTATACCCTTTCTTGCCAGCCACGCTGTGGAGTACTTGGACGCGTGTGATGGAGCATTGTCCTGCATGAAAATCATGTTTTTCTTGAAGGATGCAGACTTCTTCCTGTACCACTGCTTGAAGAAGGTGTCTTCCAGAAACTGGCAGTAGGACTGGGAGTTGAGCTTGACTCCATCCTCAACCCGAAAAGGCCCCACAAGGTCATCTTTGATGATACCAGCCCAAACCAGTACTCCACCTCCACCTTGCTGGCGTCTGAGTCGGACTGGAGCTCTCTGCCCTTTACCAATCCAGCCATGGGCCCATCAAGACTCACTCTCATTTCATCAGTCCATAAAACCTTAGAAAAATCAGTCTTGAGATATTTCTTGGCCCAGTCTTGACGTTTCAGCTTGTGTGTCTTGTTCAGTGGTGGTCGTCTTTCAGCCTTTCTTATCTTGGCCATGTCTCTGAGTATTGCACACCTTGTGCTTTTGGGCACTCCAGTGATGTTGCAGCTCTAATATATATGGCTTAACTGGTGGCAAGTGGCATCTTGGCAGCTGCACGCTTGACTTTTCTCAGTTCATGGGCAGTTATTTTGCGCCTTGGTTTTTCCACACGCTTCTTGCGACCCTGTTGACTATTTTGAATAAAACGCTTGATTGTTCGATGATCACGCTTCAGAAGCTTTGCAATTTTAAGAGTGCTGCATCCCTCTGCAAGATATCTCACTATTTTTGACTTTTCTGAGCCTGTCAAGTCCTTCTTTTGACCCATTTTGCCAAAGGAAAGGAAGTTGCCTAATAATGATGCACACCTGATATAGGGTGTTGATGTCATTAGACCACACCCCTTCTCATTACAGAGATGCACATCACCTAATATGCTTAATTGGTAGTAGGCTTTCGAGCCTATACAGCTTGGAGTAAGACAACATGCATAAAGAGGATGATGTGGTCAAAATACTCATTTGCCTAATATTTCTGTACAGGGTGTATTTAGTCTGGCTTCACCCATCATGCTATGCGGTTGATGACTTCAGTTTTGTATTGGAAGAGCTGGTGTGTTGTCCTCTGAGTTCCTGCTCGTCCATTTACTCCAGAAGTTAAAGGGGTAGTCCCATCTTAATGATCACTGTTAAATCTGTTAATGATTTAACAGTGATCATTTTTCTAAATATATTTAATTAACTAATTCCCACCCCTTAGAAGAAAATAAACATATACTTACCTGACTGTTGTCTTCCGTCTCCCCTGGTTACGGTCACCGCTCTTCTCAGGAATCGCGGTGACCGCGATTGCGCAGAGGACTTCTTCTCTTTTCCCGGCCGGCCGCGCGCAGTCCCGAAAGCGCACGCCGAGGCTGCGCATGCGCTATGGTGATTTCTTCCTGGCCAGTATAGTATACTTGCCAGGAGGAAGTCACCAGGGCGCATGCGCGGCCTCGGCGTGCGCGTTCAGTCCAGCGCGGCGGCCCGGCCGGGAGAAGACTTTAATCAAGATGGAGCCCGCCCCCTGCCGAGTGCCGAAACCAGGAAGTGGACAGCGCGCCGGGAGCAGGTAAGTATGAAATAGCGTATTGAGAATACCCCTTTAAGTGTTACTTCCCTTTTATATTTAGTTGTTTCCCCTCTGTGTTTTGTTACTAGGCCTCAGGGAGACGCTTGTTCATTCATATCGGAAGGAACAGGTCATCTTAAGCCCTGACTCTATTCCAGGGCAATTCAGGGTTTCCAGGGTCATAGGTTCCAGTGTATGAACATTCCTACCCTCAAGGTCCGTTCATATGGATAGGAGTCAGGGCTAGGTTTAGGGTTTCCAAAGGTGGTGACTGTTTCCCTTTCCCTAGCTTTGAGGCCTAGTTCCTTTTCCCTTCCCTCCTGTTGTTGGTGTGGTGTTCCCTCCCACATCACTTACATGACACTTTAGTTGTATTAGTTGTTTTACTTACTCCTTGTACTGTGTCTGATGATGCCCTGACAATTATATATTTTTTTTAGTTGGTAGGGTGCTGCAGAGCTCTCCTAAAGGGCATCTGTCAGCAGATTTGTTCCTATGACACTGGCTGACCTGTTACATATGCACATGGCAGCTGAATGGATCTGTGTTGGCCCCATGTTCATATGTGTCCGCATTGCTCAGAAAAATGAGGTTCTGTTATATGCAAAAGAGCCTCTAGGAGCAACGGGGGCGTTGCCATTACACCTAGAGGCTCTGCTCTGTCTGCAACTGCAGGCAGTGTAAACATCATCACATCTGGTCCTGTCAATTAATGTGCAGAGAGAGCAGAGCCTCTAAGGTACAAATCTACAGATGCCATTTAAAAGAATCCCCCCAGCCTTCACATGTATAACTGTATCCTTATCCTCAGAATGTGTTATTGTGAAGAAGGAAGCTGTCGGCCCACTGTCCGCCATTCGCTGGGACCAGTCTGCTAGGTGCTGGGACAATGCTGCCCAAACCCCTGATGAAGCCAGATTAGCTGGTGAAACATGTTGGGGGGCGTCTTAGGTTTTAGTTTGCTGACCTCTTATGTTTATGTGCCTTCAAGTATTTGATTAATACACAGATACGTGCTATGCTATAAGCGACCAGTGTGTGCCAGTGCGCACTTCAATCAGAGTGGTGGTGTGGGGCAGTGCACTCCCAGCCACCGTCTAAAAACAAAGCAATTCAATAGCATAGTGATCTGGCACTAATAATGAGCATCAGCTAGTTTTAACCCACAGTGTTTAGAGCTCTCTTATAGTAGTTAATAGATGTGCTGACTTCATTTTAAGCGAATCATTAAAAGTTACATTTTATTATCTCGGACAAGAAAGGAAATTAGCCTGTAGCTATGTGATTGTGTATTGTTAAATCCTTTCCCAGATAGCGTCTAATTTATTCCTGTGCTGGGACCTCGGCACAGGTGATGAGGAGCAGAATATTGTTATTTCCTCCGATCACTAAACCTAGAAGTGAAGGAGCTGAGAGAAGTCTCTAATCTATAGACCGATCTACAGGAGGCCATGTATTCAGTCACTGTGTGCTTGTGTCTCCACAGATGGATCCCGGAGGAGAAATCCACCAGAGAGATGTCCCCGTCCTCTGTATTCCCAGGACTGTCCAGAGGAGAAGGTCCCGGAGAACCCTCAGGTAGATGGAGCTGAGCCCTATACACATCTATATAGGGGGGTCCTGCAGTCATAGAGGGGTCATAGATTGTGGGGGTCTCTTATGTGGATCTGTTAGATTTCCCACCTGTCTGCTGTATTGTACTGAATTGAAATGGGGTGTTACACCCATATAAGTGCCTCCTTATTTCCTTTTGTCAACACTAGTTTGTGTCTCTCAATATATCACACATTGGAGGATAACCTAATAAGTCGCTTTGGGATGATTCCCTATCTACACCACATTGTATGCGACTTGCTGCCGCTAGAGTGTCTGAGTATGGAGAGTCTGCAGATGCCCACCACTAAGACACTAAATCCCACATGCACCTAATTTAAAAAACAAAGTATAGCTCCCCCAACATGTTTCACCACTAGCTGTGGCTTCATCAGGGGATGGAGCTACTGTCAACACGAGTGCTTCGCAAGTGAGTGTTTATAACTGATGGGGGTGGGTCATTGATCGTCCTGTGACCAATCCCTTCTTAGAACTCGTGTGACAGTATGAGAAACCAACTTAAAAGTACCTGCGCATGCGCGGAGGTTTACTATGATTAAAACGGGAGAGAGGAAAAATCTTATAAGTACCAGAGCATGCGCAGTTTGGTGATATAAAGGAATGGCGTCACGCGATCCGGGACAAATGGAAAAGATCGTGCGAATAAATCTAAGTCCTAAGGCATGCGCCGTTGGATTTAAAAGACAGGATCGAACTTAAAGTACTTGCGCATGCGCAGAGGGCATTTGGACTAACACGGGAGAGAGAAAAATCTTCCAAGTATCTGAGCATGCGCAGTTGACGATACAGAGGGACGGCGCTAACATATGACGGAAGAAACGTCTTGAAGGTACCGGATTGGTTTCTCATACTGTCACACGAGTTCTAAGAAGGGATTGGTCACAGGACGATCAATGACCCACCCCCATCAGTTATAAACACTCACTTGCGAAGCACTCGTGTTGACAGTAGCTCCATCCCCTGATGAAGCCACAGCTAGTGGTGAAACATGTTGGGGGAGCTATACTTTGTTTTTTAAATTAGGTGCATGAGGGATATAGTGTCTTAGTGGTGGGCATCTGCAGACTCTCCATACTCAGACACTCTAGCGGCAGCAAGTCGCATAAAATGTGGTGTAGATAGGGAATCATCCCAAAGCAACTTATTAGGTTATCCTCCAATGTGTGATATATTGAGAGACACAAACTAGTGTTGACAAAAGGAAATAAGGAGGCACTTATATGGGTGTAACACCCCATTTCACTGCCGCTTGTATCCACATAGCACCTTTAAATTTTAAAAGCATTTTTTCTTTTTTCTCCTGTTTTGTATTAGTTTTAATGAAAGAAATAAACGTTACGCTTTATTTGACCAGAAACAGGAGTCTTGTAGCTTATGGCTATCTGAACTATATTATTTGTAAAATATCCTGGGTCTAAAGGGTCTATGAAAAATAATTGTACTGAATTGTTACAGATGAGAAATCAGGGAGAAGATCTGACTGATATTAAAATGGAGGATGAAGAAGAGAGGATGATGGGCGATCCCCCGTGTAAGAGTGAGGTGGAGGAGGACATTCCAGGAGATGTCACCACAGGTATGGAATCATGAATGGAGAAAGTGACTTCAGATTCTGTCCTTGGTGCCTTCAAGGCAGGAGGAGAATCTGATCTCTGGCTGCTGCTCTGCTCTTTGATTGGAGATGTCCCTATGACATCATGAAGCTGACGGTGATCTCTGATCAGATTCTTCTCTGATCCCGGCTGTTCCTGCAGAACATGACGGTCAGTCACATCCACACACCCCGTGGGGATTATGGGGGCACAGCTTTTGTGTCTGTGCTGTCATGATGGATACATGTACGCCAGTGTGCAGGAATTACATGCCGCCAGTTAGGGTTAAGCATCTTTTTGAGATAGTAAAGAAATATTAAACTACAATCCATACAGTTTGGTGATTTCCATTGTAAAAGTTAAAGGGGGTTTACAAAAAAAATATAATACAGCTCTAAAACTGTCCTCATAAGAGAAGTCCATTTCATCTGCTGATCATGTGACTTCCCCACTTTGTTGCCCCGCCCCTTACAACATGCCGTTTATTTCTTTAACCACTTAACAGTTTTGCTTGAGCTCGACCTTTGAGAAAAGGATTAAAAAATTCAGCTCCGGCAGCCAGGTGGTGGTGGGGGGGCTGCTTTAACTGCTCATATGTTACAATTGGTAGCAGCTAGAGATATGGTCAAGCTTTCAAACAAGATGAGAATCACTCATATCTCTAGCAGCTACCAATTGCCAGATATGGGGGGTAAAGCAGCCCAAAAATGAAGACCACTCTTCCTGATTCTCCGAGACAAAACATCTCCAGTAAGTCTCCAGATTCTGGTTAGTGCGCTCAGTCTGTCCATTCGACTGAGGGTGAAAGGCCGAAGAGAAGGACAGTTGTACCCACAGGTGAGTACAGAACGCTATCCAGAATTTGGAAACTTGAGTCCCCCTATCAGACACCACATCAGAAGGAATACCATGTAATTTCACGATGTTGTCGACAAACACTTGTGCAAGAGTTTTAGCATTAGGTAGACCTGGCAATGCTATAAAGTGAGCCATCTTACTAAAGCGATCAACAACAACCAAAATTACAGTTTTTCCTGAAGAATTAGGCAAATCTGTGATAAAATCCATGGTTAAATGAGTCCAAGGTCGGGACGGGATGGGCAACAGAAGTAAAGATCCGGAAGGTCGAGTATGTGTCTCCTTAGCACATGCACAAATACTACAAGCTGACACATAGTCCTCAACGCTCTTACGCAACCCCGACCACTAGAATCTACGAGAGATGAGATCGACAGTGGATCTGCTCCCAGGGTGTCCTGTAAGAACTGTACAGTGATGTTCCTCGAACACCTTGTAACGTAATTCAGAAGGAACAAACAACTTCCCCGGAGGGCAAAAATCCAGTGCATCCCCCTGGGCTTCCAACACCTCTGCCTCAAGGTCGGAACATAGGGCGGATATTACTATCCCTTCAGACAATATCGGACCAGGATCTTCCGAATCACCTTCCCCAGGAAAGCTACGCGACAAAACATCAGCCTTGACGTTCTTAATCCCAGGATGATAGGTGACAATAAAAATTAAATCTGGTAAAAAATAACGACCATCTGGCCTGCCTTGGGTTCAGTCGCTTAGCCGACTCCAAGTAAGCCAGATTTTTGTGATCAGTAAGCACAGTAATAGGATGAATTGCTCCTTCCAACCAATGACGACATTCCTTAAAAGCCAACTTTAAGGCCAGCAATTCTCTATTACCCACATCATAATTCCTTTCTGCAGCCGAGAGTTTCTTAGAGAAGAATGCACATGGGCGCCATTTACTAGGTGAAGGACCCTGCGACAAGACTGCTCCTACCCCCGCCTTGGATGTGTCAACTTGCACAATGAATGGCTGTGACACATTCGGTTGCACCAGTATAGGAGCAGAAGCAAAGCATTCCTTCACCCTTGAAAAGGCTTGTATTGCTGCATCAAACCAGACTGAGACATCCTAACCTTTCCTAGTCATGTCCGTTAAAGGTTTAACCACAGTCGATTAGTTAAAAATGAAAAAACGGATATGCTGGCTTACTCCACAATAACAAGAAAGGTGCTACCGAGAATAACCGAGAACTCGCATCCAGATTGCAAGGTAAAATATACAACGCAAAAGTATACCAAGAACATTTGTATATAATTGGTGCGAGATAAAGTCTACTCTCTATGTATACCCTATATATTTATATTTTATATATTTAAATATTTTATATCTGATGGGAACCACATTCCGTGGATGGATGCCTCTTGGCTGCTGTGAGACCGGAGGTGCTTTGCTTCACGCACTCTTGGTCTCCCTCCACCAACCATATATGAGATATGGGGAATCAATACCCTTTGATCTGTAGTACAGAGGTGATGTTTCAAATTATAATCTAAGTTCCTTTGTGATGATTGAAAAACTGTTCATAGAGAACCATATTGAGGTTATTTAAGCAATATTGAGACAAAAACGCAATTTGCAGAAAAAAACGCATAAAAAACGCATATGCGTATATATGGTTCCTTTAATTTATCACCTTGCAAGTGGATTTTAATGTACAAAGTAGGAATACAAGATGGCAGATATACTCCATTTCAGATTTTGAAATTAACATATACTCCAGGTTTTGAAAATAGCCCATGGCAGGTTACCACTGAGGAAGGGGCCAAGAGTGGTACCCGAAACGCATATGGTTGATACCTGTCTACCCAAGAAGGACTTTTTATGAACTTTCTATGAAGTTTAATCCTTTACTGGACTTTGTTAGCTAGCCAAACGAACATTCCACCTGGAAGGATCTGCCCTCAAGCTCACGTCACGTGACACAGCATGTGATGCACCACAGGTCCTACGATTGCTGAGGACACGGACACACTTCCTTACCTGCTCCACTTGTTGGGAAAAGAAACAAATACGAAAATCGTCTGGAGAGGTAATTTTGGTATTGGAAGTCCAGGCCTAGTGAGACGCCACAGAGAGCCGGACTCTATGCCGTACCACATTGTGTTATAGAACTAAGATTTATGCCAGTATATTTGCACATGCTGTGGTTGAGCTTTTAAAAATGGGTCAAATCACATTTTTGCTTTTAAAGGAATATACCCATGAAAGTGGACTATATGTGCTACTAAGGACTATTCTGCGATATCAAGTGCACAAAATACAATTTTGTCTAGAGCAAGACATTTTATCTGCCATCTTATATGCACCTGTATGTGCCTGCAGCAACATTGTTTGAATTTGTAGTGATTACCTCCGGCTTCTTGTTGGAATGAACGTTCCTTAATTTTTATATGTTTTAGGATTTTTTTTTATTAATTGATATGTTTTTTTACCTTGCAATCTGGATGTGAGTGCTCGGTCCATACTAGCTGTTTTGAATAGTTAAAAATGAATTTACAGTATTAGTTGGTGAACCCCAAAAGCCGCAAAAGCACTTTGAGATTTTCGGGTCGATCCCAGTCCAACACAGCACGGACCTTCTCTGGATCCATACGAAAACCTGAAGATGAGAGTAAGTAACCCAGGAATTGGACTTCCTGAACTGCAAATACACACTTCTCCAACTTACATACGATTTATTCTCTCTTAGGATCTGTAACGCCTGTCTCATATGATCCTGATGAGTCTCCATGTCTGGAGAATAAATTAGTATGTCATTCAAATACACAACAACAAACCTCCCCACCAGATAATGAAAGATATCATTAACAAAATGCTGGAAAACCGCAGGAGCATTAGTTAACCCAAACGGCATGACCAGATTCTCAAAATGACCCTCTGGGGTATGAAACGCCATCTTCCATTCATCCCCTTCCTTGATCCTGACCAGATTATATGCCCCCCCTTAAGTCCAACTTGGAGAACACCTTGGCACCAACAATCTGATTAAACAAGTCAGGAATCAAAGGAAGGGGGTACGGATGACAGACCGTAATCTGATTGAGCTCACGGAAGTCCAGACATGGCCTAAGAGTTCTGTCTTTCTTCTTTACAAAGAAAAACCTTCTGCCAGTGGGGATTTGGAAGGTCTAATATGTCCCTTTTGCCAAACTTTCGGCAATATACTCTCTCATGGCCGCTTTTTCGGGTTCAAAAAGGTTATATAACCTAGATTTGGGCAACTTCGCTCCGGGAATAAGATTAATAGGACAGTCATATTCCCGATGTGGGGGTAAATCCTGGCAACCACTCTCAGAAAATACATCAGAAAAATCAGAAATTAAAGTGGGTACAGCTTTAGGGGTCAAGACAGAAAGCAATGTATTTGTAACGGTCGCGTACACACACACACAGGGGAAAGGGAAGTGACCACTGCGCTCCACCCTTACCCCTGGCGATGCCTACTTGCCTCGCGAGTCGTAATGACAGGGGACAACTGGACGGCAATCCCTAACTTGGAATAAGTGCAGGGATGACAGACAGACAAACAGAACGTGAACGGACCGAGTCAATACCAAGAGAGCTACGCAGTACAAAGGATTAAGCAAAGAATGGTCAGGAGAAGCCGGGGTCAAATACCAGGAGAGCAGAGAAGTACAAGAGGAGTCCTAAGAGAGTAGTCAGGTGGGAGCCGAGGTCACAATACCAGGACGGATGCGCAGTACAGGAGGAGCAGGCAAAAGGATGGTCAGGGAACAGGATCAGGTAAGTATTCAGCAGTCCAACAAATAGCCAGGAACCTAGAAATTAACAGGCAACCTGTAGCCAGCAGGCTGCCTGTATTTATAGTGGGGAGTGAGGGTCATGTGACGTGGACAGCGTCACATGACCGACAAACCAACCAGTCGAGCACCGAGTGATCAGCTCGGCGCTCAAGGCAGACTAGGAGCAGGGAGCCACCCAGCTAGTAAAGCCGCCCTGGGAATGAGGTCAAACACAGATCCTCATTCCCAAAGCTAAGCAACAGGTCTGCGGGCAATGGGGGACCGAGTACACCTTCGGAACCCCGTGACAGTATTAAGACAGTTGTCCATGCAATAATCACTCCAATCGAGAATCTGTCTCGCTTGCCAGTCATTGGTAGGATTATGTTTGCTTAACCAAGGTAAACCTAGAACCAACAGAGCAGGCAGACCCTCCAGCACAAAACACGAAATGGATTCCTGATGAAAATCGCCCACTCTTAAACGGATGTCCTGCACCATCTGTGAAAAATATTTGACAAACATGAGTAAGTGGTGCGGAGTCTATTGCAAACACCGAAATACTTTTTTCTAATTCACTTGTTGTTAACCCATGCATACGGACGAACTGACCATCAACCAGGTTAACCTCTGCCCCACTGTCGATAAACACCTCAATTCCCACAGTTTTGGAATCTAGCGCGACGTCGGCAGACAGGAGAAATCGGGTACTACCAGTAAATGACAAAAATAAGTTCTCTCCACTCCCCACCCACACCACCAAGAGTAAGATGGGGATTAAACGTTTTTTTCTTGTTTTCACATTGACGCTGAACGTAAGGACAAATATTAACAAAATGTCTTCTACTCTTCATACTCTCTTCTTATGACTAAAACTCTTGCAAGCAGGCCCAGGGGTGGCTCCACCTAACTGCAAAGGGTTCGTCACCAGACATCAAACTCAGGAGTCTCTCCACCCAAAGTGTCAGAGGAAGCCGCCACGTTATATGATGATTCATCCTGAGAGGGAGGGACCTCTCTCTCAGGCGTCTATCAATATGTATGGCAAGGGACATAGCCGATTCCAATGACTCAGGATTTTCATTAAAGGCCAACGTGTCCTTAAGCCTCTTGAATAATCCCTGACAGAATTGGCTACGGAGAGCTGGATCATTCCACTCCATATCCGTAGCCCATCTCCTAAATTCAGAGCAAAAGATCTCCACAGAACGCTCGTCCTGCCGTAAACCACGTAACTTAGTCTCGGCCAGGGAGATCCGATCCAGATCATCGTAGATAAGACCTAGAGCTCTGAAAAATGAATCTACCGACCGGAGGGACTGTGATCCGGTTGGTAGAGAAAAAGCCCAAGACTGAGTGTCCCCTTTAAGCAACAAAATGATAATACCATTTCTTTGACTCTCATCTCCAGATGAGAGCGGACGTAACTTAAAGGGAACCTGTCACTAGTTTTATGGTGTCCTAACTAAGGGCAACATAAATAAGTGACTGATTCTCTTAGCAAAATGCTGGCTCACTTTCTTTAATTGACCAATTAAATCTGCCAACATCTTGTATTGAAAAGCTCCAGCTGATAATGATGAGTCATGAATATTTATGAGCTCCTGACTCTCCCCGCCCACCTGCTGCTGAATGACAGTTTTTTTCCATATGAATCAGCAGCAGGTGGGCAGGGGAGTGGCTATAGCTCTAAATTAGATATACGCTGGACTCAATGACATCACGCTGGACTCAAATCAGCTCATTAGTATGCAGCATCTTTATGTGTATATTATGAGGTAACCATCTGTCACACCAGTAAGTGAATACATCTAAGGTGCTTTTTAGTAGTTAATGATTGTACAATTTACACGACTCCCTGAACCGAATGAAATTATCGCTTCCCCCAAAAAATTTATCCAGAAGTGCAACCTTAGGTTCAGGACAGGCCTGGTAACTACTATTGGCACCAGCAGCCTGTGATTCCTGGATCTGCGTGCGGAGGTAGGCTACCTCCAAATACAGACCCTGCAATTGTCCATCCAGTGCAGTGATAGAATCCATAGCCTCATTGACACAAACAAAAATGACTGTTTTAAGGCGGTTGATAATGTCAGGGCTTGAGACGACCTGTTCCTTCCCATATGTAAGAACAAGCGTCTCCCTAAGGCCTAGTAACAAAACACAGAGGGGGAACAACAAAATATGAAAGGGAAGTAACACTTAACTTCTGAAGTAAATGAACGAGCAGGAACTCAGAAGAGGACCATACACCAGCACTTCCAATACCAAACTGAAGCTATCAACCGCATAGCATGATGGGTGAAGCCAGACTAAATAGAGGAGTAGGAATGACCACTAAGCTACACCTGAGACAAGAGGTGTGGTAATTACCAGCAACAACACTTAAAACAAGTGAAACCAAAGAGGCTGTCAGATCACATCACGTGCAGCCAGTCTCTTAGATCTTCTGACACCTGTCACGTTTAGAGACCGTGACACCACCAAGAGCCTCTGTAGGCCTCTGCTTCCAAGGTTTCTCTTCCCCCAGACTGACACACAGAGGGTGGGTTTTATTCCTCCTTGATTACAGCAGGCCTCACCTGCGATGACCTCAGGCTAGGGGAAAACCTGCCGTGGACTGGGAAGGTCCCACTACCAAACCTACCTTCCCATCCCTCCAACAAAACAGATAGTTCTAGCAGCTATGTTTGCTGAAGCCAGTGCCATCCTCCTGGATTTTACTTATTTCATCCAGTTGAGGAACCTGGGTGAGATATACACCCCTTCCAGGACTTTTACTGTACACATCGCCACATATACCCCCCCCCCCCCCCCCCCTTCTCCAGACCGGAGGTCTGGGCATTTCTCTACGCCATACCATGCCCTCTGGAAGATGCGGTCAGTGTCCCATTTCTTTTTCTTTATTCTGCTACACCCAGGCCAGCAGAGCTCGGTTTGTCACAAACACCCACTTTCTACCTAGTAGATAATACCTAAAGGCCTCTGGTGCCCATCTAATGGCCAGGCACTCTCTTTCTATTCTTTCAAGAGCAACGATGCTGCACTCTTGCACTTTTTGATCTCTCTCTCTTTGTCTCTCTATTTCCTCAAAAGATTGCATCTTTCTTTTTTCTTTACTCTTAGCGTTTCGATCTTGGCTTCTGATACTTCCTTCAGAATATATTTTTTTCCAAACAGGCTCTCCTATTAACTTCTCTGGATTTTGCACATACTCAGGCCCTTTTTTGGACTGCTGCATCTCTTGACTGAACTTTTCGCACCGTTGTTTCCAGCCATGGTCGTGTCCAGACACTTTCTCCTTTGCTTTGTGGAGCTCCTTCAGCAGAGCATGCTTTCCCCCACTCTCTTCTTTTAAGTGCCTCTAGTTCACTTTCTTCTTGTCAGTGGTTTCCTCAGATTTGACAGCAGCTTCAGAGTCCTCTGCTTCATCAGTGGCTTTTTCCACTTCAATAGACTCTCCTTCAGCCTCTTCTTTGAGCTTTGCAGCATCTGAGGATTTCTCCCACTCCAACTCATCGGCCTTAGCTTCTTCAGCCTGTGTCTCTTTGGAGTCTTCATTCACTTTGTTAATCTTCTCATCTTTCTAGGACATGGCATCTTTTAATTCCTCCTTTTCTTTCTCATTGAGGCTGGAGGCACTGGGGATATTGGGGTCCTTATTAGAGTCTTCATCTTCCTCTTCTGGCCTTCTCTCCAGAGGGTCACCCAGGACATTGTTCTCCATTCAGCTCCAGGAGAGCCATCCCAGAGAAGTAGACAGCATCTGCATATTTAAAAAGAGAGAAATAAGGCGGCTCAACTGTTCAATAGAATGGTAGAGGTGCTGAGCTGCTGATTTGACTCACCCAGTCAAAGAAAGAGCAGTTTAAAATAGGAAAGTAGCAGGCACACTCATAAATGGGATTGAATAAAATAGTTTTATTAAAATACTAAATTAAAATTTGGCAGGGATATTTTTAGAGCATAGGTGAGTAGGTGAGGAAATCTGGGCACTGGTGGTGTGTGCCAGATAAGGGGTGGCTGGTACCAGGTATTGGAATATTCTGTGAGAAAAAATAGTGAATCTAGTCCATTTATATAAATGGTATATAAAGTTGTGATTGAGAGTTGAATATTTTTTTAAAAAGTTCCAATAAAAAAGAAAAAATTGAGAAATAAAATAAAATGGTAAAAATTAATGATTGGCTATATAAGCCATGCAGTCTTAGTGTTATCAACCGTGTATTTGGTCTTTTCTGGTGGGCTCTTGTGGATATGATATCATTTCCCAGTAGTTGATAGATAGTCTATGTCCCTTTATTTATAAGTATATATGGTTGCGCTGTAAAAGATGGTGTTGCACAGTCATGTACAATATGGTCATGTACAATATGGTTTCATGTAGAATTCTTGTTTGTGAGGAAAGCAACCTGTGGGGGAATTGGTGTTCTGGACCTCGGTACGGCGTCCCGTACTGTCTTAGGTTCCGAATTCACTTACCCACCACGCGGTGATGTACTCAGTCAGTGCTCCAGCCAGGTATTCCTTGTGGCTCTGCTCTCCGGCTGTCGGCGTCCCACGTGGTATCCAAGCGCGCGCGTCTGTTGTCTGACGTGTAGCGTGCACGTGACCTTAGGTTGGTCTTGTGATCGGGATCCTCCGGGCCGTTTTGAGTGAGGCAATAAAGTTAGGGGAGCGCTCCTGCTTCTAAGTGTTTGGTTGTATGTTGTTGCTTATGTATTTAGCAATGATCCTCCGTACCCTTAAATGCGTTTCGGGACTTCACTTGGTCCCTTCATCAGTAAGTGGAGGACTTGCGGTGTCTGCTTGGTATTTATTGGGTGGACCATTAAGTGTCAATCAATCAATTTGAAGTTCAACCCATCAATTAGGGTTGATCTGTGACTGATTAAAACAGATATTTTATAGTGAAACGTAGAGGTGTTGCAATATAAAACCAGGAATGGATCCCAGTGTAAAATGGGATAGGGGTAGAAATACAATTGGGATTGGAGCTAGAAGTTAAAAATGGGAACTGGAGGTGGAAAGTTAAAATGGGAACACACTATTGACAATATTGAGGTAATATAGGATATATAGATTATTTCTACAGTCTAATATGTGGAGATGTAGATAATATATATCCTTAGAGTATATAGAGATGGGGGATTTGGTCAATATTGGTGTGTATATGTATCTATATTTTTGTGTGTGTATATGTGTGTGTATATATATATATATATATATATATATATATATATATATATATATAGATACATGAGAGATTATAAGAAATTGAGAGAAAATTTCACTGCCATGTCCCATATAATTTTCTCTCAATTTCTTATAATCTCTCATGTATATATACAGTCGTGGCCAAAAGTTTTGAGAATTACATAAATATTGGAAATTGGAAAAGTTGCTGCTTAAGTTTTTATAATAGCAATTTGCATATACTCCAGAATGTTATGAAGAGTGATCAGATGAATTGCATAGTCCTTCTTTGCCATGAAAATTAACTTAATCCCCAAAAAAACTTTCCACTGCATTTCATTGCTGTCATTAAAGGACCTGCTGAGATCATTTCAGTAATTGTCTTGTTAACTCAGGTGAGATTGTTGACGAGCACAAGGCTGGAGATCATTATGTCTGGCTGATTGGGTTAAAATGGCAGACTTGACATGTTAAAAGGAGGGTGATGCTTGAAATCATTGTTCCTCCATTGTTAACCATGGTGACCTGCAAAGAAACGCGTACAGCCATCATTGCGTTGCATAAAAATGGCTTCACAGGCAAGGATATTGTGGCTACTAAGATTGCACCTCAATCAACAATTTATAGGATCATCAAGAACTTCAAGGAAAGAGGTTCAATTCTTGTTAAGAAGGCTTCAGGGCGTCCAAGAAAGTCCAGCAAGTGCCAGGATCGTCTCCTAAAGAGGATTCAGCTGCGGGATCGGAGTGCCACCAGTGCAAAGCTTGCTCAGGAATGGCAGCAGGCAGGTGTGAGTGCATCTGCACGCACAGTGAGGCAAAGACTTTTGGAAGATGGCCTGGTGTCAAGAAGGGCAGCAAAGAAGCCACTTCTTTCCAAAAAAAACCATCAGGGACAGATTGATCTTCTGCAGAAAGTATGGTGAATGGACTGCTGAGGACTGGGGCAAAGTCATATTCTCCAATAAAGCCTCTTTCCGATTGTTTGGGGCATCTGGAAAAAGGCTTGTCCGGAGAAGAAAAGGTGAGCGCTACCATCAGTCCTGTGTCATGCCAACAGTAAAGCATCCTGAGACCATTCATGTGTGGGGTTGCTTCTCATCCAAGGGAGTGGGCTCACTCACAATTTTGCCCAAAAACACAGCCATGAATAAAGAATGGTACCAAAACACCCTCCAACAGCAACTTCTTCCAACAATCCAACAACAGTTTGGTGAAGAACAATGCATTTTCCAGCACGATGGAGCACCGTGCCATAAGGCAAAAGTGATAACTAAGTGGCTCAGGGACCAAAACGTTGACATTTTGGGTCCATGGCCTGAAAACTCCCCAGATCTTAATCCCATTGAGATCTTGTGGTCAATCCTCAAGAAGCGGGTGGACAAACAAAAACCCACTAATTCTGACAAACTCCAAGAAGGGATTATGAAAGAATGGTTTGCTATCAGTCAGGAATTGGCCCAGAAGTTGATTGAGAGCATGCCCAGTCGAATTGCAGAGGTCCTGAAAAAGAAGGGCCAACACTGCAAATACTGACTCTTTGCATAAATGTCATGTAATTGTCGATAAAAGCCTTTTAAACGTATGAAGTGTGTGTAATTATATTTCACTACATCACAGAAACAACTGAAACAAAGATCTAAAAGCGGTTTAGCAGCAAACTTTGTGAAAACTAATATTTTTGTCATTCTCAAAACTTTTGGCCACGACTTTATATACAAAAATATAGATACATATACACACCAATATTGACCAAATCCCCCATCTCTATATACTAAGGATATATATTATCTACATCTCCACATATTAGACTGTAGAAATAATCTATATATCCTATATTACCTCAATATTGTCAATATTGTGTTCCCTTTTTTCATTTCCACCTCCAGTTCCCATTTTTAACTTCTAGCTCCAATGCCAATTGTATTTCTACCCCTATCCCATTTTACTCTGGGATCCATTCCTGGTTTTATATTGCAAGACCTCTACCTTTCACTATGAAACATCTGTTTTAATCAGTCACAGACCAACACACTCTCCAATCAACCCTAATTGATGGGTTGAACTTCAAATTGATTGACCCTTAATGGTCCACCCAATAAATACCAAGCAGACGCCGCAAGTCCTCCACTTACTGATGAAGGGACCAAGTGAAGTCCCGAAACGCGTTTAAGGGTACGGAGGATCATTGCTAAATACATCAGCAACAACATACAACCAAACACTTAGAAGCAGGAGCACTCCCCTAACTTTATTGCCTCACTCAAAACGGCCCGGAGGATCCCGATCACAAGACCAACCTAAGGTCACATGCACGCTACACGTCAGACAACAGACGCGCGCGCTTGGATACCACGTGGGACGCCGACAGCCGGAGAGCAGGGCCGCAAGGAATACCTGGCTGGAGCACTGACGGAGGACATCACCGCGTGGTGGGTAAGTGAATTCTGAACCTAAGACAGTACGGGACGCCGTACCGAGGTCCAGAACACCAATTCCCCCACAGGTTGCTTTCCTCACAAACAAGAATTCTACATAAAACCATATTGTACATGACCATATTGTACATGACTGTGCAACACCATCTTTTACAGCGCAACCATACACTGCGTGCAGAATTATTAGGCAAATGAGTATTTTGACCACATCATCCTCTTTATGCATGTTGTCTTACTCCAAGCTGTATAGGCTCGAAAGCCTACTACCAATTAAGCATATTAGGTGATGTGCATCTCTGTAATGAGAAGGGGTGTGGTCTAATGACATCAACACCCTATATCAGGTGTGCATCATTATTAGGCAACTTCCTTTCCTTTGGCAAAATGGGTCAAAAGAAGGACTTGACAGGCTCAGAAAAGTCAAAAATAGTGAGATATATTGCAGAGGGATGCAGCACTCTTAAAATTGCAAAGCTTCTGAAGCGTGATCATCGAACAATCAAGCGTTTCATTCAAAATAGTCAACAGGGTCGCAAGAAGCGTGTGGAAAAACCAAGGCGCAAAATAACTGCCCATGAACTGAGAAAAGTCAAGCGTGCAGCTGCCAAGATGCCACTTGCCACCAGTTTGGCCATATTTCAGAGCTGCAACATCACTGGAGTGCCCAAAAGCACAAGGTGTGCAATTCTCAGAGACATGGCCAAGGTAAGAAAGGCTGACACACAAGCTAAAAACGTCAAGACTGGGCCAAGAAATATCTCAAGACTGATTTTTCTAAGGTTTTATGGACTGATGAAATGAGAGTGAGTCTTGATGGGCCAGATGGATGGGCCCGTGGCTGGATTGGTAAAGGGCAGAGAGCTCCAGTCCGACTCAGACGCCAGCAAGGTGAAGGTGGAGTACTGGTTTGGGCTGGTATCATCAAAGATGAGCTTGTGGGGCCTTTTCGGGTTAAGGGTGGAGTCAAGCTCAACTCCCAGTCCTACTGCCAGTTTCTGGAAGACACCTACCAAGCAGTGGTACAGGAAAAAGTCTGCATCCTTCAAGAAAAACATGATTTTCATGCAGGACAATGCTCCATCACACGCGTCCAAGTACTCCACAGCGTGGCTGGCAAGAAAGGGTATAAAAGAAGAAAATCTAATGACATGGCCTCCTTGTTCACCTGATCTGAACCCCATTGAGAACCTGTGGTCCATCATCAAATGTGAGATTTACAAGGAGGGAAAACAGTACACCTCTCTGAACAGTGTCTGGGAGGCTGTGGTTGCTGCTGCACGCAATGTTGATGGTGAACAGATCAAAACACTGACAGAATCCATGGATGGCAGGCTTTTGAGTGTCCTTGCAAAGAAAGGTGGCTATATTGGTCACTGATTTGTTTTTGTTTTGTTTTTGAATGTCAGAAATGTATATTTGTGAATGTTGAGATGTTATATTGGTTTCACTGGTAAAAATAAATAATTGAAATGGGTATTTATTTGTTTTTTGTTAAGTTGCCTAATAATTATGCACAGTAATAGTCACCTGCACACACAGATATCCCCCTAAAATAGCTAAAACTAAAAACAAACTAAAAACTACTTCCAAAAATATTCAGCTTTGATATTAATGAGTTTTTTGGGTTCATTGAGAACATGGTTTTTGTTCAATAATAAAATTAATCCTCAAAAATACAACTTGCCTAATAATTCTGCACTCCCTGTATATACTTATAAATAAAGGGACATAGATTATCTATCAACTACTGGGAAATGATATCATATCCACAAGAGCCCACCAGAAAAGACAAAATACACGGTTGATAACACTAAGACTGCACGGCTTATATAGCCAATCATTCATTTTTACCATTTTATTTTATTTCTCCATTTTTTCTTTTTTATTGGAACTTTCTTACATTTTTTTCAACTCTTAATCATAACTTTATATACCATTTATCTAAATGGACTAGATTCACTATTTTTTCTCACAGAATATTCCAATACCTGGTACCAGCCACCCCTTATCTGGCACACACCACCAGTGCCAGATTTCCTCACCTACTCACCTATGCTCTAAAAATATCCCTGCCAAATTTTAATTTAGTATTTTAATAAAACCATTTTATTCAATCCCATTTATGAGTGTGCCTGCTACTTTCCTATTTTAAACAGCATATGCATATTGGTCGTCCATCTTACTGTATTTCCTCCCCAGAAGGCTGTGGACTTCCTGGAAAGCGTCGGCGACAGAGCGGATGTCTATCATGACCAAGTCCTGACCACTCACTGCCATGAGTCTCTTGGCTTCTTCATCCACATCAGCCCTTTCAACTTGTTCAGCAGAAACTTCTTCCATCTTCTCTGCCTCGGCTGGCACCGCAGCGCCACCATCTTCAGACCCATTCTCAACAGGTGCTGACTTAGATTTCTTGGCCTCTTCTACCTGGCGTTTCAAACTGTTCAGCATTGCGCCTTTCATCTTCCAGTTGCATTAGCACATCCTTCAGCTTTTTCTCTGAGCGAGAGACTTGTTTACTTGCAGCCTGACGGGCATTTTCATTCTTCTGAGCATTACTAAGTTTGGCCTTCAAATCGGCATTCATCTGGTCAATCTGGAGAGTAGCCTTTCTCAGTCTGTCGTTGGCCAGTTCAGTATAACTCTGTTGGGCTTGCCTGTTGGGCCACTCTGCCGTAGCAAGCTCCTCCTGGATATGGATCATCTCCGCCTCCAGACTTTTACGTTTCTTTTTAGTTTCTTTAGACTGACTTAAACTATCATCTCTGGATGCTTTAGTGACTTCCAACTCTCTCTGCTAATCCTTCATTTGTGCCTGCACTTTAAGCAGTTGTTTGATGGCTTCTTCTCTATTTTGGTTTGCAGAGTTAATTTATTCCTCTAAGTCTTTTAGATCCATCTCGAGCTTCTTTCTAGCTGCTACGGCCAATGAACATTGCTTCCTTTCATCTACAAGCTCCGCTTCCATTTCTTTTACTTGTCTTGTATCTTCTTGTCTTCACTCTGCTCATATTGTGACCTTACAGCTTGCAGGTTAACTTCTAAGTGCAACTTGGTATCCTTTGTGGCTTGTAATTCATTTTCATCCACCCTGCCCCCGAGCTCACTAACCATAGAACACTGTGAGACTGCTTACCCGCACATGGTACGTGTGGTACACCCTCTAACACTGCCACACTTTCCTGCACATTTACCACAGTGTGTTCCCTTAGTTGTGTGCTACCTTATTAATCAGCATTGTCAAATCACATATATTTTTACCAGCAGGAGGAGCTTCTTCCACGATCGCAGCCTGCAAAGGAAAAGGGGTGTCATCATCATCATCACAATTACATATTTCATATAACTTTACATTTTCATTAGGCATTTTCTCAGTAACCACATCTGCCTCAGATTTTACAACAGTTTTGGCAACCTCGGGTTTCACTATCCTACTTCCTCTGTTGTGGAAATTTTATTAGGATTATTAATTAGGGTTATTCACTTTAGAAAAAAGACGACTGAGGGGAGATCTAATTAATATGTATAAATATATCAGGGGTCAGTACAGAGATCTATCCCATCATCTATTTATCCCCAGGACTGTGACTGTGACGAGGGGACATCCTCTGCGTCTGGAGGAATGAAGGTTTGTACACAAACATAGAAGAGGATTCTTTACGGTAAGAGCAGTGAGACTATGGAACTCTCTGCCTGAGGAGGTGGTGATGGTGAGTACAATAAAGGAATTCAAGAGGGGCCTGGATGTATGTTGGAGCGTAATAATATTACAGGCTATAGCTACTAGAGAGGGGTCGTTGATCCAGGGAGTTATTCTGATGCCTGATTGGAGTCGGGAAGGAATTTTTTAGTCGCCTAAAGTGAGGAAAATTGGCTTCTACCTCACAGGGTTTTTTTTGCCTTCCTCTGGATCAACTTGCAGGATAACAGGCCGAACTGGATGGACAAATGTAATTTTTCTGGCCTTATGTACTATGTTACTATGTGTTTCTAATATATTGCGTATTGTCATCATGTCTCTCAGTGTCAGGGTAAACCATTGGAGTGGATATCTTCCTGTGTATGTGGAGACACAGCTGCCGGGCGCAGAGGTCTCCGTCGGCGAATGGTCCATGTGCTATGCACTGGGCTGTGGGCCGGGGGAGACTGATGTGTTCAGCAGAGCAGTGTTTTCTTGGCTGATGTATGGACGCCGGCTAGGGCCCCCGCGCAAGACGCGGATTTATTGGTTCGGCGTGGATACATTTGTTAAGAGAACAATATATGAAAGGAACGTCTGTTTGTTGTCTCTAGTGCGCCTGATCAGCCGCTGGAGATAATGACGTTGTCCTGTAAATATACATGCATGAGGATCATAGTAACTTTATTTGGCATTGATCACTGAGCAAGGCTGGATAAAGTTCACTCCAGTGGTAATGGGTGTTAGCTTGCTATGTTATTCTAAATGATGGTGTCTTGTCTTCCTATGTCATCACTTCCTGTATGTCATCACTTCCTGCATCCTTGTTACATGAAGTAAGTGGTCGGGTGATGGGCCAGACCCTTTTCTATTGTTACACCTTTTGTGAGTAAACAATAAAAGTGAACAGACTGGGCGGGAGGAAGGAGTTGCTCAGCAGAACTGAACATGATAACACCTTGGTCTGCCTCTGACTGCGGTTGAGAGATTTACCTTTCCTTACACAAAGTCTGATGCGAGCGGATTTCTACTATTAATATTTGTATCACACCTCTTACACGGGTTAGCATAGGATCCCTGAGTTTAGCCATCCCAAAGTTACCTCGTGTAACTGACAATTCACTTTGCACCTTATCTGCACCTTAATGGGTCATTTCACACCACAGTTCGTGGCTTCTGAGGTATCAGGGCAGTGGTCAGCATTGTGTCCCCACTCATGGCACCTCCAGCACTGGTGCATCCCCGGTCTCCGTGGGACTGTCTTTAGTCCACGCCCAACCTCTTGAGCCTTACTCAATTTGTCTGCTACACAAGCAATAACAGGAAAGCTCTTACCCATTGACGTCACACGTTCGGCACTCCCGGGAGAGGAGGGTGCTCCAGGAACATCTTCCTTCTCCTGGATCTTAGGAACCTCCGATCCTGGGTTCCTGGTGCCGCGATCACATACAGACTCCTCAATGCAGTGGTTTCCATAGGAAACGCCTTGGCCTTGAATCCCGTCTTTTTCCAGACTGCGAGTCACACACTCTGAAGACTGTTCCTCGGATTCTCCAGCCACATCACCGACACAATGGACCTTCACAAAGTGTCCTCTCAGTGTCGAAGACCCCCACTTCAGGGCCAACTGCAGTTGTGCCTCCAAAGCCTCCCGCTCTGCATCAAACCGCATTAATTCACTTTGGGTGTAACCAGTCAGCGTAGCCATCTCTTCCTGCTGTTTTCTCTGCCACAACCGCCTGACATATTCCTCCATGAAACCCATGGTAACAGACAGTCCTGTAGCAACTAGTTACCCCAAGAATTTTTTTCCCCCCACAGAACAGTCTCTTTACTGGGGCTTCTGACCCTTTAAATCACTGCAAGATTTCCTTGCAACAGAGAGCGAATTGTCCAGATCTGCAACAACAACAGATTCACCGGAGAAACAGGCTTCTGGCTTTTTCGGTCAGGTCGTTGCCCCTGGCAACACTTTGCCTTTTCAGCATGGACACTTTGTTGCCCCTAGCAACAGCGGTGTGTCCTTTTAGCATGGACACTTCCCGCATCCTCCACCTAGTGTAAGGGATCGCTCTCTCTCAGGGGGTCGCAGTCACAGACTTTTTCACAGACAACCGGATTTCATGTCCAAACTGGTGCTTTATTGTGGCAGTGCAGCACCTGCACAAACAAACGCATCAAAATGAAATAAACAACTGCCCATCTGGGCTCTAACTAATACACATTAGTTTTCCCTGACTCACCTCTAAGTACAGGTTCTACATAGTATCTCAGGCTCCAAGCCTTAGCAGATCCAGTCATCAAACACAAGTCCATACGGGAAAGAGATCTGGCTACACGTATCCTCTTGACCCCTCAGCCCTTCTGGCTGAGACCACCCAGAGCCTCTGTAGGCCTTTGCTTCCCAGGTTTCTCTTCTCCCTGACTGACACACAGAGGGTGGTGTTACGGCACCCCGGTCATAAAAGGGGTTAAAACCGTTTAGGCGATCTTCCCCTTCCAGAGCTACAGGCACAGCTACTTACAGAACACCAATCTCCCGAACTGGAAACCATATGAATGCTGCATACAGCCGAATAGGAAAAACCATATGAAAGGTTTACACTCCTAGCAGTCGACTAGAACAGCATACAATCCCCCCAAGAACGAGCCTAAGCTCTATGTTGAGGGTAAAGCAGTGGCTAGCCGAGCATGACAAGCCAGAGGGAGAGGAGTTGGATGGTCCTGGCTTGTTATGGGAGACTTTTTCAGAGCCGCAGTTTGGGAGCCCTACACAAGCCCCGTTCAGGGACCTCTTTGAGTGGCGGGAGAGCAGGTACAGGGAGTGCAGAATTATTAGGCATGTTGTATTTTTGAGGATTAATTTTATTATTGAACAACAACCATGTTCTCAATGAACCCAAAAAACTCATTAATATCAAAGCTGAATATTTTTGGAAGTAGTTTTTAGTTTGTTTTTAGTTTTAGCTATTTTAGGGGGGATATCTGTGTGTGCAGGTGACTATTACTGTGCATAATTATTAGGCAACTTAACAAAAAACAAATATATACCCATTTCAATTATTTATTTTTACCAGTGAAACCAATATAACATCTCAACATTCACAAATATACATTTCTGACATTCAAAAACAAAACAAAAACAAATCAGTGACCAATATAGCCACCTTTCTTTGCAAGGACACTCAAAAGCCTGCCATCCATGGATTCTGTCAGTGTTTTGATCTGTTCACCATCAACATTGCGTGCAGCAGCAACCACAGCCTCCCAGACACTGTTCAGAGAGGTGTACTGTTTTCCCTCCTTGTAAATCTCACATTTGATGATGGACCACAGGTTCTCAATGGGGTTCAGATCAGGTGAACAAGGAGGCCATGTCATTAGATTTTCTTCTTTTATACCCTTTCTTGCCAGCCATGCTGTGGAGTACTTGGACGCGTGTGATGGAGCATTGTCCTGCATGAAAATCATGTTTTTCTTGAAGGATGCAGACTTCTTCCTGTACCACTGCTTGAAGAAGGTGTCTTCCAGAAACTGGCAGTAGGACTGGGAGTTGAGCTTGACTCCATCCTCAACCCGAAAAGGCCCCACAAGCTCATCTTTGATGATACCAGCCCAAACCAGTACTCCACCTCCACCTTGCTGGTGTCTGAGTCGGACTGGAGCTCTCTGCCCTTTACCAATCCAGCCACGGGCCCATCCATCTGGCCCATCAAGACTCACTCTCATTTCATCAGTCCATAAAACCTTAGAAAAATCAGTCTTGAGATATTTCTTGGCCCAGTCTTGACGTTTCAGCTTGTGTGTCTTGTTCAGTGGTGGTCGTCTTTCAGCCTTTCTTACCTCAACCATGTCTCTGAGTATTGCACACCTTGTGCTTTTGGGCACTCCAGTGATGTTGCAGCTCTGAAATATGGCCAAACTGGTGGCAAGTGGCATCTTGGCAGCTTCACGCTTGACTTTTCTCAGTTCATGGGCAGTTATTTTGCGCCTTGGTTTTTCCACACGCTTCTTGCGACCCTGTTGACTATTTTGAATGAAACGCTTGATTGTTCGATGATCACGCTTCAGAAGGTTTGCAATTTTAAGAGTGCTGCATCCCTCTGCAAGATATCTCACTATTTTTGACTTTTCTGAGCCTGTCAAGTCCTTCTTTTGACCCATTTTGCCAAAGGAAAGGAAGTTGCCTAATAATTATGCACACCTGATATAGGGTGTTGATGTCATTAGACCACACCCCTTCCCATTACAGATATGCACATCACCTAATATGCTTAATTGGTAGTAGGCTTTCGAGCCTATACAGCTTGGAGTAAGACAACATGCATAAAGAGGATGATGTGGTCAAAATACTCATTTGCCTAATAAATCTGCACACAGTGTATGACTGGGACGACACTCACAAAATTGAGCAAGACCTGGTGACCCGGGAGATGAAGCTGGAACAGGACTACCAGCAGCTGTTCCACTCCAGTGAGAGGGCTCAGCGAGAGAGCAGAGTGTCAGACCCAGGTCCAGAGCCCTTCAGCTAGGAGGATATTGTGGAGGTTTACTGGGAAGAACCCCAGTTGGCCGGTGGAGGTGGGATAGAGGTCTCTCCACCAGTCCTGCAGGGAATTGGGATCCCAATCTCCATTCCCCAGCGGCAGGCTGAGTTACAGGGGGCAGAGACAGTCGGTCCTGTCCCCCAGCGGCAATGTGATTTATTGGGAATTGGGAGCCCAGTCTCCATTCCCCAGCGGCAGGCTGAGTTACAGGGGGCAGAGACAGTCGGTCCTGTCCCCCCGCGGCAGAGTGTCCAGCAGGGAATAGAGAGCCCAGTCTCCTTTCCCCAGCAGCAGGACACTGTATTGGGAGCGGAGACGGTCGATTGCCCTCCCCACCGGCTGGAAGTATGTATGGGAGAGGAGCTCGTTACCCCCTCTCCCCAGCGGCAGCTTAACGCACCAGGGGGAGACAGTAAGCCCCAAAACAGTGCAGATGGGACCGTGGTCTCTGCACTTACAGCACAGGGGGTAGGGACAGTAGGTCCTGTCCCCCAGCAACAGGGCTGTTTAGCCAAAGGGGAGACAGTCGGTCTCCCCCTCCAGCAGCAGAGCTGGGTATCCAAAGGTGAGACAGTCGGTCTCCCCCTCTGACAACCAGGCTTCTTCCGTGGTAGCGCTGGCACCAGGGCATAGTACCGATGATCCCTGCCCACAAAGCAACCGGGAGTACCAGTTACCAACATAACCTTGGTGGACTCACTGGACAGAGACAGGCTACCAAAATCAACAGGTCCAGTATTTGGTTGTGGGTGGACTGCACGACTAACTCAGATACCGACCGGCGTGAGGTCAGGTATCTGGTTAGTCTTCCCTGGGAGGGGGGGGGGTGTGGTGAAACTAACCTCGCCACTGGGTTTTGGAGGGGCCTGTTTGCCAGCCTCTTGCCTCAGGATTATGGCCCATATACTAACTTTGAAGGAGAAGACAGACCGGCCACACAGCCTAAATCTGTGGAACTGTTTTGGGCAGGAAAGCCATGCTTGCGGTCGGCCAAATGTGACTTCCATGGAATTCGGGAACCCCTGCTCGGATCTGGGTGATTTTTGGATTTGTTGTTCACCCAGATCAGAGCTGAGTTACAGGGGGCAAAGACAGTCGGTCCTGTATGTATACATGGTTGTATACATTATGGGGATATGTGGGGTTTTGAGGTGTTTTCTGTGTTTTGGGAAAAATGTGTGTTTTCTGCCTGTGAGTGATTAAGTTATGTTTGGTAATTGTATCACAGGCAGAGCCCAATGTGTTTTGGTAATTGTATTTTGTTAATTGCGTCACAGACCATGCCATTGTGTTTGTTAATTGCGCCACAGACTGCCATTGTGTTTGTTGAATAGGGTTAGTTTTTGTGTTTAAACCGTAAAGCTGTAAAGGATTGGCTGCTATGTCATGTTCTCAGTTCCCAACCAGGTCCACGGGGGTGGTACCCTTGTTGGAAAATGTGTATATAAGTCAATGCTGGTGTGTTCAATAAAGAGTTCTTGTTTTACATTCATCATAGAGCCTTGTCTCATGTGTGTGGGGATTGCTATACGTGTATACTCCCCGGGCTATAACTCCTAGCTCTTGTAATAGCTGTTCCTGTTCCTGGTTCCTGTGGTGGTATCGGTGTCGAGTGGAGTGCTTGGAGTCCTCGGGAAGCACTAGGAGCATCCATCAACGGAGGTACGCAGTCGGGGTGTCAGGAGTAGTATTGAGCGCGAATATTCGAATATCGAATTTTTTTAGCGAATATCGGCACTTCGCTAATTCGGGACTATTTCGAATATAGTGCTATAAATTCGCTATTTCGAATATTCGTTTTTTTTATTGTTATATTATTTTCTTTCCCACTTCCCAAAAGTAGTAATTACCTGTCCTTAGGATTCCTGGCTGCTCCAGTCAGTGCCCGTTGCCGCTTCTGCCGACTTCCGTGCTCATGGAGCGTCCCCATCACCATGGGAACGTTTCCATACTAGAATGTACTTCGGATTTAAGAATTATGTTGAAATCGCAATGCGATTAATGTAACTTGAATTAATCGCATTGCAATTTCAACTTACACCTGGTTTACTATGGTTGGCTTGGTAGAATTAGCAAATATGACGAATGTATTCGTCATATTCCTCAAAATGAAGATAAGTATTCTCCATCTTCGTTTTAGCTACCTATTCGTCAACTTCGCTAATTCTAGCAATCAAATAGGAAAGTTGACTATAGAGACAGCTGTGTTAAATTCGCTATGCGATTATATTATTATAATAATTTTTTTAATAAATAGAATAATTATAATACTTATCAAGTATTATAATTCTATTTATTTAAAAAAAAGCTAAGTAACATAATCGCATAGCGAATTAAACACAGCTGTCTCTATAGTCAACCTTCCTATTTGATTGCTAGAATTATCGAAGTTGACGAATATGGAGCAAAAACAAAGATGGAGAATACTTCGTTATCTTCGTTTTGAGGAATATGACGAATACATTCGTCATCTTCGCTAATTCTACCAAGCCAACCATAGTAAACCAGGTCTAAGTTGAAATCGCAATGCGATTAATTCAAGTTGTATTAATCGCATTGCGATTTCAACTTAGCACTGCTATATTCCATATTCGTTAACTTCGTTAATTCTAGCAAGCTGACCCATTAGAAACCCAGCTCTAAGTTGAAATCGCAATGCGATTAATATAACTTGAAGTCATCGCATTGCGATTTCAACTTAGACCTGGTTTACTATGGTTGGCTTGGTAGAATTAGCGAAGATGACGAATGTATTCATCATATTCCTCAAAACGAAGATAACGAAGTATTCTCCATCTTCGTTTCTGCTCCATATTCGTCAACTTCGATAATTCTAGCAATCAAATAGGAAGGTTGACTATAGAGACAGCTGTATTTAATTCGCTATGCGATTTATATTACTTTGCTTTTTTAAAAAAAATAAATTGAATAATTATAATACTTGATAAATATTATAATTTTTCTATTTATAAAAAAAATAATATATAATCGCATAGCGAATTAAACACAGCTGTCTCTATAGTCAACTTTCCTATTTGATTGCTAGAATTAGCGAAGTTGACGAATAGGTAGCTAAAACAAAGATGGAGAATACTTCATTATCTTCGTTTTGAGGAATATGACAAATACATTCGTCATATTCGTCATCTTCGCTAATTCTAGATATCAAACCAATAGGAAAGTAGCCTTAAGTTACAATCGCAATATGCGATTATTTAAATCGCATATTAATCGCGATAACTAGTATAATGACGAATATTCGATTTCAACGAATATTCTATCGAATATTCGCGAATTTCGTCGAAATCGAATATGGCACCTGCCGCTCATCACTAGTCAGGAGATCCGTTACAGGTGGATTTTATTCCTCCTTGATTACAGCAAGACTCACCTGCGATGACCTCAGGCTAGGGGAAAACCTGCCGTGGAATGGGGGGGTGGACTGGGAAGGTCCCACTCCCAAACCTACCTTCCCAGTCCAAATAAAATCCAGCCCTTGTACGCCAACAAAACAAATAGCTCCAGCAACTATCAAATGAAGTGGAGGGCGGCACAATCAAACACGCACAGGATCGATGTGGAGCGGTCAGTGCAGGTAACAAGGCTGGTGAGGAGACACGCACTCGGCGGTGCACAGCTGAGACAGTAGATAAAACGTAACAGACTCCGGTAAGTAGAAAATGAACAGCGGCACTCACCAATGTGCGTTCACAGACAGCAGCTTTATTCCATAAGATTAAGGCAAGGGGCAGACAGTTCAAGCACGCAACTAACAGCGGCGGCCGTTTCGCGCTAACTCTGCTTCGTCAGGCTGTGCGTCAATGCATGCTTGCGTCAATGCTCCTTTTAAACCCAGGTGTTAGGTTTCCGTCACACTATCAGACGAATCAGAACCGCACCTGAGCAGGAAAAACTACATTCCAACAAATACAAACAATGAACAAGCAATACATCAGGGACATATACAAGCACATCGTGCACACTTATTTAGACGAACTTAAGGAAAACAAACTTGAGAGGCTTACTTAAAGAAATGGGCTGAGGTCATTTCTGTCCTTCAGCCCAAGTTCACCTAGCGCTTGTGTGCGCAAGACCCACCTGGCTTCCCTCTGCAGGAGGAGGCGGTGTCTATCCCCCCCTGCAGGGGGGCAGGGACTGTCTCTAAACCGGAGAATGAGATGCAACTCGCATCTCCATTATGGGCTTCTCTGACATGTTGGATAAACCTAGGGCACCCCTTTCCTGTTTTGATGGAGTTTAAATGCTCCCTAAACCTCTCAAACAAGCACCTAATAGTCTTGCCGATATAAAATCGACCGCAGGGGCACAATAGCAGATACACCACATATGTGCTCCTGCAGTTGATAAAGGTGCTGACTCTGTGTTGGACACCCCCAAATTCAATCCATTTCTTAAGGGAATTGTACTGGCAAAACGAGCAACTGCCACACTTAAAATTCCCTTTAGGTAGATTGCTGTTCAGCCAACTCTCACTCCTACTGTGCTTAAACCTGCTTCTAACCAATCTGTCTTTTATCGTATGAGCCCTTCTAAAGGAAATCAATGGTTTATGCTCGGTAAGCTCATGTAGGGTTGCATCTCTTCTCAATACGTATATAGGTGAACAGGGCACTCAAGGATAGCTGCGACCGTGTATTTAAGGCAAAGATGAGCTTTATTGATAATATAAATATATTTGATGCATAAAACAATCAAGAATGCAGTAGAATAAATAGGTTATTAACAAATAAATATAATGAATATTCGACAGAGCAAAGGCTATTATTCGATTAATCAGCAAATATTCAATAGTCCAATATTGTAAATCTTGGATCCAATGATTGTGAACATCCAAAGACTTTTTTGCAATAAGTCTATTCGTTTTTTACTTTCATATTGAGACAACAGTCATATGCTTTGCAGTTATTCAAATAGTCGCGGCGGCGTCCCGCCAAAGCGACGTGAATGGCAGCAACTCACTGCTGAAAAGCTTGCAAGCGAATTAAGTCCATTACCTTTGTATCGACCAAGTGTTCGTCCGAAATAATCACAAGAGCCTTCAAGTGTACTTACTCCCAGGATCTGCCTTTAGATATTTGTAGCAGTATTCAATCAGGAGATTAAAGCCGGCTCTCTGTTCGGTTATGGTCGATTTAATGGTAAGGTAGGTTTTTCAGTACAAAGATGGGGTGTAGCACCAGACGCGTTTCGGGGTCCAACCCCTTCCTCAGTGGTATCTTTGGATGTTCACAATCATTGGATCCAAGATTTACAAAATTGGACTATTGAATATTTGCTGATTAATCGAATAATAGCCTTTGCTCTGTCGAATATTCATTATATTTATTTGTTAATAACCTATTTATTCTACTGCATTCTTGATTGTTTTATGCATCAAATATATTTATATTATCAATAAAGCTCATCTTTGCCTTAACTACACGGTCGCAGCTATCCTTGAGTGCCCTGTTCACCTATATACGTATATGCTTTTCTAAATTGAGTGAGTGCCCTCAATTTACAGGAGCACCTGGTGTCGTTTGAGTGTTCTTAGTGCGACATCTTACTCAATTTTACATCTTCTCAATACGTCCCAATTTTTAAAAATGACAGAGCGAATGCGCTCTGCCATCGGACTATATTTGAATGAGAATGCAAACCTAGTAGGTTTGGCGTCTGCAATCCCTTGTTTGTTCTTTTCACTCCCTCTACTGAGTAGGCTCTCCTGGGAAAAATCTTCTTCAACCCTCCTCATATCCTCATCAAGTGGTCCCTCCGGGTAACCCCTCTCTTTTAGACGTTTTTTAAGGTCTTGGGCCTGGCTACAATAACTGCTGTTTTTGCTATTAATGCGTCTCAATCTTACAAATTGGCCATGTGGTACAGCTCTTTTGACGCTATATGGATGGAAGCTGTCGTGGTGGAGCAAGGAGTTGGTCGCCGTGGGCTTCCGAAAGCCCTCCGTGTCCAACCCGTCGCCTTCCACCAGGACAGCCACATCCAGAAACTCCAATCTAGAGCCTCCAAAATTAAGAGTAAACGTCATACCCATATCATTTCTGTTGAGGAAGTCCACGAACTCGCTGCATTCGCTTTTCGTACCCTCCCACACTATGAACACGTCATCTACAAAGCGTAGATACGTTTTCAGTTTAGATACATACGGGTTCATAGTGGAATAGATATACCTATCCTCAAATCTAGCGAGGTACATGTTGGCGAACGTACAGGAGACGGGGGTCCCCATGGCCGTACCCAGTTTTTGCCTGTACCAATCAGACCCAAACTGAAACACGTTATTGGTTAGGATAAACTCCAGTGCTTCACCGATAAATCCACAGTATATCTGACTCTTGCCCAAATTGGCCACGATGTCAAGGACCGCCTCTACACCCGCATCATGTGGGATGCGGGTGTAGAGGCTTTCCACATCGAGGGATACCAACTGGTAACCATCCTGCCAATGCAATTCCTTAAGGGCTAGCAAAAAGTCATTTGTGTCTTTAAGATACGCTGGAGCACTGGTGAGAATCGGTCTCAAGAGCCAGTCCACATACTTGGACAGATGCTCCGTCACTGAGCCAATCCCCGCGACGATGGGACGCCCCGGGGGGTGGCTCAGTGATTTATGGACCTTCGGTAAAAAGTACCAAGACGGTCTAGCTGGGGATGATGGGACAAGCTTGTCCAGCATATTTCTAGGGAGGAAACCAGCCTCCACATATTTAGTAATCAAGGACTTGAGTGACTGTTGGATATTGGCCACAGGGTCCCCCCGTATCCTTTCGTACACGCGGACATCTCCCAACTGTCTATGGGCCTCATTCAAATAGAACTCCCTAGACATAAGAACAATATTGCCCCCCTTGTCCGCCGGTTTCACAATGATATTGTCCTGGGAACTAAGCCAGGAAAGGGCTCTCTGCTCTTCCTGGGTAATATTAGGTTGAGCAGTAGAGTATATAATTGCCCTGATATCCTTCATCACCTGGTGTTGAAAAATATCAATGCTACTGCCGGCGGGCATAGGGGGACAAAAGCTGGATTGAACTCCGCCTCTGAATGGGTACACGGGGGTATCAAGGAGGGACTCTTCAGTGGCATCTTAACCAGAGAGTAGGTTGATGCACTTAATTTCCTCATCACTGAATTTCGTGGATATTTGGAACGCTCCAGGGTCGGGATGAAGTGGAGACTCTCCCTGTGTGGTCACTAGGGGTGCACCGAAATTCCGGCAGCCGAAAATATCGGCCGAAAATGCACCTAATCCACTTCGGCCGATATTGTTACATATCGGCCGAAAATATGGGGTGTGGGATTTGTCACCCACCATCTGCGGGCGGGCGCCGGGCGGGCGGTTTACTTTGTCACTGCATCTTAATTTTACCTTACAATCGTGAGGCTCCAGTAACTAACAACTCTGCAGGCAGAGCGGAGGGCGGCGTAACGTCACTTACTCACGTGACGCGCCTGCTCCGCCTCCTTCATTCATAAAGTGGGCGGAGCAGGTGCGTCACGTGAGTAAGTGACGTTACGCCGCCCTCCGCTCTGCCTGCAGAGTTGTTACTGGAGCGTCACGATTGTAAGGTAAAATAAAGATGCAGTGAGTGATGCTGTGAGCAGCAGGGCCGGGGCTGTTATGGGTAGGGGGATCGGTCTATGGCACTGCTATGGGGAGGGGGGATCTGTGCACTGTTATGGGGAAAGGGATCTGTGCACTGTTATGGGGAAAGGGATCTGTGCACTGTTATGCCCATAACAGTGCACATATCCCCTTTCCATAACAGTGCACAGATCCCCCTCTCCATAACAGAGCCACCCACAGATCCCCCTCTCCATAACAGAGCCACCCACAGATCCCCCTCTCCATAACAGCGCCACCCTCAGATCCCCCTCTCCATAACAGCGCCACCCACAGATCCCCCTCTCCATAACAGCGCCACCCACAGATCCCCCTCTCCATAACAGCGCCACCCACAGATCCCCCTCTCCATAACAGCGCCACCCACAGATCCCCCTCTCCATAACAGCGCCACCCACAGATCCCCCTCTCCATAACAGCGCCACCCACAGATCCCCCTCTCCATAACAGCGCCACCCACAGATCCCCCTCTCCATAACAGCGCCACCCACAGATCCCCCTCTCCATAACAGCGCCACCCACAGATGAATTTCATTCATGAAAAAGAATTATTAATAAAATCATTAAAAAAAAAGTATTTTAAAAGTATTTGGGCAAAAAGGCCGTTTCGGTTTTCGGTCAAGGGCATCCTGAATTTTCGGTTTCGGACCAGAATTTTCATTTCGGTGCACCCCTAGTGGTCACTACTTTCTTGGGGACATTCTTAAACAATTTATGTAGATATAACTTGCGGGTGGCCTTAAATAAATCAATTTCAAAGGTCACGGGGTCAAATTGCTCTGTAAGACTGTAACCAAGTCCTTTATTCAGGATACTGGTACAGCCGGGTGGTAGGACACAGTCCGTAAGGTTGATCACTAAATTCACATCTGGTGGCACGGGAGGACTGGTCATTTTCTCCAAGACACCTGCTTCTTCTCCCTTTCCGACTTCCTGACACCTGTTCTTCTTTGTTTTCCTCCGTCCCCTTCTGGTCTTTTTCCTAAAGGGTCCTGTGACTCCCCTAAATCTGTTGATGTTTGGTTGGGGTCATCCGACACACTGGAATCGGAATCAGTGGTCCAGTAATCATTATTTTGACGGCGTTTAGGTTTTCTTTTTTGTTGTTTTTTGAACCTTCTGCCAGTATTCCACTCAAAGATGTGACCGGACTCATAATCTTGCTTGTCTCTTATAAATTTATCCTTTTTTCTTTCTTTGACCTCAGCCTGTACAATTGTAAGCTTCATATTTAGTTTTTTCTCAAATGCCTCCAGAAGGCTCTCAGGCAGCCTAGATTCCAATTCTAACCTCGCTTTGGCGAGTTCTTCCTTCAGCATATCATATTCTTTAATGTCTCTTTTTAAGACCACATCTAGAACTTGCAAGGAAAAATTTGCATGCAACTGCTGCCATTCCTTCAGGAATAATTCGTCATATTCATACTGCGCAGGATACTTGTACACCCTCAAGCCTCTAGGCACTCTTCCACTCTCTTGGTATGATTTCAGTGACTTGATCGTCCAGAATAGACGAATCTCTTTGTCGGCTAATTGCGCGACTTTCACTTCAAGTGCACGAGTGCTGAGGTGAAAACAAAGAAGAACAGGTGTCAGGAAGTCGGAAAGGGAGAAGAAGCCGGTGTCTTGGAGAAAATGACCAGTCCTCCCGTGCCACCAGATGTGAATTTAGTGATCAACCTTACGGACTGTGTCCTACCACCCGGCTGTACCAGTATCCTGAATAAAGGACTTGGTTACAGTCTTACAGAGCAATTTGACCCCGTGACCTTTGAAATTGATTTATTTAAGGCCACCCGCAAGTTATATCTACATAAATTGTTTAAGAATGTCCCCAAGAAAGTAGTGACCACACAGGGAGAGTCTCCACTTCATCCCGACCCTGGAGCGTTCTAAATATCCACGAAATTCAGTGATGAGGAAATTAAGTGCATCAACCTACTCTCTGGTTAAGATGCCACTGAAGAGTCCCTCCTTGATACCCCCGTGTACCCATTCAGAGGCGGAGTTCAATCCAGCTTTTGTCCCCCTATGCCCGCCGGCAGTAGCATTGATATTTTTCAACACCAGGTGATGAAGGATATCAGGGCAATTATATACTCTACTGCTCAACCTAATATTACCCAGGAAGAGCAGAGAGCCCTTTCCTGGCTTAGTTCCCAGGACAATATCATTCTGAAACCGGCGGACAAGGGGGGCAATATTGTTCTTATGTCTAGGGAGTTCTATTTGAATGAGGCCCATAGACAGTTGGGAGATGTCCGCGTGTACGAAAGGATACGGGGGGACCCTGTGGCCAATATCCAACAGTCACTCAAGTCCTTGATTACTAAATATGTGGAGGCTGGTTTCCTCCCTAGAAATATGCTGGACAAGCTTGTCCCATCATCCCCAGCTAGACCGTCTTGGTACTTTTTACCGAAGGTCCATAAATCACTGAGCCACCCCCCGGGGCGTCCCATCGTCGCAGGGATTGGCTCAGTGACGGAGCATCTGTCCAAGTATGTGGACTGGCTCTTGAGACCGATTCTCACCAGTGCTCCAGCGTATCTTAAAGACACAAATGACTTTTTGCTAGCCCTTAAGGAATTGCATTGGCAGGATGGTTACCAGTTGGTATCCCTCGATGTGGAAAGCCTCTACACCCGCATCCCACATGATGCGGGTGTAGAGGCGGTCCTTGACATCGTGGCCAATTTGGGCAAGAGTCAGATATACTGTGGATTTATCGGTGAAGCACTGGAGTTTATCCTAACCAATAACGTGTTTCAGTTTGGGTCTGATTGGTACAGGCAAAAACTGGGTACGGCCATGGGGACCCCCGTCTCCTGTACGTTCGCCAACATGTACCTCGCTAGATTTGAGGATAGGTATATCTATTCCACTATGAACCCGTATGTATCTAAACTGAAAACGTATCTACGCTTTGTAGATGACGTGTTCACAGTGTGGGAGGGTACGAAAAGCGAATGCAGTGAGTTCGTGGACTTCCTCAACAGTAATGATATGGGTATGACGTTTACTCTTAATTTTGGAGGCTCTAGATTGGAGTTTCTGGATGTGGCTGTCCTGGTGGAAGCCCACGGCGACCAACTCCTTGCTCCACCACGACAGCTTCCATCCATATAGCGTCAAAAGAGCTGTACCACATGGCCAATTTGTAAGATTGAGACGCATTAATAGAAAAAACAGCAGTTATTGTAGCCAGGCCCAAGACCTTAAAAAACGTCTAAAAGAGAGGGGTTACCCGGAGGGACCACTTGATGAGGATATGAGGAGGGTTAAAGAAGATTTTTCCCAGGAGAGCCTACTCAGTAGAGGGAGTGAAAAGAACAAACAAGGGATTGCAGACGCCAAACCTACTAGGTTTGCATTCTCATTCAAATATAGTCCGATGGCAGAGCGCATTCGCTCTGTCATTTTTAAAAATTGGGACGTATTGAGAAGAGATGCAACCCTACATGAGCTTACCGAGCATAAACCATTGATTTCCTTTAGAAGGGCTCATACGGTAAAAGACAGATTGGTTAGAAGCAGGTTTAAGCACAGTAGGAGTGAGAGTTGGCTGAACAGCAATCTACCTAAAGGGAATTTTAAGTGTGGCAGTTGCTCGTTTTGCCAGTACAATTCCCTTAAGAAATGGATTGAATTTGGGGGTGTCCAACACAGAGTCGGCACCTTTATCAACTGCAGGAGCACATATGTGGTGTACCAGGGCTCGACAAATCCCAGGCGCCAGGTCGCCATGGCGACCAGGAATTTAGTCCTGGCGCTTGGGTATTTGTCAGCCCGTTTTCAAAGGTGCCCGGGCGATGGGTGCGGAGCTGCCGTTCTGTCTGGAGGCAGCACCGTTTGAAACAGCTCCGTCACAGCACACAATAGCAGAGACGCTGGCAGCAGGGAGGGGAGGGGCTCGGGAGGAGTGTAATCTGATCCTAGAGTGGAAGCTGCTTCTGCCAGCCCCTCCCCTCCCCGCCCACCAACCAATCAGAGCTGAGGCAAGGACTAGCAGTAGCAGCTCTGAGCCCGAGTCACTGACACAAGTACAGGGAGTCTAAGTAAGAAAGAATCGAATGAGTCTCAGGTTAAAAGAATCTAAAGATCCGACTCAGTTAGTGACTCATTCGATTCTTTGAGTTAAAAGAGCCGAGAGTCAGAGTCTAGAACAGTTTACACTGAGGCTGTGGCTGATGCTTTCGCAGCAGTGATAAGATTAAGGGACAGGAGCAGAGATATGAGAGAAGTGACAGGACACAGTTTAGATTACAGTTTGAATTAACCCTTTAGGATCAAATTGGCTTCTAAAGGAGATCTATGTTAAAGGCATCCCTTCTTCTGTCTGATTCAGTAGCTATAGAACTAAGGCCTCTTTCACACTTGCGTTGTCCGGATCCGGCGTGTACTCCACTTGCCGGAATTACACGCCGGATCCGGAAAAACGCAAGTGTACTGAAAGCATTTGAAGACGGAACCGTCTTCCAAATGCGTTCAGTGTTACTATGGCACCCAGGACGCTATTAAAGTCCTGGTTGCCATAGTAGTAGTGGGGAGCGGGGGAGCAGCATACTTACCGTCCGTGCGGCTCCCCGGGCGCTCCAGAGTGACGTCAGAGCGCCCCATGCGCATGGATGACGTGATCCATGTGATCACATGATCCATGAGCTTGGGGCGCCCTGACGTCACTCTGGAGCGCCCGGGGAGCCGCACGGACGGTAAGTATGCTGCTCCCCCGCTCCCCACTACACTTACCATGGCTGTCAGGACTTTAGCGTCCCGGCAGCCATGGTAACCACTCTGAAAAAGCTAAATGTCGGCTCCGGCAATGCGCCGAAACGACGTTTAGCTTAAGGCCGGATCCGGATCAATGCCTTTCAATGGGCATTAATTCCGGATCCGGCCTTGCGGCAAGTGTTCCGGATTTTTGGCCGGAGCAAAAAGCGCAGCATGCTGCGGTATTTTCTCCGGCCAAAAAACGTTCCGTTCCGGAACTGAAGACATCCTGATGCATCCTGAACGGATTTCTCTCCATTCAGAATGCATTAGGATAATCCTGATCAGGATTCTTCCGGCATAGAGCCCCGACGACGGAACTCTATGCCGGAAGACAAGAACGCAAGTGTGAAAGAGCCCTAAGGCTACTTTCACACTTGCGGCAGGATGGATCTGGCAGGCTGTTCACCCTGTCGAATCCGTCCTTCCGCTGTTTCGCCGGACCGCAGCTCTGTCCCCATTGACTATAATGGGGGCAGAGCTCTGGCGCAGCACGGCAGTGCATGGTAAGGCTACTTTCACACCTGCGTTCGGGTGTCCGCTCGTGAGCTCCGTTTGAAGGGGCTCACAAGCGGCCCCGAACGCATCCGTCCAGCCCTAATGCATTCTCAGTGGAGGCGGATCCGCTCAGAATGCATCAGTCTGGCGGTGTTCAGCCTCCGCTCCGCTCAGTGAGCGGACACCTGAACGCTGCTTGCAGCGTTCGGGTGTCCGCCTGGCCGTGCGGAGGCAAGCGGATCCATCCAGACTTACAATGGAAGTCAATGGGGACGGATCCGCTTGAAGATGACACTATATGGCTCAATCTTCAAACGGATCTGCCCCCATTGACTTTCAATGTAAAGTCTGGACGGATCCGCTCAGGCTACTTTCAGACTTAGAAATTTTCTAAGTTATAATGCAGACGGATCTGTTCTGAACGGATGCAAACGTCTGCATTATAGGAGCGGATCCGTCTGATGAAACATCAGACGGACCCGCTCCGAACGCTAGTCTGAAAGTAGCCTAAAAGTACTGCATGTCCAACTTTTTAGTCCGGCGGCCTCTCACCGCGAACTGCCGTACTGCGCCGGAGCTCCACCCCCGTCCCCATTATAGTCAATAGGGTCAGGGGACGGAGCGGCGGTATATGTAACATGGTATACAGCATTATTGGGGGGGCTCTATGGAGAAGTGGGGGGGGGGGGCACTATGGGGGCACCTACTAGGGGCTTTATGACGCGGCTCCGCCTGGCTCCTAACTTCTTTAGCTGGCTCCTAGATTCCGAGGAAATTTGTCAAGCCCTGTGCTATTGTGCCCCTGCGGTCGATTTTATATCGGCAAGACTATTAGGTGCTTGTTTGAGAGGTTTAGGGAGCATTTAAACTCCATCAAAACAGGAAAGGGGTGCCCTAGGTTTATCCAACATGTCAGAGAAGCCCATAATGGAGATGCGAGTTGCATCTCATTCTCCGGTTTAGAGACAGTCCCTGCCCCCCTGCAGGGGGGGATAGACACCGCCTCCTCCTGCAGAGGGAAGCCAGGTGGGTCTTGCGCACACAAGCGCTAGGTGAACTTGGGCTGAAGGACAGAAATGACCTCAGCCCATTTCTTTAACCACCTCAGCCCCCAGTGCTTAAACACCCTGAAAGACCAGGCCACTTTTTACACTTCTGACCTACACTACTTTCACCGTTTATTGCTCGGTCATGCAACTTACCACCCAAATGAATTTTACCTCCTTTTCTTCTCACTAATAGAGCTTTCATTTGGTGATATTTCATTGCTGCTGACATTTTTACTTTTTTTGTTATTAATCGAAATTTAACGATTTTTTTGCAAAAAAATGACATTTTTCACTTTCAGTTGTAAAATTTTGCAAAAAAAACGACATCCATATATAAATTTTGCTCTAAATTTATTGTTCTACATGTCTTTGATAAAAAAAAAAATGTTTGGGTAAAAAAAAAAATGGTTTGGGTAAAAGTTATAGCGTTTACAAACTATGGTACAAAAATGTGAATTTCCGCTTTTTGAAGCAGCTCTGACTTTCTGAGCACCTGTCATGTTTCCTGAGGTTCTACAATGCCCAGACAGTACAAACACCCCACAAATGACCCCATTTCGGAAAGTACACACCCTAAGGTATTCGCTGATGGGCATAGTGAGTTCATAGAACTTTCTATTTTTTGTCACAAGTTAGCGGAAAATGATGATTTATTTATTTTTTTTTTTCTTACGAAGTCTCATATTCCACTAACTTGTGACAAAAAATAAAAAGTTCTATGAACTCACTATGCCCATCACGAAATACCTTGGGGTCTCTTCTTTCCAAAATGGGGTCACTTGTGGGGTAGTTATACTGCCCTGGCATTCTAGGGGCCCAAATGTGTGGTAAGGAGTTTGAAATCAAATTCTGTAAAAAATGACCTGTGAAATCCGAAAGGTGCTCTTTGGAATATGGGCCCCTTTGCCCATCTAGGCTGCAAAAAAGTGTCACACATCTGGTATCTCCGTACTCAGGAGAAGTTGAGGAATGTGTTTTGGGGTGTCTTTTTACATATACCCATGCTGGGTGAGATAAATATCTTGGTCAAATGCCAACTTTGTATAAAAAAATGGGAAAAGTTGTCTTTTGCCAAGATATTTCTCTCACCCAGCATGGGTATATGTAAAATGACACCCCAAAACACATTCCCCACCTTCTCCTGAGTACGGAGATACCAGATGTGTGACACTTTTTTGCAGCCTAGGTGGGCAAAGGGGCCCATATTCCAAAGAGCACCTTTCGGATTTCACTCCTCATTTTTTCCTGAATTTGATTTCAAACTCCTTACCACACATTTGGGCCCCTAGAATACCAGGGCAGTATAACTACCCCACAAGTGACCCCATTTTGGAAAGAAGACACCCCAAGGTATTCCGTGAGGGGCATGGCGAGTTCCTAGAATTTTTAATTTTTTGTCACAAGTTAGTGGAAAATGATGATTTTTTTTTATTTTTTTTTTTTTCATACAAAGTCTCATATTCCACAAACTTGTGACAAAAAATAAAAACTTCCATGAACTCACTATGCCCATCAGCGAATACCTTGGGGTCTCTTCTTTCCAAAATGGGGTCACTTGTGGGGTAGTTATACTGCCCTGGCATTCTAGGGGCCCAAATGTGTGGTAAGTAGGTAAATGACCTGTGAAATCCGAAAGGTGCTCTTTGGAATGTGGGCCCCTTTGCCCACCTAGGCTGCAAAAAAGTGTCACACATCTGGTATCTCTGTATTCAGGAGAAGTTGAGGAATGTGTTTTGGGGTGTCTTTTTACATATACCCATGCTGGGTGAGATAAATATCTTGGTCAAATGCCAACTTTGTATAAAAAAATGGGAAAAGTTGTCTTTTGCCAAGATATTTCTCTCACCCAGCATGGGTATATGTAAAATGACACCCCAAAACACATTCCCCAACTTCTCCCGATTACGGAGATACCAGATGTGTGACACTTTTTTGCAGCCGAGGTGGGCAAAGGGGCCCATATTCAAAAGAGCACCTTTCGGATTTCACAGGTCATTTTTTACAGAATTTGATTTCAAACTCCTTACCACACATTTGGGCCCCTAGAATGCCAGGGCAGTATAACTACCCCACAAGTGACCCCATTTTGGAAAGAAGAGACCCCAAGGTATTCGCTGATGGGCATAGTGAGTTCATGGAAGTTTTTATTTTTTGTCACAAGTTAGTGGAATATGAGACTTTGTATGAAAAAAATAAAAAAATAAAAAATCATCATTTTCCACTAACTTGTGACAAAAAATAAAAAATTCTAGGAACTTGCCATGCCCCTCACGGAATACCTTGGGGTGTCTTCTTTCCAAAATGGGGTCACTTGTGGGGTAGTTATACTGCCCTGGCATTTTCCAGGGGCCCTAATGTGTGGTAAGTAGGTAAATGACCTGTGAAATCCGAAAGGTGCTCTTTGGAATGTGGGCCCCTTTGCCCACCTAGGCTGCAAAAAAGTGTCACACATCTGGTATCTCCGTACTCGGGAGAAGGTTAGAAATGTGTTTTGTGGTGTCATTTTACATATACCCATGCTGGGTGAGAGAAATATCTTGGCAAAAGACAACTTTTCCCATTTTTTTATACAAAGTTGGCATTTGACCAAGATATTTATCTCACCCAGCATGGGTATATGTAAAAAGACACCCCAAAACACATTCCTCAACTTCTCCTGAATACAGAGATACCAGATGTGTGACACTTTTTTGCAGCCTAGGTGGGCAAAGGTGCCCAAATTCCTTTTAGGAGGGCATTTTTAGACATTTGGATACCAGACTTCTTCTCACACTTTGGGGCCCCTAAAATGCCAGGGCAGTATAAATACCCCACATGTGACCCCATTTTGGAAAGAAGACACCCCAAGGTATTCAATGAGGGGCATGGCGAGTTCATAGAAAAAAAAAAATTTTGGCACAAGTTAGCGGAAATTGATTTTTTTGATTTTGTTCTCACAAAGTCTCCCTTTCCGCTAACTTGGGACAAAAATTTCAATCTTTCATGGACTCAATATGCCCCTCAGCGAATACCTTGGGGTGTCTTCTTTCCAAAATGGGGTCATTTGTGGGGTGTTTGTACTGCCCTGGCATTTGAGGGTCTCCGCAATCATTACATGTATGCCCAGCATTAGGAGTTTCTGCTATTCTCCTTATATTGAGCATACAGGTAATGAGATTTTTTTTTTCCGTTCAGCCTCTGGGCTGAAAGAAAAAAATGAACGGCACAGATTTCTTCATTCACATCGATCAATGTGGATGAAAAAATCTCTGCCAAAAAAAGAAAAAGGAGGGGAAAGGTGTCTGCCAGGACATAGGAGCTCCGCCCAACATCCATACCCACTTCAGCTCGTATGCCCTGGCAAACCCGATTTCTCCATTCACATCAATCGATGTGGATGAATAAATCATTGCCGGGATTTTTTTTTTTATATATATACAAAGTGTTTGCCAAAGTATATGAACACCGCCACCTCCTCAGCTCATATGCCTCGGCAAACATATCTTTTACTGCAGAGGAGAAATCTCGTCTTGCAGCGCCGCATACACCGACTTGCGTGTAATCTGACAGCAGCGCAATGCTTCTGTCCGAATGCACATCAGTGCTGCAGCTAGTCGATCGGTTGGTCCACCTGGAAGGTAAAAAAAACAAAACAAAAAAGAAAAAACCAGGCCGCAAAGCAATAACTTTATTAACTTTAGAACAGAACATATTAACTTTTTTTAAACTTTTTAAACTTTTTTACTTACCGGTAATTTTTTTTTTGTTTAGTTTTTTTTACCTTTATAGAACAAACCTCTCCTTACCCATGGGACAATGTGCAAAGCGCAAAGCGCCCAAAGATGTGGCGAAGTACGTTATGCACTTTATCCCAGGTGAAAGGAGAGGTTTGCAGCAGCTGTGAGTAAAAGGGCCCTAATAGCCCTGTGTGCCTGTCCTGTGAGATGCAATCCCTATGCTAGGTGTACCTGTGTGTGGTACTTCCGGAAACACTCACCTAAGCATAGGGCAGGGTGGTCAGGGCAGTCAGGACAGAAATAGCGGGTGTCACGCCTTATTCCACTCCAGCTACAGACACGACATTTTTTTCGGGGTGGCGGTTGGGTTGAGGTACCAGCAACGACACTGGGGAAATGTCGCTCGTGTAGACGGCTAACTACACTGGTGGATGGGGCCCCGGAACCTCCTGGGTAAAGGAGGTTCGCGATGATCTCTTCCTGGAATTTGAGGAAGGATCCTGTTCTCCCAGCCTTACTGTAGAGAACAAAACTATTGTACAGCGCCAATTGAATTAAATATACAGACACCTTCTTATACCAGCGTCTGGTTCTGCGGGAAACTAAATAGGGAGCCAACATCTGGTCATTGAAGTCCACCCCTCCCATGAGCGCATTATAGTCGTGGACTGAGAGGGGCTTTTCAATGACACGGGTTGCCCTTTCAATTTGGATTGTCGTGTCTGCGTGAATGGAGGAGAGCATGTAAACGTCACGCTTGTCTCTCCATTTCACCGCGAGCAGTTCTTCGTTACACAAGGCAGCCCTCTCCCCCCTTGCAAGACGGGTGATTACAAGCCGTTGGGGGAAGCCCACGCGACTAGTTCGCGCGGTGCCACAGGCGCAAATCCGTTCTAGAAACAAATGCCTAAAGAGGGCCACACTTGTGTAAAAATTGTCCACATAAAGATGGTACCCCTTGCCGAATAAGGGTGACACCAAGTCCCAGACTGTCTTCCCACTGCTCCCCAGGTAGTCAGGGCAACCGACCGGCTCCAGGGTCTGATCTTTTCCCTCATAGATCCGAAATTTGTGGGTATAGCCTGTGGCCCTTTCACAGAGCTTATACAATTTGACCCCATACCGGGCACGCTTGCTTGGGATGTATTGTTTGAAGCCAAGGCGCCCGGTAAAATGTATTAGGGACTCGTCTACGCAGATGTTTTGCTCAGGGGTATACAAATCTGCAAATTTCTGGTTGAAATGGTCTATGAGGGGCCGAATTTTGTGGAGCCGGTCAAAAGCTGGGTGGCCTCTGGGACGGGAGGTGGTGTTGTCGCTAAAATGCAGGAAACGCAGGATGGTCTCAAATCGTGTCCTGGACATAGCAGCAGAGAACATGGGCATGTGATGAATTGGGTTCGTGGACCAATATGACCGCAATTCATGTTTTTTTGTCAGGCCCATGTTGAGGAGAAGGCCCAGAAAAATTTTAAGTTCGGAAACTTGGACTGGTTTCCACCGGAAAGGCTGGGCATAATAGCTTTCCGGGTTTGCGGTTATAAATTGTGTGGCATACTGGTTGGTCTCTGCCACGACTAAGTCCAAGAGCTCCGCAGTCAAGAACAGCTCAAAAAATCCCAGGGCCGAACCGATTTGAGCCGTCTCAACCCGAACTCCAGACTGGGCGGTGAAAGGGGGAACTACAGGTGCGGCTGAAGTTGGTGACTGCCAATCAGGGTTTGCCAGCACCTCAGGGACTCTAGGGGGTCTACGGGCCTGTCTGCGCGGTGGCTGCGACGGGGTAACTACTGCACGTGCCACCGTACCAGCTTCAACTGCCCTTCTGGTGCTCGCTACTTCACCATGTTGTACGGCAGTGCTGGTACTAGGTCCAGGAAGGGCTGCGCTGCTGGTGTATGCCTCACCACGTGATCCGGCAGCGACAGCCCCACTCTGCTGCTCTTGAAACGGATCCTGCGTAACCTGTGGTCTAGCGACACGGGGCCGGGTACGCCTGGTGCTGCCAGGGACCTCCACCTCCTCGTCCGAACTTTGGGTCAGAGAGCCACTGCTTTCCACAGGTTCATATTCTGACCCGCTAGATTCGTCAGATGAGGGTTCCCACTCCTCATCCGACTGGGTCAGAATCCTGTAGGCCTCTTCAGAAGAATACCCCCTGTTTGACATTTTGGACTACTAAATTTAGGGGTATTCCCTGAGACTACCCAAGAAAAAAAGCAAACCTGTCTTACAAATGAGAGGCTAGCAAAGTACCGGAGGCCGCTGCGGTTGATAAAAAATATCAAAACTGATTTTTTTATCGCCGCAGTGCTTGTAAAGTGATTGTGCAGTGATCAAAAAATAATAATTTTTTGTCACTGCGGTGGGGCGGGTGTGGGTGAACGCACGTGTGGGCGACCGATCAGGCCTGATCGGGCAAACACTGCGTTTTGGGTGGAGGGCGAACTAAAGTGACACTAATACTATTATAGATCTGACCATGATCAGTTTTGATCACTTACAGATACTATAAAAGTACAAATGCTGATTAGCGATACGCTAATCAGCGAAAAAAAGTGACTGCGGTGCGGTGGGGTGGGCGCTAACTGACGCTAACTACCTAACCAAGGGGCCTAAACTATCCCTAAAACCTATCAGTCAATACCAGTGAAAAAAAAAAAGTGACAGTTTACACTGATCACTTTTTTTCCTTTCACTAGTGATTGACAGGGGCGATCAAAGGGGTGATCAAAGGGTTAATTGGGGTGCAGGGGGGTGATCTGGGGCTAAGGTGTAGTGTTTGGTGTACTCACAGTTCAGTCTGCTCCTGTGCTGGATCCAACCGACGAAAAGGACCAGCACAGGAGCAGAGAAGCCATATAACAGATCATATTTACTAATATGATCTGTTATCTGGCTTGTGATTCGATTTTTTAAAAATCAGCAACCTGCCAGCGACGATCATTGGCTGGCAGGTTGCTGATGCAATTCTCCTCGAACTTTTGCCGGCCCGCGATGCGCATGCGCGGGCCGGCTGAGACCGAAATCTCGCGTCTCGCGAGAGGACGCGCCGGCGCGTCCACTCGGAATGAAACAACCACCTCCAGGACGCGTCTGTGCGTACAGCGGTCCGGAGGTGGTTAAGTAAGCCTCTCAAGTTTGTTTTCCTTAAGTTCGTCTAAATAAGTGTGCACGATGTGCTTGTATATGTCCCTGATGTATTGCTTGTTCATTGTTTGTTTGTTTGTATTTGTTGGAATGTAGTTTTTCCTGCTCATGTGCGGTTCTGATTCGTCTGATAGTGTGACGGAAACCTAACACCTGGGTTTAAAAGGAGCATTGACGCAAGCACGCATTGACGCACAGCCTGACGAAGCGCAGTTAGCGCGAAACGGCCGCCGCTGTTAGTTGCGTGCTTGAACTGTCTGCCCCTTGCCTTAATCTTGTGGAATAAAGCTGCTGTCTGTGAACGCACATTGGTGAGTGCCGCTGTTCATTTTCTACTTACCGGAGGCTCCAGCAACTATGTTTGCTGAAGCCAGTGCCATCCTCCTGGATTTTACTTATCTCACCCAGTTGAGGAACCTGGGTGAGATATACACCCCTTCCAGGACTTTTACTGTACACATATGCTATATGTACCCCAAAATAATTCCTAAAAAAAACTACAACTCCTACTGCAAAATTCAAGGTCTCACAGTAAAATTGAAGAAAAAGCAAAAGTAAAACCCTTAAAAGGGTTGGCAAGATTGGGAGAGTTTTTGGCAAACCCCCCATTTATCGGGACCTACAAAGGGAAGCCTACATACCTGCTTCCCGGTGCCGGCTTCCTGCTCCCGGCCTGGGATGCTCCTCAGGTGTTCAGCGATGTCAACATCCAGTTTGACATTGCCGCAGCAATCACATGCCGTGCCGGTGTCAGGCTCCCCTTGTAACCAGATGACACTCCTGCGTCTAGTAATTGGCTGCGGTGATGTCAAACCGGATGTTGACACCACTGAAGCCCAACGGAGCATCACAGGTCCAGAGAAGAAGGAATGGGAAGCAGGTAAGCAAGCTTCCCTTTGCAGATTCTGCAGGGTGGAGACAGGGGCAGTCTTTCATTCTTGCATAACCTCTTCAAGGCTAAAAATAGTTATGTCACTAAGGGGTTAAAAATGCACTAGTTGTACGCCAACTATATTTATTTAGACGTATATAAAAATCAATAAAACAATTAAAAAAGTGATGTAATTTAATTTGACTGTTAAGAGGTTAAACTTCCTTTATGACAGCATCCCCCGCTGCCCCCTCCCCCCCAAAAAAAGAAAGTCCTCATGTATGTCACTGGAAAAAGAAAAAAGTTGGAATGCAAAAGTACATAAAATTGCTATTTTTTTTAAAAATATATGTTTTAAAGTGCAAAAATACGTGGTAAACAGTAAAAACTACAATTTCTGGGACTTTGTGTTCATTCAGCAAAGAAATTTAATACAAGCTCAACAATAAATTACATGTAAATGTCGCCATTGAAACGTACAACTTCACACAAAAAGCAGGCCCTCGTACAGCTGCATTGACAGAAAAATATAATCGTTTTAGGTCTTTAGAATGTGACAATGAAAATGCAAAAAGAAGTGCATGGTCATTAAATAACTACCAGACATGGTCAGCCTGGTTCTTAAGGGGTTAAAGATATTTGGTCGTTGTATTTTTTTTTTCCTTCCTTTCGGTGTACTCCAGTCTTCAGCTGCATGATTATCAGGAAGCTCCAATGTCACATGTGATTATTGTAGACACAGACGTCTCGGTGATGGTGACCTGCACTCACAGGACACTTCATTAGCTCCACCTTCTTAATTCTTTATAGGACCCTGGTTCCCCTTAGAACACCCTGAGTTCTTAGTGTAATGGACCCAACAAGGTTCTGGAAACCTTTATTCCAGATTCTAATTGATGACCTCACTCTGTCTATTCCACTGTATCCTAATGATGTCTATAAACCTGAGATCTGGTGACTGTGCGGCCATTAGAGTTTACAGGCCTCATTGTCATGTCAGTAGGGCTCTTTCACACTTGCATTGTCCGGATCCGGCGTGTACTCCATTTGCCGGAATTACACACCGGATCCGGAAAAACGCAAGTGAACTGAAAGCATTTGAAGACGGATCCGTCTTCAAAATGCGTTCAGTGTTACTATGGCACCCAGGACGCTATTAATGTCCTGGTTGCCATAGTAGTAGTGGGGAGCGGGGGAGCAGTATACTTACAGTCCGTGCGGCTCCCAGGGCGCTCCAGAATGACGTCAGAGCGCCCCATGCGCATGGATGATGTGTCCATGTGATCACGTCATCCATGCGCGTGGGGCGCCCTGACGTCACTCTGGAGCGCCCGGGGAGCCGCACGGACGGTAAGTATACTGCTCCCCCGCTCCCCACTACACTTTACCATGGCTGCCAGGACTTAAGCGTCCTGGCAGCCATGGTAACCACTCTGAAAAAGCTAAACGTCAGATCCGGCAATGCGCCGAAACGACGTTTAGCTTAAGGCCGAATCCGGATCAATGCCTTTCAATGGGCATTAATTCCGGATCCGGCCTTGCGGCAAGTGTTCAGGATTCTTGACCGGAGCAAAAAGCGCAGCATGCTGCGGTATTTTCTCCGGCCAAAAAACGTTCCGGTCCGGAACTGAAGACATCCTGATGCATCCTGAACGGATTTCTCTCCATTCAGAATGCATTAGGATAAAACTGATCAGGATTCTTCCGGCATAGAGCCCCGACGACGGAACTCTATGCCGGAAGAAAAGAACACAAGTGTGAAAGAGCCCTAAGGCGTGTACTTTATATCATGGCACATCACCTTGTTAAATGTAGACTGTGCTCATAATCAGATTGTCCATACCAATAGGGTCTCTTGCTAGACTCCACAATACACACTGCTTGTAGTATTTTAATAGATCTCTTGTAACTGATGAGGCCGGTGTACTTACTTTGAAACTCCATGTTAGAATAGCTGTGTAATAGTTTTTGAACAATAAGCATATTATGACTCCAGCTAGAGAGTGAGAGTCCTCATGAGTCCTGTATTGAAAAGCTAAATTCAGTCTCCGTACATCTATAGCTTAGTTGACAAGCTCCTTTCAGTGCACCTCCTCCTTTGCTGCTGTCTCACACATGCTTAGTACAGGCTGCAGTAAAATAAAGCTGAAGATGGAATTAGAATCTGTAATACCACACTGAAACTGCTGCTGGAAGATCTCTTACTGCAGAGCCAGGGAGACTACAGCTTGTACTGAGTGTGTGAGATTTCAGCAGCAGCAGGGGATCAGCTAAGGGCCGGTGCAAGGATTTTTGCCGCCCTAGGCAAGATAAAAATTGCCCCCCCCCCCCTTATCAGATGATCTGCCCATATCATGACATCACATATGTTCCACCCCTTTCTCAGCATTTAAATTAAAAGAACTGCTATGTTTCCCTTAGGGTTAATCAAGCTTCTTGTAGCTGTCTCCCTGACAGCCGCTAGAGGTGCTTCCACGATCCTTACTGTGAAAATTACAGTGGGAAGACGCGGAACATAGTTTTGAATGCGTGTGCATTCGCAGCTGAGAGGAGGATCAGGGAGAAGAGTTCCCAGTGACGGCGCAGGAGAAAGGTAAGTGGCTGAAGGGGTTTTAACCCCTTCAGCCCAGTGGGAGGGGGACACGACTATATAGTGCCAGGAAAATGAGTTTGTTTTCCTGGCACTATAGTGCTCCTTTGCCACCAGTACTGCACAGTGTCTTTTCTCTGCAGGTATGAGAGAAAAAAATGTAGAGGGTTAATCACAAGACTTACTTGGAACCAAATCCAAGTAGTCTATATAATTAGTTGCAGGGCGCAGAGGAGGTGGAAAAAGAGTAAGTAGGACAAAGAATTGGATCGAGTACTTGATAGGCAGCCAGATGTGGTCAGTAGTGTGAACTAGTTCAACACGTACATGGAGTAAAGGAGGAAAAAAATAGAGTAGGTGACCACAATATGGGGCGCCAGTCAAGGTAGAGAAAAAATAACAATAACTATCTATAAGGTAGGTATATTCAACCCGTACGGATCAATATTGAAAGTCGCACTAGAAGTATAGAAGGTTAGGACCAGTTCTTGGTCACTGTATAACGGTAATAGCAGTGAGAGGGGTAGAAGACGGGATTAAATCTTAAACATTCAGATACTGGGTAGGTATCGTACTCAGAAATCAAATAGTATTAAAAATAAATATATATATATATATATATATATATATTTTTTTTTTTTAAATTATAAGCATAAAAGCACACAATCGCACCAACAGGTTTCAGACCCATTCAGTACCTATGCATATAAGTGGATATAAATGCATATACTTGATAAAATCAATGAATAATAGTGGTCTCCACTCACTTCACAGGGAGGAAATTTTGAGGGATAAAGCTCAAGACACCCAAAAAAGTTTCCTCCCAATCCTGGATCGCTTCAAAGATCTTAGGAAGAGGCGGCAGTTCCCAACTCGGTACTTCTTGCAAATTCCTTTATTTTCAAAAAGGCAGGAAAAAAAAGCTCTACGCGTTTCGGGGCACAGGAAGGGTTCCCTTACAGGTGGAGCTGGCCCTGGATCAGGTGGGTAATATGGCTCTAGGTGGGTAATATGGCATGGATTTTTCTAATGAAACCACCATCTTCATCAGATTTAAAAGATCTATTTGATAATGAATGCAGTTTGTGTTGAGGAATGTGGGGACAGATCCTCAGTAGATTTGTATTAATATGATGCTTACTTGGCATTGAAGATCAAAATGTGTTGATATGAGGCAGAATGTCAATTGAAAAAAATCACAAATTCTAATTTTTATCTTCACAGAGAATCCCAATAAGAATTCTGAGGATGTCATGTTATCACTAAATTATAATGTAGAAGATAAAGATATCACGCCACACCCTTTAGGAGGAAACCTTTATACTCTTAATTTATATCCAGGACTTCACAGCACAGATCTGTCATGTAATCTCTCTAATCACGAGGAACCTTCTTCTGACCAATCAAAAATTATCACATGTACAGGCCGGAAAGGGGGTAAATATTTTCAGCAGGGTAAAGAGTTCACAAAAAGTTCAGTTCTTTCTACACACAAAAAGACTCGCAAAGCGAGGAAGCCATACTCCTGTTCAGAATGTGGTAAGTGCTTTACAGATGAATCCCATCTTGCTACACATAAGAAAAGTCACACAGGAGAGAAACAATATTCATGTGCAGAATGTGAGAAATGTTTTACAGATAAATCAAGTCTTGTTAGACATGAGAAAATTCACGCAGGGGAGAAACCATATTCATGTTCAGAATGTGGGAAATGTTTTGCAGATAAAACACATCTTGTTATACATGAGAGACGTCACACAGGAGTGAAACCGTATTCCTGTTCAGAATGTAGGAAATGTTTTGCCCAGAAATCAACATTAGTTATACATGAGAGAAGTCACACAGGGGAGAAACCATATTCATGTTCAGAATGTGGGAAATGTTTTGCAGATAAAACACATCTTGTTAAACATGAGAGAATTCACACAGGACAGAAGCCGTATTCATGTTCAGAATGTGGAAAATGTTTTGCAACAAAATCATATCTTGTTACACATGAGAAAAATCACACAGGACAGAAGCCGTATTCATGTTCAGAATGTGGAAAATGTTTCACACGAAAATCACATCTTGTTTTACACAAGAGAAGTCACACAGGAGAGAAGCCGTATTCATGTTCAGAATGTGGGAAATGTTTTGCAGATAAATCACATCTTGTTTTACACAAGAGAATTCACACAGGAGAGAAGCCATATTCATGTTCAGAATGTGGAAAACGTTTCACACGAAAGTCATATCTTGTTTTACACGAGAGAAGTCACACAGGAGAGAAGCCGTATTCATGTTTAGAATGTGGAAAATGTTTCACACGAAAAATCACATCTTGTTTTACACGAGAGAAATCACAAAGGAGAGAAGCCGTATTCATGTTCAGAATGTGGGAAATGTTTTGCAGATAAATCACATCTTGTTTTACACGAGAGAATTCACACAGGAGAGAAGCCATATTCATGTTCAGAATGTGGAAAACGTTTCACACGAAAATCACATCTTGTTTTACACGAGAGAAATCACACAGGAGTGAAACCGTATTCCTGTTCAGAATGTAGGAAATGTTTTGCCCAGAAATCAACTTTAGTTATACATGAGAGAAATCACACAGGGGAGAAACCATATTCATGTTAAGAATGTGGGAAATGTTTTGCAGATAAAACACATCTTGTTAAACATGAGAGAATTCACACAGGACAGAAGCCGTATTCATGTTCAGAATGTGGAAAATGTTTCACACGAAAATCACATCTTGTTACACATGAGAGAAGTCACACAGGAGAGAAGCCATATTCATGTTCAGAACGTGGGAAAGGTTTTACACAGAAATCAAATGTCCCAATAAGAATTCATGTTCAGAATGTGGGAAATGTTTTGCAGATAAAACACATCTTGTTAAACATGAGAGAATTCACACAGGACAGAAGCCGTATTCATGTTCAGAATGTGGAAAATGTTTCACACGAAAATCACATCTTGTTACACATGAGAGAAGTCACACAGGAGAGAAGCCATATAATTATGTTCAGAACGTGGGAAAGGTTTTACACAGAAATCAAATGTCCCAATAAGAATTCATGTTCAGAATGTGGGAAATGTTTTGCAGATAAAACACATCTTGTTACACATCAGAGAAATCACACAGGAGTGAAACCGTATTCCTGTTCAGAATGTAGGAAATGTTTTGCCCAGAAATCAACTTTAGTTATACATGAGAGAAGTCACACAGGGGAGAAACCATATTCATGTGCAGAATGTGGGAAATGTTTTGCAGATAAAACATATCTTGTTACACATGAGAGAATTCACAAAGGACAGAAACCATATTCATGTTCAGAATGTGGAAAATGTTTCACAGTAAAATCTAATTTTGTTTTACACGAGAATAGTCACAAAGGAGAGAAGCTGTATTTATGTTCAGAATGTGGGAAATGCTTTACAGATAAATCACATCTTGTTACACATGAGAGAAGTCACAAAGGAGATAAGCCATATTCATGTTCAGAATGTGGAAAATGTTTCACACAAAAATCACATCTTGTTTTACACGAGAGAAGTCACAAAGGAGAGAAGCCATATTCATGTTAAGAACGTGGGAAAGGTTTTACACAGAAATCAAATGTTGTTACACATGAGTGAATTCACGCAAGAGAGAGAACCTGTAATGCTGAATTGCTATCTGGCAGCACATGTGTGCAAGCATTAGTACGGATCCGGCAGGCTGTTCTCCTGCCAGAACAGACTGTCGGACAAACCTAACACTAATGTTAAAGTAGCCTTACAAAGTTGGGGCTATATGGCAACATGATTCGCTCCACAGCAAGTCTCAGAATAGTCAAGCAACTTGTCTGCAACTTGCTGTCGCGCAGATTTTTTTAGCTGTTATTTTTTTTGGATGGAATTATCTTGGCTCTATCAAACAATGTAATGCTCAAAAGAAAAGAGCCTTGTTTACTTCCAGAGCAGCGAATTTGAACTGTCCCCATGAACCGTGCTTCTTATCACTGTATTCACACCTCCACCCACACTGCGGGAGAGTCCAGAGTGACATGGGGAGAAGTAACGACGTTCCATGTAATTGTTTTATAACGTATATGGACATAGTAATATTTCATCTTCATATAGTATTTAAAGGTGTTCTCCAGCTTTTGGTTCAATTAGTGAACAGTGGTAATCTGTGAGCTCTTTTACATAGGACCTACCATCCCTTGCTTCCCCCGATACTGCAGCAGCAGTGCAGATGGCAGCATTGGGGGAGTGAGGGAGGGTAAGTCCTACGTAAAAGAGCTTCCCTCCACAGGCTAGGACCATTAACTACTTAGACCAAATGCCTAAAGATAAAATAACATTTTCTATTTGCTCCACGACAGTGTCACCATTGTCACTGACAGACATTGTCTTCTTGGCTCATATATTTTCTTTTAGCACTGTGACCTTCATTACTCCTACAGAGTAACCCTCCTGTGCGGAGACAGTGATATTGGTGGCATGATGACTATATCGCTGATTTATCTGACCGGGTGATCTGTGATAATTAACCCCATATGTACATTCCTGCGGTTTAATGGTAAGCCTATCTAGATACTGGAGCACATTAGGGCTCTGCTTGTTGAATAAAGAATACACTTCCTGCATTATTTCATTTGTAACACGCATTTTTATAATTTTTTTTCCAGAATATTTTATTATATTTTCTCTATATAACATTGAACCTTAGCTGTGGGGAATAAAAAAAACTATAGCAAAAATAATATATAATTGCACAAGAACAACATCATATACAGCTTTATACAGTAAAGCCAAACAACATATCTCTGGGTGATTCACAGGTTTATTTCAGGTTGTATATTTGGATATAAAAGCTCCATTGATGCCACATAACGACTTCTAGGAAACATCTGATAAATCCTAGGAAGATACATAGGGGAACATTTATCATTTGTGGTACCTTTTCTGTCATTTTTAAATCTGTCTTTGGTTTTTGTGTCTGGGCCAAATTTCTGAAATGGTGCACCATAATAATATATTTGGCTCGGTGGCAATGTGGTTTACACCTAAATGTTTAAGAGTACACTAATTTACTCCTCTTAATGTAATTCCTAGTATGGAGTATATAACTCATAAGCTGAAGGCATGGGTGACACTTCCACTGTCGTTGATAGGATGATAATATTACCTAAGCTTTTCTATTTCTATAGGGCAGCCCCAGTGATCCTTCAGAAATGCCACTTTGTGGCTGATAGACTACTTACCCCATTTCTCTGGCCTAACACCCAACCCAGGATTGCTAGCGATACGCTAAAGAACCTTATTTTAGGGGAGGTCTGCCTTGCCCAATTTATATACCAGGATGTCCAACTAACGTATGCAAGTTGGTGGATTCGGGCAGATGCCAATAACCCGGCATTTGTGCTAGAGGCGGCACTCTTGAGATTATATGATGCCTTGGCAAATTTCCTGTATTGAGAAGTCAAGTGTCTCACGTCCAATATGTCAGCAGTGATCAATATACCCTGAGAGATGAGATGGTAATGGGCAGTGGAGGGTGGTCCCCGGTGCTCCCTTTGTGGCCAAACACTAAACTGCCTGTTTTGTTTATCCTAACTGACTTTTGGCCACAACACGGCATTAAGTATGTTACACTATAAGTAGGATTCTGAGCGGCACACTCCACGTCTATCCCCCAACAACCCGTTACCCAGTTATATCTTAATGATAATTTTAAGACCTTCATGGTCTTAAAGAGAGAATTGCAGTTCCCGCAGTCCAGCCTTTTTAGGTACTTCTGGCTCAGACACGCGTGTGCAGAGCAATTTGGAATAGACCCGATCAAGCTGGAATACAGAGAGATTGAAAAAATTGCAAGACAAAGAAATCTGTGCAAGCCGGTGTCTTCCTTTTATTTGCTCCTTTTGTCACAGCTTTTTTCACCACTGTCCAGATCTCTGGTAAAATGGAAGGCGGATATTTCAGAATTGTAAGATAGACATGAGAAGGAGATAATGTATAACTGGAGGACTACAGTTATTAGTGCTAGGGATCAGATTCAGATCAAATGGTTCCATCGTATCTATTTAACTCCAGTTAGACTGGAGTGTATGCATAAACTGGATAGTGCCCAGTGCACTAGATGTGATGGAGACAGAGGGACTCTGATCCACATGATCTGGAGCTTTACAGTTATTGCTGCGTACTGGTTGGAGGTGCATGAGTTTCTAAATAAGAAACTGGGTCTACCAGCGCTCTGTTCTCCAGAGAACAGTCTTCTTGGACTAATCAGTGATCTGATCCAGACCAAACTTTTTATGATGTTGTACCGGCTCCTAATGTTCTATGACAGGAAAACCGTCCTATTAAACTGGAAACCCCCTAAAATCCCTTCTGTCCAGCACTGGATGCAGGTCATTGATGCCGCTCTGCCGATGGACAGATTAACCTTCTTAGCGAGGGGCAAGCAGGAGAAATTAGAGAAAATCTGGGGACCTTGGTTGGGAAATTAATCCCCTAGATCTGGTGTGAGCCTGTGGCACTGTGTTTGGATGTGTGTGAAGAAGTGGGGATGGAATACGGTGGGGATGTGGCTGTACGTCCACATTACTGACATGTACTGGAAGAGAGCTGTTTCTATTGCTGTATAAAATTGCCATGACTGTGTTATCAGTGAGAAGGAGCAGTTTTTGAGACTTGTACTGTAAGTCTGTTATATCTCTGAAAAAAATAAAATAAATACATACTTTAATCTTGTGCTGTTTTTTTGTCTCGATCTATGAACCCCATGCTTCTGTGTCTCGGTATAATGTTACATGCTACTTGGGCTGGTTTCTGGCCCGATATAATCCCGTTAATGGACTGGACTTATATCTAACGAGGAACTGGTGGCAGTCTACTGGGTGGGCAGGGCTCTGTTTCACTGTCAGGGGTGTAAGCCTGTGTTGTGCACTGCCAGAGTTGAAGGACCTGGGGTGACATCACCATCATGTGATCAGTGAAGGGGGCGGGGTTGAGCATCGGAGAGAAGTTGTGAAGGACCTGGGATGACGTCACTGTCATGTGATCAGTTTCTGCCATCCCCCCTGGCAGGGCCGGAATGGCCTGCCGGGATATCTGGAAATTTCCCGTTAGGCCGGCAGGCCTGAGTGCCGCAAGGCCGCGGCCCTGGTGATAAGTGGGGGCAGCAGGTCACAGGGAGATGCGTGCTTCCATTATGGAAGCGTTCATCTCCATAGTCATCTGTATCGCCATCCTCAGGACGGCGATACAGATGTCTATGCTATGGCAGGGGAGGGAGAGGTGTGTCCCTTCCTGTTCCTCTGATAGGCTGCCAGCACTAGGCCAGCAGCCTATCAGAGGCCGGTGCAGGCGGCGCAATGACGTCATCGCGCCGCCTGAGCCGTATAATGAGGGACACAGGCCGGAAGAGGCCTGCATCCCATCGCTGGAGGTAAGTATGTGTTTTTATTTTTTATATAGGTACAATACTGGATCATGATGGGGGGGCTACTGGCACATAAGGATGACCACTGGCACATGATGGGGGGCTACTGGCACATGATAAGGGGGTCTACTGGCACATAAGGGGGGCTGCTGGCACATGGGGGGCTATTGGCACATAGGGGGGCTACTGACCCATGATAAGGGGGCTGCTGGAACATGATAAGGGGGGCTACTGGCACATAGGGGGGCTACTGACCCATGATAAGGGGGGGGCTACTGGCACATGATAAGGGGGCTACTGGCACATGATAAGGGGCTGCTACTGGCACATAAGGGGGCTACTGGAACATGATAGGGGGGGCTACTGGCACATAAGGGGGCTACTGGAACATGATAAGGGGGGCTACTGGCACATAAGGGGGCTACTGGCACATGATAAGGAGGCTACTGGCACATAAGGGGGGCTACTGACCCATCATAAGTGGGGCTACTGACCCATGATAAGGGGGGGGCTACTGGCACATGATAAGGGGGGCTGCTGGCACATGATAAGGGGGCTACTGGCACATAAGGGGGCTACTGGAACATGATAAGGAGGCTACTGGCACATAAGGGGGGCTACTGACCCATCATAAGTGGGGGGCTACTGACCCATGATAAGGGGGGGCTGCTGGCACATGATAAGGGGGCTACTGGCACATGATAAGGGGCTGCTACTGGCACATGATAAGGGGTGGCTACTGGCACATAAGGGGCTACTGGAACATGATAAGGGGGGCTACTGGCACATGACGGGGGCTGCTGGCACAGGGGGGGCTATTGGCACATGATAAGGGGGCTACTGGCACATGATAAGAGGGGGCTACTGGCACATGAGGGCGGCTACTGGCACATAATAAGGGGGGCTACTGGCACATGATAGGGGGGGCACTCTGGCTACTGGCACATGATGGTGGGGGGGCTCTTATTACTGGCACATGAATGGGGGGCATCTATGGGGGCACATCTTACTGGCACATGATTGGGGATATGTGAATGAGGCTCAGAATTGAACTGCCTCACTAATAGTAACATAGTACATAAGGCCGAAAAAAGACATTTGTCCATCCAGTTCGGCCTGTTATCCTGCAAGTTGATCCAGAGGAAGGCAAAAAAAACCCTGTGAGGTAGAAGCCAATTTTCCTCACTTTAGGGGAATAAAAAATTCCTTCCCGACTCCAATCAGGCAATCAGAATAACTCCCTGGATCAACGACCCCTCTCTAGTAGCTATAGCCTGTAATATTATTACGCTCCAGAAACACATCCAAGCCCCTCTTGAATTCCTTTATTGTACTCACCATCACCACCTCCTGGTGGTAATATTCCAAGATTCAACACAAATGGGGCCCACTGAGAAAGGGGGGGGGGAATATGCTCAATAAGATATAACTTTTAATAAGATATGCAATAAAATACACCACAAGGATGCATCAACATAACAAATAAACAATGGAGGGGTCCAATCTTGGTACCCCAATACTGGTAGCAAGAAAATAGATCTGCTACACCTCTGGGGGTGCACGCAGTCTTACCAGACCAAGCAAACAGCTAGGATCAGCTTGACTTGGGTAATGCCTGGACCAGAGGACGTCCCGTGGTGGTGTGGTGTCAATGGAGGCAGTGATGGAACTGTTGGAACTGTACCCTATCTCACCCTAGAGAAAGGGGAAGGGGACTGCTCCCATACTGCCTGTCTACATAGAGCACCCGCCCCGAAAGGGGCGACCCCGTCCGGATACCTGTCCCTAACTGGGACCTTATCTCTAACACAAAAAATATATATGTTCCTTCAGACCTCCCGACGTGGCAAGTTTCTGTCGTGTCGACTCCTCAGGGGAAGATGGTACACATAGGAAGAACAAGATGTGAAACCGCAGGTAAAAAGACCCTGCAGCAAAAAAGCTCCTGCAATTTTAGGAATAACTTGTGGATTGTCACCCCCGATAATGGGATGCAGTACTGCAGAAGGATAGATGTTCCTCTGCTGGTCGGTGTATGAGGGTACGGTGGTCCTCACTAAAGGTAGTGTCCCTATAGTTTTGGGGAATATACTAATCATCTGCCAGCCACACTGATACATACCTCTGTGGGATTTAAATAAGACCCATGTGCGCCTTTCCTAGAAGGACTGCCCTGCGATCATCTGCTCCGGCGTCTGACGTCACACGTACGCTCCGCACGCGACACGTCAGACGCCGGCGCCGACACCACGTGATGCAGGCGGCCAGTCACAATCGCGGAGAGGCGTCCAAGGAGGTTGCCTAGACAACGATAGGTAGGCAACCATACAGAGCGCTGACAATCTAGCGCGTCCATAGTTACGCTGTGACCCAAAATCGCAGCAAGGTTACAATGACATTTATTGCACGGATACAAAGGACAGGGTTCATCATAGAGAGGGCTAAGACATGAAGCCATATACCATATGAATATGATACCAATTAAGGAGTTAGTATTCCAAACCCCCCCCCCCCCCCCCCCCCCCCCAGGAAACCTCGGAGAGTGTTTAGATAAAACAGCAAAAATCAAGCCTCTCATTAAGACCCAGGGGGCGGAGGTCTTCAGACAAAATATCCAGCGTGATTCGCGCTGGAGAAGATTCTTATCCCAATCGCCTCCCCTGAATGGAGGCTTGACAAGATCAATGCCCATAAATCTCAATTGGGCTCTGCCATTATGGACTGTATGTACATGCTTGGACACCGGGTTATCCCGTTTGTGTGAGATATCCCCCAGGTGTTCCCCTATCCTCCTCCTGAATTCACGTATGGTTTTACCTATGCACTCCATCCCACATTCGCACTGAATGCGATATACAACTCCTCTGGACCTACAGTTAATGAAATGTGGGATGGAGTACTGTTTACCTGTAACTGAACTCACAAATGATTTTGTAGTCTGTATATATTTACACCCTACACAGTTGCCACACTTGTGACAGCCCACGATCTTTGACCGCAGCCAGGTGGATTGCATCACGTTGGAGGAAAAGTGGCTGTGCACGAGTTTGTCACTCAGATTGTGCCCCCGTCTTTAAGTGATCTGGGGGTGTTCTCCTAATACCTCGTCCAAGTCAGGGTCCATTTTGAGGACATCCCAGTGACGTTGTATGATATTGGGGGGCATCTATGGGGGCACATCTTACTGGCACATGATTGGGGGCATCTATTGGGGCACTTATTACTGGCAGATTATTGGGTGGCACTATAGGGGCATCTACTGAGGCTAAAAAGAAGGGGTATTTTATATGGGGGGCTCTGTTTAGAGGCATTTTATACTGGGACACATTATGGTGGGTACTATGGGGAATGGGGGGGAGCACTATGGGGTCATCTACGGGGGCACTGAGAAGGGGTATTTTATATTGGCACATTATGGGAACATTAGCTCAACTGGGGGCATTACAAGGGGGTATGTTTTGCACATTATAAGGAGAATTATTACTACTGGGGGGGGGGGCATTATGGTGGGCTTTATTACTCCCCCATGGTATGACCCACTAGTAGCAGCACCAGCCTCTCCCTGCTCTGCTATCCTTCTGCCCCTTCTCCAAATCCTTATTACATAGTAACATAGTACATAAGGCCGGAAAAAGACATTTGTCCATCCAGTTCGGCCTGTTATCCTGCAAGTTGATCCAGAGGAAGGCAAAAAAACCCTGTGAGGTAGAAGCAAATTTTCCTCACTTTAGGGGAATAAAAAATTCCTTCCCGACTCCAATCAGGCAATCAGAATAACTCCCTGGATCAACGACCCCTCTCTAGTAGCTATAGCCTCTAATATTATTGCGCTCCAGAAACACATCCAGGCCCCTCTTGAATTCCTTTATTGTACTCACCATGACCACCTCCTCAGGCAGAGAGTTCCATAGTCTCACTGCTCTTACCGTAAAGAATCCTTTTCTATGTTTGTGTACAAACCTTCTTTCCTCCAAACGCAGAGGAAGTCCCCTCGTCACAGTCACAGTCCTGGGGATAAATAGATGATGGGATAGATCTCTGTACTGACCCCTGATATATTTATACATAGTAATTAGATCTCCCCTCAGTCGTCTTTTTTCTAACGTGAATAACCCTAATTTTGATAATCTTTCAGGGTACTGTAGTTGCCCCATTCCAGTTATTACTTTAGTTGCCCTCCTCTGGACCCTCTCCAGCTCTGCTCTGTCTGCCTTGTTCACTGGAGCCCAGAACTGTACACAGTACTCCATGTGTGGTCTGACTAATGATTTATAAAGTAGTAGGAATATGTTCTCATCACGGGCATCTATGCCCCTTTTGATGCAACCCATTATCTTATTGGCCTTGGCAGCAGCTGCCTGACACTGTTTTTTGCAGCTTAGTTTGCTGTTTATTAAAATTCCTAGATCCTTTTCCATGTCAGTGTTACCGAGTGTTTTATCATTTAGTATGTACGGGTGACTTGCATTATTCCTTCCCATGTGCATAACTTTACATTTGTCAGTGTTAAACCTCATCTGCCACTTATCTGCCCAAGCCTGCAATCTATCCAGATCCCTCTGTAGCAGTATACTGTCCTCCTCGGTATTAATTACTTTACACAGTTTTGTGTCATCTGCGAAAATTGATATTTTACTATGCAAGCCTTCTACAAGATCATTAATAAATATATTGAAGAGAATAGGGCCCAATACTGACCCCTGAGGTACTCCACTATTGACAGTGACCCAATCTGAGTATGTACCGTTAATAACCACCCTCTGTTTTCTATCATTGAGCCAGTTACTTACCCACTTACAGACGTTTTCTCCCAGTCCAAGCATTCTCATTTTATATACTAACCTTTTATGTGAAATCTTTTTCATTAGGATAAAACACAACATCAGCTCCACCGAGCCCCCCGGCCAAAGTGTTGAAGTGGTGTCCGAGATCCCCAAGGGCCAAGCGAAGTAATTGTAAGTTTTCATGTGGAATATGTTTGTTTGTAGTTGATCTTTATTATCGATTTTACATTGCAGATTTAAAAAATTTTTTTGCAGCATATGGGTGAGATTTTATAAATATTTTTATTATTTGGTCGAAAGGCTCATTGGGGGGAGGGGGGATTGTACAGGACTGCCGTAGAATATCTAAAATAGCTGGTCAAGTAAAATGTTGCATGCAACAATCATTAAATAGGTGGCCAACAAAAAAGGGGCGGGTCAAAGGGCCTGGTAAAACACTGTCTGAGCATGCTGAGAGTTGTAGTTTTACAACAGTTGGAGGCATCCTGGTTGGGAAAACACTGTGATAATATGAACAATGGGGGTTCTACAAAAGAGCTATCGTGGGTAGAGTTGAGCGAACACCTGGATGTTCGGGTTCCAGAAGTTCGGCCGAACTTCCCGGAAATGTTCGGGTTCGGGATCCGAACCCGACCCGAACTTCGTCCCGAACCCGAACCCCATTGAAGTCAACGGGGACCCGAACTTTTCGGCACTAAAAAGGCTGTAAAACAGCCCAGGAAAGAGCTAGAGGGCTGCAAAAGGCAGCAACATGTAGGTAAATCCCCTGCAAACAAATGTGGATAGGGAAATGAATTAAAATAAAAATAAAAAAAATAAAAATTAACCAATATCAATTGGACAGAGGTCCCATAGCAGAGAATCTGGCTTCACGTCAGCAGAGAATCAGTCTCTTCATGCCATAGCAGAGAATCTGGCTTCATGTCAGCAGAGAATCAGTCTTCATGTCATAGCAGAGAATCAGGCTTCACGTCACCCACCACTGGAACAGGCCACTGTCACATATTTAGGCCCCGGCACCCAGACAGAGGATGGAGGTCCCGTAACAGAGAATCTGGCTTCATGTCAGCACAGAATCAGTCTTCATGTCATAGCAGAGAATCAGGCTTCACGTCACCCACCACTGGAACAGGCCACTGTCACATATTTAGGCCCAGGCACCCAGGCAGAGGAGAGAGGTCCCGTAACAGAGAATCTGGCTTCATGTCAGCAGAGAATCAGTCTTCATGTCATAGCAGAGAATCAGGCTTCACGTCACCCACCACTGGAACAGGCCACTGTCACATATTTAGGCCCCGGCACCCAGACAGAGGAGAGAGGTCCCGTAACAGAGAATCTGGCTTCATGTCAGCACAGAATCAGTCTTCATGTCATAGCAGAGAATCAGGCTTCACGTCACCCACCACTGGAACAGGCCACTGTCACATATTTAGGCCCCGGCACCCATACAGAGGAGAGAGGTCCCGTAACAGAGAATCTGGCTTCATGTCAGCACAGAATCAGTCTTCATGTCATAGCAGAGAATCAGGCTTCACGTCACCCACCACTGGAACAGGCCACTGTCACATATTTAGGCCCAGGCACCCAGGCAGAGGAGAGAGGTCCCGTAACAGAGAATCTGGCTTCATGTCAGCAGAGAATCAGTCTTCATGTCATAGCAGAGAATCAGGCTTCACGTCACCCACCACTGGAACAGGCCACTGTCACATATTTAGGCCCCGGCACCCAGACAGAGGAGAGAGGCCCCGTAACAGAGAATCTGGCTTCATGTCAGCACAGAATCAGTCTTCATGTCATAGCAGAGAATCAGGCTTCACGTCACCCACCACTGGAACAGGCCACTGTCACATATTTAGGCCCAGGCACCCAGGCAGAGGAGAGAGGTCCCGTAACAGAGAATCTGGCTTCATGTCAGCACAGAATCAGTCTTCATGTTATAGCAGAGAATCAGGCTTCACGTCACCCACCACTGGAACAGGCCACTGTCACATATTTAGGCCCCGGCACCCAGACAGAGGAGAGGTTCATTCAACTTTGGGTTGCCCCGCAATATAATGGTAAAATGAAAATAAAAATAGGATTGAATGAGGAAGTGCCCTGGAGTACAATAATATATTGTTAAGGGGAGGTAGTTAATGTCTAATCTGCACAAGGGATGGACAGGTCCTGTGGGATCCATGCCTGGTTCATTTTTATGAACGTCAGCTTGTCCACATTGGCTGTAGACAGGCGGCTGCGTTTGTCTGTAATGACGCCCCCTGCCGTGCTGAATACACGTTCAGATAAAACGCTGGCCGCCGGGCAGGCCAGCACCTCCAAGGCATAAAAGGCTAGCTCTGGCCACGTGGACAATTTGGAGACCCAGAAGTTGAATGGGGCCGAACCATCAGTCAGTATGTGGAGGGGTGTGCACAGGTACTGTTCCACCATGTTATTGAAATGTTGCCTCCTGCTAACACGTTCCGTATCAGGTGGTGGTGCAGTTAGCTGTGGCGTGGTGACAAAACTTTTCCACATCTCTGCCATGCTAACCCTGCCCTCAGAGGAGCTGGCCGTGACACAGCTGCGTTGGCGACCTCTTGCTCCTCCTCTGCCTTCGCCTTGGGCTTCCACTGGTTCCCCTGTGACATTTGGGAATGCTCTCAGTAGCGCGTCTACCAACGTGCGCTTGTACTCGTGCATTTTCCTATCACGCTCCAGTGTAGGAAGTAAGGTGGGCACATTGTCTTTGTACCGGGGATCCAGCAGGGTGGCAACCCAGTAGTCCGCACACGTTAAAATGTGGGCAACTCTGCTGTCGTTGCGCAGGCACTGCAGCATTTAGTCGCTCATGTGTGCCAGGCTGCCCAGAGGTAAGGACAAGCTGTCCTCTGTGGGAGGCGTATCGCCATCGTCCTGCGTTTCCCCCCAGCCACGCACCAGTGATGGGCCCGAGCTGCGTTGGGTGCCACCCCGCTGTGAACATGCTTCATCCTCATCCTCTTCCACCTCCTCCTCATCCTCGTCCTCCTCGTCCTCCAGTAGTGGGCCCTGTCTGGCCACATTTGTACCTGGCCTCTGCTGTTGCAAAAAAACCTCCCTCTGAGTCACTTCGAAGAGACTGGCCTGAAATCGCTAAAAATGACCCCTCTTCCTCCTGGGACACCTCCTCTTCCATCATCGCCCTAAGTGTTTTCTCAAGGAGACATAGAAGTGGTATTGTAACGCTGATAACGGCGTCATCGCCACTGGCCATGTTGGTGGAGTACTCGAAACAGCGCAACAGGGCACACAGGTCTCGCATGGAGGCCCAGTCATTGGTGGTGAAGTGGGGCTGATCGGCAGTGCGACTGACCCGTGCGTGCTGCAGCTGAAACTCCACTATGGCCTGCTGCTGCTCGCACAGTCTGTCCAGCATGTGCAAGGTGGAGTTCCACCTGGTGGGCACGTCGCATATGAGGCGGTGAGCGGGAAGGCCGAAGTTACGCTGTAGCGCAGACAGGCGAGCAGCGGCAGGGTGTGAACGCCGGAAGCGCGAACAGACGGCCAGCAGCTCTGACATGTCGGGGTAGTTGCGAATGAACTTCTGCACCACCAAATTCAGCACATGCGCCAGGCAAGGGATGTGCGTCAAACCGGCTAGTCCCAGAGCTGCAACGAGATTTCGCCCATTATCGCACACCACCAGGCCAGGCTTGAGGCTCACCGGCAGCAACCACTCGTCGGTCTGTTGTTCTATACCCCGCCACAACTCCTGTGCGGTGTGGGGCATGTCCCCCAAACATATGAGTTTCAGAACGGCCTGCTGACGTTTACCCCGGGCTGTGCTGAAGTTGGTGGTGAAGGTGTGTGGCTGACTGGATGAGCAGGTGGAAGAAGAGGAGGAGGAAGCTGAGTAGGAGGAGGAGGAGACAGAAGGCAAAGATCCTTGGCGGCGGAAGGACGTGCGCCAAACAGCTCTCCGCCTGGGGCCCAGCCGCCACTACATTTACCCAGTGTGCAGTTAGGGAGATATAGCGTCCCTGGCCGTGCTTACTGGTCCACGTATCTGTGGTTAGGTGGACCTTGCCACAGATGGCGTTGCGCAGTGCACACTTGATTTTATCGGATACTTGGTTGTGCAGGGAAGGCACGGCTCTCTTGGAGAAGTAGTGCCGGCTGGGAACAACATACTGTGGGACAGCAAGCGACATGAGCTGTTTGAAGCTGTGTGTGTCCACCAGCCTAAATGACAGCATTTCATAGGCCAGTAGTTTAGAAATGCTGGCATTCAGGGCCAGGGATCGAGGGTGGCTAGGTGGGAATTTACGCTTTCTCTCAAATGTTTGTGAGATGGAGAGCTGAACGCTGCCGTGTGACATGGTTGAGATGCTTGGTGACGCAGGTGGTGGTGTTGGTGGTACATCCCATGTTTGCTGGGCGGCAAGTGCCAACGTCCCTCCAGAGGCGGAGGAAGAGGCCGAGGCGGCGACAGCAGCAGAAGAGGCCGAGGCGGCAGCAGCAGAAGAGGTAGCAGGGGGAGCCTGAGTGACTTCCTTGTTTTTAAGGTGTTTACTCCACTGCAGTTCATGCTTTGCATGCAGGTGCCTGGTCATGCAGGTTGTGCTAAGGTTCAGAACGTTAATGCCTCGCTTCAGGCTCTGATGGCACAGCGTGCAAACCACTCGGGTCTTGTCGTCAGCACATTGTTTGAAGAAGTGCCATGCCAGGGAACTCCTTGAAGCTGCCTTTGGGGTGCTCGGTCCCAGATGGCGGCGGTCAGTAGCAGGCGGAGTCTCTTGGCGGCGGGTGTTCTGATTTTGCCCACTGCTCCCTCTTTTGCTACGCTGTTGGCTCGGTCTCACCACTGCCTCTTCCTCTGAACTGTGAAATTCAGTGGCACGACCTTCATTCCATGTGGGGTCTAGGACCTCGTCGTCCCCTGCATCGTCTTCCACCCAGTCTTGATCCCTGACCTCCTGTTCAGTCTGCACACTGCAGAAAGACGCAGCAGTTGGCACCTGTGTTTCGTCATCATCAGAGACGTGCTGAGGTGGTATTCCCATGTCCTCATCATCAGGAAACATAAGTGGTTGTGCGTTAGTGCATTCTATCTCTTCCACCCCTGGGGAAGGGGTAGGTGGATGCCCTTGGGAAACCCTGGCAGCAGAGTCTTTAAACAGCATAAGAGACTGCTGCATAACTTGAGGCTCAGACTGTTTCCCTGATATGCATGGGGGTGATGTGACAGACTGATGGGCTTGGTTTTCATGCGCCATCTGTGCGCTTTCTGCAGAAGACTGGGTGGGAGATAATGTGAACGTGCTGGATGCACTGTCGGCCACCCAATTGACTAATGCCTGTACCTGCTCAGGCCTTACCATCCTTAGAACGGCATTGGGCCCCACCAAATATCCCTGTAAATTCTGGCGGCTACTGGGACCTGAGGTAGTTGGTACACTAGGACGTGTGGCTGTGGCAGAACGGCCACGTCCTCTCCCAGCACCAGAGGGTCCACTAACACCACCACGACCATGTCCACGTCCGCGTCCCTTACTAGATGTTTTCCTCATTGTTACCGTTCACCACAATAAGAAAAATATTATTCAGGCCAATGTATTGAATTAAAATTCAGGCCTTTTTTTTACAGACACCTAACACTATCTGGCTATCTATTTAGGTACCGTATTACACTAATACAGGCACACCAGTAATGACAGATTTAGCTGAATATAAATGTGAGGCCTATTTTTTAGGCGCTGTGTGACAGGTATAGGTTTAATCACAGAATTAGACTTGTATCTGCACTGTAGCGTGTGTTTTAAGTTTTTCAGAATGACCCTATCAGCACCTTGAATCTAATATACCCTTTTAGGGATAGATTTAAAGTAGGCCTGATATAGCAGAAACTACTAATTTTGAGAATGGCAAATTTGGGAATTGTTTTTCAACCCAGAACAAAAACTGTGCTTTTACGGTCACTAAAAATAACTTGACCAGCTAAAACAGTACTGATTTGGAGGAATATAAATGTCAGGCCTATTTTTTAGGCGCTGGGTGACAGGCTCAACTTGCCCCTGATGTAGTATATGGCCAAAAAATAACCACACTATTGATGGTTAAATGCACTTGGGTGACACAGGCTCAGCCTGCACCTGATGTAGTATATGGCCAAAAAATAACCACACTATTGATGGTTAAATGCACTTGATGAAAGCTTGACCCTGATGTAGGATATAGCAAAAAATAACCACACTATTGATGGTTAAATACACTTGGTGATAGCTTGTGCTGGCGCACCACAAGCCACAAAATGGCCACCGATCACCCCAGAAAAAAGTGATATAAAAACGCTCTGGGCAGCCTAAAAAAAGTGAGCAATTGAATATCAGCACTTCAATGATCCACAGCTGGAGATCGATCACTGAATGAAGTCTTTTGGAGGAGTTAATCTGCCTAATCTCGCCCTAACGTCGCAGCAGCAACCTCTCCCTATGCTTGAATCAGCAGAGTGACGTGCAGCGCTACGTGACCCAAGCTTATATAGAGGCTGGGTCACATGCTGCACTGGCCAATCACAGCCATGCCAATAGTAGGCAAGGCTGTGATGGCCTCTTGGGGCAAGTAGTATGACGCTTGTTGATTGGCTGCTTTGCAGCCTTTCAAAAAGCGCCGAACACCGAACCCGAACCCGGACTTTTACGAAAATGTTCGGGTTCGGGTCCGTGTCACGGACACCCCAAAATTCGGTACGAACCCGAACTATACAGTTCGGGTTCGCTCATCCCTACTCAGCTGGTTTCAATCCTTCCTATCTGGCAGATCACAGCAAGTGTGCCTGGGCACCCTCTACTCTAATCCTGTACCACTTACTTATGGAGTCCCACAGGGGTCGGTGTTATCGCCTCTTTGCAGTCTACATGCTTCCAGTGGGCAAAATTGTCCAGAACTATGGCCTAGGTTACCATTGTTACGCAGACGACACACAACTGTATCTGTCCTTCAAGCCTGGCACTCAAGACCCATCAATGCCTGTCTAGTGGAATTACAAAACTGGATGAACACCAACTGGCTGAGGCTGAATTCGGACAAAACAGAGGTGTTGGTAGTAGGCTGTCCTCACATGGTGGATAAAGTCCAAAAGTCCTCACACTTCAAACTAGCAATTGGGGGAGATACCGTGCAATATAAAGACTCTGTGCGAAACCTGGGGGTGATCCTGGATGGAAAGCTAACACTCAGACTGCAGGCATCAGCGGTCGTCAAATCCTCTTTCTTCCATCTGAGAAATATAGCGAGAATTAAACACCTTATCCCAGCAGAAGACCTGCCTTCACTAATTCATGCATTTGTATCCTCCCGCCTGGACTACTGCAATGCTCAATTCATCAGATCCCCGGATAAAGTTCTGCGCCCCTTACAACTTGTACAGAATGCAGCAGCCAGACTCCTAGCCAATGCCCCACGTGGCTCACACATCTCCCCAGTACTGCAAACTCTTCACTGGTTGCCAGTAAAATTGAGAATTAATTTTAAGATCTGCCTGATGACATTCAAGGCATTAAACAACAGGGGACCCAAGTACATAGCGGACCTATTGGAACTTTATGCCCTTACACGGCCTCTCCGCTCCACCAATAAGATGAATTTGGTTATTCCCAGGATCGACTTAAAATATCATTTGGTGGAACTCACTCCCACAATCAGTGCGAGAGGCCCCTTCTGTGGACAGCTTTAAGATAAGGCTAAAAACCCACCTCTTTTCCCAAGCCTTTGAGACTGCAGAATGCAGGGTCACAGCGCTTTGAGTCCCCAGGGAGAAAAGCGCTATAAAAATATAATTATTATTATTACTATGATTGCACACTAAAGTATGTGAACTTCCAATGCACTCTAAAATAAGTGAATCGCTTATTGCATCATAAAGAATGCAATTTAACGTAAGTAAACCCACTTTGCACTCAAGTATTTATTTGTATGCTAAATCACACAGTTCAAACAGTAAATCTATATCTCATTGTGACTTTGACCCTGACCTGTGAAGAAAGTCAGACATCAAAGTCAAACTCAGATATCGGTGTCAGAGATAGTATTTTGCCTCACACTGATATTCTGATACTTGACTATATCTGACCATGTCCTAAAATAAACACTGTACAAGTGAGAAAGAAGACTATTGAATGTTATTTTCTCATTTACTTTATGTATTGGTAAGCTAAGGGATGTAATATATCGCTTCTACAATATAGGCCTTTGTAGATATAAATAAGGTTCTATGGTTCCCAGATAACTTGAGCTGATTTATAACAGACAGAAGGACCATGTCCTTTATTGCATTAAGTCTAGCATATACATTGAAAAAACTTAGAAATCAGGGTGTATAAACCTGCACAAAGCCCAGCATCCATACATAATAAAGGGGGAACTTTCACAGCTTTTTTGCCTTTGGAACATAATCTCTTCATACTCCGACTCTGGAGATAGGTGGTACACTCTACTCTGTTCTTCAGAATCATAGCAATTCAAGTTCTGTACTTGCAAGAGCCATCAACAACTGTTAGAGACTGATCTTTACAGAGTGTTGCTTCTCTATACAAGAAATATATATTTTGTATATCAGTCAGCACTTGTTAAACGCTACTCTGAAAGTTAGATCGCATGCTATAAGACACACTTCTACATAGTGTTTAAATGTGAGAGCCATTATTGTTTGGTAACAAGTGCTGTTAACTCATGCAGCTAATTTATTATACTAATGATAATAGCGCTGGTATACTCTGCCGTGCTGTACACAAAGTATCACACATTTGTCCATGTCACTCTTGAGGTTTACAGGTGCTGTACTACAACACCAGAGATGAAAAGTTAACATCTAGGGATGAGCGAATCGACTTCGGATGCTTCACAGGAAGTGGATTCGTAAATAACTTTGTTGTAATACTGTAAGGAGCGGGAGAATAAGCTATTTCCTAGTCAGCAGAGGGACCAGGTGCTTTATCCTATAGTATTCAGCCTTTGTATATATTATAAGCTATTTCCTAGTCAACAGATGGACCAGGTCCTTTATCCTATAGTATCCAGCCTTTGTATATATTATAAGCTATTTCCTAGGCAGCAGAAGGACAAGGTCCTTTATCCTATAGTATCCAGCCTTTGTATATATTATAAGCTATTTCCTAGTCATCAGAGGGACCAGTTCCTTTAGCCTATAGTATCCAGCCTTTGTATATAGAATTAGCAAATTTCTTAGTCAACAGAAGGACCAGGTCCTTTAGCTGGCTAGGATTTAGCAATCTAACATAGAGCAAGCTACTTCCTAGTCATCAGAGTGACCAGGTCCTTTATCCTATAGTATCCAGCCGTTTTATGTAGCATAAGCTAATTTCCTAGTCAACAGAAGGACCAGGTCCGTTAGCTGGCTAGGATTTAGACTCTACCCACCCCTGACAGTGACACAGAGCCCTGCCCGCCCAGAAGACTGCCACCAGTTCCTCGTTAGATATAAGTCCGGTCCGTTAACGGGATTATATTGGGCCAGAAACCAGCCCACGTAGCATGTAACGTTATACCGAGACATAGAAGCATGGGGTTCATGGATCGAGACAAAAAAAACTGCACAAGATTAAAGTATATATATTTTTTAAAGTCTTTATTTTAGTTTTTCAGAGATATAACAGACTTACAGTACAACTCTCAAAAACTGCTCCTTCTCACTGATAACACACAGTTATGGCAATTTTGTACAGCAATAGAAAAATCCCTCTCCCAGTACATGTCAGTAATGTGGACATACAGCCACGTCCCCGCTGTATTCCATCACCACTTCTTCCCACACACAGTGCCGCGGGCTCAAACCAGATCTAGGGGATTCATTTCCCAACCAAGGTCCCCAGATTTTTTCAAATTTCTCTGGCTTGCCCCTTGCTAAGAAGGTTAATCTGTCCATCGGCAGAGCGGCATCAATGACCTGCATCCAGTGCTGGACAGAAGGGATTTTAGGGGGTTTCCAGTTTAATAGGACGGTTTTCCGGTCATAGAACATTAGGAGCCGGTACAACATCCTAAAATGTTTGGTCTGGATCAGATCACTGATTAGTCCCAGAAGACTGTTCTCCGGAGAACAGACTGCTGGTAGACCCAGTTTCTTATTTAGAAACTCATGCACCTCCAACCAGTACGCAGCAATAACTGGACAGCTCCAGATCATGTGGATCAGAGTCCCTCTGTCTCCAACACATCTAGTGCACTGGGCACTATCCAGTTTGTGCATACGCTCCAGTCTAACTGGAGTTAAATAGATATGATGGAACTATTTGATCTGAATCTACTGATCCCTAGCACTAATAACTGTAGTCCTCCAGTTATACATTATCTCCTTCTCGTGTCTATCCTCCAATTCCGAAATATCCGCCTTCCATTTTACCAGAGATCTGGACAATAATAAAGAAAGCTGTGACAAAAGGACCAAATAAAAGGAAGACACCGGCTTGCACAGATTTCTTTGTCTTGCAATTTTTTCAATCTCTCTGTATTCCAGCTTGATCAAGTCTCTTCCAAATTGCTCTGCACACGCGTGTCTGAGCTGGAAGTACCTAAAAAGGCTGGACTGGGGGAACTGCAATTCTCCCTTTAAGACCATGAAGGTCTTAAAATTATCATTAAGATATAACTAGGTAACATACTTAATGCCGTGTTGCAGCCAAAAGTCAGTCAGGTTAAACAAAACAGGCAGTTTACTGTTTGGCCACAAAGGGAGCACCGGGGACCAACCTCCACTGCCCATTACGGTCTCACCTGTCAGGGTATATTGATCACTGCTGACATATTGGACGTGAGACACTTGACTTGGTATTTGCTTGCTCGGTACAGGAAATTTGCCAAAGCTTCATATGATCTCAAGAGTGCCGCCTCTAGCACAAATGCCAGGTTAATGGCATCTGCCCGGATCTACCAACTTGCATACGTTAGTTGGACAGTCTGGTAGTATCTATATAAATTGGCTAAGGCCAGACCTCCCCTAACATAAGGCGCTTTTAGCGTATCGCTAGCAATCCTGGGTTGGGTGTTAGGCCAGAGAAATGGGGTAAGTAGTCTATCAATAGCCACATAGTGGGATTTCTGAAGTATCACTGGGGCTGCCCTATAGAAATAGAAAAGCTTAGGTAATATTATCATCCTATCAACGACAGTGGAAGTGTCACCCATGCTTTCAGCTTCTGAGTTATATACTCTATACTTTACATTAAGAGGAGTAAATTAGTGTAGTTTTAAACATTTAGGTGTAAACCACATTGCCACCATGCCAAATATATTATTAAGGTGCACCATTTCAGAAATTTGGCCCAGACACAAAAATCAAAGACAGATTTAAAAATGACACAAAAGGTACCGCAAATGATAAATGTCCCCCTATGTATCTTCCTAGGATTTATCAGATGTTTCCTAGAAGTCGTCATGTGGCATTAATGGAGCTTTTATATCCAAATATACAACCTGAAATAAACCTGTGAATCACCCAGAGATATGTTGTTTGGCTTTACTGTATAAGGCTACTTTCACACTTGCGTTAGGAGCGGATCCGTCTGGTGTCTGCACAGACGGATCCGCTCCTATAATGCAAACGCTTGCATCCGTTCAGAACGGATCCGTCTGCATAACTGTTTATTTCAGATCAGATTTTTCACTTCGGAAAACTCAGATCCGACAGTATATTCTAAACACAGAAGCGTTCCCATGGTGATGGGGACGCTTCAAGTTAGAATATACTGAGAACTGTGTACATGACTGCCAGGCAGCAGGGGGCAGACCCCCCCTCCTGTATTTAACTTATTGGTGGCCAGTGCGGCCCCCCCTACCTCCCCAGTATTAATTGTAACCAGTGCGGCCCCCCTCCCTCTATATTCATCGGTGGCCAGTACGGATTCCCAGTATTAAATATGACCAGTGCGGCCTCCCCCTCCCTCCCTCCCCAGTATTAAATATGACCAGTGCGGCCTCCCCCTCCCTCTATATTTATTGGTGGCCAGTGCGGATTCCAAGTATTGTGACCAGTGCGGCCTCCCCTCCCCCCCCCCCTAATTAAAATCACCCCCCCCCCCCCATCATTGGTGGCAGCGGAGAGTACCGATCGGAGTCCCAGTTTAAATCGCTGGGGCTCCGATCGGTTACCATGGCAGCCAAGACGCTATTGCAGTCTTGGCTGCCATGGTTACTTAGCAATAAATAGAAGCATTATACTTACCTGAAGGGCTGTGTCTGGCCGGGAGCTCCTCCTACTGGTAAGTGACAGGTCTGTGCTATAGGCAATGCGCCGCAGCAGGGGGCAGTCATGTACACAGTTCTCAGTATATTCTAACTTGAAGCGTCCCCGTCACCATGGGAACGCCTCTGTGTTAGAATATACTGTCGGATCTGAGTTTCACGATGTAACTCAAATCCGATGGTATATTCTAACATAGAGGCGTTCCCATGGTGAAAACTCCGATCTGATGGTATATTAATAGGGACTCCTGACTTTACATTGAAAGTCAATGGGGGACGGATATGTTTGAAATTGCACCATATTGTGTCAACGTCAAACGGATCCGTCCCCATTGACTTGCATTGTAAGTCTGGACGGATCCGTTTGGCTCCGCACGGCCAGGCGGACACAAAAACGCTGCAAGCTGCGTTCGGGTGTCCGCCTGCTGAGCGGAGGCCAAACGGTGCCAAACTGATGCATTCTGAGCGGATCCGTATCCACTCAGAATGCATTGGGGCTGTACGGATCCGTTCGGGGCCACTTGTGAGAGCCTTCAAACAGAACTCACAAGCGGAGCCCCGAACGCTAGTGTGAAAGTAGCCTAAAGCTGTATATTATGTTGTTCATGTGCAATTACAGTCAGGTCCATAAATATTGGGACATCGACACAATTCTAACATTTTTGGCTCTATACACCACCACAATGAATTTGAAATGAAACGATAAAGATGTGCCTTAACTGCAGACTGTTTGCTTTTATTTGAGGGTATTTACATCCAAGTCAGGTGAACGGTGTAGGAATTACAACAGATTGCATATGTGCCTCTGACTTGTTAAGAAACCAAAAGTAATGGGACATAATAATAATAATAATAATCATAAATCAAACTTTCACTTTTAAATCCTTTGCAGTCAATTACAGCCTGAAGTCTGAAACACATAGACATCACCAGACGCTGGGTTTCATCCCTGGAGGAAAAAAAAGAGACAATGCAGCAGCACCCTGCAAATCAAATAAAGTCCAATAATGCCAAAAATTATAGTGCTAATGCTACACTGATTTATAAAGTGAGATGCTTGGCCAATGCATTTTGTACAAAACCATCTGAGCCCGTCTGCCGTACGTCAAGGCGATCTCCGTTAGACGGGTTCTTTTTTTCCTCTAGGTCTTTGCCATGGCGGCGTGCACCTGCACACTGGGAGGTGCTGACTAACCCCCTTTTTTTGCAGGGTTTCATCCCTGGTGATGCTCTGCCAGGCCTCTACTGCAACTGTCTTCAGTTCCTGCTTGTTCTTGGGGCATTTTCCCTTCAGTTTTGTCTTCAGCAAGTGAAATGCATGCTCAATCGGATTCAGGTCAGGTGATTGACTTGGCCATTGCATAACATTCCACTTCTTTCCCTCAAAAAACTCTTTGGTTGCTTTTGCAGTATGCTTTGGGTCATTGTCCAGCTGTACTGTGAAGCGCCGTACAATGAGTTCTGAAGCATTTGGCCGAATATGAGCAGATAATATTGCCCGAAACACTTCAGAATTCATCCTGCTGCTTTTGTCAGCAGTCACATCATCATTAAATACAAGAGAACCACTTCCATTGGCAGCCATACATGCCCACGCCATGACACTACCACCACCATGCTTCACTGATGAGGTGGTATGCTTAGGATCATGAGCAGTTCCTTTCCTTCTCCATACTCTTCTCTTCCCATCACTCTGGTCCAAGTTGATCTTGGTCTCATCTGTCCATAGGATGTTGTTCCAGAACTGTGAAGGCTTTTTTAGATGTCGTTTGGCAAACTCTAATCTGACCTTCCTGTTTTTGAGGCTCACCAATGGTTTACATCTTGTGGTGAACTCTCTGTATTCACTCTGAAGTCTTCTCTTGATTGTTGACTTTGACACACATACACCTACCTCCTGGAGAGTGTTCTTGATCTGGCCAACTGTTGTGAAGGGTGTTTTCTTCACCAGGGAAAGAATTCTTTGGTCATCCACCACAGTTGTTTTCCGTGGTCTTCCGGGTCTTTTGATGTTTCTGAGCTCACCGTTGCGTTCCTTCTTTTTAAGAATGTTCCAAACAGTTGTTTTGGCCACGCCTAATGTTTTTGCTATCTCTCTGATGGGTTTGTTTTGTTTTTTCAGCCTAATGATGGCTTGCTTCACTGATAGTGACAGCTCTTTGGATCTTATCTTGATAGTTGACAGCAACAGATTCCAAATGCAAATAGCACACTTGAAATTAACTCTGGACCTTTTATCTGCTCATTGTAATTGGGATAATGAGGGAATAACACACACCTGGCCATGGAACAGCTGAGAAGCCAATTGTCCCATTATTTTTGGTTCCTTAACAAGTGGAACGCAAATATGCAAACTGTTGTAATTCTTACATCGTTCACCTGATTTGGATGTAAATACCCTCAAATTAAAGCTGACAGTCTGCAGTTAAAGCACATCTTGTTCGTTTCATTTCATATCCATTGTGGTGGTTTATAGAGCCACAAAATGTTTCAATTGTGTTTATGTCCCAATATTTATGGACCTGACTGTATATATTATTTTTGTTATAATTTTTTTTATTCCCCACACCCGAGGTTCAATGCTATATAGAGAAAATATCATAAAATATTCTAGAGAAAAATTATAAAAATGCATGTTACAAATGAAATAATGTAGGAAGTGTATTCATTATTCGACAAGCAAAGCCCTAATGTGCTCCAGTACCTAGATAGGTTTACCATTACACAGCAGGAATGTACATATGGGGTAAATTATCACAGATCACCCGGTCAGATAAATCAGTGATATAGTCATCATGCCATCAATATCACTGTCTCCGCACAGGAGGGTTAATCTGTAGGAGCAATGAAGGTCACAGCGCTAGGAGAAAATATATGAGCCAAGAAGACAATGTCTGTCAGTGACAATGGTGACGCTGTCATGGAGCAAATAGAAGATTTTATTTTATCTTTTAGCATTTAGTCTAAGTAGTGAATGGTGCTAACCTGTGGAGGGAAGCTCTTTCATGTAAGACTTACCCTCCCTCGCTCCCCCAATGTTGCCATCTGCACTGCACTGTTGCTGCAGCATCGGGGGAGCAAGGGATGGTAGGCCCTATGTAAAAGAGCTGCCCCTCACAGATTACCACTGTTCACTAATTGAACCAAAAGCTGGAGAACACCTTTAAATACTGTATGAAGATGAAATATTACTATGTCCAAATACGTTATAAAACAATTACATGGAACGTCGTTACTTCTCCCCATGTCAATCTGGACTCTCCCGCAGTGTGGGTGGAGGTGTGAATACAGTGATAAGAAGCAAGGTTCATGGGGACAGTTCATATTCGCTGCTCTGGAGGTAGGTAACTTTGTAAGGCTACTTTAACATTAGTGTTAGGTTTGTCCGACAGTCTGTTCTGGCAGGAGAACAGCCTGCCGGATCTGTACTAATGCTTGCACACAGGTGCTGCAGGATATCAATTCAACATTACAGGTTCTCTCTCTTGTGTGAATTCACTCATGTGTAACAACATGGCTTCTCTCCTTTGTGACTTCTCTCGTGTAAAACAAGATGTGATTTTCGTGTGAAACATTTTCCACATTCTGAACATGAATATGGCTTCTCTCCTTTGTGACTTCTCTCGTGTGTAACAAGATATGATTTTGTTGTAAAACATTTCCTACATTCTGAACATGAATATGGCTTCTCTCCTGTGTGACTTCTCTTGTGTAAAACAAGATGTGATTTTCGTGTGAAACATTTTCCACATTCTGAACATGAATACGGCTTCTGTCCTGTGTGAATTCTCTCATGTGTAACAAGATGTGTTTTATCTGCAAAACATTTCCCACATTCTGAACATGAATATGGTTTCTCCCCTGTGTGACTTCTCTCATGTATAACTAAAGTTGATTTCTGGGCAAAACATTTCCTACATTCTGAACATGAATACGGTTTCACTCCTGTGTGACTTCTCTGATGTGTAACAAGATGTGATTTATCTGCAAAACATTTCCCACATTCTGAACATGAATACGGCTTCTCTCCTGTGTGACTTCTCTGATGTGTAACAAGATATGATTTCTGTGTAAAACATTTCCCACATTCTGAACATGAATATGGCTTCTCTCCTTTGTGAATTTTCTCATGTCTAACAAGACTTGATTTATCTGTAAAACATTTCCCACATTCTGGACATGAATATGGTTTCTCCCCTGTGTGACTTTTCTCATGTGTAGCAAGATGGGATTCATCTGTAAAGCACTTACCACATTCTGAACAGGAGAATGGCTTCCTCCCTGTGCGAGTCATTTTGTGTGTAGAAAGACCTGAACTTTTTGTGAACTCTTTACCACGATGAAAACATTTACCCCCTTTCTGGCCTGCACTTGTGATCATTTTTGATTGGTCAGGAGAAGGTTCCTCATAATTAGAGGGATTATATGACAGATCTTTGCTGTGAAGTCCTGGATATAAATTAAGAGTAATGAGATTTCCTCCTGAAGGGCGTGGCGTGATATCTTTACCTTCTACATTATAATTTAGTGATAACATGACATCCTCAGAATTCTTATTGGGATCCTCTGTGAAGATAAAAATTAGAATTTGTGATTTTTTCAATTGACCTTCAATGCCAAGTAAGCATCATATTAATGCAACAAATCTACTGAGGATCTGTCCCCTCAACACAAACTGCATTCATTATCAAATAGATCTTTTAAATCTGATGAAGATGGTGGTTTCATTAGAAAAATCCATGCTATAATGTCCACCTAGAGCTTAATTGTCAAGCTGATCCCCTGCTGCTGCTGAAATCTCCCACACTCTCAGTACAAGCTGTAGTCTCCCTGGCTCTGCAGTAAGAGATCCCCCATTGTCCAGCAGCAGTTTCAGTGTGGTATTACAGATTCTAATTCCATCTTCCGCTTTATTTTACTGCAGCCTGTACTGAGCATGTGTGAGACAACAGCAGAGGAGGAGGTGCACTGAAAGGAGCTTGTCAACTAAGCTATAGATGTACGGAGACTGAATTTAGCTTGTCAATGCAGGAGTCATGAGGACTCTCACTCTCTAGCTGGAGTCATAATATGCTCATTGTTCAAAAACTATTACACAGCCATTCTGACATGGAGTTTCAAAGTAAGTACACCGGCCACATCAGTTACAAGAGATCTATTTAATACTACAAGCAGTGTGTATTGTGGAGTCTAGTGAGAGACCCTATTGGTATGGACAATCTAATTATGAGCACAGTCTACATTTAACAAGGTGATGTAAAGTACACGCCTGAATCCACGGACATGACAATGAGGTCTGTATAGTCTAATGGCCACACAGTCACCAGATCTCAGGTTAATAGACATCATTAGGATACAGTGGAATAGACAGTGTGAGGTCATCAATCAGAATCTAGATTAAAGGTTTCCAGCACCTTGTTGGGTCCACTACACTAAGAACTCAGGGTGTTCTAAGGGGAATTAAGAAAGTGGAGCTGCTAAATTCTGGAAAGAGGTGCCAGAGTTCCTCTCCAAAATGTTGCCGATGCGGGTGGCCCACAATCCTGAGGTTTTCTTGCTGGGGATAGTGGATGGAGATAACTGGGATCACTACATGACAATTTTCCAGAGAGAATCACTATTTATGGCACGGAAATGAATCGTATTGAGATGGTACAGCCCCAATACACCGAATCTGGCCATATGGAAATTACAAATAAACCAAACTCTACCATATATAGTGCTGGTGTTTAAATATCATAACAAACCACAAAAGTTTTATAAAATCTTGGGCCTCTGGTGTGGATCACCACATATTATGTACTCGACCTCGAGACTTAGACAGAATTTGTCATCAATTCGAGGGAACATGGCTCAACCGGTTTAGAGGGGATGTCGGATAATATTGTGTTTCGATATCACAGTTAGTTATAGGGGGGGGGGGGGACACTGTAGCGGCTGATTGCAGTAGTAGAGAACAGGTTTGAAGCACCGTTGCCAATAATCTATTATACATTGTATGTAACAGTTTTAAAAATGTTCAGCAGTTTATATATAATGTGCTATGCAATATGCAAAACTGACAACATGACCTTTGTAACTCAGTGTGCAATATGCTGTATATTAGTGTGTGATGTTGATGCTATGTTATTTTTATTAATAAAAGAGTAAAAAAAAAAAAAAAGAAGGTGGAGCTAATGAAGTGTCCTGCGAGTGCAGGTGACCATCACCGAGACGTCTGTGTCTGTACAATAACCACATGTGACATCGGAGCTTCCTGATAATCATGCAGCTGAAGACTGGAGTACACCGTAAGGAAGGAAACAAATACCACGACCAAATATCTTTAACCCCTTAACAACCAGGCTGACCATGTCTGGTAGTTATTTAATGACCATGCACTTCTTTTTGTATTTTCATTGTCACATTCTAAAGACCTAAAACTTTTATATTTTTCTGTCGATGCAGCTTTACGAGGGCCTGCTTTTTGTCTGAAGTTGTACGTTTACATGTAATTTATTGTTCAGCTTGTATTAAATTTCTTTGTTGAATGAACACAAAGTCCCAGAAATGGTAGTTTTTACTGTTTACCATGTATTTTTGCACTTAAAACATATTTTATAGGAAAAATAGCAATAACTTTTTTCTTTTTTCAGTGACATACATGAGGACTTTCTTTTTGGGGGGGAGGGGGTGGAGGCGGGCTGGTGATGCTGTCAAAAAGGGAGTTTAACCTCTTAACAGTCAAATTAAATTGGAAAAACACTCCCCAAAACATCACTTTTTTAATTGTTTTATTAATTTTGACTTATGTCTAAGTAAATATATGCACAACTAGTGCATTTTTACCCCCCTTAGTGACATAACTATTTTTATTCTTAAAGGGGTTATGCAAGAATAAAAGACTGCCCCCACCCCCACCCTGCAGAATCTGTAATGGGAAGCTTGCTTACCTGCTTCCCATTCCTTCTTCTCCGGACCTGTGATGCTCCATTGGGCTTCAGTGGTGTCGACATCCGATTTGACATCACTGCAGCCAATTACTAGCAGCAGGAGTGTCACATGGTTACAAGGGGAGCCTGACACCGGCACGGCTGCGGCAATGTCAAACTGGATGTTGACATCGCTGAACTCCTGAAGAGCATCCCAGGCCGGGAGAAGAAGAAGCAGGAAGCCAGAACCGGGAAGCAGGTATGTAAGCTTCCCTTTGTAGGTTCCGATGAATGGGGGGTTTGCCAAAAACTCTCCCAATCTTGCCAACCCCTTTAAGGACCTGTAACATTTTCCCATTTGGTGTTCCAATGGTCATAACTTTTTTACTTTTCTTCAATTTAACTGTATAATACCTTGAATTTTGTAGTAGGAGTTGTAGTTTTTTTTGGAATTATTTTGGGGTACATATAGCATATGTGGCGATGTGTACAGTAAAAGTCCTGGAAGGGGTGTATATCTCACCCAGGTTCCTCAACTGGGTAAGATAAGTAAAATCCAGGAGTTGCTGGAGCCATTTGTTTTGTTGGAGTACAAGGGCTGCATTTTATTTGGACTGGGAAAGTAGGTTTGGTAGTAAGACCTTCCCAGTCCGCCTCCATATGGCCATATACAGTGCTTACATGGCTCTGTAGCACACCTATACAGGATTGTAACGGTACCTTTGTTCTTTTCTTTAGACTTGCACCAGCAGGAAAAACGAAGTTTAATTCATATGTAAATGAGCACTCGCAAGTGCCCAGGGGCGGCGTTCAGTGTGTAGGTGCCCAGGCTGCTCTGCCTTCTTTTCACTTTACTCCTCCCCAGTCTCTGCCTTTGCCCGCCCTCCAAGTCTCTTGCCTCATCGATAGGTCCAGACTTGGAGGGCGGGCAAAGGCAGAGACTTGCGGATCCGCAAAACACGGACACTTGCAATGTGCGTTCCGCATTTTGCGGACCGCACATCGCCAGCACTAATAGAATATGCCTATTCTTGTCTGCAATTGTGGACAAGAATAGGACATGTTCTATTTTTCTCGGGAACGGAAATGCGGACCTGGAAGTGCGGGTCCGCATTTCCAGATCCGGACCGCACAATGGAGCCTTAGTCAGTAAAGAAACTAAAAATAAACTTAAAAGTCTGGAGGCGGAGATGATCCATATGCAGGAGGAGCTTGCTATGGCAGAGTGGCCCAACAGGCAAGCCCAACAGGGTTATACTGAACTGGCCAACGACAGACTGAGAAAGGCTACTCTCCAGATTGACCAGATGAATGCTGATCTGAAGGCCGAACGTAATAATGCTCAGAAGAATGAAAATGCCGTCAGCAATTGGAGCGACAAAACAAGGAGTTAAAAACAAAATTGCAAGAATTGGAAGACTCTATTGAAACCAAATTCAAAGGATCCATAATGGCCTTGGCAGCAAGGATCGCACAACTGGAGGAACAGCTTGATACTGAAACAAAAGAAAGACGGGCTGAAAGTAAACAAGTCTCTTGCTCAGAGAATAAGCTGAAGGATGTGCTAATGCAACTGGAAGATGAAAGGCGCAATTCTGAACAGTAGAAGAGGCCAAGAGCACCTGTTGAGAATGAATCTGAAGATGGTGGCGCTGCGGTTCCGGCCGAGGCAGAGAAGATGGAAGAAGTTTCTGCTGAACAATTTGAAGGGGCTGATATGGATGAAGAAGCCAAGAGACTCATGGCAGTTTGTGGTCAGGACTTGTTTATGATAGACATCCGCTCCGTCGCCAATGCTTTCCAGGAAGTCCACAGCCTTCTGCGGATAAAATACAGTAAGATGGACGACCAATATGCAGATGCTGTCTACTTCTCTGGGATGGCTCTCCTGGAGCTTGCATGAATGGAGAACAATGTCATGGGTGACCCTCTGGAGGGAAGGCCAGAAAAGGAAGATGAAGACTCTAATAAGGACCCCAATATCCCCAGTGCCTCCAATACCAATGAAAAAGAAAAGGAGGAATTAAAAGTGCAAGTATATGATGCCATGTCTGAGAAAGATGAGAAGGCTAAAAAAGTGAGAGGAGACTCCAAAGAGACACAGGCTGAAGATTCTAAGGGCGATGAGTTGAAGTGGGAGAAATTCTCAGCTGCTGCAGAGCTCAAAGAAGAGACTGAAGGAGAGTCTGCCGAAGTGGACTGACAAGAAGGAAGTGAACTAGAGGCACTTAAAAGAAGCGAGTGGGGGCAAGCATGCTCTGCTGAAGGAGCTCCGTAAAGCAAAAGGAGAAAGTGTCTGGACATGACCATGGCTGGAAACAACTGGGCGAACAGTTCAGTCAAGAGATGCAGCAGTCCAAGAAAGGGCCTGAGTATGTGCAAGAGCCAGAGAAGTTAATGGGAAGGCATGTTTGTCACGATCAGTGTGGGGGAAAAACTCCACACTAAACACAGGAGGGAAGGGGAACAGAAACTGGGCCAGAAAATAGGTAAGAAACAGGTCACCTTCTAAACAACCCAAATCCGGGCCCTAACTACCTATCAATATGAATAGACCTTGAAGGTAGTTATATTCATATGCTGGATACCTAGGCCCTTATATCCCTATAAGGCACTGGAATGAGGTTAGGACCAGAGACAACCCATTCCTCCCCAGAAGGACGAATGGAAGTCTCTGTCTCAGGCCCAGATACAATCAACAGGGAATATAACAAACACAAAACAATAAGAACAGACAAGACTTATCTGAAAGTAGAAAACTGGCAACTCCAGAAGCACCACAGAGTAAAACCGACCAGCTATTTAGAAAGCAGGAAGAAAATCTATAAACCGCACCTCGAAAAGTGAGAAGCTGCTACTTATGGGAAAGGTAGTTTACCAACAAGCAACACCTGAAGCAAGGGGTGTGGCATTCACCAAAACACAGACACAATAAGATCCACAGTAAACTTGTCAATTTAACCCACGAGTTGCCAATCTCTCCGATCTCCTGGTACCTGCTACGGGAACGTCTGTGACACTGTTGTTTGGAAAACAATATCTTCTGAAGGAAGTATCAGAAGCCAAGATCGAAACGCTGAGAGTAAAGAAAAAAGAAAGATGCAATCTTTTGAGGAAATAGAGAGATGAAGAGAGAGAGGTCAAAAGGTGCGAGAGTGCAGCACCATCGCTCTCGAAAGAGTAGAAAGAGAGTGTCTGGCCATTAGATGGGCACCGGAGGCCTTTAGGAATTATCTACTAGGTAGAAAGTGGGTGTTTGTGACAAACCGAGCTCTGCTCGCCTGGGTGTAGCAGAATAAAGGAAAAATTTTTACACTGACCACATCTTCCAGAGGGCATGGTATGGTGTGGAGAAATGCACAGACCTCCGGTCTGGAGAAGGGGGGGCGGATATGTGACGATGTGTACAGTAAAAGTCCTGAAAGGGGTATATATCTTACCCAGGTTCCTCAACTGGATGAGATAAGTAAAATCCAGGAGGATGGCACTGGCTTCAGAAAACATAGTTGCTGGAGCTATTTGTTTTGTTGGAGTACAAGGGCTTGATTTTACTTGGACTGGGAAAGTAGGTTTGGTAGTGGGACCTTCCCATTCCACGGCAGGTTTTCCCCTAGCCTGAGGTCATTGCAGATGAGGCCTGCTGTAATCAAGAAGGAATAAAACCCACCCTCTGTGTTTCAGTCTGGGGGAAGAGAAACCTTGGAAGAAGAGGCCTACAGAGACTCTGGGTGGTGTCACGTTCTCTTACGTGACAGGTGTCAGAAGATGTAAGAGACCGGCTGCATGTGATGTGATCTAACAGCCTCTTTGGTTTCACTTATTTTCAGTGTTGTTGCTGGTAATGACCACACCACTTGTCTCAGGTGTAGCTTAGTGGTCATTCCTACTCCTCTATTTAGTCTGGCTTCACCCATCATGCTATGCGGTTGATAACTTCAGTTTGGTATTGGAAGTGCTCGTGTATGGTCCTCTTCTGAGTTCCTGCTCGTTCATTTACTCCAGAAGTTAAGTGTTACTTCCCTTTTATATTTTGTTGTTTCCCCTCAGTTTTTTGTTACTAGGCCTCAGGGAAACACTTGTTCTTTCATATGGGAAGGAACCGGTCATCTCAAGCCCTGACATTATCAACCGCCTAAAAACTGTCATTTTTGTTTGTGTCAGTGAGGCTATGGATTCTATTGTCTGGGGGTGAGAGACAAAGTTGGCATTATCATTTCGTTGCTTAAAGGGGACGCTCAGTCTTGGGCTTTTTCTCTACCAGCCGGATCACAGTCCCTCCGGTCGGTAGATGAATTTTTCAGAGCTCTAGGTCTTACCTACGACGATCCGGATCGGATCTCCCTGGCCGAGACTAAGTTATGTGCTTTACGGCAGGGAGAGCGTTCTGCAGAGATCTATTGCTCTGAATTTAGGAGATGGGCTACGGATATGGAGTGGAATGATCCAGCTCTCCGTAGCCAATTCTGTCAGGGATTATCCGAGAGGCTAAAGGACGTGTTGGCCTTTCACGGAAATCCCATTGCAATTGGCTATGTCCCTTGATGTACATATTGATAGATGCCTGAGAGGAAGATCTAATGTCCCTCCCTCTCAGGATGAATCATCATATAGCGTGGCAGCTTCCTCTGACACTTTGGGTGGAGAGATCCTGAGTTTATGTCTGGTGACGAACCTATGCAGTAAGGGGGAGCTACCCCTGGGCCTGCTTGCAAGAGTTTTAGTCATTAGAAGGGAGTATGTTTTTCCTGTGGAAAAAAGGAACATTTTGTTAATATTTGTCCTTACGTTCAGTGTCAATGTAAAAACAAGAAAAAACGTTTAATCCCCATCTTACTCTTGGTGGTGTGGGTGGGGAATCAGAGAACTTAATTTTGTCATTTACTGGTAGTACCCGATTTCTCCTGTCTGCCGACGTGGCGCTAGAGTCCAAAAACTGTAAGAATTGAGGTGTTTAACAGTGGGGCAGCGGTTAACCTAGTTGATGGTCAGTTCGTCCGTATGCATGGGTTAACAACAAGTGAATTAGAAAAAAGTATTTCGGTGTATGCAATAGACTCCGCACCACTTACTCATAAATGTTTGTCACAGATGGTGCAGTACATCCGTTTAAGAGTGGGTGATTTTCATCAGGAATACATTTCGTGTTTTGTGCTGGAGGGTCTGCCTGCTCCATTGGTTCTGGATTTACCTTGGTTAAGCAAACATAATCCTATCATTGACTGGCAAGCGAGACAGATTCTTGATTGGAGTGATTATTGCATGGACAACTGTCTTAATACATCGCTTTCTGTCTTAACCACTAAAGCTGTACCCACTTTCATTTCAGATTTTTCTGATGTATTTTCTGAGAGTGGTTGCCAGGATTTACCACCACATCGGGAATATGACCTATCAATCTTATTCCCGGTGTGAAGTTGCCCAAATCTAGGTTATATAACCTTTCTGAACTCGAAAGAGCAGCCATGCGAGAGTATATTGCCGGAAATTTAGCAAAGGGACACATTAGACCTTCTAAATCCCTACTGGCAGCAGGGTTTTTCTTTGTAAAGAAGAAAGAAGGAACTCTTAGGCCATGTCTGGACTTCCGTGAGCTCAATCAGATTACGGTCTGTGATCCGTACCCCCTTCCTTTGATTCCTGACTTGTTTAATCAGATTGTTGGTGCCAATGTGTTCTCCAAGTTGGACTTAAGGGGGGCATATAATCTGGTCCGGATCAAGGAAGGGGATGAATGGAAGACGGCGTTTAATACACCAGAGGGTCATTTTGAGAATCTGGTCATGCCGTTTGGGTTAACTAATGCTCCTGCGGTTTGGTTTTTCAGCATTTTGTGAATGATATCTTTCATCATATGGCGGGAGGGTTGTTGTGTATCTGGATGACATACTAATTTATTCTCCAGACATAGAGACTCATCAGGATCGTATGAGACAGGTGTTACAAATCCTAAGAGAGAATAAATTGTATGCCAAGTTGGAGAAGTGTGTATTTGCAGTTCAGGAAGTACAAATCCTGGGTTACCTACTCTTATCTTCAGGTTTTTGTATGGATCCAGAAAAGGTCCGTGCTGTGTTTGACTGTGATCGACCCAAAAATCTGAAAGTGCTTATGCGGTTTTTGGGGTTCACCAACTACTACCGTAAATTCATTTTTAACTATTCGACTGTGGTTAAACCTTTAACGGGCATGACTAGGAAAGGTTCGGTTGTCTGTCTGGTTTGATGAGGCATTACAAGCCTTTTAAGCGGTGAAGGAATGTTTTGCTTCTGCTCCTATACTGGTGCAACCGGATGTGTCACAGCCATTCATTGTGGAAGTTGACGCATCCAAGGTGGGGGGTAGAAGCAGTCTTGTCGCAGGGTCCTTCACCTAGTAAATGGCGCCCATGTGCATTCTTCTCTAAGAAACTTTCGGTTGCAGAAAGGAATTATGACGTGGGTAATAGAGAATTGCTGGCCATTAAGTTGGCTTTTGAGGAGTGGCGTCATTGGTTGGAAGGAGCAATTAATCCTATTACTGTGTTTAGTGATCACAAAAATCTGGTTTACCTGGAGTTGGCTAAGCGACTGAACCCGAAACAGGCCAGATGGTCGTTGTTTGGATGGATTCGGAAGATCCTGGTCTGATATTGTCTGAAGGGGTAGTAATATCCTCCCTATGTCCCGACCTTCAGGCAGAGGTGTTGGAGGCCCAGGGGGATGCACTGGATTCTTGCCCTCCGGGGAAGTTGTGTGTTCCTTCTAAATTACATCACAAGGTGTTCAAGGAACATCACTGTACAGTTCTTACAGGACACAATGGGAGCAGACCCACGGTCGATCTCATCTCTCATAGATTCTAGTGGCCGGGGTTGCATAAGTGTGTTGAGGACTAAGTGTCAGCTTGTAGTACTTGTGCATGTGCTAAGGTGACAAATACTCTGCCTTCCGGATCTTTACTTCCGTTGCCCATACTGTCCCGACCTTGGACTCATTTATCCATGGATTTTATTATAGATTTACCAAATTCTTCAGGAAAAACTGTTATTCTGGTGGTTGTTGATAGCTTTAGTAAAATGGCTCACTTTATAGCATTGCCAGGTCTACCTAATGCTAAAACTCTTGCAAAAGTGTTTGTCGATAACATCGTGAAATTACATGGTATTCCTTCTGATGTGGTGTCTGATAAGGGGACTCAGTTTGTTTCCAAATTCTGGAAAGAGTTCTGTACTCGTCTGGGGGCTACAATTGTTCTTCTCTTCGGCCTTTCACCTTCAGTTGAATGGACAGACTGAACGCACAAATCAGAATCTGGAGACTTACTTGAGATGTTTTGTCTCGGAGAATCAGGAAGAGTGGTCTTCATTTTGGGCTGCTTTACCCCCCATATCTGATGATTGGTAGCTGCTAGAGATATGGGTGATTCTCATCTTGTTTGAAAGCTTGACCATATCTCTAACTGCTACTATTTGTAACATATGAGCAGTTACAGCAGCCCTCCACCACCCGGCTGCCGGAGCTCTGCTGGGGGTGAATTTTTTAATCCTTTTCTCAAAGGTCGAGCTCAAGCAAAACTGTTAAGTGGTTAAAGAAATAAACGGCATGTTGTAAAGGGCGGGGCAACAAAGTGGGGAAGTCACATGATCAGCAGATGAAATTGACTTCTCTTATGAGGACAGTTTTAGAGCTGTATTATATTTTTGGGGTAAACCCCCTTTAACTATTACAATGGAAATCACCAAACTGTATGGATTGTAGCTTAATCCCTTTCCTGCACAATGATGTACCCCTTAGTCAATGGCGGCACGTAATTCCTGCACACTGGCGTACATGTATCCATCATGACAGCACAGACACAAAAGCTGTGCCCCCAGTGGGTGTGTGGATGTGACTGACCGTCATGTCCTGCAGGAACAGCCGGGATCAGAGAAGAATCTGATCAGAGATCACTGTCAGCTGAATAAGGGGAACACTTCATGATGTGATGGGGACATCTACAAACAAAGAGTAGAGCAGCAGCCGGAGATCAGATTCTCCTCCTGCCCTGAAGGCACCAAGGACAGAATCTGAAGTCACTTTCTGCATTCATGATTCCATACCTGTGGTGACATCTCCTGGAATGTCCTCCTCCACCTCACTCTTACACGGGGGATCGCCCATCATCTTCTCTTCTTCATCCTCCACTTTAATATCAGTCATATCTTCTCCCTGATTTCTCATCTGTAATAATTCAGTACAATACAGCGGACAGGTGGGAAATATAACAGATCCACATAAGAGACCCCCACAATCTATGACCCCTCTATGACTGCAGGACCCCCCTATATAGATGTGTATAGGGCCCAGCTTCATCTACCTGAGGATTCTCTGGGACATTCTCCTCTGGAGAGTTCTGGGAATACAGAAGACGGGGATATCTCTCTGGTGGATTTCTCCTACGGGATCCAACTGTGGAGACACAAGCACACAGTGACTGAATACATGGCCTCCTGTAGATCTGTCTATAGATCAGACACTTCTCTCAGCTCCTTCACTTCTAGGTTTAGTTATCAGGGATAAATAATATTCTGCTCCTCACCACCTCTGCCGAGGTCCCAGCACCTAGCAGACCACAGGCCCAAAGTAACCACCAGCAAATGGCGAACAGTGGGCCAACAGCTTCCTTCTTCATAATAACACATTCTGAGGATAAGGATACAGTTATACATGTGAAGTCTGGGTGGATTCTTTTAAATGGCATCTGTCTGTAGATTTGTACCTTAAAGGCTCTGCTTTCTCTGAATATTAATTGACAGGACCAGATGTGATGATGTTTACACTGCCTGGAGTTGCAGACAGAGCAGAGCCTCATTTGCATATATTAGAACCTCATTTTTCTCAGCAATGCGGACACATATGAACATGGGACCAACACAGATCCATTCAGCTGCCAAGTGCACTGCCCTTTAAGAGTGCTCTGCAGCACCCTACCAACTAAAAAAGAAAAACTGTCAGGGCATCATCAGACACAGTACAAGGAGTAAGTAAAACATCTAATAATACTAAAGTGTCATGTAAGTGTTGTGGGGGGGAACACCACACGACAACAGGAGGGAAGGTTAAAGGAACGAGGCCTCAAAGCTAGGGAAAGGGAAACTGTCACAACCTATGGAAACCCTAATCCTAGCCCTGACTCCTATCTGTATGAACGGACCTTGAGGGTAGGAATGTTTATATACTGGAACTTATGACCCTGGAAACCCTGAATTGCCCTGGAATAGAGTCAGGGCTTGAGACGACCTGTTCCTTCCGATATGAATGAACAAGCGTCTCTCTGAGGCGGAGTAACAAAACACAGAGGGGAAACAACAAAATATGAAAGGGAAGTAACACTTAACTTCTGGAGTAAATGGACAAGCAGGAACAAAACTGAAGCTATCAACCGCATAGCATGATGGGTGAAGCCAGACTAAATAGAGGAGTAGGAATGACCACTAAGCTACGCCTGAGACAAGAGGTGTGGTCATCACCAACAACAACACTGAAACAAGTGAAATCAAAGAGTCTGTCAGATCACATCACGTGTCGCCAGTCTCTTAGATCTTCTGACACCTGTCATGTTAGAGACTGTGACAGTACCCCACTGTGAGGGATATCACCCCTCGTGCCTGCTTGACGTCAACTACGTCGAGCTCAAGAGACGCGGTATGGTCACTGGTTACCAAGGGATGACGTTAGCCCTCCCAGAGGAGCGAGTAAGGTCAGCTTGGTACAGTTTACACCGACTCCTCCTGTCCACACAGGCACAGAGAGGCAACAAGCTGAGGGAGCCTGGTCACTGTCCCAGTGAAACAGCGCGTTCTCAGCCCGGGAAATCTGCCACCAGCTTCTCGTTTGATATAAGCCCGATCCGCTAATGAGATTATATAGGGTGAGAAACCAACCCGCGGTAGCTTATAACTAGGCCGAAACATGGACATGGGGATTCGTGATCGAGATACAAGACAGCACAAGGATAAATTATATATTTAATCGCCTTAAGGGCACACTAGATAACACACTATACACAAAGAATATATACAGTAGTCTGAGGTTACTAATACAGATAGTATGGTACAAACAGTATTACACAGAGTACAAGTCAGTTACCAGGTAGATAAATGTTCCTTTGGGTTATTATAGTGAAATAGTCCTTGGCTGCAGTCACATGGGGTCAGTGATTTCAGCAGTTTCCAGGTCTCTCCAAACACATGACACGATGTGACCCCCTTTCAGAGAAAGACGCCGCCCGCTGGCTTGCATGGGCTTTTGACCTGTAGCCGATCCCTCCCCTCCCCGCCTCTGGGAAGGGTCCCCTCCTCCTCTTCTGGGCTGGCAGCCAAAGAGCCCACAAAACCCATTAGGGCCCATAGCTCCAGACAAGGAGGTCACAGGGAGATGATTGTAGTACCAACAGACCCACCTGGTTTCCGGCTACAATTAGAGTCCAAGCATGGCACCGTTATTAGGTTTCTGTGGGGAGATATGTATATCTCCCTTCCCTGGCACCCAACCTCTGACCATGGGCATGTTCATTGTGGCCACCGGGACACAAATATGTATCCGGTTTGCACCTGTTATGGCCGGGCGATAATTATAATTTCCTATAAATCGCCGGTTCCATGCTGTCTGCTACATTTGATTGAACTGGAAAATGGCTTAGACCTCATGCTAAGCGACTGAGCCCGAGGCAGGCCAGATGGTCGTTGTTTTTTACCAGATTTAATTTCATTGTCACCTATTGCTCTGGTGTTAAGAACATCAAGGCTGATTCTTTGTCACGTAGCTTTCCTAGGGGAGGGTGATTCGGAATATCCTGGACCGATATTGTCTGCAGGGGTAGTAATATCCGCCCTATATACCGACCTTGAGGCATAGGTGTTGGAGGCCCAGGGAGATGTAGCGGATTCTTGTCCTCCGGGGAAGTTGATTGTTCCTTCTGAATTACGTCACAAGGTGTTCGAGGAACATCACTGTACGGTTCTCACAGGACATCCTGGGAGCAGATCCACTGTCGATCTCATCTCTCGTAGATTCTGGTGGCCGGGGTTGCATAAGTGTGTTGAGGACTATGTGTCAGCTTGCAGTACTTGTGCACATGCTAAGGTGACACATACTCTGCCTTCCGGATCTTTATTTCCGTTGCCCATCCCGTCCCGACCTTGGACTCATTTATCCATGGATTTTATTATAGATTTACCGAATTCTTCAGGAAAAACTGTTATTCAGGTGGTTGTTGATCGCTTTAGTAAAATGGCACACTTTATAGTATTGCCAGGTCTACCTAATGCTAAAACTCTTGCACAAGTGTTTGGTCGATAACATCGTGAAGCTACATGGTATTCCCTCTGATGTGGTGTCTAATAGGGGGACTCAGTTTGTATCCAGATTCTGGAAGGCGTTCTGTACTCGTCAGAGGGTAACCCTATCACACACTTTTTTGGGTTAGCGGTTAAGCCAGCCTTCCTAAGGGAGTCCACTACAGCCTGTACTTTAGGTAGGTGACTTTCCCAGTCGATGCTATGGACAACGATATCGTCCAGGTACACCGAAGCGTACCAACGATGTGGATGGAGTACAAGGTCCATTAGCCTTTGAAACGTGGCGGGAGCGCCGTGTGGACCAAAGGGTAACAACTTGTACTGATACAGCCCCTCTGGCGTGATGAAAGCCGTTTTTTCCTTGGCAACCTCCGTCAAGGATACCTGCCAGTACCCTTTGGTGAGGTCAAACACAGAAAAATATCGGGCTTGGCCTAACTTATCAATAAGCTCATCTACTCGGGGCATGGGATACACGTCAAACTTGGACACCTCATTCAGTTTGCGGAAATCGTTACAGAACCCTATCTTTCCAGGGTTTGAGCAGATTCACATGGTACACTTGCTCCGGCTTTCGCCTCCCTGGCTAGTGTACCTTGTAATCTACCTCTCCAATTTTTTCAAGTACCTCGTAGCCACCTAGCTAGGAACTTACTGTCTACGGTCGTTACCAGAACCAACACCCGAGTTAAAGTTCTGGACCCGAGCCTGCCTATTATAGACTCTACTGTGCTGCCTCCTTTTGCTCCCTAACCAGAGGCAACACTGTTTCCATCCATCCCTGCATCTGGGTGACGTACTCAAAAACACTTTTGTGTGGTGTGGGCTGTTGTTCCCGCGCCTCTTTGGCGATGTCCAACAGACCGCGAGGGTGTCTGCCGTATAGCAGTTCGAAGGGCGAGAACCCAGTAGAGGCCTGGGGCACTTCTCGCAATGCGAACATGAGATAGGGCAGAAAAAGGTCCCTCCCATCCTTAGACACCACTGTTTTTAACATATTTTTTAGTGTTTGATTAAACCTCTCTACCAGGCCATCCGTTTGCAGATGATACACGGACGTCCATAGCTGTTTTATGTGGAGCAACTTACAGAGTTCCCTCATGACCTTGGACATAAACGGGGTCCCTTGGTCAGTCAGAACCTCCTTAGGCAGACCCACTCGAGAAAACATCTCCATTAACTCCTTAGCTATGAGTTTGGCTGATGTATGACGCAGCGGCACCGCCTCCGGGTACCGAGTGGCGTAGTCGAGGACGACTAAGATGTGTTGGTGCCCTCTAGCGGACTTCGGTACTGGGCCTATGAGATCCATAGCGATTCGCTCGAATGGAACCTCAATAATCGGGAGAGGGACCAGAGGACTACGGAAATGTGGCTGGGGGCTGGTTATCTGGCAGGTTGGGCAAGACTTGCAATACTCTTCCACCTCTCTGAACACACTGGGCCAGTAGAACCGCTGTAGAATCTGGTCCTGCGTTTTCTGCTGGCCCAGGTGTCCCCCAAGAACATGTTGGTGGGCTAACTCCGACACGAGCTTGCGATACGCCTTAGGCACCACCAGCTGTTCAATATGCTCACCCCGAAGTTGATTTACCCGGTAAAGCATCTCCTATTAAACCACAAAACGGGGGTACATAGACTCGGCCCCCGGTTGTTGCGGCTCACCCTCAACTACTACAACATTTTCCCAGGCTTGGGATAGAGTCGGGTCCTGCTGCTGTGCTGTACCAAAGTTATCTCCGGAGACGTTGAGGTCTGCCAACTCCGGACCCGGCGGCAAGTCCTCCACGTCTCCCACCACCACACTTAGTGGGGTTGTCTCCCCCTCTTCCACCGAAGTGGCAGTCAGCCCTACCGCTGGCCCTTCGGACTCAGGTTCCCAGGGTTCTGGTCTCCCCCCTGAGCTGGGCCACTCTGCTAGGGTCACATCTGTCGCCTGGGTATCGGTAACTTTCGTATCCGGCCATAGTGCTGGGAAACCGGGGAAATCTCTCCCAATTAGTTCTTAGTGCAACTTTGTGGCGACGGCCACCTCATGAGTCCACGTACCGACCACAGTGGATAGTGACAACAGGGTGGTGGGATAGTCCTTTAAATCTCCATGGATGCACACTACGCCTATTTTTCGGCCAGTATACTCGGCGGGCCGCACCAGGGCAGCTCTTACCAGGGACTCCAGGCTCCCCGAGTCCAGCAGCGCCACTGCCAGGGTATCTCCCACTTGCACCTGGCACAGATGACTATTGTCTATTGTCTCAGAGTTACCGGATGCACACAGCCTCCTGGCATACATTGAGGGGCAGGAGCCGAAGTTAGCGTCCATGGGTTCACCCCGATGGGGACAGTCGGCCCTTATGTGTCCAGGCTCGTGACACCGCCAGCAGACCACCGGGGCTGGGTCTGCAGTGGGCACGTCCCAGGCGGGTTTGGCTGGCACCTGCAGCCGGGCCTGGGGTGGAGATTTCCACGGTTTGACTGGCCCCATCCCAAAAGAACCCCCCTGCAGACTTCTGGTGGCCTCGTAGTGCTCAACCAGGTCGACCATCTCTAGGGCATTACCAGGAGACACCAGGCCGATCCAGTGCTGGAGAGGGTACGGCAAAGCCCTCCAGAACACATCCGCCAACAGGCGGTCCAGCAGATCATAATACTGCGGTCTGGTGGGTTCAGCCAGGTTAAATTCCCACTGACGCACTCGGTGGGCCCGGACCAATACATTCACCCCCAGTCTTGCCAGAATCTCACCTTTTACGGTCAAGTAGTCGGCCGCTTGTTTAGCTGGTAGCTCGAAAAACACCTGCTGGGGTCCAGACGCCAGGAACAGAGCGACAACCTCAGCCATTGGTCTCGGGATAACTTCTCCCGCACGGCCACCTTTTCGAACACCGCCAGATACGTCTCAACGTCGTCCGATTGGGTCATCTTAGGGATCGCCGCACTAACAGCTTTCCGGGCATCATGGACGTTCTGGGACGCTCCTGCCGCTTGTAATGCTATCACATGCTGTAATAGCAGCTCGTTGGTTTCCTGCTGCTGCAAGTTAGCCTCCATGAGGGCTTTTACGACCGCCTCCATTTTGTCAGGGGGTACGGGTCGTAACCTTGCCGGCTTGATAAAGGACATACACCCGTGCCCGGGGAAAAAACTAAAACGTTTCAGCCTTCAGGCCTGCCTCACTGCGTTTGCCCGCATCCGACACCAAATGTTGAGATTTGCTCTGGTAGACAGGTTAGCGGACGCAGTATAGAGGCAATCACAAAGTCTTTAACTTAAATAGTTCAGTGTTTATTCACACAAAAGGCAAAACAAAATAACAGTTCGCAGTATTGGTGTATGTTCACACCATGGAAAGTCCACCGAACACAAACATTCACCTGGTTAGCAGTTTTTCATCAGCCATCCACAGCAGGCTTTAGGGGGCCTGTTTTCCAGCAATGCGGCTCTCAGCCCTTTAGCACGGCACACCTCATGCAGATCCCAAAACCACAGCGTCTCCACAGCTTCACTGTGAAATGGAGGATAATCCACACAGCTGAGACTGCTGGCTGGGTTTTTATATCCCAGCCAAAACCCGGCCTGGAACGTGGGGAGCAGCCACCCAACCTGCACTTTGAAGGCTTCCAGTAAGAGCCGGCCCGGATTGTCTTTACAGCCATACTAAATAACAGTGTCAGTCAGCACTAACTGCCGCTGACATCTAAAATTACCGGCTCTTACCTCACCGAGGCCAGGAATCTCGGTGACTCATACCTTCCGTCAATGACGGACCGTTGCGCCTTCCTACAGTGGGTATGTGGAAATAGCTCGCTTGGTGCTCTGAAATTGAGCTTGGAGAGCAGGTCGTACCTGCAAATATCTAAAGATATGAGTACGTATGATCCCATATTTTTCCTGCAGCTGAGTAAATGAGCATAATGTCCTATTATGGTATATATCCTTTAAGGTAAGTATCCCATATTCTTTCCAAATTTATGTCCCCTCCGGTGTTTGCAGGTGCGGAAACAGCGGATTGTCCTACAGTGGTATGACATCCGCCAAGTCCCTATATTGTTGGCATTTCGTAGCATTCCATACCTAGTGTGCAAGTCTATGAATTTGTAGGGCCTGCTTGGGGAACAATCTTCTATCCTCCAATATCGGCCACATGGTGGTAAGATTTAAGTAATGTTGTAGGTAATATTCAGCGTTTGGTAGCATAGTCTGTGTCACCCAGGTTTTATAAAATCTCTGCCCAGCTAGAAAGTATAAGTAAAAGTCAGGCAAAGCGGCACCCCCTTGTTGCCATGTCCTCTGTAACGTACACAATGCTAGTTTCCATCTCTCCTTTCCCCATACAAAGGCCGCCATCAGAGCATGCAATAGGTCATCTAAACTACGAGGGATAGGTGTACATGCATGTTCTAAGAGGTATAGACCCTTTGGTAATAATATCATTTTGATTAGCTTTAGTCTCCCCATAACCGATAGAGGGAGACTTCTCCAGACTTTAAATTTATCAACAAAGAAGGATTCTATAGGAGCAATGTTTTTAGTGTAGGACAAAAGTGGATCCCTGGTGATCAGTATACCCAAATACTTATATTGCTCCACCACCAATAGGTTGTTGTATATTGAGGGCCATCCAGGTGACTACAGCGGCATAAGGGCAGACTTTGACCAATTTATGCGAAGGCCGGAAAAGTGGCCATAACCCTCAATGAGTGGCAGGTATTTCTCTACGTCATCCATATACAATATTAGATCGTCCACATATAATCCTATCCTGTCTTTTCTTCCTCCCATAGCTATTCCTTTGAATATAAAATCTTGACGAATTCTGAGAGCTAGATGTTCTATTGCTACCGCAAACAGGAGGGGTGACAAGGGACATCCTTGCCTTGTTCCCCTATTCAGTTGAAATATAGGTGGCAGAGATCCATTGACCGATATCTTAGCTTTAGGTTTTTGGTACAGTATATGGATCCAGTTAATGAATACTTGGCCAAACCCAAAGCTCTTTAGTGTTTCTATTTGAAAAGGCCATTCCACGGAGTCGAACGCCTTAGCT